>NC_080433.1:36804483-38054483 GCF_028018845.1 Melospiza georgiana
GGAAAAGCAAATTGCCTGGAACTCTTTTAATTCAGGATTTCAACAGAGGTTCATCCTCCCAGCTGAATGCATCTTGTAAATGTCTTTTCTGAGCTTGGGAAAATGAACAAGGAAAATGAACCATTCCTCATTTTGCTTTAGGGCATATTCACTAGCAGGCAGTTGTTTGCCTTATTTCAGGCCTCATCCATTTTCCACTGAAGTCCATGAAAAGGCTCTCACTGCTTTTTTAGTTACCAGAGCTGGTGCTAACACACTGCAAAAATTCCAGAAACAGAGGTAGAACATTTGTGACCCTGGTCAGTAAACCTGCCTTCAGTCATGGAGTTTGTGTACAAACCCATTATTTACAGGGGTTAGATCAGTGATTTTTAAAATTCCTGCCACCCACTACAGGGCTACTGGCACCCTGCCTAGCAGTTTATACAAGGCCTACATCAGGCCCTGACAGAATGACAGGTATCCAAGCCCATCCCAAATTCTTTGCTTGGCTCATCCTATCAGGCTGGCAGCTGATATAACTGAATAACTTCAAACAAATGGCAATAAAATTCTGAAGAGCTGCCATGGCTGTTTCATAAAAGCAAATATTCTTACTTGGACTTGTTTGTTTTCTTTTTTTTCTGTAAACTGACTTTTGTTTATTCTGTAAAATCTGCAGGCATATTCAAATCTTCATGATATTTCAAAATGTCATGCTGCATCTACAGTTTTGGTTTTTACTAAGTGTGCAAAATTGAAGGCATATAATTATTGAAAGACTGTGTTATCAAATACACATTACAGAATGTTACAGATCATATAATTTAACAAATATATCAAATTGATTTGATGTTTTCAGAAGCTTTATGAAAATGTTAATGAGTCTAGTCAAGCTGTTAGTTTTTGAACATAATATTTGAAGGGGTAGGAATGTCAGGCAGGAAAAGGCTGGTGCAAACTGACTTTTGGATTAAATAGCAGCAGTTCCAAGACCCCTGCTTGGTGTCCCCAGGGCATTCTTCATGGTCCATGTGCACAGGCAGTGCTAAGGGCTTTAGTGACCACAATTTTAAGAAAGAACTTTTTATGCACTAAAATGTTACTTTTTTACTGGGGTCTAAACACTGTCCAAATCCTTCCCACTGTAGTTAAAGGGAAAGCAAGGACTAGAGCTTCCCCGTTCTGTCCATGTGTGACTCCTCAGCCTTTGCCTCAGAAGTATAGGTGGCTTGAGAGGAAGAGAGCATCTTCCTGCTATGCAGCACCACCTTCCAAAACATGCACAGTCTCAGTACATTTACTTTAGGTAGAAGTCATCAGACACAGGTCTAGGAGCTGTCTCTGTCCACAGTTCTTAAGCTAAAAGCTAACTCTGCAGGATTTGAATGAGAATGACAGTACTGAAACTTGTTTGTAGATTTCATCCTTGAGTAATTGATAATTTCCTCACCTATGACCAACTGTCTTGGATCACTCTTTGAGACTTCAGTATGATTCTTCCATGCAAACATAAATATGAAAGCTTGTTGGAGTTAGTAGATCTTTTTTAGCCCTTTGAAGTTACTGAATCCATTGCAGTGAGGATTACAGGGCTCTTTGCAATTAGCTTCTTCTACAAGTAGCAACCTGAAGGTGTGTGCTCCTCTTTGGCACCGCTGCTGGGTGCGGCTCTTCCAGTTTGAAGGGTTGGTGTGTTGTAACTGCTGCAGGACTGTATTTTGTGAAGGCCCTTTAAAAACATTATTTTCACTGCAAACTCTGGAATTGATGAGTTTTCCCATAAATACACCCCCCAGGTTTATTTCCTTTTAAATGTGCTAACTGCCTTGCCACTGACTGATGAAGAGTGTCTAGAGATTAAATATAAACTCCTGTGGATTTATGCCAGTGTCCACCTAGGTCTGGCCTAAAGGGACAGTTATTTCTATGTAGTTAGGTTCCTATTCCTGTCTTTAGTTTTTCAGTCTAGTTTCTTTAATTATTTAATTATTTTATAAATAATTAATAATTCTTTAATTATTCTCTATTCACAATTTTTGATTAAGTCTCTACCACCCTACATCCAGTGTATTTAGGTGCAACCAGAACATAGGTGAATATTCTTTTTTCCTCTGAAAGGATGGTTAAATATTATCTGTAGTTTATCTAGAATTCCCTGATCTGCCAGAGAAAATACTAAGTATACTGACTGCCCATTCGGAGGTAGCTGTAATTTATTGTGATGTTGGAGGTGGGTACTGAATGAAGCCACAAGAAATCCTGATTGATATCTGTCTGGTCTTGACTTTCATGCAGTGTGCTGTCTGTCCATTTAGGTTAACTATCCAGCCAAAACTCTACATCTTTATGACAAAGCCTGTCTTGTAGTTAGATTGAAACATGTTTTGGTGAAATAGATTTTTTGAGTGATTTGCCAGTCAGGAAAAATAAATTTATGAAACAGTTGGAAAGGCAGAAGAAATCTATGAACCAAGTTAAACAAAAATAGAATTCTGTTTAGATTTTATTTCCATCTTCCTGTTATGTATGAAACCATTTAGCCTAGAAAAAGTAAAAGCATGCATACATCTTATTAATTTGAGGAGGAAATTTGATTTACTCCTGAACTTCTGGGAAATTCAATTTTTCAGTTATTAAATAACACCATGTAAGATGTCCACAATGTGTAGCTTAGAACACAATCCATGAAGCTACTACTACTAACACCACTATATTTAGCAAAAATCTTCCAACTTCTCATTTGCACAGCTTTCTGCTTACATGGCAAGGAAACAGTCTAAATGAGGGAAGATAAACTAGTAATTGAACATATTCAAAATCTAACCTTTTATTTGTTTGGAAACAAAAATTCAAACTATATTTCATAAGCTAAACTGTAGTTTTTTGAAAATGGATATGGAAGGTGATATTTGCTTACATCATAATATTGTCTGTAGTTAGTGGCGTTTTAAATACTTGTAACTGTTATTTCATGTTTCAGCTGGAAACACCAAAAATGGTCTAAACCTTGTGATAAATCAGAATTTGTCCTTGTTCTTTGCTCTTTGTTTCTTACTAATTATCTTCCTTCTAAATTTTAAACAGTGATTCTTATAGTCAGAAAGAATCTCTCAATTAATATTCTTCTTTTCCAAAAATCAAATAATCTTTTTTATAGCAATAAAATAGCCCTAGTTTTTGGGGTTTTTTTTATTTGTCAGCAATCCAAATGGTTAATACACAGCAAAACTTCATAAGCCAGCAAATATCTGATTGCCTTACAATGAAATCAGTGAGTAATCGTAACAGGAGTGGTAAATATTCTCTTTAAGTATAGTTGGTGATTGTCTTTCTTCAAGAGGTGGATTCTAAGAGTAGTACCCTTGTGTTTGGAGCCCTGTTAGTGTCTGCTTCCACATCTGTCTGTGAGGCTTCTGCACCCCAAGGACTCTCCCAGACTAGACATGGTCATGGTTATGAAAAGCTGGGCAGTAGGCAACATAATTCATGTCCTGCTCTGGGCTACACCTTTAAGTACCAGCTAATCCTTTCAATTCTCTGCCCTAAGTATCATAATCAGAGATCATTAAAACCAGATATATTGCCATTACCTGTCATTTAGTAGTTCTTTGCATCCATATTTTCTACTGGCAGAAAATACTTTCCTTCAAAACTGCTATTATTTGGACAAACTATTGGAAGAAATTTAAATTTAGATGAGATTAGAGAAAATTCATTATGAGAAAATTCTGCTGATTCTTGGCTATGTAACCCTTAAGTATCTTTAGCCACAGAATCTTTGTATTAATTTCTTCTGAAAGAACTTATATAAGATGCAATTCACAGATGCAAATCTGAAAAAGATTATTATTTGCAGCATTTAAATGATTGGTCACACTGTCACATGGTAGAATCTCTAACATTTTTAGAGAATACAGAATGTTGGCATGCAAACCAAGATTTTGTGAAAAGAAGCAAAAAATAGTTATAATTTTGGTGCTTCTGTAATTGTGTGATTAACAGTCACTATTAGCTCTCCATTTTGTATCACAGAGTGGATGAGTTACATTTATAAGTGCAAACCCACCATCAGTTCCCAAATCAAGGCCTCCTTTGTCGCTGATTCTGGCAGTGCTGGTGTATTTTGGGAATTGGCTGCATACACCTTCAGAAAATGTCTGACCTTCCTCTGCAGCCCTTAAGGAAGGGCATCATTCAGTCTGCAGATGCTCTCTCAATTACCTCAGGTATGCAGAGATCACAAGGGAAGGGGAAAGAGAACAGCCAAGCTCCCAAGTAAGAAACTCTTCTCCTTATAGATCAGATGCTTCTCCTCACAGCATGTAGCAGGAACCATACTCTTATCCTGTCAGGTGAATGAGGGGGACAAGGAGAAGAGATAAAAGAACTGTTTTCCCCCTGGTCACTAGCTGGTTCTTTTCTGACTGCTTACTTATGCCACACAGTAAGAATTTACACTCTTTCTTCATGATGTGTTTTTATCAGTACTTCATAAGACATTCTAAAAGCAACAACAATGAAGCTGCAGTTGTGAAGGTTTGGAAAATGCTCATATTAGATCTTTAAATACTATTTTAGGAAATAGGATTTTTTGTATTATTAGCCATTATACCACATACTATTTGTGATAGTTACCTCCAAAAAACTCTCTTTGAGAGCAATGCTTCTCTAAATCAGCATTTATGAAGATACAAGCTCTATGTATCTTGTGCTTGATTGATGCTTTGCCCTTTCAAGTGTCACCACCTGATAAGTGTAATATATAGAAAATCTGAGCATCAGACTTGCTTTCTCAGAGTTTGTTTAGAGTCATATTCATGCTACTTTGTTTGCCTTCTTAAAATGTGTAAGGGCAGCCAGAAGAACAGAGGGAAATTGTTTACAGCATCTTTCCTGAGTCCTTTCCTTTACAAGTACAAGAAGGTCTATATTTGATTTTTAATAATCTGCTAGTCTCAGGTGAATGCTTTTTCATTCAATCCATTAAAGCAAAGAGGTTTGCAATACCCTTGGCAGTCCTCTGAAACCTGACTTCACCCAGGCATGGAACATCTTGCTCATGAAAGTTGCTCATCTGTTTCATTTTGCCATTAAACCTTCCCTTACTTACCATTGTTTTCTCATGCAGGGCTTCTGTTTTACTGAATAGTAAAATCAAATCAGAGAAGCTGCCTGTGGCTGGGCTCTGTGTAAATAAAAGAAGGAATGTGCTGTATGCCATTAATTCTCAGTGAGGAATCTGAACTAAGGCTGGACAAGGATGGCTCCAGTGCAAACACTGCTGGTAAGAGTTTACAAGTAGTTCACCTGTTCCTCCAAGCCATGACACCATTGCATGGGATGGATTGTGTGTGGGTAAGAACAGTTGGAGCATTTCAAACTTAAACAATCCTCAGCTGTCCTGTGTTGTGCCTGCAGTTTCTTTTAACAGGAAAAGGTGACGTGATTTGTCACTGCGTCTTTGGTGGTTCAAGGTTCCCTTGTGTCTTTGAGGCAAGTCTACTTTTATTGATGCCTTTCCTATGGGTGAATAGCAACAATAGTTTCTTACAAACTCCACAATGTCTAAAAATGAGCAAAATTAAAGGAACAAGAGAGGAGTGAACCAGAGCAGAGTGGCAGGTGTTTATTGATGATATGATGTCTTCATTGGAGGTGTAAAGATAAGCCTCTGGATCTTGGCATTCCTGCTGCCTGCTTTACAGGACCAAACAACCTACAGAATCTCCCCAATTTACAAAGGACTTCTTAAACAAATTAGTCTTCACCACATTTGTAAAAGACAAATAATGCTAAGACGTGTAGCACATTCACATAAAGATAAAATTAGTATACCACAATCAACTGCCTGAGATAAGAGGTGCCTCCGAGACTTTCAAATCATTAGGGAGTAACCTTTGAAGTCTGCTCTTGGCTGCTACCAAAGCCTGCCTGGTTAGCTCATCTAGTTAAAGCACATCCTTCTTTCTTCTGTTGGCTGGATTTCAGAGGCTGTTTTGGCAGGAGCCAGGAGATCTGCAGCACTCCTGCTTGCATCAGGCCTTAAGAAACACCTGAAATGCTGAGATGACAGCACGCCTTAAATAATTGGGGATGACTGGGCCTAGGCTTCTCATTCATAGAGACAGTTTTCTGCTGCTCTTCAATCTGTACTTGATTTATTTGTTAATCTAACTTGGTAACTCTCCCTGATACTTCATCTTTCTCATGGCAGGGACATGCTGTGGGTGGCATCCCAGGCTGCTTGACCTACTGTGCTTCACAGAATTATGGGAAAGGAAGGAAAGATGTGCAGCAGAAGTAATCATCAGATTTCCTATCTACCACACCTGGAGTATGATCACCTCATTGACAATCAAATGTCCACTAAGGAGCAGATTAAAACAGTCTGTCTCACCTTCAAAAACAAGCAAGGACACTTGTGAAGACAAAACAAAGCAGCTGTATGCAGGAAAAACAAAAACGTAGGTATGCCTTGTGCTCAGGTGGGTTTTACCAGATGGTAGATATTTTTTCCAACCCATTTTTAAAAACTTTAAAGAGGTTTGTTTTTATAAAATTCTATGTTTATCTGGTTGCTAAACTGTCTATAAAGTTGTCTCACCAGAAATTCCAACTGGCACCCATTCTGATATGTGTTCTACAGGAAATTAGGAAATTTGTATAAAAAAAAATATTTCTAGAGGAGAACAAAAGTTTAGAAATACTAGAATTTCCTACCAAAATGTTATATGTTTCTGAAAACTAAATATTACTCGAATCTGTACCTTTGAAGATGGAGTAAATTGCCATTCCTAGCTTAGATGAATTCCTTACATCATTCTGTTTTCTGAAACAGCTGAGGGAGTAACCCTGAAAAATCGCTTAATGTAAAGCAGGGCCCTGAAACTTGAGAACTCTGTGGCAGAGTACCAGGAAGCTCTGTGGTATGTGTATGTGGCCTTGTGGGACCCAAAGATTAGTAACCACAAGAAGCTTTTGCTTCAGTTGAGCAGAAATCTGTCATTTGGTAGCAGTGTGGAAAACTATCTTTTTGTTGCTAGTGAATAATTTTGGTTTCCAGGAATCAGCACTTTCTAATAAAAATGAGTGAAAAAACATTCCACACAGAAGCATGCTGCTAGAAAATTTCAAACCAGATCATTTTCCTTACAGTATAAACTTAGTGAGCAGTGGTTTAATAAGAGGCACCATCATCCCTTCACACGGCCAAGTACTAAGGAAATATGCAGCACAAAGTATATTTGTGTAAGTCTGTATGTAGAAGGACTGGAAGTATGGGGAGGCTAAAGTTTGGAAAGGCAGAAAAGCAAAAGATAAGTAATATGATGAACACTTTAAAAAAAGGAATGGGTTTTTTTTGTTCATTGTTCACTGAATGTTGTCTGTTACCTGAAAATTTCTCAATAGAGTTAACAGTAGAAGGGGTAGTAGAGACTGAAAAGGCATTTTTATCATCGTGGCACAGAGAGCACAACAGTAAACATCAGTGACTTCTGTATTCAAAATATTCCACCTGCCACTAGATAGGAGTGGAGCTGCACTGAAATTTAAATGTTAAAAGGATTTGAGTCTGCATACATGCAGCTTCAGTGCCAATTAAGGCATTCAAATTACTTTTTTCACTGTGTCT
Source organism: Melospiza georgiana (assembly GCF_028018845.1). Classification (NCBI taxonomy): domain Eukaryota; kingdom Metazoa; phylum Chordata; class Aves; order Passeriformes; family Passerellidae; genus Melospiza; species Melospiza georgiana. The sequence goes on from NC_080433.1 coordinate 36,812,099, forward strand.
TATTTTCGCAGTTCTTGAGAAATCGGTCACACAGCAACTATCATTTCTGATTTGCATTTCAAAAGCTAGCATAGAGGAAGTGACCTTCTGGCCTTCATGAAGTCATTGAGGGAATTCCCATACATTTCAGCACTAACAGGATTTTTAGCCTAAGAATCAAGGGCTAAATCTGAATTAAATATCTACCTTTAAGAGGAAGAAAGTAAGGATGTTTTCAGATGTAAATTTTCATATTTTTCCTTTCTCCTGGAAAATTGACCCAAAAACCTATTTGGGAAATAAGTGGAAAAAAGGTTTGTATATTGCCTCCTCAACTCAACAGTGCTGGTCCAGTTGGCCCCTGTCCACTAATGGTAGGACCATAAGATTTTGAAAATCTGGGGTCCAGAGTGTTGTGACAAATCCATAAGAAAGTTCCACAGGGACTAGCTCCTCCTCCGTGTTTGCAACTATGAAGTCCAGCTTTATAAATCAGAGGAGCTGTTAATTCTAGGAAAAGTTAAATAGATTTGCAAAGAGAAATTGAGACATTAAGAAGCCCCTGCCATGAAATTTACAGTGTAAATAAGCATTGCTATCTGATCTGAAAGAGAGATTTGAGTTTATAAGGGCTTATGTAGAAGGAATGTTGCTAGCTTAATTGGTCAAGCAAAATTTACCACCTACTTAATGATATAATTGTACTTCCCTTATTGCTTCTGGGTTGTCTGGCTTCCCTTCGGCCCCTCACACATGATATCAGTTCTGCAGACACATTCACAGGGTTCCTTAAGGGTAAGGGTTCCTTATTAGAAAAGAGACCTACCATAGCTTCTGGCAGGTTTTTGGGATCTTAAAACAATTGCAGTCACTATTTAACTTTCAATGCCACTTCTGTGATCTGGTTACAAGTGAGTGGCAGCATTTTAAGAACATTTGAGCCATCAGGAGAGCAGAATACTCATCTTTCCTCCTCAGGAGTAGTGACTGTTTGTCCCAGCAGACTCTTCTATACCTATGAGCAGTTCAGGAATTTCAATGCATCAGGTCATTCTCATTCCACCTGCAAGGGGCAAGAAGCACATGCCAGTTGCCACAGTATTAGAAAAGGAATATTATATATGTGATCTAGCCATCTATATGTACTTAACCCCGTTTCTGCTTCCTCTCTGGCAAAAAGTCTTGATGTACAGCACTCAACAGCATATTTTAGTCTTTAAAAAATAAGAAAGCTTTCATTTTGCAACATTGAGAAGCACTCTTCACAAATCAAGAATAGGTGTAAGATGGAACATGCAGTGATGTTAGTTTTAATTACATATTTAGTTTTCATACATGATCTGGAAACATTAGAATTTTTTTTTGTAGGAGATTAATTTATAAGTGATTTATTCCATTGAAGTTTTGCATGCAAGGTGTACATTGCATGTTGTGAAATACATTACTGTTGTAACACTTTGAGGAAAGGATCCTCCAGATCTTGTTCACCCCTGTTGACAAGCTGTTTACCTCTGTTGCAAGCTGTCATTAGGCTACAAAAATGCAATTATGTTTTGCATTGCACTGAACTGCAATGAATTGGATTTTGATAATCCCCCCACGTTTCTGTAAACACCAGCACAAACACTGTTTTGCTTGGTTATTTTGATTACTTTCTCCCAGTAGGAGAGAGCACCCATTAATTGTTGTTTGGTTATTCTGTGCTCGATTCTTGCTAATGGAACATGCACTGCTTCCTGTCTTTGCTCTGGACATTTTAGTGCTGGCCATGGCAGTAGAACAGAGGCAATTTTAAACATCCTGTCATCTTTGCTATGGCAAAATTAAGGCTGTTTTAATCACTCAGGAACAAGCTATTCCTGCAGAAAGAACAATTTCTCTACATGACACCTGTCTGTGATCAACCTCTCTGTCCACTGGGTGACACCAGCAGCCTATCTGACATCTGCTAGCTGTGCACAGCGCCACGGACACGTATCTGGAGAAGATTTAACCACAGAGCTGCTTTTTTCCTGCTAACACTAGGAACATTGTCTCTCTGGTGGGAAAGTGAGATAAATTAATAGAAAAACTGAAATGCAGGAAAAAAACGAAAACATCTTCCAAACCTACTACATGTAGTTTATAAGGCTGAAGGAGACAAAGCGAGAAAATATTCCATAAAATACACAATGAACTGAGGGCCTGTTGTACAAACTCATTAAGAGGACATGCTTTAATATGAATGACCCACAGCTGAGGAAAATGATTGTGAACAGCTCTGAGTCTCAGGTAACAAATTACTGAGATGCAGTTTGATTCTGTCCCATGTTACCTTTTTTGCATTCCCATATGGAAATAATTTATCAGTTTTGAAAGAAAGATCATGATAACATGCAATTTCTTCCTGGCTGATAAACTGGTTAATCCTTAGAACAGCTTACAAACTACTTTTTAAAAATAATTTAAAGACATTCTCATATATAGGTAACATTTTAGTTTGGTTTTGCTGTTGATTTTGTCACTTTTACTTTTCCTTTACCTGTAATTCACTGCAACAAAGATTAGCCACCAGGACATGCTCGATTTTAGTCCTCCTCTGATACAGATATAAACAAAAGATGCATGAGGAGTAAAATCTAAAACCTAATTAGACTGTCATCATGGTCTTATTTGTTTTAAAAGCTGAATGGTAAAAGCAAGGTGGCTAGTTCTTTTGCTTCAACAAGAAACTAGCTGTTGTTTAAGGAAGAATGGAGTTTGTTTTTAGAAGAAATGTGTTAATAGTCCTTCCTGTCAACACTCCTAATGTCTCTCATATGGTAAATTATCAGCCCACGAGTCTATTCCACCTGGTTACCCCCCCTATGGCCTTTCAGCTGACAGAGTGAACATCCCATACAAAGGGAGCTCTTTTTGCTGTTTCCAGGGGAGTATTCAACCCATCTTCAAGCAATTCCCAGACAGACTCATCCAGCTGTTCCTGTGCTCAGCTGGAACAGCTTTATGCTACCAAGAGCTGTAGCAGTTCAGAACAGTTTCCCAGGACTGCCTTGTTGTTACACTTGACCAAAGCTGTACTGCAGGATACCAGCATTCTCTGAGGATAGGGGGACACTGAGGAAACCTGCCTGAAGTAGCAGCTTCTGCTCTCCTAGTGTTAATGCATACAGTAGTGACTTGCAAATACCAGAAGAAAGATAAGAAGCTTCAAATGCAACTCTGCCAGAAGTCACAAGTTGGAAAGGGTCACAGTCATCTCCAGAGCAGCGCAAAAGCGAAGTAATAAATAATATTCAGAAGTTCTGGATTCTAAAATAGGCAATGGTACTTTTCTGTTGGACAACAGCACAGCCTCTGCTAAAGATCTGAGACTGGCCCAATTGCAGTTTAAAAGTAATAGTCATAAGGAATGAAGTCATTACATTTAGGGTAGACTACAATTCCCTTTTTCTGTATTTCTGAAAAGTTTGTCATGTGCCAGAGATGACAAAATTGATTGATCAATTGGCCATGCTTGATTGTGTCTGAATGTTCAAAGCTTGTTACAGACAGCTCCAGAAGCATTGTGCAATACTCACTAATTGGTAATCAGTTGGTATATGAAATTAGTAGTCTGCTAGTCACTAAGTGCAGAGTAATTTACATGAGGAAAAAGATTCAGAATTATTCATAAAGATGCAAAATGGATACAGTAGCTTTTAACACTGAAATAAGAGATCTAAGACTCATTCAGTGACAAATCCCTGAAAACTTTTGATCATTCTTTGTAATGCAAGCACAATGTTAGTCAAAGGGTAAACAAAACATTCTTGAGATTCTGGTACACAGCACGTGACTGTCTTCATCACATTTTAGTGAGGGATATAAATATAGAATGGCTGTTCATATAATGAAGGACTAAATAAGGTAGCTTACAAAAGAGACTAAGATGAGATAAGAAAGATCTTTTTAAAGCAGAAATGTTGTGGCAAAGGAATAAGAAATAATTATTGATCGTTTCTGAACACACAGACTGATCAGACACACCAAGGAAGAGATAACCGTCAGATTTCAAACAAAAGGATGTTCTTTTTCTTACAGCACGTCATTAAATTGTGGAACTCTTTGCCACAGGATGTTGAGGAGGCCAAAAGTGTAAGTGTGTTCAAAATGGAATTAGATACATTCCTGAGGGCTGGCTCTGTTGGCAACTGTGAAAAGTCATGGCCCAGACACAACTTTTGGTTGAGGAAATCCCTCAATTGTTAATCCCCTGGTAATGGAAGTCCACTGAATTGTTAACTGCTAATGGCTGATATGGATCACAAAAAGAAGGATCTTCTTTTAAATGTTGTTCCACTCCTCCTCCAGTTACCAGGCACTCACAGGGACAGGATGGTGGACAAGTTCAATGAGCCTTTGGTATAATCCTGCACATCTGTTTTTATACCAATATGTGCAAGGTTATTGCTTTAATTGGAGTAAAATTTTAGGATTAGGAAGGAAAATGCACAGAGTTCATGAGAAGAAGGTTCTTTACCTCTGAAGTCATCCTTGGCAAAATATATCAAACAATTTTGTATATATTTAATTTTTAAAGCCTTGATGAAGCACAACTAATGTTCCCAGGAAGGGAAGGTTTTGCTCAAACTGTGTAAAAGATTAAAAACCTACTTAATTTTACATACTTTCTTCTGGAGGCAGATATCTAATTTCCTCTGGTCCTTGGAATTTCCTCAGATGATCAGGAAAAAAACCCCTTCAAAATGAAACACAATTGTCTCTATGTCTAATAATTTAAAAGGCTACCCTTAGTACACTTAGGACAGAGTCCTTCCTTAATTTCCTAGTAAAATTATTGTTCAGCTAAATAAATACAAATGAGTTTGAGAGAAGGAATTCATGGCCTCAAAAAAAAAAAAAAAAGAATTAGGTTCAAGTTTTAATGAACACGTTAAGCAAGAAGGAAATGCTGTATGATATTAAACATTTGCCTTCAGACATCTTTCTATATAGTCTCTTAGATGCCTCAAGGAAATGGTTTTACAGAAGCATCACAATAACGTACTTGCTCCCAGGGGCAGTTGTTTCTCCTGATTGTGGCATGTACTTCCTGCCATATGGACAATCCCACTCTCTCCCCCTGCCCCCATCTAAAGATCTTCAGCCAGGACTTAATTCCTGTGCTTTCAAAATCTTAGGGAGCTGTGTGCTTGAGGGGCAGGAGGCAGAAGGGAACCAACATTTTATTTGCAAGAAGTGCCTCTTCAAAAGCATTGTTTGTGCTGAGTTAAAATAATTACCAAACACCAAACATTCCTTCACTTTTCTTTCCCATAGGATTTTCATTCCTCTTTTTTTCCAAAGTAGATGCCTTTTCTGTATAGTTTACAATTTGATAATCATTTGCTATTTGTGAAGAAATGGTAAGGATAACATATGAACCCTACAACAATAAAACATGGTGGGCTTACATACATGCAAAACACAGTGCTGTTCCAGTTTAAGAATGAACTTAAGCCAAGATACGTCTTTGCCCCATCAGTGCCATACAGCATGGAACAGCAGTTAAATATCATGAGAGCTGGCTGAGGGGCACTGGCATCAAATGATTACATTTCTAGATGTGTAATCACCTCTGGATATGACTGATTCACCTCTAGCAGCACAATTCTCAACAACTGCATTTTCCAGTTTCTGGAGCATGTCAAACTGACACCATGATGTGATAGAGAGGGGAAAGCAACCTGAAATCTAACCCATATCCATGGGTCTGGAAACGTGTTCCCATGCTTGAGGAAAGCAACAAGGGCTGTGAAAGTTACTGACACTTACTTAGTTTACTTAGTGTAAGCACAGATGGATTTGGTCCATTAGTCCAGATTCTCCATTTATCTCAAACAATGACAGAGGCCTCTCCAACAAGCAGCAGAGTGCCTGGTTTGTGCCACTGGCAACCTGCTAAGTGTGAAAACCAACCTCAAGCTCACCAAATGTGTGAGGAAGCTGGAAGAGGAAAAATGAAAAGGAAATAAAGCAGGAAGAGGAGAAAGCTTGCCCTCAGTAACACCTGCTGCATTTACCTTTAGTGGTGAAATTCCTACACACCTATAAAGAGACATCTGTGGGGAAATCCAAGCATAAATGCAAAGCCTGGGACGAAGAGTAGGGAAATCCATGGGTTTTATTCCCCAGGATATGAATATGTACCAGACTCTCATAAAGGTCAGGTGAAACCAGTCGGACTTTACCCAATCCCAGACTTCCCCTTCCTCAGCCAGTGTCCTAGCATGCAGGTTTGAGATGGGAAACCCAACAAAGATTTCATTAAATCCACTGGTAACTTCTCATTGCTACACGAGTCTAGGTTAAAAATATGGAGACAGCATAGTGATAAGGCACAGTACACATTTATAACTAGTTGTGCCAGCCAAGCTAATTTGTCAGCATGAGGAACTTACTAGGTGAGGTTTTCATTACACTTTTCCCTTGAAAAATAGAGTACTGCCTTGAAAAGGGTGAGGGAAAATTACACCAATTCATTTAATTTCAGCTGATTCTCAGGATCCAAAACTTTTAAAAGGAAGGCTGGGTTCCATAATTGCATTTGCCTTCCAGGCTTGCCAGCTTCTTAAGTGCACTCATTGTGAGACAGGCTGAATGCTTTGAGCTGATTCGGCAGCTTATCAATGGCATGGAAGGAATTTCTGTCAGTGAATTTGTACTTTTCTGGATTGAAGGATTGAATGGGAGTCTTCTGAGAATATAATTCAAAATAGTTTCTGCCATTTTTTGCTGCAGATAATCAAGATGACAGAGTTTTTACTAATTTTCTTCCAGTAAGAGTAATGCTAAAGAAATAAGCCCAGGATGTGGAATCCTCTATTTATACAGTGCACCTAACAATACACACATCAACTCTTTGTACAGTTTTATGGTTCACAAAAGATATCTTGAAAAGGCCAGTCAACAACTCAGAGGGAAATCTATGCTGCTTCTACTCTTGGTTTCTTTGATTAAGAAAGGCATTTTGTTTACTTTGTGGTGATAGTGTACTTGTTTGCTTATTAACCATTACATTATTCACTGTCTCATTCCAGTTATTCAGCCAAGCAGCAATTAGTCAATAATGAATTTTTGTTACTCTCATCCTACTGAACAGGCAATTTGGTTTTCAGTTAGGCCTTTAGTTTAGGCAAATGGTTAGTGACAGTTCTTGACTTCCTCCATAGTCTAGAAATAATCTGAAGAGGTCATCAAGCCTTGCTGTTTTTACCAGTACAAAATCAATCTGTCAGTGTCATTACGGAGACAAGAGACGGTGCAATCCTTACAGAGCTGTAGACATCTACAAAACAGAGCTTTAGACTTGAATTGATTTTCTAGTCTTTCACAGCCCCTGAAGGAAAACAGGCACTTTCACTGTGAAATTTGTCTCCTTCCAATGAACGGTGGGAGTGGGTCAAATGAATCACATGCTGGAAATGCCTGTTTCACTCCTGAGGGATTCAGCCTCAGGTGAGTTGAAATCTACTTTTGCTGGTTAAGTTGTTTGTAAAAACTCAGTGATAGAGAACCCACAATATCTTCACAAAAACATATCTGAATTCTTTATTCTCGCATTGCTCGGCAGTTTGTCCTATCTAGTTTTATTTCCTAAAGTTAAAACGTGTTCTTTCTTTCTCTCTTTACATAGACATGGAAAACAGGCTGTTCTCTTTCTTTCTGTAGAAGGTCATATTTCTGTGTCCCTTTCTGTCTTCCATAACTGTACTCCTGCACTCAGTCTTCATGTCTGTGTGCTAAACAAACCCAGGTTATGCAACCCTTCTTTATTAGTTATATCTTCTGGAGCTGTGGCCACTCCCCTTGCTTTCCTGCAGATTCATGCCAGTTGATATGCATTTGGCCACTCCAGCATTGCTGAACTTCCAAGTTATACTTTGTGTTTCCCAGGTTAGATTGCTATCTGCACACCCCATGGTGATTAAAAGTTGTAAGCCATCATCACCAGCACAGATAATCTTATAATGTGAAAAGGACAGCTCAACCATCTTGTTTGTACATTGCCAGCCCAAGAAGGGTGGTGCTACAAACCCAAAGAGATACAAAGCTTTCATTACATGCATTTCAGCTATAGTGATTAAATTTAAATAAACTTCAGCATGAGCAAATATTTTTTAATTTTTAAATGTGCATGCACATCCACATATGTATTTGTCTAGTTGCCTCTCTTAGGGGCAGTTTGAATCAACAGAACTGTTTTTATGTTGAGAGCATGTGAAGTTTGGTAATCCACATGAAATATTCCTCAACAGAAGGCAGAAGGAAATTAACCTCAAGAATGACCGTCTCGGTCAAAAAACGCTAGGGAAAGAGAGCTTGTGATAACATGAAGACAGTCCTAATTGACTCCTTTTGTCAGCTGGAATGATGCAGAAGGGCACATAAGAGGAAAAGTATGGGGTGGGCTGAACTCACAAAACCCCTACTGTGCATTGCTTAATGTCTGCATTTAATATCTCAAAGTTCCCATTCTTCTAAAGGTTAAAAGAAATCAGGATGGAGATACATATGCTTATAAAACCAACTTACTGTTGCCAACAATAAAACACTTTTTATTTTGACTTTTTTTTTAATGTTCTGACAGATTACTGCATAGAAGTTCAGAATTGCATTAGTATTAAAGTTCATCTTTGACCTTTCGCCTTTTTATGTGGAAGAATTAGTCAGGGAGAAAAAAACATTCCTCTTTGCCCTGGCTTGCTTATTATGACTCTCTCAAGAATTTCAGTCTGGGGCTAATTGCCAGAACTATGTTTAGCTCTGAGAGGAGAAAAAATCTCCCCCCATCCCCCAGAATGCCACCAGACAAATTTATCTCTCAGCTTTTACTAAAGACCTGGGTTTAAAACACTCTGGATTAAATTTATCCCAGTAGGAGTAAAAGCTTTGCTATGCCAGTTTATACTGACTGAGAAAAGTTGACCTTGAGAGCTGCTTGCTAATGAATCTTCTTATTTTATAAGTTCTTGGTGTTTTAGAGGTGAAGGAAGCCGGAAAGGTGTCCTGTAGAAAGTAAAACTTTTACTTATGCCATAAAATGCCAGCCTGTGACAGTCATGTGTTACAGAAGGCTGTAATAAGGGTGACAGGAACTTGAAGAGCACTGGAAAACTTTGACTGGTAACATTTATGTACCATGTGAGCAAAGCAAAACATCAAGCATACTTGGATTTTATGCTCCAAGGCACAAATTGATTGCTTGTGGTGGAAAGAATAATGAAATTCCTCAATGTCATAACATCACAGAATCAACCAGGTGAATTGTAATGGAAAGGGTTACATTCCTCTGACAGCGATGATGATTGCCAGAGGCAGCCTTCTCATTTATATTCACTTAGAAAAGTTTCAATGCAGTGTGCATTCATGCATCAGATCATTTTTGGAACAGAGGTACCTACCCCGTCCATCAGCCTCTTCATTTTGTACATTTATGGACCACATGTATCAGAGAACAGCTGATTTGCTGTTTGCAAAGCACTCTGTAGGCAGTCCCACAGTGGCAGAAGTTTGCTTCCCTACCTGCTTGTTAGCCACACTGAAATGCTGTCAGAGCTCTGAATGCAACACAACCAGTGTGCACCCCACCATGTTTTGGCAGAAGGATAATGCCCATGGTTACACAAAGCCAGCATGGGAGCAGTGTTGGGACTTCCTCATCCATGTGGCAGTGAAAGCTCAGTTGGACTACACTACATGTGAGAGCCAAAGTACAAATCCCTGGTGTATGGAGCAGAGGTGGTAAGCTGGGCTGGAAGTGGCTGGGCGTTTCTTCTCATGTTCTTTGTGCCCCCACCATAGGCAAGGAAAAAACATGCAGAACTGAGGAAGAATGATAAGAGAGATAGAGAACCAAGAGACTGGATGATCTGTGTAATGAAAAACATGATAGGGAAGGGGAGAGAAGGGGAAGTTATGGGAAGCAGGATGAGGCATTATCAAAAAGGAAAAAAAGGAGGGAGAGAAACAAAGATATGAGGAAGAGAATTAAATAAGAATAGGAAAATCAAGAAATAATCAGGAAATAAATAAGAATTTGCCTCCAGGGAAAGAATACAGACATAAAAGGGTCCATGTAGCCAGAGAATCAGTAGCTGAAGCCAAGTCTAGTTGTCATTTGCTGATGTATACTCAAAACTGTACCCCAAGGAGAGCTTATAGGATTCCCTCTGTTATGATGCTGACATAGCTCCCAGCAGTGAATGTAAACAAGAGGACAGAAAAACAAGGACCTGTGCTCTAATGTGACATGTATTATGTTGATGTAATTGTTCATCACTTCCAAATCTGTGCTGCTTTGAGTGCTCCTCTCACACAGGTAAATAAAGCTCTTCATAGTAGTGGGACTAATGGTATTCAGCTGAAAGAAAAATGTTTCAGAGTTGAGTAAAACATTGCTGTAATAATTTTTGCTGTAAAACTGAAAAATCCTTTCCCCCCTTCTCAATTACCCATAAGTAAAAGCAGTAAAAGCAGTGTTCTATATTACATTCATTACTGGTTATATTACAGATTAACACATACTGGTATGAGTGTAAGATGAAGGCAATTCAAGTGGTCCTTTGGATTTCCATCTAGTGAACAATACGTCCATTGTTGCTTGAATATGCATTACCCTGAAGTATTCATGGAGTCCTGCAAGCTGAGAGCTTCCCTGAAGTAAGCCAGAGGTTTCCATGTTTAACACCAGGAACATCCCACAACACAAGCAGCTTTGGACAGTACAACAGCTTAAATGATCCTTACAGTTTCAAATTCAATTCAGCCAATTTTCTCTGAAACAAAGGCTCCTTTACACTGCCAGAACAGTGACATGGGCCTTCATGTCAGCATGAGTCTGACCCAAGTATGTCACTGACCAAGAAAAGGCTATTGCTCTCACCTTCCTTCTTGTATCTAGTATTTCAGCAGGCTTTTCCTCAAGCCCTAAGTCTGACATCATACATATGCTATATCTATCCATATGTTTTATGTGTGGAATAGTCTTTGCCATATGTTGGAAAATTATTTCTCTTATTTGAACTTTGGTAATTTTGAATCTGGGGACATAGACTAGTGTGTGATACTGTGACTAAAACCCAGAGTGAATAGAAAGACTCTAAAAATCCAGAAGGCTGCCTCCTTTTGTTTGTTGACATCTTACTACAAAGTGCATCATTATCTCAACTTCTTCAAGAATTCTAGCACAAAACAGAATTTGGGTTTTAACTTGTCTACTTTGTTGAGAATGTCATGATGTGACAGCAATCTATAAATACCACCTTCAGGAAACATTCAAATGGTTGAGACATCATTAAATTCACTTCACAATCAAAATCAAGTTCAAAACTGTGGAAGTAAGAGCAGGGAAATGTTTTTGGATCTTTCTGAACAGCTCTGAATTAGCTTTAGTTGTGTGGTTCGCTTTTCTAGGGAGAAAAAAATACTAAAGTTTCAGATTTTGCCTACATTTTGAAAATTTATGGCTTTGAATATCAAGCCTAGTTAATTCCTATAGGTTTATAATCACTTGTCAAAATAACCTTGGTCATCTTTCTTCTCTAGAAAAGTTTCCTAAGAGATACAATATTTCAACAGGAAAATTCACTGCTACTTACAAAAGTTTAAAAGCAGGATATCCTACTTTACCCCTTCTTGGTAAACTGACAAAACAACAACAACCACAACAACAACAACAACAACAACAACAACAACAAAAATTTTAAAAATTGTTAACATATGAAGAGAAAACCCAAACAGTTGATATTTCCTGTGTCTAAAGTACTTCATTGTGTTCATCTTCAAATATATCATATTATGACACATCTAAATGGAAATGTTACGAAGATAGATGGTGGTTTTGATAGTCCATGAAACAGCATGCAGAATGTTGTTTTGTACACTCCCATATGCTCTTTGGAAATCTTGGAAGGACCAGAAGAATCTGAGTTTTATTTTTAAATTCTTAAATAAAATAAAATATTTTATACAAAAAAGTCATGAAAGGTGAAAGCTGATCCCATAATAAAGTTGTAAGTCAGGCTACCAACAACCCTCTTTGTTTTTCAATCTATCATCTTCATTTAGACTAAGAGGTTGCTCTTGCCAATTCAGCATTTTTTTTGTTCTCTTCTTTGGCAGATGTACATCCAAGGAAAGCTGCTCTTTGCCAATTCTGTTACCATTGGGTACAGCCAGTCTACTAAAGAGCTTAAAAATAGCTAAGACAAAGAGTGATTATCACATGGGTTACTTCCAAGTGATTTCGCATTCAGGTATTTTACTTTCCATCAGCATTGGTTGTAATAATTTCATTCTGAACCTTTGGCTTCTTTGTTTAATTTCTTATATATAAAGCACTGTGACTCAGAGCAGCAAGCACAGCAGTCTCAGTATCAAAGTACTTGGACATTTTTGGTGTGTTTACAAGTTCTCCACCTTGTGTATTCCTTCCTGTCCCATTCAACAGTTTGGGCTGTCTAAACCCAGCTGCTGAGTCACAGAATCTTTACTAGTAGTTACTGTCAAGGGGGAAGCAAGAAAAGAGAGGAAGGTCCTGGGCTCATCCCCTGTTTCTTTGTGCATGTCTGACCAAGACTTGTTTTATGGGCTGTTATATATACATTTTGGCACTTGTCATAAAAATTTAATTGCAATTAAAGGAGCAATTACTTTTGCCAGCTGTCTTCTAGCAATTAGCTTCTTAATTTCATTAATATTTGCAGGGAGGATTTAGAAACATAACCTAGAGAAATAGCAGAAATTGGTCAAATACCTCATCTCCTCATACTGAGCATATAGCTCCTGGAGGGAGCATTCCCAGGAGCTAAAGCATGTCCTGCAATAGTTGGCTCTCTCACAGAAGTTTTCAAAGCAGAAATAAAGATAGGCAGGAAAAGGAAATAATTGCAACTTATGCAATTTATTTACTACATGGCTTTTGGGAACCATATATTTATTTTCAATTTAAAGCTGATGCAGGCCAGTAATCAAACTGAAACTTCAAGAGTGCCTGGAATGAATGCAAAGATCACTGTTTCCATTTTTGGTTTAACCAATAGATCATGCAGGCAATGATGCTGCTGCTGCTACTGCTGATGATGCCGATGCTGATGATCTATTAAGCTACTGTTAAGAGCTAAGAAGCAGATGATAACAGTGACAACAAAGAACAACACAGAATATAGGCCAAAATGAATTCAGCAGTCTTTTGCTGAGCTGCTCTCAGCTAGCTTAGACAGGTCATGGAACGTCTCTTTCTTTGACTTCTTTTTAACTTAACAAAACAATGTATTTCATTTATATCAAACAATGGCACATATTACACTTGCAGTCCATTTATCTCTGAAGGAAGCTTGTCACTTCATGAGCACACAAAACAATTACTGGAGTGGTAGAGAAGTCAGGGATTAAATATACCAGATAATTAACAGTAGCATTGTAAAATATATTAATTACTGGCCTATCATGCTTTCTCTCCAAGTAAAGCATTCTTGACTGAAGTCTGGACAGATCAGCTTTAGGCTGGGTGTTTTTGAAAACACTTCTGTGAGTGATTGAAAAGGCTACAGTGGCCTGTGGAATTTCCTATGCTAGTTCTTCTCTACACTAGAATTTTCCTTAAAAAATATTAAGGAAATTCCACTGTGGTATCATCCCTAAAGGCAACTTTAGAAGCAAATAGCAAATGTATGCAGTTGCACAGACAGGCATTTGCCTAATCTAAGCCTACATATAACCCAAGTCAAGTGTGGTCAGAACCAGTATGGTTATTCTACATGTGTGTTTCTGCTTCTTGCTACCACAACACCATGACAATAAATCCTTAAATGGACTGGGACACTCCATGGGGTTCTTTCATGCACAGGTGTAACTGTGGCACAGAAATAGTTTTAATAAAGGAGAGGGCGATGAAGTGTCTGTGTGAAAACCAAGGCTGGTGACATAGCTATTTCCACATATTCTGACATAATTATAAAGTTGGTGCTAAAGATGAGATTAACTTGATCCTTAAGTTTCCAAGAATAGAAGCTTCTGGTACTTTCCCATCTTGACAGCTGATTTCCAAGCCCCAAAAATTGCTCGATACTCAATACACAGGTGCACATGCATGTTCTGTTCACTTCCTTTCTTCCAATACCTTGGGCCCACTGTACAGGACCTTTGAACTCTTTCCTCCTGCATACCATTCTGTGGGGAAGAGAGCCTATTGAGAGCTCCAGGTTAGGGAACATACTGCACTGCTAAAAAGGAATTAGCATCAGTGAAACACTCAAAATCTTGCTTTTCCCTGGGAGGATAAAAAAGCACTATCTGTTCATGGAGTCATTTCTTGTGAGACAGCATTTTCTTGTTTGTAAATCAGCTGTTTCTTTAAAGGAAGTAAGCAAGCAGGTCCTAACCTGCATTCACTTTTTTCATTTACCTGTCCGATGAATTAAGCATAGAGATGGTACAGATAACTGACTAACTTAAGTTGATGGCCATATTTCTAGGAAAAAAATAGCCCTTGGAATCCTCTTCCAAATCTCTCCTCAAAATTTGCTTCCCTCAGGAAGCTCACCAATATCTTAATGAATGCAGGCAGAAACAATCATCCAAAAGAGTTATGGGCTTCATAATTCAGTACATTTTTTGTACTTGTCCATTTGTTTATACCTTGAGAGTCACATTCCAGGTTTCTTCTTTACTATATTGTAAAAGTACAGACTGTGCTGCAAAATTAAGCTTAATACAATAAAGCTAATTATGTTTTGGGATCAGTGGAACAAGATAATGTCTAAATGCCTGGCTTTTTAGGACTGGTCTGGATCCACCTCAGGCTGACCCACCACACTAGAGCTGGTTAATTGATATGGTGTGAGTACTTCCAATATGAAATAGCACAGTAGAAGGATGAGAAGAACAGGTTTTAATGAGAGAAAGAAGAAATACAGCAATACAACTGATACAAAAAGTACACAATATAACACAGGAGTCTAATAAATTAGCAGAAAACTTGAGAAACAGGAAGAAAGTTTCAGATGGTTGAAGAAAGAGGCTTGCTCAAAAAGATACAATCTTAAGTCTTCATAGATATATATACATTCTTGGCAGTATAGGAAACATACAGTTCTAACATAGAAAATATTGACTGAAGTGGTAGTATCAATTCCTGAAGAATATTTGCATATGGTACATTATGAAGAATACACACAGGCAATTTAGCATTCAAGAAGTCTCCAAGTAAAGGAAAACATTATGGATTCCTTTTTGGTAGACAGACATCTCCTTCTAACAGCAGCAATTGGATCTGTTCAGTATTCCATACGAAAACAAACACACAAACCTGAAAACAGCAAACATTAAGCAAGACCTTTTGCACAATGAATTATGCACCAATTTGGCAGCAAGATTCAAAAGAAAAAATACTCCTACCTCACCTCTTGCCTTTCATGATCAAATTATTTCCCTTTTTTCCCAGTAACCTCTAAAGCCTACCTTCCTGGGGATTTGAATTAGGTGAGAGTGGTCATACCTAAGTGAGAAGAGTGGTCAGTAGCTGTTAACCCTAAAACCAAATCAGGGAATGTTTACAGGAAGAGGTGCACATCAGCCCCAGCTCCTAACAGCAGCAGAACACAGCCTTTGATAAGTGCTGATACAAAAGTCTAAGCATTACCACGGAACGGAAAAGCTCCAGATAAAAGGAGTGACTCTGTCCTGTTGCTGCTCTTTTGGCACTTCTGAAGCCTACAAAGGAAGTCTGTCTCTTAGGAGTCACACACAAGTGAATACATCTCCTGCAGAGCACCAAAGCCCCCTTCCTGGATTAAAGATCTACCTGCTACCAGTGTTCTCAACTGACACATTATTTTCTTCCTAAAGCCCCACCTACACAGGCATTTAGGTGATGCTAAAAGGAGTTTTGCCAACAGTTGCCACAGCACAGAGGTCTCTGAAGGATGAGAGGAAGGTACAAAGGGAAGCATACGACACAATAGAAAAACATTCTTTCTTCAGTCATCACTAATTCAGGAGAGAGTAACAAGTGCTCATTACTAAAGTGCTTGTACCAAGGAGTCAGCAAAAAATACTGCAGAAACTATTGCCAGGATTGCTTAAAATTAATTCCATCTTCAGGATGAAAGTGGAATTATAAATAAAATTCTGTATAAAAAATCAAGCAAAGTGCTCATACAGCATTTTTGCATCCCTGTATAAGCGTTCTCTATTCCATTCAATCATTACTAATTGGAGGATGGATAAGCCACATCCACTCCACCTAGGCAACTGTCAGGGATACAGGATAAAGAGAAGAAATGATACAGGCATTAGTGAGGCAGAATTTTATTACAGATGCTGAAGAAATAATAGCAACCAAAAAGACTTTAAAAGTGGTTAGCATTACAGTTAAGAAAACTACTGAAACTGGGGAAACCCAGGCAAAAATTAAAATTTTAAAATGGCTTAAAAATAATCCTGGTGATGTACATGATTAAATATGTAAAGAAGACCTTAGGTCCAAATTCATATCCATGGGAAAAAGAATGGAGGTAAATGAAGTACAAAAACGAGAAACAAAATAATTTGGGGAAATGTCATAGGCAGGAAGCCCTATCACAACAAAAGGTCAGCATCCAGGAATGTCTTCCTGCTACTGCCTACATCCAACCCAGAACTTGAGTTCTTGGAGCCCTAGCACAGCCAGCCCCCAGGCTTCATACCTGCTTTAAGGACCTGCTGATCTGAACCTCCTGGAGGCTGATGGAATGACCCTGTTTAAAGCAGCATCAGCCACGGGCAGGGCGGGTGCAGGGGAGGCTCCGCAGAGCCAAAGCACACAGGTTTTCAGTGCAGTGGAAGGAAGGAGACTGACTTCATACAGAACTTAAAGGAAGAGATGCAGAGGTTGATTACACACAGAGCACAAAAACCAGCAAGTCTTTCTATGGGAATGAAACATACATAAAATAGAGCCTTGTTTTAAAAAAAAGCTGCTGAAGACTACCAGTCTGGTGAGTGTTTCCTGTCTCCACATGGACAAGAAACTGTGGATCCTTCCCAGTGTCTGCAAACTTCAGAATGTATCATGTGATTTCCCTCTGTAGCTCTGCCAGAAGTCTCTTGCTGCAGTTTGTTCTTTTGAACATTTCCTCTTACATTTTAGCTCTCATTTATTAGCCAATTAAGCAGCAGCTTATCAAGATTCTTTTCTTTCCCTTCCCTGTGTTCCTTGTTCTATGCTGCCTTTAGGCCCTGTTTTGGAAAATGCTAGGACTAGCAGGCAGGAGATGTTGAGGAACATATATTTGTTTACATGTTTAAGACAGGGAAAATGACAGGCACTCACAGCAGCTCAGGTGCAAAGACTTGACAAGTGAAAACAAAGTGAAGCAGCTTTTCTAATAAAAGATGTAAAATCAGGTTTGAAATACTTCCACAGTTTGCTTGGTAGAATACCATTCTTTTGCCTTTGGATAGCAAGAATTAAGCTTTTGTTTACCTTTCAAGTAAGTAACGGGATAGTTTGATATGAAAAAATACAGCCTCTTTGCTAGACAAGCCTTGCAGTGGGACATCTGGCAATACACATTTACATCATGAAGGGGGGTGTGTGTATGTATATACATATATATATCTGTATGTATGTATACACACACACACATATATATATATATTTATAAAGCTTATTCAAACCTCTTAAATTAAGAAATAATTTGTTTATGCTCCTCAATAAAAACTCAAAATGGTTCTATTCAGGGAAATTTAGTAATACTTGTATTCTGACAACACCTGCTCTTTACCAGTGGGAAAGGTTTAAGCACAACTGCTAGATCCCAGTGCTTTCTGAGCTCAAGATCAGGCAGCTGTGGAGCCAAAGCACATTAACATAGCAGCTGGAGAGTACATGTTCAGCCCCTACTGCTGAAAGCAGTAAACTTTTTAAGGGGAAGGCAGACTCAGCCATGCCTGTGCCACGCTCCTGTGGGAAAGCACAAGTAAGGCTCGTGTAATGAAGAACATGTGTTCGAGGGTCAATCTTGCTGAGGAGGCATTAGCATCTTACAGTCATTAGGGAGGGAAGGAAATTCCTGGGAGTGAAGTTCTGAAGTGGGAAGAAACAGGAGGCCAGGTTGAAATGTAGGTCAGAGCTTCCTGGAAGGAATGTCAGGACAGACATCGCACCAGCCCTACCAACCCTTCTGTTTATGAGTTTATGACTGAGGATGCACAGCAGCACCTTGGCGTGGACTCCCTCTAGCCTATCATTTCATAAAGTTTAGACAAAGGCCTCAGAACTAACGGAAAAAAGCGGCCAAATTCCTCAGCAGTTGGCCAGAGAATGCTGGAGAAGAGCTGAAGGCAGCTAAGAGGGAAGAGAGAGACAATCAGAGAAAAGGTCAGACTTAGTAAAAACTGGAGCTTCAAAAGACACCTGCAGAGTCATCGCACTTAGCACTCCTGTGGTCGCCCATCTCAGGAGAACCCTTTGCAGAAGTGGTCAAACCAGAAGAGCTTCTTCAGCCCAGGGTCCATCTTTTGCAGTTTGGTTACTAATGTTTAAGTTTCTGAGGGGGATAACTTATCTGGTGCATTACAGATAGTCCCACAGGTGAGAAACAAACTATAAAACCCTCCTCAACTGGTTTGTGTGGCCTATGAAAAGGAAAGGTGGGAAGGAAAAAGTTCACAAGTGGGATTGCATACAGCATGGATGCTACAACAGAGGAAGACAGACAATAAATCCAAAATATTTGTGAAGCATCCTATTTAGGTTTCACTCAGCACTGTTCTGTGATCACTGCAAGCTTTGCAGACATCAAGCACACAGGTGCCTGCAGACCACCCGTGAACATCCATGCTGGGACATGAAAAGCTTGGACTGCAATGTCATACTGAGCAGTGCAGGAACAGACAACATGAACTTGTTTAAATTTCACCAGCTGTGCCTTTGGATGAAAGATCTACTGGACAGTTTGTACATTTCTGGCTTTTATCCCATAATACAGTTAAAGCCTATTATTATTGAAACACAGATATCAAACATTATAAATAGCCTGCATTTATGTTGCTTCTATTGAGATCAAATGCATGATTCTCTGTCAGTAATGGCTATTGAAGATACTGACATTTCTCTTTTTGTTTGTTTAGGAATGGACCTTTCTTTAATAGCACAAAGTAACGGAAAGCTCTCTCTTTTGGAAATCTGAGATTATTTTCAGTTCTCATCCACGCAGCTGGAGAAGGTCAGGAAGCAATCTTTAAATATTAAGATTTGAGCACAAATCAAGCCAACTAATGACACTTATATTGGGACCTTGTAATAGAATTGCAGTTATTTTTAAAATGCAACTTTACAATGTTTTTCAGTAAGCCAGAATTACTTATAAGAGTCAATATATACACCAAGAGTGTGGTATAAATTTGAGCTGCTATACATTATTATTTCTGTTTTGACTGTACGTTCCCCATTTATGGTGCTTGCCTTCTGTTTCAGTTCTCAAGTGAGAAAGTCAGTACACAACTCTAGATCTAGTTTTTTCTGTTACAAATACGTAAAAAGAATTTGTGTGTTACTTTAAAATCTGAACTTCTTAAGAGTGGTGGTAAAGGGAGAGGACCATGGATGTCAGAGGGTCCAGAAGGATGAAACAAGTAAGTAGAAAAAAACATGCACAATAATTTCAGTTTTACTGGCAGTATCATAAACAGTTCCTAGAAACTTTGGGGAATAAGACACAAATGGTCTTGGGCAGCCTAGGCCTCAAGAACAAAAGAAATCAAAATGAGTGAGGAAAGAAACGAGTGGCAGCATCCTCATTAGGATTGAGGAAGCCACCTGCAAGTTAAAGCACTGATGTGCTTCCAGTCCTATCCATGTCCTAGATCTCTGAGTGCTCACACAAGCCAGCCTAGAAGAGGGACTGGATTTCATGACCATGAAGTGATTTAAGCTAGAACTGCATCCTCTAAAGCAAACTGTCCAGGAGGCCTTTAAGATTTAAAGCTGAGAAGGTACAAGGGTCAAGATATGCTGATCACATGAAAGTAGTCAAGTTTTGGTCCCATTCAACCCTTTTACAATAAGCCACTTTGTAACAGAGAAACTTTTTCCTTGTTTATTAATTGCAGGGGCTTTTTCAGAATCCTGTGTTCGATACAGACAGTGTAACATGGGCTAACAGTGCACTCACCCCGCTGAGCCAAGTTCTGTTCTGATAAGCTGCCAATAACCTGAGCCACAGCAGTGTGAAAGGGAAGGCAGCACATCAAGAACAGTTTCATATCCAGCTGTAGCTCAAGCCACATTGCTTTATCCATCTACATAGGGCAGTACATGGGAGGTAGATTTTACCCCTTGCTATGACTGTGTCTTACCACGCACTACCATTACCTCTTATCTGATTTCTGCACAAATTTCCAAATTGAATAAATTGGATGTATTTTTTAGCATTTAAAATTCCAGGTGGCAAAATAAACACATATGCAGGAGAGAATTAAATATAATGAGAAAATGAATAAAGCACACCACCAAGCATTTTAAATATTAGGCTTTGGTTGAGAAGCCTTTGGTTTGATCTCTGATATCCATATATCCAATGCCATGTTTCTTGTGTGATAATATATTTTGCATCAGAGACCAAAAAAGCTCTGCAAAGTCAAATTGAAATTTAAACAAGTGTTGTTTGGCATCTTTAGTTTGTGTTAGACCAGGTGGCAGCTGTTGGGAGATCATTTTGTTTTAACAATTTTTTGTTTTGTTAGCAAAGAAAAACATTGTCCAGCCAAATCCCGCTGACAGTGAATAAATATTTCTCCTCCATCAGACCAAATATTTTCATTTGCCATCCTAATAGCTAGGGCTAAAAGATCTAAAAGGATTTTTCTTTCTATATGGACTCAAATACATTTGAAAGGTTTGGTGTTTCATGGGAGGTGATTATTACTCTGTACTCTGCACTGCTGAGGTTAGTATGGAGTACTGCACCACACTTTGGTCATTATACATCCAAAACTGGAGAGATTTGTAAGGAAAGCAAACAGAAGGCAGAAAACAGGACCTCTGCAGAATGACCGAGGAAAGCAGAACATCAAAGAAGTTTATTGACAAATCTTCTCATGTGTACAAGACAGTAATGATGATGTACTGGCACTGGATCTAGGAAAAATTGACCAAACATGAGCCTGAGCAAATCTATGGAGAAGGATTCCATCAGAATCTGTTAAGGTGATATCCACCACCACTGGGTCAAGAAGTCCCTGAGCCACAAATATCTGAGGAGTAGTTTGGAGAATAGTAGGGACACAATAGTTTCCCTCAGCATCTGTTTAGTCCCTGTCACAGACAAGATCCCAGAGCAGCCTGGCCCTTTACACTGACCAAGTGCCATTTTCTCACTCTGCTCAGATGAGATAGTATGAAATCTGTTAATTCTGAAAAGCAGTTAGCTCTGGTAACAAGCCACTTGCAGAACTACAGCCACCCTTCACAAAATCGTTTAAAGGTCAAGGGCAGTTTAGTGTACTTGTCCTCTTGTTTGTTAAAAAAAAAAAAAAAAGGAAAAAAAGAAGAAAGGGATAACCTACAAGACTACAGAATTTAGTGTGGGCAAACAACTCCATGCAGTCCACCATATAAATTAATGAGAAAGTTGCAAATTTGGCACTTCTGAAAAAAACCATAAAATTTCCAATATTGCAACAAACAGTCACATGGAGACAGGTGTGCTTGGGACAAAGTCTGTTATCTCAGTAAAACTGGCTACTCCATCAGATACCATCTTGCATTTAGAAATCTAAGTACATGATTCAGTGATGTCCAGCAATCCTCTGCTGGAAGTAAAACTGTCTCATTTCTATGACTGATGGCAGAAGCTTTCACATTTGCCAACCTTGTCTGTAGTTGACAGAGGTACATTTAATTGCATTTGAAAGATGATCTGTAACTCTCTACATTTGCTTCCATGACACAACAATTTAATTTTAATGACATACACTTAAAAAAAGGGACAAGTTACTTTCTTATCACAGATCTTTGTCTAGATTTAAGCCTTTACCTAGATCTTTAGCTGTAAAGTGAAGTAATATAAAAAGATGTAGTGTTAAATTGTAATCCACTCCAAGAAGCAAATATTGTCTTTGGAGTGCTTTCCAGGTAGAAGGAGAAGAAATTATGTAACCCTATATAACTTGTTTCTTTACTTCACAGGACTACTAATTAGAAATGGGATAGGGAAAATGCATTTATTGTTAGCTCTGCTCTTCAGAAAGGATTTTGGCTGCTGATATTCTTTGTCATAACCCATAATTTATTGTGGACTTCTTGCTAAATGTTTCAAAAAGTTGCAAAGCTCTAAGAAGCAAATGTTCTGTTTTCACAAAAATCCCTATCTTGGGTAAGGAGCCAAAGAACACAGAACTGCACTCAGACCTTGACATGCTCAATATATTAAGACAACTCATTAGAGCTAATGCACACTTCAGTGTGTTCACAAACATTATTTTAAAGGCAGCAATAAATTATGCCAAGAAATCTTTCAGGTTCATGAAGGAACCTACAGCATGTATATACAGTCATTTCAAATGACATAATTATGAGGAAATCTGGATCATAACAGAGTGTATGACATACATAGATGGAACCTGGTTATCAACTCGAGAGAAGTCAGGCTTTGTGTGCTGTACACTGTTAGCAGTATTTTTCTTCAAGGAGAATATTAAATAGATCAAAATAAATGGCCTGATGGCTGTTTTATACAGAGGTGATGAGAGGCAGAGAAAACAAGTGAGTCCAGGTGTTCATATGGGCAACTTCTAAGACTGCATTAAGTAAGACCATGGAAATCAGTTAAATTGCTTGTAGAAAATCTATTTGTTCAAAGTAGGATCAGGACTTCCTCCAAAAAGGTCATTGTTTGATCACAGCTGTGTCTAATGTCAAGGCTGTAATTTCACACTACACCATCTTTGCCAATAATGTAAATGTGGGCTCTCCTGAGCCTCAGGCCAGCAACACAGTATGTGCTGACACAGCTGTTTTGAGGTAACTGCTGTTACTGCATTGCTGCAATGAGAATGGTGACAAGCAAAAAAGCCTAAAAGGGGTGAATTTTTCCCCTGCTAGACTCGTGAACTGGTTTATAACATGGCCACAAAACCCCACGTTGACACATCTGCTGAAGGAAAATGAACAACTCATGATGGACAGGGCTTTTTAGGCCAGTTTCATTACCAAGACCAGCATATAATAAAACTGGGCCCCAAGTGAGCCACCAAAGTAGATTCTCCAGAATTTTTACTAAGGACTGCAGCAAAGGAATAAAGAGATAGCAGCTTTTATAAATGTGAGATTGGTCACCAATTCCAGTACCAATGCAACTCAGGCTACTTCTGACTTCACCTGAAACTGTGAACACAGTGATAATATCCTAAATCTGATTACATTTCCAGGTTGGTATCATAGTCTTACACACTGTAAACTATGATTTGGATCCCATAGAAAAAGGTCAGGAGTACCCTTTCTGGGATACACAACACCAGATCATGAGATGATGGTGGATGAGTTGATGGAAAAATATTGATGGAAGATACATTTAGGCTGTCACAACAATTAGCTAGGAACAAAAAATATCTGGGCACTTTGTGAGGATCTCAAGTTAAGAATGAGGAAGACTTCTTCAGAAGCATGGACAATGCTTCAAACACAATCTATCCAAAGCAGCTGTTCTAGACTTGTCAAAAAAAAAATTGCTTACCACAGAGAAAATAAAAGTGTTTCATCATCTTAGCCTAATCTTTAGTTATAGAAGAATAAACTCTACCACTAAGAGGAGGCTTATCTTCTGAATACACTATGAAAAGCAGCTGATTTTTTTTTCCTACAACCTCCTTAAGACATCAACCACTCAGCTTCCAGTCACTTACACAAAATAAAGGACACAGAACACAGTGTTACTGGTCAATGAAAAACGGCAACACGTTCTCTTCCCAGAACCTGTGTGAGAGGGAGAAGACAGGCACTCTACAGTGAAAGAACACTGTAAGTCATACTCCCTTCTCTATGAACTGGTATTTCCCTCTTTACCATCTGTGAAAAAGTCCACATATTTCACAGTGTTCATGCAAAATCACTAATATAGGCCAGGGAGTTGAAAGAAAACACTCATTTTCTGACATACCATCAAGAGTTCCACCCTAACCTGCTGACCAGTGTTACCTTCCCTGCTTTCCATGACACCATCCTAGAAAGATATTGTTCTGCACCACCAGCATCTAAAAAGCCCTTTATAGAATCTGCAAAACACAATAAATACTCTAAGTAACTGATGCAGTGTTTTGTCCAGGAAGTGTAGCTGGTGTCCAAGTAGAGTATTCCACACAAAGAAGTGGTGCTCTCACCATTAGAGACACGGGAGCTTTACTTTGTTATGTGTCAGACAGCAAAAGGAAGAGAGGACAATGAAACCATTAACCAGCTCCTCTGTGAGGTTAGCATCAGTTTCCTGCTCCTTGTAACACCACCACAGAGAAAAAAGCAACCTGCATAACCTCATACCAAACATCCAGACTTCATCATCAGTTAACTAAGTTACAAGAAACAAAATACACAGCTGTAGTTCTCTCATGGATTCTTAATCCCACAGATTAAAGCTGTGATCTAAGGAAAAGTGAAAGAACATTAGTGAAAAGCAGGTATGGTGTTCAAACAAAACACTGCAAAGCTCACAGATAATTTCCTTTCAGAAAATTACTTCAGGACATAAGCAAAAATGTACAATTGATCATTATATCAAATCAAACAATTACATTAAGGTTCAGTTTACAAAAGGTTAACAAACAATTAATAGCTGGCTTAATAAATAGGTGTTTACTTCTCATCTCTCAATCCAATAGATAGCTTCTAGCTATCTGTAGTACCTTCTACTGGTGTGCTTATAATCTTCCCTAAAATTTACTTACAACACATTTCTCTAACATGAATTACAACTTATAGACATCATTTATTAACCCTTCATAAAATTCTAAATAAACCTTAATATGAAGCATGACTAACTTTATACTATTTCAGCCCCATACCCCAGGACACATGAAATACTAGCTCTTTCAAGTTTTTATTTAAAATTCTACATTTTAGCTGGGTGCCACATCACTAGTTGAAGAATCACAAATGCCTATCATGGCTTAGCCAACACACTGCAGACACAAGGAGTGAAACAAAAGTGGTGGTGGACAATCACAGAGAACAGTTCAGGTTCTTCCAAAAGAAATGTCCTGGCTGTTTTTGTTGGAACAAACATTGATACCATGACAAAAGAATCAGAAAGGAAAAAAATGGAGTCTGTTGTAAATCAAAACATTGCTTTTCCTTCTGTTTAGAAATGAAAAACTACAATATGTCATTCAATAAATAAATAAAACAGAAAACACAAAGGTAGATTCCAACCCCCATCACTAGGATCTTGCAAAGTGACAGCCATCTATTTCTTGGATGCATCCCAAACTTCTCTTACCTGCAAATTTTCAATATACTTAGAAGTCCCATTTAGTGTATCAGTCTTAAGGGAACATGATGTATTATATGTAGGTCTCCTTTTTTTTCCATCCAGTATTTTCAGCTTCAACCCCCCACCTCAGTTTTTTTCCATCAAACTGCCTGCTGTTAGTTTAATAAAGTTCAGCTCAGACTTATACTTTTCCTTCACTTTCAGAGCCTCTCTCTTCATTTTCACAGTTGTCCACAAGGTCTTCATTCTCCTGTGTCTTTTCTTCTTCCTCCTCCTCCTCCTCCCCATCATCTCCAAAAGTCTCTTCCTGCATTGTAGTAAAAGTGAAAGACCTGGCAGCAACTTGTGCAGCCAGACCAGATGTGAAGTTAAAATCTGTTGATATGTGGAGCTGGGCCAGCCTCTCCTTGATTTTTGAATGTAATGCATCCATAGAGGGAGGCTGTGGAGCCTCTACTCCATCCACACTGCTTGGCTTGAGCTCTTCAGCATCCCCTTCACACTGATAATACATTCTTCCTTCAGCCCCTGTAGAGACATCTTTATCTGTAATACTGTCTTTGTTTTTCTCCATCTCAGGATCTTCATACAAATATTCTGTCCTGCTTTTATCAGCAGCATTCACTTCTGGATTAGAGTCTTTTTCTTCAGATTTATCACAACTTTGGCTGCAGTCCTGCTTTTCTGTATCTGAATTCATATTTGATTCCACATTATTTAGTAGCTTCAATGGTTCTACAGGAGACAAGGGTTTCACTGCAGCTTAAAAGGGGGGAAAAATTAAATGATAACTAAAAGTGAGATGCTATACATAAATAATTTATTTGCCTGAAAAGATGCAAGATTATAAGGTTTAAATTACTTTAAAAAATCCCAAAAGAACAGAAATACAACCCACACCAAAACTTAAGTGTTTTCTAATCACAGAGCTGAAGTGAAACGTGACGGCTACTTGTAACTATTCCTTAAAATCTGTGATGTGAAGAGAAAGCACAAAATTGATGGTGTTTAAAGCCAGCATCAAACACAGAGGATGTATTCAGTGTTAAAGCAAAACCCAAGTAAAACTACTGTAGTGCATACAGATTTAACTGTCTTCTTGTGAACAACAGTTTACCTAATCCACTAAAGACAGCTGGTACATGAAAAAGTCCTTATAGGCAGTATCTGATCTCATACAACACAACATACAAATACAACACATAACCACACAGTCAGGTAGGTGTCCTCACAAATAAAGTGTGCATTAATTTAGCCTCTCTTGCAGTTAGTAGCAGCAGTGAGTCCCATTGCCAGCAACGGGATGCTTGCCAGGAAGTCTCTCCTCCCAGAGTTAAGGGTTAGTGTAACTCAGTACAATCGCTCCTTGAAGAACGGGCGGCTTTCATGTTAACAAAACGATATAATGTCCATTTCCAAGTACCAGATTCCCTAAACTGCAGCAGCTCCATTATAGTAGCAGCACGAGCATAAATGAGAGCGGCAGCAGCAGATTCCCAAGTTGCATTTCCCTTTCTAATTCCATTCTGACTTTACCCCTGCAAGCAGAGATGAAAATAACTCCGGGAAATACACAAACTTTTCATGGGAAGCAAAATTTATGCTATTAGGATTTTTCAACCGCATCCTATTTCAGTAATATTACTTTAGCTAGCTGAAGGCAGGCACATCATTATGGTTGTCACATTGATAACTATTGTCATTAGCACACTAAGAGACTGTGGCATTGAATGTGTATTGCAACATTTGCTTTAGAACTTGATATACCAAAGGAGCATTGCACCAGACTTGTCTCAGTTGTTTACGGAGAAGTTCTTTCCCTGTCTTGTAAAAAATATGTTACTACTTATTTCTGCCCATTTGCTTGGAGAGACAGGAATATGCACAGTAATCTTATCATTTGAGAGGAAACTTCTTGTCTATTTCCTCCAAAGAATACTCTGAAGGGCAAAATTTCTCAGAAAAAAAAGAGCTACTTGAGATTGGTAGCTGGCCAATTTGTGGAGTTGACAAATTAATAAGCAGGGTGAAATTCATCTGTTTTGAGAGCATGGCTTTCCAAATCCGATAAATAGCTATAAAACAACTGTTGTATGGACAAGGTGGGAGAAGGGGAAACAGCTGGCTACAACACAACCACCAACAGAATGAACTTTTTTGCAGGGGATAGGTTAGGGAAAGGCTAGAAGTGATTTTGCAGCAGAAGAAAGTTTGACAGTGTTTGACAAATGGAAATGAAGCTACTAAAAACTTAGCAGACCTTTTCAAAAGCACTTTCATGTAGTGGCTCAACAAGAGGCCAAAGGATCAGAAACATAAGCTTACCTACACTCCCATAAACTACCTATTACCCAGACTGTAAGAAGTATTACCATGGTAGTGGGCCTTGGAAAACTTGCTTTAGTCTAGTGCTCTGCTAAGATGGTATTTTTTCTTCTGGAATCCAACCTATCATCTCCAAGTGACTTCATGTTGTGCTCTTAAGACATATCAGCTTGTTTGGAGCTGACCTCTTATGTAGAAACCTTCACCAGCCCTTCCTAAACGAACCAAAAACCCTCATGCCCTTGTTAGGATAAGTCAGAATGGCTAGCTGGGTGCCTTCACAAACAGATTAAAGTCTTTGAATATTTCAGGATCTTTTTCCACAATAATCACAAGTTGGGAAAACACAGGATTTCTGGAATTTGATTGTCCTGTAAAAGCAAGATTCAAGAGGACTATGGAAAAGTGGTATCATGGCCATCCATTGGCTTGGGCCAATGGAGACAAGAATATGAACGTTTCTGGGTTTCAATCTTCAAGATAAGCCAAGTCAGAAATGTGGAAAGTGCAGATCACATAAATGTCTTTTTAAGGACTGAACTTGTGTATGGATAAATTAAACCATAATATGCCAGGGTCCATGATACCATATTTACTGACTTGTCTTTCTTTTGAAGAAATATTGAAGGATTTCCCTAAAAATCAGTAATGTTATAGCAGGTGTACATATCAGTCTGTCAGATTAGACACACACAATCTGAGCCAACAGAAGACAATATTAATTACTTTCTTGAACTGCCCTCATGTTTTCCACGTTTGTACAGGATGGAGATAATCAATGATTAGTCCTATGCAGCTGGAGAAAATCATGCTTTCTTCCCTCCTCACCTTTTTATCTCTCCTAAACCAATGAAATAGGAAAGGAAAAGGAACCAACATGAGCCACAAAGGCTTTCTGGTGAACAGTTATTGCAAACTACAGGAGTGAGCTGACTCTTTCCAGCTATGGCCACAGATGGCCTGAGGATATGCTGGTAGGTATTACCTGCTCAGGACAAGTATTACCTGCTCAGGTAAGGAAATGTTCCTAGGCAAGTTCTCCTGACAAAAACTATTTGTGCAAGAGTTTCACTAGGTCTGTGAAGACTTAAACTGGAGGTAGATCACTTCGTCCTCCAACAGTTAGGAAAGGAAGACTTGAAGAAATTTATGTGAAGAGTTGTGTGCTGTCTTATGCAACAGAAATACAGAAATCCTATTCCTGAGCAAACTGCTGCAATTTGATGTCTCGGGTTTTTACCACAACTGGAAGAGAAATCAGTACCAATAGTCAAGTAACCTCTTTTACCACAGTTGTAGCTTAATGGATGTAAAGAAGAAAATTGCTAAGAACAGATATTTTTGATGGTTTGATGTCAAAAGAGACATAGATAATGTCTATGTAATAAATAGATATGGTCTGTTACTTTGTGTTTCTAGTAAATTACTGGAAATTTGCAATCCTTGCTCATTTTTCTGGTAGACACCGTCAGAGGCAGAATCCTTGGATATGGTGCCAGACTTGAGGGCTGTTTTGCATAACACAGAACATGGCACTTTTTAGAAAGCTTTTCCTAACCTGTCTTTAAGAGGAAGAAATGAAAATAAAAGGAAGGAAAAGACAAACTTCTGCCAATTTTAAAGAGAGTAAATCAAATAGCTCAAGCAGAGAGGAATCAAGTTTTTACAGACAAGCTGTCTTGTTGAGGCAAGAGAAATTTTCATATCCTGCTTTCAATTGCAAGTGAATGGAGACATCCAGCAGTCCTCAGAATTAAAAAGGGCTAATTTGAAAGAACTCTTCTTCTTAGGTGGTTTTGTTGTTTTTTTGGGGTTGTTTTGGGGTGGGGTTTTTTTGGTTTTTTTTTGTTTGTTTGTTTTTTTGTTTGTTTGTTTTTTTGTTGTTTTTTGTTTGTTTGTTTGGGGGTTTTTTTGTGAACATGTTCTGTATTCACTCTCTCATGGAAACAAAAGGAAGTTTTATTATTTTATTTCTCTAATATTTCAAAGTCCAGCTCTTCAGTTTAACCTATATGCTTTTGTACGTCTGGGATAAATTTTCTGCTAGTTTCTTTAAATTCTGAAAAGCAATTTATTTATGCACCCTGATAAAAATTCGTATTTACTGGAAAGCCATGAAAGAAAGTCAGTTCAATCTGCATGGTTTATATCCTGACAGCTTTCTTTATGTCTTAATATTTTTGTGTGTTTAATATTTTAGCTCAGTGTTTTGTTTAAAGCCAAATTCTCACTTCTATGAGTTCATTTCAATATGTAGTAAAATGACTGCTAAAATATAAAAAGATGGAATGGCAACTAAGACCACACAGCTCTGTCAAAGACACTACTACAGCTAAGCACGGTCTGAATTCCAGCATAGTCAGAAATCCATGGCAGACACCCATGTTTTTTAAGGAAGGAATTAATTTTCAAAAGAAATGCTTACCATGTTCACTGAATAGTAGCTGTTTCCACTTCTGTCTTTCAATTTCTGAAGCTTTGAATCCCAGTACAGATTTCAATTCTTGTAACACCCTCTTAGATTCCTGTCTCTCTCGCTCTTGCCTCTCTCTTTCTTCTTGGGAGAAGCAGTAAAAGTCTTCCCTTTTGTATTCATTATCTGTATCTGAATAATCAACATATGCTTCCAGTTCCTAAAGAAAGAAAGGAAGAAACTCTTGATCTTCACTGTCAGGTGCACTCAATCCTATGATCTGATTCAAGATCAAGTGATGTCAACACAAACCAACCACAGTAACAGAATGGAGCCCTGTTTGAGCAGAGCCAGTGGACGTGACACTGCTCTTGGTAGTATCTGTATGATTTTGGAGCAAGTCCACTCATTAACAAGATTTACCTTCATACACAAATAGGAACCAGTGATATACCTTGAAAATGGGAGACCATTTCTCTGTAATTACAGGTGGAAATAAGCAATGCTGATGTGGGTTTATTTTTTTTTTTAAATTTACACTGTAACCAGTTCTTGGTAGTCATGCATCTTGCTAATTTAACTTACATAAATCCTTATTAAGAGGATATAGAGAATAGCAAACTTCTCTTCCAATTTTAAATACACTGGATTATGAGCATAAAAAAACAGAGCAGCATTTATATTATAAGAAATTTTCAATAAAGCAATTAGTCCCAGCTTTTTGATATGGAAAAACAGCTGGAGAGAATACATGTGGGGGAGAAGCAAGGGAGGGACAGAGCAGAACATGGGTGTTCACTGTGCTTTCAGAATGGATCTGCCACTCAGTTCTGGGATGGAGGAGGCCCACCTCTCTTTAAGACAGCCCAACCATCACCCAGGAGGTCCTCTAACAACACAAAATTGTTCAGTGTTACAGTAAAAAGATATCCAAAAATGCAGAGACTAAACAAACTGATGGCAGGATGATTTGTGCTTGAGTTGTCACTTTTTCAGCTGTGTCTTTTAATCCAGCAAAAGTAGGACTATTTCATATACTGCCTTTTAGCAATTCTCACTTTTTATTACTTTGACTTGAGTTGCTGCTCTCCTTTGGTCATTCATTTCTAATGATATATATGAGAAATGAATACTAGAGCTCTTTTTTCCAGGATGGGGAATACCTCTCCATGGAACAGCAAAAGGAACGTACACATTTTTTTGACAAGTCCAATTTTGAAGTGGTACTGGCCACTTACTTGTCTGTCTCAGCAAGACAAGGTCACTGCACAAGCAACTGAAAAAAAGAATGGATATAGCAAATAATCCCCAATTATTATTTTAAATGATCCTTTTTTTTTTTTTTACCTGCTCTTCAGGGATTGGATCTTTGTTTTCTATGTATATGGCAGGCTGTGTTAAAGGTACTGTAGTATGCTGTAGGTTGTCACAGGAAACTTCAATTTTGCCTTTAGGGGAAAAAAGAAAAGGGATTTAAAAGAAATAAAACTGAGTATTGAATGATGTTTCTGACTCACTCAGGCAGGGTCCAGGTATTTTCATAAGCAGGATTTGCATACATGAAAAAAACGGTGAGAAGGTTGGTTAGGTTACACTGAAACTGTTAAACAGCACTTAAGTAACTTGGCTGTTTTTATAGAAGCTGGGTCCAATGGAACTTGTGCTGAAACACTTCAACTAACAAATCTCAGAAATTTTATAGACTTTGAAAACCTGCAGATGGCAAGCAAAATCAGTAAAACCAGAGAAGAGACTTTGTTCGGAAGTTTTAAAAAAATTATAGATAAAACAGCTTCAAATGACTGGAAAATGTTGGAAGAAATAATTAAAGAAAGTTTACAGGAAGGTATTTGCGAGGTAGCAAGAAGACAAATAACAGCCAGTGTGAATTTGTTGAAAATAGAAGATGTTAATTTTGCAATGCAATAAAAAGGTCTTGCATATGGAAAGAACCAAAGACATCCTGCATTTTGTTTTCAGTAAGACTTTTGACATGGTGTCATGACATCTTTATAAGGAAAATGCAAAGGCCAGGAAAAGTTGCTATTAGGTGCATAGAACAGCCTCTTGGATCATCACAGCATGATTACCATTTTCAGACTGGAATACATTGAGTGAGGATTTGTCTCAAGTCCAATACTCTCCAATATTGCCAATGGGTGAAAGAGAGGTGTTGCATCTCATTAAATCTGATGACTTGGGGATAATCTGCAAGAACACTGAAGGGCACCACTAGAATAAAAAATAATATTGGAAAATCACTGATACAACCCAGGTAGAAATGGACTTCAGACCCAGAAGTTTGGTGACAATGGCTGCAGATTTTTGTGCTTTGGAATAGCCAAGTGCATAAATGTATCACAACTGACTGAGGAGCACCACTGAGAAAGAGGTGAGGAGCCTCACCATCAACTCTACCCCACTGCAAGCAAAAAGCCAAACTACAAACCAGTACATAGAAAGCAACAGCACTGACTGCTAAGACACATGAAATAACATTTCTACTCTGGCACTGATCAGGCTGTGGATGGAACATATTGCCCAGTCTGGGGCCCCTTCATTCAGTAACACAGTGGGGCAACCAGAGGGAATATAGAGGAAAACACTGGATATTATAAAGAGGACTAAATAAAGCATAGTCACCAGGGAAGAGCTGAAGCATAGGGAGTCATGTAGAGAAGACAGAAAGAAGCATAATAATCATCTTTGAGAATGTAAGTGCCATCAAGAGGAAATGGATTTCCATTGTGGGTGGATCAGAAGTACTGCTTTTAAATTGCAGCAAGAGGGACTTCTATTCAGTAATAACATTCTACTGGTAATGGAATTAAGTGCTGGAATAGATGCCTGGAAATACTGTAAAATGTCTCTAAAGATAGTTTTTTAGGAAGAGGTAAACAACATTTACTCACAAATACTAATTTACCCTTGAGAAGGGAAATGGGTTAAATGACCTTGCCAAGCCCCACCTAACCCTATTTTCCATTTCTAATCTATACACTGAACACTTAGGGATGGTGAGATTGCAGCAGAGTACCACAGCCTTGGTCTTATAAATATCTAAATAAGTTGTGTCCATTTGCAAAGATGGTTTAAAAGAACAAGGATGGAATTTAAACAGTTTGAGTGCCAGTGTTTCAAAGATCAGTAATACAATGCTGTAACTAGCTATAAAGACTACTCCATTCTGTAATAGTAGCAGTAGATTACTACATGCTTACATTGTTGAAGCTTTAAGTGATACATTTTATCAGTGATGAAAAAATGCAAAAGAATAAAGAAAAGAAGCTGAAAGTTCTAGGAAATTAGCAAAGATGTATTTGTAGATGAATGATAGATAGGTCCACTGTTGCCCAAAGAATTTAAATAGAGGTGATTGCCCTTAAATGTGCTAAAGCCCCACTTGTTCTGAGGTTCTGCTCTGTACCTGACAGGATCAGTGAGTAAGTAAAGGTACTGATTCTAGAAATACACCAAATCATGTAAAGGAGGAAGCCAAACTGCATTCCCTGAAGGAACTATATGCTAAAATACAAGACACATGCTGGTGTCAGCACCAATGACAGGCTGACAGGAGGGTGTGGTGTCCAATCTATTACTCTGCAAGGCTTTGCTTTGGCTCTTTAATGTACCTGTAAGAGAACAGCTCTGACATATAATGATTCAGGGAAAGAAGCATGTACTGCTTGTTCAAGGGGACTCATCTCTTTATACAGATGCTCTACAGGCTGAACTAGTTAGTTGGACTAAACATCTATCTGTGGCAGCAGAAGTGCTCAGCATCCACTTAGACAAAAGGCTCTAAGCCCATGGGTTTCTTGAAACAGCTCTTGTCAAAAGATTGATTTAGTTTTGGATAGTAATGCATAAATGTAAAAGCTGTGCTGAGCTGTTATATTTATTCAAGAGGAAGGTATCTTCTCTCAAAGAGTTTTCAGAAAGTATTGGAAAAAAATGAAGTAATTTACATAACATGACTGACAGACCAGCTGTTAAAATTTGTAGGAAGACAGCAAAAGAATTGAACTTGACTTCATGTACAGCTTGACAAGGTCAATCACAGAAACTGGATGGCTTAGAAATATATCAGGAAAGTCAAATGTTGTCAGATAAAAATAGTTTTCAATGACCAAAATAAATTAAAGTAGCTCCTGTGAATTAGTTCAGTAAACTTGTTGCAAAATAGAAGTTCAATCCCAGCACGTTTCCAGGAAAGCAGTGGGCAAAAGTGAAGGATTATTTTATTTTTTATTTCCCATGCAATCCCTTCTAGATCACACACAAGGTTATTTTTGTACTGAACTTTAAAAGAAGCAAGTTATAATAAAAAGGCCTGCTGAGAAATTTATACACAAAGTAAAAATAAAACTAAAGTAACTAAAAATACTATTGTGTGTAGTCTAGAAAGAGCTTTTAAGCAAAGGGGAAAAAAGATCAGTAGAACTGCAGGTTGTGGAGGTGTCAACAAAACACAATAGGTCAGCACATGCAAATATATCAGGCTACATCTAACATCCTCACAGGCTGTTTTACACAGCACTGAGGGGGAAGCTGTAAGACTGCACTATCAGGTAAAGTGCAGGAGTTTGTTTATACCATGTCTGGACCTGCACAGAGCCTGCAAGAAGCCTCTCAGTGCTCCAAGTTCTGATGTAAGCATGAACAACCTTGGCCTGCCTGCTTCTAGGCCCACAGCAATATTTGTCCATCTACTGGATATTCCATCCATGCATCATTAAGAGCATAGTGCACTTCAGATTTGGATTCCTGCAGGTAACTTGCTGATACCCCAAGTTCCCCCCTCCAATTTTCCTAGTACAATCTCCATTACCAGCATTTTTCAGATGCTGGGCTGTGCCTTCCTAGCACAGTAAAAATGCTCCTGGAAAAAAGAAAGATTAGAAATTACAGGCTCAATTCCATGTCAGGAGAGCCTAAATTCACTTCAGTTATTTAAGCTCGTTATGCTTCACAAGAACAGCATGGGCAGTACAGGGACAAGAAACAAAACACTGGGATATGCTGCTCGCTCACTAAGACTTTTAAGAACACCAAAGGTTAGCTCACTCTCTTTGAGGGAGGAAGTAAATGGGTTTTATATGCTCAACATGTCCTCTATGATTTGAAATGTTCCAGGAAATGTGATTGTCAAAAAAGTTTCATGACAATGTCATTATCATTTCAATTAATGGCATCATTTTAATGCAGTAAATAAATTACGATCTTGAGGGCAATTCATTAAAATCCTAACCCTTCATAGGTGATTTCACCCATCAAAGACAAAAAGCAATTATCAGTCTACACCTGAAAATGTAACCATCTGAACCCAGAGGTGTAACAGACTTAGTTAGCATGGTTGCATTTTTTGCTGAAACAAAAGCTTCAAGGCCATCACAATGAAAAAGCCTGATATAAGGACACAGTTTTTCAAAGTGTATGGTTTTAAGACCTTCTTCAGCTAAAATTCTGATACACAGGCTGAACGTTGTCACTGATTCATCTGACCATTTCATCTCTGAAGTGTATCCCATTAGCTGCTAAATTAATCTCTCACATTTACCTTTTTTGTTTGGGTTTCTTCCACTCATTTTTTCCACCTGAGAAATGGCTTCTTCCCAGCAGCTGTTGCTTGCTTGGATATGAGGCTGCAGAAACTTCAGTTTTTGTTCCAGAACCTGACGGGCTTCTGTTGTCAACTCAGGTGTCTCCTTAGTGCTAACAAGCTTTTCAAGCTCATCCTCAAGAATTATTACCCTAAGTAATGAGGAGATAAACAGCAGTAAGTAATAATAAATATTTGACTCCACCATTCTTTCCATTATTTAATGTAATATACTGTTATTTCCTTTAAGTTTAAAGAACCCAACTCAGTCAATTACTCAAAGATGTCCCAAAATTTTAAAATATTTTTTCTACATCAAGATACCTTGCTTGTGTATAAGATTAACAATGCAATACCTGCAATTGTTATAGTAATTCTTACATGTAAGGTTAAAGGAGTAGGACAGTCTCAACTGTTTCACGAAGGCAGTGACAAATCTTTAAGGATATTTACTAGTTAGGTACTATGAGCTGAATGTTCTTATAAAGCATTTGATATGTGGAAAAATCAATGGAAGATTATTATGGTTTTCAAGGGAGTCACAAAAGCAAGGCAAAATCTTAGCACACTGCTTATCTTCAAGTTTTCCGATACTCAAAGAATACCCAGGAAAAATATCAGATTCCATAGTAAACCTTTGAGCCATCTGTGTGAAGATATGGCTACAACCACAAAGACTTTTTTTGCTTTTAATTGGGGATACAAGCTGACAACCCAAAGAACTTCAAGTCCAAATCCTTCTGTTAATTCGGGTGTAAACTCACTCATTGAGCAGGGCCTTGAGGTGCAGCTGCAGGCTGCGCACGGCTGTCTGCAGGCTGTTGAGCTCCCTGCACTGCTGCTTGCCCCTGGCTGCCCACTGCAGGCCCGCCTGGTGCTGCGTTTCGAAGTAGCGGTAGAACTCGTAGCTCCTGCGCAGCTCGGCCAGGCAGGCGGCGTGCGTGCCGGGCAGGCCCTGGGCCACGTCGCGCAGGATGCGGTGAGGCAGCCGCTCCGGGCACGCCGACGGCGCGGGGCACGCGTTGGCCGGGGACAGCAGCAGCGCCAGCCTCCTGAAAAACTCTGAACTCTGCCCTACCCAGAGCTGAAAGAGGACCTGCAAAACAGGGGAGGGTTAGCTCCGTGCACCTGTGCGCATTTACTTCCAAAGTAAATGTATGGATACACCACGGGAAAACATTCCTTGGCCGGCAACGGGAACTTTGAAAAACTGCAAAACTCCGCTGACTGTTTTTGAAGGGTATTCCAGAGCGTGTGAGGTTCAGATCTTGTGAACCTTAGGTGACTGTTAATTCCTTGATGAAGGATATTAAATGCAATTATGCTCATAAAGTTGTCAGAGTCCAAAACCTCATATTCCCGTCGGCCAGTTTCATTATTTGCTATAATCTCCACATACCCTACGGCTCGTAAAGGGCTGCCAAAATTCCAGTGGCAGCAAAGACATTTTTCCTTTTATAAGGCCAAGCTGTCATTTCTACAATCTAATAACTACTGCATTGCCCCACACCCAGCCTTGAAACATGAGCCTAATTGCTCTGTACTTCAACAAAAAAAATATTCTGCATCTGAAGAAAGTTGAGCTGCTAACTTATTTCTTTTTTCAGCCAAAGTATGAAATTCTACCAATACTATTAAGGAAGAAAATTCTTTTAAAGAAATTGATTGATTCACAATGTTATATATGATACTAAAGAGGACAGTCCATTTAGGAGCAAGGCAGTCCAAAATTTCAATTTCTTGAGAACTTCCACTTCCAGTGAAATGAAATGAACTGTTTTCTTAGTTTAGAGAAGTTTGCTCAGTAGACCATGACAGTACAGCAGCACCTTTTATGTCTAAAATGAAAAGGAAAGGTTATGATACTTTTCTCTGCAATAATGGCCCTTATTAAAAGGGATCAGCTATAGGTGATTATGAGGTGGAGACAGAAACTTGTTCGCAAGCATTCCAGACCAAGGAAGGTAAAACATTTACTCATCACATCGAAAATACTTGGATGCAAACAGAGAAAGTATTCCAAAAGAAAAAAGAATCTCAATTTACAAAAGATGCTCATGAGAAAAAAGAATACATGAATGACATGAAATTAATTTGAGGTATACATGCAAGACTGATTTTGCTGGGTGCAAAAATACAAAGCAAACAAATGGGCAGCAATCACTCAAGTGTCCCTGAACGTGTGGTGCCCTGGATAAAAAAATCAAAAGCTCATGCTGTAATAAGCACAAAAGAAGACCAATCCCTTCCACCAGACATAAATCACAGGCAGTAAAAAAACAGCATACAAAAATAGTGGACTTCAGGAACTGATAGTAATAATAATCAAAAACCTACCTGAAAAAAGGCACAACGACAAGAGAAAAGGAAATTCCAGATGTATTTACGGTTGCAAGCAGCTTGCTCTGTTAGTAACTACTGATGATCTTTGCTGACACAAAATATCCACCTGGCTCTCCTCAGCTTAAACTGGGATGTTTTTCTTAAGTGAAAAATTTTCACTCTTTAAATTGCTTTTCTTCAAGGACGAGGTAGCCAAAAGACACATGCTACATTTGTCATATGGCTTAGCATGACCTACACTTTATTATAAAGGCAAAGTTCTCTCAAAGTGAAAAAACAAACCCAAAGAGGACTGCACATACATCCAAGGCTCACCACAAAAATATGTCCCAAGGTTATCAAAGTATGTTATACCTCCACAGGAATCTGCTTAGGACTGACTTTTGTTAATTTAGCTTGGTTCAGCTATACCACACCCAGCCTACATTGCTGGCTTTCATGAGTTCCATAAATTGAGATTTTCTAGTTGTTGTGATCTTAACTGTATCCAGAAAGCATCCTAACCAGTTTAACTAAAACAGAGTTCAGTTAAATTACTGCAAGTTGCAGGTAAACAAAGGCTTAGCTTACAAGCTTGGGCACCTCTTACTGGCTTCTTGTGATTAAAAAGAAGTGGGTAAATTAGGAGGCTTACATGGTTGCAATTAGAACTTCAGCTAATGAAGTGCAAGAAAAAAATCCCAAAAGCTGCTATTTATTGTAGCTCTTAGCTTAAAGCTAATTAGACAAAGCCTCAAAGCTTAGTAATCACTATTACTGGTAGCATTTACTGTCAGAACAAAAGAAGTCAAGGTCTAAAAATTAAGAGAAGAAATTTGTAACAAAAGCCAACCCCAGAGAAACACAGAAGTCATATAATCATGGAATTTTCCATTAAAAAGACAATGCTAAAGGGGAACTGCCCTGGCAGAGGGTCATTAGAGTATAGAAGGCTTGCATTCAAATTAGATCTTCCTTCCAATTGACTCATGCAAATAAAAAAACCTAACATCTCAAAAAAAAAAAAAAATAGATAAAAAGGGCATTATATGGTTGTCACTCTGTTCAGTTAAAAGTTTTTCAAAGATCAAAGAACCACACTGGCTTATGGCAGCAGGGGTCCAAGCTTATGTTTTCTGCTCCTCAGTGTGACTAAATGCAGCTACTCCCTTTGGCATTTACAACTAATTTGTGATTTTTGATGTCTCTCGATTTATTCACATCAAGAGATTAGATAAAAAAAGAATTAAGTACAAATCCAGAAATTATTTTATTCAGTTGGGATCAGGTTAAATCAGAGAGCAAAAAATCATGTTTAAGGGGATTGATCAAGCTGATTATAGAACAACTGACTTGAACTTCCATCATTTGCAGAAAAATATCCTAATGTTGTATTGAGTAACTTCTCTTTCTCTACATGCACAAAGAAATCAGGTGAATGCTGATAAATGCAGAACACATGATAAGAGCCTGACTGATTACACCTTACCCTCCATTCAGTGTGTTGCTACAGGTTAGGATGTACAAGCCACAGGACTTCATGACAACAGAAGGATGTTCACCAGGAGCCTGCATGGATGCATGAAGCCCTCCTAGGAGAGCTTACCTTGAGTGCAGGCAAGCTGAAGCCATCAGTCAGATTGTGTGCCTCCTCTTCAGAGACCTGCTCTTCACTCAGTCCCAGGCCCAGCTCCTTAAAGGGGACCACACAGATGTAGCTGGTCACGTTGTCACTCTCCGAGTTCAGAGGGTAAGTTTAGCTGGAGTTAAGGTGGTAAACAAAGCCACTTTTGCATTAAACACACACAAAAGGAAAGAAATACTTCATAAGGTTTCTCATTCCAGGCAATTTTTATGAAATCACATACTTTCATCCCAAATCTACCTGAATCCTGTTTTGCAATCCTTATTTGAAGCACAATTTTTAAAGGCTCTTAGAAGGATGGGAGATAAGACACTGACAAAACACCTATGTCAAAATACAAACACATAAAAAGAAACAAAGTAGATTAATAAAAAAATCCCTGCATCCCTTTTAAATGAGTGAAACAGCTTAATTTTAAATATGGAGTTTCCAAGAAATAGTTCATGTCAATCTTAAAGCAGAAATTAACAGAGGAAAGAGAACAACTGTGCAATTTTAAGTTTTAAAGGTAGCCTGTGTTACAGACTAAATTCAGGATGTGAATTCGCTGAGAGGTCTGTGTGTGGATGGACTGCTCAGAGAGGCCTTTACAGTAAAAGGTCTTTGACATTTCAGAGAGCTCTATGAAGAACAGGAGCTCCCTGACTGGTCATAACATTAACTTTATTGATTACATCACTGTAAAGACATTATGATCTTGGCAGGATGAGTGGCAAACTGGTATCTATCAACACCATTCAGCACATTTAAAATCTCAGTAGGAAAATGTACATTTCTTGTCCTCAAAAATGCTTAAAAAGTAGGAAGCAAGCCAAATATAACTGATACCAGAAAACAGAAAAAATAATTCATAGACTAGGCAGCTTTTATTATTTTTTAGAAGTTATTTATTATTAGAATAGTACTAATTTTAGGATGGCCTCAGGATGGGGAGGAACAGTTCAATATTTTTTGCATGTCTTCTGATAGTTACCCAGTCACAAAATAGTAAAATTCGTTTTAAAACAGAAATGTAAACTTATGGCCATAAGTACAAAATCACATTTGTACCACAGAAATATATCTCTATTTGTAAAGCATTAATTAAAATATGGTCTTAATTTAATATATTTGTTTTTCATTTATAGTTTGATCTAGAAACTGAATGCTCTCATCTCTTGCACATAAAGCCAATTAGAAGCACTTGTCTCTTGTCCATCTAATGTGTTTTCAGGGGGAAGCTATGAGTTCCATCTGCTTTCACACCCAAATTTTCCATGTGCTAAATTCTCATAGGATTGAACTTGCAAAACTGATTTCCTCAAGAGACTTCTACCAGTTAAGCAGAAGAACATTGCAGGAAAAAGTAATATTCTGTGTCCCAGGAAACAGTAAAGCAAAGTGTCCAGTATCTAAAAAAATGACATTTCTCCCTCCTTTATTCCTAATGTCTGGAAAGGAAGAAGCTTATTAAATGTTCAAACAAAACCCTGTAAATTAATTAGGATCAGAACATTACTGCTGTCACCAGCAGCTGCCTCACATATATGGTGTCTATTCTGAATTAACCTGACAGCATGCCCAGTAGAGGGAGCACACAGGATGAGGATGGTAACTCCACCAGAAATTGAAAAGTCAGGTCAAAACACTTTAGGACCACTAATCTTAGAAACTACTTGTACTCCTGGTTAGCCTTTTCCTGCAACATGGCATTTCCAACAGTATGAACACCACAAAAAGCAGTTTGGACACACATGGATTCCTAAGTCATGCTAAAAATAAATTCCAGGCAACATCTCAAATGTGAGGTTTGACCAAGGAGCCACTTACCCATGCTGTGTCTCAGCCAGGGAGGAATTCCCAGGGGCCTCCTGCACCTCCTGCCTTGCCCTCCTCTATTGCAGCCCTTCCACTCCCATTTCAAAGCAGAGAACTGATCCCATGCCCCCATTAACTTCCTAAGGATCAAACATTTGGAGAGTTTAAACACATACACACCATTATATACAGGAACACACTTCCTTTGTGCACTTTGATCTCGTCGTATTTTTAGCCCTACTGACTCCCAGTCAGTAGTTAAAGCCAAAATACTAAAGCCTAACTATCTTAGTTAATTTTTTCTTTGTCTCTGTGAAAATATTTCATTCATCTGTTTAACTTACATGCTTTATTAGCTGGAAAGAAGAGAAGGCAATGCTACTTAACAATGAACTGTCAAATCCAGAATAAAATACCTGTACAGTGAATGTCTAACCTCTTATCAGGTTAGACACTCTTATTTAGTTATAGAAAAGCAAGAATGCTAATGTATCCCTGTATGTAACAATTTAACATTCATACTTCAGTCTTCAAAAGCACATTCCCATCTGAAGACCTAATAGGAGGGATTCACAGGATCCCTAGGAAATCCAAGCTGCTCTTCTACAAATTCTCACCTGCTAACCAGGGGTGAGCTAAGCATGTGATGAACTGGCTGGTCAAGGAAGAAACACTGCACTGAAAAATGCCCAAGTGTCCCTACTCAGATATTTCAGTGTGGCAATTTAAGCGTTTATCATCTCAAGAGGGTACTACTTTTTGTTTAGCTTACTTGTTTTCTTGCATGAACTTGCCCTCTCCCTAGTTAAAGGTATGGGTTTTTCTAACAGTTCATGATGCAATAACTAAACCTTTACAGAGCAGAAACAAGTTTTTACTAGATTTACTACATGAAATTTGCAAATGTCCCTGTGCCCGGTGCATCTCAAAGGCACAGAATGCATTTTATATGCATTCCATTCTAAAGGTGTAAGATATCACTCAATTTAAAATATTCTTATCCAATGTCTGGTTTTATCACTAATAAAAAAATAACACTATTAATGCCTTGACAGCAAAGAACATCACCTCACACCAAAATCCAAGCTTTTTAAGTTTACATGGTCCAATGCCCAAGTCCTACCTACAGAAATAGTTCAAATTAGACCATTCTGCCAGCAGAGGATGGGATTATTAACATCAGCCAGTAACACAAGCTACAAGATTTCCTCCATCCAGCTTGTATATAGCTACACCAGATTCCCATGATGCAGAACCCACAAGGCTCTTAAGAATAAAAGTGTTCAGCAGCTATCATGGCAAGGGAAGCACTGCCTGAGTTACCACACAATTCAATGGAGGACAGTGCAGAGAGCTTTTGAACTGGTCTGCACGACATCCTGTAAATACTTAACCCAAAGTGCCTAATTCCTAGTTTAGGCTTTCAGCCATTGCATCCTGCTATAACCTTAGATTCTGATTTCAAAGACAAATACTCTTTTCTATGGCATTTTGTTCTGTGACTTTAAGCAATGCACTCTTGCTGACATGAACAAATCAGAGCAAGAATGGTGTGAGCAAATGCTGAGTTGTTTCTGCTAGTACCCA
Organism: Melospiza georgiana; assembly: GCF_028018845.1. Classification (NCBI taxonomy): domain Eukaryota; kingdom Metazoa; phylum Chordata; class Aves; order Passeriformes; family Passerellidae; genus Melospiza; species Melospiza georgiana. The sequence goes on from NC_080433.1 coordinate 36,855,259, forward strand.
ACTGTCTCCCCACACAAAATGTAAGCAATATGACTTTCCCTCTCATTAAATCACTGGTCTACCAAGTTGACACAACTGCCTGGTATAAGGCTAAAGTGTGACTGCATATTTTCTCTTCTACATGGGAACAAATTTTAATTAGGTAAAAAATATTTAACTGTACTCACTGAAGGCAGCTATCTAACTAAAAGAGGGTACACCACCCACAAGCAAATATTGCTGAACTTCTAGTTCTACTGAATAGAAGTGAAAATGATAACATATCAAGTGTATGCAATTTGTACCACCATGAATAAAGCTGTGACCTAAAATTTTTAATTCTCTGTCACAGGTTCATCAGACTGATTTCCTTCCAACATATTTGAGATATACATTAACATAAAAGCTTAATTTGCTGCAGATAATTTGGTAGAAGAAAACCAACTTACCTTTGAACACAGGGATGTTGAGTGAAAGGTCATATTGTTCAGAGAAGAGGATATGTTGGTGCAAGAGATATTTTGGGCTAAGAGGAATTATAAAACAAAATCTTGAAGGGCTCTGAAAAGCATCACTAGCACTTATACCAAAGCATGGGTGTCAATAATGATACAAAGTTTTCAGTGCACTGAATCTTATCACACTGCACAGTACACAAAAAGGCAAATTTAAAGCATGTTCCAAACCAAACACAAGCCCCACTTTACCAAGCTACCTTTTCTTTCACTTGTTTACGTAATTAGATGCTGTATGTTTCTAGACATCCTGACCCTCAGCATTGGCACAAGTGGCAGTAGGCAGCATGGACTACCTGAAGTGGTGGGTTTTTAGAGGAAGGATATTTTTTCAGCATGTACAGAGTGGCCAGTCTTGCAGCTCGGAAGTTGGCTCTGACGGATCGGTACACGGCTTTGCGCAGGCCGATCAGGTGCTGACTAGGATGCTGTCCAGCTTTATTAAATGGGCAAGCGGCACTGACCCTGTCAAGCAAACTTGAAAAGTAAAATGTGATACAACTGTACAGATGTCCTAAAGTATTTTTAAAGAACAGTACATCAGTTTTCCTATTTCATTATTTAGAAGGCTTTCTCAAATCACTCAGTAACTATGAGACTAAACCCTGATCATATCAATGATATATTTAATCAAAATTTCAAACAGCAGCCAAGATTTCTCAGTAAATAGCCTTAATTTATTATCATCGGAGCCGTGACAAAACTCCTGAGCACATTTATTTTCTCTAAAATTTTCCAAAATGGTCTAATAATAGTAGACTTACCATAACATTAACAGGATACAAAACTATTACAAACCCACTGTCAGCTTTGGAAGTTTTAATAAACATGCATTGAACATATGCCTCTTTATATCCAAATTTATTTTTTCAGTATGTTTTGCAGGAAAAAGGTGCCAACACATAGCTTTCCATACAAACACTATATTCTTTTAACCTTCCTGATGCAGAGAATTTTCTAGGTGAAGAAAAATATTATTAGAGAAGTGACATAGATTTTATCATCATGCAATGAATGGCAGCTATGTTTGTGAGAGTCTTGACAGGTAAACACATGACATGTATACACCACACAAGCATATTGGAAGATACATTTCGTGTCTGGCTATTCAGGTGAATATACAATTTAAAAGAAACAATGCCATTTGCCTATTAGAATATGACTCAGACTGGCTTTAGCACTGTAAGAAATCATCTCATCTGGAAATAAAATGAATTGTGGTCTGGGTGAACATTGAACAGGTCTGTGGAACTTTAAGCTCCAGCTGTATCTTTTCATGTACAATCTGATGTCAAACCTGTAACTGAGACTCTGGAAACAGCCTAGGTGCACTCTGCTTGCTGGGACTGATTTTACTGATTTTAGAATCAGCTCAGGAATTAACATGGTCTGGACAACAGGACAATCAATTGTGATTTATTGTTTGGGGACTGGAAGCCCAGTTCTGCTCTCACCTTTCCCAGGGCAGGGTGAAGAGGTGATTTCATGTGCAGTCACTTAAAAGGGAAAAGCATACAGGGTACCTGGTAAGCCTGAGGGGGGTTGCTCCATTGGAAACTATTTCTGTAGTCCATCTGACTAAAAAGCTGACCAAGTCAGCAGACTGACACTGCTGGGAAAATGTCAGTCCTACTCCATGTGCTCAGCTGGACCATGCTGCACTTTGGGAAGGGAAATAGCTTGTGGCCTTCACTATCAAATATGAAAACCAGAGCAGCCCACCCAGTGAGCAAGGCTGGAACCATATATCAGTATGTTTAACACCATTAACACAAGCAGATTCATGCCAAATATTGCCATATATTGAATATGCTAGCTGAAATACTATAGAAAATATCTGCATACCATTTTAAATTATGTGTTATTAAAATGGTTTATATAACATCTCATAAACGACTTTAAAATCTGAAAAAAATAACCAAACTGTGTTCATTTCCATTTCTAAATGTAAATTGAAAATGCTAGCCTTGCTGGATCTTTCACAAGGGAACACAGCATGTAATGCAGTACATGCCAATCTCTAACCTTTCCCTAGCTTTTGGAAGTAACAACTGAAGTGTTTATGCACAAACTCTCACATCAGTTTGTAGACCCAAGCCCATGTGAATTGTCAGAAGAAAGCTCAAAGAAAAGGAGCAAAATTCTTCTACCATAAAAAAGAAACAGGGATCTATATTCTACTAGTGATGCAGACTTTTCCAGCTCCTATAGAGAACAAATATAGCATAACTCAAGCACAGCATGTACTGCCAGTATGCAGCAAAACAATCTGCTTTCCTTCTGGAATGGATTGCTTCCGTGCTTTTTATAAAAAACTTCTTCCTTATTTGACTAATTTAATTAGTAGAATCTATTATATGTCTTTCTGTCAGGCATGTCATATCCCTAAATTCCTAATGTTTCATTTATCTTCACAGATCACAGAATGGTTTGGGTTGGAAGGGAATATGAAGATCCTCTAATTCCAAACCCCCTGCCAGGGGCAGGGACACCTTCCACCAGGCTTCTCAAAGCCCCATAGAGCCTGGCCCTGAACACTTCCAGGGATGGGTAAGTCACCACTTCTCTCAACAATCTGTCCCACCATCCTCACAGTCAAGAATTTTTGTCCTAATATCTTGTCTAAACCTGCCCTATTTCAGTTTAAAGCCATTCCCCCTTGTCCTATCGGCACACACCCTTGTAAAAAGTCTCTCTCTTATCCTCTATTTTACTTGGACTTACAAGTTATCAAAATGTTATCAACTTTGCATATCAGCCACAAGTAGCAAGAAGCAAAGAAAGTTTAAGGGTGAATTTCCCCTTTTCTACGGCTCCAAACCCATTTTACTGTATAGAACAACATGTTTCTGCATTAATTTTACAAGCCAAATCTTAAGTTGGCTTTCAACTTTTAACAAGTTTATATAAACACATTAATAAAAATCTATTACTGCACTCCACCAGGAAAGCAGTTCTCTAAAGATGCTAATATACATCCATATGTATTAAGTTCACAGAGCTCAATTCAAGTTCAAAATACAATAGAAAGGGAGCATTTCAGAAAATAAGTTAATTATTTTGGTGACAAGCAAGGGAATAAACACTTGCTGCTTCCATTATGTATTCCTTCAGTTCTTGTTTTATGACGTGCAAGATAATGGGCATACTTTCATTACCCTCCAGAAATTCTAGGCTGCAACCTGTGATCAGGCTTCATTTGGCTAATTGCAAAGGAAGCAATTAGACAGAAATACTGCCCTACCTTTGCTATACAATTTCTGTAATCCAAGCCAGCCAGGTGAGGCCTCAGCCTCACAGAGCTGGTACCAAGCAGACACACCTGAGATTCCAATAGAGCCTTAAACACTTCCAAAGGCCAGGCTGGAATCAGAAAATCAAGTTGCTTTTGAGAGCAGCTAATGTAAGAGAAGTCTGACAGGATTACAGAATCACAGAATAGTTAAGATTGGAAGGACCACTGGAGGCCATCTAATCCAAGCTCCCCCCTCAAGTTCTTAGTTCCTGATCTAATTCCTGTTCTAGTTCCTGTGGCTGCAGTCAGTTTTACTGGGAGGTGAATGAAAGCAAAAGGATGTTTGACTATCTATTTGAGTAGAGCAGGCACTACCACACAGTAATAAACCACTCAACCTATAGAGAACTGACCAAAACCTCATCAGTAATAATCTACCATTTACAGAGACAGACCAGTATCAATTAACAAGGGGCAAATAGGGTAGAATAAAGCAAAGCCATAGATATCTCAATGGATGTATAAATTAGCCTATGAGAACAGCAATGGATGGTGTCATGGGGAGGAAAACCAGCAGTGGAGCATGAGGAACTTCAGGCCAAAGCTGCAGACCTGGACTTGCCTTGTTAGAGTTTAGCTAAGTACAACCAAAGTCTGAACTTGGCACTAGTTAAATAACAGCTGCAGTATCTTTCCACTCACAATATGGTCAATGCACAGGCCTGTGCTGAATTAGCAGTACCTTAAAACAGCTGCACATGCAACACTGACCAGGATGCTGCACCTCATTGAAATCTCATTCCTTCTAGGATGTAAAATAATACAAGAGGATACTCAGTAACTTTTCAAATGCAAACATTTCTATTGCCATGAGACTCCTTCTGAAAAAGCACTAAGATTTGATAACCTTACTACAGGAGAAAATACTAAACTTTGTTCTGCTGGTTTACTGTAGAAAATTCTAGGGAAAAAAAAAGGGAAATTAGCATTTTGGATCATACTCCAAGAGGTGCCCAAAGCAAAGAATTTCCCACTGCCACGTGCAGCAGCATCTCTTGCATATGTGGATGCAGAAAAGGACACTCTGGAGTGAGAAGTTCCTCTAGGCTAAACCAACCCAAAATTTGTACAGCATTGACTTCTTTATACTGTACAGTTGTTCCAGTGAAGATGCTGGCACAGTCAAACTTCTCCCACTCCATCCATATACCCAAGTCTTTTGAAAAGCTTGCCAAAGTTTCAAGTAAAGAAGCTATTAGATCAAGCATCAGCTTAAAGACCAGTCTGTTTTTTGTTAATCTGTTATCTAAGATATGTAGTAAAAGAACAAGGCAGCAGCAATTTAGACATTGACCACAAGTTCGTTTGCTTAAACTTAGGCAAAAATCCAAATGTTTTTCTCATCTGTAATTTGGACAAGCCCGAACAATAATTTCTTTTAAGAACCCGTTTGCAAAGATAAGACTGCCTATTGCTCAAGTATATGCTTCTTCAGCAAAAATCCAGACCAAAACAAAAACCACATAGCTAGCAGAGTGAAGACATGCTTATGCATTCCAAAGGCAGAATGAAACATTTCTTCAGTGAAATACACTGAAGGTATCTCAAGCTAAAAAATTAATCCAGAATTTTAAGTCTAAAGTTGCACACTTGCATGTAAGAACGTGTCTAAATTTAGAATAGTTGGTCTGGCATGAATAAACATCTTGTTGCCACAAGGGAACTTCTCATTTTGTTTTAGAAAGAAGTTGACTGTATTTTAGGTGTTGGTGTTTCCCACCTCCTTTAGCCTTAAGCAGAATTGGCACACATGGATTCATCATAAGTGGTTACAATGCAAAAGCATCCATGGCAATGAGAGTGCACAGAAACAGGCCTGTTGGCTTTGGAATCACTGCATACACTGAACACTTTCTGATGTCCTTTCACACAGCAAATCAGCAAACCTTATCAAATAACTACAAGAGCTGAATAACCAGAAACACTTTTGCATCCCTTAAGTGGAAGAGAGGCAAATTCAACAGTAAGTAACTTAAGAATCTAAATGTTTCAACAACTGTATGCAAGAAAAAAAGACTAATGTTAACTTTACTTGAGGTGGGAAATGATGTTTGATGGTTTTTCCTGATTATTGTGTTCTCATTATTTCAGATATATTTGTTAAATAAAAATAGAATGGTTTTCATGTCATCCTGTTTTGTAAAATATGAGTGATTACTTGCAGATCAGTTTATTTACATCAATTTGGTAATGTAAGATAAACTCTCTAAATGACTCTCCAAAATAGTTAACTTAGTTCAAAGTCTATTTCTTCATATATTTCATTGCTAGCAATGCAGGACATTCAAAAGGCACCTGAGTTTTGTGAGACTTAATTCATCATCAGGATGTGGGGTTTTAACACTGAGATGATAGAATTCATACTTTTACTATGAATGGTAATTATACTACTTCATGTAAGTTAAAACCTTTAAGTATTATGTTTTCCAGTAATTCCAGTTGTTATGAGAGACAGTGTAAGAAGACAATTTTAGACAACAGCCGGTTTGTATGGATCTGTGTGCTAAGTAAAGTGAAATACAGACTCACAGGGTAAATCCTCTGGAAATCACTTCAGTCTCCTGAATGAGCCGTAGAGCTTTCCTGACGAGGTTGGTGAAGGCGCGGCTATTGGCCACTGTTTCCTCCAGCTGGATGCAGTGTTTCCGCAGGGACATTTGCAGCTTGGCCGTCCTCCACGTGCCCCACGCCCTAGCGGCTGCATAGAGCAGCAGGGGCGCGCACAGCAGCCACGAGGATTCCTCCCACCACGAGGGAAACATGAGCAGCGCACTCACACAGGCGAGGAACAGCGAGACATCCCTGCAGACAGAGACAGCACCCCACCACACATTACTCAGGGAAACGGGTGGGAAAATGACCAACTTCTCAGTTACATTTGAGATTACAAGATCTTGCTGTGGGGCTTTTATGTAGGTCCTGAAGGGAGCTGTAACCACTGAAAACTACTCCTTGTGACAGGTTTAGATGAACACGTACATGATATTACTTGGCTGGTAAACTCTAAGGAAACCTTTCTTCGGCTTTTTTACAGCATGAGTAGCAGAGTAATGTACCACTTTGAAAGGTCAGTTTCTCTTACACACTTACATGACTTTAAAAAAATAGAAAAGAAAATTAAAAAAAGAAAAAACCTGACTACTCAGCATTATAAACCAGGGTGTGTAGGAACTGTAATATCTGTACTTCCAGGTTCAAGAGTACAGTAGGGAAGGGCATGTTTCTTTTGGTAGCAAATACCTCAATTAGTGCCAGCTGTATTTTTTCTAGAGTCTGACTCATTTAACTTGGACACCAATGCACCACTAGTTTCTAACACAATTTTATAAAGATGGCTTGAATAATCTTTTAAAAAAATTTGGCACCTTTTGAAAATCCGTAAAGAATAGATTTCTGAGTATCTCAGTGACTTCTCAAAGACATTTAAAAAGCTTATAAAGTTGTTACTTTCCTCTATAAAAATTCAACATAAATAAGTAACTGCTAGAAAATACACTGTGTTTCATATATACTACTACATGGTTTTGTAAAATAATCACACTCTTCAGAGAGATGGATGGGATACCAGCTTCAAGGTGCGTTACAACTATACTTTTCCAGAATGTTTTCAATGAAATACATTTTTTTCCTTCATCCTTTAAAGCTGTGTATCCTGCATTTAGGTTTGGAAGTATAGACTTGGAATATTTTTCCATTTCTAAAATAAGGCACAATCTCTGCGTTTCTGTATCCTGGACAGTTTTGTGGTCAAATTTCAACCAGATTTACAAGTGTTAACTCTTTCAGGCTTCTGGCTACTGAAAGGTTTTAGTAAAAATTCAGGGTTAAAATATTCCAAATATGTAACTACTGCTGAAAGGGACAGACACACAGTCTCTAACCTCCTTGGTACATTAAAAAAAAAAGTACCACGAATAAAATAAATAAAATCACAACAATGAAAGACTAGAAGGGATTTAGCAGCTCATTTCATTCATTTTCAGCTTCTGGTTGGTTAACCCAGATCATCAGGGACAGACCAAAGATGAAAATGGAGATTCCACAACCAGTGTCGTGGCTATTCCAACTCCTAAGTATCCTTAGAGTTCAGAAGATTTCCCCCAAGTCCCAGTTTGAATCACTGGCAGATTAATTGCATTATTCTTCCTCCTTTTCCATATCCTTCCATTTTCTGAACAGAACAAATGATGACTGACCACCACCTTGTACATATCATAACACTGTTCCATCCCAGAGATATGCAGATCCTTTCCTGGAGTAGTACTGCATACCCAGTTATTCATCACTTGGTGTTTCTTAACTTGACTTTTCTTTCCCAAGAGTAGCATTAAACTTTGGTATTTATTGAATTTTCTATCATTTTCAAGGTATTTCTCCAAGCTACTGTTGACCTCTGGTCAATGAAAACACAAACTTGATGTCATCTGGGAGGTGAACAACATTCACAAATTTTGTAAGTGTACTTTATCAGCTGAAAGTTAAAGAAACTGAATAATGCCAAGACCAGAAAAATGTAGTTCCAAAGCTCTCTTGTTTGACAGAGAGCATCAATATTGACACAACTTAAACAGCTGAGGTGTGACTCTATAATAATTTTGTCTACTTTTTTAGGGTATATATGAGAAAATAGCACTGACCCATTTTATGTGATATTTTTTCCTACTGATTACGACATTTCCAAGCAAGACACTGTCAGAACAACCACTGGCATTGTTATTTTTTAAATACAGGTGGTAGCTGTTCAGATACTGCTGCCTCACACACAACATATTTTATAAAGACCACACCAAAATAAACACTTTTTAATTCAGTCTTCACACTCATGTCTCATTTTCAAAATCACCTCTAAATAGCTTCAGAACTTAATTACTTAATCAGCTATGCTAGTTCCTTCTTATAGAATATATTAGTCAGGGAGTATTCATTCATGTTCATGCAGTTACCTCAGATTAAAATTCACTCTTTCAATAAAATGCCCAATGGAAAAACTACATACACTTATACAAAAATCTGGGGACTAGTAGAATAAAGACCCAAGGACATGAGAAAAATATAGTTACTTTAATGTTGCATTTTATATCAAGAATGCACAATATATTTTTTGCTTGTTTCTCAGTGACTATAATGGTAGATATCCTCAATACAATACCAAATATTAGGAGTTGCTAGGGAGCGTAGCGTTGGAAGCTGTCTGTTTTCCTGTTGCTTACACTGCCCTGCAGACAGGATACTGGGGTCAAGGAATTCAATCAGTTCCACATCCTCCTGCAGCAGAACTTCCTGTTGCAGGATGGTACGGAGCGTGTCAAATCGAAATCCAACGTCCTTACCACATACAAATGGGCAGGAGAAAAACCAGGCATTAGTAAAGAATATGCAAATTCTTGAAATTAAGTCAGCAGAACAAGAAAAACACCCACACACCCTACACTTTACTGACAACAATCTGTTCCCAGAGCAGGGAAATGTTTCAGATATAGCACAAGTAGCTACTTTTTTATTAAACTTGTTTAACCTTTAAAGCTCACACACTACCTAACAGTTCAGGCTTGCAGGATGCATCACACTGACTTTGTGATCTCACCCAGATTGTAACAATAACTGGAAACACACCACAGAGTATGCCAATTAAAAAAACAGAAAATTACTTTTTTTAAAAATGTCATGACATCATTTATATCATTAACAAACAAACAAACAAAACTTACAGAGAGAAAGAGAGATGCTGCTAATTAGTCAACAAATGTCACTTGTGGACACTTAATAACAACAGCGTCAGCACTGGATCAAAGCCTCAAGCCAAGGCAGTGGAGTACCCTCCTGCAGGATTTTGTACCTTTCCCAAGGGACCTCCATCCAAACATGAAACAGCATGGGGCTCTGAAGACCTCCCACCTCCTAAACCTCAGGCAAGCTTTAGGGAGTTACGTGGTTGAGAATTTTAAGCCATTAGCATTTGCTACTTTTGCCCCAACTATAGCTCTTGAAGACAAGTATGGAGCTCATGAAGACAACTACCATCAGAGTAGCCCCCTGAAATTTTTATTTGCATACTGCAGCAAACCATAATTACTTCAAGTTAAGAATGTCATAACAAAACCCAACAAACACTGAACATGTGCGTCCCTGAATCTAGCCAAGTACAGGAGAGAAAAGAAAGTATTTCTGAAGAGTCTCTAATAGAAACTTTTAACATAAATGTGACATTTCACAGTACAAAATCTGTTTCATTCTGTCACTGACAGAATGAGATTCTTTATGAAACCGTAAGATAGCTAGTTGAGAAATTTAATTCCATGCACAGATGTCACCTCAGATAACTTTCATTCTACTTTTAATGGAAAACATTTGTCTCAGGACTGTGTGCAAGAGGAAACTCTGCCCTCCTCCGATGCATCCTGTGTCATTTCAGTACTCTGCTGGAGTGTGCAGCAGGACAAACATGTTTTCCATGTTCTTCAGTTATGCCTCCATCTTAAGAAAGTAAGGCTAAAAATTGCTGTTACTACCCTTGATTCATAGGGGAAGAGGGAGGAAGAAAAAAGTTAATCAAAGATCACTAATTTTTCAGAGGAAATTATGTCCTCCTGAGATAATGGTGAACTGAGATACAGCAGAACTGTGAGAAATGGAAAATTCTAACATCTCATGTTGCTCAGTGTTTTCTTTTGAAGCTCCATTTGAAACCATTATCCCTACATCATGGTAGAAAAAAAATAAATCAAAATTCTAGATTCTGGAACAGTCTGAAGTGACATTTGCAAGCCATACTAGGAGCATGAAGGAGCAGGGTACAAGTTAAAGCAGATCTGAGACAAGCCCAGACTGAAAAGTGGTGCTGCAGAGAAAGAGCAAACAAAGTTTGCTTTGCCTTTCCCAAAGGCAGAAGCCCTGTAGAGAGCAGTGCAGGAACAAAGAAGCCAGGATGGGTCCTGGGGCAGTAGAGCTGCACTGTGGTGGGGCTGTGCCTGAGCTAACAAGCTGAAACAGAAGGTGAAGCAATACACAGTTGAAGCTCTAGAACTTTCTGTCTCAGGTGGTCTCTGTGAGGCACTAGGCTACAACATGAGGACTTTCTCAGTCAGTGTCTCCCCACTGCCTTCCACCAAAGGGGACCTACACTGCAATTAAACTCATTTCAGCTTTCAATAATTTCTTACATTTCTCAAATATTTTATTATCTTCCACATTTTGAACATCTTTAACCCAGCTACTGATACTGTTCCTGTCCTTCTGTGTCCAATTTGGCACAGTAACTGAAAACCAGAATTAGTATCATCTAAAGAATAAGTAATACTCTTAGAGCCAAAACCAACAATACAGACCAAAGATGATGTTCAGAGGATGAGATACAGAGGAGAGGAAGACCTGTGGATTAGGAAAGGAAATGGAAAAATAAAAAAAGTGATCACTTACCAGTCGGTGAAGTATGTCATCATTTTTCTTATACTGTGGAAAAGGAAACCAGCTTCTAAAAAACTCAACTAGTTTTGACAGGATGCCTTGCTGAAAGGAACAGAAATTATTCCAATTAAAAAAAAAATCAAAAACGAAAGCCAAAGTTAAATAAATAACAGCAGACAAATCCTTTACTTCTGCATTTGATTTTCTTGCTAATTCAGACCCAAGTACCTGTAAGGAAGTTTCACTTACTGTGTCTGGCCTAACTTCAGAGTACACTAAGAAAACATCTGCTTCCTGTCAGTATGCTTGTGAACAGGAGAATAAAATAAAACCTTCAGTAACCCCACCTATTTGGAGCATAATGGATTGTTATGCTGTTCTGTTAAAAATAACTACAGCTAAGATTATATTGATCTCAAGTTGGCAGCTACTGCATTGATAGGAAAGACTTTCCCTCTCCTGGGGGATAAAAACCCAAAGGCTAAATGACTGGTAGGCTGAAGAGAAGTGAAAGACCAGAACAGGGACAACCTCTCCTCAGCAGCCCACTGCAGCCTGAGCAGAACTCCAGAGGAGCTGTAAACAGAGACAGGAAGAGTGATGGTAAGAGGAGGAAATGCCCCAAAAACTCCCTGTCCACACCAGTGTGCACCACCAGGTACTTTGTGTTGCTTTCCACACAACCTAAATCCACACTTTTGTCTGAGCTATAAATGTAACTTAAGATGCACTAATAGAGAGACTCCCTCTCATTCATAACACATTCTACACATGTATCTTCCTAAAACAAGATGCATGACAGATTATAACTGAATGGATGCATGGTTTTGCTTAAGTCTGCAGCCATTCGATGGAGAAAAAAGCACAGCTTTTGACACACCATTCTATCTACTTTCCTCAGACTGAACTGACAGGAAGTATTTTTCAAAATATTTAGTTATATATGTATTTCATGAATTCTGAGGCCCTGTCTCAAGTCTTCAGACTGCTGACATGTAATACAATCAGGTAAAATGTATGTTAAAAAAATTATTTGTGAAATGCCTACATTTTGTGGCATACTATTTCAAAATAATAAAAAAACCCAACCCATACAGATTCTAATACCTCAATGTATAAAAGGTGACAGCTTCTGTTTCTCCCTCGTTTGGGTTTTTTTCCATTTTTTGTTCCCCTCTTGTTTGTATTTTTCTCGGTTTTCCCCTCCACTACAAGTGGGAAATAGAAGAACAAACTCAAGGAAGAGGAGCTCAGAGTTTTGTGATCAGCCTGGCAGCCTTCTGAAAGGCAGTGTGACCACTCTGGTGCAGCAAGGCAGGGCAAAACAGCCTTAACATAAGGAACCATCACCCTAAAGCCCTTGTGCTTCAACAGTTTTTGAAATAACTTATTTTGGTGCCCATTTAAGTAAGCTAACTCAAGCTTTTCTTAACAAATATCTCATCTTTCTGTGTACAGTTTGAGTTTGAGATCTATGCCACAAGGAAGTGTTTTTAGGTCAGTGAAGAGGCAAACCAATAACAGGGATCTCATAATGATAATAATCTTCCCGAAACACTGACATCATTGTGGCTTAGCAGGAGGAGCTATCCCAGCAATTCACACTTAAGACTGTGGAATAAATCCAAGTGATTGTATTTTGATGTTGCTCAAGGGCAATTACATAAGTCAGAAGAATGTCACTAACTGCAGCACAAGATCATCCTTCAGGTTTCTTGCAGAGCAGTGCAAAAGGAAGTAAAATTTTCTGATTACAATTTGTTGAAAATTGAAATTAAATTAACAAAGGTCTTGCTTTGCATTTGAATTTCAGACAGGTATTTCAGTGAAAAGTACTTTTCCCTGTACATTGAAAGCAGGGTATGGAAAGAGTAATCCATTTAATTTAAGAATATGCCTCTTGGATTTTATAATCTTCAACTGCTTAGCCTTTGTAAGTCTTTGGATTTTTATCATGAACACTTAAAGCTACACCAAGGATAGTTTTACACTCCTACCACCTTACTAAACTAGACTGTGGAGTTACTGAAAAAAACCCTAGCGTGCTACATAAGCAATCTTTTAGTTTATTCTCCATGGTTTAGTTTAAAAATAAAGATCTGAGCTTGCATAAACACTCAACAGGCAAGTCAGTGCTTGAAAATACAAAACAAGACAACCCACTGTCTTGGGCTGTGACCCAATACAGTACAGCAACACACTGAATTATTCACATCCTGGAATAGTGTCTCACAGTCTGCATTCCCATTGGGAGTGTTACTGACAAGTAAAACTACTTTCACCAACACACAAGTCAGGTCATGTTGCCAGGGCTTCCAGAGTATTCTTACAGCTTTAGAACAACACTCAGTCAAACTCTCTGTAAACTAAATAACAAAGATGTATAACTCCTAACATTTAAAAAATATTAGCATAGTACATGCACATTTTAGGCAAATTAATTTGAATCTAAAAAATAATTCTAAGGACTATTTCTATTTTGTAGAGAGATTCTTCAGAAGAAGCTAATGCTACACACTGAATACCTTGCATTAAGTGGGTGGGACAAATGCAAAGGACTGGTCCCTCTGCCATCCCACATCAGGTCACCTGCACAGCTACTCACAGCTAGCCCCAACACAATTCTCAGAAGCTGCCTCCAGCACCAGCTCTGTTCTAATGGAAAAATATCATCATATCTAAGGTGGGACAAGGTATGACAGTATAATCAATTTAAACATTCAGATAGCCACAGCAGTCTAGGAAAATGGCTGAGAAAGGAAAGATGTAAATGGGAAGTGATAAATTCTGCAAAGATTAAGCAGAATTACCCAAATGAGATTTAATTCCAGAAAACAAGTCTAGGACCTCTTACTAGCAGTGCTTTTGAGATCATGAGACCAGGACTACAGCTGTAACTTTCTCCAGAGACTGGCACAGCCAGGAACACTGCACCTACAATTACTATGCTAAATCACACGTCCATAATCCCTCAGATGGGAGCCTGGCATTTCATCAGCCTCTAGAACACAACCTTAAAACACCTTTACAGCTTTTTAATTCACAGTTTATTTAGACCATATTCCAATTAAAAAAAAAAAAAAAGGCCAAAAAAACACCACCAAAACTACATGTCCTGAGAAGTATTTAAGATTTGCTTCAAATTCAACTGGTGCCTCTGCGTTTCCTTAGAGCTGAACAACACACTTTGCTTGGCAGGACAGCAAGACACAAGAGAAATATTTGTATCAGTAACTAGGAACCTCTTCTTCTCCTCAGATTGTTTTGTCAGTCTCTGAAGATCCCAAAGCAGACCTTTGCTGTGCCAGATTCTTGCTGCATGTCACCTGCTTTTCAGCTGCACAGGGTTCCTACTTGACTGAACAAAAGAGGAGGAAACAACTCAAAGACAAGGCAAGACTTCAGCTTTTACATTCTTATTTTAATAAAGTGTTTAAGGCATTTGGAAACTTGCTTTTCAGAACAGAAGGGAAGTGATATATACATACTGGGAATCACTCAGTGTGGAACAGCATCTGCTCCCTGTAATCATAGTTACATCAAGCCTCAAGGAAGATCATTTTATATTGGGACTGCGGGTAGGTACATTTTCAGAAGTCAGAAACCATTTATTTTCCACACATTTTATCATTTCAGTAGACTAGGCCAGTGAAGGCCAAGAGAAGGGAAATGGTAACAGTCTCATGTAAAACTGAGGAAATTACTGGATAGGAATGCAAATTATTTGTCTGTATGTCATAAAAACATTGCAACAAAGCCTCAGATCCTCCTAAATGCAGTCTACTTTTATAAATGTGTGGCCAGCTGCCTCTCCCTCATTTCTTTCCAGTTGAGACACCCTACCAAAATGGGACACAGAAATCAAATGACAAAAACAGACTTTCTGACATCAGGTTACAAAAGGGAAGTGTTAACTCTTCCCAACTGGTACTGGAATTGCAGCAGGAAGAATCTCTGACAATTGATCACTAAAAATTACACACAGGTTTCTTCCTCATTTCTACTATGTATCCTTGTCTAGACAGAGATGAGACAATGTGAACATCACCCAGTGTTTATAAGAAATGGACAGCCCATTTTCACACACCCACTCCCTTCAAGTTGCAAGGCAAACCATGAAAAATTACTTCTACATCTGACACAATACTGGAAGAATTGCTGCCAACACAATAAAATTAGGTGTAAAATGCTTGAGGGGAAGGGAGGGGAAAAAACCAGAATACCTGTGGTTTTTAAAAGCAGTATATCTTAATACTTTTGAGGTTCTTAACCCCACAGCACTTTTGTATAAAATTCAGTGGAAATTATATACACAAACACAATATCATACTGATTTGCTGACTGCCACAAAAGTAACTATGCAAAATAATGTAGCTGACAGTCCATGCATTACTTCATAGTAACCAACAGAGTATCAACCAATGAAATGTCATCCTATTTTTAAAATTAACAGTGAAGAAATGTAAATATTTAATAAATAAACAAACAAACGAACACTTAATCAAAATCTTCCTACACTAAGGCAGAATATGTACCTTCAGTGTAAACATACCACAAACCAGCCATTAACTTTAAAGAGAAAACATATTTTCAGGTGATTTCTTGAGGGTTATGGTGAGTGCCAGCTGACAACTTTGAAAAGCAAAAGTGGTAGACCTAATATTTCCATGAATACTTTTAAAGGTAGCTCAAAATAAAGAAAATGGTGAGCTAAATCCCAATTTAAATTCAGCCTTGCTTTGTGACCAGTGATAGAAGCAATCATTATTAGAAATGCAATAGCTATCCACATCAACTATCTCATTCAAATTGGTTACTGCATTTCTAGTTCCCAGAAATCCTCTTTCTTAATATGTTGTGTCACAGACAAAGCTATACTTAGCAACTGAATGCCTGGGAAGTGCTGGAAACTATAAATATTCTGTTCTAGAAAATTACAGGTTCTATTCCCAGAACATCATGCTAAGCTAACATAATAAAGATCCACTACATAAGATAATTTTTAACACTCAAAAATTATTTATCAAAGCTTCTTGCTTCCCCAGCTTATGTGAGTGCAAAGAAACACTCCAAACTATACTGATTAACCACAACTTCCAGATATGATAAAGGGCTGAGGTTCATTGTCAGGGAGTTTTTGCCTTTGTATTTTTAAATAGAGGAAGTGATTTCTTTCTGTTCTGAATTCTCCTATTTGTGAAGCAATGCAGTTCTCTTGTGAGAAGATAAATACTCAGCAACAGGAAACTGCTCACCTTCTGGGCAGCACGCACAGTCTGCTCCCTTTGGCTTTCTGCTGCTGCACATTGCTCTGCCTTCTGTGACACTGAGGAACATACTTCAAAATCTGTGTGTCCCAAATCCTGCAGATATTGGTACAGTGGGGAATTCTGAAAAGGCAGTTATAAAAAGAAAAAGGAGAAATAAAAACAGCGTTAAAAATCATTATGTGTTTCCCACAAAACACCACTGTGAATTCAGCAACCACACAGTGAGCAATGAATGGATTGAGAAATGGAAAAAAAAATTAGAAAAAGGCTTCTGCTTTCTCCAAAGATGATACTGGTATTCTGGCTTAAAACAAAAATCCCACAGCATACAAACAAAAAGTAACTCAACTTTTTAAAACTGCAGCAAAATGAATGATTTACAGTCCTTAATAAAACAGAAAAAGTACAAAATTCTGATCACCAGAGAACAGTGATATTTCGAATGATAAGATATTTATCTATATAGATCTGTGAAATATCTTCCTGGTATCTGCAGCAGGTATCTAGATTTAGTTAACTCTTATTTTTCAGTTTACAACTACATATATGGCAGTATGTAGGGCACATTTGATGAAAACAATACCTAGGATAACTTCAGTTCTACTCAGGACACGTAAAGTGACTTCATTTTTAAGATAAACTCTCAGCAATTTGTCTGATGCAGCCCAGTTAGACAGAGATTAATTCTGAGCTCTGGAAATTTTTATTAACGAGAGTATGCAAACACTAGCCAACTGCATAGAAAGAACACCAACATCCTAATTTAACGTACTATCAACCAAAATACTGTATACAGAAAGTAAAAACCTTACAGTAAATGATGCACAGTTGTGGAGGCCTGCAGAAATAACCACCTACAGAACACCTACCACTAATTGTTACGCTGACTATTATTACTTGCTGGTGCAAGTTGTGAAGGGGCCCACCTAACTCTGACTATGTACCAACACAGCCAAATCTCAAATGACTGCTTGCCATGAAATAAAACTTGGAAGCCATCATGCATACCAGCTGAATAAATTTTTACCTTCAGGAATTTTCTTACCCTATCACCAGAGTGCTATTTTAATCCCTCTTATCTATTTAAGGCATGCAAAATCACACTTTTGTTTACTCTGTTTCAGTTACTCACAACAGATTCAGCATCCAGTCATTACATGAAACTTAAATATTCATACTAACTCACAGGTACAGACAATCACACTCACTCACAATAATAACAATGATTGTGCAAAACACTAGGATAGGTTAATGACTCATTTCCTTCTGAGAAATTCCCAGTGTGATGGATGACACAATCCTATGTTTTCTCCAAGTAGCCCTCTTCCATGGTTGAGTACTTTTTCAAAATGCATCCAACTCTAATTCAACTGTGCTGTTCTGGACCAGCTGTTTCTCTCTAAGTAGAACATGCTATTTTACCAGAATTCCCTAATTAAAATGGAGGAGAAAATTTAATAGGCTAGAATACTTGTCCTAATTAAGACCCAGTGAAATTCACTTAATAACTTCAGGACAAAACTGAGAATATGCACAAATATGCAAAACATTGTCTTAAAATGGCTTTCATACAGAGCCAGACTGTGCACTGCCAACTCACTTTGAACAACCTGAACAGCTCCACACAAGAACTTTTAGGGTAGCATGGAATTTTCCCCATTTAGATGAAGACACAGACAAAGTAGTGGGTAAACAGAGAATTTTTTCTTCAAAAATCATAGTTGTAAGGCTTGCTCCAGGAACTTCAAGGAAATCATATCTAGGCTCCTGCCATTATATGACACATGACTGCTCTTTATTGGCACTCACCAGCATACAGACAGCTGGCAAAATAACCCAAAAATAACAAGGAGTTTTTCTACTATTATCTCAGGGTGCACCTTTCTTTGGGGTCCATGATGAGATAATTTTTAAAAGTTGATCAAGAAAACTGGGCTATTGCTGTTTAGATGAGTTGCATTTCTTAACAAAAACGGATGAAGGAAGGCAGAATGAGAGGTAGAGACAGACAGAGATTATCCACTGAAAATGAATTATCTAAAATTTGGAAAGCTATCACTAGTAAGTGCAATATGGCATAGATGTAAGAATGCCCAATTCTTCTGGTTGCCTAGCTACATCACAACCTTCCATCTAACCGTAATTAGTAGATTTTCTACTCTACAGAAACAGTAAAAAATACACCATCTCTCCAAACATTAATGAAATTTCAGATTTCAGCCCCTAGCTTGGAAGAATAATTTTATTTGTTCTTGTAATTAAGGTAGAATATGGGCACCTTACTAGGTTTACATAAATCCCCTCTGACTAACTCTTACAAGGCTTTTACATGGTCTTGTAATGGGTAAATTTACACATTTTTAACCCTGTTCAGAACTGGAAATTAGTTTTCTGACTATTAGCTTAGGAAATCAAAATTAATTAAAATTTAATGTAAATGCTATTCCTTTAATTAGATAATGGGTTTTATCTTTCAGTTGGGTCTTCTCTTTCAGTTTCTCAGAAAGTACTCAGGCTACAAAATCTTCCTCTAACAGATTTCTTTGGCTCTGAAATATTATTAGCAGAACTTACTTGCATATTGGAAGAATCCTGTATTTTTATAAACTTCAATGACCAAGAGCTATGCTGTGACTAAAATTCCTTATGTAAGTAAAACCACCATCGTTCCTTGTTTCTGAATCCATTAGAAACATGCAAGATGTGGACAAAGAAAGCAATGAATAAGAATTGGGCTGAGGCCCTTCTGAAATTAGATTATTAGGAATCTTAACAACTAATCACAAAAATCATCCATTAAGAATGAGGTCTCTTGTGTAGCACAGGCAGCCTCACATTTTATTTAGAAAAATCTGAAGATTACACTCCTATTAGAAATACTACAGATGGCATACATACGTTAGTCTATGCTAACACAAACCCACACTATTTATTTATTTATTGTATTTCATTTCCTACTGGCCTGTCACTTGCAAAGCTCTGTGGTCTGTATAACTCATGGTTGCCTATAATCAAAGAGGAAAAAATGGAGGATGTCTCCACCAATCTAGAGATAATACCTCCCATGACATGTAAGTAATGGCTAGAAAATCCATTAAAGCAATTTTTAAAAGTCAAAGGGTAGATTTTATGTGTGGACATTCATACAAAATTTCCAATATTATCAAGGAATCAGAAAATTATTAATTATGCTACTACACAATTGCAATGTGATACCATTAAAACTTACTATTTTGTATACTGTGTTTCAGCATAAAAGACAGAAGTACTACACTTAATGCTTACAAAGCATGTTTTGTCCTCACAAAGCTCTAAAAGCAATAATTAAATCTCATAATGTGTCTAATGTATCACAAATTATAGCTCTAAGCTTTTAGCTTAGATCCTTACCCAAACCTCTCACTCCTAAAAGCCTTCTTTCCCATAAAAAAGATTGCAGACCTGCACATATTCTTGAACATGCACTTCTAAATGTGAGAGAAGTTCCTTGGTTTCAACTCATGCTGTTGTTCATCAGCACTGTCAGCTCAGCTGCTTTCACCTGCAAATATCATGATAATATGCAAAAAAATACACTTCTTGGTTGGGGAAAATAGGAGGCCTCTGCCTTGTTTCCTCCCAACTTTTTTTGCCCAGAATTCATACATTCGTTTTTACAACAGTCCAACATTAAAAAGGAAAAAAAAAACCAAAAACCCACAACACCTTCTACATTTCTGCATGTGATATAAATGCTACACTTTTATTTCAAGAAATTCAGGATATACCAGAAAGTTTATCCTTGCAAGCAGTAATAGGTGGTAATAATAAAAAAAATTAGATCTGTGAAAAAGCTTTTACATTAGAATGTAAGGTAAAGGGACAGCAAGTTTGTTTCAGTGGATGGCACAAAGAGGGAATTTTAAATACAAAATCTCATCTTCCTATTAATACAGCATATTATTCTAGAGGAATCTATTCCATGTACTTTTGAATTTTTACTTTTAACCACTCTCAGCTTAGATAATAAGTAGAATCATTAGTATTACTCCTGTTTGACAGTCAGGTTTGTTTGTTTATTTCTAGTTGTCTCTGGCAGAATGACGTGGTAATGAATAATATAAAAAGTAGAGAGGAAATTTAAAAAATTAATTAGCTTATTATTATGTTACCATCATACTATCAGTTACTGATAGGAAATATTATCTAAATATTTCCTATCAATTGGTATCAATTTGGTACCTTATCTAAAGTAATTGATACCAAAACAAGGTTTTTCAGCAATATGCTGTATTTATTCCTAAAGTTTCCTCCAAGTTGCTGCTGCTTCTTATAAGTCACTTTCTGAGACACAGGAGACAGGGATTACATTTAGGGCCAGTGCATTTTTTAAAATTATGTTAATTGTCCAAAATGAGTGCTGGAAACGAAATAGTTCCAGAACAGACAGAAGACTAAAACCCGTTCTTCTTTGATGTACTTTATACAGATTATATATGAAAAAACTTGTTAACAAGTGAAGCAAGATAGTCAGAAACAGCTGATGTACTGAGTAGGAACATAGTTTCTGAAAGTTTGAAGAATCAGAGTTTTCTATGGACTCAGCAGACACCAACAAAAAAAACACTTATCTTTTTATGACTTTTCTAACTCAGTATACAGTAATACTTCAAAGTCATTCAATTGTAACCATTTACAGTACAGTATAGGTTTATCTAAGCTTCCATTAACAAAATCAAGAAAGAAAATAATTTCCTCTTCATTCACAACTCCATGAGCATATTTATTTTACATCCATAGTGCTAAAAGTTATTTCATTCACAAACATATCTTTAATTACAATTCTCCTCTTTTCATTGCTGAAAGTGGTTGAGACTCATTTCTAAACCCAGGATATATTTTGCAGGATTAAAGAACAGTCCACTATAAATTACTGTGGGTCTTTAACACTTCCCCAATGCTTATTTTAAAAGCACTGACCTGGGTTAGGAAAAAACATCATCTAAACTGAAGACTGCAATTGTGTCTGCAATTATAAGACAGTAAAAAATTTAAAAATAATCAAAATCAAGGCAAACACTAAAATATAATCAGACGTAACATTGCCTATTACTATGTGATGGAAACGCTGTATTAATAGAAAATTCCCTAGCCTCAGAAAACAGTTGCTTTTGATAGATAAATACTGAAATACTTACATCTATTACAGCCTTGCAAGCACAGATACCACACTTTAATATTTGAGGCATTTTGAGAAAAACTTTGCAGGCACATATCAGAGACTAAGACACTGTTAGCTTTTATAGCCTTGTTACAATAGCAGCTGAAAATCAAAGCCACACCCAATTATTTTTGCTGATGCATCATGAAGTAAATGACTCAGGATTTCTCCAATAAAGACAGGGGCTTCCCTCATCCCTGTTCTTTACTATAACACAATTTGCCACTTAGTAGCTAATTAAACAGATTAACCTTATAAGTAGCATTTGACATTGGACAAAGGCTTAAATCTCCTATTAAAATACAGATGTTGTTCAAAGCTGAGGTTTCCAGTATGTCAAAAACACTGTGGGAGCTTAAGCCACCTCCAAAACAACTACAATTATGAATTATCAGTTTAAAACCCCAAAAGATTAAACATTTCTACCAGAATGACAGCAAAGGCTAAGGTATGCTGAACAGGTGGCTAAACTCAGAACAAATTACCAGTATTGAAATCTTCCCCTCTCTCCAAAGAGATGTGAAAAAGTTGAGCTAACACTCACAGACAGCGCGATCTTCGTCTCCTGGAAGAGCGTGTTCCATTTTTCTCTTTGGTACTGCTCCCAGGCACCTGACAGAATGTCGCCCACCTCCCCGTTTCTCTCTGCTTGTCCCTCCAGGATGATCCAAGATGAGGATGTGAAGAAGCTGTCACTGTAACTGCACCTGTGGCCCTGCACAGAGGCATTTTCCTCCCAGCATCAGCGGATGCAGTTTGAAACTTCCCAGGATCATGCGATTTCTCCTGACTAATGTGGCTTTCTAATTGGGAGGAGGGAGACGAAGATGACAGATTGCTAAAGGCTTTTAAAAAGATGCTGCTTGAAAGAATTATTGCACATTGATCTCATATTCAGCCATTAATAAGACTTTCCAAGCAATGGTGTTTAAAAGCCTTGGTCATATTCTCCTGGCTGGTAACCACCTCCTCCTGTTCTCCTGAGTGCCGGCTGACAAAGAGCCAGGCGCTGCTGACACGGCTGCTATTAGACAATGACTTCAAGGCAGCCAGAGAGTCATTTAGATTTCTTATTCTGCTTTCACTGCCACAGCAGCACAGACCTTGGCTTCTCCAGCACTACCGTATCGTCTGCTTTACAAGTAGGCTCTGAGAACTACTTTAAAGCCATTAATCTGTTACTGTTCCCAGATATTTTTTGATGCACAATATTTTGGCCAGTGGCAGGACTCGGCATGGGGGGGTGGCATGGGGCTGGGTCAGGGGAAGTTTGGGTTGGGTATCAGGAGAGAAGTTTTCACCTTAGGGGTGGCTGAGTACTGGAGCAGGCTCCTCAGGAAGGGGGCCATGGCATTAGACCTGTCTGAGTTCAGGAAGCATTTGGAAAATACTCTCAGGACTGTGATGTGGTTATTGGGGTGTCCCGCATGGGGCCTGGAGTTGGGCTCGATGACTCAGTTGGGTCCCTTCCAACTCAGCATATTCTGGGATTCCATTGTATGTACCTATTTTGCATGAACCCGTGTCCTCAAGAGTTTGGGAAGTTTTACAGCCTCTGTATATTTCTGTATCACTGTATCTCTGACATGGGAATTCTCTTTCCTTTGCATTGTACAGCAGGTGGCTGCACATTACTGCCATCGTGGAAAAGCATTAGAAAAAAACATTACATACTAGATAAAGCACTGAAATTCACTGCGAGCTCTGCACTGTTTACCCATCAAAAGTGGACCTGCAAATGCAGGTGAAAAGCTGAGCAGGTCCTTTCTAACAGAGATGAAAAATACTGGAAAAACTGCAAGTAAAAGTGGTAAACATTACTTTCCCTGAAGGACAAGATAAGAAGCCAGCCGGCTCTGCACCTGGAGTTTTGGGTGAGAAGTCACTCATCAGACTAGGCTGATGATACAGCAAGGCTGCTTTGCTTTATACCAGTCACTAACTCACAGATTTACTCCTTCATTTATATTCAAAACTCAATGAAACTAATGCATCCAACTGATAAACTAGTGAAATATTTCTGATACATTTTTGAAATCTCTTTAAAACATTAGCTTCAAATAATCAACTTATCTACCACAGATCATATTAATTCTTACTCCTAACGACACACAGTAAAACATCTTTACTGAAAAGAAAGGCAATCAAGAAAAAAAAGGCAGTCACATTATGAAGATTAAAAGAAAACTGTACTGAGCAATTCTTTCTATTCCAGTGTCTCAAGAAAGCTGATTCATGACTTGAAGTTGTAAGAGGAGTACTGCAGTATTAACCCTCTGTACATGACTCCAGAGCAACAAATACAGAGGAGGATTAAAAAGCAGACCTCAAAATTTACTCTGAATCATTGTGTACATTCATCTTAAAATTTTCTGTTAAAAACAGTAATGGCAATATCGATTTACACACTCTATGGTCCATATAATACTTTAATCTATTTCTTCTGATATCCAGAAATGCTTGATGAGTTGACTTGGCCTCTGCAACAACCAGACTGTTCTTCACATAGTTTTAAGCCAGCACTTTATTTTCTCTGTGGTATCACCTGCCCCCAGTCATGTGATGAAAAGGAGCACAGTCTGTCCTCCCCTTCAACTGAGCCAACTGCTGAGAAGCAAAATATGTGAAACAGTCCATCCATCACCAGCCCCAGTGCCTGTACAGCACACTGCAATCCTCAGCAGAGCCATCTCCCCAGGCTGCATTCACATAGTCAATTGAACCTGCCATTACCCGTGGGTGCAGCTGAAAGCTGCAGTACCACTTTAGAACACTGATGTTCTAATTTATGCAGCTGAGTAGTGAGATGGAGCAAGGAAACAATCTGATAGGAAAAAACTAGGATGCATTTTTTCCTTAGCCTGATTAGTTTGTCTCATCAGTCTCCTGAGCCAATGTGCAGCATCACCCACAAATCCAGGTGCCTGCATAAAGAAGAGGCTATGAATAAATTGCAAAAGAGGAGTGAAGCCCAAACACTTCTTCTGCCAACAGCCCACACTTCCAAGCAGACAAAGCAGAGTCCCAGAACCAGCTCATTAGAATGACAAGTGAACTGTGACTTTGACAGAGCCGTGGATTTAGAACTGGCTTTATTGTATGCATACATAAAAAACAAGAGTACTGCATCTTTAGTTCACCCAATATTCAGTGAGAAAAATCCTACTAACAGAGCATTACTATCAGTACTGTTGAAGGTATGTGAATGCTGGTTTTCAGATGCATTTCTGATACATTTCCGACAGTCATGTACCGGAGCCTTAGGCAGAGGCCTGTTGGTTAGGGCATACAGCTGTTAACTACAGTATCATGGGATCAAAGCCCATCTGCCTAGTGAATTGGAAGGTCCTAGCTTAATTGAAGCACCTGAGTTGCATTTAGGGCATGCAGGGTAATGGCCTGTGGACTTTAGCAGGAACTAAGAGGGTTTAACTCTTGTTTGAGCCTTGAAGGCCTTGGGTTTAGGTAATCCTAAATTTCTTAGATGATGGTGAGGATTATGGGGGAGATAGGAAGGAGGCTTCTTTTTCCTAATGTGTGCTTGAGATGTTATTTTTTTAGAATACAGCATTATAAGTCCGATGCTTGACAAAAAACCCATTATTTTGCAAGTCCTAAAGTTTTCAGCTTTTTGAATGAAAATGACTTAAAAGTCTCATCACAACAAGAAGTTTCTTGTAGGGGGATAGAATATAAGAAAATAAAGGTAGTATAGAAAGTAATCTTACCCCTAAGGAGTTGCAGCTGGGCCAATTATCAAAGATTAGGAACAGGCCTGACTTTCACAGGCCACAGCTGTAACCAATGAGAAGAAGAGTGCTATAAAAGAGTGGGTTGGTTGGTTGAGAATGGAATTGAGTCAGTTTGCTACTTTGTGGGGAAGAGTTAGTGCTTGGAAGAGATCCCTGTGAGAAAACACCAAGAAGGTATGAAGTTTTTGCAATAAGGAGAGAACAGTGTGGAACCCCTGCAATAAGATGACAACAGTTTCTGAGGTTAGATTCCTTGTTCTTTAAACAAAATTACTTTAGAACAGTTTATTTAAGTGAAAAAAAAATTGTGAAAACACATGACTGAGTGTTTTGATAAAAGCTCAACCCTTTAAACATATGGTCTACAAGGGTTCAGATAAGGACTTGAATGTTTAGTGATGTACCAATACTCTAAGAAACACCATATTTTGGACATGTTTTACTATTGTAGGCATGTAGGCAATGTATTAGCTAAAGGCTGTTCTGTATGCAGTATATCATGCTGGGAAATGGTGGTGCTTCTCCCTAGCATCTCTTTCCAATCTTACAGAAATCTGTGGATCAGAACGTTACATGCAGGCAGCACCTTGGTTTGATGCCTAAATAAGTAGTGATGTATAAGGTATTGTTCAGTCTGGGACTTCTACTGGGCCAAACAACCCCAAATTTAAAAGTCTGGAGTTATAGTAATGATAAGATCCTCTGGATCTAGAATAAAACATTAGATTCCACAGTGATACAACCATCATGACACACAGCCTGCTATTCTTTAACATGCAATTTCTACTAGTACTGAAATAGCTAATGAATAGCAATATTAAGTAAATAATATGGGCAGAATTGGTTGTAGGAATGGCACAAGATGCACTAATGAATTAAAACAATGTCTCAAGTGAGAAAATATTTCTTTCCTAATTAAAAATTTTAAAAATGGAGATTTTATGCTAATGAAATTCAGTATTGCACAATTGTACATGTACATAATTCTGACATAAAGGCTTGTATTTCAAACACTACATATGCAAAAGCCCTTAAAAATCCAAGGTGGTGTCAGTTTGTTATTGTGCGTGCCAAAATCATGTATTTGTGCAGCCTGAGTAACTTTCTTCTAAATACACAGAATTAAATCAGAAAATAAAGTCACTTACAACCCCTCTACCAGAACTGCTCTGACACAGCAAGGATCCCTTTCTGGGAATTCAGGAGTAGTCTGGGCGAAACTGAGGAAGGAGCTGGGACTGGTGAGCCTGGAGAAACCTCGGGGTGGGTCTCATATCTGAAGAAGGAGTGCAAAGAGGAGAGAAATGGGCACTGTTCAGTGGTGCCTAGTACTACCAGGACTACAGGCAATGGGCACAAACTGAAACACATGAGGTTCCCTTTGAACATCAAGACTTTTTTTGGTGTGAGAGTGACTGAGTATTGGCACTGGTTGCCCAGAGAGATTGTGAGATCTTTCTCTATCCGTGAAGATGCCCATCTGACCATGGTCCTGGGCTACTGATTCTACATGACCCCACTTGAGCAAGGTAGACCAGATGATCTCCAGAGGTCCCTTTCAATCTCAAGCATTCTGTGCTTCTGTGAGCACAGCTTGAATCTGTCCAAAGGTCAAAAAAAAAAAAACCAAACAAGCTTGCACTCATTAAAATATAGGACAAATTGCACAGCTGAAAACAGGAATTGGAAGCTGAAAATGCAGTATTTGGATCACCTTCATCCCAGTGTTCTGAAAGAATGGGCACAGGAGATAAAAGATGCAGCAGAAAGTAGTTTTAATAATCTATAAACTCAAGAGCAGAAAAAATTCCAAGCATAGTGCCTATATTTAAAAGGAGAAAAAGCAATCAAGAATATGCAAGGTCTATGAATTTGATCAAAAGCCAGCATGCTACTGAGAATAATTATTCTTTCTTGCAAAAGAAGAAAACAAATGATCATCAAAGAAGATATCACACTGGTTCACCAGAGGTAGATTGTACCCAACTCACTTGACATCTTTCTTCGGTAAGACAGCTAATTTTTAGATAAAGGAAATGCAGGAAGTTTATGTCAACTTTTTATGCTATTCTGTATGGTTATGGACTTTTGATACTGTGCCATATCAGTTAGATAAAAAAAATGGGAAAGGAACCAAGTATGTTGATGGCAGAGATAACAGTGGTCTACACTGAATGGAAAGCCATTGGATCAGAAGGTTACTAATGGAGTTCATGAGGAATGAGTCTTTGGTCAAAGCTTTTGCATTTTTAAAAGCTTTGATATTTGCCATAATAAAACTTATATCAAAAACCTTGCTAATGACATTTTCTGATAAGACCAAGGAGCATCATATATGCAGAAAAGGATTGAAACATAATAGAAAAAGAACAGGAAGGCCTTAAGGGGGTATTGATAATGGCATGCAATTTAACAACAGACAACAGCAAGACCTCACACAGAGGTGTAAGGTCTCCAATTATGTGGAAGCTGTTGATAAAATCAAGGACACATATGAGCAGTTACCCTATCATATTATATGAATTAAACTCCACTCTCAGAAACCAGCACCAGGACAAGAGGGCACAGCCACAGGGGAGGTTCAGGTTGGACACCAGGAGAAATTCCTTAACAGAAAGAGGACTTAAGCACTACTGCCCAGGCAGGTGGTGGAGTCACTATCCATGGAGGTGTTCCAGAAACAAACTGGCCCATGCTCCTAGCTGATAAGGTGGTGATCAGTCAAAGGTTGGACTGGATCTCAGAGGTCTTTTCCAACCTAAATGTTTCTGTGATTCTGTAAACTCGAGAAACAGATAAGAACTATATAAGATAACAGAAAATATTAGCTGATGTGCAAGTAGGTATGAAGTGGCCATGGATAAATTTCCAGTCAGAAATTAGGTGGCAGTTATAAATCATCAAAGTCCTGACACAATCCCTCCACTGGCATAATGATGAAGAAATTTAGCTAGTTTGAATGAGAAGCTTCTTTAATTTATACATTAGAAAAAATACAACAAGAAGGAGATCACATTGTCCACACAACAATAAAAAACCTAACACAATTCCAGTCTCATACAAATACACAAAATGCTGAAAATTTGCAGAGGATTCCAAGATACACTGTAACTGCAACATGGTGGTCTTCCAGGTTTTGTATAAAAACTCATCTTAAGCAACTTAACATCAATTTGTAATCTCATGATCTCCCTTAAAAAATTCAGGCAGATATTAATAAAGAACATAATTTATTGTTCCTCCATTGTTTAGCACAATCTGCTCTACACTGCCACAATTTTTAATTTGTCGTGCTGCTGGGTAGACAAGCCCAGGCCCAACATATCAGGGGCACCTCTGTGTTTCTTGAGTTCTGCTCCTCCCCACTGTGTTTGCAGTATTTTAATTAGAAGAGAAACTGCTTGTAACAAATGCAACAACTGAAGTGCTGGGACTACTGAGTCAGTGAATAAAAATTGCTGGCTGCTGCAGGAATTAATTTATAAATTGGATAGAATATGGCAGCATTTAGTGGGCAGAGTAACTGCCCATCATTCACTATTGTTCAATCATGATGATCTGCAGTGGCATTTGAACTTGATGGAAAACACTACTCTCCAGAGCAGGATTGAGGTGTTTGTGCTTCTTTGCCTTCAAACATAAATTAATGTAAAAGATACCTGGATAGTGAGAAAAATTATTGGTCCTTGGAAGCTCAGAAATATTTATCAGCAGGCTATCATCTGTTTGATGCTGCAAAATTTTTAATGTGGACACCTGTTATTGATGTCTTCAGGGCCAGCTGGACAGAGCTATGACCCAAAAAAACATGCAAAAAATAACCTGGAACACATGAAGTATATCTCATTTGCTTCCATCCTTTTGGGTACGAGGCACACGAAAGACACTTCTTTCCTGATTACACATTTGTTAGCACAGCACCACCTCTTATAACATTCATTGGTATCTTGCTGAAGGGAGCTCCAAATGCACAGAGAAAGCAGCTGTTCACAGCAACTGAGGGCTAAAAGCTTCTTGCAACAGTGATTGCTGAAGAACATGGGAAGTGACCTACTGAGGTGCAGAAAAAAAATGCAGTTGCTTACCAAAAATGGCAAATAATTAAGGGGGAGAGTTTGAGACTCAAGAAAACAAAAATTAAAAATACGAGTATGTTGTAGCATTAACTACCCCAATACTTTTTGGCTCCTTGCCAATTCCTATCTCTGGCTCATGTGTGAAGTATGCTCATAATTCTCTGTGGAGGCTTCCTTTTAGAATAGCATGAACCCTGCTGAGTACTCCTGAAGATAATTTTGGTGTGTATTTCACAGTACCCATTTTTATGAGTTGGCAGCCCACCCAGTTTTGTAGTCCAGCCAATCAGCCAACCCAAACAGCCTGTACTTGTCCTACTGTTGCTTTTCTGATTTTATTACGATGTACCACGATGTACCACGATATATGACAGATCTGTTACTGTGTCATTCAGTGTACCTCTAAGTGTGCATGGATACACCCTCTTGGTACAGTAAATGTACCCCAGAGCCTTTATTAGTGATGGAAGTCCTTTCCCAAAACACAAGGATAATAATGAAGAGTATATGCAAGGAGATCTTTTACTCTCTATGCAGCAGAAATTTTTCAATCAAAATGGTAGGTGCTGCCTGAACTGAAAAACTGTGAAACTGTAAAACAAGTACCACTTTTACTGAAGATAGAAATGCAGAGGGCAGGCATTATACTTGTGAAATAAATTCTCACCCCAGATTAATAGTATGAAAGGAAGCAAATTATTGTATCAGCAACATAAACAATAAATCTTATTGTTAGGATCCGAGGTTGGTTGTGGATGAACACAAAACTTTGTGGCATGGACCAAAGACTAAAGACATACTGCTTACACAGCTGAGAAAAAAAATAATTGCTTATGTAAGGAGTGTTTTTCATCCTGGTTGAAGGAGAAGCCTTATTGCTATTATAGTAATTACTAATTTTATAACAGCTTTTCTTTATAACCACTTTGTTCACCTGCAACACCAGGTGCGCCCTCCATTAAGATACAATTACACTCACCCGCTGCAAACAGACTGGATTTTGTTACCGAACCTCAACAGCTGATATATTTAGCCACTATTATTTCAACAAGGCCAAGATCATATTGTAGCTCTAACAAGACGTGATATAGCTAGACACGGTTTATGCAAAGCCAGTAATAACAAACACCACACAGATAAAGCGGTTCCAGTGCTCGCTGCACAGTTGCGTGCAGAAAGACACCTTTTACGCGAGTGACCCTGACTGAAGCAGAAATTTTTAGCTGTCCGCTCGCTGTGCGCTGACCCCGCAGTTCAGTCCGGCGGTGCTCACGGGCGGCTCTCGGGGACCCGCCGCCGCCCCGGGCCCCGCGACACCTCCCACCGCGGCCGCCCGACAGCGGGGCCGGCCGGCGCGGCACCGCCGCACAAAGGATCGCCCGGCCCCGCCGAGCCGTCCCGCCCTCGGCCTGCGCGCAGGGCGCGGCGCTGGCCCCGGGCTGCTCCGGCCCGCGGGACACGCCGAGCACCGCCCCGACCCGCCGCTCTCGCCGGTCCCGCCCGACGCTGCCCGCCCGCGGCGGGCGCTGCCCTGGGCCGGGCCCCGCGCCCGCCTGGCGCCCCGCGCCCCCCCGGCCCGCCCGGTGCACGCCGCCCCCGGGGGCCGCGGCGCAACGAGGGGCGAAAGCACCCGGGCCCAGCCCGCGCCGGGTCGCCCCGCGCCCACCTCAAACACCACTTCTTCGTCGAACTCCGGTGTCATCCTTGCCCGCCATGCCACCCCCTCCTCGCGGGCACGCTGGGAAACCGAGTCCGCCGTGCCGCCGGCCGCCTAGCCCCGCCCCGCCCGCCGGGCGCGGCCTGGCGCCGGGGAGAACTACAGCTCCCAGAAAGCATAGCGAGCGCCCGCTTTCGGGCGCCATGTGGGCGGGGCCGACGGGGCAGGGGCGGGGCGGGGGAGGGGGCAGCGGGGGCGGGGCGGGGCCAAGGCCCGGCAGGGGCGGCCAGTAGGGGGCGCCGGCGGGCGGCGTCTGAGGGCGCTCCGTGTGCCGCGGCCGCGGGGTGGGATGCGGCGGCGGCGGGCGGGGGGAGCTGCTCCTGCTCCGGCTGCTCCTCCGGCTGGGTGGCGGCGCGGGGGAACAATGGGCTCCTTCTCCTCGGCCCTCAGAGGGGCCGTGGCGTAAGGGACGAGGGGAAGCGCGGCTCCGCGCCTGGGGAGCACCATGAGCTCCGCCGGTGAGTGCCCGGGGAAACTTTGGGGAGCGGCGGTTTCCGCCCAGCCGGCGGCCGGCGGGGAGTCCGCGTGCCCCCGCGGCCGGACAGCGTCGCCTCGCTCGCCCCGCGGCGGCGGGGACGCGGGCATGAGGGGCTCTTGCTGCCAGACTGCAGCCGGAGCCGCCGGTGTGCTCCCTGTCCCGGCTGCGCCCTCGGCTCGCTCCGGGGGCAGCGCCGGGAGGCGGGCGGGGAGCGGTCGGAGCGGTGAGGGGCGCACCCGGCTCGGGGCACAGCCCTCCCCGGGGCACAGCCCTCCCCGGGGTCCGCTGCGGGCTCCCCGCACCCCTCGGCACGTTTGGCCGCGGGGCCGTGCGGGCACGTCCTGCCCGGGCTGAGCCGGGCTCTCCGCTCGCCGCCCGCGTGTCCGAGCGGGTCCCTGCGCCCGGGCTGAGCTCACGGCCGGGGAAAGCTGCTGGGGGCCGGGCTGTGCCAGGAGAGCCAGCGGCGCGGGTGCGGCTGTCGCTCCGTGTGACTCCGCGGGGCTGCGGGAGTTTGTCAGCTGCGGCTTTGCTGGGGATGTACCTGCCTTGGCCGGGACCTTGCTCGCAGGAGCCCCGCGGGGGTGCTGGAAAGCGTTCGCTGCTGGCCTTTCCAGCTGCGGCTTGGAACTGACCTACTTCAGTGCTTTCCTTACCTTTCCTCCCCCGTTTCTTGACCGCTGCCAATTTACTGACTAAAAGAGCTCCAAGGCAAATTCTTGGTTCAGAACAAGAGCACCCCGTGTTTAAGGGAATTGCTCCTATTTATATTTGCTTGCACGGTGGTGTGCTAACTTAGCGCTTTTGTTCAGGCATCTGCTAGATTAGTAGATGCCTTTCTTATCTGCCTAACAGGAGTCGTTTCTGCATTGAAAACATGTCGTGTAAATTATGATGTATTGGATGGAAACATAGCTAATTGTAGGGTTAAACGGGAAGCAGCAAAGTGCTTCCTGTAAGGATTGGGGTGGTGGTGGGTGTTCTAAAGAAAAAGCAATACACAGTTATCAAGCAAAAATATCTACCTAATTCTCAGTGTTTGCCTCTCAAGTATGTCAACTTGTTACTGACTCCAGCGTTAATTAAGTTCTCTGAGCTAATCAGAATTTACTGCAAAATGAAAAGCAATTTAACGCATCTTTCTGCTTCGTTTAAAGCATTTCCATTTTTAATACGTTTGACAGAAGTGATTTTGTTTAGATTTTGAAAAGCATGTTATAAAGCAGGTTATCTCTGCTTAACCAGCTGCATTGTATGTTCCCGTTTTTAGTAGTGCTGCTGATTGTGCAGTTCATGCTGATCTTTTAAGAGTTAAACAGCTGTGCACATAAGTGTTAGGGGGTGCTCAAGAGCTGGGCTGTTAAAATTTGATACGTACTAAGTTTCAGAAAGTTGGGTAGTTTTCAGTACTTAACAGTGATTTCATGACTTCTAGATCTTGGATGGTGTGACTAAATCGGTTTTAAGTGTACATTGTGGTGGTGTTTGTGGGGAAGGTGAGGACAAAGGGGTTCTGGTGAACAAAGTAAGCAAAAGAGAAAAAGGGATACTGAGGAATATGAGAAAGTGGGACTGTTTCATGACAAATCTAAATTTTAGCAAGTTTTTCAAGACGAAGGCATAAAGAGTATTGGGGCATAAAGAGGGAAGATGAGGGGTATTTGAGAGGGGGTGAAGAGTATTTTGTGTGTGATGTATTATGTGAAGATAAAATACATGGGGAACAGGTGAAACAAGATTAGAGATTCATGATCCTGCTGACACCATCATGACAGCCTTTGACATTTCAGTTAAGGAGTTCCTAGGCAGGGTATGAAAAGGGTGAAGACTTCCAGAAGGCAGTTCTGAAGGTTTAATATCCCTCTCAGAACTTAGTGCCTGTAATATACAGGCATTCTTTATAAAGCTACTGTTCATAAAAAACATAAAAACCTAACAACTCCTGTATTTGAATTTCAGTCTTGTGATCTATAGAATCTATTTCCTACATTGAAATTATTTAATTGTGAATTCAGTTCTTACTCAGCCAGTTTTCTGACAACTGGTTGGTAATACAGCATTTCTGTAAAAATGTTGTTGTCCGTGAAGGCTTCAGGTGGACCTTGAAATACTAGAAATCTTTCCTTCAGTTTGACTTGAGGGACCTAAGTGCCTCTCTTGGGTCTTCTTTTAATGTATCTTTAGGACAAAGCAACATGGCACACCATCATCTGTATTGCTTTAATTTTTTTTAAAGTATCATTTGCAGGTGTATGCTTGATATGCAGGGCTTTCTCTAAGGGAGATACTGTGCTATTTGAGGGACTGTGGTATGGGGAGAAAACCCAAACACAGCTTCTCCCCAAAGACAGAAGTTCCAAAAGGTCTGAGATTGATAACCCAGCCTTAACCTTGCTGCAGCTTACCTTCTGTCTTTCTAAATGATGCAGTGCATATTCAGTGTCTTGCTGTGTATCTTTTCTATTTCCTCTACAGAACTGTTTCAGTTACATCTCAGTCCAGAACTAACATAACTCCATGATCGAGTTCTGCCACAGCTGTTGCTTACATGTTTTAAAATGTCTGTGTAAGTCTGGAATTGTTGTAGCCAAGGAACTATATAGCACATTAAAAAAATACTTCTATATAATGGGAAGATTATCTCATTGTAGTGGTCAACCCATATGTTAGTTTCAGTCTTCACTTACACCTATACTCCTGCCATTGCTTTCTCATGCACTGCACAAGATATATTTATATATATGCACACTACATCCATGATGCCAATGAATGTCCATTTACTCATTTCTGCCTGAAAGTATTATGCTGGCTTCAAGTATGTGCTTTGCCTTTAAAAGGAAGAAACAAAAGCTCAGAGTTATGAGTTTGACATTTATTATTTCTTGCTGAAGAAACAGTCCTTATATGTGAATCTATAGAGCTTATTTAATGTGGGCAGAATGTATAACTTGGGCTTGAAATTGAATTTGACAACAACAATGAGAAAAATGTATTTTAATGTCAGAAATGTAGTTCAAATGGAAAAAACATAGCAGGAACAGAATAAACAAAATCAACATGACTTTTCCAATCAAACTTCATTGCTTTCAAGGATTGAAAAAAAATGAGGCCTGCAGCGTTTAATGTCCCTTTAACCCTCGAATGTGTCAAGTCTCATTAGAGTTACTCAGCTCTGTCTCTGCATGTGATCTTAAAAGGTTGTTTATTCATCTCTTGTCCTTGCTCTGAAGTTATCCCTAACTTTCCTGTTTTATTTCAATAAGTCAGTGAACAACCTAAGATTTTGAAATGGATATTTTCCTTCTGCAGTTTAATTAGGATGTTTTCTAAAACTAGTGGCTTGGAAACCTCAGTTTTCCCTTGTACTTTAAAAACTACATGTGTTATCTTCCAGGATGTTATGACTCATTCCTTTTTTTGTTTCTTTTGAGCATTGTGGCACCTGAGAAAATCAGAGCCTCTCCATAATGAGAAAATAAATAAACATTTGCAGGAAATAAATTAATGATCATACAATACTTTTTTGAGGTGTTTACCTAATGAAACTTTCTTTTTGTAACTGAAAACAGAGTAATTGACCTGAAAAGCCTTGCAATGAGTCTTTAAAATTTAGGCTGCTGGAGAACAGGATTTTTAGAATATTTATGTGTTTCTTTCTGCAGTGTATTGAGTGCCAGTGCAATAATCTCTCAGCATATCCCAAGCATAGCAGTAATTCTTTTTCTCCCTACATGTTCCTTAAAAGCAAGATTGGCTTTCTTGTTTCCAGACTGAGTTGTAGGGTTTTGTGCCCAAAATAGTCTCAGGAACAGTAAATTGGCTGCTGGAGCAGGCTCTTTCTTCATGTGAGAAAAAACAGCCCATTGAGCTCTTGGTAGATACCTTCTGGGCATTGCATCATTTTCATATGTAGCCTACAGATGTGATTTGCTGTATCTGAGAATTGAGTGTGCATATGCAAACAAGGTGCCACAAGAAAGCCAATGCATATATTTGCTCTAGGCCAGCTGCTGCGTGGTAGCTCTTTGAAGCCCTTTTCTTTTCCTAGTGTGTGTGAAATAGATTTGTCAAGTAGTATGTGAAATACATGTAACCTTATAGGTTGCAGATAAGGAATAAACCTTCTAGGTTCCAGCAAAGAAATAAACTGCCATATATATTGTGTGGTAAGATAAGAGTATTCATATGACCAGCTTCTATAAAGTAGCTGATTTGTTAAATTCACACCTTTGCTTACCCCATAGTAATTTGATTGTGTGCCCTTTTCTTAAGCTTAGGCTGAGCTGCTGTCAAAATCTGATGCCGCAGTGATATATTTGTTTTACTTTCTTGTTTTGTGGTTCAGAAGGGGCATTGCTTTAGGGTAGGTTGCAGGATCCTGCCCAGGTGACTTGAGTTAGTCCATAGAGCATCCTGAATACCACAAGGAGAATCTCTGTTCATATGAAGCATTGTAAGGAAAGGAATATCAAGTTACATCAGCTTGATAGTGCCTAGACCCATTTGTCCCCTTTTCATGGACGGATGCAAGTCAACATGACTTGTTCCTGCTCTTTTGTTGTTCCAAAATATGGAAGCTGTTAACATGATCTCAAAGGTATTGGCATAAAGATTACCTGGGAAATACACTCCTTTAGCAACAGTAGGGTTTATTGCAGATGGGGTAGTTCTGTCTGATTTTTTGCCTCAGTTCACCTTCACATATCATTGTTTCTCCTTGTTCCTATGTATTGCAGGGAAAAGAACAAGAGGTAAAAATTTGAGAAGGATTTAAAGCTGTGTATTAATAATGCTTAAGATTGCAATATCTTATTGGCTTTTCTGTTCATTCTCGTGATAGTGCATAGGAGAAGACACACAAGTGTTTTTAAGTGAGGTCTTCAGTTGTCAAATTCTATCATCTGAAGAACAGAAATGGGCAGCACTTTAGGGTCAAAAGACTGAGAGTAGAAGTTGTGTCAGGATGTTCTCATCCTCCTCAAACAAATCAAAGGAAGAACAGGAGCAGTCACCAGCCAGGCAATAACAAGTGTTGGTCACAGAGGAGATCAGCAGGATGAGAATGGGTGTTGCTTTTTCCTCAGCATGCTGAAGGATGTAATTCACCAGAGAGATAAATCTGTTTCTGTGCTGTGACCTGAAGTCAGACAGACAGCTCGTGCATTAATCTGCATAGGTGGTGCTAATGGCAATTTGTTGTTAGACAAGGAATGCCCTTTGAAATCTACTTTTTCTAAGGGGATTAGGTGTTGGTGTTTTTAAGCACTTTTTTCCTTCAGCACCGAGCCTGGTATTGGCTGTTCCTGTGTGAGCAGCAGATTTCCTGTTGGTGATGGCAGCATTGCTAGTCACTTTATTTATGGATTTCTTCCTTTGCATAGTCAAACAGGTTGGAGGATATCTCTTTGACAGTTTCTCTGGCTCCTAAACATTTCATCTGTTTATGCAAATCACATTTTATATTTCTACTCAGATTTGCATTTATTACTGGAAGCCGGGGATGCAGGGATTCTCTTTGAGAAATGGGTTAAGGTTTGAGGTGGGAGTGGGGAAAATCGTAGTGATTCTCTAATTTTCTGAGTATGACAGGCTAGAGAATCCAATGTCCAGTCCAAAGTTCCCTCTGAAAATTCTGCACATGTCAGAAAGTGAGTTTAGGTTGCCTGTAAGTGCTTGTGGCTCCCCCACAACACTAGGTGAGATATTTCTGTAGTTAATTATCCTTTAGTTTTCATAAGATTTAGAGTTTTCTTTCTAGTTTGAGCATGTCACACCTCAGTGGTCAAATATGGAATTTCATCAGGGTTAGGTGGGTTTTTTTTTTTTTTGGTTTTGGGGATTTTTTTTGTGATTCAAGAACCATCTGTTACCCGAAACCTTTCACATGTGCATAAGTATATATTCTATTACCATCCTAGTTTTTAAATTCTTGGTTAAATTAACTAGGATGAGCTTCCTTGGGATTTGAAGCATAACTTTTAGACCTTGGATGCTTCTGTAGTTATTTCTAAGATTGCTGGAAGGTGACATTACATTTCACTAACAGTCTGGTAGGTAGCATGTACAGAAATATTTTCAACTCCCTTCATCTTTTATACTTAGCAGATTATTTACTGCTTAGCTTCAGACCTGCATGGAGCTCTCATAAAATAACTATGTACAATGATTTCCAA
The DNA here is from genome assembly GCF_028018845.1 of Melospiza georgiana. Taxonomy (NCBI): domain Eukaryota; kingdom Metazoa; phylum Chordata; class Aves; order Passeriformes; family Passerellidae; genus Melospiza; species Melospiza georgiana. The sequence goes on from NC_080433.1 coordinate 36,893,115, forward strand.
ATTCTCTTCAATTTTTACTCTCCTAAGCATAACCAACCATCTCTGTCCTTAGGTGAATAGCTAGTTCCGTATGGCACCAGGAAAAAGCCCTCTGTCCAAACAACTAACTACCCCATGCATTTGCTCTATAACATTTCCTTGATTACATTTATTGGTTTTTACCTTGCTTTTGCTTGCCATTCAGCAAAAAGTCATTCTCATATGACTTCCAGTCATTCCTTACACCTTTATATATAACAGTTGCCTCCTACTTAGATGTTTTTTCTATTCTGGATGGGAAATTATCCCTTTTAGAGCACTGTTATGTAGAACTGTGTTTTTCATCCAACAATGAATTGAATTAGTTTATACTGAACTTTGATTCTCAATTTCTAATGTCAGTCTACTATACTTTCACCCTTGTCAGCTGCTGTGATTTTTTTCTAAGTAGTTCATTGCTTGTATTCTTCAGAAACTTAAAGATATTTCGTTGAGGAAAACTACTGGTATGCATTCCTTCTTGGAGCCTTTCCTCTCACATTGCATTTATGTTTGAAAGGGCTCTTCATCGCATTCCTTTCTGATGGTTGACTGCAGATCTGTATTGATACCAAGATTGTAATGTGCCTCTTAGTACATTGACCCATATCTACTCTAGATGTAATGTGCAATCAGTTTAAAGCAGACAGTGCTGTCTTTATTATCCCACACAATTTGCTGGTCTCTTCTGTCTGCCTGAATGCTTTGTAACATTGAAGTAATTTGAAAAATTCTAGTAGGCTTCAGAAATCACGTTGAATTGCACTTATTATCTGAAATGAATTTTTCTGCTCTGTTCATTATCCAGGTTTCCTCCACTGGCTTAGAGACTGTTCTGTTTGCTTTGCTTTTCTTTACACTTTCATGGTTTAGTTTTAATAAAACCATGGGGGATAATTTGATAATTTATATTCAGGTAATGGTGTCACATCCTGAGTGTGCTCCCTAATAAATACTAGTTAAAAGCCTTGCAGAGTTATCTAGTTTGGTGGTATCCAAAAGAGAGAGAAACTTGCAAGGTTTATGAACTTCAGTTTGTGTGTGGGAAAAATAATCCACAGGATATTGGTTACCTAGCCAGTGTTTAATGTCCCGTATCTTTGTCAGTCTGTTTCTCTCACTTGAGCATCAGGAAGGGTTCCAAAGCAGCCTGTCTCTCTCCTGTTTCCAGGGAGCTTTAACAACTTAGTGAATATTGCTGAACATGGCCCAGGTGTACTACTCTGTTGTGTTCTGTGACAAACTGGGCATCCCTTCTTTGTTTTTCTACCATGGAACACTCGCTCCTTTATTGCCATCACTTCATATTCCAATTGAACAAGCAGTTGACTTGTCTGAAAGTGGGTGTACAGCTCTCTTTTGCTCATCAGGATGACTAGTTACCCACCTTAAGAGTTAATTTTATTTTTTCCTAGCTAATTGATTCATTTCTCTGTGGGTTTGACACCTGCCTTTAGATGGGATGCAGAAGGTGGGATAACCTTAGAAGTAAGTTGCAGTTGGGTCACTGTTGTCAGTGGCTATAGGGAGCTGTACCTTTGGAAAGAAATTCTGGATTCCCTCTTGTAAAATTTCTTAAAAATTGTCTCTGCCATCAGAGACATCAGAGACCCTGCCATCAGAGTTTTATCTCTTCACTAATACAGTGGCAGCAAGGGCAGCCATTCTAAGTGTAGGCAGAGGCAGTCTGGGTACCATTTAGTGATTCATGTCCTAGAAAAACATGATTTTACTGTTTCTGCCTCTCTGCTTAGAGCAGTGGCTTGCTATTTAGGAAATAGTTGCAACTGAGGGCATCTGCCCTTTTTAAAAAATTTATTTTACCCATCTAGATTTCCTTCAAACAAACAAATCCCCACAAAACAAACCTAAACTTTGAAACTTCATTCTAATCTAAGCTAGAGATTAAGATATAGTGCATATCTATAGTAATAATGGTGGTAAAACACAACCAAACACCAAACCCACACTTCAAAGGGAACAATAAATCCATGGCTTACCTCATCTATTTGCATGTGAAACATTAACTAATGTGTTTTCTTGAGGGTGTTATTTAACATGTATATGACTTACTGAAAGTATACTAAAATATTGATCAAAATAATGGTGGTAAATACAGAGGTAATATATAAACAGTACAAGAAGCTTGTTTACTTTATAAATGTGCACATATAAAAAGCACTCAATGCTCTTAGAAATCTGAAAATATTCCAGCATGTGGAAATGAATTGGTCATAAATAATCTCCTGAAATATTCACATATTTCAGGCATACTTTTAAAAAAGCAACCACAACACAAGCAAACAAAAAACCCCAAAACTACTCAAACAACTGGTTCAAAACTCCACAATCTCTAAGTTACTCATGAGCTCCTTTTCCTGAGTGCTGTACACTTACACTCTGCCCAGGATTTGTCATCTTGTTGTGCCAAGTGGGTTGTAATTCCTAATAGTGGTGACTGTTTCTAGGTCAGACAAGTTGGGAAGAGTAATTTTGTACAAGGCACGGAAATAGTGTTTTACAATGAAAAGGTACTGCCTTGCTACAAATTACTGCACTAACTCCATACCACAGACTAACTGAACTGCTGGTAGTGATATGCCAATTTTGCAACTGGTACAGTAATTCATCTTAGTATTGTTTGAAGAGGAGAGCAAGGGAACGAGGAATTTTGGGTTACACATTTCTCAAAGTGGTGGAGGAAGGGACTGAACTACCCTAGTTGCTATTCTGGCTGTCCCATTGTCTTTGTGGTTTATCGTATGTGTGGCACTTAACATACTTGCAACATTTTAAAAGGGTATTGCAGTTAAAACTGCAGAACTAGGCTCTGCTTTTCTTGGCATGAGACTTTAGCATGTGAGGGAGTACATGTACTAATACTATGTTAAACTGTTTGTTTATGAAAAGATTTGAAAACTTCCCTACCACTTCTTGATGTGCCTATTAAAACAAAGAAAGGCAACTAGTAAAGAAGTGGTGTTAGGGAAGGAAGGCATGCTTTTAAGAGAAAAATGTAACCATACACACATTGAGTTCTTTTAGATCAGAAATGTTACAAAACTTCTAATACTACTGCATTGCAGGTGAAGTTGTTGTGTGGGCAGTGGTGACTAATGTCTTTGTTTTTCATTCTTCCTAGAAATTAAGAAGCCACCAGTGGCCCCCAAACCAAAATTTGTCCTAGGACACAAGGCAGCGCCTCCACCTGTCGCACCGAAGCCTGACATTGTACTTTCTGGTGGGATACAAGCAGCAAGGAAAGCCAAGCCAGCAATTGCACCAAAACCAAAGGTTCTCAAGAGCTCCTCCATCCCTGAAGTTAAACCTCCATCGTCTACACGAAAAAGCACAAAAAGCTTTGAGGAGCACAGGGAAGATCCTTCTCAAACTCTAGACCATTTGAACTATAAAAATGAAACCTCAGAAGGGAGTACTGGAAATACAGCATATATTCTACCTGTGTCACCTTGCAAATTTGAATGCCTTCATAAACTTGGAAATGGAGAGAACACCTGTAAAACTCAGATCATTCTCGAGCACTTTGACACCTTAGAAAACATCAAGCTTGGTGAAAGAAATGCACTGTCTCTGGGAGATAGTCACAATGAAAAATTGGCAAGTAGAAGTCAGGTGGTTTTGAAAGCCAGCATTTTGGAAGAGAAACTTAAGGATGTCCTAACTCATGGTGTGTTTCCTAACAGCAGTCCTGTGAAACACAGATATGCAGACAAATTTGACAAAGGGAATGGCAGCAGTTCCAAGAATGATGTTAAAATAGAGTTTATGGAACTTGTACAATCTTCGTCATCTTCTGAAGTAGTTAAAGGGAAGCAACAAAATGTTGATGGTAAGATTATTGCTGGTGAGTTTCAGATGTCTGAAATTTGTCCTAGTTTGATTGAAAATAATCACTGTTGTTCTTCCTCACTGGACAAGGAAACTCTAGAGAATGAAAATTTAAGTAGTAATAGGATGTTTTCAGGTGAAGTAGGGATGAAAGCAGACGCTGATAAAGCCTCCCCTGAAACATCTTCAGTCCTGAGTTCCAAAGTGCTTCCTGTCCCTAAGCCAAGAAAGCCACGTGCTGCATGTCTAGTCCGTCAGGATGGCATAGACAGCACAGGAGAAGGAACAAAGGAACCATCTAATTCAGAGAAAGATTCTCATGGTGTTGTGGACCAAAGCTTAAAAAAGCCAGCAAGAATTAATGTCCTTGGTCAAAGTGTGTGTTATAATAATAATGCAGAAGTGTTTCATCCTGAAAAATGTGAGGTAACTCAAAGCAATGCAGAAAAAGTGTCTCAGGTAAAGGAGCCTGCTGTGAAAGAGTCAGCTTCACAAAATCTTTTGCCTCAGTTTTCACATGGAAGTCCTGATTTGGTGAGACACGTTGAATCTTCTTTAAATGCAGGCCATAACTTTGTGGATGAGATAACAGATGACACCAGTATGCCAGATGCTGTGGACAAAAGGACTGAGTTTGTCAGGTGTCATACCCTGTCCATGAGTTTGCCAAAGCAGGTCAAATTGGCAAGCAGTCAGCACTCACCTGCTGTCAACAGCCTTCATGTTTTCCCACAAAACTTGGAAAATAAAGAACTTAAAATAAAGGATGGGAGTTCCCCAAAAGTTATTCCTAAGAAACCACAGAGACATGGCCTTCCAGCTGCTGGCCTGCTGAAAAAAGCTGCATCGGCAGAGCTTGTGGACAAAAGTTCTTACACCTGCAGTGAAGACAAATCGAACAGCCTTCTAGAAGGATCTCCCTTTGCACATCCACGAGCCAAGGAGCAGGATGCACTTTCGTCTTGTGACATACCCAAACGTTCTTCTGAAAAACCCGTCTGGAAGTTACCTCATCCTATTCTTCCCTTTTCAGGAAATTCTGAATCATTAAAAACTGCTGCCAGTTTCAGCCACCTGACTGTTGTGACAAAGCCTAGGGCCAAGTCTCTCTCTGCTGTGGACATGGACAGGACAGACAAGCCCTGCAAAGACCATCACAAGAAAAGTAGTTTGAAAAAGCTTCTGAACATGAAACTGTCGGTTTGCTTAAAGAAAAGCGACTTCCAAAAATTTCTGCCTAAAGGCAGCCAGTCAGTGGAGAGTGCTATTGCCAACCTTTCCAATGGGAATGGGTATGGAAATAACAGCAGTAACATAGGGTCTGTAGGCAGTGAAAGGAAAGCTAAATCTGCCAAGGCACATTCTGTAGAAATAAGTAGTCCGGCATTACAGAAGAAGAGGCAGAGAAACAGAAGTCAGCCTGAGATGCGAAATAACCAAAGGCTGGAGTCTTTAGAAAGACATGGACTTTTGGCAGAGAATTTGTCCCAAATGCCTTTGAATTCTCTAACCAGCACTTGTGATCCAGAGTATGAGAATGTGCGCCACTATGAGGAAATACCTGAGTATGAGAACTTGCCTTTTGCTATGGGTGCTAGGAGAAATCTCTGCTCGGAATGGCAGAACTCCAGCAGCACAGAAGACCAGAGCACTGACTTCTATGAATTTGATGAGCCTTGTGAAGCTACAAGCAGGCATTGGAGGCTTGACAGGTAAAATAAAGAGAAAAGGGAAATTGAACAGCTGCATTGTAACTCTGTTGTTGTAAGTATGTTTAAATGATAACTTGAGAGCCTGTACCTCTTCCATTAAATGTCAGCAGGACAGTTGTTTCTGTATATCTTTCTGTAGGCTTTTGTTGTTTTGAAAACTCCTTGCACTTGGCAGTGAGTCAAGAGGAAAAGTAAACTAGTTATTCCTTTTATATTCCTCAAAATTTGGGAAACTTTTCCATGTTTAATTAGAGCAAATCAGATACAGTCATGTATTTGTATTCAAGAATGCTTCAGTGGGGAGTAATGAACCTTACCAGTCTCACAGTGAACTGCAATAACCATCCAAAGAGTGCATAGTTGCTAGGTTTGTAGGGGGAATGAATATATTTTTAGATCTGTTGATAGAGCTGGGAAGAGCAGACAAGCTTTTGGTTATGCAAATTCTTTATCAGGTCTGGAAAGCTTTTTTGGGTATAACAGAAGCTACTGCCTCTCTCTAAATACAGTGAGTCCTCTGAGTCTGTCTGTGCTCCCAGCAAGGGTGATAGTGGTGCACAGTTTCTGTGTGACTCATAGAATATTAGCATGATGGGGTTTGGTAACTCTGCAGGTTGCTGCTGTGTTTCTTTAGCTCAGGAGGCAGTGGAGACAGATCGTGTCAGCAGATTCAAAAAGGGATTGGACAGGTTCATAGATATGAGGAAACGGCCTCCATTTGCTCCAGGGAGGTGAAGATTTAATATTAGGAAAAATTTATTCACTGAAAGGGTGGGCAGTCATGCATTGGGATAGGCTACCAAGGGAAGTGGTGAAATCACTGTCCCTGGAAGTGTTCAAGAAATGTCTGTCTGTGGCACTTGGGGACATGGTTTAGTGATGAACTTGGCAGTGCTGGTTTAACAGTTGGACTAAATGATCTCTGAGGTGTTTTCCAACCTTAATGGTTCTGTGATTCTACATCCAAAATGGCTGTAAATGGAATAGGCAGGAATAGATCTTTTAATATTTGTACTGTTGTGATGGATGCTGGGAGGAGAAATGGGTCACAGGGAGGGGCCAGACTCATGTGCTCTCCCTAAACAGCATCACTTAGTGTGTGTGTCAGTGTGGTAACATGTAAAGCATCACTTTGTCCCAGTATGGTATCATGCAATTTCTTAACTTCAGCTGATCAGTTTATTTTACAGATCCTAAAGATTTATCTCAAACCAGCAATAAGGATTTGAATCAAGTATGCAGCCTGGATATTTCAATGTCCCCAGCAAACTTCTTCATGCTCTTGAGAACATATGCACAATGACAAGAATAAATTAATTAGCTTCTACATAGTTACATTTAACTTCCTTTTTCACTGAGAGTTACTAAGCTTTGTTTCATTTTGGATGTGTGTATAGTAAACACATGCTCCAAAGAATCTGTGTTCTCTTAGATAGGAAGAGACAAATATTTTAAGGGGCATCCTATGTTAATTGTTATATAGCTAATATTATCAACATAGGTCTGTTTGTTAGGAAGGGTAAAACCTTATAATAGAAAATAGGATTTCTAGTTATGGGCTAGGTACTGGTACATTTATTCAAGTGGTTGTTGAGTATGTTTATAGTTTACAGCAGCGTGTTTCTTAGTTTTGTCTTTGGTATACACTGACAGAGTGTATGCTTTTTGTTTAAGTCTAATCTTAGAGTATCTTTCAGGGAGTTTGACCATGTTGTCTTGGTATTTCCCCAATTTGATGTACCTAAGAAGGGTGAGACCAAACTTGCATAAGGATGCATTTCATGTGTTTATGTGACTCATTTTGGTTTATGTTGCTTTGTTCTGAATACAGGTGAATATCTGTCAGCTTTAGGAAGAGGATAGTATTGCTGTATGAAGCATAGTAGATGTGAGATTGCAGTTGCTCCTGAAGTGAAATTCTGTAGTTTTCTTATTTGGCTAAATGTGTGAAATTTATTATTTCTTCTCCATACAAATCTTCCCAGTACCAATGGTGATATAAGGGTTTAAGTGGTCTCTCTGACACCCCTACACCTGAAGCTGCTCCCTGAATTGGATGTCCTTGGCTGGGTTTGTGTTGTTTTTCTTTAAAAAGCACCCATAGAAAACAAGAACAAGACCCATTAACATGTTTATTTTAAATCAAATGAAATAGTCGGAAACTGCCTTAGGAAACAAGCGATGCATGTAGTTACTTCAACAGATTTCAGAGAATAAAGAAATCCCTAGGGAAAAAAAAAGGCTTAGTACAGTAGTCTCCTGACCTGGATCAGTGCTGCTGGGAGAGCAGGGATGAATATTCGTTTTGGCTCTGCCTTGGGAGGTGGAAGGGTCCTCGCCCAGACGGGCCAGGCAGGCAGCTTCTCCAGTTTTCCCATCCAGTATTATCTCAAATCCTTTGAAGCTTCCTTATCAATGTTGTCTTACCCTTTCTGCATAGTTCTGTAAGAGCTTTTTATCATTTCCTGGGCCAGGCTGTATTATAAAACCAGTTGGAGAAACAGTGCTGCTGTTGTTACTGAAATAATTGCCTCTCGCGTTTTCCCCAGCCTGTCAGAACACGCACTCAGCTCTTTTTCATAGATTGTGGCACACAGATTCCTGTAATGCACTGCTAATGGGGATCTCAAAGAAAATTGTCTTATGATTAAAACCAATGTACAAATGAGATTGTTCTTCTGAGAAATTCAGACCAATAGCCCACACTTCTAAGCCTCCATAAAAGCATATTCAGTATATTAAGTCTGAATGCCAGTCTTGCCATTACCAGAAGAGTTCAGTGGTGTCTTCAGCTCACACTACATTTCTTTCTGGAGGAAGAAATAAAATTTGATAATGTACTGAATGCTTTGGTGGTTACAGAGGAATTTCCTCACAATCCCATGTGGTGAAACCAGTATGCTTTAATGGAGAATAGTAATAGCTTTTGACGCTTTTATCGGAACTTCGTATGTCACATTTAATTCAGCTATGTATTGTTTGCTTGAGCCTTCCCACAGGGAATTTCATGCAAGTGGCAGGCCTGGGTAATTAATGGTAGGCAGCAGTTGTCAGGATTTAATTTCTGAGATATTTGATGTCAACTTACTTTCTACTAAAAAGAGAAGGCTTGGCGTTGAAAGGAAGAGAGTCAGGGTGCTGATCTGGTGTATGAACCACTGAGATGGAACAGGTGCTGCTGCTGCTGAGAGTCAGAATGGATTAGGCTTTTGTTAAGTACTTCGTGGGAATATTCTCAATAAAGTAAATAATGTCAATAGCTTGGGAGCAGATAGTTTATGTTTTGTTTCCACTATACAAAAAAGAAGTCTTTCAAAATGGTGTTAAAGGATTATTTATTTTTGTCTAGCCTACCTGTTTAACTGCCAATTTAAAATGGATAATTTAGATGAATGGGCTTTTATGAGTACTGTATAAACAAAGTGAGTGAAGACTAGATGCTGTGAGATAGAAAATGTTCTGTTAAGTGTAAAAGAAGTTTTAAATATCATTATCCAGTCAGATAATAGGAAATGCAGCTCCCTGGGATTGCTGGATTTTGTTGGGTTTTTTTTATGTTTGGGTTTTTGGTTTGTTTGTTTGTTTTGGGTTTTATTTGTGGTCTTCCTTTTGGTAATACATTTTCCTATGCAAGGCAGTTGTATTTTAGGTTGAGTGAGTCTACTCCTTCATCCTTCTGGGAATAGCGTACTGTATTTACTGGCTACTTTGGACAGTGTTCCTTGAAGATATTGCAAATGTACATGACTGCTATTTTATTTATGACTGTGACATTGTGTTTCCAGCTAGGATTTTTCTTTGGAAAGGCCTGGAGAGGGGGGAGTACCATGTGACAACAATCCTTTATGATTTCAACACTGGTTTAATCAAATATTACTTTGTATTTTACCCACACTTGCTGATTTAGAATAATCCATTGGTTTTCTAGCAATGAGCATGTCAATGCAAAATATAAGTTTAATTTTCTGTACTAAATTCTTCTTTGGGGACTGCGTCCCCAGAGGTCAATTAAGTGTCCATGAAAACCTTCGTAGAATATTGAATTTCGTATTGAAATCTCTGTGGTTAAGCACTTTGCTTTGATACATATTCCTCTTTGATGTTGTGGTGGAGGTTTTTTGTATGTTTTGTGGGAGTTTTTTCTGTGTTTTTTGGAGTTTTTTTGCAATTGCAAAATTCCCATTTAGAAACACTAAATTAATAAAAGACTGCAAGATCTAAATAGCATTTAAAATATTGCAAGTTCAAACCCTTATGCTGAGATTTGAATGCACAAAATACATTTTAGGTATTGGATGTGTTATACCCATGTCTTCTTTTTATTGAATTTTTTTTTGATAGATATGACTTCTTGATAAATAGAGGCCAAGTATGTAGAAATAGATTTTTTTAAATATTTCATAGGGTCTCAAAGATTATTTTCTGATCTGAAGAAGGTCAGTTCTTCCTTCTGCATCAGCTCTGCAGTTTTGCCTTGTCTTCCAATCTCCCCCGTGTGTCTAGCTGGCTTCTGCCATCCTTGGTTGTACGTAAAATTCTTTCCCTGCAATTGCCCATCAGGTTTTAATGAAATAGCTTTGCTAATAGGCTATTTAGCTTTCCTTTCAGGCTTCGTTATCCTTGGCCATGTGTTGTCACTGGCTTTCTTTCTGTGTTGTGCTTCCTTGAGCCTGCCTTTCTTTTGCCCTCCCTGCTTTTCTCGGTGGTGGTGTAGCAGGGGTGCCTCTGCCAGCTCTGGGGGTTTGTCAGTGGGGAGTGAGTCAGAGGGCTCAGATCTGCAGCCTCTCGGGCAGTCCCGGCCCCCGAGGTGGGGACAGACAGAGCAATCCTTGCCTGTCACATGAGAGGAATAAGCCGGTTTGCTGACTTGTCACTCTTTGCTCTTACAGACCGCGAAGAAACAAATTCTGTAATTGGTAGGCATGTGTAATCAGAGTCACATCGTGGAAATGTTGGTGAGAAGTGGCAGTAATACAGTTGCTTGGGAATATTGGTGTTTCACATAAGGACTTAGGGGACAGTGCAAGTGCTGGGACCCTTGGCTCTGGAATTCCTCTATTTTGTAGTGTCAAGTTCATTATTTTGTACCACCAGTGTAGCTACATGGAAGGCTCACAGTTAGTTGCTCAGGAGAGCATATGGACTGTTTGGGTTTTCTTTTCTTTCTTTCCAAGAGACTTCATGTGAGTCAGTGTCTCCATGGTCTGCTTTTCCTGTAAGAGAAGTTTTCCTTAGCATTGGAGTGTCTTTCAGTTGTACAGCTTTACAGTGTAGTCTGCTATACAACTTGAAATAAAATGTATAAACTGTAAGAAGAAAATAGGTACTCTGGAAAAATACTCAAATCTTCAAAAGCAAACTGGTAGAACCATGCTGATACTTTCCTCTCTTGACTCCTCCTCTTTTTAAGATTTTTAATATCAGACTAAATAGAAACTTCATTAGAATCTTGACACATCCTCATGCAAATATGTTTTTGAGATGTGCTGATTTAATCTGTTTTGACAGTGGGAGAGATCCTGAGATCTGATTGTCTTCGTCTTCAATGAGAGAGAGAAAGAAGTTGGAGAACTGCATTTTTACAATACTGTTATTCTGGTGTACAGTTCAGTCAGGAAAAGATTTAAAATGTCTTATGACATCGAAATAATTGTGAAGGTCCCAAGATGGTAGTGAAAAAGAATTTTTGTCTTTGATATTTATTTAATCCCTCTTTTCAAGGGCTCCCTCTTGATTTTGGTAAAAGAAAGAGATGGGTATAGAAGACTGGCACGGCCAGGAAAACTTCTGACAGAGATGGAGGTGCAATAGCAAAAGTCTTGTAAGTGATCAGGTGGTATTAAAAGTGCTACATAAAAACAGGTGTGGTTTCAATTCTCGATGTTATCTTTTTATTTTACAAGAGGCAGTAAGATGGTGTCAGTGGTGATGAGGCAGGCAGTGCTGTGAGCACTGCCCAGCTGCTGGGTGAGTCCTCATCTGCTCTCCAAAAGATTTGGCGGCTACTTTGGTCAGTCTTGTGCAGTCTAGAAAATTACATCGTATTAACCTTGCTGCACATGCAATCCATATTAAAAATGGCACTAAAAGAGCCCTTTTGAGGGTAAGCTGTGCTATCCTTTGTTTCCCGCTGAAGGAATGCTCATCGCAGATAGCAGAAATGTCCAGACTTGCATTGCCGTTGCTCCCCCGGTACAATGGAAGGATGTCCTTGTCCTTCCGGTGCCGCTGCCCTCAGCCCAGTGCCTGGCTCGTGGCCTCAGCTGGGCTGGCTCCGTGTGCCGTGGGGAGCCAGGGAAGCACAGAGCTCCTGAGTCCCTTCGGCTCCTTCCTACCCCCTGCTCGTGCCTAACGGGAACTCGAGCGTCACGCACTTGCGGAAATTCATCTGCAGTGCTTTATCTTTTTCTTTCCTCTTTTATTCCATGTCTGTGTTTTTCCTAATTTTGGCATTCTTCATATGTATTTCCTTTTCTTGAAGGCGGAGGAAGCTCAGTTAACGCTGCATATTTGTCACCGATGGTGGCCTTTCTCCCCCCACCTCCACCGTGTGCGCTCTGTCTCCTTTTGCCAACCGTGATATAAATTAGCAAAATGTAGCTCTAGAGAATACATCAGATGCAGAGTGGAGAGTCTAATGGGATATGAGAATTGATGAAAGACCCATTTATATGTTCAACAGCAGCCTTTTCCTGTGGGTTATTTTCAGCATCAGCTCAGGAAATGTGCTTGTGGAGCTCTGTGGCACAGTGATATTCCAACTGCATTCTAATGTAGTAGTATCTGTAAAACAGTATCATTTTAGGTGGCACAAAATAAATGTGTAAAGAAAGTGATCAAAATATAAACTTAGTTTTTTATTTAAATGCCAACAGTGATATTAATATGCCACATTTACCCAGCATTTCTATTTGACCTAGTTAAAGATGTTCTAATGAATAGATTTACAAAACTGTGCAGCTCTGTTGTTTTGATGCACTAGATAAAATTTAGGTAAAGAAATGCTTGGTTTTATTTTAAATGCTACAATCCAGTAAGCTTCATTTAGAAACATAAAGTTTATGCAAGTTTTAATTTTTCTTTGAAATATCTTTGTGCTTATGAAAAACTGCTCTACTCAAGCAGAAGAAGACTAAAGAAATCTTTAAGATGCATATAAATAAATAAAGGTAGTTTTTACCAAAAATTATTCTACCATTTTGAAAGCTACAACCTCAGCCTTTTGGCTTTCAACTGATGAAAGTTCACTTGGGTTTTTTGTTGCTTTTTTCCCAGTGGTGTTTATGGAGGTGGGCTGTTGTGTACAGATTTTTAGAGAAGATGAAAAGTTTTTATAAAGAGTGTCTAAATCCCATTCTTCTAATTTGTGCAAAAGATTAGAGGAAGATATAGCACAAGTCTAATAAATTATCTTGCAAGCAGCTCAGTTATTCTTTACTCTCAGTCCGTGTTACTCTTGACCAAACTATTTCACCCTCTCTTTTCTGACATACTGTCCAGGAAGCTGCATCAGCTCCCGTGCATGCAGAGTTGTGTGTTTAGGAACTAAGCCACTCCATTTTTATTTCAGATCTAGGTCACTGCCTTTTGAGTAATCTGTTACTCAGCTTTTGTCATCTTCTCTATCTGGTATGTAAAAAAACCCAAGTGCAATAGGATGTGCATTATTTTTAAATTGAGTGAGCAGCTGTTTGAAGAGAGATATTGGAGCCCTGATTCAGGAATAGTCATGCAAAAATCATAAAACTAATGCTGAGTCAATAGAGAAGATGTTGGGTAGGGCCTTGCATTAACTGTGATTACAGTGAGCAGAAGTAAGCTCTGGCAGGGTAAGATCAATTTTATTTGAAATGGGTATTAATAGGAAGTTTTGTTCTCACTTGGTTTGAGTTTTCCCTTTCCTATATGATACATTTGTTTTGACTTCTTTTGTCACAATTACATTCTAGTTTACCAGAAGTCTATTTAGTGTGTGCTAGAGTTCTCTTGTGGTTTTTCCTTTTTTTGTGTGACTGGAAAATGAAGTGTTGTTTTTATTCTGATCCTGCTGCCCTTTCCCAATCTACTTCATCCCACAAGGGTCTGTTTTGTGAATTGAGGCAAGTTAGAATAAGAGGTCCTGATTGTGAACAAATGCCATATTTTTCTGGTCCTTTTTTATATTGCTTTTTACAGGAGCTTCTTCCAAAGATCTTTCCCATGACCATTGCAGCTCTCCCTATGAAACAAGAATTAATGATAGAGGAAGGCAAAAAGATTTAAATTCTACTGTAAATCTCTGCAAGGAGATAATTTGAGAGCTGTTCACACCTTTTTTAAACTGTGCTTTCCAAAGTCATGCTGCACAGTATGCTCATGACTGTAAATTCTCTTTACCTACCCTGGGAGACAGGTAATCCCTCACAGCATTTGGTGGTGATGGAAGCACCAGTGCAGGGATCCCTTTCCCATTACATGCTTCCAGCCAAGGGTTTAAATCCCTAGGTTTTGCCACAGCACTTTACTTTATGACAGTGCTCGATACTGTCCCATTGTTCCCTCCTGGATCATATTCTGCTACATTGGCATCATCTGCTTTGGGCACCTTTGCTGGGATGGGTAAGATAAGGAAGACTCCTGGCCTAGGCTGCATTTCACTCTCATTTTTTGCTTCATGATCCAATATGCCCAAAGCAGAATGGAAAAGCAGAGAGACATGAAGTTGACAGTGAGGGAGGGGATTTTTTACCTCTAATGGTAGACACCCACTGTTGTTCAGAAGATCTGGAGTTCAGATGACAGTTCTGAATTTATGACAGGTTAGGCTCCAGGTGCATCTAGAGTGATATGAAATTCATCTTTATGCTTTCTAGACTGGCTTGTGAAAGGAATTGTGCTGGTGTTGACTTCTTCAGGCTGGTTGTGGAGGGAAGGTATTCAGCAAAATGTAACTCAATCAAAAGGTGCAGTAATTGACGCCTTTTGCTGATCAGTTATCTCATTATCTATTTTCTTAAACATTCCATAGAAACCCACTTGTGATCTTGGTTAGTATTCATGGTTATTTGTCAATCTGAGTGTCTGTCCTGCTTGTCCTGATGTCAGCTGTGCCTGGCTGTTCAGAAGCTGCGCTGTCCCACTGTGGGCAGCAGTTTTCTTGCAGACTTTTAAAGTGAGACCTCTGTCTGTCTTATCCTTTTCTTTTCTAATGTGGCTTTGCTGTGGTGAGTGTAGAAACATCTGAAGCATGCATGTGTGTTTATGTTGAACTTTCCAGGGAACTGAGGAATTGTCAACAAACGTCTCACTGAAGATGACTTCGGTGAGAGGCTGCCTGTGGTGAGCTATCCTTGGGTGCCTCTGGCCTCAGGAGCTCACGTTTGCAAATCACAGCTAAATAAGGAGATAATTTGACATCTGTCTGCACCTTTTTTTAAACTGTGCTTTTTAAAATTGTGCCATGGAAATATGGGCATGACTCTATTGATCATAGTGTGCCTGAAGGAGGGTTACTGACAGAATGGATTACTTAATAAGTTTTGTACCTGTTTTTTTAATGTGTAGCACATATGACAAATGCTTTTTTTTGTTTGTTTGTTTTGGGTTGGTTTTTGGTACTTTTTGTTGTTGTTTTTTGTTTTGTTTTTTGTGGTGTTTTTGCTCAGAATGTGAGTCAGCTCTATTTTTCTTTCATCTCATTGAGGAAAATAGTATGTGCTGTCTTGACCTGAGGATAACAAATGCTAAACCGAATGCTGCTGGCTGCAAACACTGGGATAACTTGGTTCAAGCAAGTCAGGTGCAGAAGTTTGCAACGTGCTCAGCCAAGTATAGGAGCTGCCAGTGGCATGATCTAACAGCCCAAATGTCATGGCAGCTCTCACAGTGTTTGTGATATCCTCCTTGCCCAGAAGTCCCAGGTGTAACCAGTGAGTGCCAGAGGTAAGGACTGGGACAAGGAGGGTAGTTCTTGGTGTTTGTCCTGGCAAGAGCAAACTCCTGGCATTTCCACATGGCCTCTCTCAGCAGCCTGCCCATTGCCCAGGAGGCAGCAGACAGCTTTCAAAGTGCAAATGGCTCTGAATGAAAATGCATTTCAAATAGATTGTATTGAGCTTTTCTTTTGATAGTGTATTTCTGTCATCAAGATCTTGGCTTTTTGTAAAAAAAGTGGACACTAATGAGTGCATACATTACATATGATATTGTTTAAAATAATTCAGTTTCAGTTATTGAAGTCTTTAAATTGAAATTTGAAAAGGAACCTGGAGTGCACAAACTATTTTCAGTTGTAGTTGCTCTGCTGGATGCTAGTAGTTTCTGTTTTCTAGCTGTGATTCTTGAGGAGTGTTTATATTTGTAATCAAATCCTTAAAATTCCCTAACCAGCCTGGAGAGAATATAGCACAACAGTGCTAAGCAATGCAAATAATCATGGATTCATTGGTTTGGTTTGTTTGCTCCTTGTTTTGTGGTGTTTTTTTTTAATTTTAAAGAGCACTGTAGAGGTCTGTTTTATTCCTTGCCATGCCACCTGTGGCAGGATCGCTCACAGAAGGAACTAGTGAATCTCACAGGCATGATCTATTTAGGTAGTCTTAAAAGATATAAACAAAAAGATCAAAATCAATTGTCATGTTCCTTGAGATCACACCAATAAAAATTCATATCTGGTTGCCTTTTTTCTTGTTATTAGTCACAATAATAATAACTTATTGATATCATTGACTTCTTACTGCAGAAGAACAAATGGCATAATGTTAGTGCTCGTGTGTAAAATCATATTTGAGAGGGCACCTTGCTATCTTGCTCTCTTGCTGTGAAAAAGCACCATTTTTGGCAGAGAAGCTGAAGCCCAAGCAGCTTGGCTGCAATAAGGCAAGCAGTCTCCAGGGCTGGCAGCCACATCAGCACTGAGAGACACAGCAGCATCCGCCGGCCTTTCTCACTGTCCACTGCCCCTAGAGAAGAGAGATGTGATCTCAGCTTCAGCTTGTTTCATCTGTGAGTCTGTCATTAAACCAGAGAGGTGACTGATGCTGTAGAAGTCATCCCCCTGGCCTGGGTTGCATTTCATCTTCATTTGCTGCTTCGTGGTCCAGTGTGCCTGAAGGAGAAATGAAAAGCAGGGGGACATGACAAAAACAAGGGATGGGATATTTTTAGCTCTAATGGTAAACAGCTACTGTTGTTCAGGGAATCTGGTGTTCAAATGAGAGGTGAATATTAAGCTCCAATTAAGCTCCAGGTGCATCTAGAGTGATATGAAATTCATCTTTGTGCTTTCTAGACTGGTTTGCTGGTGTTGACTTCTTCAGGCTGCTTGTGGATGGGAGGTATTGCAGCAAAATGTAACTAATCCAAAAAGTGCTGCAATTGATGCCTTTACTAATCTTGCTGATCACTAATCCCTTTATGTATTTTCTTAAACCTTCCATAGGAGCCCGCACATGATCTTGGTTGGCATCCTTTATTATCTTAGTGCTTTGCCAAGTATGCTTGCTTTCTAGAACTGGTTTTCTTTTTCCAAAAACCTGCAGTAATTAAATAATAAAGACACTGGACTGTCTTTAAAAAGAAGCATTAAATAAAAGCAGAAGAAATTCACTAAACAAAACAAAAAGGGTTATTAACCAAGCATTAAGTTCATTTTTGCTTTGACTTTCCAGGAGCATCTTCTGTTGTTTGAACACCCAAATCAGGGAATTACTTCCTAAATTGTTTTGAGATATTAATTCGAGTTCTATATTTACAGTCCTTCCTTGAAAGAGATTCTGAATTTAGATAGTACCAAGCAGAAAAGATTCTATAGAACATTTTGTTTTTTTAGGTCTTTTACCATTGCATTTTCCCAGAAGTGAAGAACTAGAGTTCATGGAGGAAATCAGTTGGTGAGGCATGCTTACAGCTATTGGGAGTGTGAGGGGCTGTGAAAAAATGACAATGTTATCAGCTATTGCCTTCACAGAGAGCCAGTGTGCTTTTAGGTCTTAAAAAACTAGCAGCTGAACATGCCTTAATTACTAAAATTGATTGCAGGGAATGGTGATGTTAAAAACTGAAAATTAATAAGCACTAATAATAGCTTGCTCTCTGGGGAAAAATGGGGTGCAAGCAGCTGAGAAAAGATGGTGATATGCTGTAATGATACAAAAAGGATTTGAGATTAAATATTATAATAGGGTATGTTAAGTTGCTCTCTGAAGTTCTGGTATGTATTTTTTAGTTGAGTAGGAACTTCAGTTTGTGTAATTTTGCCTGCATGTTGAAAGCTTGCTTTTAAAATAAATAAACATAAACACCCACAAAAAATGTGCAATAAAATACTGGAGGAAGAGACAGATAAAGAGGAGTATACCAGAGACTCCTTTTAAAACAACAAAAGGATGAGAAATTACGAGTTTAGCAGTGTTGTGTGCGAGGCTCTGTTCATTCAGCATTGCTACATATTTTTATTACTTACTGAAAGTAGGAAAAGGATCTAAAAATAATGAAGATCACAAGGAAACGTGTGTGTAAAGCAGTAGCGTGGATGAATCTATTTTAGCAAATACTTTGGAGCTGTGGAAACTTGCTTTTCAGTAGTTATGGTGATGCTAACTCTTGAAGTCATTCCAATATACTATAAAATACTTAATGTTGGAGCATTCCATGGCAGGGAATCTTTCTGAATGATCTCAATCAACCTTAAAGCACTATTTGCTTTCTAAAGGAGTGGGAAACGGAGACTGAAATGGTAATTGTGACTTCAGGCCATAGTGCCCTGTGGAGGGTCCAAATCAGCAGTGTCTGAAAGTGAAGCCACAGGTGTATCTGAAGCTTCTATTATAAGACAAATAAACTAGTCTGAACTAGTCTTGGTCATCTCTTGAAGACAATAAGTGGTTTTTATGCTGAGTCCCAGTGGTAATAGTCTGATGGCAATTGTTAAGTTTTGACAGTTTATCTTGCTAGGAGCAGCATGTTTTATTTCATTAGTATTTTACTATTGCAATTGGAAAATACAGCCCTACATAAATGCATCATCCCATAAGCCACTCATTCCAAGGCAAATGAGTGATTCCTTCATTTTATGTGTGAAATAAAAAAGCCCCACATCTATATTTAGATTCCTTGCTCATGAGATATGGCAAGATGTTCTTACTCAGTGCACAGCACAGTGAGTTGGCAGGGCTGGTGTTTCACATGACTGATAATGCAGAAGTTTCTATGGGTAGTGCTGTGGGTAGGACAAAGAATCGTGATGAAGAGGGAACAAGATAGAGACAGTTCACAGTATCCCCAAAATACCTATCAGAAGTGCCACTTAAAATAAGCCTTACTGCATGCTTGTGGTATTTTGGAAAAGGGACATTAATATGTGCTAGAAATTACTCTGTTTATTTAAAGATTTACTACTATTTCCAAAGGCTGTTAAAGTGCAAGGGATTTCACTTTATCCAGAGATAACTTTAAGAGAACAATACAAACACTTATGTTATACATGACTCCAGAGGTAAAAGTACAGACAAGAGTAATCAGTAAATACAGATCTGCTTTCTGTTTCACCAGAAAAGCTGTAGCATTTACCATGAGAGGTTAAGGTGTAATGTCTGAGGGTTCTTCAGCGCGTGGCTGATAAACACAAATAAACACAGTAACTCTGTCCCCATTTTCTATGAAGAGGACACAACTGCAGATATCACCACAAAGGTATCTACCCTGGCTCCAGTATTGCATCCTATCCCTGGACTGATGGCTTGTTTGATTCTGGAAAATAGCTGAGTGTGAACTGACTCTTGATCATCTAATCATGCAATGTGTTCTTTCTTTAAAAAGCAAAGAAAAGAAGGGAAAAAGTATTAAAAATACCACTAAAAAAAAACCCTCAACAAGATGTATCATGTGGAAGAACCAGAGTGCTCTCAACTGAGCAAATACAGGATACAAGTGGAGTAGACACTGTATGTAGATTTAATACATGGTTCTCTCAGCTGTCACAGCTTCCTTTACATGAATAGTATGGGCATAAGCACCACAAAGGCCAGAAAAGGAGCTTACTGCTTCAATATTCTGATTTATAGGAAGAAAAAAAAATTTATACAGCGAGTGGCTGTCATTTGTGGACACTTACTACACATCCTAATTATCACTGCTTAATTATTTAAATGTTTAAGTATTTTTTTTACTGAAACTTTCTATTAAATAAGCTGATTAATCTTATGTTTAGAAATTGCTTCACACAACACTAGCCAGCTAGTTTGTTCTTCATCCTTCAGTGGTGAGGGAATTGGGTTTGTACAAGTAAAACACAGCTTCACCTGGAAGTATTCTTGTTTCTGACTTCCAAAAAGGTAGATTTTCTAAAACTTCTAGCATAGCTTTTGGCATAGCTGCCCTGAAAAGTTTAAATGAAAATTGACAACAAAGTCTGGGAGTGGGCATCCAGTAGAATATGCTGAGGCAAAAGAACAGTGATGTCACAGGTGTGAAAACAATGTTTTCTTGATGAGAAGGAATCTCAGTTAAAGGAATTTAAAACGGCAATTAAAACAAATATTAAGGGTAGAAAAAAAGGCAATAAAATGTCTATTAACAGAAATAGCCATTAATGAATAATGGACTAAAAAGTATATTCCAGTGTGGTCAGAGATAAAGCACTTAATATATTTTGCAGTAGGGGAAAAAATACCCTTGGTCAGAGATAGATTCAGTGACAGATGTGGATGGTAAAGCTGAGTAATTTAGTAAGGGAAAGAACAGCAGTAATTTCTGTTGCAGGTTTTGTTAAAGCTGGGGCAGATATCTACCTCATGTCATGCTATTGATGTAATAAAGATGTTTGTGTTTGTCATAATAAAAGCATATGGATGGCATCTGCTAAAATAAATATTCTCAGCTGACAGTGACATATAAACTAGACAAGGAGTTTTCTGAATTGCTGAAGTTAATAAATAACTGCAGAAATCTTGGTTTCCTGCTAGCATGATTCCAGGGAAAGCTCCAGTAAAAAGCTGCTTTTTTTGTCTTCCTGAAACTTCTGGAGGCGCTATGAGAGCTGTCCCTGGCATACACCATATGCTGTTGTCGTCAGCACTCATCTCCCTGCTGGCTGCCATCTTCCTGCATGGAGCTGATAATTTCCAAACCCAAATAAAGGGTGTCTCTGCACCCAGGGTGCTGCAGTCTTGGCTCAGGACCTTGTTGAGCTCAGTGATGACCTTACAGTCTCCTTCCTTCCCCCACCCCATTTGGTTAAGGGAGACAGTAACTGCTTGGGAGTTTCCCAAGTCCTTCCTGTGTTGTCATAATAGAACCAAGTTATTTTAATCTTCTCTGTGCCTTCATGGCTGACCAAGGTCTGTCCACAGGCCAGCTATTCTTTACCTCCAAATACATTTCTATTTGTGATCAGCAATTTTGTGTTGGTTTGTTTGTTTTTAACTCTATCTTGAGCATTGTGAAATAAACACTTTGCTGTAGCAGAATCCCCTTCCTTGACCTGCTGGCACTCTTGCTGAGGGTGCCCCCAGTCCCTCTGTCCACGTTGCTGACAAACCTGCTTAACAGTGCCAGTCCCAATACTGAGCCCAAGCCCTGAGGAACACTTCTGCTTTTCACATTACTAGCAGACACCTTCTGTGGGATCCATGGTGACAGATTTTCCTTCTGGTAGCTAGCACAGATAGAGGTGGCAAGTCTGGATAGTTACCCTCCATCCCTGCTTTCCTTCAAAGCAAGGAGAAAACCAGTCCTAACTGTACCTTGCCTCGGGAGGCAGAGGGCCAGGTGTATGGAGAAGTGTGCAGCCCTGGCAGTCATTAGCTGTATAAAATTTGGTGTTGGTCAGCCCAGAGATCTCTGCTGGCTGCAGCAGCTCGTCGACAAGGTTTCCTGGATTTGCTTTTTGTTTTGCAGGATAGCTAAGCAGTTTTGGCTCATGTCAATAAATCTGTGGCATCCCAGCATCTTTTTGCAGACCTTGAACACAGATTATGTGATTTTTAGATCACTTTAATGTAATTGGAAATTATTAGATACTTTTGAGGATTAAAAGTAGGAACCCAGAGATTTGGTGTGTTTCATGTAACCTTCCAAAAACTTAAGACTGTTTCCGCTAGTCTGTTTTCCTATCTATCTTTCCCTACCCCCTTTTTTATTTTCTTCTAGAATTGCATTTCTTAAATCTCTACTGAAATTGTCAAGGCTAGTTAGAGGAAGAAGATTGTGTGCCTGTCTCATGCAGTTCCTGTATTGCAAAAATGGCTGAAGCTAATAAAAAGAGACCTCTGCGATGATTGTACAGCAGCAGAACAAGATTGTTGTACAGCTTTGACAGCTCTCCAAAAGGTGTCTGTTTTGGGAGGATGGGTGTTCTTAATTGCAAAAGATTCTGTATTCCTGCTTTTAAGAAGAGTTGTTGGACAGAATGGTTATGATATTGCTGTCACTGAAGCACTTGTTTAGCATATGCATTGAGAAACAGGCCTGTATGTATACGGGCATCTAGAATTTCACAAAGCTCCAGTGTGAGTACCATATGTGGAACAAGACCTGATGCTGGGAGATAGAGGATAGCAAAATGGCTATCACCTTTTTTTATCCTGCACACAGTACAAATGTTGCTCTGTACATGCACATAGCAATAAGGGAATAGATTTATCAGACTTTGTTGTTAGGCATACTCTGATGGATGGACATGAATAGTATGAATACTCCAAAGGTACTGTGGCTTTTGCTTGCTGCCAATGATCATTGTATCAATACTACCATATATAAAATGTTGCAGAGTTGTGAGTCCGCTGTGGAAAAGCCTCCAACTGCTATAATCTTCAGACTACCCTCTACTGTTTTCAGGGTGTCTGACACCAAATAGATAATTTATTGTGGGGTGAAACAGAAAGCTCTTTACATAATTGAAGTATCATGAATATATTTTAATACTAGGTCCTTAGAAGAACACCATGATCATCCCAATGTGGTAATGGGAGATCTTCAGTCAGATGAAGAAGATATCATGAACAGTTCTGATGAAGATGATGACACAAATTCTGATTCCAGTAAAGGGGAGACTGATCCTCAAGAAGATAAACAGGTATTTTTTTATCTTTATCTTCTGAAGCTATTTCTCACTCTTGCAGTATTTCATTAGTTGTAATGTGTTGGGATATTTTCAAATGTAAACACCTGTTGCCTGTTGAGGTTGAGGTCTGACCTATTACCTTCTGTGAGTGTCAGCTTGGAATTATTTTCCTTATTTTAATTTTATTTCTTCTTCAAACGAGGAGCAGGAGGACAGTGTTAACTACCCTGAATGAAATGAAGTTATGAGGGTCCTGTCCCTCACTTTGGGGGTACCCATGTTTTTACTTCTTAGCCCTGGACGCCCTCAAACCAGCCTGCCCGTAGACCAGTGCCTCTCCTCAGCAACAGTCCCAGCAGCTGTTTCCTTTGATAGTAGTTATATCTGCTTCCTTTCTTTAAAAATAATTAAAAACCAAAACAAAACAAAGCCCCAACAAGACAAACAGAAAAACCCAATGAAACTTTCTAGTGCTGGAAGAGAAGACTTGGGCCTGAATGTTGTTAAACCAAATGAGAGGACTAAATTGGGAAAGGGAGAATCCAGGGAAAAGCTTGTTCCTGTGAAACCAAACAAGACTTTACCTGTATAGAAGCTATCTTACCTTGCATGCCTCTACAAATGCCCTCAGCCTTTCACAAGGGAGTTTTACAGGAAGGTGTCCCCATTAGGAGGGTTCTCAGGCAGGTTTTATGGAGTAATTCAGCGCTTGCTGGGAGGCATCTGCCGCCGCTTGCTTCGGCTGCCTGCGGCACGTGCGGCCGGCAGCTGGGAGTTAGCAACCAGCTTCTCACAGCAAGAGCAGCTGCCGAGGAGAATGAGGCAGTCTCTGCATCCCCCATCAGCTGGGCTTGTTTCACTTTTCCTTACTGCAAGCATCTGGCTGTTTTGATGCTTTATATCTGTTAGGGACTTACAGGGCTTCTTTCCAGTGTTGTGCTGGAGAGCCTTATTTGTATCCCTTTGGTTCCACCATTAGAGACTCTCAGAGCCAGAGTATCTTTGTCTGAGCAAATGCAAAGTGGCCCTTTCAGCACCAGCTGGTATGTGAAAAGTTCTTTCAAATGGGGTTGTGATATTTCATTTTGTAATTGTTTAGCAGTAGCATCTTGTTCTCAAAATACCAATTTTCATCTCATTTGCAACTGACACATTTACAGTGATGGCAGATACCTTGCTTTGCATAATTGACTTACTTGTGAATTCAGTCTTGCAGGGAGTGTGTCAGCTGTGCTTTCTAAATAGGCACAGAGGCCTGAGAATAGGTGTTACAATCTTGCCTGAATGTGATTGACTCACACTGGATAGATCTCAGTGCTCTTAGGAAATAAGTTTAATTTCATAAGTAAAATTCCAGATCTGTGTGCAGATGTCTATAGTATATAAAATAAATAATGTATTTTGCACATATCTGGTGTTATACAAAATTATTTAATTTAGAAATTAATTTTAATTCAGTAATTAGGCATGGTGTCATTTAAATTCCAATGAAAAGGTTAGATTTTTTTTTTTTTTGTTTGAGTGCAACAATATCTTTAAAACCAGCCTATGAGTACTATCTCTTCCTTGGTTTATTTTCCAGCACTTAAGACTAACTTACAGGTTTCGAGAAGAACTAAATCTTCAGAGAACCCTTGTAACATTAGTGCTTATGAACCAAAGTTTTGTGGATAAAATGCCACTGATACCTGATTTTCTAAATAAACAGTTCAGTGCCCATATTGTACTACCACACTCAATACAGCCTTCCCAGGACTTCCATCTCACTTCAGTTGTATATCCCGTGATGTTTTAGGGCTCCTCATCCTTTCTTTCTTTGCAGCCCATTAAAATAAAAGCCTGAGTGTGCAATAGATGTGCTGACAGCTGGCAGCAGAGAAGCATATGGCAAACCATGAGAGCTGTTTGGAGAAAGGTGTTCCATCTGAGGGAAATCCTACATGGGAGTTACACTCCCAAACACGTTTGCATCCCGGTGCCTGCCCCGTTTGCTTTGTTGTACCTATTACCTCTGTCTGAGGTTGGATAGGGGCACTGGATTTTCAGAAGCCAAATGTGCATGTGAGAGCCAAAATCATCTCCACAATGTTTCAGGCAAATGACAAGGCTCACATATCTGCATCTTTGGGGTACAGTTGCTCTGTATTTCAGCAGCTCCATTAGTAGATTGTTAGAAACTAGCTATTCTCTTCAATGTGATTTTTTTTCTGTTTTTTTTCTCCTGTCATCTTGTTTTCACTAAAGAAAATGTGTATGTCTTTTAAGATGTTCCTGAAACACATTTGAGTTCACTGCAAATATTACTGTTGCTGTATTAATCAGAAGCAAAGAATGAAGTAAGATAGAAATACTACCTGTAGTTTAGTACTTCTGCTAAACCAGTAATTGTTGTTTGCTAGAACTTCATTCAGGATGGGCTTCAGTGCTTCCTCTAATAATTAAAAGAAAAGGCTGACAGGCTGAAAGGCTGCTCTTAGCTAATACTGTTGTTTCCTGATACAAGCTAAATTGATTTTCTTACAGATCCTGAAAAACCAGAAGGTGTCAAAGCCAAGATATTTCAAAGCAGTATGAAGTATTTTTCTTAGAAGTAACTATCAAATAGTTACATTGAATTTAAGGAACTAATAGCTGGAAATGATCTTTATGACAGTTTATTAGGTGCATAGTGTAACATGTAATTTTATTTGCAGGGTAAGGCAGCTGGAAAGAAAACAAAGGTTTACCACATTGCCAAGGAGATCATGAGCTCAGAGAAGGTGTAAGTGTCAATGCTATACTTAATAACTATTAAATTTATTTTAATTGGGCAATTAAAATGTAACTGTTTGCTTTTTCTTGCTTTTCTGATAGGTTTGTCGATGTGCTAAAGCTCTTACACATTGTAAGTACTCAAAAAAAAGCAGTTTCCTCTTCCATTTGTTTAATCTATTAAAGTTTTATGTTTATGGTAGTGACTGTGCCTTTTCACTGCTGCATCTACATATTCAAAATATAAAAATTAATCTAATTAGGCTGTACTTTAATGTTTCATATTTTACATAATGGATGAATATTTTGGTGGTTCCTTCTGGATCTCCTTAATAATTTATGCAGTTTCCAGCTGAGTGTGGGTATTGGATACTGAAAATTTAATATTTATCAATTTATGTTGATCATAATCATATTTATAACCCAGATTGTACTGGTTAACAAATATGTACATAACACCAAAAATAAAGATTCTGGTTAAAATAACTCCTTAAATGGTGGAGGGGGGCAGGAACAATTTATTTTAGAACTGGTACATTAAAATGGTACATTCTTGAAGTAATCCAATTAATAGCTAATAGCTCTAATGGTGTATCCATCACCATGGCAGTGTATTTTTGTGAGGCTGCAGTTCCTTGACAGACATTTGCTTTCTGATAACACCTGTGATTGTAGTACCTGCAATGTGCTGTACCCAGCCAGGGTTAAATATTTCATCTGTGTTTGTGCAGATCAGTCATCTGCAAAACATGCTGTGCTGAAGGTGATAATAGGAAATTAATGAAGAATTTTTCTTTCTCTACTTCTATTTTGCGTGTTTTCTGCCAAGTTTGAAATGATATGTGTGTGTACCATTTTGTCGCTCTATTAAGTGCAAACATAGTGGTTTTTTTCCTTGGGCAGTAGAAATTATTATATTGCAAACAGATGCATTGGTCTGTCTCAGTCCCTTGAGAAGCATGTTCTGTGAAACTGGGAACAAAGGCTCTTATAGATGGTTGTATACAGTCCTGTAATACAGGGGTTTTTTTTCAGGGAACAAAAAACTCACCACATCTTTTGCTGATTCCTCTTAGCTTTCCTCCTAGTAACTGTTTTTCTGATTCTGTTCAAGCTTGGTTTTTATGAGCTGGCTCAATCAGTTGAAGCCAATATATAATTTATATTCAACATGGTTTCTAATATTGAACTTAATCTTAAATACTGACAAAAGAAAGAGAGTTGTCCCAGACAAGTTTTAAGGTGTGTAATTTTAAATTATCATATTTTTCAGACATTTAATTTATTTGTTAAAGGTACCTTTGCTTTTCAGTGTACCAGAATTTTAGGTAGTATGTGCAGTACTGGAAGAAAGCCTGTTGGTAAGGAGGATGCAGGCAAGCAGAAGAACAATGTGAAAAAGGGAAGAGTAGAGGGCTTTGGAAGTTTCTGGGGTAAACTTAAAGCTCTCTCCACAGTGTAGGTGTGCAGTGGTGTAGGATGTGTTTTTCTTTTCCTTTAATGGATAATTTGCTACTCTATTCATGACAGTCTACTAGTTTCTAACTGCCAAATAAAAACTATTAGAAATGTTTTTGTTGGCTAGCAATGGCAATCAACATGCATTCAGCCTGGTCTAACAGGGAGGATGCTAGGCTAGGAGTTTAGGAAATACTTTGTCCTTAGCTTGTCAGTTGGCCTGCAGCAGGAACCTTGGTGGGTGTCCTTGTCAGAAAGGGCACTGGTTTTGAGGCTTTGTGTGTGTGTGCATTCT
The DNA here is from genome assembly GCF_028018845.1 of Melospiza georgiana. Classification (NCBI taxonomy): domain Eukaryota; kingdom Metazoa; phylum Chordata; class Aves; order Passeriformes; family Passerellidae; genus Melospiza; species Melospiza georgiana. The sequence continues at coordinate 36,920,239 of NC_080433.1, forward strand.
TCATTAAATAAGAGCTGCCATAGCTGAGAAAGGTTGTAGACACCCAATTTTTGTTTCCACAGAGTGGTATGCCTGAGAATTTGTTTGTTTTTCACACACATTATTAAATCAGTTAATTTAATAATATATTTCTTATAGATAATATTTTAATGTTGATAAAATTATCTTTTTTATTTCATGTGCACTGACCACTTTGGCTTGCTAACAGCCAGTCAAGCAACCTCTGACAAATTTCTGAATTAGAACTTAGATTCTCCCCAGACTGGGCTCTTTTATCCCATTTGGCTTATTGAGGGGTGCTCCTTCTGAGCCATCTATTAGTGGTTTTCCACTTGAAATTTAGTGACGAATTCCAATAGCAATGATCTAAGAATGTAAAATACTCTCTTCAGTATATTTTACCAAAGTCAGCTAAATGCATCACATGGCACCAAGGAAGAGGACTGTTGATGAAAGGAAAAGCTTTTTAATTTGCTTCATCTTAGAGCCTTTGAAGTGGAATCTAAAGCAGTTGAGGAGGTAGGAATGTGACTGCAAACTAGTTACAAGTACCACTGAAATTTTTTAGCATTTTTTTCTTTTATGTTGACAAAGTCAAGAGCAACTCTTCCAAGATACCAGAGTGCCAGCCTGTGTGGACCCTGTGGCACACTACAAGTACATCTGACTGCTTCTCTTGAAGACACACTGCGAAATAATAAACACTTGGTGATACTTCTGTAAATACTAAGCAAGCTGGTCATAACAGAGATAAGTGGCTCACCTGGCTTTGCACACAGCACACAGTATCAAACAGACTCAGCAAATGGGGTTGCTTGAGCATGTAATCGAACATTAGATGTAATCTTGAATTCTCTGTATTTCTGTTACTATGTTAGTGCTCTTTTAAGGTGAGATTCCAATAAAATGCTTTCAGAAAATTCTGGAAACAAAGGAGCTTAAATCAAACTAGCTCTTCTGTATGCACATTTATGAGATGGTTCATACATTGCCTCCTGAGAGTGAACCAGGGTTGACAATATGGGAGAAGTGCTATTTTTTCCTAAGGACGCTTGCAGAAAAAAGAAACTGTGAGCTGGGTGTAAAATACAGTGACATAAGAGAAACAAGCTTATCACTTCTCTCTGAGTTGCCCTGTGCCTGAAAAACACCCAGTGTTCCTGGAAAAAGGAGTAAGGCAGGATTGGTGCCCTTTGTACTTCTTTGTTGTGGGATTCTTTGGAGATGGTTTGCTCTGCATGAGTGAGAGGACCTCCTCAGCAGCTTCCTGGCACTGTGAGGGTAAGCTGTCTGGCTATTTGTTGTCATTTTATTTGGACATTTTTGTTCTGAATTTTGTTCTTTTGCCAAAACCCTCCACTCTTTGTTTTTCCACTCTTTTTGATTCTGTTTCCTCCCTGCTGCTTTGGTATAAGCAGCAAGATTTCTGGTCCAGCAGAGGAACTTGATTTTTTGAGATTACTCCTTACAGGAGTGAAAGCCTGTGGGCTTTTGCCTGAGCCTTTAAATCTGTGCTTCTGACTTAGACCCCTGTTCTGTCCATATTTGGACTCTGAGCCCAAGTAAGTAGGAACTTGTCAGCAGGCTCCTCTTAGCATTTCTGCAGCCACAAGATCAACCTCTTATTGCACAAGGCAGATAAGAGGTCAAGCATAGTTTTCTATTGTGTGTCCTTCCAGAGACATGAGAGTGAAAAATTCTGGTTTAATGTTACCATTTTTCAGAAGAAAATGGCAAAATTCTGTATATAAAAATGGCATATAGTTTTATATATCTATAGGTAGGTAGGTAGGTAGGTAGGTAGGTAGGTAGGTAGATAGATAGATAGATAGATAGATAGATAGATAGATAGATAGATAGATAGATAGATAGATAGATAGAAAGATATAAACTGATGTCTGTTGCAGCCAAGCATTATGAAAAATAATTCATGGTAGATTTGAAAGAAGAATGTAATGGAAAATAAAATAGCTATGGCCTTTGAGCAAAGTTCTGACTTTGGGTCCTGGGTTACAACTGATGTACTGTTTGACCATGAAAAATTCTCTCAACATCCAACTCTTTTTCCTCCATCTGCAAAATTTCAATATTTGACCGGTCTGAGGTGAATATGTTGACAAATGTTTGGTCTCTGATGTGCTTTAGAGCTGCTAAGACACTTGCCAATGAGTTGGAACTGTGGTCCTCTTACTAAGAAGACTAATAAAATAGTTTTAGTTTAGAAGGAAGTATTGTTCTACTACTCAGCCTATTGCCTGAAATAGCATTCTGGGAATATGCCACAGTCAAATCATTGTTTATTGTAAAAAAATCAAATACATTGTTTTGTTAAGGGCTTATAAATTATTTTATTACCTGAGACAAAAGATGTGGAATTGTGTGGCAGCTTTCTGAAAGTAATGGCATATGTTTGAAAAATATGATCCACACTGAGTCATAGTCTTGATTAACTGTAGTTGCTGTAGTTTAACTTAGCAGTTTATGGCTAATAGTCTGACTCTAGCTAGGAGTGCCTATTTATATTTTACATAATCTATTTGTGAAATCTTCTGTAGCTGTATTGCTAAGCAGTCATGTTTACAGTTTGTCACATCTAGCAGCCTGGCTGTTGTGAAACTTCCTCCTCTTCCCTCCTCCTTCACCATAGGATGCCTGTATGTGTGTGTATTCCTTGAAAAGCACCCAAATCCAAACATGCTTTTTTTCCTTAAATTAAACTGATCTTTGAGCTATCTGCAGGTGTATTTAGCTGGTGAGTTGTTCTTCAGTGTTCCTTTTTTTTTTTTATTTTTTTTTTTATTTTGCTGATGGTGTGTTCTGGGAGAACAGATCTAAGATGAATATTGGTTGCAGCGTGAGGGATAGAATCCATGACTATGTTTAGATTATGCTATACTTTCTCTTCCTATTAAATTGGCAAGAAGTTTTAATTTCACCCATTTGAAATGATCTTCATTCAGCTGTTAGGTTCCTGAAGGTGCACTTGACCCAGTCAGCAGCTGAGCAAGGTTTTAGTCTGCTCAGTACCTCTTTTGATTTACAACCAAAATTGTCCTTTGCTCCTTAGACTGACACGGGCAGATCACTGCAAGCTGGGAATCCTCTGATGGGAAGAACTGAAGGATTGTGAGTCAGGTCTTTGCAGAGGGGAAGTGCCTGGGCTGATTGCAGATGATTCAGAACAGGATCAGAATTATCAGATATCACAGCCTTTTGGTTGTTTAAGGAGGTTGGATTGAAGGAGTGGTGTGAGGAAACAAGAGCAGTGATGATGACCTCAAATATTGCTAAAAACTCCACAGCCCTAAGGGGGGTGTATACTAACAGGATAAATAGAATTTCTTACACATTTTCAAGTTGGAAGTGTTTTATCAGACAACAATTCAGCAACAGTATGTGCTCAGAAGCCTTTAATGTGCCTAGAGTAGATTTTCATGTGGATAAGTACCCAGTGGGAGGCTGTCTTAGCCTAGCATAGAATAAAACTACTTCTGGTTTGGAAAGAAAGTTCTTTCCAAGGATGGCAGTGTGTGCTGTCCTCTTGAAGGAGCTGTGTGAAAACAATTACCTTTACCTAATCAGTAAAAAGTTATATAAAAATATTATTATTGGACCAGAATATAATGTAAAACTAGAAACTGTAAACCAGCATTTCAGAAAATGTACAGTAGCCTCCCCACTTCTGAAAGGGAAAAAAAATTCCTGGTAAAAAGCTGGGGTGATTCATTATAACTAGCATAATATTTTGGGTTTTGTCATGCAGCATATGAACCATGTCTAGAGTTGCAAATGTTTTTCAGTGAAATAAGCACATTAATTTCAAAGTGTGGCAAGTTGGTTTTTGGATTCGTTTTTTCTTTTTTAGGTTTTTTTTTTTTGATGAGTAAGATTTCAGTATTTGAAAGATACATTTTTAATTAGAAAATCTGTCTTTAGCATTCTCTTGTAATGGATTGCTGCATTGCTTCAAACAGAATGATTTCTAGGACAGCCTAGGTGATTGCCTTTGAACAGTCTGATGAAAGCAGTGCTCTTCAGCAGTTTTATATAGGACAGTGTGCTAAATATGTTTGTAATATAAATCACGTCATGCAGGCGTGTACAGATATCAGAGCAATGTATATATTATTTGCAAGAGCAATTCAGCTTTTATTTAGCAGTGAACTGATTTAGATTTAGAGGGAGCTAGGTGCTGGTGCTTTAAATTACTTTTACTGCATTTTCTAATTTCTAAGCCATTCACCTACTTGCACTAAAAGTTGTCATCTGAACACTTTCCACCCCTTGGGGTGAAATTTCAGGGTTTAGTTTGTAAATTAGCTATTTTACATCTGGTAATTAAGACAGACCTGATCTATGTTTTGTCCTTTTGGATATGAAATTACTTTCTCGGAAGGCCAGTACCTTCAAGTGTAAACACTGGTAATTCCAGCCTTGTTACATTTGTTTTTCTTTTCCCACCCCCGATCCCCAGGCATGTGCTCTCTGCATTCAGCTCTTGAGTTTATCTCAAGATGAACTTGGCATGACAGTTACTTCACACCCACTGCCAGGTTAAAAATAAATCTTAATATGATTACAGTGACAAATGCATAGTCAGTAATGAATATAATTTTAAAAAATATTTTAAAAGAGCGTTGAAATTTATCTCTTGTTGTTTTGCAGGCTTTTGAAATTTGAAAGGTTCACATTATCTTTTTTCCCTGCATTTCCTCTCTGCAGCACTTCCTCAGTTTACTCAGTTGTGGAAGGGGATATAAGGGGTGATGAAGTAAGTTTTGGTTGGCTCTTTCAATGATAGAATAGAGCCTTTCATGGCATAATCTATAAACCATAATGAAGATGATGGACTTTGGGTCAAGCTAGTTAAAAACCCAATCTGTATTTGGAAAACGCCCTGCAGACTCTTTGAATGCTGTATCTGGAAGTTAAATAAATGCTCTTAACTGACAGCTGACGTTCCTGTGTTATCTAGTGGTGCCTAAACCTGGCTCCCTGCTCTCCTTTTGTTGTTTGGTGAGGGGAAAACCTGGGTTGCTGATTACAGTACAGACAAAGCTGCTTTGCTTTTCATCAAAAAAGTGCAAGTCGCTTTATGACATTCAAACCAAATTCTTGCCTCATCCTATGGCAAAATACATACAGCACATTGTGTGTGCATACAATTGGGGGTGGGGGAAGAATATTATCATAATATGATGATGCATTTTGCATGAAGCTCTCCAGAATGCCTCATTTGAGCTTTTGCCATTGTAATTCCATGTATCATTTCAGTGTTAAGCAATGCCCCAGGGTCAGAAAAACCTATAAGATGCAGCTGGTAGTTAACCTATGTGTCACTAGTCTGCACAGAGGATGTAGACCAGAACATTTCCATATGAATAACGCCATCTGTTTTTTAACTCCCTTGCATTTAGTTCTCAGCCTTCCCCAGTTACAGGCAGTGCCCTGTATCTTGTTTCAGTTTCTTGTCAGAAGTGCCCAGTCACAGCCTTTGTGACCCAGAGGGTCAGAAAGCAAGAAAGCGTGTCTGGGGCTCACGTTGCCAGAGCTGACGTAATGAACAGGGAGAGCAGGGGAAAGTTGAGGCTTCGGTTTGAGAGACCCTAAATAGTGCCAGATGCTGGACTGATGGGATAGCTAATAAGAGCTGTAGTGGTAGACCTAGGGAGGGGGAAAAGGGGGATTAATTTATTTTTTTCCTCAACCTGAGGACCCTACAGGTTTCCAAAGACAGGCATTCAGGACCACATTCACATTTAAAATATAACTTATTACAGTGTTTAGAACATTTTGTTGGTTACTTTTTTCAAGATACCTGCAGATCATGCATGTGATATTAGGTTTCTCTAATCACAAACTCCAAAAGAGCTGTTTAATTCTCTTTTTGCCCAAATTTAAGTGAGACACACTACTATGTAACACTACGTAATTTATATTTTGTTTTTTGTCAGTTAAGACAGTGCTGTTTTTCAAGTAAAATGCTAGATTGCTGAACTTTTTGAAAGATTTATTTGCTTGTGAATAGGAAATACACCCTGAGTAATGGATATTGAGTTTCAATCTTGGCAATGCTGATTTGTGTGGGATCAAGATTTTAATTTTGAGTAGTTTAATGAGGACCAATGAGCCTCAGCTGTGTCCTGTTGGGAGCTGGTTATAGCATAAAAATGCTGTAAGATCCTTCAAGAGTAAGTAGGATCCTCCTCCCTTGTAAATGTCTCAAAGGTACCAGTCAGTGTTGGCTTTGATCATTGCCAACATTTGAAATCTTGTGATTCCCATGTTGTCACAGTATCTTTTTGTTAGATGTTAATTTCCCTGTATATAGAAGAGCTGCTACATCTAGTAATTTTTTTTATCCTAGTTTTTTGCCCTCCAAAATGGCATTTGCAGATGAGTTATGAACACTAGGATGGTTTTTAAGATACTATGATTGTATTAGCTGATATAAAAGTTTTTATTTTTTGAATTACATATTTGCCAGAAGACACTCTAGTAACCTTGCAGATACAAGCCTTGTTTAGCCCACCTTAGTGTCATCATAAGTAATTCTAACACATTTCTTAAGGGCTTATTGTAAAAATAATGAACAACTTCTATATTATGCATACAGGACCAAAAAAGTAAAGTTCCAGCGTCAAACCAAAAGGATTAAGGCAGTCCCAGGGGAGTAAGTGGAAGCTGCAGAAAAACAACCCAGATGGTACCTGCCTTGCTTTGGGTAACAGGGAGCAGTGCCTGGAATGTCTGTGATGAGAACTCCTTTGCACACTCAGTGTTGGTGCTTTGAAGGCTGTTCACTCATAGCAAGGGGGGTTTCTGTGCTTTTTGTGCTTGGCAGGATTTCAGGGATGCTGTGGCTCATGCCTCCAGGCAGCTGGGGAAGCCAGTGATTGAGGACAGAATCCTGAACCAGATCCTCTACTACCTACCTCAGCTCTACGAACTCAATCGGGACCTCCTGAGGGAATTGGAGGAGCGATTGTCTCACTGGTGACTATCAATGAAGGGATTCCACTCCTTTGATGTTGAAATTTATCTGGGGGCTTTATGTGACTGTGATAATGGTTTGACTCTTGTTTGTGTTTCATGTACCTTCCTAAATGTCAGAATGTACTTTGAAAGTATAGGAGATTATTTTTCATTTAGATGTGCTTTTATGCCATTAGATGCATCCCAAAAGGTCCAGAAGGCATGTCAATACGTTTTTGTAGCAATCACAGTTTTTATTTGAAATTTCATTTTGAATTGAAATTTCTGGCCCCTGCATGAGTATGATAAGTGCATTGATTTCATCAGGGAAAAAGGAGGCTGTTCTGAAGACTGGTTTGCATTTTAGAGGTAGTTTAGATCTACTTATCAGGCACAGCGCTGATTGACAGCCACAATCCCTTTGAAGATCATTCTCAGTTACCACTGGTGGGTGGAGCTGTACAAAACTCACTGACAAAGGCACTGCAATGGGTAAGGACTTTGCTCGCCTTGAACTAAAGTGTTCAAACAGTTCAAGCCCCTTTTTAAAAGACTGTATATGAAGTGGTTGTCATCTAACACTAGTGTGTTGACATGTGCCTAGTAAGGTGTTTCAGAATAGCAACTGAGATGGGAACCTATCTGCTGTAAGCATTTTCTTCAGAGCATAAACTAGCACATCTTACTCTGAAAAAGAGAGATGTTTTGCTGTAGGGTTAAGATGTATGCTATTTTTAGCTCTAATTTCATCTTTTTTTTTTGTTGTTTGTTTCTAGGCTTGAGCATCAAAGAATTGCTGACATATTTGTTAAAAAGGGTCCCTACCTAAAGATGTATTCAACTTACATCAAAGAATTTGATAAAAATGTTGCATTATTAGATGAACAGTGTAAGAAGAATGCAGGATTTGCATCAGTAGTCAAAGACTTCGAGGTATTGTATTCTTTTTTAAAGTATAACCTGGTTTGTGCCGTCTTAGCAGTTGTGATCCTTCAGTGGGCTTTAGAAACTGTCCTTAATTTGTTTGTGTTTGGTGATGGGGTTTTTTTCTGCAGTCTAGGCTTAAGACAGGAAGAAGACAAGAGGCCTTTTGAATTCTGCAATGTTGCAGATTTGGATTTTTTTGAATGCAAACTCAAGATAATTAGCATTTTTGAAGCGTGAATCTTTTAATTCTGTGTTGTCTTTAGAGGTGTGGATTAATTAAAACTCCTGCAGTGAGCACTCCTGTCTTCTCTGCCTTTTTGCCTAATGAACACTGACAGCGATCACAAAGGAGCAGGTTGCCCTTGCTATCCTGTTTCCTTTATTTCTGGGAAGCTTCACCTCTCTTCCTCCTAGGTCAAAGCACCTGTTTTGAATCTACAGAATATGAGTGCTAACTAGTGTCTTTCATGCATGGGTAATTCTGCATGCAGTCTTCCACATGGAAATGCTTGCTCTGTAGTGTGGTGCTTAACACTGTGGCAGTATCACTTTTCAAAGATAAAAAGCTTATCCAGTATAATCAGTAGTTGTTTGGAGGCATGTTTTCTTTTGCTGGAACCTTTGACTGCTGTGGAATTGTTATTTATTTTGGGTGTTTCTTTCAGATGAGCCCCCGCTGTGCTAGTCTGGCCCTCAAGCACTATCTGCTCAAGCCAGTTCAGAGGATTCCCCAGTACAGGCTTCTGTTGACAGGTACAGTCAAGCTTTTTGCAGCTTCAGAAGCCAGTCTTCACATGCCCCAGGACACCTGTTTTCAGACAGTTGTATCCATCTGTAAAGTGTGTTTGTCTGATTTCACATATGTGAGGCTTTTTTAAAACAAGTCACAGTATGTGAAGCTCTTGTTAAAACATTGCATGGGTTTAGAGGCTTTTCTTGCTAATATTGATTGTGGTAAGATACACAAGCAAAGTCCTAACGTTTACAGCACTGTGGTGTGTTCTGATGGTAGATTCAACAATACATAGAAAACATGAAACCTGTGACAGTTTTTGCTAGAATCTGTGGTAATAGAAGCCTGTAACTTCCTCAAAGGGTTGAAATGTTCCTGTCCTGCTCTGGGTTTTCGTTTTTTGGGGTGATGGGGGTTTAACAAATGAAAAAGGCTGTATGGAAAATTGGAGCAATGAGAAAAAAGATATCTATGCAATTGTGAACTTTTGTGAGCTGCTTCTCCATTTCTTCCCCACCCAGGTATTTTGTCTGTAAAATCCATTCTCTTTTAAAGGCAAAACACATGTTTTTAGTGCACACCAGTAAGTGCTTAAGACTTGCTACCAGAGCCAGCTGAGGAGCTGATTTGTAGCTAGGAAATCTGGGCTCTGTACTCTGTGCTGGCACTGGTGTGTTTGGGTGGCCTTGAGCGAGTGATCTCCATGATGCAGTGGGGTTTTCTGTCTGTAAAGGGAGGGCACTGACAGAGGCCTCCTTTGTGAAGTATTTTGAGATGTGTTTGTTGTAAGAGTGGGATGGCTCCTGTAAGGATTTGGAAATACTTAAGGCATTGTTTTTGAGAGCCATTGCTTCTTGATGAGCAATTTAAAAATAACCTCTGTTTATGTAGTAACTGCAAAATAAAATGCTCCGTGACCTTTTTTTTGGCTCTGTAGCAGCTCATTGGCATTTCCCCAGCATGTACTTAGACTAGTGATGCTGTGGCAGATTCAGATTTAAGTGTTATAGAGCAGTTTTCAAATTATTAACACTGACTTTTTTCATTTTAATCATCTCGTTAAACTCAAGGTGTTGAAAAAAGGGGGAGAACTCTTATTAAATGGAATACTTTATAGGGGAAAACCTTAATGATACTTAATTGATAAAATCAACCCATAAAAGGCATTGGGGGACTTGCTTTATTTTAAAGGGATACTCACCTAGGACATGGTATAGTTTGTTAAACACTTCAAAATCAGTGGAGCCTTGGGTAAGTTGACAGGTTTTAATTGAAATGGAGTTTGGTTGAATAGGGGATCAGGATGGAGCAAATGCCATTGTCAATATACACAGCAGAGTGATGGATGGCACTGAAACAAAGCTCAGATGTTGAAGGGGAATTCCTTGTGATGATGAGCTGTCATTGTGGCTGGGACAGAATGTTTTAGACCTGAAAAAAGCCTCATCCTGTGCTGATGGGGGTTATTGTGGGGATCCCCGATGTGCAGACCTTACTGTGGCTGCCCAGCTTTAAATACACCTGCAAATGCTGCTGAAAGGAATGGGATTGCCATACTGGTGGCAAATTTAGAAACATAATTTTCTCTTGTTCTGTGGGAACAATAAAATAGATCAGGCCAAGAATTTAATGATGCTGGAGCTGGAGAGTGATGTTTTGGATCTGTTTCATTTTCAGCCTGTTCAGTGTTTCGTGCATGTATGCTGCCCTTGAGTTCTGACTCTTCCCTGTCTCTGTGGATCACCCATCTGCTTAGTTACCTTCCAACAGCTCTGTGTAATAGTGAGCAATGCCTCTCTAAGCTTGTGCTAAATGAACATCTGGAGGACGTGCAAAACATTTGTATCTCTTGTTACAGTGGGTGAGATGTAGCCATGGAGCAGCTGCCTAGGCCGGAGATGGGGGGGATCTGTGGGGAGGAGGGCAAGAGCAGCAGAATGAAAATAATCCAGGAAATGAAGCTGTCAGGCCTGAGTCAGCAGGGATTTCTTCCCATTTAGATGTTCTGTGTCAGTGGGACAGCTTTGTACTGGTAACCTGCTGCTACTCGGTCACATCACAAGATTGTTGCGGTGCTTTGAAGTGGAGTTACTTTTGTGCTAACAAAAGCAGGAGCAGGTGGACTCATAAATAAGCCAAGGAGATGAACAGTTTAGCACTGTTTCTGCTTAATTATACAGCTTCTCCAGTCCAGTACGTGGACTTCCACTTCTTCACATAGCGGCCCTGAGTGCTGTACAGTAAATATTAGATGCCTTATGGGGGAGCCTAATCAGAGGCCTCTGATTTCTGAGAGAAATGAAAGAGGTGATTCTCTTCTCCCTCTAATTTGAGTAGATTACTTGAGACTGTGCAATATGAACAGGCTCTTGATTGTCATAGGATAAGCCTCTCTCCTCTTTTTCACAGCATAAGGTTGGCAGAGAGTGCCTTTTATTATCCTTGACTGGGTTATAGTGAGGGGAGGCTGAGTGAGATGAAAAATTAGCCTTTTTGCACTCTGCAGCTTTGCAGGTTGGAAATAGAGTTGTCAGACTCAAGACCAATTACATGTAGTGGAACAATTGCTTTGAGTTTAAATTCATTACATTAGACAGCCCAAGACAAAAAGTAGCTAATGACGCAGAAGATAATTTTAAGCAGAAGAAGTGATAGCCACTTCCCCCAGCAAGTGGGAAGAAAGAACTGGGGGCTGCTGTCAGGTAGAAGTAGGCATACAGAAATTTTCATCACAAAAACAGTACTAGTGTGCTTTTGTGTTTATTTTTGCTGTGCTTTGGAGTGTCCAGCAGAATTAAGAATTTCTGAAGGTATAATTAAGGTCTTTCTAGTCTGAACAACAAAAGCTTATTTCAGAGGAGATTTTTTTTTTTTTTTTGCAAAGACATTAAATGCCATTTCACCTTAATATCTGACTTCTGTATTTATTTAATCTAGGAATACTTTTGCAAAAATTTTACTGCAACATTTTTCATGTCTGTGAAATCAGCTTGTCTGCATAGTTTATGCCAGTACCTCCAGAAGGCTGTTGTAAGCACAGAATTTCCAGTGTGTATTCACAGAAGAGACTAATAATATCTGTTCTGATGCCTCTCTGAAGCTGAGTTTTAGCTGTGAACTGAGGTCCACTTATCAGATAAAGAGAGTACTAAGATGAAAATTACCTATTTATCACTTTCAGGATTTTACAGTTGTTTTATTGGCTGCTGCAGTTTTGTAAGACAAAGGCTGCCTTTGGTTTTAAATATGTAATTTTAAATGAATGCTGTTATGTTAAAATTCTTGATTTTACCTCTTCTATTCACTGATTATTTAATTTAAAATGCTTGAAAATGCCCATCCAAAAATGGATTTGAGTAATGGTGTTTTGGGAAACGTGTTATAAAGCATGAATATGCCAAGAAATAATTAGTTCCCATCTTGGGTCTCTGGTTTTATGTTTCCACTGCAATTACTTTGGATGTTAAATTGGATGTCTTCGTGTACGAGGGACAGTGTCTTAGAGTGCCAGCTGTACATTTGCAGATGAGGAAATTATACCCACCTTACCTCTTGTTCCCAGCCTGTAGAGGTGAGTGTGTAGTTTGGGAGTCTTAATTCTGTATGAGCTGTAGGGACTCATTTTTTCTACTGGGAGATTCCCATTGGAGTCTTTTGTACTGGCTCCAATGAACATCAAGTTGCAATTGTAAAGCTTTAATTTGTTGGCTTAATGGTGGAGTCCAAAGAGTGCTCTGGCACAGCTCCAACTTTAGAGGCCACCAATCCACAGGAAGGGCAGGAGAGGGCACCTGGTGTTGTATCTGCGACAGGTTAAACCAAATTAAACTTGGTGTGAACTCTTCCCAGTTCCTTTCAAAATACCTCCTGTTAATTCCTCCCCCCCCCATACAAGCCTCTTACAAGAACACCCCAAGGTGAAGCAAGATTAAGTTTTAAAAAATGGAATATATGGCCACCTAAATACTGCATTGGAATGGCTGGTAGCTACTACAGCACAAGATTTTGAGGGACATGAAGGATGCAATATTGATGGAGTACAGCAGACAAAGTTTTGGTCCAGGTCAGACTTGTCTTAAAAGATCACATGTGCACCAAATCCTGCTAATGATCAAGCAGAACTCTGAGGAGAGCAGAAAGCTGAGTGTTCCCATGGCCCAGCCAATCGTGCTTCCCAGAGCTCCCTCCCTGCCTCCCAGCCGGTTCCTCTTCCTGCACCCCAACCTGCTCTTCATGCTTCTCCCTTGGATCCTCCCTTAGGTCTCTGCCAAACAATAAAATGTCAGTGCCAAATGTTTCTCTTCATGTAGTTCTGTTTTTTTCAAAGCTTTCATTAACTGTGACAAGTTCTCTCACTTTTCATAGCAATTCTACTGCAGAAACATGTTTCATAATTCCCTTTTAATTTTGTGCATAAGGAAAAGATTACAATGCACTGAATGCTCTCTGAGGGGCACGCATGAAGCAAGACATCTTATAAAGGCAGGAACAATTGGCTCCTGATCCTTTTTGAATGAAAGAATGAATTTGGGTAGGGCAGGCATATGGGAGTTGAATTATTTCACTCCTACGTGAAGCTTGTACAACTGAGAAGCTAAAATTGAATGCTTACTACATTACATGTAATTAGTTTTCATTAGATCTGCCAGAATATTAATACTTCATTTAAAAGGTAATTATAAATCAGTATTTGTTGACTTTATCAATCTAATGTATATCTCTTGGAATGTTTCTGGTTTGGTTTCTTTTCATTTTAAGAAGTTCAAAGATTACAGAGTACATGATTGATGTTTTACTGAGGATATATATTAAGCTTTGACAGAGTATTGCACTTTTTGATGAACTAGACACTCAGCCAGGGAATGGAAGCTCGAGGGGGATGTCTTCATGTATAGTCATACATTTGGAGTTAATTTTAGCGAAGTAAAATAGATTTTAAAACTACCAGGACTTTAATGGATCGAGGTTGCCATCTCGTGGTTGAACTACAAGTGTCACTGAAAACGCCTATTTGAACATTGAGGGAAGTATATTGTTTTTATTACTGAAAAATATTAATCTTTATCAGATCTTCTGTAGTGGACTATTTTTTAATAGCTCCTAAAGACTAGTTTTGGTGTTCAGACAAATATCTATAATATTCGAAATTTTTTTACATCAGCTTAAGTGTAAATGATTGCAAGTATGTACTAATTTTTCACTTGCTTGTTTTTTCTGGAATAATGTATACAGTATATCGCTTTTCACTGGAGAAGACCACTGTTTCAGTAACCTATCTCTTTGCTGATATACTTTCTTAGTGGAGATGCTAGTTTTCACTTTGTTATTACCTTGACTGATTTAAAAGATAAAGTAGTAGATCTTTGTCAATTAGGTTGCAGATCTGAACAGCAGATTTCCAGGAAAAAGATGGGGCTTACTACTTTCTGGTGTTGTTTATTTATTTAACAAAACTATCTCTATATTCTTTTTTCTTTATACAGATTATTTAAAGAATCTTTTAGAAGAATCTGCAGACTATAGGGACACTCAAGGTAAATGTGTCTTTAAAGAAATAACAGCATATGTACCAATGTTTCAAGATTTTAAATGCAAAATGCTAAGTCAGTAATATAAATGTTTTCCATTTAGTTCTAAGTCTCTCACCAGAGATACTAAAAGATTGCAAGCTTTTGCTTCAAAAAAGTTTGGAGCTGGCAGTCATATCAGCTCACTCTTGAATTGAAACCAAGAGATAAGAGTGAAGTTCCACAGGCAGTTTAAAGAGATATTTTAGGCACTGCCATTGAAAGAGACAGTCCCTTGCATCTGCAGACCTTTATAGGCAGCATGCTCTCTCCAGCTATCAGCCCTTCTGGCCTCCTCCCCTCTCTGTGCCAGGTCAAGCATCCATGTGGCAGAAGTGAGCAAGATGAAGGAGCTGCCACGGGTAATATTTAACCTGAGGAGTTCTCCAGTTTGAGTTGTCAGAAGCTGCACAAACACACGTTTCTCACACAGGTTTTTGCCTGCATGTGGGGAGAAAGGAGATCAGAGGAAATGAGAAGTCATTGGTGATGAAGAGAACAGGAGCACACATTTCATGGTAGTGCAGGATTAGGGTGGTTTAATTCAAGCATATCAATGCACTGCACATTCAGGCTGTTTCCTTCTTCAGAGTGTGCCTCAGCAGTACAAAAAATGCTCCCAGTTGATGTTTCCATTTCATTTGCATGAGATCCTGTCACATTTGTGCAAGTCCATTGCCTTTAGAAGAGTTGTGCAGATGTAATTGATTGAGCTGCAATATATGAACACCTTCAATGCACTGAGCCAAGCTTGCTTTGTCTGCTGGTACAATACCATCAAATATATGAGTAAATACATTTCTTAGGACATTTAGACATATTTGAGTATGTTGAAGATACAAGTCAAAAATAATTTAACTTACAGCTCTTCAAGATATAGAAAATTTCATCTTGCACTTCTTATAGCTGTCAACAAAATAATACTTGTACTGCATGTTGAACAGCTGACCACTTGAAAAGAGAGCAACCTAAATATATAGTTCACTTTTTTGTGGTTTCTCCAGCTTCTCTGGGTTTTGTAGTAATATCTTTCATAGTGTTTTTCTCTCCCTTCTTATATCAAAGATAGAAGCTGAAGTTCAGTTAGAACAATGCCTAAGTGTTAACTTGAAATCTGATATATTTGGTAGTCCATCTTAGAATTTGGGTAAGAAAAGAAAATCTAATCTTTAGTCACCAAGATCTTTCTTGTAATAATTAAGCTTATCTTACTTCTGACTTTGCTTAGTTGTTTAATTCCAATGCAGAGCCTGGGAGTAGGAATGGAGGGGGAGACTAGGTTTGGTTGTGATTAGTACTCTTGGAAAAAAACCCAAATAGCACAATTCTTCTTGCTGACCTTCATTTGAATACATTACTTCAGCTAAGTGGTATAAGTGGAATGCTCTTCCTTGCCAAAAAGCACTTTGTTTATGGACGTTGACCCTATAGATTATTTTATGTTGTTGTTTAGATTCATTTAGTCTTGGCTGTATAAATAGTCCTGAGATCCTGGAACTTTCCCTTCACTAGCCAGCAAATTTTATCATTTTATCTAAAATTCTTCAATCTTTCTTGAAGTCAATAAATAAAATTTTAATGTTCTAATATATAGAGTAACTGAGAGATGAAGGAAACTATAACAGAGAGAATCAGGTGCTCATTCCTGTCTTTGTGAATTAAGCTACATTTCCCTTCATCTTCTTTCTTGTGGGTGGGAGCTGGGGAGGGTTTTGTCTGAAGCAGCTCCAGCATTACCTGGAAAGAGACCACCAGCTACATTCCAGCAGGTTTGCTTGGTTCCATGACATCTATATCTCAACTTAAATCTTGATCAAATCCTTGATACGTGCTATGTATCTTAGCTGTTTGACTCTGTGCTTTCATCCCCTTGGTTTGTGACAATCTTCTACAAAAATTCTCCTTCAATTGGCTTAGGAGGAGCTTTTTGTTCATGTCTGTTTAGTTTCTTATATGGCTTCATGAGGTTCTGAACCTTTCAGTTCAGAAAGCTCTATCTTTTAACATACTTCCTTTCCAAATATGAGTCAACAATAAGGGAAGTATATGCATTCTACAGTACTAATACTCTAATGATTAGCTAGGGAAAAACCCAAGGCCTTGGTTTTACCTGATTTGGTAGGCTTCTCTGTGGACTTTTAACCAAATTTATTCCTTTCTTTGAAGTGCTTGACTGTAGTTCAGTTACTCACAAGGTGCTAAATGCTTTAGAGACTACATTTCAGCACAACAGTTGTTCCAGCTTTCGGTTAAGTGTCATTTTTCTAACTTAAGTAAAGTGCAGGTTTTTGGATAAGATCCTTGTATGGGATGGATTCTTGGACTTGAAGATTCACTGTGTTCACATAATCATTTTATATAACTGCTTTTTGCACTTACACCTTAGGCTCTTTCACAGTTGATCTTTCTGGTTATTAAATATCAGTACTTAATAGATTTGCTCATATTTGGTAGCATTTTCCAGAGATTTATTTTTCTTTTGGTATTACAAGTTCAAAATTTAGAAATTTGAACGTTACCGTTTTTTTGAGGGGCAGAAAAACTAAAGGCAGAAGATAGAAATGACAAAGATTTATATAATTTTTCTAGGTAGTCATCTATGAATGGCACTGATGGCATTTGGGTTAAAATGGCAAAAACTTAGTCCCTAGAGAGTCTCTGTTAAAATGTTGTTAACTTTTCTGCTGAAAGTATAGCAAGTAATTTGTTGTGTGAGAAACTGGAATTTAGCTTTGCCTATATTTTGAGTAACTGTAAGAAATAATTCACACTGTTCGTTGAAGCAATGACTTACTGGGGCATACTTATTAAACCATGATCCAAAGACTCTGGGATTTTTGGGAAGTGCTCCTGAATACAGTGTCTGTACAATAAGATCCTTCAATCTTGGAATGATGTGGAAATGCAGTATGGTATCTGTGCTTTACATGATACTGATGCTAACTGGTCTGTATAACCAAAACATCATTCCTTCATCTTTCAGATGCTTTAGCTGTTGTTATAGAAGTTGCAAACCATGCCAATGACATTATGAAGCAGGGAGTAAGTATTTTGCCATATGAAGCTGATTGATTAAAGCTTTTTCTCTTTCTCTCTCTCTATCTCTCTCTATCTCTCTCTCTTTCTCTCCTTTTTTTTTGTTCCTTAAAATAAATCATGAGTGCAAGGGCAAGTACTTACCTTCTACTTTTTCCCCTCCTAGGATAACTTTCAGAAGCTCATGCAGATCCAATATAGTTTAAATGGACACCATGAGATTGTCCAGCCAGGAAGGGTAAGTGCCCCATGGCATTCAGCAGATTGCAGGGAAAGTGAAGATGATATTCAAGCAAAAACTGATGCTGGAATATACAAAGAAGAAAATTGGTCCCTTTCTTCATTATTAGGTTCTAGCAGTCAAATGAATACTGGTGCTCCTTATGTGTGGGGGTTTTTTAGATGTTTATCTGACAGAAACTTAGAATTTTTAGATTATGATTCCTTGCCCGATCTTGCAGGCAGGTTTTTGTCCTCAAGCTTAACCCTTTATTTCTCATGGTTTCATGTGCAGCATGGAAAACTAATGCAGTCATCCACACTCACTTTTAGAGAAACATAAGGATAAACAGCCTTTCCCAGAAAGGGAACTCTGAATCCCAAAACTTGTGCAGCACTTCTAGTGTAGTAATAATAATAATCATTATAATAGTCATAAAAAAGTTAGTTCATTTGCATGGCATGTGCCCTAAAAGGCTAAGTTTTGCATTCATTGTTTTAATTTACTAGGTCTTTTTGAAAGAGGGAACACTGATGAAGCTATCACGAAAGGTCATGCAGCCAAGAATGTTTTTTCTGGTAAGATGCTATGTATGTTGCCATGGGCCTTATCCTAGTGTAATTTTTAGTGGTTAAAACATTACACTGCAAGCATAACTAAAACTGCAGGTAGTAGAAAAAATTACTAAATTGTTGCTGTTCTATTCAGTCAGTTCTAATGTAGAGATATTATCTGTGGCATATGCACAAATTTTTATGGGAAATCATTTCACATTAAAGCATACTATTTTGAATAATGCTCATTTAAAATCTGAGAGCTTTCATGAGAAGACATTATCTGTGGTACTGTGGAAGGTAGCACAGTTACTCCCTCCCTCTGAGCTGCACCAAATCTTAAAACCTACAACTCTTGTCACTGCTTCTGCACCCTTCCCTCCCTCCTTTCCTTCCTCCCGTCTCCTTCCTCCTCTCTCCTTGCCCTTGCAGGAGCCCACGTGCATCCTGAGCAGAGCACTGGGTGGAAGTTAAGTGCTGAGTTCTTTTCCTGTCTCTGCTACTGCTTTGTTTTGAAACTTCTGTGCATCTCTGAAGTTTCTGTTTCCACTTGAACCTTTTGTTTATCTCTTCTATTTAGACAGTAAAGCAGCTGTTATCCTGTAATTTATTCCATTATTGGTCCACAGTCCTGGCTGAATCCTGTCTTGTAGTTACCCTGATATGAAGAAATACTTCCCTAGGCAGTCCTGGAGTGTGTGTTATACCAGTTACCAAAATACTCTCAAAAATGTGGTGCTATCTCAAGCTTCACAGACTAGATATTGCTAATTTCTGTGTCTCTTGGATTTTCTCTGTGTTTTATGGGGCAAGGGCTTTGTTTGGTTTGTGGTTTTTCATAGATATAAATGGTACAGGCTAGCATTCATACCATTAGACGCAGTGATTTTTCCATTTATCATGTTGTGAAGATTTAGTAATAATTTTAAACATTTGGCTATTTTACAAAGAGTCACATAGCAAAAACTTAAGAGGCACTTCAAGTTTTGGTATTTGTTTATATGTAGTAAATGAAGTTTGGATCCATGTGTTGAACAGCACAGAAAATAAAAAAATCTTAGTTATTGTTCAGTAAGTGCTCTCAACGAATCCAAGTCTGGAAGAACATGAAATAAACAGTAGATGCACTTAAAACTGGTAAAATTCACGAGGTACAGTTAAGTTTGTCATTACAAATTGCTAAAACATTCTGCTATCTCCTAGTTTCTGTATTGCTTTGATTTGTTTGAATGGTTAATTCTAATATCATTGTAAAGTAGTTTGCTATACTATATACCTGTGTACACCAGAAATATTTTTGTCCCTTTTGACAGCCTGTTCTTTAACATCCGTGCACTGTTTAGTCATGTGCCAAATGTATATTTACACAAGGAGGATATAAATAGATACCTATTGTTATCTAAATTCATACATGAAAATGCTTCTTGGATTCTAAGTGGAATAGTAGGAAGTAGGGAATACTTCTGGACAGTTAGCTCAGTACTGTAGGAGTTCTGTACTTCCAGTAAAATCCATCTGAAATTATCTGTCTTTTAACCAACTTTAGTCATTAAAAGCATTCTGTTTTACAGTTCAATGATGCCCTGTTGTATACTACTCCAGTTCAGTCAGGGATGTATAAACTCAACAACATGCTGTCATTGGCTGGAATGAAGGTGAGTCACTTGTTAGACTGAGCCTTTCTTCAAATCTGCGTAAACTCAGGCCTCCAACGTTTGAAAACTTAACTGTGTTTACTCTTGGCAAGAGAAATATGCTTATATTGTTCCAGAGCAATCCTACAGGCTTGACATTTTTTGCATAATGTGGCCTGTGGAATTGCTATCTAGGCCTCCCTAAATATTCTGTTGCTACAGGATCATCTTAGCTGCATTTCACCCAGTGTTGTCCTACTCTGGAATAGTCTGCCTACTAATTTTTTGTATTTTGTTTAGACTGCCTCACTTTTGCCTTTTAACTGTTTGTTATTGCTGACACCCAGAGATTAGGCATCTTTGCCTGATAAGATCCTGGTGGATCAGTTCTCTTTGGTTTATAGATTTGCTAACTGTAAGGGAAGATACAACTTTTCTTCCTGAGCACTTGTGAAAAGCATCAAAGTTAAGCCTTGAGCCCCCTGGGTAATGATAAGGGACATGCATGCAATATAATGACTCAGTTGCTGACATGACACTTAATGGGAACAGTAAATCATTGCCTTGGGAATCATTGTCTCCAGTCCTGTCAGAAAAAATCACCAAGTCAAGTTGTAGTGAATATCTGGCACTCAGGTCCAAAGTTTTGCAAGCAGAGCTACAAAATCTCTTTTGCCAGCAGATGTCTTGCAGCAGCTCAGACTCACTCCTGATTTTTAATCCTCCTTAAGTTGGAAATTTGGTGGCTCAGAAGGATCAACAGGGTAGTGCAGCCCACTCTGGGGTACACCAGTGGGCTACATCTCATCCTGCAGCAGCAGCAATGCCTTTTTTTTGTCCAGTTGCAGGAGGTGCTTGAGGCAACATGACTGGGCCTGTGTGGAAGGTGTCTGACAGCTCTTGAGCTTCATTCCCCTGTACATCTGCAGTGTTTGTATGAGGGCCAGTGACATAAAGGGATGGGCTGCATGTAATCTTAGTGTAGCTGGGCCCTCTGGACTGGTATATAATTTCCTGTTTCTGAGTATTTTCTCTCCGGTGTTCTCCTTCTGCAATAAAAATGTAAGAGATTTTCCAGGAATTAAGACTAAAGCAATGACAAAAGTACCATTTCAGTTTGAATTGAAGTTTTCTCTCTCGGCTGAAGGTTAAGAAGCCAACGCAGGAAGCATATCAGAATGAACTGAACATTGAAAGTGTAGAGAGATCCTTCATTCTTTCAGCAAGGTAAATCTTTCAAATAAACAGTGATTTTGAAACTGTGTGTTTTCAAACAGGCCACACAAGCTTTTTAGAGCTTGTTTTGCACTTAATATCATGAAAAGTTACTCTTGGCTAGAGTGATTACAGAATACAGGGAATCAGTAAATCAGAATGAATACAACCATTGTTTGGTTCCTCTTTTTCACCTTAGCTACACCTTCAGAAACTTCCAGTTAAATTGAAATACTATCCTTGCACTGCCTTTCCTTGAGAGAATTTCAATTTACTTCATTTTAGGCTTTGCTTTTCAGTATTTTTTAGTTCTAAATTACTGATATGCTCTATCTTACCAGATTCTCTAAGTAATAGCAAAGTGTTACATGGTCACTGAGCCAGCTCTGGTCACCTTCATTGAGATGCCTTTAGCAAAGGCCTGTTTTTGTGCATTGTTGTTTTTATGGTGCTTGAATTGAAGTTTTATGTGTTCTGACATTTGTGACAGTGCTGATACCAATGAAGAAAGACATGTTTTCTCTTTTATTTAGCAAAGCTGAGCAAGAGCAGACTGCTGCTTTTTGTGTGACCTTGTAAATGCTGACATGAGAATGCACAGAGATAGCAGTATCTGTAGCTGAGGGGTAGACCAAGGTTAACACTGTCAAAGAAGCCAAAGGAAGTAGCTCGATTGTCAGAGCAGTAGTTATTTATAAAAACCCACTTGAAATGGGTAATTCTGTATTTCTTCAACAAATTTAAACGTTTTTTAGAGGTTTCTGCACACTGGGGGAAAACAATGCATTTCACAGTTTAGGGTATGGTTCTGCTCCAGTGTAATATGAACAGCTCTGTGCTGCTTGGTGACTGCAGGTCACACAGACACATGAAGGCATTCAGGGGATGGCAGCAGGCAATGAGGATTTATCTCTGCTTGACTTGAAACACTGTTTCACTTTTAATTCAGTTGTTCTAAAAAAAATGTAAAAGAATAATTGGAACTTCTGAAAATGTTATCATCTTAACATACAAGCTACTTATTTTCCACAAAACAGCTTAGACTAGTCTTTTTGATGAACTGATTAAGTGGTAGATTAAAAGCAACTCCTGGGAAAGATGTGCTGGTCCATAGGGGAAAATCCCTATAGGTAACATGCTCATCAAATTTGGCAGAGTTTGTGACATACTTTTGTCTTAACCTTGAAATTGCTGGAATTAACCTCATATTGCCAACTGAGGCTACTACAATTTGAGGGTTTTTTGTTTGTTTGTTTGTTTTTGGTTGTTTTTTTTTGTGTTTTGTTTGTTTGTTTGTTCTGTTTGTGTTTTTGTTGGGGGTTTTTTGTTTGTGTTTTTTTAGTGTTGTTGATGTTGCATCTTTGGGAGCATTCAGCTCTGTTATTTTTATACTTGCTGGGAGCCATGCCTGTGCAGGAACCCTAAGTTAGACAGCAGGGTCAGAGAGAGGTTGCATTTGTGTAGCATGAAGGAGGTGCTGGAGGCTCCAGATGTAAATGACAGTTTTCAGATTGTTTTCTGTCTGTCACCAGAACTGGCCTGCTGTGGTGTAGGAGGGACACAATTGAAAAATACTACCAGCAGCCAGTGCTTGCATATATTTTCCCAATCAACTGTGTTTTTTCCTATTGATAAATATTGTAAATGTGAAGAGAATTCACAGCTTGTCAGCCCAGGCTACATCTTCCTTTGCATGATGCCTCATTCTAACAGCTTTTCAGGTCCTACATGGTAAAAAAAAAAACAACAACCTTATTTTCAAAACTGTTCAAATTAGTCTTAAAGACACTAGAGATAAATTTCATTTCCATGGGTTTTTTTCAAATAAGCATTATGTGGAGTGTACACCAAAGAAGAGATTCTGAAATGATCCTGGTAGCAGACACAAGGAAGTGAAAAATGAAGTTGGTGAAAAATTGCTAGTAATAAAAAGCAGGCTAGTTAATAACAGATATATAGATTAATGCCTAGACAAGAGTCTGTCACTTCAGGTTTAGTTTTACTGACTGCATTAGTATTGCACTTTATCTAGTCTGGGTTGAGGTTTCAGTTTTCCTGGGATATCTGTAGGAATGTGAATTGTTTTTCATAGTATAATGCAGTATTGTACTAGAAATCTCTTCATCAGAAAAGCAAGCTAATACATCTGCATGATACAGCAGTGTGCAGAAGTAAAGCTTTGGTCCTGGCAACAGCAGTCACGGCAGCCTGACATGGTCTGCCCCCTCCATAAGGCTGCTGAAGAGCTACCCCAGGCAGACAGAGCTGTATCTCCTCCTGTCCTACCTAAGGATGGTCAGGCAAGGCAGGCTCAGCTGGGAGAGGTGCCCTAAGGCTCTGGAAACAAGAGGGACACACTTCCCCAGTGTCCTCCTGGGGCCACTGAGCTGATCAGCTCCAGAGAGCAGCTGGATGTGTGCCCCCAGCACATGCATTTGCCAGTGGTAGCCATTGCTAGGGTTTTCTGTAATCCGTTTGAGCTTTTCACTGTGATGTTAAATCTTAAATAAATAAAAATAATAATGTTTTAAAAAGCCAATAACACAAATTTTGTTTAGTAAACAAAACCACTTTTGTAAGGATGCAACAAATAGTGGATCTGCAGCAGGGAAAACTGTAGGGGAAGGCTGGAGTGACAGAAGAAACTGCCAATTTTGCTGCAGCACACCATTGCATCAATTCCACTGCCAGTGGCACCACCTTTGTTCTTCCATTCTGAAGGATTGTAAACAATCCTAAAGGCTACCACTAGCAAAGCTACTGAGCATGAGGTTCCTGGTGAAATACAAGGGTGTAAGCCTGTAGCTCATTGTGCAAGCCGCTGCATACAGAGCAGTCCCCACATGGTGGGGATGGTGGTGGTGAGTAATCTCCAAAACCTGTGCCATCTTTCAAGTGAATTAACTGATACAGTTACAGGAATCTAATTAAATGTAACCAGATTTTGAAAAAGCCAAAGGTGTTTATTAGAGTTCTGAATATTTTGTAGTCAATGCAGGCCAGTTGTTCTTTCTGGATGAGGAAGCAAAGGTAAATAGACTGAACAGAATGTTCCACTCAGAATGTGAGATGCTGGGACAGACACTAATGCATTGCTTTGCCCTTGCATGTATCTTATTTCCTCTCCTTTTGTTCTGATTTTTTTGCTGTGTATGCTAGATCTTTTTTCTTTTGCTTGTGCCTCACAGGCTTCCCATGTGTTTACTTTAGCAGATTTGTCCTCTCTGATTCTGTATAGCACTCAGTTTCATTCCATTCAAACCCCTCATTCAAAATATTTTCCTTAAAGGTCCAAAAATAATAAAAGCTTCCAAATTCACCTACAAAACCATTAAATAATAGTTGGCATTAGGCACCTTATTTGTGTAAGTCATTGCTTACCTCTTCCCTAACTTTCCTTTCTCTATATTTTTGTTCAATTCCTTGGTTTAAACAAATTAATTTACTTGATACCAATTAAAAAGTGGGGAATAGAAAAAAAATATGGGAGTGGATTCTTGTTTAAATTTTAGAAAACCTTTTTAAGCTGGCATGGCATCTTAAACAGTCTAGCTGTTCCTCTGCCACAAAACTGCTTCATCCTTCCTCAGAGTCTTCTCTGTGTTGCTGGCACAAGTAGTTGTTTAGCTGTGTGATGGTAATTTAGTTGGTAAATTGATCCAGAGGAAGGGCAGGCTGATGGTTTGCTTTAATATGGATTTGTTTCCCAATCCAGCCTGCTGCATAACTGTGTGTGTTCTGGCACAAGAGTGAAAATAAGATCTAGTGGCTGAGAGAAAGGATACTAGGCTGCCCTTTGCAGCAGGAACAGCACAGATTTATGAAAATGGTGTTGTGCCCATGGACAGAGGAGGTGCTCTGGCACTGCACACAGTCCAGTATAGCTGCAGGATCCTACTGCAGCAGGCCCTCCTCGTGCTCCCTGTGCCGTGCCACTTCAGCCTAATGCTTTCCTTGTGCTTGATTAGTGATTCACCACCAGCCGTGGGATAAAGAGATGGACTAAGCTTACCTGTCTGTCTCTTTGAGTTAGCTCATCCAATGGAAACATTCTGGGGAAAAAACGTTATTGTTTGAAAGTAGCATGACCTGGTGGGAGCAAATAGTGAGGAGCACAAGGCAGGAGAAGAGTCAGTGTGGTTTTATCTGACAGAAGCTTGGAGTTTCACAGGGTTGGGTATAGCAAACTGCACTCTGAGACAGGAAGAGATGGGGAGAAAAAGGCTTGCTGAAATATCAGGTTGCCTTCAA
This sequence comes from Melospiza georgiana, assembly GCF_028018845.1. Classification (NCBI taxonomy): domain Eukaryota; kingdom Metazoa; phylum Chordata; class Aves; order Passeriformes; family Passerellidae; genus Melospiza; species Melospiza georgiana. The sequence continues at coordinate 36,945,351 of NC_080433.1, forward strand.
GATGGAAGGCCCATGCCTTTGTTCTAGGAGCATCATTGAAACAAGTATTATTCAGTCTATTCAAGGGTCTGGGGAGAAGGGGGAAGCAATGACAGACAAGCCTTGAAAGAATTACAGGGATTTTGGAAGGAGGAAAGGGAAGGAGGGAATCCACATGACAGCAGACAAATCTTTTTTAGTATTAATCAACATAAATAACTAACACTATGCCAAAGGTTAAAAAATAATGCCAGTTGCAGTAGGAATTGTAGACGTTTTATAAACTGGAATTGCAAGAGAGTTACTCCACTGTGTAATAAAGCTAGTGGAATTCTAATCAACACTTGCTTCTTAAAATGTTAATAATAATAAATTGCTTTTGTGGGTTTTTACTCCAACAGTTCTGCTACAGAAAGAGATGAGTGGTTAGAAGCTATCTCCAAGTCGATTGAAGAATATACAAAAAAGAGAATCACATTTAATCCGAGCAAAAGTCTTGAAGAGGTATATCCCACCATTATTGCTGGTTTGTTCCCCTTTTGAATATAAAGTTTCCTGACAGGTGCTTAGAGAAACGAGAGGTATTCCATGACAAATAATAAAGCAGGATGGTAAATAATTGAACAGATGGTAGAACAGAATATTTCATAGTGTTATCTAATTCATAAATTTATTTTCTTCAAAAAAATCCAAATCAGTTTTCACAGTTCTCTCTGTAGCCTTGTGCACAGAAAGATGAAATGAAAAGGTTTTAAAATAAAGCAGCTATTGATCCAAGTAGGCTGGTAAAGCTTAAAAGTCATTAAATGCATCTCTGTTGTCAGGCTTGCATTATAATGGTCGCTGATGAAATAGTAGGTAGCATTTAAGACCATGACAGTTTATCCGAGAAGGTTTTCCAACACCATTAGCATTATCTTATAATCACTGATGAATATTAGTCTTATTTCTCCTCACTGAATGCAGTGCTGCTGTGCCTGTGTTCTCTCAGGCAGATGCAGAGAAGCAGGAGGAAGACAGTCCTCTGGGATCAAAGGCTCCCATCTGGATCCCTGACACCAGAGCCACGATGTGCATGATCTGTACCAGTGAATTCACGCTGACGTGGAGAAGGCACCACTGCAGGGCGTGCGGGAAGGTTGGCTGATCTTGTGGTTACCTTTTCAGTTGCTCATTCAGGTTCCTTGTGTGGCATTCAGGTGGAGCCTTGTCATCCCAACCACTCTTCTCAGAAACCCTGTACTATGACACAATTACGTGGGTTAGAACCAATATGTTGGGGTTGGTGGTTTGGGGAGTGGAGTTTGGGTTTTTTGGACAGGTGTTATGACAGACCAGTATTCAAACTTCAACATGCTGCATGTTAGTTGTTTTGCATTCTGGAGTGCTATTTATGGTTATTTTGCAATTACATAATACCCACAAATGTTAGCTAAAATGAAGAAGTATCTTCCTCACTAATTTTCGTAAGATAAATAATGATTTTTGATTTTAAGTTAGTACCAACCTTCTTTTATATTTACGCTAATGAAAGCTAAATCTAATAAACTTTATCATTCTTCTTTTAATCTAGTGGGAATACAAAGTTAGAATGCAATGCACTTGAGGCATCTGTAGTGTAAAGAAATCATCAAGAGAGCAATAGCTTTTTAGTTATTTCAAAAAATTTATAATCAAAACAGTTGATCAGATCAGTAGCACAGTAGGCTTGTTCTATTTTTAATGGATCATTAATGTCAGCTTATTGACTCCTAATTCACTGATTTTTTAATACTTAATTTTTATCATTTAGAGGAGGAAAGGATACCATGTTAAGCATAAAGACATGGGGAAAAGCCAAGATCTTAAAACATCTGCACTGTAAAATAATGCCTATTTCAGGTTTTTATGGGCTTAAAAGTGCAGAAGTGAATGTCTTTGGGTCTTTGGTGATTTACAGGTGCACATCATGTATAATAATGCTTTTATTTGTTTCTGTCTTGTTTCCAGATTGTCTGTCAAGCTTGTTCATCAAACAAACACGGCTTAGACTATATGAAAAACCAGCCAGCTAGAGTATGTGATCATTGCTTCAGGGAGCTACAAAAGCAAGGTAAAGAAAACCTTCACAAACTGTATCTTACTTTTGTGGCCTTTATAACATGGTATATGTGTGCCTCATCTTTACTGCTGGATTCAAGTGCTTAATTCTGCTTGTGCCTGAAAAATGATTGGCACCTGAGATTCTAAGCCAAACAAGCTTCTGTGCAGCAATTTAGGAAATGAATTTGCAATACATTGGCTCTTTCTTCTAGAAACATGGGTGCCTTTACCCTATGGTAATGACATGCAGCTTATATAGCTTTCATTTTGAGGTGACAAGTGTTACATTGCTTTTCATTAATCACCGGGTACAAGTGTACATTAGAGTCCTCACAGCTTATCCTGACCTCCCAGGCATTCATGTGTACTTTTACACCCTGTAACTTGTATGTCTGTAAACTTCATTTTTGCCAGCTGAGTTGCTGAAATGGCTGAAGTTCTGGGGCTCTGTCGAGACACAGGCCTTAATCTTTCTGAAGCTGTCTCTGCAAGTCTATAAACTGGCCTCAAGCCACTCTCAAACCTCAGTTCATATGGAATTCAAGAATTTGGCATATCTGTACCTCATATATGAAAGCAAACTCCTAACCATTGCCTACTGAACGCTGGCAATAGGGAATTCAAAATAAAACACCACAGCTAGAGCAGTTTTCACTGGAACACTTTCAGAGAATGTGGTGCCTAGGGGATAGCAATGGCTGGATAGCCTAAAGGTAATAACATTTGCTTAAAGATGAGATCCAGGGTCAGTGTCCTCATCCTGAGAAAACTCTAGTTCATCTCTTTGAAGAAGCTTCATATCATTCTGCAAAGTGTAAAATCAATGGAAACACCTTCCAGTGAGGTGGGAATCCAGTCCCATCTCACAAGACTTGCTGTGAACTAAATTGAAATACTTGAGTGTAAAGTACCCAAATGAGCTGTAACAGACTGAAAAATCTTTCTGGTCCCCTTCCTCAGCAAGGCTCCAGTGTGACACAAGCTCTCTGGGGTATCAGGAAATCTGAGGTGCCTGGTGAAATGATAAAGCACTGGATCCCAGCAGGCTGGGGGTGACATTTCCAGTGGGGGTGCGGAGAACAGCATGGATAATCCCAATGACAGTGGGAGCCTATGGTGATGGGAAGGGCACTGTCTGAGCACCTGCAGGTGTCTGTGCTGGGCACTAGAGGCTGCTGTGCTGCAGGCCATTGCAGTGCCTGAAGCTGGGAAAAGGGCTGGGGAGCAGGTGCACTACAGCTGGCAATCACATTGCTCTCCTGCTCTTCTCATTATCTCAGTGTCACCGAGTTCAGGGCCAACTCTAGAAGTAGACTTCATGAAACCACTCCTTCCAAGTGCAGCTGTAAAAAAAAGTGTTGCTAGAAAAAGGATTTTTGAAGAGGTGAAGTGTTGCTTAAGTCTTCCAAGAGAGATGAGTAACTGCCTGTGGCAGTGCAGAAAGACAGCATATGCTGGGAGATGGGAATGTCCAGAAATGTGTGTTTGCTGGAAGAGGAACATCCCTATTGAATAAGGCTGAGAAGTTAACAGATGTAGAGAATTGAAAGATAAAGTACAGAAAACATAGAGGACAGCTGTAAAAATTTGCTGCGATTTTTAAGACTTAATTTTCACCCTCTTTATGAGCAAAGGCAGTTCAACACCCAGAAAACAGACTTTGAAAACAAACAAGACCAATTTATTTAGTTTTAAACTTCTTGTGGTTTTTTTAGTATAATTGTGATTTGGGGAATTCTAACTCATGGTGTTGATGATAACACTGAAAAGTTAATTCAGTGCTGAATTTCACATGATTTGGTGTTACTATTGTAACCCTGTAATCTGAATTAAAATGCCAGCTGTTTTTAAGAAGAAAAGTCCAAGAATGAATTGCCTGTGTTTAGTCATCTGTGACATGAAATCAATATATCCATCCTGTGCGTTTTAGATAACCAGTGCACTCCTAAGAGCGGATCCCCAGTCAACCATAAATCTCCATCAAGTGCCTTGTCTACAGTATTGCAAAGTATTCCCTCTGGAAGAAAGCAGAAAAAAATTCCTGCAGCCCTCAAAGAAGTAAGTGTTTTATTGGTCAAAAGTGGTACCATCTTGGTATTATATCATCAATATTAAGAGTGGGGGAAAAAATCCTTATTTTAACCATCTTACCTGGAATCAAAAGTCATAATGTGTCTCTGAGGTTTGGGCCTTAGTTTTAAATAGGCAGGGACATGAACAATGAAGCACTGTGTAAACTGCATGAACACCTGTAAAACTATGATTCAGAGCTATAGTTAAAATTGTAATTTCTTTCTTGCTTCCCCATGTTTCCCTGAATTGTGATTTATCACTGTACCAACAGTCAATTACAAGACTCCTACACCAAATCAGCTCTTGGTTTATGATTAGGAAGGGTAGAGTAACCACACTTACTGTAGGTCTTGGGAATGGGAGGAGGTGATTTTTCAGCAGGTTTGCTGATGACACCAAGCTGTGTGTTGCAGTCCACACACCAGAAGGAAGGGATGCCTTTCAGAGGGACCTGGATAGGCATGAGAGATGGGTCTGTGTGAACCTCACAAAATTCAGCAAGTCCAAGCCAAAGGTCCTGCAGGGAAATCCCAAGCACAAATATAGGCTGAGTGGGGAATGGATTGATGCCAGCCCTGGGGAGAAAGAGCTGGGGCTGTTTGTGGGTGAAAAGATCTACATAAATCAGCAATTTGTCCTTGCAGCCCAGAAAACCAACTGTGTCCTGGGCTGCATCCAAAGCAGCATGGCCAGCAGGGTGAGGGAGGAGATTCTGCCCCTCTGCTCTGCTCTGCCCTGGTGAGACCCACCTGCAGCATAACTCTGGGGTCCCCACTGTAATAAGGACATGGACCTGCTGGAATGAGTCCAGAGGAGGGGTACTAAGTGAGGGGTACTAAGTTGAGGGAGGGCTGAAGCACCTCTCCTAATAGAGCAGGCTGAGAGACTTGGGATCATTCAGTTTGGAGAAGAGAAGGCTCCAGGGAGATTTTGGAGCAGCCTGCCAGCACCAAAAGAGGGGCCTACAAGAAAGCTGGAGAAGGACTTTTTACAAGGGCATGTAGTGATAGGACAAGGGGGACCCTTCATAAGTTGAAGGAGGGTAGGTTTAGATTAGATACCAGGAAGAAATTCTTTACAATAAGAGCGGTGAGGAATTGTAACAGGTTACCCAAAAAGGGGTTGTGGACTCTCCATCCCTGGAAGTGTTCAAGACCAGACTAGAGGGGCTTTAAGCCACCTAAGGTCTAGGGGAAGGTGTCCCTGCCCATGACAGGGGAGTTGAAATGAGATGAACTTTAAGGTCTCTTCAAAGCCAAACCACTCTGATCCTATGATTCTTCTTATATAGGAATCTGTGTTCTCCAGCTATTACAGCGACCTGAGGTGGTCGCTGGGGTGAGAGAGGACGAGAATCTTGTTTCTTGATCAGAAGGCTGAATTTGTTGATATATGCTATATAATACATTATTACTATACTAATAGGAATAAAGAGAGAAGTTGCAGAGGCTTGCTAAGCTAAGCTAAGAATATAAAGAATCTAAAAACAAGAGAATTCTCTGTCCCTGTGTTCCAGAGAGTTTGCCCTGTGATTGGCTCTTAACGGTACACATGGAACATGAACCAATCACAGGTGCATCCTATTGCATTCCACAGCAGCTGATAATCATTGTTTACATTCTCTTCTGGGGCTCTCAGCTTCCCAGAAGATGGACAATCCCAAAGAAAGGATTTCTGTGAAAAAATGTCTGCGACATCCAGCTGTATGTTTTCCTCAGCATTTCTCTTGTCCTGTTGTATCCAACTTAAGTTCCATCCTTTACTGGAAACCTCTCTTCCAGACCAGATAAATGGTAGCAGGCAAAATAATTTTTCTTTCATCCACCTGAGTTAGTTAGCAACATTAACCAGAGATCAGGTAAGAATTTCAGTCTCTGACAGACAGGGCTTTGGAAATCTGTTTAAAAAAAAAAAAAAAAAAAAAAAAAAAAAAAAAAAAAAGCTGTACTGTGAAATCTTATTAGGGTTTGTTGATTCATTGTTTTTTCCTCTTCAGGTTTCAGCCAATACAGAAGACTCTACAATGAGTGGCTACCTACACAGATCTAAGGGCAGTAAGAAACCATGGAAACACCTGTGGTTTGTTATAAAAAATAAGGTGCTATACACATATGCTGCTAGTGAGGTAAGAGACCACATATTAGAGACTAAATATCCAATGATAGTACTGTCTTTGTAACAAAGTTGTTTATTCTTAAGATCTAGAAAAAAAGCTATAAAATTAGATCACCTTACACTATTTGATCTGATTGTGATGCAGTATTTTGAAAAGGCCTAATGAGCTTGACACCATAATAGATTGATATAGCTATGGTGTTTCTGATTCCAGATCTAGCTTTGATTACCTCTGCATGGCACACCATTGCTCAGTTGTAGGTATTCTCTGAGTCAGCTGAATACATGGGGGGATCTGTTGCATGCATCACAGTACTAGTGGCAAAGGCAACATTATAAAAGCATCTTGAACTATCTTGTTCTGCAGTTCCATAAGGTAGTTTGAATGCTTGCAACAGGAGTAAACTAAATCTCTTTACTTCTCCTGAAACTGTCATCTTCAGCCTGGAGTTGTTATTTGATATAAAAGAAATGCACCTTATGTAATGGTATTTGCTTTTTTATTTAGAATGTGTAGTCCTATTGCAGTGTGGAATAATCTCTAACATATATATATATGTGTGTATAAATGGTACATATATGTGGTATCCCAACATGTGCTGAGGATCTATTTTATTGCATCTTAGAATGTTCTTAGAATCTTTTGTAACATATATGGGTGTATTGATCTTGGGCTTCAGGTTTTTGTATTGTTTGTTGTAGTTTACTACTAGCTTTCAAGAGCAAAATATCCAAAGCATTTGTTTTAAGGTATTGCTATCCCTTACTTTCTTTCTAATTGTAAGGCCCAACCTATCCTGGCCATGTAAAGAGTTATCCTTCTTCACTCCACACCACTCCCACTCTAGTTATTTCCTGGTTTGTGCTCAGATTGTTTCCTGGGTTGTTCCTGCCAACCTTTATTTTAGAACTTGGAATTATGTCTAAAACCTGTGATGTTGTTTCCACTACAGCATTGGCGATACTAAAAATAAAACCCAACCCAAGTGGTTCTAAAAACAGTTTAAAGAAGTATCTAGAAAACAATTACTTTTACATCAATTAGCAAATAATTTCAGAGCATTGTGTTTCTTCTGGCCTTTGCAAAGGAAACTGGAGAGGTAAAAAAAAGAGCAAAGTCTGTGAGTCACCTTAAATTTCCTTTTGCTTTGTTCCTCTGAGATACCAACTTTACAGAGTGGCTTCAGTTTGCAGTTCACAATCACAATATTAACTCTTTCCTATTTTCTTAAACTGAGGAATATCCATCCTTAGATTTCATCCTGGTGAGCCATTGCAGAAGACATTATTTAGAGAGTCTAAAGGGAAGGTGCAGTGTTGCCTTGGCCACTTAAGCTACTTATATTGGTTCCAAGTGACAGAAAGATCAATGGTAAAGAAATAACCTATTAGTGGTACGAAGACCTGAGACAGTGAAACAGATTACTCAGCCTTACATGACTCTTTTCCAATATCAAGAAATGCTGCTGTCACAGGACACTTTTGTTTCACTGTAGAGGCAATAACCAAAGTCTTGACCTGATGTATCAGTGTTTATGTAAATTTGGGGGGGTTAGCTATTTTTTTTCTTCTGTTCATAAGCATTGCAGGAGATTGCATGCAACACCTTCCACTGTTTTGGAACTTGCACAGGATAAAAATATTCCTTTTTTCCTTTCCAAGAATGCTGTGTATTGTATCCATTAATAAAAAGCCAAGAGTATTAAAAAAAAACAAACAGGTAACTGAGGTAAATGAGGGAGGGTCATTTCTAGTTGACTATTAGTGAACAGTCAGCAACTTGTTTTCCCCTATTCTGTTAATTTCCAGCAAAAGAAAGTGAGGTAAGTTTAGCCATTGAAATATTTGGATCTTGACTTCAGTGCTTGGGAGCACAGGCTGCTCCTCCTTTTAGCATACTCAGTGCAGTTAATAGCATCCCACTTCACTTCTGAGCTTGCTGCAGAGAGCACTGGGCATGATGGGCCGCTGGTCTGTTAGTACAAGAAGTCCTTGCCAGGCAGAATGATGGGACCATGCAGTGAAAGCCAAGGTAGATGCTATCAGGGAAATGAAAAGAGGATCAGCAATGCTGAAGTCTGTGAGGTTTTATTTCCTGTCCCCTGACTCATGCCTGGAGAATGTAAAGAGCAGAATTCTGTGTGTGTATGTTTATAACAATTTGTTGTATTGTCTGCTGCAGTGGTATGGTGTGTGAGGTCTAAATGCATGCCTTAGTATGTCTTACAAGCTCTAATTTTGTATTTTTTCCTTTTTTTCCCTGTTACATAGGATGTGGCAGCATTAGAGAGCCAGCCTTTACTTGGATTCACAGTCAGTGAAGTAAAAGGTGAAAACTCAGAGTCTAGAGTGTTCCATTTACTGCACAAAAACACTTTATTTTACATATTCAAGGCAGATGATCCCCATTCAGCTCAAAAGTAAGAAACTATTTGAATTCATTGCTGTTACATATTTCTAGAAAATTCAGAAGTGGTGAATGTTAATATTCACAGATTTAGCATATGTATAAAAGATCCATATTATATCATAAGTAAATGAAAGTTTTAAATTATTTAAACATAAGGTTCTGGTTTCATTAGGGCTTCTGAAATGAAGGAAGCAGACTCTCTTCTGCAAAAGACTGAGTGTAGAATGAGAAAGTCAAAGATAAAATAAGAAATCTTTCTTTTTCCTCACCTATTTCTCTCTCATCCTGGTCTACTCAAGTGAAAATTGAACGTTACCTTTGCATAAATCCAGAAAATATTTTTAAGAATTAACTGATATGCTCCTTTTTTTAATTTCACCTGTTCATATTAGTTAATCAATATATGGCAGTGAAAAATAAAGCAAACACTAAAACTTGGGGGCCAAGGTTTGAAGTGTGTGAGCTGATGCCCATGAGCACCTAGGCATGCACTCAGACCCAAAACTTGCATTCAAAGAGCATTCACACAAGCTGTTTCATTTCAAGTCCTGTCTGGACTTGGAGTCATATTTATCAAGCTATGAATTGTGTTGGTTTCATGCAGAATAACCTGGAAGCTTGGTCATTAATCAGTAGAAAACATTCATCACATGATTCATAAAGTAAACTAGAAACATAGAAGGCATAGAAGGAATACATGTAAAGCTCTCTTATCTGACTGGTTTCATTGCCATTTCCCCTAATGAACTTCACATTATTAAATAGATTTGATGCATTTACAAGTCCATTATCAGTACTTAAACATTTAAATGGATGCAGGTTTAGTTTTCTGCAAATAGGAACATTCTAAAAACAAAAAATCCAATACAACAGGAAATTTTGAACAGCTGAGAATGTGCTTAATGACATTTCTCTACGGAAGAAAATCTGGAAGTCTTTATTTGGTATTTGGGTGTATTTTGTGCAGATGTGCATAAATGTTTCTTTGTTAATTAAGATACTATCCTGTTGTTTCTCCTGTGTCCTCATTTGTACTATATAAAACAAACTAAAAAAACCCCAGGCATTCAACAGGTTTATTTTTCTACTCATACAATGGCTTTTCTCATCAGAGGAAAGCTTGAAATTGGACATAGTGTATTTTACTGAGGTTAGGAATAACATTAAGTACTTTGAATTTCAAGCTTTCTCCAAGCATTTAATATCCTTAGGAGATTTATGCTGAACCTTTGGAATAAATGCTGCTTTTACAGCCTTAAAAGGAAAAACAAAAGCATGCTGTTGGTCTGTTTGCAACAGTGGACACTATTTTCTCCTGATAGGACCAAAGAAATACCTGATCTGTTTGTCTCAGTGTAATAATAAATTTTAACAGATCGTTACTTTTCAATGTGGTTTTAAATTCCAGTGCTGTGTTCAATGCTTAAACTGTTTATGATTTTTGTTGCATTTGTATTCCACTTTAGTTGTTTTTAATGTATATATGGCAGTAGAAAATACTAAAAATATTACTAAAATATAGGGTAGATATTTGAGCTGTGTGTGCAGACATGCGTAAGCATGATTAATATGTTCCTGCCAAAAGCTTGAATTCAAAGAACGTGCACACAGCTACAAAATTAAATGCTCAGGGCAAGGAAGAGCCAGCATCTGTGACTAATGTTTAGATACCCTGTGAATACCGAGACAGTTTGAATTTCCATAATAAAGATAATTACAGTCTTTGTTTCGTTCCATTCCTCCAAGATCCCCACTCAGGAAAAAAATGCTCATTATGTGGGCCTCTTACCTTTACATACACACAGTTCAGCCCTCACTTAGGAAACAGAATTATTTGTTCTGTAGCCTTGGAATGCTTCAGGAACATTAATTTTTGCATTCTTGAGAAGCTGAGGATGTTTATTACCCTCCTAACCAAGTAGGAAAAGAAATCACAGCTATAGGGAGTAAAAGTATGTGAATATTAACTTTGAATTTCCAGTTTGAGAAACCTTGGATCAGCTGTTTGGGACTTCCCCCAGTGCCCTCTATGCCCTTCCCTGCCTTTCCATGTGCCCTGTGACCTCCTCCCTCAGCCCCACCAGTCCTTGGCTTTTACCTGCTGCAGAAGCAGAGCCTGGGTTATGCAGGTGCTGCCTCAGGTACAGCAGTGTCCTGATTCCTCCCAGATCATGTTTGCAGGGAAAAAGAGAAGGGAGCATTGGGGGTTTTTAAAGGTGTGCAAAACCTTGGCATAGCCTACTTTTAGGGCATTTGATTTCCCAGCTTCACCAGTTCTTTGTGCATGTAACTTCAGTATGGGAGAGGCACAGGAAAAAGCTTCTATGGGATGGCTTTGTACCGGGCAGCTCTGTATGGTTGGACTCACTGAAGGGACTTTGGTAATGCACTCACAGACCAGCTGGATGTATGATGTTCCTTCTTGTGTCAATCTGCAGCTAGTGACAGCATTGAGATTTATTCTTTTATCAGCTACTTCCTAACAGTGTTTCATTTTCTAACAGGTGGATAGAAGCTTTTCAAGAGGGCACTGTATTATAGCAGTGTCAGAATTGTGTCTGCAAGTTTAAAGGAAATTATCTGAGGATGGTGATAAAACAGACTACAGCAACTGTTCAAAAAAACAGAATCCTGCCATCACAACCTATATAAAATTGTATATTTGTCACGATTAGGAGTTGTTGCATTTTTAGTGTAAAATAATATTTTTCTAAAGAATTGTACGTATTTCTGTGTTGATACAAAATGTGTTATTTATTAAATTCCAGTGTTTACTTAAATGGGCAGAATTATTTGTGCATTGAAGTCCAAAGTGTCCTCAGAGTGGCAGATTGTTGGTCAACAGGTTATAAGCTTTATGCTTTATTAAAAAAAAAAAAAAAAAAACAAAAACAAAAAAAAACACCACAAACCAGATTTGTTGCAATTGTGCATTTCCTTGTGATTTGTGTATAGGTTCTTGAGTTGCTGATGTTCACTTTGCAATTTAGCAAGAACAGATTGGTATAGGAATTTCACAGATTTGGGATCTTTGTTGACTCTGTAAGCTCCTTTTTGAGAAATTGTCTGATATTGACGCTCCTTTCCTTGAATGGCAGTTGAAATCTTGCATACCAGTACATTAAAACAGTACAAAAATTCTGGGTCACAAAAACAAAATACGGTTTGATTATTAAAAAACAGAAAAGGGAAAAATATTTTTTAAAAGTTTGCAGTTGCAGGGATAAGGCACTAGAACTGTTACAGTACTACAGATGCCAAAGAGACTAAATGAGTTATCTTCCAGCAATTGCAAGATGAATTATCTTTTTATGTTTCCAGGAATTATTCAAACAGAATAAAAGTACATTTTTGATAATCAAAGAAAAGATATCTTATTTGTTTCAAAACTTCATGTCAAATGAGTTCTGTACACAATATGAAACACTGTATTGTATAAACTATTGTTCAAAGAACAGTAAACAAATATGTGCACCCTCTTCTCTGAAAATTTTAAAACTATTGTATATTTAAATATTATGCTTAAACTGGAATTGCCACACCAAGACAACAGAGCTTTTTTAGTGCAGAAGGCATTGAAAATGCATACCATTATTGAAAATACCTTTTGTTTACAATAAGATTTGTTCTGTTTGACACTTTAAAACAGAATTCAACTTTAGGTGTTTGGGTTTTGGGGTTTTTTTTCTTAAATCATCAGTATACCTCATTAGGAAATACTTACTGATGATTCTGGTGCATTTAGTCTATTTAACTTCTAAAAAGTGTTAACACTGTAATAGCATAAATGGAACTACAACTATGAAACCCACATGAAAGAAAGCCATTTTTATGTCAAATGCAATGCATATGGTAGTCAGTTAATTTTACTGTATGAAACACTTGTTATAGTCCCCCAAATCAAGCTAGTTGTGGTAACAAAATTAAGAGCAATTAACTTTTAATTAATAGTTTGAATCCCACATTATTAGCTATTCTGTGGCCTCACAGCAGAAAGATGGTAGAATAGTTAATATTCATCACAAAAAGGCCAAGAATGAAAATGCAAACCAAAATTCTCTTTTTCCCTCAATATACCTCAAGGCCAGGTCCAAGATACTAACAGAGCTCTGAAAAAGCCTAATTTCCAAGAGCTTCTCCAAAGTTAGTAGTGGGCTTGGAAGTCGAATTCTTAATATTAACTATACACGAAATTTCATTGACTTCCAGCATTTCAGCGGAGTACCTAATGAATCAGGGACTTAAGGGTGTAGATCTGACTTCCCTCAGGAATGCCAGAGATTTGTCCAGATAGTGTTGGAAATGCAGCAGGAATGTGATCAAAGCCTTTATTCTCTTTTATTGTAATACAAATGTGCTAAATGAAATTCTTTTCTCTTGTTATATACAAAGGGCTTTTACTTAATTTTGCTGACTGAAGCTAAGTAAATTATTACCATGTCTCTTCAGGGTGATTTCTGACATGATTTTTAGTGTATCCAAAACCAAACTGGTATCAATATGACATAGATGGGATGTGTCTCTTCCAGTTTATAGTATCAAAGGGAAGAGCTTCTTCATATTTTCATAGGCACTGCACACCAACAAAGATGACAAGTCATGAAGCAGCAAATGAATCAGAAATTGGATAGGAGCAAGCTAATTTAATTTCAGTTTATGCATTGATATTTTCCCTGCTGCAAAACAGAGCAATAAAAGTCAAAACACACTGAGTAAGGTGCCCAAGTTCTGCTTCATGTGGTGTCAAACTACCTCTAGAGGATTTGGTGCAGAGGGAGAAAATAGTTTAAAGTGTTCTGTGGAAATCAGAGGACTCCTTCCAGAAGTGGCTGATCAATCAAAAAATTTCTGACATGAATAGATTGGAACAGAGCCTTATAAACAGTAGTATACATATTGCAGTCACATTCTGTGTGAAATAAATTGTCTTTGTAAACGTGTTTGAATATTTCTTTTCCTCACTCCTGCAGTAGTGCTTTGTGTCATATGAAGAACCCACACACAAGCATTTTCATAACATTTTCAGATGGTGGCTTTTCAAACTTGCCCTATTTCTCCAGTTCACCTCCCAGTTTGATGCATTACCATCAAAAGTAAAATATTCATGTCTTGATTTGGCTAAACACTAAAACAAGAACAGAAGTTTTCAGACACCTGCTACCTCTTCTTATAAGAATCTATAGTTTGTAATCAATTTAAGATTGGTTAGTAGAGTATGAGACAAGCATAAGCATTGAATATTAGTTCTAACATTTTTGTTCATAAATAAATTAAAGCTTTTAGGATCTTGAATTCTCTTTAACTTAAAACCGTGTGCCCAAAGGACTTAAAACAATCTGAGCAGCTGTGGAACACATTTTACTAAATATTTTGTGCATGGAAACTCAATTACTCAACCATGTTTATTACATCATAACTTAAAGACATGTCTTGAAAGACACATTCAGTGCATTTGTTTGCTGTAACTGCTGTCCCCTATTTACCATTCAAATAGGATTTTATTTGGAGCAGTCCTAAATCATACTGTCTAAATGGAAGAATGGAATTTTTATTTTGTAACTGAAAACAGTTTAAAGTTGTAAATATTTCTGTGGATATTCATCATTTTTGTATAAATAAATTCACATTATTTGAGTCTGTGTCTTTTAATATTTTCAGGTTTTATGTATTATGTAATTTGTGTGTTCAGTGATTTTCAAAAAGCAGAATTTGTTCCCATTACTTGCACATCAGTCTTACTTTAAATATCATTCCAAAGAATTAAGGGGGTTAAGTGTATGTGAAGGTCAGATGAAGGGTGTTACATCAATAAATCCTTTTGCAAAATGTAGTTCTGCTGTGTCAGTCAAAGGATGCCTTAATCACAGCTTCTGTTGGCCTCGGGTCCTGCACGTGGGTCAGAACAACCCCAGCAGGCTTGGGGCAGGCAGAGTGTCTGGAAAGGAGCTGGGGGTGCTGGTCACCAGCAGCAGAAATGGAGCCAGCTGTGCCAGGGAGGCCAAGGGCCTGCTGGCCTGGATCAGCAGTGCTGTGGCCAGCAGGACCGGGACAGTGACTGTCCCCCTGTACTCTGCTCTGGTGAGGCCAGGCTGCAAACACCACGTTCAGTTCTGGGCCCCTCCCTGCAAGGAAGACTGAGGTGCTGCAGGCTGTGCAGAGAAGGGTCTGGAGCACCAGTCTGATGGGAAGTGGCTGAGGGAGCTGGGGGTTTTACTCTGGGAAAAGGGGGCTCAGGGAGTCCTTACTGATCTCTTCAAGCACCTGCAAGGAGGTTGTAGCCACGTGCTCAGCTTCTTCTCTCAAATAAGGAACAGGACAAGAGGAAATGGCTCCAAGTTGCAAAAGGGGAGGTTTAGGTTAGATACAAGAAAAACTCTTCATCCCAAGGGTTGCCAAGCGCTGGCACAGACTGCCCAGGGAAGCAGAGGACTCATTATCCCTATTTAAAAGGTGTGCAGATATGGCAGTTTGGGACATGGTTTAAGTGGTGGACTTAGCAGTTGCTGGGCTAAAAGTTGGACTCAATTATTATCTTAGAGGTCTTTTCCAACCTAAATGATTCTTTAATTCTATAAGTGTTTTAGCAGGGCATGTAAGGGAGAGATTTTTCTGTCAGGTGAGTTATGCTGCTTCCTTAAATATGTTTGAAAGCAGTTTTTGGAAAACTTGCAGTAATAGCAGAAAAGGTTTTGCTTCTCTGTATGTTGTTGATAGGGATGTATCTCTTGCAATCCTGGCTGACAGCTACAGAGGCATGCCTTCGTATACAGATCAAGTATGAATTGGGTCACTTGCTAAAAAAAAAAAAAACAAAGTTACGGGTTACACTGACATTTCTGCTGTACTGAGGATATCAGAGTACTTGGCTTAAATAAGATTTGGTGCAAATTGCTTGGCATTTGTTAAATTAAACTGTGCTAAGCTCCATCATTTAGAAACTGGATGTGCAGCTCAAGCTAGTTTGGGAAGTGACAAGCACTATAAATTGAGAGTGCTGCAACATTTGACACTTAAAGGAATTGCTTAGCAGGCTAATTTTTCAGATTTAAAAATTCTACACTGAGTTCATTTGCATTTGGTGTTTGGGAACGTCTTTGATCAAAAAGCAAATTGACTATGCTTGCAAATACTCCTGATCTAGTGATCTCAGGCTAGGGCTGATAGATACAAGTGCAGCTTGTATCCAGGGACTGGGAGCAGGAAGAAAAGAGTAAGGGAATTGACAAGATAAGAGTGTGCATAATTTTATTGAGGTTAACACATAAATTTACTTGTATTCTTTGGGGTTTTTTTCCTATCACTGCTGCTCAGATGTTGATGCTTATGTCATTTGATTCAGTAGAAATTGTATTAAATGGTCTAAATGATTTTCAGCTCATGAAATTGAACATACAGCCCTGGTGACCTCATGATCTTGAAGTTGCTGCAGATCTCTGACCGCAGCTTGGCCATCTTCATTGAACAGATGAAAGAGTAAGAAGGGAAAGGCTGTATTTTAAGTATAAAACTCTCTTACTTAAAATCAAGGTCATTAAAAATAATTAGCATAAACGAAATAAGTAGCTAACTCAACTTTGGTCCAGATTTTGAGACCAAGCCAGAGCAGCAGCAAGCTGTTCCTGTGGCACTGCCCCAGCAGGAACAGGCACTCATTGGCAGCCAGGCCATTGCCTTCCCAAGAGCTGTGCAGGGCACTGCTGACATGTAAGGATGGAACTTGCTGCTGCCATGCAGAGCTCAGCTCTTTCAGACTCAGCTGGCTGAACCGCTACAGTGACTGTGCAGGGCACTGTGTGTGCCTCCATCGTGCTGCACATTTCAAACCCAATCTGCCAGCATTGCCTATGGCTCTGCCTCGGCCAGGAGAGCCCACCAAGCTCCCCTAATCCCAAATGCTGTGATGCACCTGTGATGTTCAACGCTGCTTGGTCCCATTTCTCTGCAGGGAGCAGCACTGGGGGTGTAGAGACTTGCGCTCTCCACTCGATGGGCAGAACTCAAGTGTCTTCAGTTTTGGACCCTGGACTCTATAAAGGAGCACCCAGAGGTGGTCAATAATGTTTGTGAAGGGTCTTGAAAACATGCTTCATGATGAAGGCTTAAGGGAGCTGGGTTTGTTTAGTCTCAAGAAGAGGAGGCTGAGGGGAGCCCTCATGGCTCTCTCACAACTACCTGTAAGAAGGCTATAGTGAGGTGAGGGACTGCTCCCTTCTAGCGTGCCTGCAGTGAGAGATCTCAAGAAGTGCCTTTAAGCGGTCCCAGCAGAGATTTCCAGATGAGAAAAAAGATCTTTTTTCCGTTAGGATGACCGGGCACTGGAACAGGGTGCCCCGGAGTCACCATGCCTGGAGGTGTTTTAAGCGGCGCCAGGATCTGGCGGTGGCTGGTGTGGTTTAAGTGTTACAGTGGTAGCAGTGCTGGCTGGACGGCTGGGGCGATCCTAAAGCTCTGTTGGCACCGCGATGTCCGTGCGCTCCCAGGGCCTGCCCGCACTGCTGCGGGCCCGCGGGCGCAGCGCCCAGGCCCGGCCCGGTCCCGTTAGCGGCCGCTGCCCGCGGCCCCGCCCTCACCGCCGCGCGCCCGGGCGCAGGCGCAGAGCCCGCGGCGGGGCGGGGTCGAGCGGCGGCGGAGGCGGGGTCGCGAACTCTGACCCCCGGGAGCCGGAGCCGCGCCGCAGCCAAAGCGACCCGCCGGACCGGCCACCGGGCCCGCCAGGTGAGAGGGAGACCGCCGGCGGCCGGGAGGCGCCCCCCGCAGCGGGCGCGGCCCGGCGGCGGGAGCACGGGGAGCGGGGCCGGCCGCGCTGTAACGGTGCGGGCCCGCGCGGCTCCCGGCCGCCAACGCTGCGGAACGTGCAGCCGAGCGCGCCCGCCCCGCCCCGGGGCCCGGCCCGGCCCCGGGCGGCCCCGCGCCCCCCGACCTTTCACCTACAGGAACCGCTTGCGTGTCCCGCCGCCCCGCATCCGGGCGGCGCCGCCCGCCGCTTCCCGCGGGAGACGGGCACAGGAGCGGGGGCGAGGCGGCGATGGGCGATGCCCCCTGATGCTGGGCCCCGGCCCGCGCAGCCATTTTGTGCGGCGGGGGCGGGCACGGCGCTGGCTCCGTGAACCGGCGGGCAGGGGAGATGCGAGGGCTGCGAGCCGGGCCGGCGGCGAGGGCTGGCGACGGAGGGCCCGGCGTTGCGCTATAGCCTGGCCTCGATGCCTCTCCCTTTCCCTCTCCCGAGCCCTGCGCCTCAGCATTCCCGCGGGGTGACCCTGAGCTTCCCCGAAGCCCCCAGGCACTCCGCCTGCCGACGGCATCGCCCGCCGGTTCGCCCCGCTGGTGTATCCCTGGCGGCTCTCTGCGTTTGTTTGGGTTAGGGCAGTATGTCCTGAGTAACAGCCGGTATTGTTTTTACTGGGTTAGATGGCCCTGTCTCTGTTCCTGCTTATCGCTGGGTAGAGTATTTCTTCGAAGCTGCAGGCTTTGTGGAGTCTTTATTTTTTTCTTTGTTGCCATGTATTGCTTTAAGTGTAAGAAGCACGGCCGCACTCCCCAGGATGCGCTTACATTTGCAGGCTGTGGAGGGAATAAAGGAGATGCCGTGTGTTGTGCAGGTGAACTTACGCAAGAGAAGAGGGGGAAAAAAGTCTAGATAGTGGTTTCACTGAAAGACGAGTGTGTGTACGTGATTCTTGAAAAACCAAGTTAGGCATCCATTCTTATGTGAAATCTCTCGTTTGAAACTACTACTATCAGCAGAGTGGACTTGGGAAAGTGGTGTAGCACGAAAAGCTGCATCCACACGTGTCATGGAAAAATAAGATGGAAAAAATTCAAGTGGTTTTCTATATGACAGCTTCCTGTTTTTGGAATCAGCATTGTATAAGTATCTGATCAGTGGGAAAACGTCAAAATTCAGTGCCAGTTCAGACTGTTAATCTGGTGATTCTAATTCTGTATGGCTTTTTCTGTAAGTTATTTTTCTGAAAATAATTCCATGAATGTTTTCCTCCCCCCCTTTAGTCCGTGGTTGGCCACTGTGACATGAGATGTCCAACAGAGCATTTAGCCCATGGCTTGCTCCTTGCTGTACAGCTTTTCTTGTACAGTAAAGTTGTTTGAGTGAAGTCTTAAGGTCTGTGAAATGTTTGCCTGCTTCTCTCTGTAGCTCTTTCTCCAGAGATATTGCTGAAGCTCTCTTATCACAGGGCTAAGTATTTTCATGTGATGGTGGTCAGCTGTATGTGTGCACGTGTGTGATAATTCAGGGAAGGCAACTGAGGTCACCCACAGGGGTGTGCAGTCCTCAGATGCTTCCTGTGCACTGCTCTGAATGGTTGGACACCTCTTGCAAAGTCTGCTGCATTCTGCAGCAAATCAAGATGCTTATTACAGAAAGAAGCTCACAGTACATAAATTAACTAGCTTTAACTCTTCTTCTCAATTATTAATATATCTGGTTTTCTTGCTGGTTGTATTTTCTTGTGAAACATTCCCTTGAATGGAACAAGTTTCATAGGAGTTCTGATGTCTTTAAGAATAGTTACATCCCAGGTTAGATTGTGGGATAGGAGGGGTTTTTTGTTTGGGGTTTTCATGGTTTTGGTGCTTTTTTAAAGCCTGCCTTAATTTTTCAGTTTAAGGTTCTTAGCCTGTGAAGAGAAAGCTCTAAGCAACATGTGTAACTCTGAAGCTGACATTGTTTTGGGGAAAAAGGGGTTGAACAGGATGACCTCCAGAAGCACCTTTCAGCATTAATTATTTCATGACTGTATTGTTATTAAAGGTCAGGGGGAGCAGACAGGTGTGCAGGGGAACCAAAACCAAACAAAACCCCACTGATATGGTGGCATGCTCACCTGTGAAATACAGCTACAGAATGCTTATAGCTAATGTGGTAGTCCAGTAAAAGTGGCTTTGCTCCATAATGTGAAATCTCATATTTACAATAGTAAGATTAGTTTGTTCCCTATGCTTATACTCAATTTTTGCTTTAATTTATTGTGTGCTTATTATATTATGTAATTTAAGTTTGTGCAGCCAGTGAATTTGCTGGGGAATTTCCTTGAGGTGAAGTAAAGCAGTCTCCATGAAGAAAGTAATTTGTGTCTAATGCTTGAGTCAAAAAAACCTGAAAAGAAGCAGTACCTCAAGCTCAAATAAGGAATTCAGCTGTATGTAAGGACCAGAACAGTGTCACATCTTACCTTGTCCATGTTTGTTGTGGCTGTGCACGAAGTGTGGCAGGTGCTGCAGCTGGTACAGGGTCTGTGTGTCTGTCCTGCTTCAGCAGCTGTCCTGTCTTAAGCACTTTCAATAGTAACCTTTGCTAACCTGAGTTGTGTTGGCTGGTGGGGACCAGGGAGCCTGTGGTGGGTTTGCCATGCCCTGTGAAGCAGCAGTAATCTGCTGGGCAGGGTTACCCCCAGGCTCTGGCTGGCACAGCTCTGCTTCTTGTCACACACAGGCTGCAGTGTGCAGCCAGCAGTGACCATCAGGGGAAACTAGCCTGTACCTGCCTTACTTTCTGGCAAAGTTGGTTTTTTTTTTCCTCCTCAGTGGTGCTTCAAGCTGCTTTTTGCATTTTGATCTTGTGCCTGTACATTACTGGGATAAAGTAACCTGCTGCAAAACAGAATTCTATCAGTAGAATTTTATGGATAAAACTGTAAAGGTACAGTTAATTAAATTCTTACTCTTGTGTATGCAGACCTGTCCATATTTTTAACCTTCGGTCATCAGCTTTTAATTCCAGAGATCACTGCATTACTTGGCAAAATCTTAAATCAGCAAAAGATTTATTTTTTGTAAAACGAAGCTCTTTAAAATTCCACTTCTCTGAGACTGGAAGATGGCTTGTGCTGAGTCTCGTGTATGTGATGATGCAGGGCTGCAGATTTTGTAAGGAAACACATTCCTTCCTGAAGATCATGGTCTAAGAACTGCCTTTCTGTATCAATATTTAGATTAATTTTGTTGACTTTGCCAGGCCTTCTCTAAAAGGCTGTTTACATTTATGTAATTTAAATTACTTTTGTCCAACTTGGTAGCAAGCCAGGCTGGACTAAGCTCAGTATTTGAATGCCTTTGTCAGAAGTTAAAGTGGAAACTTGAAAAATATAAACCACTACAAAACTAATGCCAAACCCTCTGCTATTGTCATATGAGCCCTCATAAACGGTTATTTCATTCCAAATAAGTTGAGGTTGCTGTTTGTAATTTAGCAGTAACTTTGTGGTGTGAGAACTACCCTATTTAGTGTGGTAATGTGTTTCCTTTGAAGTCTTAGCAGGACAGTGTGTCAACATGATTCTTAATTGGACTTAATATGAAGATTTTTTTTTGAGTGCCTTTCATATGTTTATAGGAATTGAAAAAATCCCAAACCAAACCAAAAAAATTCCCAAACACACACCCACACCCACTTAACAAAATCTAATCCTGTGTAGTTGATAACAAAGGAAAAAAAATGGGGAATCACAAAGTGACTTGGGTTGGAAGGGAACATCAAGATCATTTTGTTCCAACCACCCTGCCATGGGCAGGCATGCCATGCACTATATTGGTTTGCTCAGAGCCCCATCAAGCCTGGCCTTTAATGTTCCCAGGGATGGGGCATTCCACCTTCTCTGGCCAACCTGTTCCAGTCCCTCCCCACCCTTGCAGTAAAGAATTTCTTCATGTCTAATCTAACCTGCTCTCCTTCAATCTGAGGCCATTCCCCCTTGGCCTGTCACTACATACCCTTGTAAGAAGTCCCTCTTCATTTTTCTTGTAGGCTCCCTTCAGGTATGGAAGGCTGCTGCTGGGTCACCCTAAGCCTTCTCTTCTCCAGGCTGAACAATCTCAGCTCTCTCAGCCTGAGGTGTGCCATCCCTCTCATCATCTTGGGAGCTCCTCTGGGCTCCCTCCAGCAGCTCCATGTCCTTCCTTTGCTGGGAGCCCAGAGCTGATGCAGCCCTGCAGGTGGGGTCTCACAGGAGCAGAGGGGCAGAATCCCTTCCCACAGCTTGCTGGCCATGTAGTTTTGGATGCAGCCCCAGGACATGTTTGCTTTTCTGGGCTGCCAGTCCACATTGTTGTGTCCAGCCTCTCATCCAAGAGAATCCTCAAGTCCTTGGCAGGGCTGCTCTTGATCAGTTCATCCCCCAGAACATTTTACATGGGTCAGTGTCAACAGTGATTTACTGGAAGGATGTGTGAGAAACTCACTTTTGTTGTATGAGGGTTTTGCTTCTTTGTTTGGGTTTTTTGTTTTGTTTTTCCTTTTAATCTGAAGGAAGCTGCCATGGATATGCAGATGTGCAAGTTTGTAAGGCCCATATTGGTAGTATTGTTGAAGAGGCTTGCTGATTTCTCTAGAGTATCTTCATGTATCTATCAACTGCCTCATCTGTGGTTGTAGTTCAGAGAATATTCCAAATGGTCATCTTGCATAACGCCTGAAAGGGCAATTTGGCATTATAGATAAGCTGGTGTAACATTGTGGGCTTTTTACCAAAAAGAACTGATCTTGATTCTGGTCCTACTTGCTTTTCCTGTGTTGTGTGTTGTTAGGTGCAGGGTGAATAAAGTCAGAAGATGAGTTTACAGCTGTACAGCCATGAAGGCAAATGCAGAGTGGAACAAAGCCAGCAGTGGGGCTACCTCCCATGAAATACTGTAATTGTACCATAGAGAAGGTATTGCCTTCAAGTGTTTGGAAAGAAGGGTTTGCCCTTGCTGTGATGTGTTAGGGTGATCTTTCTGTGGCAGCTGGAATGGACCTGGCTGAAGCCTTGGCTCAGATGAGCTTCCCGGTCCTGGTTCATGGTGCAGCTTCAGCTCTGGTGTAGGGAATCAGTTTATGATTTTTTATAATTTTTTCCTTTTGCAGGCTTCAGGTAGAGATGGAGGCTCTGGCTGACAGTACACAGGGCAGGTTACCTGACTAAGTGGCTGTGTCCTTACCTAGCTCTGGCATGTAGCCAGTGCTCCTGGGAGTAGACTCCACTTGCCTTTCCTCCTCCTTTTCCCAGTTGGTTGTGGGACTAGTGAGCTAAGTCAGCTCGGCTGTGGCTGATGGGGCAGGTTCTAGAGATGCCATGACAAAAGAAGCAGAAGCCAAGGCCTAAAAGTGGGGCTATCCCTTTGGTGGCCCAAACTGTAAAAGTTATTTGTTAGTCAACTGAAAATTTATCCTAGTGATTGTTTTCTCATGTTTCCTCCCGGTGTAGTACTTGCTTACAAAAAAAAGATAGTGAGAGCACTGATTTTAAATTATTTGCACAGGCATGCCTACAAATGCATCTCTTTCTGTATTGCTCTGTGCTTTTTAATTACTCCCTTATGCTTTTACAAGTGTCTCATTTTCCCTTGTTTGCCTGCAGGTCCAGCTGCTTCAGTTTTGTGTTGTTACTTACCCTTATATATGCACTGTCTAAATCTTGGTCTCATGAATTTAAAAAACAGTATCTAACTGGGTGTCAAGGGTCACGTAATATTCCTCAGTTCATTAATAAAGAGAATCTTACTCCTTTAAATCTGCCAACTCTTGTACCCTCTTGAACAGTGTGGTTTATAGAACAATAATCCAAGAATAGCTCACTTAGCTTGCTGTGTTCATTGAGCTTTTCCTATATGAAGAACTGAACAGTGGCATCCATCATTTGTCCCACAAATGTGTTTGAATTCCTTGGTTTAATTCACTGTCTGTAAAGCATTGCAGAATACTGCTCTAACATATAAAGAAATCTTGAGGGGGGTCTTTAACTTATTTAAGCACTAACTCAGGCACATTTAATCACAGAGGGAGTGTTAAGTGCATTCTATTCCATGTGTAGGGGTTTATTAAACAAGTTTGGCACAGGCTATGCTGAATTCTTAATTAGTATATGATTAGTTTGCTAATGGAAGTGAGGACTAGTTTCCATTTTAAGGTACAGAGTACCTGTAAGCCCAATGTCATGACCTGAGCTAAAATCCTTAGTTGACTTTGAGGTATATTGAAATCATTCAGTATTGAAGCAGTATTTCTACAGGAGATTGTTTCCACTTCTTTTGCAGTTGGTTTTCTGTTATATTCACTTTTTGAGCTTTCCTGAAAAGTCATGTTGACCTTCCTGTATTTACTGTGTGCCATGGTTTAGCCCCAGGCAGCCACTTGCTCGCTCACCCACCAGTGGGACTGGGGAGAGAAATGGAAGGGTAAAAGCTGGAAAACTCATGGGTTGAGATAAGGGGAGTTCAATAGGGAAAGCAGAAGCCACACAGACAGGCAAGGTGAAACAGGGAATAGTTCACTGTGTCCAGCTGACAGGCAGGTGTTCAGCCATGTCCAGGGCAGGCTGCTGGCTGAATATCCTATGTGATGGCAGGGGGGGCCCTATCATGTGCAATGCCTGCTCGGGGAGACACATGGCAGCGCTCCATCTCCTTCTTCCTCTTTCCATTTTTATATGCTGAGCATGTCATATGGTCAGAATATACCTTTGGTCACCTGTCCTGCTGTATCTGCCACCCATCTCCCACGTACCTCCAACTTCCTCACCAGTGTGGCAGCACAAAAAGCAGAAAAGGTCTTGGCTGTATGTGAGTGCTGTAAGAAATAACAAAAACATCTCTTGTTCTCAGCCCTGTGTTCGTGACAAATCTGAAACACACCCCCATACCAGCTACTGCAAAGAAAGTTAACTTTCCCCCAGCCAAAACCAGCACACTGATAAAAACAAAAAGTGAAGTTCACAGTAACTTCTGCAGTCATAACTAATTAGTGTACTTGTACCTATAAAGTATCTAGAACATACTTGTGTATCTTCATTAGTTTAACAGGTTGATTTCATCTAGGAAAGACCCCTGTATTAAGACACAATCCATACTTAGTAATTAGAAGAATCATTATTCACTCCATACATAGAGTCAAACTGGTTTAACAGTGCCAGTAAACTACTAAAATTTTACAAACATTGTTTTTGTGGCAGTAAAACTGGTCAGGGCTATGCAGTACTTTTTCCAAAGTAAACTGAAGATCTTTGGAATGGACAGAATTTTCACACGTTATGTTTTCATGCTGTTGTGGTTTGTTCTTACTCATTTAAAGGACATTACATTAGAATCAAGGCACTTGATAGTGGGCCAGCTGTACCAACAGTGTAGCGTAATAAAATGTGAGATGTTGACTTTTATATCAAATTGAGTATCAAAGCTTAAAGAAATACTCTTCCTGGTACTACTTTTAAAGTTCTTAGTCTACACAGGTATGATATCTAAAAATGCTATTAATAGGAACCTCCTACTAAGACAATTAAAGTTGTGTAACTTTTGTCCCTGGAGAAGGTTAAGTTAAATGGTCTTCTGGGTATAACTTAACTGTACTAGTGGAGAGGTTAGTGCTTCTGACTACCAACCCTCAAAATTGCTGTCTGCTCTCATGGGAATGAATGTTTCCTGACCCAGTTCAGTTGAAGTAAGCCTGAAATACTTTAAAAAGTAAGTATTTCATAAATTATTTTGACAAAAACCTTGATAATTGTTCCTTCCTCAGCACATAAAAGCTGAGGAGGAGGTAGAGATGAGGGGTTTAATTGGTGCAAGCTAATTACAGTTTTCCACTGCTGTGGTGGCCTACAGGGTGCTTACATAACAGTGGAACACCACTGGACTTGATGATGCCAGATTCACCACCACCCTGTTTGTACTAACTGGTGACAGTGATGCATTTAAAAATAATACTGAGTCTTGTCAAGAAGGCTCACTAACTCATTCACTAGGGAAATAAACTAACAGTATGTAACTTACGCACAAAAATATTTTGGTAGCATTTTGAGTCTGAAGATTGAACAGAAAAGCAATAAATGCATTTTAAAGCATTTAAGAGGAAGTCTAATGCCTGCCTTCTGTCAAAGTGCCTGCTTTTAGATGGTGCTTCTGGTGGATGGGGGGATTGAGCTTTTTTAAGGAAAAGAGATGGATGTATAATTCTGCTTATTATTTTTTTCAAATGTTTTTGAAACAGCTTCATTTTTTATTTAATTACGTGACAAGTAATGGTGTCAAGCAGTCAAGGAATAAATTTGAGAACAAGTGCAGTGATCATCCTTGTAGAGCAGGTCTAATCAGTCTAAGTACAATGCTGATATTTGTGTTACTCTCTACCTAGAGCAACAGAAGCAAAATGTTTCTGTGCTGTGTATCTTCTGAGAAGAGGATTCTTCCCTGTTCCCAGAAATAAGAAAATAAACAAAGGTATCATCTCGGACTAGGGGAATACAAGGCTGCCAAACTAGGATGTATTGTACATTTGCAGAGGCAGTGGTTTAATCATGTTGACATTTGACATAGTTGTCAGCAACACATCTTTTTAAAGGAAAATTTTAGAAAGGTTATGTTTGTTCTGTAGTTTTACAGTGTGTCAGATTATAGTGGTAGAAAGTCAGAGAAGGAAGTAAGAGCTTAAGCTGTGACAGTGTCAGTGGCTAAATGGCTGTGGGACAAAGAACTTCTTACCACTTCATTTTTCAGAAATTTTGTGGTAAAAGTAAAGGCAAGGATCTTGGTCTGATGTGAAAAAGGGAAACCAGTAGACCAAATGAGTAGTGCTTGTTATAGGCAGCTGTAGGCTTGCTGGTTGAAACAGCAGCAGTTGAAAATAATTTTTGCAGGAGTATTCAAAGTGAAATATAAATAAAGCAAAAATTATTTGGGCAGTGTTTGTAAACAACATAATGCTTGTGTGTTGGCAGGAGCCTTGGCTCTCCTTTCTCTCTTCTAGTCATAATACAACTAATATTACAGTTCTTTTAACTGTTGGACATTATAAAGCAGATCCAAAAACTATGTGCAGCTTTTTTTATGTTGTGGTCTCTGGTCTTGTAGAATTCCAGGTTTCCTCCTTTCAGTGTTCTAGATAACTTTAGAAAGGATGTAAAAATGTGATTATCAGTCTTAAATATCTGAATAAAATTTGGTTTATCATGGTTTGTCTCATTCATTTTGAAAGGAGAAGAGACTGTTCTAAGGAAAAACCTGGCAATTAATTGACTCCATCTACTTCTTTCCTATACTAGCAATAAACATTTCTCATATATATGTTGGTGTGTCCTTTGAATGTGTATGGCATGGTTTTGACAAGCATGGAAAAAAGCATTTCTGAAAGCAAGAAGATTCACATTAGATGAGAACACCTTGAAGATCACTTCTGGTTATTGAAGATCAAAACTCAGACTGATGATACTTAGAATAATTAAGGTTGAAAAGAAATTGAATTCAGCTGTTAACCCAGCATCCCTGTGATTGTCACTGGGCCTGGTCCTGTACACTTCCAGGGACAGCATTTCCAGCTGGGCAGTCTGTGCCAATGCCTGACTACTCTTTCAGTGAAGAAATTTTTCCTGGTATCTAATCTAAACCTCCCCTGGTACAACTTCACTCCTCTCAGGTGCTTGTAGAGAGCAGTAAGTTTCTGCTGTGCCTCCTTTTCTCCAGGCTGAACCCTCCAGGCTGAACAACCAAGTCATTCTCCAGCTCCATTGTCCTCTGGACTGCCTCCAGCACCTTAGAGGCTTTCCTGCAGTGAGGGGCCCAGAACTGGACATGACATGTGAAGTGTGGCCTCACCAGTGCTGAGTACGGAGGGACACTGTCCTGGTCATGCTGGCCACAGCCCTGCTGATCCAGGCCAGGATGCCCTTGGCCTTCTTGGCCACCTGGGCACGTGCTGGCTCATGTTCAGCTGCTATTGATCAGCATCCCCAGGCCTCAGCCCCTTGATCCAGCCAGTCCAGATCCCTCTGCAGAGCCTTCCTACCTTCCAGCAGGTCAGCACTCCTGCCCAGCTCAGTGTCATCTGCCAACTTAGTGAGGGTGCCCTTGATCCCCTCATGTGGATCATTGGTAAAGGTGCTGGAGAGGGCTGATCCCAGTTCTGAGCTCTGGGGAACACCACTGGTGATTGACCAGCAGCTGGATGTAGCTCCATTTACCACCACTGTGGGCCCAGCCAGGCAGCCAGATTTCTACCCAGGGAACCCTGGTCAAGCCATGAGCTGCCAGTTTGTCCAGGAGAATGCTGGGGCAGATGGTGTCACGTCTCAGCCTTGCTAGGCTCTGGGTAAGCAATATCCATGGCCTTTCCTTCATCCCTCAAGTAATTTTCTTTGCTGGGAAATGGAGGTTATGAGGTGTTTATGGAAAATTTCTCAATTTCAGGTAGCTTTGAATTAAGAATATATTGATTATTTCATGTGAAACAATTCAGCCACTGAGAATATTGGCTGGAGTAACTCAGGAAAATAAGCTTTTAAAAATATGAAAAATGTGCTAAATTTTAAAATTTACATAATAGAAGAAAAACAGCTGAAGCAATTTTTTTTCTGCTTAATTCCTTGCAGGGATGTCTAAAGAGTGATTAAGCATACCTGATGGGAAGTCTAACACAGATACCCTAGGTAAGCAAAATAAGAACTACAAAACCTTTTACGGCTGAGTTTGCTGTAAAAATCTGTAGATTTTAGCTGAGAATTTGTAGATAGTTCCCCTTGACCTGTCCTGCTCCCCTGTCCCCAGCACAAGATGAACAGCTTAACACAGCTGCTCCTGAGAGGGAGGACCTGGCTTCTCGCTCAGGTGCCTGTGGGCTTGTGTGACTCCGGAGTGACCTGTGGCAGCCAGCTGACTGGGCCAAAACCAATGGGAGAGTTTTGTGGTGCAGTTCAACTGAATTGCCTGCTTCCCACCAGTAACAATGGAATGAAGATCCTCCTTGAGTCTTCCTTCTTTTCCTCCCTCTCTTGACTTATAACAACATATTCTCCCTTCTGGCTGCAATAGAATGAATCTGACTGCAAAAGAAATCAACTTCATTGTGCTTACCTAGATGATGTTTGGTGCATTTCTGCCAGCTGAGTTGCCTCTCCTTTTAGTGAGTTTAATTATCCTACTGGAAAAGTGGGGTCAAGACCACTGCAGCTTGGTCAGGGTGAGCAGGACCTCCTTCCTGGGAGTGAGTTGTAAATTCTGTTCAAAGGGCTTTTGAAATTATTCCTTGACTGGGCAAGTAAGAAATAAGTTTCTGCCAGTTCAGTTACTTGAACTGATTTCTCAGGCATTATGTGTATGCTAGCACATGAAGAGATGAAATTATATGCCAAAAAATGGAAAATGGGATAGGAATGCCTAGTTAAGCTCTCCGTATCTGCAACATGATCTGCAACATGAAATGTTGTCTAAGAGTTTATACTTGAAATATTGAAGCTGATCTTTTTTCACTGTTATACATGCTCTTCAGAGCAAAGGTACATGGTTTATTGGAGGTGATTTCAATTTAGATATTTAGTACAGAGTACTGGTGTTACAAATACTGATTTTGTCAGTGCCCTTTGCTTTAGGGATCGCTGAGTTAAATAAAGCAACAAGACACAGAAGAATCTACTTCTTAGTGTTTATGCGAATTGAAAGTGCAAGTGTGCAAATATAAAACACCGTGTAATATGTAAATTCTTGTCAATAATAGTGAGTACATTCCTTTTCCAGTGTGTGCATGCCTCAAACTCATGATTTGTGTAGCTTTGACAGCTGGTTCTGCATCCCTAAGTTGAACCACCTTGTGCTTGTTCCAGACAGCATGAAGAGGTAGGATAGGTTCCCCCTTTTCTCCAGCTTCCTCTTCATCATAAGAGTTCAGTCTTGTTTGTGAACCTGCTGTCCTGTGTTCATGCAAGTGCAGTTCAAATGAGTCTGTTTTAGATAAGTTTCAAAAATTCTCTGCCAGGTTTATGCCTCTCTGAGAGCCAGTTTCCCAGTGGTGCATTGTAGTTGCATACAAATGTATTCCTTCACTGCTCCAAGGTGAAACATGCCAGTTTAAATCACTTTGAGTCTTCAAGCTAAGCTGTTTTACTTAGCTCACATCTTGACATGAGGGCAGTTGCATCTGATTTAGGAGAACTAACCAGCTGGTGCAAATTAATACTTCAAAGTGATTTCTTTGTTACTGTGTAATGAAGTAGCACTCATTTCTGGCACTCTGTATGTTAACAGTACAATATTTGATTGCTAGTATTTTATTTAAAAGAAGAAAACATTGATAAGCCACATTGCCTGCCTTGAAAATTCCAAGTGCTCTTTGAATACTGATTGTGCTACAGCTCACTGGATGCAGAAGTGGGCTAATAGAGTGTTCCTGCAAGGATGCTAACACCTAGATCTTCCTAGGAGATAATGATTTCAGCATAAGCTTCAGTATCATATCTCTATATGCATGCCTGTTATCTTTTGTCCTAATTTAACTAATAATGCAGCATGCTAGTGAGTGATTAAGAATAGTCTAATGCACAAATATTTCTGTATTTCCTCTTTCACACATTATTTGGGCTTTAGTATACCACTGGGCACACCTCCAAGGCCTGCAATTCTTGCTCTAGTCAAAAAATATTTCTCTTTCCAGTTTTAAGAGCAGAGTTAGCTTGAGTCAAACTTGAATTAAAAGTGAGTTATTTTTTTATTTGCATGGCTCATTGGGGAGGTTTCAAGTTTCATTGAGGAGTTGGTAATTCGTAGGAGTTCCAGAAAAGTTAAAGATAAAAAGCCAGTATTAGAGTAAGAGTAGTCTTTGTTCATACAAGAGGTAGGTATTGTAGTGTTTTTAATTTGCTTTTGTCAGTAAAATTGTTTATATGGTGCTTTATAATCTGTGAATGTTCCTTTTAAGTACTGCCTGGTGAATATTTGTATATCAATAATATAACACATAATGTATGCCTTGACAAATAAACAAGGCATGCATCTGAATCCTTTTTACTGCATTAATGTAGCAGTGTCTGTTAAACCCCACAAAATTCTTCTTAGGAAGGTTTGGGCTCATGCTGTGGCTGCAGTATTGATAATGAAACATCATCTTTTTTTTTAAACACTTGTCTTCTGTGTCCCAAGTACTGCTGCCTGTTAGTTACAAAATTGATCTTCAAGCACTCCAGTTGATACTAAAAAATCTGTATGGGTCCAGAAGTTAGATTTGCCCCTCTTGATTCACATTAACAAAAACCGCCTGTGTTCCAGTTTTTTAAGATGTTAAACCTGGACCTGCTGATGTCATGGTCAGTAATAGACTTCTGTTCTCACAGTGATTTTATTGTTGCTTGTTGGAAAAGCAGAAGAGGAAAAATAGGAAGTCTCTGTGTGAGTTATTTAAATAAAACAATACAAGGTTTTCAAATAGCAAATTATTTGTTTTTATAGTATAAGCAAACTTTAATTCTGCAGGGATGTCATCTTCATACAACCGTGAACGCACTTACGTGAACTATATTTTCCCCAGAATATTTTTACTTTTGAAACTACAGATGTTAAGCATCTTCTTTCCTTTCTTTGACAGGAAATTCTGGTGATTAAAGATCATGGCAACCATAGAGGAACTGGCCCATCAAATTTTTGAACAGCAGATGGGAGAGGTACATACATTTTGAGTCCTATTTAAGAGAAATTGAATAATAAAATGCACAGACTGACATGTAAAAGCCCAAATCATGAAAGAAAATTTTTGATACAGACAAGGCTTCTGGACACTTCCCTCAGAAGGAGGAAGAACCTACTATGTCCATTTTAAAGTTACACTGCAAAGCCTTTTTTGCCAAAGTGCGCCCCACAAAAATTAAGAACAATCTAGCAGGGTTTCCACTAAGGCACTAGCTTTTCAGCTTGCTGTCTGAGCCTGTAGTGGTTTTCAGAGAGCCATCTGGTTGTGTAATTGCTTTACTCCCTTTTAGTTTAAAAAGTCAGGACACAACTATGCAATTACTTCATTTGTCATTTTTGGCTTCACTAGTAAATTTTGCCATGTTCTTCACTTTCAGATATATGTGCTTGCTATGTATCAAAAGAAAGATTGAGCTCCTGTTTCTGCAGATTTCTGGTTTTGGTTCTGTGTGACCTATGTGCAGAATCTGTGCACTGCAGCCAGAGAACTGCCAGAGATGCACAGATAGTTTGGGAGTGTGGATATGGGTATACATAGTTATCTAGAAAATTTCAGCATAGCATAGACTATTTAAAATTAACACCACTGTAAAATTAGACAGAGGCAGTAATTTATTTATCTTCAATAATGAATGTTATTTTTTGGCTTGAAATATCCACTCTTGGATTCTTGTCTAGACAAGAATCCAAGACTTACTTATCAAGTAATTTTATTTCCTCTCAGCATTGATTTCAGATGGAAAGGTTGGAGTGGGGGATGGGATGGTTAATTCTACCCTGAATAAATTTTCACAGCTTTTATTTTTGTAGCACAAGTTGTTCTGAGTGCTGCTAAGGCAATCTCAAAAGACATAAGTGGTTTATGGGATGTTTGCTTGTTATTACTTGTCCTCTTCATTAGGTGAGAACATGTGTTTAATGCAGTTTTGTTTTGGGGCTGTAATTCTTTGTTGAGGTCTAAATGGGGCTGTATTTCCTGTTGAAATTGGTTTGGTTTTGACAGTGCAAGGCTAGTCAAAGCTAGCTGAAGTGTACATTCCCCTCAGGATGGCGTGATGAAGGTGTTTGCCTCTGGGGTTTGTTTCTCAATTTCATAATGTGATTCCAGGACACACTGAGGTGACTTAGTATCTCAGTACCATGGGAGAGACAGGGTCCTTTTTCTGTTTCTTTCCTTATTAATTTCCCCACCAAGAGCAAGCTAATAACCCAGCCAAAACAAGTGGAAAGTTTTCTGCTGGGTTAGCATAGAGTAGGGTCTGAGAAGGCTCCTGCGACTACCAGAGCCAGCACAAAGAAGATGACTGGTAGCCAAAGGAAGGCAGGGGAGAAAACAGGCAGAGTGAAGGTGCAGTGCTGCAGAGAGCTGTAGCTGTTCTTGTTCATGGTGAAATCACAGCTGTACAGTTTTCATGGCTGTTGTTTTGTCAGCAGTGGAGATTAGGATTTGTGCTTTAGCAAGGTTTTACTGACTAAGATGGTCACACCGTATTTGGCAGCAGTGCAGCTTAACCATTCCCCAGTCCTCACTTAGCCACTTATTCTCACCCTGTGCTAGTCTTGCTCATGTAAGCTCTGTGTGTCATCATGCTGTGGGCAAAACTAGGAAAAAAATGAATGACAGCATAGGGGAGGAAGGTCATCTCCCTGTTGGTTGTGATCAGTGTCCTTATTTCGTACAAGGTGCGGCCCAACCAGGCGCGTGGTTGGAAGGACTGAAAAGCATCCCTGAGGGCAGTGCAAACTGAGACTCCTTAAGCCAAAATTGCTGTCACAGGTCCATGCCATGCATGAATGTGCTGTCTGAAAGGTGGAATCAGCAAGGAAAGCACTCTCACAGGGGCCTCCATGCAATAACTTACATTCCTGCTTACATACAGGCTGTAATTGCTTGGTGGCATTCCTAATCACTGAAAAATCATAGTTTAAGGTCTAGAGAGCTTCAGCAGTATTTTTGCTAACATTTATAATACTCTTGTTGAAGTAGTTTTAATTGAATTTACAAGAAAAATTTACATGAGTAGAACCTGAAAGGAAGAAGACCTGAAAGGAAAACGTTTTCCTCTATTGAGGATAATGGAAATGCTTCTGTCGCATTGAAATAATGATCAGAAGTGTTTTGTACATAGATTTTGATTTTTAAAATAATGCTAATTGTTGTTCATGAAACATTTTAAATCACAAAATTACCACAACAGTTTTACAATGGTGTTCACAAGCATACTTTTCTTAATTTAGGGCTTTTTACATGAAAGCAAAACATTGAAGCAAAATATAACCCTGTGTGTATGGAGCATTGTGCAGTGATTGTTGTTGCTCAGATTCTGCCATCTGCTAGTCATCTTTTGCTCAGTGCAAGATAATTCCTATTTCTGTATCAAGAATACATTTCTTGAATCATGTAGCCAAGCTACCTGCCAAGAGCATTCTTTCTTTAAACTCTGGCTGGAATAACTAAGTCTGTGGTGGTTCATTTCCACAGTCCTGCCAGTTTGCTGTAACAGAGGAAAGCTATATCATTGTTGAAACAGTCTGTCGCACATAAAAAGTACAATTTTAAACAAATTTTGCAGTTACTCTTATCAATATTAACTGAAATAAAACACCTTGTGTTCTGCATAGAAGTTAAACTGTCAAGCTGACATTTTGTGGGGTTAAAAGGTACATGTGGATCATGGCATTTTAAGGGAGCAAATGTGAAGCAGTTCTATAATATGTAGCTTATTTTGTAAAGCAAAGGTAAATGCACATAAAACTTTAATAATTTCTGAATCACCACATGTACCTGTCGATTTGAGTGGCTGATGCAGAACTTCAGTGCTTGAAAGTACCTCTCTTGAACTGAAAATGCTGCTGGTTGATGAACAGTTTTTTGTCCTTTACTTAAGCAAAGAAGCAGATATTATTTAAAAGTACTTGCACTCAGAAAAATTGGGTATTTTTAGAAAGCAGTGTCCAGAAATGACTCAGCAGTAGTTTGACAAGCATTTCTTTTGGTGGTGCTGGCAGTTTAAGTAATCTCCCCAGCAGATTAGCCTCACTCATTTGCTCTGATGCATCTGCTTCTGAGCATTGTGGAGACTGGATTGAAGAAGATCTGTGCTAAGAATAGCCTTTGTTTGCTGGGCTGCTTTTCAGCCTGCACCGGTGTCCAGGGCCAGATCACAAAATCACTGACCAGCCAGTTTTCCCTGCTACACAGAGGGGAGAGGAGCAAGTAAATTATGAGATTGCTACCAAAAGTAGCACCTTTTGGGGCAAAATGTCAAAATCAACATAGGCTAATGGGAGCTTGTATTTCTGCTAAAGGGGAAGTCTTACCCTCCTCCCCATCCCTCTCTCATACTGACCTCGAGCTGTGTGTTCTGGCCTGCTTTTGTCTGCTGATACTAACATTTAGATGATGGTATGGTTGCAAAATCAGGAAGCTGATCCAGGAGGAACAAAAAGCCTCACAAACTGTTATGAAATAGTACCTTGACTGCAATATACATATATATTCTCTGTATTAATTGGGAGGGGCAGAGGGGCAATGAGGTGCAGAGATGTATTGGTATAATGGTGTAAATACTGGGAATTATTGGTAATAGAGATTTGTAGTATGTTGCAGGCAGTTTTGTGAATAACAAAAATGTTTTGGAGTTACCTGGGAATTTAAGACAAAAATTTCAGGTTGAAAGTGTCTGTAAACTCTGTGAAGAGAAATTCTCTTTATAGTGCAAAAAATCTGGCCTTTCTGATCGAGCCTCTACAAATAGCAGCTGTCCTTAATTTTTATTGACAGATATTGTAATGAATAACACAATACCTTCCCCGCTATGCCATTGGCTGTAGGCTGTGAAGAATTTTAAAAATACTGATAATTGTTAAAATACTTCAATAAATTGTGTTTGAGAGCATTCACGCAGATATTTTATACAAGATACACTGTTTGCAAACTTTACACAATTTATTAGTTTTTCCTACCTTTGTTAATAGTTCTCCAGTATAGAATTCTTAAACAGAAAAACAGAATTGAAACTGCCAATTGCTGTGTTTCCATTCAAAAAAACCCTTCTGTCACTTCAAGTGAGCCATTAAAGTACATTTATTGCAAAGATAGCACAGCTATGGTGGTAGGTATTGTGTCTCATGAACATCAACAGTAGTAAATATTCAGGTCGGTTGCCATACATGGACATGTCAACAATTAGTTGCTTCACTTAAAGTATTTGTAAATTTCACATTGGAGGGTACTTTGAAATGGGTCTAAATCAGAATCTTCGAATTAGAAAAATTAAAGTGTTGAACTAGATTACAAGCATTCACATTTTTTATAGAATAAGAGTGTCAGACCTTCCATGGCCTTGTTCAGAGAAATTGGAAGCTGATGAAACCTGAAGGTTTACTCCATTAAGGTAGTGGCTCCATTAAAATAGTGTTATCTGTTGTCAGTCCATGACATTTGTTTCTCCTTTCTAGGTTACACATTCCCAGGAAGGTGGTACACAGACACTAATGGATGGGGCAGCACAGCGAATACAGATTGTCCCTGCAGATTCGGGCCTCTCTTTATCACAGCGGATACAGGTATGCTTCATCTGATGCATTTTAAAAGCAGACATGAGCTATTTGCTCTTTTTTGTTTTCATCTTGTTACTTGCTTTAATGTAAATATTCAGCCCCAGATGGCAGAGACCCTTTCTGTATAAATAGGAATAAAACAGCATTCCAGTCTTTCCTCTCTTTTTCATTTTTTTCTTTTTCCCTTGTAAGAATTTTAACATCACAAAAATCCTAAATCACTGAACAGAAAAGTACTTTTTGCAGGTGAAGCTATTCCTTGAAAGTTGAATATTTTGTCTAATTGGTAGTTCAACTAAGTTGGAGGATTTCTACATTTTGGAGCAGAAGTGGGGAGGGAAATGCTGCATTGTATCTTTGAAGTAATGAAAAAATGCAGAGAAACTTAATGCCTGAGAAGAATACTGATTTTTGGTTGTCCCAACCCATTTTGTATCTCTTGTTATTATAGTCCATAACCTGGTCAAGTAAAAACCTCCAGTTGAAGTGAGGGTAGTGAAGTTTTTGGCAATGTAGGTACTTAAATCAACAGAGAAATGTGTTTATGGAGACTAGGAACATTTGGGGAATGAAATTTTATGTTTTATGCCTTAGAAGTCAGTGCAAATCAGTTATATTTTTCATTTTCATTGTAGAGAAAAATATCAACTGCAGAATAAATGTAAAAAATATTCTCAGATATATGTTGTTCATACAAAAGCACACATTTAAGTGAGCCAGCTGCTAGTATAATCTTGGCTGCTTTTTCTTTTAGCAGCTTCACTCTAAACATTGTCCTCTGTTTTTCTCCTGTATTGGTGCATTATGTGCAAGCTTTCAACCTTCCAAGGCTCTTCACAACCACCCCCCATACAATATGGGTTTTTTTTAGAGTTTTTACCTCCCCACCTGTGCTCCAGTTGTGGTATGTCTTACCAATCATGTAGGTCTTCATTCTTTCAGCTGCCTCTGCTCTGTTTCTCACTTCCTGTACAGCTGTACTTTTTATTAATTAATTTGTGCTCATCAATTAAACAACATTCTGTCTTCAAAAAGGATGGTAAGCACTTTGGCTGTTGTCTCTTGATGTGTGTGGAACAACACTCAGTCAAAACACTCATCCTTCCTGCAAGAGACATCTACAAACATCACTAGTATCAAACTTAGTAATAAAAACTTTGCTCAGAGAAGAATTTATGTGAAGAGCAAAGTAGTTTGTAGGACTAAATGTATCTCTGTGAAATGTCCAACATAAATGCTACTTTTAATAATTTTGAGTTTATATTTCCAATCATTATTTTTTCCTTTATTATTATTAAATGCACCTAATTATCTGCAACAATGAAATAGAAAATCCTCAGTAGAAGATTCTTTAAAACATGTTTCATTAGTCACTCTTAGGGAATGATAGCATTTCTTCTGGGAGAAAAGTTGAATGTTACATTTGCTCAACAGGCATTCTGCACTAAATTGCTCCTGTTATAAACAAGTGTATTAGTTTTCTGTGTTTAGACATTTTCTTTTTTGTAAAATAGGAACACACAGATACCAAGGTGTTTATTGAATGATGTTCAAATGGAAATCAAAACTTGTTAACAAACAAGGCTTAAAGGCAATAAAGGAAAACAATATCTTCCATTATCATCAGGGTGCTTATTTGAAATACATGAGGGTAGTATGCAGTCAATCCTGAATTGATGTATTCCTGTTTTATAATATTATTGTTTTAGCAATATTGAGTTTCAGGTTATTAAGAAAGATAATGTGTTGTCACTGATTCGTGGTGGATTCGTGGTCAGAAGATAAATGTTTTTCCTCTTCCCTTTGACAATGTTTTTCTCTTACCTTGACATTTAGGTGTTGCAAGTTGTTGTGCTGTGCTGAACTGCTCCACTTTTCAGTGTCCCCATTGCAGTGTAGGTGGGGGTTTGCAGGTGTACGGCCATAAGAGTCAGCTGCAATCAAGAACGTGCTTAAGTGTTTAAACTGCTTTCTCTTATGGCTCTGTCAGTTGTCAGATGCTTGTCAGGTGCAGAAATCACTTGTGCAGGTTGAATAGCTGTGTAAGGATATTAATGTAGCACTATACCTGCTTTATCATGTAGTGAAAACTGCCTGGGCACCCTCCTAGGATTGCAGGAGCCCATTTGAAGACTGGGACTCTATTTGTTAAATAGAAGGTGAAGTGCATTGGGTGAAGTATCAGTGGTTCTTCTGCCTACTCTCCTGCCATATTTATCTACAAGTACATATATTTGTTTAATTACACAGCTGGGCTACAGTAGGAAAAAAGATTACTTAGTATATATGTTCCAAAAATAGTTTCAGCTGTACTTCAAGTTTGTGTTTGGGACATGCTGGTTTTTGGGTATACTTTTTATAAACTAAACTAGATGGAATATGTACCTTTTTGGGATACTCTCAGTTATACTTTTAAGATTTGATATAGAGACAGATTTTAGTTAAGAGTGTCTTTCAAAGAGCAGGTCTGGAGATTCAGAAAACAGCGCAGTGTTCTGTTTGGCTTTTGTACATCTATGCACCCTGTTGAGCATAATATACATTGGATTTCTCCTAATCCAAATAAAATGCTTGGAAAGATGCTAGATGCTTGGAAAGAAGGGGAATGGAATATCAGCTACTTTGGAAATAGCCAAAAATTACAAGAGAAGTAAAGATTGTGAATGAAGGAAAATCGAACAAAGAAAATTAAATTAAGGAATGAAGGGAAGTGAAAAGGGCAAGGAAGTTTGCCTTCTAAAGAATATAGAACCAATCTAAAGGAACTTAAAGAAGAAATAATGGTCTACTGTAGCTGTATGTGGTCCCAGACATAAGGATATATGAAAAAACTGCACAGAAAATTTATCATGTCGATAATTATTGTCATGTTTTAGCATTGTCTTCTCAGCCTACACCCCAAATCCCATGGTAACTTCTGTTCTTTAGCATTTAGAATGTTATCATTTACCTACAGTTTTCTCTTAGATATGCTTTTAATCATAATGTGTAGAGAAAAAGATTTGAGTTTTGATCCGTTAAAATGTTAAGAGCACAAGGCCACCTGAAGGAAGCACATTTGTTTTGTGTAATGAAACTCATGATTTATGAATATTTGAAAGTGGCAATATTGTGTTACAACTGCTGAAATTGGATACTCATCACTGCTTATCTTTTTAAAATGCAAACTATACACAGGCATTGGGCATTTAGAGAAAGTAATAAGCCTGTCATGAAGGTGCAATAGCAAAGTTGATAAAGAATTCATGTGAAATTATGCCTCGTTCAGTTTCTTTGTGCCATAGTTCTCCACCTAGGAAATACAATTAATACTGGCACCCCAATTATGGGGAATAAGATATGGTAAATATTGGACAACTAAATAAATGTCATCTGTAATAAAAATAAAATTCCTATCTGTAATATGAATGGTAGGCATGTGTAGATAAACATAAATGTTTGTCTACAGTTTAAAAAACAAGTTAATAGGAGACATTTTATTGATCTGTAATTCAAAATAGTTTGCAGGAAACAGTCTTTGTAGGATAATTCTCCTTAGTCTCCAGAATAAACCAGGCAGTTTTCCATATAGACATTTTTAAGGAGATATGCAGTGACTATAAGTGAGATTTATAATGGAATATATATAGAATCCGGATTATTTTCTCTGAGGATTATAATCTTCTGACCAAGTTGGCAGAAGGTAGAGGATTATTTAATAAAATTCTGCTGTATTTGTGCTTGAAAACAGGGATAAAATGGGGAAAACCACCCCGTAGATCTGTTCTTTTTCCTTAAAAAAAGAAAAGAAAAAAAGGCAGGGAAGGAGATTCTGTTCCACTAATTTATTTAGAAATGTATGTGTAAAAAAAGGTCCCCATAAAATGAAGCCTAAAATGTATATACAGGTGCAACAATATAATTGCTTTTCCTGCTGTTTACTGCTTACTTGTTTCACTTGGACATCCACGCTTGTGGTTTTAAGAAGTTCCGTGTTAAGTAACCAAACCTTGGAGGTGCTGCAGACACTTCATGTAGAGAGCAGTGAATTCAAGATTTAATATTTCTTATAACCTGATGGTCTTAGGGCTCAGCTACAGACATGCCTTGAGTTCTGGATGTTAGAATTGTCAGGAGTTTCAGTAGTGTTGTAAAAACATGTGTCAGTTGTAAAAATTGAGTACAGACTCAGGTTTTACTTCAAACACCTTGATTGAAATGTGTTTCAAATACAGTGAAAATCCAGGTTTTTGCCTGAGTTTAATTCACTCTTGTGTGATGGAGGGGAAGATGATCCTGCTTCTCAAATGTGAAAGGCAAAATCCCATTTTCTTCAAGTGCCCGGATTGGGTCCAAAAGGTTAAATCACCATAACAATTGAGATAAATGTATTATTAGATTGTCACAGATCAGCAGACGGGCCAGAAGATTCAGATTGTTACATCACTTGATCAGAGCTCAGCAGGCAAGCAGTTCATCTTAACAAATCATGATGGCTCTACCCCAAGCAAGGTGATCCTTGCCAGACAAGATTCCACTCCAGGAAAAGTTATCCTAGCAACTCCAGATGCTGCAGGTGTCAACCAACTGTTTTTTGCATCCCCTGATATATCTGCACAACACATCCAGGTAGATAATCCACTTTATTTCATATTTTTCATTCAAATGGGATAAGAAAAGATGTTTTATTTCCAAATAAGTCTGTCTGGGTTCTCCTTTTTGGTTTGTTTTTTTTTTTAAGTATAATTTTCCTTGCACTACGACTCACTGTGGTTACTAGAATTATG
The DNA here is from genome assembly GCF_028018845.1 of Melospiza georgiana. NCBI lineage: Eukaryota > Metazoa > Chordata > Aves > Passeriformes > Passerellidae > Melospiza > Melospiza georgiana. The sequence goes on from NC_080433.1 coordinate 36,985,773, forward strand.
AAAAAGCTTTTTTTAGTAAATTTCTTGCTTTTAAAATTTATATGTTGGCTCATGACATTAGGAGAAATACAGTTATTTTTATTGTCATTTCCAGATTCTGCCATGCCAACAGTCCTTTATTTCTGCTCGTTAATTCTCCATCTGTTTTCATGTATTGTTGAAAAACATTCACTTTTCTCCATTGTCCTTCTCTCTTAACATTTCCCTTTGCTGGTTTTCCTTTTTGCACGCTGTTGCAACTGCTGTTCAGCTGTGTGAATTGTAGTCCACAGCAGTGCTCAGACTAGTGGGGCAATACATGACTTCATGGGGGTGAGGAAATAACAATAATGCTTTTGTGTTTACTGATGTGATATTGTAGCTAGGCAGGGTTGTAGCTCCCTTAGCTGGTCCCCAGTGTACCTTACTCCATGCACATTGTATGTGCCATTTCCTTAGTTGCCACCCTTCAGCTTCCAGGCTTTCTGTCCCAGCCTGGCAGGGATGGCATGGCACTGATGTGAAGAGTGTCAGAAACTTGCAAGGAGAGCTGGGAGATGTGACCTGCTTCAGCATGAAATAGGAGGGTACTGCATGCAGCTGCAGTACAGTTACTGCATGTGTTCCACCCAGACACATTTATGCTGCTGTTACAGTACATCAGTGATGGGCCAGACTGCATTCAGATAGCTGCAGTCCATTTAGTCCCAGACTGCATTCAGATAGCTGCAGTCCATTTAGTCCCATATCAAACACTTAAACATTGTGACCATAAACAGCTGCTTAAGGAAAAATGTTAAAAGATGACCAAGTAAATAGGGATCTTTTTGAGCATATCCTTTTACTTCCATTAGCTGATGATACAGAGGAGCCACCTGATTTGGAGACTGCAGTTAGACCATCATATTTGATAGCTGCTATTAAAGTTAAACAACCATTTTTTGTTATTTATATAGATCATGTAAGCTTTATTCTGTATGAATATGTTAGATTATTTGACCATCTGAGAGAATTGTTTAATTAGGTGTCTCTTGCACTAGAAGATACTATTAAGGATTTGTGTGGGGGTTTATAGATCACTACAAAATCCTCTTTCAAGCAATCTCTTTTCAGCTGCAGACTCTTTAACTGTCCAGTTTGTGCTCTTCTGTGAACGAGTCCACTGATTCACTACCTACACATTGTGTAAGCTTAAAAGAATCTCTGTATTACATAATATTACTATTTTTGGAATTCACAGTTCTTTGTAAATGGACACCCTAGATCCTTGCTCCAAAGAATTTGATTACTGTGAATATGGGACCAGTAGCAAAAGCCAATCCTGTTGAGAGGCACTGAAGCATGCTTAGTGTTATCATACACTTTGTATTTTAGGTATGCCTCAACAAAAATATAAACTAGTGGGATATGAGTAGTCCACATAAAAATTATTTTCAAAGACAACTTAAGAGATGAGAAGTATGCCACACTGGTTTATAAGGCAAAATTCAGGAAAAGAGGAAATCTGTAAAAAAATTGAAAGCTGTCATTCTGATTGTATAATTTGGGGAAAATAGATCAGTTTGAGAAGCAACAGGGTATTCTGTCACCCCAGTTAAATTGTTCTGTTGTCCTAGGATATGTATGGGTAGAGATTTCCTCTGTTCATTTAAAATCCCATGAAATACAGAGTACCATTCATTTGCCATTCACCTGCATCCCTTTGGGATCTTTTGTATTTTTTCCCTCAAATGATCTTTCCATCTCCAGTTTCACCTGTTTTCTTCTTCTTCTGTAGCCTTCACTTGAAATGCCCATTTGTTTGTTCTGCCAAAAACCTCTCTGTTATTGCACCTTATCTTTACATTGACTCATTTGGCAAGACCCTTTCTCCCATCATCTATTTTAACTTCAGTGGCTCTTTTTCATATTAATAGTAAATTTTTATTCTTCATGTTCAAGGTCAGTTAATAAGTTCTCTGAGTCTGGGGTTTTTATCTCCTCATGGGCCAATTCTGTAGTCCTTCCTTATGTGGAACTTCCCATTTCAGTGCAGCTTTAATTTATGGAAGGACTTAGAATTTATATTTTCTATAATATCATGAAAATACATAATGTTAATACTGGACATTTGGACAGATCAATAGGTTAATATTCTCTTAACTCATCATCTTATTTTTCTTAAGAAGCTGGTGCTTTTTTGAAGAAAACATACTAGATGAATCTCAGAGACTGTATTGGTAACAAGGCTAACTAGAAAGAAGTATGCTTGTTAAACTTTCCTACATACAACGTCTGTACTATGTTCCAAACTCTAAAAACCACAATTTCCAAATTTTCTCTCTGGAGGAGAGAGTACTTTCTGGTTTGGTTACTTCCCTTTTTATCAGAGGTGCTGTTCTGAACGTGCAAAGCAAGAATATGGAGTCTGGCTTCCCTTTAAGGCACAGTAGAAGTTAAAAAGTCTTAAAGCTTCTAAACTATATTCTCTTTTGAATGAGAAGAACATTTTTTTCTTTTCTATGTCAAGATGATGTTTGGTTGTTACTTGTGATTTGTATGTTCCTTTTTTAAATGGATTTTTTTCTGTGCTTTATTTATGTTGTGGTGGGATAGTTTTCAAAGATAAGTGAAATGTTCTGGTGCCTGCCCTGTAGTACTGGGATTCTAAAATTATGGGCTTAACAAAGTTTTACAGGTGCCAGAGATATATGACTGAGACAAGAATATTTTAATAATGTCAAACTGTTACTGAAAGCCAAGCTATATACCAGTTGGAAATTAAAGGTTGTGTCCAGAGTACATTTCCTTTTGGTCCATATTTTGTATATTATAAAAAAAAGAAGGTAATAAACCTCTGTGTAGGTCTAGTAGCCTTTGCAAGGAATTTTTTTTGTTCGGTCTGTTCAGTGCTTCCATCTCTTTTGTACTATCAATGAACCACTAGTATATAAATATAAAATTGAACAAATGGTAAGAGTATGCAGATGCTGAAAGTTTATCAAAATGTCAGTCCATTTTGCAAAAGTAGAATTTAGAGAAATGAGATCTTGAATTCTTCTCAAAAGCATTACAAGTAAAACTCTTGTTCCCTCCTGAAAGGGAGCACAGTGGCATGGCAGTATTAGATGTAATCAAGAAAACATGATACTTTGTAGATTTAGTCCCCTATCTTAGACAAAAAACACGAGCATGAGATATATTTTATTATTTCTAATAGGTAAAAAAAAAAATTAAATTATTTCACACTTTTTTTTCAGATTTTAACGGACAACTCCCCCAATGAACAGGGCCTAAATAAAGTGTTTGATCTGTGTGTTGTGTGTGGAGACAAAGCATCAGGTATTTGTTTTTTTCTCTTTTTTTTAAGGTGGTGCAATTTTATAAAGTTTGAAATTCTTCTGAATTTCAGTTTGAAATTCTTCTGAAGCTGTGTAACAGTTTGCCTGCATATACATGTATAAATTTGTATACATGCAGTGGAGAATTTCACTAAGTGGTACTCTAGTATCCATGGATAGACTTTATTGTTGTTTTACATAGAATGATAGAATATCCTGAGTTGGAAGGGACCCTCAAGGGTCACTGAGGTCCCACTCTTGGCCCTGCACAGGACATCCCAAGAGTCACACCCTGTGCTTGAGAGCCTTGTCAAAACTCTTCTTGAGCTCTGCCAGGCTGGTGCTGTGACCACTTCCCTCGGGAGCTGTTCCAGTGCCCAGTCACCCTCTGGGTGAAGAACCTTTTTCCTACAATATAACCTAAAATCTCCCTGACCAGCTTTGTGCCATTCCCTTGGGTCCTGGCTCTGGAGGGAGTAGGTCAGTGCCTGCTTGTCCATTTCCTCTTGTGAGGAACCTGCAGACCACTGTGAGGTCTCCCTTCAGCAGGGAGCAAACTTGCTAGAAAGTAAAATGTATGAAATATTTTTTTCAAAAAATTGGCAAAGTTTTACATAAAAAATACAGTTGCTAGAGCTCTAAATATTTGTCAGACCTCACCCATCTCAAGGAAATTTCTGCCAAACTTAAGGCAAAGATCTGTTTGGTATGTTCTAATTGTTAAAGCTTCTCTGACTCCCCAGAGGAGGGCTGGAGTCTCCCTTGAGGGGCTGGAGATCCAAGGAGGTTTTCCTCCTGTGCTGGCCTTGGAATATTGGGCAGTGGTAGTGGCTCTGGGGACAGTGCCATCTTCCTCTGAGCAGCTGCAGGTTTTGGGGGGCCTCCCATGTGACAAGCACTGTCATGAAAACTGCTTTGCAGATACTTCCAAGCTGGAATCCAAGAAGCTACATCAAAAGAGTAGGTGAAAAAGCAGCCCTGCTACTTTGCAGAATGAATATTCATAATCCAGCTGCTACTAAAATGTTTCAGACAATATTCTTTTAATACATACGATGCTTTTGAAATTTCACATTTTAGTAGTGGTAAAAAGGTTGTCATAGAGGAATCTAGAAAACCTGTCAGAATTTCTAGAAACTTCAGGAAAGAACCTTAAAATGTTTTCTCCTAAATTAGGTTATATTTGTGATTTATTTTGTAATGTGCCATATGTATTTCAAGGATTCATAAATTAAAATTGTTGTAACTGCCAAACATGCCTTCATCAATCCTTTTTATTAATGTTTCTATTTTATGCAAAATCAAAATAATTCACTTCTAAAAATAAAATCTTTTTTTTGTAGTATATTATAGAAATTTTTGTATTATATATAAAACTTGCAGAACTGGTCTTCAGAAAAAAACATTGTACTTCTTTTAGATTATTCTTTCATTGATGCTTTACTGCAAGAACTGTGGACATACCATTACCCTGTTAGGAAAATGAAAGGTGAAAATAAAGCTTTGAAGTGATTGCCTCATGCTGTCAATGCCATGTTTGCACTTTCCATTGTTGGATTAGATTTAAGGCATACAATTTCAACAGCTGAAATTGTAATGACAAATCACAGGAAAATCACTAGAGGAATCTATAAATTTTTTTTTTTTTGCTATGTTCTTACCTATTTTCTTAGTCTTTTTTAACACTGCTGTCAACAGATAAGAAATAATTTGATAAGCAACTTTCTTGTTTGTAAAATCTTGTTTAAGAGCTCTGAACTAGAAAAACAGCTCTTGCTTTTTATGTTTTATAGCCTCAGTATATTTTAAGATCTGCAATGGGAAAAACAAGTGTTCCTTTTCTGGGTAAAATAGCTAATACTTTGTCTTTAATAAATGTCAAGTCCATAAAATGAATATGATACTGTAAAATTAATGTCACGTTTTCTGTTGCTTTGGAACTAGGGCGTCATTATGGAGCAGTGACCTGTGAGGGATGCAAAGGATTCTTTAAAAGGAGCATACGGAAGAATTTGGTTTATTCGTGCCGAGGAACGAAGGACTGTGTCATTAACAAGCACCACCGGAATCGCTGCCAGTACTGTAGGCTGCAGAGATGCATCGCCTTTGGCATGAAACAGGATTGTAAGTCTGAATAGGAGCTAACTGCTGCACCTGCCAGCTGCTTCGTGCTGCAAAAGATATGCTTTGTATAGATACAAATTGTTATTTTGGTTACAGATTTTTAAATCGTTGTATCTTTTTCCTGTTAAGGAAGTTTGGTGTATCAGAATGTTAAATGCTTTCAGGTGTTTGCTTTAAAAGCTTCGCAAGCTCCATCCCACATGATGAAAGTGAATGAATTGTAACTCCTATGTGGCAAATATCAAACATGTCTGCATTTTTTTTGTGCAGTTCAAGTTAAGTTACTGAACTTTTTGAACTCTACTTTTCTTTGTTTTTCCACAACTGAGATTGCTGTTCACTTTTGGCAAAGCTCTGCAGAGACAATTATTCACAAGGCAGAGATCCGTAGTGACCTACAGTTCAGTTGTTACCGATTCATGCAGATTCCAAGTTCCTTTCTAGCTTTCCATACATTAGATGTAGTGGTAGTGCAATATCACAGCAGTATCAGAATACTAAATACACAGAAAATCACACAAAACACAAATTCTTCAGACCTAATACTGTGACACTGTTGTAGTACATACAGTATTGGTCTTGTTCTCTGCTCTCTGTCATCCTGCACTTACTTTACTGACCCTCTTGAACTTCTGTGGACATTTCCTCCTTACAGCCCTGCCTCTGTCAGCAGAAATCAGTAACACAGAGGAAATTAATTCAGAAAGGGAGGAAAAGCTGGGGCAGTGAAAGTGGATCTTTGCCCTCTAGTTCAGCTGGCAGTAAGTAAGAAAAGGCCCCTCCACAGAAGACTTTTTAAGCAGAACAAAATCACTTGGCTTAGGGATCAGAAGGCAGGAAAATAATCTCTGGGTCATGGGGGAATAGTGAGTGGGAGAGAGGACTGTTTGGTGATAAGAAGTCTCATTCCTCAGTGGGGTGGAGAAAGGAAAGGAAAGAAAACTTAACATGGTCTTGGACTGTAGCTCCCTAAGTGAGGGTTATTTGTCCCTTGAAGAATCCTTGGCCTTTTCTCAGCAAAGTGAGAGCTACTGAGCACAGCATTTACAAAGGAAGATTAAATACTTGCCTCCATCTCCCACCCTTTAAAACACTATTTGTGGGTTGCAGGCTGACTTCAACAGCATTGTCAATACTTAAAATTACAACATAGGGGGTTTAAGATGCTTATCAGTGTGAAAATTTGAATAGCATCACAGTCTACTGCTATCTTGAAAAATTTTTAATTTTTTATCTGAAGTTACACATTTTTCACATTTCCACATTTTCCCTATAGAGGGTAATACTGTAAGTTTCATTTTAATGTTCAAAGCAAGATGATACATTTGTAGGCTAAAGCCCCAGTTCATTCCACCTTGTTTCACTGAGTCATTCAAATTTAAAAATCCACTTATTCTCTGAAATCAGTAACTGTGGGCCAGGGTCTTGCCCTGATTTATCTTAAATGGTCTGAACTCAACTTTGTGAATGTACCTTTCCCTCTGTATTGTCTGAGGTCCTAACCTGAGAATCTTCATTAAGTGGATGAAGTTATATGGGTTCAACACAGACCCACAATCCATGGAAAAACATACCATGAGTCCTTTACAAAGGAACTGAGAGTGTGAGATAGTGAAACTGAATGAGAAGCTTTAAGCTGCCACTTTGATTCAAGTTAAAAATGAGGCGATGTCTCCCTTAATTTTAACTTTAAAATGTTGCACTATGTTCCATCTCAGACTTTGACTACTACATCATTTCACTTAACTCATCAAGTTGGTGTGCTGGTTTTATCCAACTTGTTAGCTTGTGGTTATGGGATATATTATATATATTTTATATATATATATATGTGTGTGTATATATATATATATATGTGTGTGTGTGTGTATATATATATATATTAGCTATTTTCAGGATTATTATTAAAACAAATATTAAATAAAGAAGAAAGTATTATTTCTTATTCTGTAATTCAGGGTGATTTAATAGTTGGATATTATTTCTGTAGCTGTACAGTGTGAGAGGAAACCTATTGAAGTGTCAAGAGAAAAATCTTCGAACTGTGCAGCTTCTACAGAAAAGATCTACATTCGGAAAGATCTCCGTAGTCCATTAGCTGCAACCCCAACTTTTGTAACAGACAATGAAACAGCAAGGTATGTAAATTGTATTCAGAAGTGGCTATCTCTGTCTTCTAGAAAAAAAAAAAAAAGATTGAATTTTAAAATTAATCAAAATTAAAACTTGTGCTGTTTTCTGTCAGATCAACGGGTTTGCTGGAATCAGGAATGTTTGTAAACATTCATCCGTCTGCAATAAAAAGTGAACCTACTGTGCTGATGACTCCAGATAAGGTATGTGATGTTATTACTGATATAATAAGTAGAGCTAATTGCTGTAATTGTATATGTAAGGAGAGAAGGGTGTTCTATTTGGTTAAATTAATTTTTAAAACACTCCTTTACAACATTCACCACTGTTACAAATGCCTTCTCTTTACAAGAATCCTCTTAGCATCACACAGTAAAAACACTGAAAACACAACAAAGTAAATGCCCTTCCTTCACATTTTTAGGAGCCTTAAGGGCAGTATTATTTTAATTTTTGTTTTGGGATAATCCTGACACTTGCCCTGCTCTTTTGTACAAATGAAGTGAAGTGTTCACAACTTCTTATGGCACTATTACACACTATAACAGTGCCATGTGTAAATACAGTTGGATATGTTTTTCTCCTGAATCACTATTTTTTTGGCAAAGCTGATAAGATTTATCTCATAAACAATTTTTTTTATGATCTATTTTTCCTTTGTTTCCATTTTGTTGCACTTACTGATCCACTAAAGTCATGTGGTAGCTTCTTCACATATGGCACAGTATTTGTGTTTTTCTAGCTGATATTAAATTACCTCATGTGAGATAATGGAGATAGTGCTGCAGGCAATCTTGCCCCTGATAAGTTGCAGCTGTGTAAGACAGGTGACACCAGCACTGAAGGAGAAGCAGCATGGAATGCTGATGTGTATTGACCAATCACAAAAGAGTAAAAGGGCAGGCAGGTGTTATGCATGTGAGAGAAAAGATGTAAAGAGTTAGGAGGAGAGAGGTGGTGTTAGAACTACCAGGTTGTGCTGTGAGAGGAAGGGGTCTGTATTGCTTGGTGCTGCTTGTGGCATTTTAACAGAGAGAAGGTGTGAAGGCTTCAATAAACTGCTGATGCTTGCTACCATCTTTGGTGCTAATCTTTTGAGTCCTCTGTCAATCAGGGGAAGTTTTTAGATAACAAGGGACTGGCACTGGTGTCAATCATGTGACCACTGTCTGATTGGTGCCCTGTTTTAGGGGTGAGGGACAACAAATGGCACCCTGTGTGAAGAGTGACCAGCAGCACCCTCATGCTGTTTTCATGTATTTTGCTTTGCTTGTTCTGTCTGGTGTTAGCAGCAGCACACTTGTCTGTAATAATGTACTTTTTTTTTTCTTTTCTTTTGCTGGGATAGAGTGGGACACATCTTACTGCTTCTCTGAGTTTGCTAAACAGTACTGAATCACTTTTTTCCTTTGCAGTTTAACAAAGACATAAACACCAAAAAGGCTACAGCATAATTCTTTTTATGCTTGTTTATAAAGGTGACTTTTCATTAATTCCTTCTTCTCATTCTCCTCCCCTGTTACTACTGACTCATTTACATGGTGAAGGAACATGCTAAAAATATAATCTAGAGCAGTCTTATATTCCTGGTGATAGACGAGTGCTTAGAGATGTGAAATCTTTCTGCACTGGCTTATCATCAGTAGTATTCTTTCTGAAAGAGATAGCTATTACTTTTACAAGTAAATGTCAAAGTATTCCATATTTTTGATGCAGTGCAGTGTCTGATGGCTGTATTGTGGTCACTTATGTACTGAAAACAGTTTTCTTACAGGTAGATCTTTGTATGTGCTCTGTTCTTCATTTGTGTGAAAACTAGGCTCTTCTCTTGCAGGTTTACTGCTGACAATTATCTGAGAATTAAAAGCTGTTCTTTTCCTTTAGGTAGAAGCATGTCAAGGAGATTTAAGTACACTGGCAAATGTAGTGACTTCATTAGCAAATCTCAGTAAATGCAAAGACGTGTCACAAAGCAGTACAGAGCTATCCATGATTGAAAATTTGAGTAATGGAGATGCATCATTATCTGAACTCAAGCAAGAAGAACAAGCTAGTAGTGATGTTACAAGGTAAGGCATATTACACTTAAAAATACTATCCTTTTCAAGGTCTCTGTCAATTCAGACCAGACAATTAGTTAATTCATCACAATGTAGGAAATTTATCTGCTTTAAAAGTAATAGTAACATCAGCATAAGCTCATGTAGAAGGTAAATATTGTAAGATTCTTCCAAGTGAAATTAAAAGAAATTTCCATTACAGAAATAAATCCTTTTAGTTGTTTGTACTTGAAATTGATTTCAGTATAAATGTTACAGCTGATTTTCTTACCTTTTGGTTGGCCTTGCTAAGGTAGGTCTTAGTTAGGTCTTGTACTGTAGTCTTAGTACTTAGCATCATACTGGAAAACTTGTTCTTAAGAGATCTCATCTGTGTTAAGTGCCTGTAACTATTAATCACCTTAAAAGCTTGAAAAGCAATTTCCTCCTACACAAGAGAAGTTAGAGAATTCTCACTACCAATATTAATACATTCACTATCTTAAAAACTTGTGTTCAGCACTGGGTTTAACTGAGCTGTTGTGGTGAGCATATGTGTAAGATGTATATACAGAACATTCACAGTTTTTCCATCAGTCACAATCCTGTTGGTTGTCATTTCATGCAAGATTCTGACTGCTGTCCCAGCAATATTCTTTTACACACCACCCACATTTTACATTCTGTTCTGAAAGTGTGTGTGGAGTAAATCTGTTTAGGGGAAAAAGGTCAGCATATAGTGGCTGAAAAATCTGATTTCCCCTGTGGTCTCTACTGCTTTGTGTAATTGCAAGCAGATTACTTTTTTTCTGTTCCTTTCTTTATATACTGCTTAGAAAGTCAGTCTGACTTCTTATTGATGCTGATTTGGGCCCTTACTGTGTCCTCCTCAGTAAAGAATGTTAGAGTATGCCATGTAAGTGGTATTGTTACATGTGCTGATAGCCATCATTCAGTACTATGGCTGTTCAGAGATGTGTAGTAATCTTTCATTTGCTGGGACTTCCAGATGCTTTTTTTTACCAACTTCAGGGTTTCTGTTCAGTTCTAAAAGTGTCTATAAAAGGCATCTGGGTCTCTCAGCCAGAGAGCTTGAAAGAGCTCTGACTTGACATACTGTTGTCAAGTAGGTTACCTAATAGCTGTACCTAATAGCTAGTTAAATGTTGCTGTGAAAGGGAAGTTGTTATTCCAAGAGAAACTAAAAATTTTCTCTAAATTACTGAGTTCCCTGTCAGGCCCTATGCCAGCATGATCTAACAGACGTGGATGTTTATTGAGGAAGAAGAGGTTAAGGGACTTCAGAGAGCACATTTCATCCATCCATGCTTTTTATGTATTTTATTCATTGCTTGCAGTAGTTACTATTTCAGTTTTGCTGCAAGCAACCCATTGCTTTTATATTGTAGTTCTATGTGCCTTGTTCTCTAATGCTTCATTATATTATTTCTTTACAGTTTATCTGCAGTCATATATCTGTTGATGACCGAGCCTGACAAAAAGAGAACCAAAATTATCTGTAGCAAAGGATATCAATACCATGTATTTTAATGTTGATTATGCCTCGTTTTCTCACTTTGTGGGCTAGATTTTCATAGCTCCCAGGCAAGCTTTGTTCTAGATTCTCCTTTTCCTGGTGTTTTACCTTACAGACCTTGCTCATGGTGGGGCTTTGTGTAGGAAAGGACTCACATTGCTGAGCCATGAGGAAGCAAAGCTGCTACTGACTTCTACTGGCTTACTACTGGCAATTAATGAGATAGGAGGGAGAAGATTTCTTTGAAAGCAACATTGAAGAATGACTTGGGAGGAAAGTGTCATGGACAGACATGGTTAACAAGTGTACATGCCCACACTATTTTTCTAGCACTCTTCAGTCTGTGCTAGAATAAATACAGGATAGTGACAGATGCATGTGACATGTACCTTTTGGGGAAAGGGCAAGTCTTGTTCTCTTAAATTTCTGTCCCTGCCACATGAAGAACCTTGCAGAGATCCTGGTGTTTCTTTAAAAGCTGTCACTGAGCTGCTGTGTTTGCCTGTTCTACCTAAGACTACAGAGTGAATTATGGAAGACCTGAAACTCAGATCTTCTAGCGGGAGTCCATAGTATAGTTTCTAGAGCTGAGCCATGAGTGCCTTCCCTTTGTGCCAACTTTGTGCATACCAGAGACAGAAGATGGCCAGGTATGTCTGTACAGTCCACTTGTGTATGCCCCAGTCACCCTGGTGTGTACACATCAAGGTGCACAGGCTAGTGAGGCCCAAAAAGGAGTTCATTGACCATCCCAAGCCTTGAGGCAGTGTCAGCAGCTCTTTCCCTGTGATATTTCATTTGGTTGTGCATAGTCATGTTAAACAGCTAGATTTTTTTTTTTTTTTTTAGTGTGTTAGTGAATTCATGTAGCTAGAGAGAGTGTGGGGGTAGAGAAGTAGAGAAGCTGGCCAAGTTCTATACCAGATTTTGGAATTAAATCAGTGATTTTAGACTCTGTGGTAATAAACACTACTATAAATTGAGAATGAGCACTACATACATCAGCTTTTGTAAAGTTTTCTGGCCTCAGTGCATGAGTTTTTCATGCAACACTGTATAGAAATGTCGCTGTTCCCTGGATACATCATGTGTCTGTAGGCAGTGATGACGTCTGTCTTTTTGATTGGAGGTGTGTCAGTTGTAGTTCTCAGGTGTATTCATGAGCAGAAAAACAACATGTGTTATCAAGCAGCCAAATACTGAGTAATACATCTGTGCTTGTCCTGACATCTGCCCTCTGGAATTTGTGCTTGTGACAACCAAGAGGCACTGCAGTGCAGCAGAGGGTACTAAGGGTTGTATTGAAAGCATGGGAGTGCTTTCTCTTACATATTTTGAAGCAGTCTTTTCAAATTAAGTTGAAAAATCTAACTACAACTCATTACTTAAATGTTTTACTCTGCTTGTTCTTCATATCAATAAAGCCTGTAAAATTTATATATGTACTAAGTTACTGTAACAGCAGTCTGGTGATCATGTCCTCAAAACACTCATGCCAGCACTCTCAGTGAACATCACTAAAGAGATCCTGAAAAGCAAACTGTGATTCAGCAGCACAACCAATATGTCAAAACTGTGAATTTGTTGGCAACTAGTGTAAACAGGATCTGCCGCTAATTTTTGTTTCAGAGTTCGATAGAATGTCAGGAAGAGCATGCCTGCTGACTTTTATTTTCCAAAACTCACTCTTTGAAACAGACTTCTATATGCAGGTTTCAGGCTTGTGCAGGTTCCTTTTAAATTGAAACGGTGTCTGAAATGAAATTTTCTTTTTGTTTGTTTGTGATCTTACAGGGCATTTGATACTCTTGCAAAAGCATTAAATCCAGGAGAGAGTGCAGCATGCCAGAACTCTGAAAGCATTGACACCAGTGCACAGCTGCTTGGTGGAGAAACAAGCATGAACATCGTGGAAATAGAGGGGCCACTACTCAGTGATGCTCATGTAGCATTCAGGGTATTGAATACTTTCTTACTGTTGACTGTTTGTAACTGTTTTGGCATAGTGATGTACAATAATAACCTGACCAAGCTTTATTTTGAATTTCTTAGAGGAGTATTTGTTCAGGTATTAGCATTAATTTCCAGTTAATAAACTGCTTTTGTTTGCTGGTTAATTCTTTGTTTGGGAGAAAATCCTGCACTCTGCAGTGGTTTAGCCGCACTGGTTATTTTATAGTTACTTACCTTAAAAATACTGGGTAAGCCATACAAAAGGATTTACATAGACAAAGTATTTGCATGGAGCAGAGTCAGCGTTTCCTTGCATGAAGCTGAGTCAGCATCCACATTCTCACTTGAATGAGTGGATCTGATGCAATCTGCAGCTGGATTTTGAGACCTCTAAGTGTATCTGTCACTTTCTTGTTTTTGTAGATACCCTATTTTAGCATGCTAGTAATTGACTTAAATACAGTTGCTGTGTTAGTTAGCCATATATTTTCTGGATTTATTTCTCATTTTACAAGGTTGCAGGAATTCCTTCTATCTTTTTCTTTTTCCATCCTTTATATCCTTATTTTTCATGGATATATCAAAAAACTTGGTCATCTGAAAACTCAGTAACAGGCATTTGGTTAAACTTTACCCCTCTTACAAGCATCTGTTTTGATCATTCAAATGAACATCTCTAATGCAAATGTCAGCATTTTCTTTAAAACTGCATTAGTCAGAACATTATATTAAAAAATATTAATTTCTGAAGACAGAATTACATGTTCTAAGCTATTTTGGGTCGAATCTCTTTCTTCACATACGCAGGTAACATCATTAATTTTACTTACTAACATTGTGAAGGGTCCTTTCTGATATATGTTGGTTATATTTTTTGGACTTGTGAGGAGCTGTGTATTAGGTATTGTGATCAAACATCAAAAGATTTATCTTGTATTTCTTTGTAAAATATGAATTAATATTTTTATTAATTAATAAAATAAAAATATATTATTTGTGAACTAGGATTCTCACACATTCTCTCTCTCGCCAGGAGTTGTAACTCCTCTAATGTAAGCAACTTCATTCCACTTACAATGATTCTTCTCTCTTACTCCTTCAGAATGTCTCAGAAGTTGAGTTTTGAGATTTTCGATTTCCAGTTGTCCCAGACATGAATTTCCATGAATGAATCAAACTTTGTCTTTTTTGTTGCTGTGTAGTTATTTAATATACAGTGTGTAATGGTGTGACTAATAATGCAAAAGGGAGTCATTCAGTTTTATTGGGATTATAACTTATTTTATTTTTTCATTTACAAGAAACTCAAAAGACTGATTTCTTCCTAAATGTATTATGAAGAAAATAAAAGAACTCTTACACTTTCTTCTTTTTTTCCTACTTTTTTTTTTCTTTTTTGCAGCTCACCATGCCTTCTCCTATGCCTGATTATCTTAATGTTCACTATATTTGTGAGTCTGCCTCCAGGTTGCTTTTCTTATCCATGCACTGGGCACGTTCCATTCCATCTTTCCAAGCTTTGGGGTAAGTGTTCCATTTATTCACTTACGTTGTGCACATGTGCTTTTGAATTCCTGGGTTTTGCTGGCTTCTTCAGGGACTTGTAAAAATATAAAACTACTAATTAAACCTGTTATAAATCTTAATTGTAAGGTAAATTTTCAGAATTACAACTACTCCAAATTTGAGTCCAAATTCAGGACTTGGTTGGGTTTTGTAAGAAAAAGGAGTAGATTTAAAACAATCAAACACCTTCACACTGCTGCTTCTTAAATATTTTGAGAAAATAGGAATTTCTATCAGCTTTTTAATAGCTACAGCTCTGTGCTTCATCCTGATGCTTATCAGGCAATCACCAAAAAGAAGCTCCTGTCTGAATCTCCAAAATTTTTATCCTGATAAGGTGAATTACTAGTAATAATCTTGCCTTTAATAACCTACATGAAGAAAATGGTTTGCTAGATTCAGCAGACATTCCGAATGAAGCTGTCTAGTTTCAGAAGATTTGCCAAAAATAATTTGCTCCTGTAACCAAAAGGTAATTCTAACTGTTCTTTTTATAGTTTGTATAACATCCTGCTTCTCCATCAGAATTCAGTGTATCACTTAGGTTCAGTTTTGTAGTCCACTGCTGATCATCATTAAAACAAAAATGTCCAAACTACATGGGAAAAACTGATTTTTCCTATATTCAGAAGTTATGAATATTATGAATATTATGAAGATACAAATAAAGATACTGTATCAAGTCTGACACAAATGGTGAATAAATCATGATAGTTTGTTCTCATCTCAGTGTTTCTGTTTAATTCAATATCAAAATAGCCTGTGACTGTGGCAGAAAAGAGAATTCCTTTTTTAAAATGGGGGATTGTCCCCTTTTCTAGGCAAGCTGTCAAAAACAGGATGATCTGTGATTACCATTTATGTTTACTCAGATGCTTCAGCCAAATTATTCTACACTTTTTAAGGAAAGATACTGCATTGTGTGTAATTAAGCCTTTGTATTGGAGAAGGACAAAGGAATATTGTATAAAGTTAAAGAATAGTAGGGGTAAAAAAATAGTTAAATATGATGTTTTGTTCTCGTAGAAATTGTTGACCTGCAGAATTACAAAATGCATAGCAAATAGACATAGTACATTATGTCAAAAGGTTTTGGTTACAGAGAGACAACTGCAAATTAGTACAAATTGGTATTCTAATAAAAAATGGGAATTGCTTCTTAAAAATAAAATGTAGTACAGAAGACCTCTCTCGCCAGAAAGATTTAGCAAGAAAAATCTGCACCTGCTCTTTTTGTCTGTTACTTCACAATATATTTTTCTGCTTAAAAAATGTGGAGGAGTAAGCTGCCATAATAGTGTTAATATTCACCTGTAATAGCATTTATAGACCCAGTCAAGATCATGGGCAACAGTATATAAATAACATAAATTCAGTTTCTCTTTGAAGCGCCTAAAATGCAAACTATTTTCAAGTAGAGATGTATTTGAAATTAATGCACCCTTTATAGTTGGAGTACATTATATCCTATAATTTTGGCTTTCAGAAGAGTGACTCATTTCACTTTTAAACTGAAGAGAAATTCATGGAGCATGATGAGTAATGGTTTTGTAAGGAAGATGGATAATTGTACCTAGATTGTTTCCTCCTCAGGCAACATTCTCCTTTAGTCACAGCAGGATAGTGACCTAATGTTGTAGTTAATAATGCCAGATATTGATTAGCTCATCTTCCTGCATGGGCATCTTTATTCTTAAGAGAGTTTCCTGCTGAAACCATCACCAAGCTGGTAACAAGCTGGTTACAGTTTTGTGAGGCTGCTTAAGCAAACTTAAGAACTGGTTCTGGTGTAACTTTGATCAGCCATAAAGATGCTGTAGTTGATATTTTTATCTACACACACATATCAGAGGAGTAGCCAGTACACCGTGTTTTCAATAGTGCTCAGCACAGTCCCTCTGATTATGTTAAAGGAGATGAACAAAGATGTGACCAATATGTGCAGAAGCTGCATGTACAGTATCAAGTCTACCATAACAAGAACTTGATCAGAATGGAAACAGTGCTCTCAGTAAGCTCTTTGTAGTCCAGTTAAGGACAGGTCTGTGTTCACCAGTCTTTTGGCATCTTAGGATTGCACTAAATCATCAGAACTGTTCCTGAAGATTATATCTGCATTCTTCAAAAATCCATTCCACTGTATTTTTGTAGCTGAAATCCTGGCTTTAATATGCTTTTCTTCTTTGATAGATCTTGTACTTCTTTTAAATTTCCATTACTTGTATTCACTGGCTAAAACTGAAACGTCTTACCTGAATTTGGCTCCTTTCTGGTGGGATTTGCTTTCTAAGGTACTGAGGTCTTGTTCAGCTCTGTGAGTTAGAGCTGCTTGGCATAACTAAAAGTTAGGTTACTAATATGAAAGTGGCTGAATATAAATTGATATCTTTTATTTTAAGCTGCAGCAAATAAATCCTTATGACTGATATTTATACTTTGAAATGTGTATTTCAAACCTTATTCCAAACTTGAAAGGGATGCAGACAGTAGCAGCCAGGAAGCTCAGAAGCTTGACCACACATGTTCCATGTCACCTCTATCTTTAATTAAAAAATTATACCAACCTGTCAGTTTTCAAGTGGAAAAAAACCCCAAAACCCGTGAGTCTGTTCTATGTCTAAATACAGGAACAATGCAATCTTTTTTTGTCCATGCATACAAATGTTGTCCCAAATCCTAAGAAAACTAGTATGGTGGAGTACACTGTGACAGTTGTCATTTACTGTAACTTCAGCTTGCTTTTGTAATAGAAATCTATCTCCTTTTAGGTCACTTAAACAAAAATGTATTGCTTTACAAAAGTCACTTTAAACAAGGTATTTTAATTCTAGCATGCAAAGTAAAATGATGCAGAACTTCATTTTGGTGTTGGTTGTAATGATTGAATTAGATTAATGTTTTATGAAGTGTTCTTCAGATTTAAAAAAATGTGTGAATGCAAATGGCTGGTTTTATTAAATTATTGTGCTTTTCAATAGACAGGATAACAGCATATCATTAGTAAAAGCCTGCTGGAATGAACTTTTTACGCTTGGTCTAGCACAATGCTCACAAGTTATGAATGTGGCAACGATCTTAGCTGCTTTTGTTAATCACCTTCAAGGCAGTTTACAACAAGGTAAGGTGTATACTGTGCACATTGCAGACTTGGGGAATTACTTGATATTTTTTAAACTTTGAAGTGCACAGAAGCTCGCTCTTTATTCTTCAATTGTTATTGTAAATTTACTGTTTAAAGAATTTCATGTTAGTATTGAAACAAAAGGATACTAGCAACTACAGTCCCCAAGATAGACTATTTTAGCAATTTTGCAAAAGTCAGCTATTATAATATTTAACTCCAAATTATTTTTTTTTTAATTTTTGTGTTTTCTATTGTCTAATAGTGTTCTGCTGTCTGTTAATATCATCAGCCCAAATTAGGAATATTTTGGGCAGCATCAGTGTTAAGAACACAGGAGTACTGTGAATATGATTCCTCTGTATGAAGGATACAAAGTAAAGAATGACCCACCTGTCCTTGTTCCTCATAGCTGTGACACAAAGCAGCTAAATGCCAACTTGGTGATACAGTTCCTTTAGATAACTTGGCTTGTTGACTTCCATGTATTAGTTTTAGTCTGCATGGAAGTCTTCAACAGATCTCCACTAAGTACACTTTGTTCCTTGGTAATCCTATGTCCTGCATCTTTGGCATATTTTTCATTTAAATGAAAGACATATCAGTTGGCCTCTTTTATGATAAGGTAATTAAAGAATTATTTCCAAGGGGTTTTTGTGATTTAAAAACATCCACAAGATCCTCCTGTAAATAACAATAGGTTAAAACAAACGAGTCAAATAGTGAGATGTACTGGAACAGCTAACAAATCTGATTGTCTCTAGCAGATAAAAATGGAATCTGGAAATTTTAGTCTATGTAATAGTAATTTATGTTTACCAGAAAGGGTATTGTAGTAACTAGTCATATTTTTATCGTTATTAAAAATATGTATTTCTGCCATTTAAACTGGGAATCCAGGTTGACTGCAAAAATCAGTTGTGCAGTCTGCCAGCTGCAGTATCTCCAAGAGATATCAAGTTTGTGGATGGGTTATGGGTTCTTGGGCTGCTTTGCTACTGCTGACTCAAGGGGAACAGCTCTGCACCAGCCATGTTCCCCTCAGTGTAAATCAGGGGAGATGAATAGTTCTCCTTTCCCAGCAGTGGCATGGTCTCTGACTAAACCACCCACAGAGCTGGACACTGTCCTGCCATGTGGCACCTGATCCTTAGGCACAGAGCACAGGTCAGCATTAGCAGTGTATGCTTTACTTATAAGTAGTTTCTTCCTTCCTTGATCATTTCAAGCTCTAGTCCATGCCTCATAACTTGGAAGCATTAGCAGGAAGAGCCTAATTGAAAAAGGTGGAAAAAAAGAGAGTTAATACTCCCTAATTGCTGGTGTCAGGATTATTCAGACCTAATAGGAATTTTTACATGGCATAGATTTCCCATTGTTTGAATCTAATAAAAAATATTATTTAAATTCCAGCGTGAACACATTTTTGCATGCGTGTTAACTTGGGAATTTTTCTTACGTGTGTCTTGATTTAGATAAGCTGCCAACAGACAGAGGAAGACTAGTAATGGAGCATGTCTTCAAATTGCAAGAGTTTTGTAACAGCATGGTTAAACTGTGTCTGGATGGGTATGAATATGCATATTTGAAAGCAATTGTTCTCTTCAGTCCTGGTAAGTAATTATTCCATATGTAACATTTTAATCTGTGCTATTTATTTCTGCATACCTGTTTCATCATATGCAGTTACTGCCTTATTTGTTGAGCAATCTTGCAAGGTTTGTGAGGACTGTAGGAAAAGGAGGGTTAATCTTCTAATGTAAATAACTGAAGGTTGCTTTGGGGACTTTTTTTGCAGGGGAGTTTTTATTTGTAGATTTTTATTTGTGGCTGTGCCACTTATGCTTTTGGTTGTTTGGGGTCTTTTCATTTATTTATTTATTGCTTTTAATTCTGTGCCTCCTTTCTGGAGAGCATTTTCTAAAGACCTGCAGTTTAATTTTCTGAAGTGTTGCTCTTGCAGATCCAGATCAGATAGATTGAACTTGGGATTTTAATATATGAAAAACTATCTGGACATCAGTTCTCACATTCAGAATTACAGAAACATCACCTCTCCCCCACACAGACAATGCATAAGCATTTCTGACAAATGAGCATCACAAGCATTCACTTATGTTATTATTTCTGTCTTCTAAACAGTATTTGCTTAATGTACTCTCAGTAGCATTACTAGACATGCATTAGACAGTGAAGGTAATACAACTTTATTTCCCTTCTGGATGATTAGTGTACAATAGGGAGGAAAGAGTCCTCTGGTTATGGTAGGTACTTACTGAGTAATTACATTGTGTATCTCATATGCCTGGATGTAGAAAGATACAAAATTAATTTTCTTACTTGGAAGTTGCAGAATTATCTTTTCACAAAAGGTGTTTAGGTATTGTATCAGCATCCTGCAGGCCTTAGATTTATCATTCAAAATTGGGATTTAATACAAAGCCAAATCAAGTCTTTTGATGAAAGAAAAATATGCAAATCTCAAGTACTTCCTCTGTCTCCAAGAGTTTTTCACTCTCACATTTAGAAAGTGTCGTCAGTTACTCCATTTCACTTTAGAATGTGTTAAAAGCCCCAGCATCTTCCTTAATCTTGTTGCTCTGCCTTTTGTAGATGCTGATGTCCTATAGAAAAGTTTGGAGTGGATGTTCAAATGCTCACAGAATCTTAATGACCCCTGTCATTAGTGTAGGACATGGAGATCTGGGTGTTTGGTTCTTGTCAGTTCTGTAGGGTTATTAGATCCAAGAACTTTCTTTTTGCATTCAGTTGCAGTTCACTCTTACACAGAAAAATTAGTTGAAGTGAGAAAATCTTTTAGAACTTGGACACTTCCAAAATGTAAATTTTAAGCAGGTTTTCTAATATATAGAATTCATATATTGTGATGTTCTTGCTTTGCAGTTTCACTCAGATTTGTATTATCTTTTCTATATGTAGTATCTACCAGTAAAAGTGGCAGCATCAGCAGGAATTCATGGTATTCATCAGTGTGCAAACAAAACCCTGCATATCTTATAGTTACCTATACATATATATAATTTATATATATATATATATTGCAGTATAGAAGACTTCTGAGATGACAGACATTCATGCAAATAAAAAGTGATATGAGTAGAGTCAGAACCCTTCAGAAAAGATGATAAATTTCCAGAGGAATTCCTATTGTGATATTTTTCTATTGTGGGTCACTGAGGGAAATCAGATGCTGGGTGTTTTACTCCAAGACATAGGCTGTCAGTCCTTATGACCAGGAGAGTGTTGCATGGTTCTGTGTGTTTGCTTGTACAGTTCACTGTATCACTGCAACACTTTCAGTTTCCTGATAAGCAGGACTCACCATTAAACCCACTCAGTTTAAACACAATGTTAATCATGCTTGAAAATATTTGCAGTTTTCCTTTTCTGCTAAAGATTGAACAGTTCCAAATACACCATTATTACAGAAGAGACTTTCTCTAAGTGGATGTTTACTGGTTTAATTTTAATAAATAATACTTGCAGGAGATACAAATCTCCTGCAAGTGTTCTTACCCCAAAATAATCCTTTTCATGGCATTCCTATACAAAGAACTGGTAGAGGTTACTTCAGGGAAGAAACAAAATTATGGGAGAATGCCTCAAGTCCTTTTGTTTAGAATTATGTCCACTAGGATTTATGATAGAATCCTCTGGCCTGTGTGGAAAAAATCAATCCTATAAGACACCAAAAAATACTTCTTGAGGAACCTTGCACTTGCAAAGTAGTATTTACCTATTTGTTTAGTCTGAAGTTTGTGTCCTTACAATTATATTTGACAACACAAAAGGTGGAAGAAAAAATACCTTGGAAAATATTCTAGTCCAGTCACATGATGGAGAGAAATTTTCTTTAGCTGATGTTTTCAAATTCACATTACTAATGAGTAGTTGCTTTAATGGCAATGTGTTGTCAGGACTCTTGATCCTTAAGCCATATAACAAAATCTTCCTACATATTAAAGTCATGTTTGAGGTACCTTGAACAGAAGGGATGACCTGGCAATGACTCACAGGCCAGAAATAATAATTGCAGGGATTTTACTGCTGTGCTACAGGAGGGGGCTGGCCTGTGCATGCAGCAGAGCCCTAAGGTAAGAACCTCTGCTTCAGCAGGCCCTGGTGATTCAGCTGTGCCAAGCCAGCTGTTTGATTGCCACAAGACAGCCTTGGACAAGGAGATTATGTAAAGGGTGTGCCAAGACGACTTGACATCTTTCTAAATGGCTGCAAGTGTACAGTGGTCTTCAAAGAACTCTTTCCAGAAGCTGACTTCTTGCTGTGTTCCTGACATGCCTCTAAAAGCAGCAGCACAAAGTGATGCATTTTGCATGTCAACTCTGACTCTTCATCTACATGATTTGTCATGCTACCATGACAGTAAAATTTTTACATTCAGACAGATGGATAACAAAATTACAGACCATGTAGAGAGTTCAGAATTACTACCTAATAATTTCTGAGAGTGACTTGGCGGTAAATTGATGTCCTTTCATTTTAGCAACACTTACATTTTGTGTAAGTTCAAATCACTGCTAAAAATTATGATTAGCACATTAGAAATTTTTGTACCAAATAGTTGGAAAGAACAGTCTGCTACATACAAGCCTATCTGAATTCAGAAAGCATTTGGACAGTGCTCTCAGGCACAGGGTGTGATTCTTGGGGTGTCCTATGCAGGCCCAGGAGTTGGACTCAATGATACTGATGGGTCCCTTCTAACTCAGCATATTCTATGATTCAATGTGTTTTGTGCATGTCTTAGGAAACAGTTCACAGCTTTTTATTCTGCTTCTTCCACTGATCTTAATTTTATACTTCACATTTCACCTAAATATTACTTGTGCATCCAGTGTTCCAGAAAGTGTCAGTGTGTTGAAACATTCCTGTTTTACTGCTACACAGAGAACAGAATTGTGTCATCAAGACTGACATAAACATTGTAAACACTGAATTCATTCGAACTCTTTCAAATGTCTGAGTTTATTTATGGAAAGTTAAGTAAAATATAAATGTAAAGAAAGAGAAATATAAGGGGGTGAAGTAGTGTCCACAACTAAAACTGAAGTTGCTGCAGCTACCACATAATTATTTCAGTATGTTGGCAGCTGGATAGTCTGTATGGATGTTAGTTCATTTTCTATAGAATGAGTATAACAAAGAAGAGGGTTTTTTTTTTCAGATCACCCAGGTCTAGAAAATGTGGTACAGATTGAGAAATTTCAAGAAAAAGCTTACATGGAGTTCCAAGACTATGTAACAAAGGCGTATCCAGATGATACCTACAGGTCTGTAAACTTAGATGCTTATTTGATTGATTCTCTTTTCAGAATCACTGATTTGTACAGTTTTTCATGTAATATATATATACATTTTCTTCTTACCTCATTAAAATTAAGGAATTTTAACCTTTAGAGCACTTCAAATATTATGCATGTGGTCAAACATATTATGTGTAGTATTTTTCATCTCATTATTACTTTCTAAAATTAAATATCCAAAATAAATATTAGTAGCATGCAATTTGAATTGCATCTATTTGGAATATTTCCTTATTTAGTCTCAAATCCAAACATATATAGTACACGTAGTTGACAGACATTTGCACATTTTCTGTACTGTTCATAAATTTAATGCTATTCTGATTTAAATATTTAAGCCTTTAATGAACTAGATATGGTAAACTTTGACCAGTAGTGTCCCTTGTAATTTTTTTCTCTTCTTTTGCCAATAATATCATGGAGAACAACAGCAAAATCTGTGATTTACTGAGTAACACTTTTCACCAAATTTATTTTCCAGGCTATCTAGACTTCTTCTGCGATTGCCTGCTCTCAGGCTGATGAGTGCTGCCATCACTGAAGAGCTGTTCTTCGCAGGACTGATTGGCAATGTTCAGATTGACAGCATCATCCCATACATTCTGAGAATGGAGACAGCAGACTACAACTCTCAGATCATAGGTCATGGTGTGTAAAAGGAGCAGTCCAGGATTCTGTACCATGGCAATCATGGTGATGTAAATGCATACCCTGTCTCCAAGAGATGGTCATAAGCCTTCCAGTGCACCTTTCCAAAGAAGGCTCATATTCCTCCTTTCCAGTACACTTGGGAAACGTGGTGGAGTGTATTAGGATATAGGATCCCTTCCTGTTCTTCATCTGTCTTCAAGGACTTGTAAATTAACTTGATATCTGAAGAAGGTCAAGAATTGTCCATCCTATTTTTGTAGGTAGACGGACTTGCAATATTTGTTTATTAAGTTCAGGCTTATGAGGAAACGGAAGAAGCTTTGATTGAACTAAGATATCTCAACTTAGTTTGATGTTTTAGACAAATAAATTAACTTTCCTCTCTGAGCTTTGTTTTCAGTGTTTTGCTGCTAGTTCTTTTTCACGTATCAAATGGAAAATACATAATCAAACATCCTGAAAAGGCCAGTTTCCATGCAGACAAGACCCAGCTTAATTTTGGCTGTTGTTTTGAAGAGTGATTTTTTTCCTGCTGAATTAAACACTGGATACCATACCCCAAGTGCAGGGAAATAGAAGACATTCACATTTAAAAATATTCTGATGTTAACATTGATGCAGCTGATCAAAACAGAAGCAGCAAAGAGTCAGTAGTGACTGTTTTGCAGATGCAACAGAATACTATATTTTAACAATAATGTGGTAGACATCAACTGTTTTATAGTATGAAAAACTAACAGAGAAGTGTATACTGCAGGCATTCAAAGACAGCACACTTCTGCTTTTTCTGGTCTCAGAGCTTTCTCACACTACCCCTCCCTCTTTAACACTCAGTGCCCAGTGATGGAGGCATTCTAGATGCCTCAACTTTTGTCCATGTCTTTATTTTTTGTTATGGTTAGCCTTTGGGTATGTAATTCTCTTTTCCAACCAGTCCTGTACGATTACTTTTCAAATTTTAGTTTGTCAAATCCAGTGTCCTTCCATATGGGAGCATAGCCTCTGCTGCTTTTCCTTTGCTCATTAGAAATGGGTCTAGATACTCCATGCATGTTGCCTGAGTCATACTCCACAGCTCCATCTAAGAACGAGTTTAAATGTTCCTCTGTCTTAAGGATGTGACTCACATGACAAGTAACACTGACATGTGGTTGCTTCTTGAATCCTTTTGCACCAGGAAGTTAAGCACCCCTGGCATGTTTATTTCCTGCTGCTTAAAATGAGAGAAATACCCTAGTGAAAATGATGGTCTTCTCTAGACATTGGCATTTAGGATTTTCTGAATCTTGGGTCAAGTCTGAGTTCTACTTAGCATGACCCCTTTCTTTCTCTGGCAAAACTGAGTGAGGAAGAGCCTGACCCAATCAAGAAACACATGCCTGCACCAGAGATTGCCTAGCCAGAGGATCAGATTGAATGGAGGCCTTTGCCCACTCTGCAGTGGCAGTTCCAAGGCCACCTTCACACCAAGAGACTACAAGATGAGGCTTGGGTTATAGAGTTCTTGAGTTCTGTAGTTTTTTCTCAGCATCTGAGGATCACTACCAGACAAAAACCATGAAAACTGACACTGAATTTCTGTGTCCTTCTCAATTCTACTGACTGAGCTCCTTGGATCTTTCTCTACCCTAGCTCTGTAATCAGAGACTGTATCATAGAATCACAGGATCAGATGATGGTTGGGGTTGAAAGAGGCCTTAAAAATCATCTGGTTCCAGCCACCTCTAGGGACAGGGACATCTTCCACTAAACCAGGTTGCTCAGAGCCCCACTCAACCTTGCATTGAATGCTTCCAGGAATGGGGCATTCACAGCTTCTCTGGCTAACCTGTTCCAGTCCCTCACCACTCTCACAGTAAAGAATTTCTTAATATCTAATATAACCTGTTCTCTTTCAGTTTAAAGCTATTCCCTCTTATCCTGTCACCACATGCTCTTTAACAAAAGGTCCCTCTCCATCTTTCTTGTAGGCTCCCTTCAGGTACTGGAAGGCTGCAGCTGGGTCACCCTAAGCCTTCTCTTCTCCAGGCTGAACAATCTCCATTCTCTTGGTCTTTCCTCATGGAAGATCCCAAACAGCTCCATGGATGCAGCCCTGCAGGTGGGGTCCCACAGGAGCAGAGCAGAGGGGCAGAATCCCCTCCCTCCCTGCTGCCCACGCTGCTTTGGATGCAGCCCAGGACACCTTTGGCTCTCTGGGCTGGGAGTGCCATGGCTGGGTCATGTCCAGCCTCTCATCCACCTGCACCCCCAAGTCCTTCTCAGCAGGGCTGCTGTCCATCTGTCCGTCCCTCAGCCTGGATTGATACCAGGGGCTGCTCCAGGTGCAGCACCTTGCACTCAGTCTTATTAAACCTTATGAGATTTCATAGACCCATTTCTTGAGCCTGTCCAGGTCCCTTTGGATGGCATGCCATCCTTCAGGTGTGTCAGTCACACCACTCAGCTTGGTGTCAGCAGCAAATCTGCTGAGAGTGCACTCGACCTCTTCATCTATGTCAATAATGAAGATGATTACACTGCCTTTATATGGACCCCACATGTCAGTGATGTCCCTTGGGATTCTGAGCCACTGAACACTACCCTCTGCTTGTGACCATCCATCTACTTTCTTACTCATCCAACAGTCCACCCATCAAATCCATCTCTCCAGCTCAGAAAGAAGAATGTTGTGGAGGACCATATTACACAATTGGTCATATCCAATCCCACAGATCAAAGCACTTAGTGCTGAGGACCCCTGATGGCACAGAACAATGTGCCTTTTCTGTGTGGGAACTGGCTGTGGCAGCTGAGGTCTTCAAAAGGTGTAACCTTTTGAAGGTTGTATGGTTGAAGTTTTTTATCTGTTTCCTGGAGAGCTGTATGAAACTGACTGCCTGTACCTCAGGAGGCGCATCTTATCAGTGGAGTTTATGTGAATTTGAAGGACGGTTGCTGCCAACCTGAGGTACTTGTTCTCTCCCCACAAGTTAGAGGCCCATTTTTGATCTGTAGGACCAAGTTGCAGATTGGAGGTTGATCATTCTCCAGTTCAGCTCTCCTCAGAAATTCTGACTGTGCTTTCTAGTCCCTTGCTATCCCTAACCCGCTTCTGACCCTAGCAGGCACAGAGGATTTACAGTCCTCTACATTAAAAGTTTAAAGGAAACTGACAACATGTTACTTCTGAATATATTGGAGGTAGTTTTCCAGGTGTTCCACTACTCTTGGAAGAGTTTTACTCTAATATTCTCCAGATTTATGAAACCCAGGTAATAGTAAGATGGAAATAAAAACTTCCTTTCCCTTGTAATAAAGCACAGTATGCAAATCTCTCTCACACTCTTGAAGAAATTTTCCACTCCATAGCTTGAGCCTCAGGTGTAATATGGAGTTCTTTGTTTAGAGTTGACGAAAAGGTTCAGCTGATGCAGCCTCATGTGGTACTGTCCAGCTTTGGAAACAGCTGAGAAAATACCAGTGTATCTACAGATGTAAATTTTTAGCAATTGAATCCCTCAGTTCAGCCATCTTTATTGCTTGAACAGACCTTGAAAGATCTTTCATTCCAGCCTTCCATGGGAGCAGGACCCCAGAGGAGACAAACTATCTAGTGTGCTGTCCAGTCATATCTTGCAGTGATTGCTCTCAGCATGGGAAATGTCTATTAAGATTAAGGAGAGTGGCCTTGGACCCATGTCAGCCACTTCCCTTAATATTCTAGGGTGGATTTCTTCTGAGCCCATGGATTTCTGTGGGTTGAGCCCTTGCAAGGGGCTGCAGAGCAGCTCTTCACCTACTGGTGGGTTGACACATGCATTGTTGTAGATACTTGATCCAGTGCTCTGCAGTCCAGCTGTGCTGGTGAAGATGGAAGTAAAGAAGATACCGAGGAGCTCTGCCTTATCAGCAGTGAACAGCTTCCCTGCCTAGTTAGGCAACGGCTCTGCATCTTCCTTCCCTGTGCTTCTGCTTACTACTCACATATCTGTAGAAACCTTTCTTATTATTCTTGACATCTTTGGCCAATTTTAGTTCTGAGCCTTAGCATTCCTGCCCACATTTTTGCATGCCCTAGCAAGGTTTTTACTGTGCTTGATGGGTATTTAGCTGCCTTTCCATAGCTAGTATGTGTCCTTTTTTTGTTTGTTTGCTTGGGTTTTTTTAATTTTAATTGGAGCACTGTTTTGGAGGGGATGTCCTCAAAATCTCTTTTCTCTGGATTCCTGTCCTTGTTTTCTCTTTGTGCCCTAGTCTGTTTGAATGCAAGTTAACTTCAGTTACACATGGAGTGCAACTACCATGGACTGCTGGGTCAAGACTATGTGCTTAGGATGTGTTAACTCATAAGCACAGAAACCTTGGTCATGTTTCACAAGGTTGTTTAAATTCAGGTGTTTGTATATTGTGAGGGCCAAAAACCCTGCATTTTATGATGTTGGATACCTCTGACATTTGGACCTCTAAAGAGCCAAAGTGCATGCATACCACACATAGCAAACAGCTCTGGCTACTGGTAAGTGACCTTTTTTTCCCCCCAAAGTTTTACATTTTTACGATAATAAATTTTCAAGATTGATGTAAAGGTGGAATGCAGCTGATCTATGCTGCCTGCCAATTAATCTGTTTTGTCTTTATAATGATCTAAAAGATGCATCCCATAGAGGAGGTTGTTGTTTCAGTGTTACTCACTTTGCTCAGCAGGATCTTAATTAATTATTTCAGATTATTTCATTAATCTGTCTCAAACTATAAATTCATCCTTTTGATAAGGAATGAGGCATAATGGGGTTTTCTCAGGAATGGGAGCTTTAAAACAGGAAAACACAGGAATCAACATGTTTTTTCTTTATTCATCCATGTTAACCATTACAGTCCTCTTAAGAACAATGTAACAGCTCATGGAAAAACCAAACTGTGAAGTTCTGGTTTTGTTTGCTTTAAGATAACTGCTTCTAAGTTAAATGAAATATATTGTTACCTTCAGCTGAGACCCTTAGTGTTTCTATCAGTTATTTTTTATGATTACATGATCTCACATTACCACCTGTGTGATTTATTGTCATTTATAGTCTTATGAATGAATTCCTTGGTACTGAATGAGAGACTGGCTAATATTACTGGGTTCTGTCAGTACCACTGTCAATACAATAACTAAAATGTGAATATTGAAGCTTAATCCACCATGGATATTAAACTATTTCATCATTTTTCTGATTTCTTTTCAACTTTAAATTACTTCCCAACTTTTTGATCTTTATAAGCCTTGAGAGTTTTCAGAGCCTGTCAGGATTTAACCAAATTGTGGCATTTACCCACCAAAAACCCTTTGCCAATGAAAGGAGAAGTTTAGTTTTAACAGCTTTAAATTTTCAATGCTGAGAACAAGAAAATTCATTTTAATATAAATCACATGAAAGGAAAAACAGTTTTATACATTTTAGAATCCTATAATTTAAAAACAATAGTACTGTTACATATAATAAGCTTACTAGTTCAAATATTTTTCATGAAACTGTATGTTGCACACATGTATGTGGGTTTAGGTTGCTTGTTTCATACTACTAAAGTTCCTAGTGAAAGTAATTGTTATATTTTAAACTTTTTACAAGAGTTCCCTCATTGCAATACCTTCCGTAGTCACAAACCTATCTGTCATACATTTATTCTTGTTGTGTGATCTTCAGGGTCAGTGAAAGTCAGTCTGTTGTTTTTGAAACTTGTCCTGTGCATTTTGTTCAGCCTTTGTGGTTTGCTAGTACATCAGTTTCAGTGTAAGCAATACAGTATCACTGTATTTGTCTTGCTGTTGTATAAAGAAAATCACTTTAAATGTCTTGAAACCTGGCTAAATTAGAAAACTCTATTTTGGATGTATTTTTAAAAATAAATTGTAAGTTTCTATTATAGAAAACAACTGCAATATCCTATTATTTGTTAGTGTTTTATACAGATTGTCATATAGACCTAGAACACTGTACATGATTACAAATAGTTTGTGGATCTTACACATTTTTATTATACAGTGGAGTATTCTCGGTTATATTCAGTCTCTGGGATTTGTGGTAGCTGCAATATCTTGCTGTTTCCTAACCTTTTTGCAATTAACCCTTTCCATGCTTACTACTTTTTGGCCTATGCATTTGACAATTAATAATTTATTGTAAATTTTAATTTACTAGTGTTTTGGTTTTTAAAATGCTGTATGGAAATATGTATTGTAATGAACCCCAGTCATGGATCTTCATGTCATATAATGCAATAATGGATATTTGGAAATTAGTATTTGATTCATTATGGATCAGTTTTAGGTTGAAAGTTACAGTATGGTTGAACAAAGTGTTTTTTCTTTTGAAAGAAAAAGACTTCAGATATTCAAGTAAACATTTCCGTTTTAAATACTACTGGATAAATAATGAATTTATTGATGTGAAATCAGCATAACTTTTGGTCTATTTCAGAACTGATTTCTCAATGATAATTTTAAAGGTGTAAGGTTTATTAGTTTTCATCTTCTATTATAAACAAATGTGGTATTTGTGTGGATGTGCAGATAACCCAGAACGTTATCCCAAATGAGAAGCAAATTGCCATTCTTTCCATGTTTAAATTCTGAAATGTTTTTATCATGAAGTAAATTAACTGACACACTGCAGAGAAAATGTAAGGTGCGCTGGTAAAAGATAAAGTTTGGATAATACAATGACTTAACTGATTATAAGAGCTGGAAATTAGCATTTAAAGTCTCTTTCTCAAGAAATTTTACTCCAGGTTCTATCTTGCCTCTGTTTTGAAGAGTTAATGTCTCTTGGTGCTTAGAATCACAGAATGGTTTGGGTTGGAAGGAGTCCTAAATATCATGTGGATCCAACCTTGCCATGGGCAGGGACACCTCCCACTAGACCAGATTGCTCAAAGCCCCATCCAATGTGGCCTTGAACATTTCCAGGGATGGGACATCCACAACTTCTCTGGACAACCTGTTCCAGTGTCCACTACCCTTATCATATAGAATTTCATAGAATCATAAAACCATTAGGGTTGGAAAAGACCTCTTAGATCATTGAGTCCAACTGTTTCATCCTTGTGTCCAATCTAAATCTGCCCTCTTGGACTTTCAAACCGTTGCCCCATGTCCTATCACTACAGCCCTAATGTCTTCCATCTCTCTTGTAGGCCTCCTTTAATTATTAAATGGCCACTAGGAGCTCTCCTCAGAGCCTTCTCTAGGCTGAACAACCCTAACTCTGTCTGTCTTCATGGGAGAGGGGCTTAAGCCCTCTGACCATTTCTGTGGCCCTCTTTTGCATCCACTGAATTCTGCAGGGCCCTGTTCCCCAGTCAGTCTGCTAATGAACTGCTCTTTCTTCTGCTAGTAACTTCCCACAGCCTTTTGGCCACCTCTGGGGCATTTGACTTTTTCTGTCAACAAACATCCCTAACAGCCAGGCTGGCCTTACCTCCTAATACCTCTGTCAGATAATTCCAAAGAACATCTCTGTTGAATCATAGAATCCATCTATGGTGTGCTGCTTTGTTTTTCTTGCCATGTGTACCAAGCCTTGTGCTGATACATGCTGTGGATAGCCTTACCCTTGCTCTGATACTCAATGGCTAATAGAGAGTACAATTTTCTCTTGGGTGAATCTTTATAAGAAGTCAGGGTTGTGCATTTGGCTTGACTGTAAGAACCAGCTGTGCCCTCAGAGGCACTGTGCTGCAGGTGCAAGTCATTTGGACTGCTGGAGCATCACCATCTTCAAGTATCAACATCTGGATGCTTAAGGTTCTCGTGGCTGTTGATACAGGTTGAACAAATGCATTTCCTGATTATTTTTTCAATAACTGGACCTTGTAGTAATGCTTGCCCAAATATATTTTCAAGTTAACTTTGTTTGGAATGAGGGGAGGTGGTGGGGTGCTGATAAGGAGACAGGAATATTTGTGTTCTGTGTGAAATGGTAGGGGAAAAGGGATAGCACAGAAGGGATGTTCTAGGAATGCTTTTGACTAAACTGTGGTGGGTTTGCCTGTGACAACAGAGAAAGCAGATGGAACTGTGGGTTTTTCTGAGCTAACACAGTGCATTTCACTCAGCAGAACTCCCTGCTGACATCCAGAGAACCAAAGTGCCATGCTCTGAACCTCCTGGCAATACCAACTCCCCAGACAAGAGAGTTGGTGAGCAAGAGACACGTGAGCAGCCAACCCTGTGGCTTTGGTCCTTAGCAGACCTGCAGTCCAGTCCCTCCCAATAAGCTGTTCATGAGGTGTCTGAGCTCCTTTATGATGACTTCAGTTCTCCTGCTTCCTGGGGTTTTACCAGGGAGCAAACTGAACAGCCACCTAGTTTGGCTAATGAAGGCTCCCTGAGGAACAGCTCCAAAAGGAATTTTTCTTTCACTCTGTAACCAGGAGAATTTTGCCATTGGAAAATCAAAGATGAAGGTAGAGTTACTGCTGGAGAAATAACCCAGACATTTCCCACAAAGGGGCAGGTGTTTTCTAAAAGTGACAGTAAATTTATTATTCTAGGGCTTTTGAGAGCTAAATTATCCTCACAGCTTACATACTGAAATATTTTTGTAAATGATGGAAGTATATACTTTTTTGGTAATATTTCATCCTTCCAGGCTATGAAGTTAGCTTCTAAGACTTTCAATCAGTAGAACCCAAGTGACAAAAACTTATTTCACTGTGTTTTTAGGAAATACATATGGATGATAAGACTAAAAAAATGTTTTAGTGAAAGCATTAGAGATGTCACTGTTTAGACTAAAGTGAGAGACACTATGGTTAGAGACTGGATTAGATTAATATTGGACACTTAATTGTGGAGGTTTGTGTTGTGGATTGGACTGTGCTTCTGGAATTTTGCAGTTTTAGAGAGATGGGGCAGGAATAAGAGCATAGTATTCTCTTATTTGTTAGTCTTATGTTGGATTTTTTTTTTCTTAATTTAATTAAGAAAAGGATTTCCATTTTTTGTTGTAAATGGATGTTCCACAGTTGTGAACCATTGCAGAATAAATTTACCTAACTTTCCATACTAAGAGCAGAGGAAATGGCACTGGAATAGGCATTAAAAGGAGTTCTTCTAAGGTGAAATGTAAACACTAAATTATTCTGTAGATCAGTTGACTTTTGCACTTTCTGAGAATATATGAACTTCAGTTTTTCAAGATCAATTGTAGCACTGAATAAAGCTCTTTAAAACTAAACTAGGATTCAGTGAGATGGTTGTGTGCTAACAAAATGAAGGGAAGTTACGTGTCATCCTTTGAGTCATTTAGGAAACAGATTTGTTTATTTTCGAAAAATATGTTGTTTGTTATGCTCTCTTAGGAAAGAAGCCAGTTACTTGTGTTCAGACTTGAGAGGGGTTTTTAGGCTTGAAAAAGAGTACTGGCACTAATTTTGTGACATGTACTTGAACTAGAGGAGAAAAACAAGGCAGCATCAAATATATTTAGCAAGAGTTTTTGAGGCAGTGAGGTTCAGTGTGCTAATTTTGGGATAAAAAAAGGCAACATCTAACAAGAGTCTTAAGTTTAAAAACCCTGGGAATTAAATATTTTGTATGGGTGCATGAGTTTGACAAGCACCTTGAGTGACAAGACAGAATTTCAGTGCTGTCATCTCCCAGAGATGTCCCAGTAAATCCTTAGGAAGACATACTTGCATTTGCATTCCACTGTATTTAACTGTGACATTTGCACCGAGTTCAGGGAGAATTTTTGAACACAGTATTCAGATTCTCTTTTTCATGCACAGTGACACATTTACAGAAGCAGTTTGAGTAGATGTGATGGGACTTCAGCAGTTATGAGGTAATGAAATCCTCAGTGGAGATCTCACTTGACTAAAGTAATGGAGAAAATAGTACAAAAAAAAATTTAAAATGCAATCCAAAGAAGATGCTGTAAAATTTTTCTGCTTCTAAGAAAGTATTCCCTACAAAGTCTTCTGTAGCAACAAAGTCACATTAAGAAGCTGATCCATTCTTCCAGCTTTGTGTCACAATGCCTTGTCCTCCACAGAGGACACTTTCTCAGACAAAGAACCATGGTGCCATATGGATCATTGAAGTGATCCAGATAATTTTAAGTCTTGGGGGGAAAAACCCACAACAAAAAACTATATCTTTTCACTGCCAGCAGAGAAAATGCTCATGGAATTATACTTGGCAGTTGGTGAAAATTATCTCAGTTACATTAATCAGGAATAGGCTTAGAAACTGGCATAAGTATTGAACTTATAAAATGTCTCCAAAGTTGGCTTCCTAATTTAAACTATACTTCTTTCATGTTTTACACTCAATCATCAGTAGTTTATGTCAAAATAATGGGTTTTGTGGATGAAGTTAAAGACAGTGAGTGAATTCTGACTGTAAATGTTTTTATGCCTGCTAATGTACACTTACGTGACCAAATTTTAATAAATTTAATAAATTTTCTAAGACTGTGGACTGTGGAAATGCAAATAACCTGCCACAAGTATACTGAAGCCTAAGACTTGTTGCAAAATAAAAGCTGTCATTCGAGCACAGAACCAGCAGGGCCTACATTTTGTGTTTGAAAACAAAACCACTTGTGTTAAAACGAAAAAGTTTTGAGTGGAAGCTCAGACCACTAGACTTTACATTGAAATGGATCTATTTCCACACTGGGAACTTGGCTGACACAGGTTTTTCTCCATCTCATTCTCCTTTCAAGTTCAACACTACCTACTTAATTTTTCACTGCAGCTCCTCTGCTTTGTCCCTTCCCAAAACCCCAGTTCTGGCAGTGACAGTCCAGCAGCTCAGCCTCCCCATGTTTGACAGCTGCTCTCTGCTCATGGGCAGCACTGGCTGCAGCACTGATGATGTGTTTGCCTGGTGCTTTTCCAAGTCCTGCCTGCTCTGACAAAGTACAATGGATCTATTTTTGCCTGCCCTGTCTAGCCCTAGCCTTATGAAGGTCAGGGAGAGTTTCTGCACCGTGCCTGCTCACAGGAGTGCCAGTAGTAAAGTTCTGCCAACACCCACAGCAGGCATTCCTCGGGCTGGTGCCGAACCAGAAGGCACTGGGACAAGATGGAGAAGTGGAGTGGACCCATGCATGAGATGATAGGAACACATTCCTTGCTGGGAATTCCTGCCAGGGTTGGGAAAAGCCAGGAGAGACAAGACTGTCAAGCTGTCCCCTTGCCATCGCCCGCAGTCTGCACGGGGTGAGATGTCACCTGCCCTGCCCCTTGGTTCTTGGTCCGGGCAGCCCTGGACTCCTCACTGCCGAGTCTTGGTAACTTTTCTTACTACACATCTTGTGAAATAAGAGACTGTCAGTAGGCATTTCTATTATAAAGAGGCTTTTCTCCCTACCCTGAAGTTCCTTGTATGTTGCCGACCTTACGTGTAAGCAGTAGGCATTGTTACACAAAGCCAGCCGGCGCAGACTGGAAGCCAATGGCAGCAGACGCCCTTCATTGGCCGCACGGGAGACCCGCAGGCGGATCCCGCCGCTGGTTCCGCTTCCGTCGCTGTGGCCAAGGGCGGCCGGGCGTGAGGCGGGGCGGCGGAGGCGGTGGCCCGCCCCAAGATGGCGGAGTACGTGCAGGTGCTGAAGCGGGCGCTGAAGCACATCGGCGGCCACGGCGGCGTCCGCGGCGCCATCGTGCAGCTGCTCAGGTAACGCGGCAGCGGCGCGGGCGGCGGGGCCTCCCCGCTGCGCCACCGCCGCCCCGCGGGGTCACCTTGAGGGGCGGCCGGGCGGGGCTGGGCGTGAGGGGGCGCTGCGGGGGCCGGGCAGGCCTCGGGGCGAGCCCGCTCCGCCCCGCCGAGGGCGGTGTGTCCCGGTCGGCAGCGGGTGCTGGGCTCAGAGCGGTCCCCAGGCAGGGCCCGCGGCTGTTTTCTCTTCTTGAGGCACCTCGCAGGGCTCCTGGATGCTGAGCTGCCCGGGCCGGCTCTCCTGGTGTCCGGCCCCAGTCTGTAGTCCTGTTGGCACAGCCGTGTCTCTGCGGCAGCTGCACTCGGTGCGTCTGTGAACACCATTGTGCTCTTTGCTCTGGGTCACCTCAGGCTGGCAGTGGCTTTCGGGAACAGTACCAATCGGACAGCCGTGCGTCTGCTGAAATCCCGTGCTCTAAAGCAAGAGAGTTATTTCATCTGCCTTACTGGCTCTATTTCTTCTAATTCGCATCAAACTGCAGATCACATCTGCTCTTTGGCAGTGGATTGTCACCGCTGACCTCTGCTCAGCTTTGGATGCCCTCCAGCCCCAGCGGCATTTAGTGCAAACTAAGTTGCAGCCTTTGTTTCCATTCATGTCTGAGTACTTTATTCCCAACTACAGAATCTTGCACTTGTCCACATTAAACTTTCTCCTGGTTATTTTTTCCCTCACTCACATCTCATCTCTTTCTTGTCACAAGTGTTTTCAGTTGTGGTACAGCATGCTTGAAGCTGCTCCCAAATAGGAGCACAAGGTTTACAAAGGTACTCTTTTTTCATTCAGATCAAGGGTGGAAGTCTAAATGTGTGTGATCCAAATTCAGCAATGTCAGTAACCTGTGTTATCTTTGTAGTTAGTCCTGGAAAAGATTTAGGATGTGTCCAGTAAATGTTTTAGGCCTGACCACATGCTAAAAAGCCTTTTGTAATCAATATTGGGAAGTCAGGAATATGGGATAGGGGTGATTAGCAAATACAAAATTTCCTGCTATATATTAAGGGCTTTCTTATCTTAGAACAAACAAGCCAAGCTTTCTGAGCCTTCTTGAAGGCTTCCCCCTGCCCATACACATCATAGTGGCCCTTTTTCTGTTATTTTTTGTGGCTTAAATTGATCTGTTTTGAAGAGATAAAGTTTTACACAGGTGCTGATCAGGCCTCATCAGTATTTTCATACGGTGGCTTTAGTTGCTGTTGAGCAGTAAGACAATTCATGATTTCCCTGGCTAGTGCTTTACTGCTATCATAATTACTGTTTTCTGTCACACACCTACCCCCCTCCCTCCCCGAGCTTGTTTCCTCTACTTTGTTTTCCTTCTCAGGCTGTAGCCATTACTCTGACAGTTCTCAAGGAGAAATGGAGCTGGGGAAATGGAAGTGTGGAAGAGTTTGAGTGTTAGCTGTCATCATAGTGTCTCTTCCTAAGCACAGCTGAATAAATATCTCCTCAGAGACCTTCTGTGAGTCTGAGATCACAGGCTGTGTTCACAGCTTTCTACCACACAGCAGAAGAGGGCAGGCAAGACTGGAGGTAGTGCTGTCCTTATTTTCCTCCAGAAGACTGGAGTTAGTGTGCCAGGTGGGGAGGCACAGCTGATCCTCATAACCACACCAACCACAAACAGCTGCTGCCTCCTGCTCACCTTTCAAGCCATTAAATCATCCCTCCCAATTCAAGGGATAGGTTTGGTGTTTAAAGGCAGAGTTATCAAGGTGTTCTTTCTTGCAGTGGTTGATTTTAAGAAGTTACCACTGGTAACTGGAAAATAATTATTTACCCAAGTCAGGAGACTCTTTCTCTGAATTTCCCTGCCTTTCTCTATATGTTTTCCACTGAAGCAGCTGCAGAAGATTTTTATGCTGTGAAGTCAAATTACTAAGAGCCTTTGTGGCTGGAAATGTTCTCCTTACTTAAAATTCAGTGAAATTGGTTGGAAGCCATAAATACCCCTTAGTGTCTGATATTGGTATTCAGGGCATGAAGTCAGGACAAGGGCATAAGAGCACTTGCAAGGAAGGGAGGGGGAAAAGGAAGGGAGAGCAGCAGTGGAATGGCTCTTCTTTTTCTGAAGCTGGGAACTCAGGCTCGTATCGTTGAGCCAGAGATCTTTGGATGTTTCAGATGAATGTGTCAGAGAATTTCTCTGCCTGCCACCACAGAGGTATAAAACAAGTGCTTGCTGCAATGATTGCCGATTTCATGCACCCTGGGGAAAAGACAACAAAAAACTTCATCTGAGCACATTCCTCCTCTCACTTGGGATTGAGTTGAGAGTGTGCATAATACTACAAACAACTAAAATCTTTGAGAGGAAACTTTTCCTTATCTAATGCTGCCTAGCATCAATGTCAGTAAAAAGGAAAGCAAAATTGCAAATATAGAGGGAGAAGAGCATTTTGATTAATATTAGTGTTTTATCACCATAATATAAATCATAGGCTCAGTTTAATGATTGATTTCTACAATAATGTTAAAATATGTTCTCCATAAAGAATTGAAACTCGTATAAACCTTATCTGGGTCAGTGAAAGTCTCACAGAGTTGCAGGGTGAATCCATGGATCCTTCACAATTATACAAAAGCAAGAAAGTTGCAATTATAATTTAGGGCTTAGCATGTATTTCCTTGGCAAGCAGCTTCGACGGCCTGAAATATTATTACTGTTCCTCTCTTGGAGGTTACTGCCCACACAGACATGTGAGGTCTCTTGTGCTGCTTCACTGCAGGGCACTTGCAATGGCAATTCAGGCTGAAATGGCAGCTGCTAGTAGTTGAGAGGGATGGTAACATTTCCTACCAAGCAGATTAGCATGTGTCTCTGTGACTCCCGCAGTACTTAGGGGTTTGTGGGTGTTAAGTTGTTACCTTGTAGAGTTGCTTTATATTTTACTATAATGAGCTGTTAAATAAGGGAGGGTCCCCAAAAGCCTTTTTGTATGGCTTTTGTCATCCTGTCAGTGGGGTGCATGCCAGTTGCAGGAATTGATGATTGATTTGCAATCCATAAGCTTGAATAGCTTTTTTAAAAAATATCTTTGCATGCATGTGTACAGGTTTTTACTAACCCTGAAGAAACCTCTGTCACAATTTCATTCTGAGGACACCAACTGAAACTGTTGTTTTGATAATTCACAGGGTCAACGATTTGAAGACTGGTAATCTGATAGGAATTGACAAATATGGAAACAAATACTATGAAGACAAAAGAAACTTCTTTGGTATGTGTGCTAATGTGAACACCTCCCAGCCAGCTGTGCAGCTCCCACATAGCTTGTGTGCTTTCTGCTAGTGAAATGCAATTCATTACCTGCCTGACTTCCCTGCACTTGTCTTGTGTGAGTCTTACACTTACAGAAATGCTTTGACTGCTTCTGTTTCTCTGTTGCATTCCTTATTTGCAAACACAGTCAATGTGAAACAATGAATATGGGATAAATGCAAGCCAGTCATATGGTCTCTGTGTAGGTAAAGCTACACGATAGTATGACTGAGAGTTGAATTTGGTCCTTGACCTAAAGGCTGGTAGTTTAACAGGTGGGGAAAGAAGGAGAACTACCTTTAAAACTGCCTCACAGCTTTACTCACTTACATGGTCACTTCAGGGCAAAGAGCACAGGTTGGTTTAAACTTACTATTACCTTAAATAACGGGATTTTAAATCAAGCTTCTAGAGTACTTAAAAAGGCAGCACCTAAAGCAACACAGGTGACACGTAAGCAATGACACACTGGTCAGGCCAAGCTGACTGTAGGTTATCTTGGAGTGTAACCAGGGAAAGCACTTGCTGGTTAACATTGCTTGGTAGTTTTGTGTAGCTGAAGTTTAGTTTAGTCTTAGGTTATCAGTGGCAATGTCCTTTTGCAAAGACTCCTCATAACAGAGGGGAAAAAGCCCCAAACCCGTTTCTCTGCCTGAAAATTTGATAAGTTGTTATTGCCCATTATTTATACAATAGCCAATATTTCCTGCCTTGTGAGAGTGCTAGATTCAGTCATCTAGAACTACAGTAGCAATAGAGAAGACTTGGAAAATAAAAGGTGTGCTGGTTCAAAAATAAGTGCCCATTATGGTAGATACTATCACTCAAAATGTTTTCCCTTGGTTTTCCTGAATTCTCTCCTTTATAAGCAAATAATTTATTCTTTTGAGCTAATATGGTATTTCTGTTTGTTTACTTAAGGTCGGCACAGATGGGTTGTATACACTGAGGAAATGAATGGCAAAAATACCTTCTGGGAAGTTGATGGAAGCATGGTGCCCCCTGAATGGTAAACTGTTTAGCTTAATAGTGTGAACAGATACCAATTGTGTAATTGCTTTATATTTTCTTATATTACAAAGCAGAAGGTGGAAAAAAAAAGTTTTCATGGTTGTAGCTGTTTTGCTATGACCAGAAGATTTCAGACTCATTACTTCTAATATTGAACTGCATACATGTTTATTGCTCACTGTCCTGGCAGAGGTACTCACTGCTTTTTGGACTGAGAAAAGCATTTTGCCAGCCAGATTGAGCAGGTCAAAACAGTCTTTAATTTTCTTTATTACTTGTGATTCCCTGCTAATGGTAAGAAGTAAAATATTTGTTATTTCCATCATAAGCAAGAACATCAGGAACATATGGCAATGGTGGAACAACATTCCTTAACCCACAGCCACTAACAACATAATTGTTTCAATTTATATACACTGATGTGGTAGGAAACATTAAAGTGCCAGGATGCTCCATATGTTGACTGCTGCTTGACTATAATTTTTATTGAGGTTTTGTTTTCTTTTCATGCGTTTCAGTAATAGTTCTGTACAGCTTTGTGTTCCAGAAGGTCTCTGGCCACAGCTGTTGACCCTTTCTTTGTTTTCCTAGAAAACTGACACCACATAAAGTAACAATGCATACTAGTAAAACCAATCTCTGTGTAATTCTTAAGGAACAGGAATAGCCCTTCAGCCACAAAGAGCAGAAGAGACATCAAAGGAGAAGTGTTTGGGTAGACTGAGCAAACACTGGTTGTTATTACTCCTGTGACAAATGTTCTGTGCCAAGGCTGGGATTGATCATAAAATCTCCTAAACTGTAGCTCTCGCTGGAACATTTGAGGAGTGTGTGGGTAGACTCTAGCTGGTCAATTTTGTTTCAAGCTCTCCCAGCCATATATTATGTTTAATGTGGTTAATGCTTTTTTCTGTCTTACTTGGTAAGAACTGAGTGCCATTGTTTTTGGAAGTGACATTAGAATCTCCAACACCAGGATGTTTGTGCCTTGCTCTCTGCATAACTGTTGTTTGGTGCTGGTTCTTGTCCACTATTAGACTGTGCTGGGTTTTAAGATTTTCTTTATTTTGAGGCACAGGTTTTGTTTCTTTTGGGTTTTATTTTGGTTTTTTTTTGGTTTTTTTTTTTTTTTTTTTTTTTTGTTTTTTTTTGTTTTGTTTTGTTTTTTTTTTCCTTTGCTTCTGCTTATGGGATATTTGTTGCCTTTTTACAGACCTCAGTATAAAGTTTCTTCCTGAGAATCAAAGTGATGTTTCAAGGGTAAAGTAGCTTGTTTACTTCACAGAAATTAATGAGGTAGAAAAACTTGTTTTCCTATCAATGTGGAAAAAAATTCCTTTAAAAGAAGCAGTAAAGATTTCATTATTTTCAAGACTGGTGAGGGTAATGAGGCACAGAAGGGTGAACAGTCTTGTGTTCTAAGGTATTTTTGTCAGGAAACCTAGTTGTGCAGTACCAGTCAGGTTTGTGGATTTGGGGTTTTTTTTGGGGCAGGGGGGATAAGGA
This sequence comes from Melospiza georgiana, assembly GCF_028018845.1. Lineage (NCBI taxonomy): Eukaryota > Metazoa > Chordata > Aves > Passeriformes > Passerellidae > Melospiza > Melospiza georgiana. The sequence goes on from NC_080433.1 coordinate 37,027,010, forward strand.
GAGGGATGGTGTTTCTTGCTGATAAATTTGTATGTCCCATGATAACATATGTTCATTCTTATGTAAGAATCCTAGTTTTGTGACACATCTAAATCATTGATGTATATTTCCATACAGACATCTTTAAAAATAGAAATATTTTTGCTGGGAATAAATGCTGTCTCTTAAGACTTTTTAAAAATTTTATCTGGGGCTATGCTGCCTTAAATTTTTAACATGGCATAGACTTCTGAATTGAGACTGACAATATTTTGTACAAGCTGCTGTCAGTGTATCACTAGAGTTGTGCAACAGGTAATGAGTGGTTATTTTGGACCCAAAAATTTGTTGGAAATAAATGAAACTGTGTGAAAATACTTACAAAGAAAGTAATTAATCCATAGTATAACAGTATGATGCATGTTTGTCGTCCTTGACTCAGCTGGGAAGTATTTAAAGTACTGCTGTTAGAGGTGGGTGTGATCTGAATGCTTCTTCTGAACACTGATGGTTTTACTCTGGAGTTCAGTTAATTCAGCTCAGTTCTGTGAGTATGCTGTTGTATCCTTCTTGCAGTAACTTCTGTGCCTTCAGGGTTGCAGAATGTGAGTGATTGTTCAAGTACAATCAAGTGAATCTCATTCAAAAAAAGCATTTTGGTATGTTGCAAAGTTCTGGAAATGACTGGAAGAAAATGCTACCCTTTACCCTTTTCTCTCAGATACTAGAGAAAAAGGAAAAGCAGCAAGAAAACCTCCTTGTATGCAATAACATCTAGTAATACCATTTTAGGAGCTACTGAGTATTTTCAGTGTTCTGAAATAATTGATGTAATGTCTTCTGACAACGGATCTACTGAAATGGCACAGTCTAAAGGAAATCAGAGTGTTGTTGTGACATATGTCTGCTCTCCAGGGAATCGAGACTGTTGCTTTTAAAAAGTGTTTCCACACTAGAATATGTAGGCTTGTAGTTTATTCTGATTTAGTTGTTATTTCACTTCTTTTTTACTCTGGGTTTTCTTTTTTTTTTTTTTTTTTTGTCTCTAAAATCCAGATGTTGGTATCTACTTTGTTGGAGACAAGTTAATTAGATTATTAAAAAATTTCTTCAATACTTGCCTTGGGAATGATGAATATTAATCTTCTTGTAATGCTTTACAAGATATTTTGACTTCTTTTTTTCTCCACATAAATTAATCTTTTTCACTTTTAGACAGTGAGAGAAACCAAATGCTTATTTTGTCTCTTACTAGTGAGTGTTGTTTGCAGGAACTCAGGGCTTCCATTTTTGAGCACAGTGATGGGGTGTGCTCTGTGAATGTATAAACAATAGAAGTTCAATTTGTTTATAGCAATGCCTGTGGGGACTCTGCTTAGTGTTTTCATGGATGTCTCCATTGCAGCATCACTAATCCTTGGCCTATGTTTAAGCTATTGTTTATTGTATTTCTGGTGTAATGTACTTTGGCTTGCATTTTGGCCAAATACTTTGAACAAACAAATTGACAACTGGTGCAAGTGTACATACTAGTTAAAAATAAATTGCTCTTTCAGTATGATCCTGGGGGAAAAGAAGAGCTGTAATTTGAGAATAGTTTTTCCTTTTGTAGGGACACTACATTTTGCCAGGGCTGTCCTGTGTATTTGCAGTGTCTGTCCTTTGAGGTTTATATTCATATGATCCAAATCTTTGGAAGGAGCTCCAGGAGTGTTTACCTCATATGGTGAAGAATTGCAAATTTACCTTCAGTTTAATAGTCTGCATCCTCTTTAGTTGATCTGACAGGGAGAAAGGTAGCACCTCACACCTAAAGTGCCAGCACACTAGAAAAAGTAAGGAAATGTGCAATTTCCTGTAAAATGCTGCTTTTCAAGTTTGCCTTCAAGGAAAACAAAGCAGAAAGATTGAACAGAAAAAGAAGGGATTGGAAAAATTTCCATCCTTCTAGTAGCTTCACAATAAATTTCTGGGGGTTTATAGCTCAATTAAATGCTAATTTGGTGTTTTCAGGTAAATTGGATGGCATCTCATTGCTATGGTGCAGTAACTTGCATGAGAAATTAAAGTTATCTCCCATGGTAAACAAATAAACACATTTGTTATCCCTTTTTCCTTCTCTGCCCTATGACCTGAAGCCACCTGTTAATTTCTCTTGTCTCATTGCAGCATGGCAAACGTGGCAAAAAGGGGATGTTCACAAGTTGGCAAACGTGGTGAGCTGGCACAGGCTGTGCCTGAACCTTGCAGAGGCACATATGGTGGTGGCTGCTGAGTTTGTGTAGCACCAGTTCTTGTTTGACAGCTTGTGCATCACGTAATTGGCTCCGGTCCCTTGTAGCTTCAGTTTGAAATCTACTTGCTTCTGAATATTTGTTACAACTTTGGGAAAAATTCTACATAGTCTTGAGAGCCTTTGAAGATACTTTGAGGTGTCTTTAGTCCATTTATGCAAGAAAAGGTGCAAAGGCTTTGCTGGCCTCAGTCTGCTTCCCAGTGATGACTGTTCACTGATTCAGGAAGCTGCTCCAGCCTCTTCAGAGCTGCTTGCATCCTTCTGATTTTTCTGTGCTCTGTGCAAGTTGTCTGCTTCTTTGTAGGTTTTTAGTCATTAATTGCTTTTGAATATTTTTCTCCACAATGGATTTATAGGCAGGGTTTGTACAGAAAGAAATCTGGCCATCTGCAGGATGTCATATCTCTTTATTCATGCTGTTCAGTCTAGTGCATGAAAAGCTTTCCTTGAGCATCTGGGGGTAGAGTCTGAGATTTCAGAGCTTCAAATGATTCTTTGAGGCAGGTGTCAAGGGGAAAGTCTTCCCAAAATAAAGTTTTCAAGATTTTAAGTGGAAAGTGGGAGCTTTTGTTTAAGAGAACAGACTCTGCAAACCAGAATGCTTTTGTAAGTCACATGTTGTGCTTCTAAGGGGAATCTTTTGTGACCAGGTTAAGCCCTGAAACTCCTAAATATAAGCATAATTCATAGTGGATTGATTGTCTAAACAAACTTTTGAAATCTCTTCATGTTTTTCAATACCTGTGACTGTACTGGCACGTCTTGTCAGTGAGCAATTTTATTTTTACTTTCCAGTGAGAAAATGTGATTCAAGGATTGGTTTTGCTGATCTGTTTAAATTTAAGCTTAGTATCATGTTGATGTTATAGAAATACAGAAAATCTTCAACCCAAAGATACTAACTACTCAAAAATGCTGTATTTTAAAATATTTTATTGACTTAGTCTTTAGAAGCTGCAAAGCAATAGTTTAAATGGCAGGTGAAGCTACTCTGTTAAATGCTATTGTGAAACTTTTCTGATGTTTCAAGGAATGAATGTGTGACAAGCACACTTGTAATGACAGAAGTAGCAGACATCACACAGGCTTGGAATATAGCTGATTTTAGCTGAGCATTGCTACAGTTCTAGTGCTGTGCTTGCTGCAGCCTTTCATTCAGGGCCTTTGTAATGGCATTCTGTCTGATAAGTTTTTGTCCATCCTGGTGGTGTGCAAGGCTCTAGGGGAGCGTGAGGATGCTGAGGTGTGATAACAGTGCCTAAGTAGGGATTTGTGTGCAGGATCCTTATCCTCTGTTATCAGAAGCATCGCTGGGTGAACATGTGTGTGCTCTGAGTTGCCTGTGTCATGGTTTAACCCTAGCCAGACCCCAAGCCCCAGGCAGCTGCTTGTTCACTCCCCCTCCAGTGGGACTGGGGAGAGAATCAGAAGGGAAAAAGCTAGAAAAGTCACAGGTTGAGATAAGCACAGGTCAACAGGGAAAGCAGAAATTGCACACAGGCAAAGCAAAACAAGAATTCATTCACTGCTTCCCACGGGCAGGCAGGTGCTCAGAGCAGGGCTCCATCACGCATATTGGTGACTTGGGAAGATAAATATCACCAGTCCAAACGTTCTACCTCCTTCTTCCTCCTGCTTTATATCCTGAGCATGATGCCACGTGGTACAGAATATTCCTTTGGGCACTGGGGTCACCTGTCCTGGCTGTGTCTCCTCCCAACGTCCCATACAGCCCTAGTCTCCCTGACAGCACAGAAAGCAGAAAAGGCCTTGGCTCTGTGTGAGCATTGCTCAGCAGTAACAAAAACATCTCTGTTATCAATCCTGTGTTCAGCACAAATCCAAAACACAGCCCCATACCAGCCACTGTGAGGAAAATTACCTCAGCCCAAAGCAGCACAATCACATAAGAGTTAAATTTACTGTATTCATATCCCTTGCACATTGCAATAAGAGCCTTAATTTTTATTTTAAAAAAGAAAATTAACTCTGCTCTGGCCAAAGCCAGCATATGTTGCAGTAAGCAGCTCTGAAAAGCTGGGGCTCCTCTGGAGTGACACTGCAAAGCGTTTTGAAATGCAGTCCTTGAGTCAGTAGAAGCAGAATGGACTGTTCTTTTGCCCTCTCATGCCACAGCTCCGTTTCTGTGTCAGCAATGGAGAGCTTGTTGGGTGTGAGCACAGGAGCCCTCCTCTGTCAGGTTAGCTTTTCTGCAGTGCTGCTGCCAACCCTGATGCAGGCTGTCACAAGACTCGTGATACCTGAGGTGATGTGAAGCACAGCAGTACACAGAATTATTCTGACAGGGGAGAATCAGGCAAGAGAGTTCACCCAAGGTGAGAGCTTTGGGTGGTGTGGCCAGGGCATTTCAGAGGCTGCTTAAAAATACCAGGGTTAAAACTGAGCAACCTCTAATCCTGTATCATCAGACCACATTGTGATTAGTAGTGCTATGGGCCCACCTTTTTCCAGACAGAAATTGTTAGCCATTTATCTTTTTTTTTTAGTAAAAGCAGTGTGTTCACTTTGAATGAGACCAGGTTTACAAAGGAGAGCAGAGAGAGGAAGAGCATTATACAGGTGTGTAACTTCCAAACTCCAAATAGTGGATCATTTTTCACACAGGAAGTTGTTTTATGCCTCTAAATACAGTTTTTTCTTCTTAGTTTTAAACAATCTTGTGGTTCTGTCTTATTTTATATTGAAGCCAGTTTCCTGGAAGCCTTTATTCCTACAATATGTGGCTTTAGTTTGGGGGTTTTGTTCGGTTTTTACTTCTAGAAAAAGAACTTTAGGCTGACACTTTTTTTAAAGTGAAATTTTTGTACTGAAGTTATAGCCAAAGTTGTGATTTTTTTTTTCTTAATACATGTCAAGAAGCAATTTGAAAAGATTACCAACTTTCTGTAGAGCTCTTTGGATTTAGAATATACCTGTCAGTCTATTTCTCACCACTTTTATCATGGTTTTGTTTTGCTGTATAAATGAAGTGTGCTGGATTTGTTGGTAAGGGCTGAAGATGCAATTTTTAGGTTTTCTAATAGAACTAGAAAAGAGGACTTCATATTTTTAGGTCAAGTATTTGCAAAAGCTGATTAGCAGAAATCTCCTTAATTCTACCTCAGTAAAAAAATAGATAAGCTTGCAAAAATGTCATAACCTTACTTTTGTCATAACTACACACAGTATGAAGTACATGTAAACTGACAGATAATTAAAATATAATTCGTATTTGAAAGTTTCTTCAGGCACTGAAATAGGAAAGGGATGAAAGCAATTCAGTTGGTCCTTGCTGCAGTGTTTCAGTACATTGCTAGGGAAAATGCTGTGCTTGATCATTACTGTTGCTTACACAGAGAAAGACTGACATTTAGTTCATAGGTAAAGGCTAATCACTGGAATCACTTGGTAATTACCCTATTTGATTGGTATTAATCATTGTGTTGTGCAGGCAGTAAATATTTATGTGTTTGTTTTAGGTGTACTTACGTTGTTAATCTGTATCCCAAGTGGCAGCCTCATGTGTGCTTTGAAAATGACATGGAAATTGTTGTGCAGCATAGGCTTCTGGTAATTGAAAACAAAACAAATCACCATCACCTAACTAAGAAAAAGCCCAGGCAACAAAACCAAACGTTGTGATCTTGTCATTTGTAGTGCCTGCCTTAACCTGGCTGCCTGGTGAAGGCTGCACAAACAAGTGACAACAAACTCTGCCCAAATACTGAGCCCACAAAGGAACAGGAAATTTGAACTTAGGTGTGCTTTCAGTTGCTTGGAGGCAGAACTGTTACTTATCAGTTATGCTTGTGAAACTAATTAAAATCAATATCCTGTTGTCTCATTCAAAGCCACACTGGATTAATTTTTTTTTTCCCTTCTCAGAATAAACACTTAGTGTCTCTTCAGAGGAGGACCCTTGGGAGCCAGGAGATAGGCTTGGTAGACATCCTGTGCTGTTCCTTACTAACAATATGTCTTTTTCCTCTTAAGGCATCGCTGGCTGCACGCAATGACGGATGACCCTCCAACCACTCATCCACCAGTTGCTCGTAAATTTATCTGGGAGAAGCATAAATTCAATGTGAGTGGCACTCCTGAGCAGTACGTGCCTTACTCCACTACTCGCAAGAAGATACACGAGTGGATCCCACCCAAACCAGCCAGCAAATAGCAGCAGCAGCAGCATGACTTGGCTCAGCTTGGGCTTTCAGTGTGAATTGTATTTGCACTGGTTTTCTTCGGAATAAAAGCCTCCTATAGGAATTGTACTTTAGTTTATTGAATTGGGGGCAGGAAACAAGTGAGAAAATTTTGGAAATAGGACAGAATACATGACAAGTCTTAATCTCATCAAGATATTGTGCTTTTTCTCATATTGTCAGTGTCCTGTCTTCACAGAAGCAGCTCTCTAATTCTTTTTAGCATAATAATCATTCCTGTGATAGTTACTCATATTTGTGTCATTCAGCAGAGTACAATGTGTATGCATTTGAAATACAGATTTCTCATCTTCAACATCATCTTTTACCGTCTCTGCATGGCAGATAATGCACTCTTCACACACTATTTTGGGAAGCCATCTCTATAAATTTTTATAAGACAAGTTAGAATAGTTTGACCAGTCAGGATTATAGTTTTCATTCATAAAGTGTTCCTAAGTATGTGCATGAGTATGAAAAATGCATTGCCGTGTTCCAGTATGGGATGAAACATAATGTAAAACTTGTAAGGCTACATGAATCAAATGACATCTCATCCATAAGGGAACTCAGCCATCAGAAGAGGGCCCTCTGTCACAAAAATATCTTTTCTGTGCAGGTGCACTACAAGATGTTCTCATAAGAGTTTGAGATGAACTGTTTGCTGTCTTGTGTCAAGATTTTTAAAGGTCTTTGGAAGTTCAATATTGCACATCTTTTTAGGAGGTAGAGAAGTAAAATGTGCCAGAACCCAGTCTCAAAAATACGAGGCTGGCAAGTTCATATTTGAAAGAGGTTGTTTGGGGCTGTGGCTTTTTTTTTGTATCTTGCTAATGGTTGACTTTTATTCCAGTCTCCTTATGTATTTTAGCCAAGTTTGCCCTCTCCACAAGGCTTCCTGTACCTGATGCCCTACTCTGTGGATAACTGATAAGGAGGTGTGCTCACCCAGCCTCTCATTCACTCCAGCACCTCAGCTGGTTGGGGAAGAAAAGATAAACTTCATGGGTTGAGAAAGATGGGAAGAGTGCTTGCTAGTTACCATTGAGATCAAAAGAGACTTTAATTTATTGCCAATTAAAACTGCATAGTGAAAAAGTCAAAAACTGTAAAACACTGCCCTCCCTTCCTATTTCTTCAGACCTTCACTCCTGACTCCTCTGCCTCCTCCTCAGGGAATGGTGGTCAGTCTGTAACAGCTCTTGTGGGCCCTGCTGATCCTGCCCCTGCTTCAGCCTGGCTCCTCTTCACGAGCTGCAGTGCTTTTGCAATAAAGCCAGTATGGGTTTTCCACGGGCTGAGGGTCCTGTTGGGAAATGCCTGCTTGCTGCTGTGGATTCCTCCCGGGGCTGCCAGGAATCTCAGCTCTGGCAGCACCTCCTCACCCTCCTCCCGCTTTCAGCTTGGTGTTCAGGTGCCTGCTGCCCACTTCTGCCCCCCTGCCATCCTCTACCTGTGCAATATTTTTTTGTCCCATCTCAAATCCTCTTTCCCAGAGGTGCCCCCGTTTGGCAGCTGCACTGAGCCCTGCCCTGTGCTGTGTTGGCTGCATGCAGCACAGGGCAGCCCTGGCCTCTCCCCACAGAGGTTCCTTATTAAATCAAATTCTGGATTAATTAATTGTTTAAAGGTGGGGGTTTTAGCTTTAATTTCTTTCATTTCTTTAAATTAGTTCTTGTCTTTAAATTAGTAGGATGTAGCACCAACATCCCTTAACCTATCTAATTAGAAAAGGATAATGTTTAATTTACTTTAAGTCAGCAAAGGCACTGGGCACAGCTGAAAAGCAATTTGAACCATACTGAGTAGCATAAGTGGAAAGGACTTGTTTAACATTTTTATCTTGATGGATTATTTCACCTTAGGAACAAAGTTTGCCCTGGTGTCAATGGAGAGCTTCATCACTAACACTCATCTATACAAGTCCTGTGGGCTCAAACACAGGTAGAGCAATTAACTCTTAATTATTTTTTTTTGCCTCTATTTCTCCTTAATGAGTTTTTTTTTTCCAATTTCATTTCTCTTCCTTTGTCCTGTGGCTTTTTGGACTGCATCCTAAACACACATCAGGAGGTAATTTGGGAATGAGATTCTGTACTTAGAGGATAGGCAGTAACTCTTCCTACATGTGCCATGCTGAAAGGAGAGATGTCAGCCTGTTTGTCATTTTGCTGTCACCTGGAGCAGTTCTGGGCAACTGTGTGTGCAGCAATGCTACATAGAAAGAGAAAAATGAGCATGTCCTCATGGCCTGCAAGCAAGTCTAGGATTCATTAGCTTGGTTTAGAAAATATCATCAATCCCATTTCTGGAGAGGACAGAAACCTGTTCATCCTGCTTTAAACAGCAATTGCTGGATTTTAATGCAAAATTTCAGCAACATCTCTTGTAGCATTGCTCCTCCAAAGTAGATTGCACAAGGCACATACAGGAAATAAAGCATATGCAGAAGAATCAGTGGTCTTCTGCTGGGCTTTCTGCAAACACTTCTGCAATTCACTCTTCTTATCAGCAATCTCACTCAGTTACGGAAGTCCACCTTTGCTCATGACATCTGCCTCAGTATTCTGATTCAGTTCTTTCTGATCTGAATGACATTTTGAATGCCAAGCTGGCCAAGTGTCACAGCAGTATCTTTAAGCAACTGCAACCAAAGCACTGACAGAAATATTCCCCTTGCACTAAATGTGAGTTTTAAAAGAAACAAATTTCTGATATGGGAACAGACTCATTAGGATGACAAGTACCTACCTCTTCCAGGAGCAGCAGCTGAAACCCACTTTTTATTTTGAAATTGTGCCTGTACCAGGAGCTTTTCACACCCCCAGGGTCCTGAGCAGCCCTTTGCTGTAGCTGCCTGAAGGCTTTGTTGTGCCCCCTGCATGCTCAGCCCCGTGTGTTGGCACCCTCCATGGGGCACTGCATCCTGCCTCCCTGCTGCCTCTCAGCACGGCTGCACCTCTCTGCCCTCAGCTGGAACTGCTCAAGACATGTAGGAGTGCAGAACAGTGGTGAAAGGAGCTTCAGGAGACCATCTCACAACCATTCCAGCTACAGCAAGAGGAGAAATCTTTGCCAGGCAGGGACATCCTAGGGCATTTAAGGATGCTGAAAGGAGAGGGCAGGAGGCCTTGTCACTTCCTGCCCAACTAGTGCCATACTACTGACTCCTGCATGCTGTGCCCACCTGGCTCCTTGAGGGCACACTGAGAGCATTCAGATATTCACCAACACCTATTTCTATGCCATCTAACCTCAGGCTTCAGATTTTGGGATGTTTCCTGCTAAAGCTGGTGTTGGGAAGCAGTCTTGATTGGAATTACAGGGGCAATTATTTTGGATAGAGCTGAAAGCCATCAGCCCCAAAAACTGAAGTACCTGTTTTCCACAGCTATGATGCATTCAGAGTGAAACCTTTAATTTACTAATTCCTTGGGGCCAATTATTCTATGGCAGCTGGTGGGGAGAGAGGGAACAGATCCTTGCTTTGCTCAGAGGTTAAAACCTGCAAATCTAAAGGCTCTGCTTTCACATGGTGCTTACAAGGAGTGTACAAAAGCGGGAACTTCAATGTGTGGGTGAAAGTGGCAGCCTTGAAATGGCACTGCAGGTTCCTCACACAAATCCCACAGCAGGAGCTGGATTGCACCAAGGGGAGCCTATCTCAGTGCAAGCTATGAGAGCAGCCCATGTCAGGGGGGAAGGGCCCAGCAGGTGTTGAGTCCTGGAGACCTGCTGGGCTTTGAACACCACCCCCTGGTTGCCAAGCAGAGCAAGGCTCTCGTGCAAGAGCTGATGCTGACTTACCTCCAGCATGGAGCCAGGAAGGGGAGTGCTCTGCTGTGTGCACCATACCCAGCTGCCAGCAGGACCTTGCTCAAGCTGCAGAAGAAATCAGAGCTGCCAGAGACTTCCCTTTGCTGAAGGGCCAAAATCAGGTTTGGCTATTTCCTTATGTTTTTTAATCACTTGAACCCATGCAATGTCACGTCCCATGCTGATGAATTTTGCAGGTGGTCTTAGCTTTGTTCACAGGCAACAAACATAAAGGGCAGAATTCAACCAGGATCTTGAGGAAAAAAAGTATTGTTTTCAAAATATACATATGTAATATTCATCTATGAGAGGGTCTGGTTTTTTGAAAAAGCACCTTAAGACTTAGATTTATACATCTCCTCTCTGCTTACAGGTTCTGACTAATGATTTCTTTGGTTTTAAATATTATCAGAGTACAAAAATTAGAACATGAATAAATGTACTTCAATCAAGATCTGTATACACAAAAGGGCATGGGCACATAGGTAGGAAAAGAAATACTACATTTTGCATCAAGATTATATTTAGGTGGAAATTTGCATTGCAAAGTTTCTAACAAAGAATGCTAAACTTTCTTAAAATCAAATTATATAAATGTGCAATGCTAGTTTAAAACTCATATTAAAATCAAAATTTCTCGCTTTCTAATTAAAATAATGAATTTCTTAATTTAAATTTGTTTATCCTGCACTATAAACCAGAAAAGGCAGAAGAGAATTAAGCAAGAAATTTTGTTTGTGTGCATGAGTGAAAATAAAAGTTAGTGGCTTAATTTTTGCCTGGGAATTTAGAGCAGGAGCAATGATCATTGGACAGCTTCACAAATTGCTTCTAAAATCAGAACTGTTTTGGAATTTGTTCCCATTAAGAAGGATATGCAGGAAACTGAAATTTTAGGAGCCTAGCTTTTTCTTTATGTAAAACTACAATATTATTTTAGTATAATTTAATCTCTGAAACAACAACAGAGTTACAAAATCTATTTTAATGATCTGTAGTATTGTTAACATCACATAAATCATAGCTCAAAAGATTTTTGTTTTTCATTGATTTATACTGCTAGAATTCATATCTATTTCATTCTCTTTGTCTATGATGTAATTCCTTTCCCATTCCTCTAATGGACTACTCAATTTTTCCCTGTGATATTTAAATATTAGTTTTAGGGCAAGTGGTTGTAGGACTGTTTTATATCCTTCATAGCCCAAAGGATTTTTAGTTAATGGAATAACAATCTATCAAAACACAGCCTGAATGTAACAGATGAAGTCTCACATGGTCAAGCATTTAGACACAGGCCTATTAATAGTTTGTTTTTTGAGGGTAACCATCCATAAAAAATCCAGTGAGGCAGAATCAAATTCAGCAATATGTGTGTGGCACTCTCCCTTTGTCTGGCAGTGGCCAGAGAAATCAAGAAAACCATAGCATGTTTTCATTTGAAGCAGCTGTGTTAAAAGAGAGGATTTATTTACCTTGGATGTTGGGGAATTCATGGATCTGCTACACTTTCCAAAAAAATAAAAGATAAATGTATGAGCCTCAGACATTCCTCACTGGCCTGCAGCACAGCAGCAAGATCCCTGTTGGCACAAGAAGGACATTTTTGTTGTTTGGCGTATCTTCACCTGAGCCTGAACATCTTCAGTCTGACCTCCACATCTCTCTGGGACCCAGCCTAGAATGGCTTGGTGCACTCAGCACAAAGCCCCCTGAGACAGAGCCCTCTCTGCCTCTCACAGGGGACATCACCTCTGAATCTCAAACTGAGCCTCAGCACCACGAGTCCAAACCAGGTGCCCACTTCTTGGCAGCACTCTTGGCCTTCTGGGCATAGCAAAGCTTCATTTCTGGATGTCTGTGCCCCAGAGAGCCCGTGAATAATGTGAATCTAAAGCAGAGGAGCTAGTCTGGAAATCGAAACAGAGGCCAGCAAGGGATTTGCACTACCTTTCTTCTGTTTCATGGACAGGGCAAGATGCCGGTGATACCAAGGGCTCTGCCCTGCACCTGCTAACTCATGTTGGCTACCTACCTCCAAAATCTACCTGGCTTTCCTTTAACTCCTGCTATTTAGTTTGCATTCCCCTCCAGTGGAATCTGATTGCATTTTTATAAATAAGATTTTTCAGTTTGAGTCTCTCTGTCCTGGAGTGTTGTTGCTGTAAATACTGACAGCAAAAGTTAATTTGTGTTTTATCAACTTGAAATTCTTTCCAACAGACTTCAAATGATAGACTTCAAATAATTTCTGATTGATTTTTTCTGATTGATTTTTTCCTTCAAAAAATTCCTTACACATCTGTTAGTCTTTGAGGTTTTTAAAGCTTCAATTAGCCATTGAAGTTTAGGATTTTTGAAAAGCAGCAACAGAAGCTGATATTTCCAGGACCACTTCAAACTGCAGCAAATAGCAACATGTCTTTTGACACATTTTAAAGGCCAGAACTAGAGAGGGCAAAAATTAATTTAATACCCAACTATCACTTGCTGTAACCAATTATGAGAGCTGAATGAAGAATTAAATTGATCATGGATATTTTTAGTTTGCACTCATCAAAGCGGGGTGCAAACTTGCAGTCAGTCAGTCCCAGGCAGGTGCACGGGTGGGTGCTGTGGGCTGGGGACGCAGGGCTGGCTGCAGGCAGGGCTGTGCCTGCCCCAGCAAGGGCTGCTCAGCACCAGGGCTGTCTGCTCTGCTCCTCTGCACTCCTCTGGGGTTGTTTACATCTGTAACAACAAAACACAGGCACAGAGAATTATCCCAAATCTAAGGTCCAGCTTTGCCCAGTGACTGGGGAATTGTGTAACCCACTGCAGCTGGGTCTGCATGCACTGCCCCTGTGAGGCTCAAACAAACCCACAGCAACCACTCCCCCACAAAGCACAGAGATGGGAAGTGGATACCTGGCTCTGTTTACCCTTCACCCCTAACAAATCTGTCCTCCTGGCAAGGTGCCAGCCCCTCGCTTGGATCCAAACAATTGTTAGAACATCTATCAGCTCTGTGCTAATAACAGCCTTCCTCCTCAGAGCTGGAAAGCTTCTCCAAAGCACAGTCCTCTCTGCTGCTGGCCACTCACCAGTGCAGCTTACAAAAGACAGGACAGCAAGTAACTGCTGTGTAACTCAGCCCCATAAGAGCCACCTTAGAGCTACAGGGGGCTGGCAGTAGCCCTGCCACCTGCTCACCTGTGCTATGGCTGCAGGCTTGTGTCTGGCAGCTGAAGAAAAGCACTAACTGGTTTTCAAAAAGCAAACATCAAAAACAGTGAATGTGTCCATCATGGTGAAGAACTGAGTGGATGCTCCAAACCCAGCCTGTGAGGGCAATGATTTATCTGCAAAAGAAAAGCAGTGAGCAGCAATTAATCTGTGTTGTAGGACTTGTCTAACTACATTTGGTAAACTTCATTTCTTTTAAAGCCCAAGTGGGCTCTTATCTGTGCTTGTAGCTCCTATTAATCAGGATTGTAATTGTTGTTTGTACTCAGCAACAGGGAAATGCAAGCCATGATCAACCATCCATTTGTCTAACTCCACACTGGCCAAAATGAGCACCCCCATGTCACAGCCCACGATTCCACAGTATAATTACCTTCGTGCTCTGCAATTAACAAAATAGCATTTGTTACAGAAAGATATTAAGGCAAAAAACCACTTGTATCACCACCCTAAGCTGTCTAGAATCAAGTGTTTAAAAGTACTTTAGTACTTGAGTGTTACTATTCGCACAGGGCTTTCAGAGAAGACATCAGCAGGCATTTAGGTAATTTCTGAGCTTGTCAGCATTAACAAGGAGCCGTGAGTGAATTTGTAGGACTACCATGTCCTCCTTTCTGTCCTCATCTTTCTGTCCATCCCCTCTGCTTCAGTTAAAAAAACATTTAAATATGAATTATCAATTACAATAAACTGCTCTAAGAAAGACAGTAACCTCCTAAATAGGGTTAATAAACACTTGCTCATTTATATAGGCATGTTATACAGGAACATTTGTGCTTATCTCATGAGTTTGCTTAAGCCTGTAATTGTCTTTTGGTAGCTATTTAGCTTTTATGTATCTTAAATCTACAGGGGACACATTCTCACCTCCAGCATTGCCTGAAATTCCCACTTCTCTTATTTTAATCCCCAAAAGCCATGCCACAGTAGGTCAAGAAAGCCCAGGCCCATGGGTTGCATAAATGTTTTGTCTTTGCATTTTACTGAAGCTTCTAGGAGCACTGAAAAGCTTTTCACTTGCTGTGCTGGATAGTTCAATTTTTGCTGGGAAGCCCCATGGTGTTGAGAGCCCTGTAGCAACAGCTGGTGAGATCCAAGAGCAAACTTTTCCATGCAGCTTGGTTTCTTCCCAGCAGGACACAGTGCTGTTACAGCAATGACTGTAGCAGGCAGTGGGAGGCCAGTAGTGTAAACAGATTTTGTAGTTGAGGGCAAAGCAGGGGGAAGCTCTCTGCAGGTAATAGTTTTGCTTCTCTTGAACAGTCGATGAGCTTGTGTTATTACTCAGAGGTGTATCTGCACATCTTTCCTGCTTCCCTCCAATTTTCTGCAGGCTATTGGCCACCTTCCATCCTGTGCTGCCTCATTCCAGGGGCTGCCATTGCAGCTCTGCATGCTGCCTGCTGTCCCCTCTCACACCAGTGGCCTTCTGCCTCTCCCCTTTCATCTAATCCTGCAAGGCTGCCCCTTCTGGATGTTAATGGTGCTATGCTCATCACCAATGGAGCTGAGTGCTTAATGCAAATGCATCAATACAGTGGCCAATACAATTAATGATGGTCTTTGACTTTCATCCCCCAGGAACCTTCCTAACAGGAAGGTTCTGTGATTACTTACCAGTATGAAGGAGCAAGAGGTGTAAGATTTCCATTTTAATTTCCTACCATGTCATTCTTGGCCATTTCCCTCTCAGCTGTCTGTGACTTTTGTTAGGAAAAGAGACTGGAAATGTCTCCCCTTTTGCTGCTATGTCAGATGTCCATGAATTGAACAAAGCAGACCTAAGAGCTTGATTTGTTTGTTTTCTAAAGTTGTTGTTTGACAATTCAATCCCTCCTTTTAGAAATTACTGAGTTGCATTTATTTTATTCAAAGTTGAGTGAACTGTCTCATTTGGCTCAATCCTATCTCGCACAAAGCATCCTGTCTGGCTCTGTGGAACTGTCTCTCCTTGTTCATGTGTTTGCTAAGGAGGCATCTGTACAAAGCTGGGCCTAATTTCTAATCGAATTCGGCTGGCTCCAGCTTTCAGCCACTGGATCCTGTTGTCTTTCTTTGCAAGCTGTGAGAAGTGATGACTGCCCAGTATTTTCTGCCTAGGAAAGCACTTGCACTCTGTAAGCAAGTAATTTCTCACTTTTCTTGTTGACAAGCTAAACAGATGGAACCCTCCATCTCTCCATGAAAAGCACTTTGCCCTTGTAATTTTTTTTTGTGGTTCTCTACCCTCTCTATTTTTTCATCAGTCTTTTCAGAATGAGGACTACCTATCATACCAATCCTTTAAAAAAGGTGTAAAATACATCCTTCTCCTCTTGCTTGCTTTACTCCCATTATGCCTCCAGCACGTAGTCAAGGACATGCTAGACATTTTTCTTTGCTTGCTGCAGGATTGCACGGGGAACTCAGATTGCTCTGAAGGCAGTGGGTGCAGAGGTCCATCCAAGAGGCTTGGCTGTGGTCTGGCGCCGGGCAGCTGTTGTATTGCAGGCAGACTGACATCACACACATTCCCTGTTTTGGTTGCCTGAAATATGTGCATGTCAGCATAGACACATACTCAGGTGTGGTTTATGCCTCTGCCCACGCAGGGGAAAGGGCTGTGCATGCAAACACCACCTGCTGCAAGCCTTTTCAGTATTGGGGCGAAATTAAGACTGACAGTGGCCCAGGGTATGCCTCCAAGGAGTTCCTAGAGAGTGTCCAGCAGTGGGGAGTGGAGCACAGAACAGGCATTCCCCACTGCCCCACAGGTCAAGCTGTGATCGAGCGTGCCCACCATATGCTCAAAAAAGTCCTGGCTAGGCAGGGCAGTTCTGGCTAGGCAGCATGGATGAACCACAACAAAAGCTTTGCAAAGCCCTGTTTACCATCAGTTTTTTGAATTGTTCATTTGAAAACATGAGTCCTACATACAGTAGTATGGCATTTCCATAATAACAATTGGTTTAAGTTGTCACAGCATCCACCAGTTCTCATTAAGGACCCAGAAACTTGAGAAACCAAGGGTCCTTATGAGCTCGTCACCTGGGGGCGTGGTTACACATGCGTGTCCACTCCCTCAGGCCCTTGATGGATACCCCAAAAGTGGGTAAAACCTTTCATCCCCAAAAATCCAGCTCCAGCAGATGGGGATGAGAAGCAAGCAGCTGTCGCCTCCAAGAGAAGATGCCACCGGAATGAACAGGAAGAATCTTCCTAAAAGAGTTAGCTGCATTCTGGCAGACCCATGAACTTGAATGTGTTTAAAAAAAAATGTCTGTTTTCCTTTCTAGAAGAGAAAATCTACCTCCTACCTAACCTCACGATGAGCCCTGTCCGAGTTGCCATCCTGTTCATGCTGAGCAGTCTGACAGCTGCATGGATCGTTCCCCAGCCACGCCAAAACATCTGGGTGACCCTGGCACAGACGCTCCAACAGGAAAATATATGCCTGTCCACAGCAGCAGCAAAAGACCCAATGTCTACCTGCCTGGTAGGGATTCCATTGCAACCTGGAGAGTTTCCAGCCAAGTTTGACACACCTATGCCTGACCCAAGTCCCAGATCCCATCACACACAACCACACAATACCTGCCAGCAGCAGGCTGTAATGATTAGGAACCCCATAGAAGAGTGGCTGCCAAAGTTACCCAGAGCTGCTCAGGAGCCCCAAGAGTTAGAGCTGTTGGGCTCCTCACCTGCACCATACTGCATACACTTCTTCTTTATCCCACTTTCCAACACCAAACCTTTTAACAACATCATACAGTATCAAGAGGAATTCACTGCCAGAAGGTGGTGTAAGGTTTTAAGCCAATTCACAGCAGATAATTCGTATCATTCACATCCCAAAAGCCTCCCCAAAGGTTTGTTTTTAATTTGTGGGGATCGGGCGTGGGCAGGAATCCCTTCTCAGCTTTTAGGAGGGCCATGTACCATTGGGCGGTTGTCCCTGTTGGCACCCAACCAAACCATGATTGGCAAATGGACTCGAAAGAACAATTCGGTCAGCAAAATTCAAAAGAGAAGCATTGACAATTTGGACCTAAATTGTGATGCAGAAGTCTTCCATTGGGCCAAATCAAAAAAAGTTGCTGTATCCCTGTTCCTTCCATGGGTTGCAGCAGCCAAAGCTCTAGGTGAATTGGGCCACCTGGAGTGCTGGGTGGTCAAACAGGCAAACTTGACATCTACGGCCATCAGCTCCTTCCTAGAGGATGAGGAGATTACCAGGCAGGCCACACTCCAAAATCATGCAGCCATAGATTTCCTCCTGCTGCTGCAAGGACAGGAGTGCCAGGAATTTGAGGGACTGTGCTGCTTGAACCTAGCATCAAAAGCACCCAACATCCATGCAGCTCTCCGAGAAGTGAAGAGCCTGATCGGACGAGTCAAGCAGGAATCTGAGGACTGGTTCAGCGGATTGTTCAAGGACTGGGGACTCTCAGGGTGGTGGACTTCTATAATTAGGACAATTCTGTGGTTTTTTGTTATTCTTTTTCTAGTCGTGTTAGCGTTCGGAATTCTACGTTGCATACTTTTAAAGGCTATCAACGGTTTGGTCTCCACTGCCTCAGAAGTCACCCGCACAGAGTTTGTGGCCCTAAAGCAAATTGACAGGCCTGCAAATGATGAGTGGCGGATGAATTCATAATCTGTGTCAGAAATAGGCTGATGCTTTTCCTTTAAATTTTTTTTAAGAGAAAAAGGGGAGGTGTTGTATTGCACTAGATAGTTATTTAGTTGCACTGGATGTTTTGGTAATTTGCACTGTTCACATGATTTGTATCCTATGACCTCATGGTCTTCTCCTTTTTCCCCCCTCTAAGTGTTAGCCCTAGTGGTCTCTTCCCTGGTCAGTCCTTCCCCCCACCACTGGTATCCCATTGGTTGTGGCCCTCCTCCTCCGTCCCCCATTTCTCCGGGTATAAAAGTCTCCTGCCATGAGCCATGAGGCCTCTTTTCCATGTGGATCTTCCCATCTGGTGGTTCTCAAGACAATAAACAGAAGACATCTGTTCCCACGTGGAGAAGAGCACTTCCGATCTTTTGCTTTCGTCTATGTAAGATCGTGTGGGCTGAGGTCCATAGCTAGCCGGAGCTGGACCCCAACAGCCCGTCCAAGACACGTTCTTACAGGCAGCAGCCCTGGGCTCCTCTAGTTCCAGTGCTGAGTACTGCTCACCACGTGCTCTGGACCTACCTTGTACCCTGACATTCCCACTGCACCCATGTCCTGCTGGTTGCAGCCCCAGCTCCACTCTCAGACACCTCCCTCTGAGCAAAGAGCTCCTGAATTACACATTAGCAAACACAGAGGGAGGACAACCTGGAGCATACACTTGAAATATAGAGGGAAGAGCTAAATAAAATTATACTCATGGGAACTGTTGTTTCTAAACAACTTAGCAAGGGCTTGTCTGACATGGTATATTGCTAGCTTTCCATTAGGTTTTAGAGAGTACAAAATTAACCCCCTTGCAATCACCTAGGTGTGTTACATCTCCACAGGTACCTGTACAAACCTGTAATCCGAAATGATGAAATAAGATTTCTTTGGCAAGTCTCAAAAAAATCACCACAACTGACATTCTGTGCCTATTGTTCATTCTTGGAGTACTGTCACTCTTTGTTGTCTCTACCAATGTGTCTTTTCTACACTTGCTCTCCCTGCTAGGGAGTGTCACGGCTAATTATCTTAGTCAATCACTTCAACACTTTGTATACTAGCACAGTATAAGTATTCTTTCAGTCTCCTGGAATTCCCCCCAGTGCCTTCAAAATCAAGGTCAGTGGAAAAGAATCCTCAGCCAACTATTCTATTACTCCTGAGGTTTGTGGGCATCTAAACATGCCAGATTATCCTACAAGTTCATCCTACAAATCTTCCTCAGTTCCTGACAATCAAAGAACAAATTCTCTCTAATTTATATTAATTGCAAGAATCCTATTTTTTTTCCAAATAAAATATAAAAATATTAAACTGCTCTGTATTATTAGCACTTTCACCACTCAGTTCTGAACCAGCCACTCTCCCAAGATGTTTGGCTCTCTGTGTATTTCTGTACTGACCTTAGCCTCACAGCTGGCATGCCATCCTCCTGAGTAGGAGCTGCCTGACCTTTAGAGGCAATGGTGAGAAGGATAAGTGCTTGCACACATCATTTTTCCACTCAGGGGAACCTGTGAACTAGGGAATCTATTCTCTTAGAGGTGCAGTGACTTCTATGGGGAGGAACAGGTGACGGAGCAGCAAGTGTTCCCCACCCCTCTCTGACAACTGTTCATCATTTCAGCTCATAACCTGCTCACAAACTAATACAGGCTTTAAAATGATTGATGACTCATATGCAAGTGCTTTTTATTGAGGTAGGTATAGTCAGGGGGCTGTTAAGGAAAAATAGAAACTCCTACTCTGCTCTTAGTCTCTTGCTGTTCTCTGTTTTCTCCATTTCTACAGACTCAAGAGCAATGCTGGGACTGCATTCCCTGATCAGCAGTGATACTGTATGTTACACTGATCACCCTCTGTTTAAAATAATACAAAAAATAGAAAATCAGAATTCAAATAAAATCAAATCCAGATATCTCATCATATATTGCTTGCTGTGACTTTTCCTGTGATGGGTGTCCCAGCTGGTCAGTCAGCATGGGGTGTGAGCCAGGGGGGTGGCAGGCAGCAAGCACTGGAAGCAGGGGGGAATTCAGGGTGTGCAGAGGAAACAGGGCATGTGATCAGTTCCTGGGAGAAAAAAGCCAGAGCTATTTTGGTGGGTGCATATGGCCGTGTGGTTTTCTCTAGTCCCAGCTCTTGTGCAACAGTGTTTGTATTTACCTACGTTTAACAGCTGACCTTTTGAACACAATAAGCCAAACCATGAGGCAAAAGGTTGCCTCATCATTATGAGTTCATGCTGCCCAAGATCCCATCTATTTTTTCTAAGCAGAAAGTAATGTCCTTCTAGGGCTTGACTGAATGCCACTGCAATAGGCAGATGGCCTTTCTCTGCCCTTTTCCTGTCAGACTACAAGAGCTGAATCAGTTTAATACATGCTGCCACAGACAATTTATATTTTGCATTTGCTCAAAACAAGGAGTCATAGTTTTGTAGAGCAACTGCTAAAACAAAAAAAAATTAAAAAAAACTGTATAAAAACACATTATATATTGAATTTAAGCTTCCACCATTTGATTTACAATTCAACGGCCAAAATATATAACAACAACCTCTGTGATGGGAATTGATTTCCATATGATGGGTTTTATGGAGCAGTAAACATTACACTACTTGGCTAATTCAATGCAGCCACCCATGATGTTCCATTTTGCTCTGAACATCCCATGTCCTGCTCACAGCACACCATGTTAACAGAAAAGAAAATGCCAGCTAAATAAAAGTCATCTTTTCAGTGTCTCACTTTTGTGGGTTCTAGTGCTTGCAGTCTTCAATTTGGTGACCGTTTACGTTGTTGAGCTTCAAATGGAGATTATCTTGACAAAAGCCTTCTTATGTCAGAGAGTTTCCATTTTTGTGTTGAAATACCAGTTGTCACCCTCAGACTTCACGCCTTTTCATTCTAATAGACAGCAACAAACTTTGATCTAACACTGGGCACTGAAGTTACATTTTCTCTGTGCTGTGTGTGCTAAAGATCATTGTGAAAAACTGTCAGTAAATGCCTGACAGCTTTATTTCTACTTGGCAATTAAAGGGCCTGTCTTGTTTTCCAAATGGCTCTGGAAAAAGTTGCACCTTTTTGGCCAAATTTATGCCTTATTACCCCTGCTGTTTAAAATAGTTTTTGTTCTGTAAGAAGGAAACCAGCTCCTCTTATTGGGTAGGAGAGAAATATTGAGTGGAGTGGATATTCCTCTACTTATTTTAAGTAAATTTATTTCATTTCCCATGAAAGGAGCCTGCCTATAGGCAAGGTAGAGGTAAACAACTTTCCAGCAGTTGAGCTAGGCAATAAGCATTTCACGTGTGAATGAAATCCACCAGAAGGTACCAACTGGGAAAGGCAGAGAAATATTTCTCCATTTGTTCTGAATTGCCATGTTCTCAAATTCTTGCTCCTATAAAAAGTAGGTCGTTATTACAACTTTGAAGTGAGCCATGGTACTTTCAATGCCCAGTGTTATGTTGTCATGTTTACAGTTTGGTGTGGATTTGCTGTGGGGCTGTAGAGAGCTGTGCCCTGCGTGATAACTAGTAACAAGAGAGGATCTGCTCCTCAAAATACCCTTCATATGGAGAAGATACTGCTAGTGGATTGGGAAGGAATACAGTGAAGGACACTTCCAAATTGTATTTCTTCTGCAGAGGCAGTGGAAAGCAATGCTAAGAAAGACCGTAAGTAATTTCAGAACAGTCTCGCCCTGTATGGAGTCAGTGCAAGAAAGCATTTCAACACACAGTAAATTTTAACCACCTAAAGAAAGTGATTAAGGATGTTATTTAATGCTGTCCTGAGTCAGGACTAATATCTGTTCATTTAAATAAAATCAAAAATTCTGTACGCTGAGACAGAATGCAAAAGTGAAGGCAAACCCCAGTTTGATAAAAGATCTACAGGCCAGGCAGCCTTCCAGAGGGCAGGCATTCTCAAATGTCACTGCAGTTCAAGATGGAAAATATTTCCTGGATGCACCAGCTCTGTATCTGAGTTAGCCAACTCTGGGAAAAGCTGGCCTTATTTTTGTAGCAGCTGGGGGAAGAACAACTGTATCTATGGAGCAGGTGAACTCAAATGCAAACATATTTTTGTATCTTTTAGAAAAATTTACAGACTTGAACCAGAATGGAAGTTACTGAAATTGCTACACATGCAGCTCAGTGTGCTGAGTTCAGTGAAGTTAAATACAGCTAATCTTGCAGGTAGCAGGGTAGCTACCTGCCATCATTACATTAAAATGTTGGAGGGGAGCACTAGATCTGGCTGAGCTTGTTTCTTCAGCCATAGGATAATGTATTTCCATAACCTCTGCTCTGCTCTGCCTGACTTGGATATTTTATTCCTTTCAGTAGGTTTTTTCCCTTAAGCTTACCCATGTGCTTTAAAATACATGCTTCTCTGGTTCTCTTGGTCTGGATTTCCTTTACTAGCAAATGCTGCATACTGATACTAATACCATCACTGAAATAAGCTTGATCTCATGAGTCCTGGATCATGTTGAAATAGTGATACTGAATGAATACATGTTTGCTACTATTGCTTTTTCTGGGAAAAATATCTTTCTAATACCAACTTTTTTATGTCCCAGTTGAGTTCTTTAACTAAGGTCTATCTTTCTAGTGCTCTCTATCTGTTGTTTAAAATATATCAAAACAACAACACCATAGCCAATTAATAACCTACAATCTTTTCATATTTGCTTTTCCTACTAATAGTCTTGAAGTACAGGTTTTGTTTGCAATGTGCAGCTTGTTTAACCAAACCAAACTCTGTTTAAATAAAAATACCCCCATGTAAAATTTTCAGCTCCCCTGCAACAGCCTATAGAGGCAGAAAAGGCAGTTTAATAAATTTTGCTGGCCTGAAGCACTCGATTATTAGACAATTTGTTAACTCTTCTAATTCAAATACACAAAAGGGTGAGTAAGCAATAAAGCATTTCAAATCAATCCATCTGGCAGTAGGTAAAATAGCTGTAATGAGCAGCATGTTTACAGAGCACATTTCCTGCTCAGTCTAGTCATTTGCAGGATTCAGGCCACGGATGTCACAGGGTGTCTAAGAAGCATTAGATGCGAGGAGATGACTGGATGTGAAAGGGAGCTTGGAGGATAATTTATGATGATGGATGTTTGCTGTTTATGCTCACTTCATTAGCTAAGTCAGTCCAGCTGGCACTGCTGGGACCTCTCTGCTTTCCCTGCTGCTGCTGGCCGCTGGCTCTGAGTTCATAGGTGAGGGAACACAAACATATGCTTGTCAATGTATGAGTTTTTTAATGATGATGTTGTGCTTTAACCCCAGCCGGCAATTGAGCCCTGCTCAGCCGCTCGCTCACTCACCCCTGGTGAGATCAGGGAGAGAATCAGAAGGTAACAGCTTGAAAAACTCATAAGCTGACATAAAAACAGTTTAATAGGGAAAGCAAAAACCATACATGTAAGGAAAGCAAAAAAAGGAATTAATTCAGTGCTTCCCATAGGCTGGCAGGCGTTCAGCCTTACAGGAGAGCAGGGCTCCATCACACAGAACAGGGACTTGGAAGATGAATGCCATCTCTGAATGTCCCCTGCTTTCTCCTTCTTGGCCCAGATTGATATACTGAGCACGATGCCAAATGGTGTGGAAAATCCCTGTGTTCAGCTGGGGTCAGCTGTCCCAGCTGTGTTCCCTCCCAAGCCCTTGTGCTCCCCCAGCCCTCTCTCTGCTGGGGTGGGGTGAGCAGCAGAAAGGCCCCGATGCTGTGGGATCATTGATCAACAACAGCTACAACATCCCTGTGTTCCCAGCACTGTTCCCAGCCCTACACCAGCTACTATGGAGAAAATCAACTCTGTTCCAGCCAAACGCAGCAGAGATGACTGAGGAAGGTATGAGGCATCTCTAATGGAGCTCTTAGAATTTCCCATTCTCTATAGAGGCTGAAAGGGATATATTGTAGTATTTCCCTCTTCTGCAGGCACAGCAAACACACAATCTATTGAGTTTTAAATATGGCAATCTTATTTTGACTTGAGATATTCTGGGACCTAACAAGATCCTGAATTCACTCCCAACATTAGAAGCTTTGTATTTGTTTCAGCCAATGCTATCAGCATAATGTCCTGGTGTGATGAATCTGGATTGCCTTCAATGAGAACACAAGCCTTACTAAATAATAGCAGGATTTGGCTTTGTGTATGAAAAATTATTAGGTGAATGAATCACTAGTGGTTGCAAAAGCAACTGAATAGCTATCTGAAAAGTGAAAACATGAAGTGCTTTTCAATGATCCTGAACACAACAGCTAAAATCACACCAAGCCAACAGTCATACCACAGTTGTGGTAGCACACTGTTTACCAAGGATGAGCCAATTCTTTTGCTTTTTGAACAATAAATAACACCAAATTTTTACAGTTACAGTCAAATTCCTTGAGTTAATATAGGTGGAAGTGTTCGTACAGGCAGCAACAAGATCATGTACCTTCCAGATTTTAATGACAAAGGACAGATCATTTTCCCACATTTAGTATGAAGAAAGTTACTGGGTTGATGCTCACATTTCATTTTCTATTTGTGCATATAGTGTTATTTTATT
Organism: Melospiza georgiana; assembly: GCF_028018845.1. Lineage (NCBI taxonomy): Eukaryota > Metazoa > Chordata > Aves > Passeriformes > Passerellidae > Melospiza > Melospiza georgiana. The sequence continues at coordinate 37,051,766 of NC_080433.1, forward strand.
TCTATTATGGGCCTTGTGAGCAGACAGCTACTTCCTTTCTTCTGTGAGCTGTCTCATCATTTTAAATTGACATCTCGTGGAGGAGAGAGACAGCATGTGACATGTGTACAGAATCCAAGATTGGTAAGGGTATGGTTTTATTCATTTTAATCACTAAGAAGGAGTGAAGATTGACAGTTCAATCACTCATTAATAAAGACCGACTTTATTCCCATTCATGAAATGGCTAGTCAGATTTTAAAACATTTTAAAAACATTATTATTATTATTATTATTATTATTATTATTATTATTATTATTACTACTACTACTACTGCTACTACTTTCCCCTCACGTGAAAGTTTTAAAAAATCACTGTCAACAACCAGAATTAGTCTGAAAACTATCCCAAAGTTACTGATCTGTTTCAGTTGTTGGGTTTTTTTAGCAATATCTTTTCTGCTTACAGACAAGAAGCAGGACTTAAGTAAATGCTCACTGTAGTTAAACATGTTGCTAAACCTTAGCAGAGACAGAGAACTTATACATCATTCCAGACAAGAGAGGATCAGACTAGGTTATGTAAATTTTAATTTGCCATGGATGAAGGTCTCTGGCTCTCCTTGACTGAATGAAAACATTCATGAAGAGATGAATGCTGGAGTCCACTGTGAAGGACTTGACAGAGCACACCCAAGCCTTGTGCCATTGGTCACTGAGGGAATCAATGCTGACTGTGGCTCTTGCAGGGTGCCAGGGTGCAGCTTGTGTGACAACACCCTGGACTCTCCTGTGGTGGGATGGGCAGGACCAGCTCATGGAAGACAAAATCCCCACATAAACCCAGCCTCAACATGCAGGGTAAAGGAGGCAATCACACAACCATGTACAGTCTTTTCCTCTCTTAGCACTATTCCTCTTTCAATGCCTTTGAAGACCTCTTCAAGCTTTCCCTCCCAAAGCAAGGTTTAGTTAGATTTGAACAGTTTCACACCCATTTCTTTCCTTGATTGCACTGTCAAATGAGATTGATTTGTCAGTTTGTCTTATTGTCTGTTCATGTTCTACAATAAGACGTCAATCTCCCAGACCTAAGAAGCTCATACGGTTTTTTTGGCAGTGAGTCACATTTTCCATGGTTTGGCTGTGAAAATCGTTGTTCTCATTCTTCTGTTGACTGGTTAGGTGAAGGGCAGATAAAGACTATCTCATTATTTAAAAAAAACCCACCTCTTGCTTCAGCTGATTGGGTGGAGAGATGGTTTTGTTCCCATAGCAACATTTTGCATCCAAACCTGCAGAAATGAGGCTGGCTACAGGCATTTCAAGCATGCTGCCTTTAAAGAGCAGGTTGTACTCCACAATGTATTTTCATTTTTGCATCTGACAGAATTATTCTGTAAACACCAGAGGGGGGGGGGGGGGAAATTAAAATCTTTATATTCACATATGTGAAACTGGAGCCTGGTGATATTAGGTGTGCTCCAGGGCACCCCTTGAACTGCTCTGGTAGAATGCTCTGTACTATCAGTTGTCTGGACACCAGAACTTTAAGTAAACCAGTCAGCCCAAAGCTCAGATGTCACTTTTGTAAGAGTTCTTTTACTTTCAGTGGAGTCAACACCACTGAGCAAGATGTGTGGAGGGAACTGGCTGATGGGCTGAGGAAGAGTAAAACAAGTGGGAGGCTGTACCTCAGAGAGGTGGAGCAGCACTAGGGGATGGGCTGTTGGATTCTTGCAGATAGGATGAAGGAAAAAAAGGTTTTTCCCAATACAAGGAGCTGCTGAGGGACGACGCCATTGGACAAAGATTCTAGGATAAAAGTAATTTATGTTCTGGGTTTTTTCACCCTGTAAATATGGATCAAAGAGTAGCAGGGATAATTTTTGTGGGAATTGGACTTGAATGACAGAGGGACAAGACAAGGAATGTATTTTGGTTCAGGATTTTTGGCTCATTTGTGAAAAACTGGAAAATAAAGACCGGGCAGAAGAAGTTTGTAGCAGTCTTTGGGGAAGATGATACAAACTAGCCCTACCTCTTTGGCTGCCATCCAGCAGTGTTTCTCCAGACAGAACCTCTCAATCAGCACAAGTCTTGTTCAGGCAGAACTAGAAGATTCCATGTTTTTATCCAGGATTTCACTTTGGCAGATAAACAGCTTGATGGGACAGTACATGTCAGAAGCACAGTGGTTTGGTCCAGGAAAAAATGATTAATTCCTCCAGAAGGACAAAACTGCCAACAAAATGCACACATAGAGGAATTGTTAAAGAATGGTATATTATATTAGTGATACTTTAATGGGAAACTGCATCACCTTTTCTTCATGTTTGGCTTTGGGCACTGATAAGCAAAGTATGACATTAAAAATAACAAAAAGTTGGTGTTATTATCCTTAGTGGGAACAAGTTGAGAGCACTGTAGTGTAGCACCATTCAGCTGGTAATGTAAAACTGTAATATTACCCAAACATGAGAAGGCAGCAAACTGTTACCTAAAGCTTTTTGGAGGGAAGGAAATGCAGACAGATTGATTTGAGAAGTTTTGTGGAAGGAAGGCACCAAAAAACATGAGTGAGAGTCGAGGAAATAAGAAGCAGGTGTGTTCATGCTGAATGCCGGTTGTTCTCCAGTTATCCAGATTTCATCTGAGCTGTCCAGCATGGGGTGGAATTCCCACCAATCGTATTCTGATTAAGTGGCATTATTGCATGTGCCTAAAGCTCTTTAAAGATAAGCAAACTAACATGGCTTTGTCAAAACAAGCTTGAAAATAATGGTAAAATGCGTGTGGGTCATTATTTTTATTAGAGAGCTTTTGGAGGAGGGAGTATGTTTTTGCAGAGGGTCTGTTCCTGCAGACAGTGGATCAATTCCACCAAATCACACATTGCTTTGTGTTCAGACTTCCTCTGAAGATGTCTGCTAAGGAAAGTGGGCTAAAACTGTGAGAGGAAAGGGGCACACAGACTGATGTAAGAGTGAGTGTACTGAGCAGGAACATGAAGTTACAGCAGCAGAGGGGCAGGAGAACGTGGGTGCCAAGGGCTATGTCCAGTCATAACAATTGATAAAAACCAGCAAAAAACACCACAAATCCCAAACCCACCTGTGGAGAGTTTAGTTCAGGCATGGCTTGAAGAAAAAGGCCATGAAGCCATGAAACTGAGAGAAAAGTAACAGGTAGCTGTGAAGCAGTTCCCAGCCTGACTTCTATAAACAATTAGACTCTTTCAGGCATCATTGTATAAACAATAAAGTTCTCAGGCAGTCTTCTCATAACAAGTGTAACACTCTCTCTGGGAAAAGATGGCACCCTGAGAACAGATGTGGAAGTTTTGGGAACCGTTCGCATCACAGTGAGAACACTGGTTTTGTTTTGTGTAAACAATCAACGGTGTAGTAAAACAAAAGGTGTGGTTAGAGTTTTCTCTGTTAGCCTATCATAAACCTGTATTTTGGAATATGCATGAAGTTCGTTAACACTATTATTTAAGCTGACTGATCGATCAATAAATCGAGTTCGATGCATCACAGGATGGTCGTTCTCCCCTCACTTCAACACCCACCGTGATGGGATGAAAGAGTGGAAACACAAGCAGTCCTGAGGCCCTGAAATGATGTTATCTCAGACAAGACAAGACAAGTCAGTAAATTTAATTATTTGCTGCTGCTTGGCCAGATGGCCTGGAGTTGCATCAAAAATCTCTACCCACCACATTTCTCGATAGGTCAGGATTCCAAACTTTTCCTCTATCTTAAAATGCTTATGTTTTCAAAATAAAGGGATGTACTTCACTTTTTACAGCTCTAGAAAAAAAAATGCAGAGGTCAGCAGTGCAAGGAGATAGAGCTGTTACAAGAAAGTAATTTAAAAACATGCACTGAGGTGAGTTATCTAACACAGCCTTGGACACCAGGATCCATCTCCAGGGCAAATGGCTCAGCCCTGAACTGAGGAGATGGAAGCTCTGGCCTTGCGATGGGAACCAGACTTCCACAACCTGTTGTTAGGTGTCCCAAGGAGGTTGTTCTCTGAAAAATCTCTTTCTGTTGCATTCTCTTTGGATAGTTTCTGGCTTATCAGGAGATAAAACCTGTTCCAATGTATTGGATCCTACTAATGGATAAAAAGCCAAGTTGGAGTACTCTAAGAACCCCATACATGTAATTTTAGCATTGCAACACCTAAATTTCAGGATTTCAACTCTTTTTTAATCACACACTGAGATTTTCTTCAAAAAAGACGTGATTTCAGAGCACATATATTTTCCTGAATGTAACTACAGAGAAAACAAGCTAAATACCCAGAGAAGATTCCCCTATGTTTATGATCTAGGATTATTGCTGATGTTCTTATTCTTTGTTATTATCCCATTTCACTTATTAGTAAACTAGTGGTTGTATCAAGCTTACACAATCAAACCTCATGCAAGAGAGGAATGTCTGGAAGAAGGGAAATCTGTGCAAGAGTGTCACAGCTGGGGTGACAGCAGGTACATGAAGAGGGATGTGTCTCAGCATTTTACACTGGCTAGTGGCCAAGAAGAGTTAATGATTGTAGCAGGCAGGATTCTTGGAAACACTGCTGGTTTCTGTGCATGGTCATCTACAGTGACTCTGAGAACATCCTACTGTACCTGTAATATGGACATCTTGACAAAACTCAGGGTTCTTCATTTTCAAGAGATAAAAGAAAGGGAAGAGGCAACGTGAGCAAGTGAATAGGAGCACTACTGAAGTCTGTACAATCAGACCTGAGAGAGCAGAAGTACCTAACAACCAGCCGCAGGAGACACAAATCAACGTGCTAAAAGGAGTACAGCAAATCTTAGCCCAATAGCTGACACTGGCCATAACCAGGAAAGCAAACTGCTAGTAATGCACATTCCACTCAAGTGACAACCCCACCATTTGAGCACCTCAAGGCAACATTGTGCTGGGTGACACCATAAACCTACGACAAGCTCAAAAGCAGCAACATTTGACTCAGCATCACAAACATGATGACCAAAATTTGATGGCCAAGTACTCTTGACTTACTGCTCTCCATGAGTAACACAATGTTACAAACTTAATACTAATCTGCCAGTGAATATTCTCTTGCTTCAGCTAAACTGCTGCTGTCAAACCAAGTTCAAGTGTAAATGTGATGACAGTTTTCTCTAACTTGTCTGCTTTTTATTTATTCACTATCTTGCTAGAAATTAATTTCTGTGGGTTGCTATACGCTCACAGGACTGAGGTTTCATGAAAAGTTACTTGAAGAATGTACCAGGACACAGAGAAAACTTGAAATACGGGTTGCTCTAAGATAAGTGACATCCTTCAGAATGTGAAATGTGTGGTCAGTCCTGTCCTGCCGAGCCACAGCACAAGCTGCTGCTCTGCGTTTGGCTGCTCGGCACAGGCTCACCCGGGCGGTGTGTGCAGGTGTAACATGCCAAGATTCACCTCCACACACCCGACAGCGGGAGCTCTGCACTCTTGCATTTAACATGGTTACAGAAAGTCTGTAATAATTAACAATAAATACCTTCCGAGATCGGATTCTTTTTTAACTTGAGAACGGCTTGTCACTCTGATGGTGTGCTACAGCTTTCAGGAAAAGTAAATTGCTGCTGGAATGCGTGTGATTTGCTTCGGGTGAGACTTGCTTTGTTACGAGAAGCTGGAGCACCGTGAGGTTCGAGCACCAAAAGCAGCGCGGTCCAAGCAGCTTCCCACGGCACCTGGCTGTGGCGATGCAGCCATCCAGCACCTCGGACCCTCCAGCCATCCCCAGAGGGAGCAGCCCCGGCCCTGCCCTGCCTTGACCCGGACCAAAGCGGCGCGGCTGAGGGGCGAGCGCTGCTTTCCGCGGGGGGCTCTCCACAGCGCTCAGGGCGCCCACGCGGGGTGACAGCAGCCGCCGGGAGCCCGGGCCCGCTCCGCGCCCTGCCCGCGGCCGGGGACGGGGCCGGGCCCACCCACCGCCGCCGCCGCCGCCGCCGCCCGCCCCCCCCGCGGCCGCGCTGCCTCGTGCCGGGCGCAGCCGTTGCGCCGCCGCTCAGAGCGGGCAGGCGGGCGGCGCGCGCGGAGGGGCCGCCGCGCCGTGAGGGGCGGGAGAGCGCGGCGCCGCGGCGGGGAGCCCCCGGCGCCGCCCGCCCAGCATGCTGCGCAAGGTAAGCGCCGCGCCCGCCGTCCGGCTCCGGGCGCCGACCCGGGCGGGGACGGGCTGGGACGGCAGCGGGGGCAGCGGCAGCGGCAGCGGCGGGCCCGTCGGGGCCCCCCGCCAGGTGGCGCCTTGGCGCCGGGCGGCCCCGCGGGGCAGTCGCGCCCGTGGGGGCGGGCGGGGCGCGGAGCCGCGGGCGCGGTGCGAGGGGCGCGGTCCCAGGTGCGGGCAAACTTTGCCTCCCCGGGCGGGCCGCGCTCCGGCCGGAGTTGCCGTGGCTGCCGGCGGCGGCGGAGAGCCGGGGCGCGGGGTGTCCCCGCAGGCCGCCGCCGCTGGCTGGAAGGCGGCTGCGGCGGCGCGGGGCGAGCGCCGAGCGGCCGGAGGCGCCCGGGGCTGCGGGCGGGAGCTGCGGCCGTGCGGGGCGGGCGGCCGGGGGCTCCCCGCCGCTATTGTTCCCTGCACGGCCGCAGAGGATCCCTGGGCTGCGGGAGCTCGGGCACGGATAGACTTGGGCGAAGGGAACAGCTCTGCATCCACACTAGGCAGCGGTGCTGGCGGTGCTGTGTGCAGGCGAACGCAAGGCTCTCAAGTCCAAGGCGCTGCTAAAAGGTGTTGAAAAATAACCCGAAGCTCTTAACCGAGTAGAGCGTGCTACCCAACCAGACTCCACTTCGGAACTGAACCCAAAGGCTATTAAAGTCAGTAGGGATCCTTTCCCTGACATCTAGCTCCAATCACAGTTTTCATTGCTCCTTCCAAATAGGGAAGCTTCCCTTCCATGCAGACTTGGGCTGCATCCTGAAACAGGCTGTAGCAGGATAGTGCCAGTGTAGAAGGCACGTTAACACAAGAGTGAATCACGCAACTGCTCAGGTTTTTGTCCCGCTGTTGTTTCTGTCTTGCTCCCATTTTGTGTCATCTTTCCAAATTTCGTTGCTACATCCTTAGGCCCATTAGCCTAAGTGTGCCCTAGCTCAGACAGCTGGAGTAGTAAGACATCTCTCAAAATTCATGTTAAAAGACATAGGAAATCTCTTCCATCACTTCCTGGTGAACGAGGTGGTTGAAGCCTGGGATCCTCTTCAGCTGTGCTCAGCCACAGATCCAGGTTGCAAAGGCTGTGCTTGGTTTGGCAGAGCCAGGGGAACACAGATAAGCAAGATGATTTCTCTTTGTTTTGGGAGGAACCGTCCGCTTAGCTGGACTCCCTAAGCCTGATATTGCTAATCCCTTTTACAAATAGCAGTATTTTACACTTAGTGTTAATTATTGTGTGTTTGTTGTATGGTTTGGACAAGCTGGTTAAGAGAAAGCTGCATAATTCTACCCTTTCATAGTGAATAATGTGGAACAAATGCTTTATTTGAATTTTATCTTCTTCCACTGCCCATCATAGTCCTTTGCTATAAGGAGAGGAAATGCAGGAGTGGTGGTCAAGATTTTATACTAAGGATTTATCAAAGGGCAAAATTACCTTGGGAATTGTGGATACAAGGTATTTGAGCTTTGTTTCTTTTTCTTACCTTATTCTATGGCTGCTCAAGGGCTGAATTGGGCTTTGAGGGTTGGTTTATGCTGTCATCCTGTTGTGTGCTGCATGTTTATGAGCTGTCCATCACAGACTGACCTCCATGTGAATTATGAGCCACTTGTGCTAAATTCCTCTGCTGTACACAACTAGAGCACTGCCAAGAGATGTTAAACTAAGCTAACTTTAGCTTAAAGTGATCAAATTTGTATTTCCTAATTTTTAGGCAACACCTTAGCGCTAATGAAGGCTGCATAATAAATCATCTGAAAAAGTAAATCTCCTTTAAGACAAATTGAGCAAGAAGTAAAAAAAAATTGCAGTTCTTACTTTGAATGGGGAGTGCTCTGATTCTGCTTTAGGCATCCCACTGGGCAACCTTCCTCACTGAGTTCATAGTCCTGAGCATGTCTTGGAAAAACAGTAGTCAATGTGGGGAGCCAGCAGTGAAATTAATTTCATGTCATGGCTCTCTAGGATGGAGAATGGAACTTCAGTGTTGACTGCTTTGACTCCTCTTTATTCTCTGCTATTCCAGAGGATTTTATACAATTTCCATCTTAATATCCCTCTTTTTTTTTTTTTTTTTTGTCAGAAAGGGAACATAAAACACAGAGAAACCTTTGTTTTTCTATTTTTCCCCCATCATGTGGTTTTGTGGCCAGCAAGAGGAGGCCTAGCATTTGAGACCCCTCTGTTTTCCTGTCCCTAAATACAGTTAATGTTTCAGTGATTGCTTCAAAAGTAAGTAAATAAATAAATAAATAAAACTGGACCACTGAGTTGGAAAGCTCAAGCTGTTGCATGGGATTTAGTATGGGTCAAAAACTTTGTGTTAAATCTACACTTTCCATTTGGTTCACGTTTTCCAAGCCATGTGTGCTCATAAAGGAGCAATAAGTAAAAGAGTTGTTTGGGTGCCTCATTAACATAACAAAAGCCTGGCTGGAGATATGAAATAATGTCCTTTCCCTTTCTGTTTGAGATGCAGTGAATTTCCCTTTCTGTTTGAGATATACTGAATTTCAAGCGTAACGCAGAGAAAATGGCTCTGTCAAGATGGATGGAATCAGTGAAATGTTGGTGCCTCTGGGGAGCTGCTCTCCAGTTGTGTGGCTGGGGTGGGCTTTCCCCAGGCTGAGCCCTTGGCTCCCAGGGGAGCTGATGTCCCTGAGGAGCCTGCTGCTCCCTGTGCCTCAGTCACTGGGCTGGGATGGTGGCAGAGGCCGGCAGTGCTGCGGCCTCAGGAGTGACACAGCTGTGCTGTGCAGCCCCTGTGCACGTTTGCCCCTGGGTGCAGGGGGACCTCTGAGGCAGAGAGCCCTGCATGTGTTCCTCAGGTCCCTGCCAGAGTTGTGCAGGACAGCAGAGCAGTCCAGGCTGAGTGAAATCCAGCACTGTTTGCGTCGGGGTGTGCGGCGTGGCACAGAGAGCACCATGGACAGGGAAGGATGGGCAGTAGCAATGCTCTGCTGGCCTGCTGCTTTCAACATTCTCTGCTGGGCCTGGAGCTTAGCTCAACAGTTCTTACCACGTCCCTGCCTCTGCTCACCACCCCTTCTGGCTCCTCCAGCTACTTGTGTCCAACTTGTTCTTCACAGAGGGAGTACATTCTAAAATCCTTGGAGTACTAGCGAGGTTATTGATTACTAATTATCCTGACACCATATTTGAGATGCTTTATAGGAGTTTGATCGTTCCAGACAGAGTCCTCCCCTTTCCTTGTCTCTACACTCTCTTTTCAGACTTCAGAAATGTGATAGCTGTGAGTACAGATCATCCTGGGCACCACTGCTTCTCTTGCTCTTCAAGCTGTTCAAAGTAGTTAGAAATGACAAAGATGGCACAGACACGTCCAAGTACTTTCTTGCTTGTGTAACATGTGTGTGCTGCAGCTGCATGTGTAACTAATGTCAGCTGAGGCTGGTCTGTTTGATTTCATTCCACATGAAAGATCTGGTTCTTTTCCTTCCATATGCCCCTCTTTTCACTTAGTTTCTTATTAGTAAGAAAATGCTAATGCATATATAAGCAGGAGGAAAACCCCTGATGTTGTTTTCCTGTTTTTGTGTACCTCCTCCTTCCAGGTCATTCAGATAGGGTAGACTGGCCTTGTAGTTAATGGACACAAGCTGTCTGTTGGACATTGCAGGAATGTGGTGGCAGAGAGGACAGGCTGCATTTCCAGGTAACAGATGGAAAGCCACTTCTCCAGACCTCAACAATCTTGTCTCTTTGGATTTGTTCCTCTCAGTTTCTCTTGCCAGATGACCTACCTGTCTTAATGGACAATATTAGGAGTTAATTCATTCAGTCTCAGCAGTCTGTCACCAGATCACTGAAGTACATATTACATGTAAATTCTCACTTATGTCTGCTTATATTATCTCTCTTGTCCATTTTCACTAGGGTAAACAAATTCACATGTCAAATACTGCCAGGGTTATTTCTTCAGGAAGGATGTGCCTACACTTGGAAAATAATGAAAATCAAATACATCACCAAGAAATTAGTACTTAGGGACAACAAAAAGGAGAAATTAGTATGAGCAGAATATACTGAAAATTGAGACTGGGGTAAACAAAGTCTGTGATGAAGATGAAATTGTGTGCTACTTCTGTTTTTATTAGCTCTCATTTAGTACTCTTAGGTGGGTTTGGTCTCTGATACTCAATAGTCTGTAACTACTCTTTGTACTTATGGGGAGGGAAAGGAAAAAGTCTCAGCCTGTTTAATGTTCTGTTTAATTCATAATGTAGTGAGGAGGGACAAATATACCTTGCCAGGTACAGAACAGTGCTTGCTTTAAAATTTATTCATCAGGTATTTTAGCAGAATGAAAGCTTTATTTTTAGCAAGTTGTCATTGTCTGGTCTTTACATTTTGTTGGGCAAAAACTGGGACAATTTGTGCTAATGTGGGAGCATGGCACTGTGGCTCTGCTGGGAAAGAAACTTGCCCTTTTGTAATATTTTTCTGCTCAGAAATTGCCTTCAAATAGTATATAATACTGTCAGTCAAAGACTAAATTTCAGGGTTGAGGTAATACAGAGATTTTCCTTTTCAGCTATTTTAGAGGCTCTACTATTTTGACTGCCCTCAGGGAATATGAAATGTGTTAGCAGTTAAATCCATGACAACAGATAACTTAGTTAAGCATTAGATTTAGCTGAGTTAACATGCACTCAATTTAACTGGCTAAGGCACAGGCCACCCTGGCACGAGGGAGCACTGACTGAATCCTGGCTCCAAGCACAGCAGAGTGCAGCTCAAACAGGGGGCTGTCTTCTTCGGGAGAAGGACAGACAGACAGACAGACAGATTTCTTCTACAGTTGGGCATGCTTGGCATGAGTTTAAGTGGATTTTAGTGAATTTGCAGTGAATCGAGGTGCCTGCAGGTGTTTAAGTGCCTAAAAGATCTCATGATGTGCATGAGGATTTCAGTGGGAGATCAATATCAGTTTTGAAGGACTAGAAAGGATTTCCTTTACCTCAAGCTCCTCTTTGCTAAGGAGTTCATCTTTCCCATCACTGCTTCTGCTGTGGTTTTTTATTGTGATTCAACTGATTAGCAGCAGGATTCATCTCTTCCAGCAGTGTCTGTGATGCAAAACCAGATCAAAATGGGGTCAACATTTTCCAGTGCTTGAAGACTTAAAAGTGGGAAGGATATAAAGGGGACCTAGGCAATGAGGCTGAGACTTCAGGCTCAGCAGTGGTGTTTGCTGTGGCAGACACTAGATGATGGAAAGATATTTATTTCTACTCAGCAATATAAAATAGGATGTTTAAAAGATAGGGTGAATTTTTCTGCAGAGTTCAAGGTCTTAAGTTGAAAGTACTTTATTGTGGTATAAAGAAATATCAATGAGATATCTCAGATACATCTACCATCTACTTAAAACCTGCCCTAACATTTATTTTCTTAAGATTCTACAGTAAATTTCTTTAAGAGTGGGCAGTAAGGAATCAAAATGTAATGGAAAGTCAACGGGGTTTATGTATCAAAGTCCATGGGTTCCCTTTCTAAAATGGCATGTAAATGACTGATGTGCTTTCAACTGTCTTATATTTTTATCTGCCATCTCTGTTGATAAGCAAGGTGTGATTGACATGGCGAGAGGAGAGGAGAGAGGTATAAGGTATAATTGAGGTATAAGGTATATATAAGAGAGGAGAGCAAGGTATAATTGACATGGGGAGGAAGAATAGGAAGTGACTGATTGTTCAGTCTGTGTCAGCAGAAGAACAGGGGCCATCAAATGAAACCATCAGGCCCCTCATGTTCAGAGCAGAGGAATGGGCTCTGCATTTACCTGTGAGATTCCTGGCCACTGGGTGTTGGGGGGAGCACGAGTTTCCATGGATTCAAATTCACACAGAACATGCCCCTGAGGATAAAGTGAACACTGCTGGCTCAAACCCCCCTTGACCTGCAAATCTGCAGCAGCTGGGAGGGATTCTGGGGAGCAGCATTCCATGGTTATTCTAGTCATGGGAGTCTTCCCAAGATGGCCACTGTTGGCCACTGTTCCAGCCAAGATCCAGGCATGGATTTAATATGAACCACTATGTTCCTTACCATCTAGCAACACAGAACTGAGCTTTGTTTTCTGCTGAGCTTGCTTGTGAAATAGTCAACCTGTTAGTCATACCCTTGATTAAGCATGTCACCTGAGAAAAGTTTTATGAGTCTATGTTGTCTATGCACAGAATATGTGCATAATTTGAGATTACAGTTGTGAGAAAAGAAATGGAGGAAGGCTAAGATGTTTTAAACAGGTTGAGTTCAGTGAACTAAACCCAGAAAGATTTGATTAAAGTAATTTCTTTTGTTCAAGGTGGCCCTTCAGGGCAGGGGTAGGTCACGATGGCTGGTTGCATGTTTGTCGAAATCTTGTCTGTGCCAGGCTGAACATTTCTATTTCCTCTTGTTCTGAGGTGAAGACAAAGCACTTTCTAGCACAAAGGACACAGAGAAGGGCCAGTTTACATCTTTTCCTCTATATGTTCTCCACTGCTGATATACTGTCCTACTGACAAGACAATTAAATCTTAACTTTAAGAAACATATGAAAAAAATAGGCAGGCATGGGGAAAAAAGGGGAGAGATGAACTGATTGAAGAGTAAGTAAAACTTCCAAAAGGCTTTGGTAGTCTCCAGTTGTAAGGTAAAAAATGGCTAAAGTTCCCCTTTTCTGCCCTGCTCCAACATCTGTGCATATCTTGACAGATCTCATGAGGCTTCAGGACCTGTAAAATCAGGACAGTGGCTCTCTGGTCACTGTTTTCCTGCTTCTGAGCAATCGGTCTTAAGCCATTGTATTTAATGTGGTTGAACTTGACCTTGAATGCCAGAAACCATCATAAAAGAAAATGCTTCACTAGCCCATATTATTCTTATCAAACTGCTTTGAAATAGAAAATTAGGTTTTTATTAAAAAAAAACCAAAACCAAACAAAACCCAGAAAATATATTTCTGAGGAAAACATAATTATTACAATGAAAAATTAACCTCTGTTTGAAGAAAAAAAATGGAACAAGCTTAAATCTCTTTATGGGAAATCAAAATATTTTCCAGGAGAAAAAGAAATAATTTTTCCCTTACAGCAATACAGTATTAATGCTTGATAGTTCGATTCAGATATTCTACTTTTTATCTTTTTTTTTTTGTAAATTAGTTAGTTTTTTGGGTTTGGGGTTTTCTTGCTGTTGTGGTTGTGATTTGTTTGTTTGTTTTATTATTGTTTGTATTGGCATTTACTAGCATACAATTATTCATACCAGTAGACTGATTTGGAAGTCTCCTAGTAGTTCTCCATTCTTTTCAGGTATTCTAAAAAACATTTTGTTTTGTGTTCTCATTGACTTTTCCAGCTTATTTCTGGACAGATGAATAAACACACTTTTTAATGCATTTCAATTATCTTACTTTTTGTCAAGATGTACTTTCAGGTAACACAATTAATTAAAACTCCATTAACTGTTTAAAAAGGATGTATCCCCTGGTGGCAAACCTTGGGTACTGGCCTACTTGAGTTAATGAGTGTGAATGGATGTATAATAAATATTGATTTGCTCAAAATAAAGGGGATTTTTAAAATCCTTTTGCTTGCTTTTTATGTTTAAGCCCAAAGAGATAGACTTGCCATTACTTTTTACCAGTGAGATTCAGTCTGTTTGGATCTTCCTGAGGCTTAGAGCCTGTTTCACAAACAGTGTGGCCAGCAGGCCCAGGGCAGTGATTGTCCCTCTGCACTGAGCATGGGTGAGGGCACACCTCAAACGCTGTGCCCAGTTCTGGCAAGGGGCTGCAGTGGCCAGAGAAGGCAGCAGAGCTGCTGAAAGGTCAGGAGAGTGAGAGAGTGTGTGTGAGGAGTGGCTGAGGGAGCTGGGGGTGTTGGGCCTGCAGAAAAGGAGGCTCAGAGGGAACCTCATCACTCTCTAAAGCATCTAAAGGAGCCTGTGCCAGGTGCGGCTCAGCCTCTTCTCCCAGGCAGCCAGCAACAGGACAAGAAGACAGAGCCCCAAGCTGCACCACAGCAGGTTCAGGCTGGATATTGTGAAGAATTTCTGCATTGAAAATGTTGTCAAATATTGGAATGGACTGCCCAGGGAAGTGGTGGAGTCACCGTCCCTGCAGGTGTTCAACACATGACTGGACGTGGCACTAGTGATACAGTTAAGCTGGCATGCAGATGTTTAGTCAAAGGTTAGATTCAATGATCTTTTCTTTTTTCTGTTCCCTTCTCTGGTGTTGAAAGCAGGGCTGGTTGTCAAGGCTTTCAGAGCCACTTGCAGCTGCCAGGTCAACCACTTGTCTGGGCAAACTGCTTTTGTGGCCTGCAGAACACCTGCACAGGAGGCAGCTGAGCACGAGAATAAATGAATGAGAGAAAGGAGCAGGGAAAGGGTCCTTCTGAAGGGTGAGAAGTGTTATATTACATGAATAAATTTCAATTTTTTAAATTACTGGAGAAAAGTGTAGCCAGAGATCTTTCTAGGCTGCAATCCTGAGTGCTGTTGTTGCAGAAACTGTGTAGAATGAGTTGAGGGTGTGAAGAATAAAATATCCCTAGCCTTGGGTGATAATAGAACCCTCTGTCTTCTGATGGTTAGTTATCATTCATTGTTTTAATGTGTGATTCAAGAGGGTTTTTTTTTCAAGAGTAGTTTTTAGTTGAGTCCTACAGCAGGTGACTTGTTTCAGCACTGTTTTCAGATTCTAAAAAGTAGGAGTGCAGATTTAGCAAGCAAGAATGTGTATCTACATATATAATACTCGGGTAATTCATGCATGTTGAGACAAAGATAACAGATTTATATCCTAATACACTGGTGTACCAGTTCTAGGGGTGGGACTGAGTAGTCAAGACTTTTGTGCTTGGAGCCTCTGCTGCCAGACTACAGAAACTGAATAACTGAAAAAAAAAAAAGGTGAAGTTACTTTTATTCAGTACTCTCTTACAACAATACAGCATTGGTGGAGAATGAAGGAATCTGAATTCCCTGGTAATGGATAGTAATCTAATGTAAATCCTCAGGCAAGTTAAGTTAATGTATTCTCGGCATGGTGCCTGGAGTAGGATGGGGGGGAGGAATGGGAAGGGATGAATCAGCTCTCATGTTTTGCAAGATCCTGCCTTCTAGTTCAATATTGTCTTGTTTTCTTTGCCTAAATTTATTCCTGACAGGTGGTGACAGAATGTTTTCATTAAAGAAAAGTTTCCTAGAATTGCAGAAATCATATAAATTCTCCTGTGGCAAACTAGCATTCAGACTTACAAGTGGCCATATTCTCTTTGCCAGCTCTTAAAAGCTTAGGAATTCCTCATTGCTGCCTAAAATCCCTTTTTTCCCTGGGCCCCATTATCCAGCAGTGCAAGGCAGGGAGCACAGAAGTGCAGCTCCTGCTGCTGACCCGTGCACAGAGGGAGAGCAGCTGCCCAGGACTCCTGCAGTTAGGTTGAACCTTGTGCCTGACATTGCTGTCACCCTGACCCCAGGTGGGCTTGAGGCAGTGCCAGCATGTGTCCTGACCTGCTTTTGCACTGCTTGATGTTGAATTATGGATCCCCTGTAACATTCTTCTGCTAGAGCCTCTCAGGGATGGCTATACAGTTTTAGAGCTGCTGTCAAGAGAGGGCAAGCTGGTGCTTTGACAAGCTGGGCATGGGAGCAGTGCTCTAAGAATGCTGCTGTAAGAATTGCACAGGTTGGTAGCACATGCAGAGGGTGCTTGTGCCTCCTTGGTGCACGCCTTGGAGCCAGAGTAGATCCCGGGGGACAAAGCCACGCCTGTTTGGGTGGGGGTCGCTGTGCCTCACTTCGTGTGTCCTGAGAGCTGGTGGCTCAAGTTTACTGGAACCTTCCCTGCCTGCTCTGGTTTCCCACTTGTGGCTCCTCAGTGAATGTGGATGAGAATGTGGGAACACTGTCAGACTGTGGCACTGTGGGGACAGATGGAATAAAGGCTATCTGTGCCTGAGAAGTCAACCAGAGAGCTCCTGTTTCCAGCTCCAGGGACTGTATGTGGACCAGGTTTCCATGGGTGAGGTGGGACAGGGGAGAGGAAGAGGAGCTGCCTGATGAACCAAGTGCTGCTGTCATTATTCTCAGCAATGCTGAGCACACTGGAGGTGGCTTTTGAATGCTGGTTCTGGTGTGCTGATCCACCACCTCCAGAATAGCCTGCCTGTAACAAGTGCTCAGGTGTTCAGGCTGGGTTTTCTGTTCTCTGAGATAACTATATTTAAACAGAATACAATTTAGAAATGGAAGACACAAATCACTGAATCAGAGGGAGTCGTGGCATTGAATCAAATGAAGAAAAAGTAATGCTTTCCCCAGTGAGTTCACTTGTTTCTTGCTTCTGGGGTCCATTTTGATTTCATAAGCACGTTCTCTTACTTGGCACTGCTTCTGTAGGAATTTTTAAAGTATGTGTGTGTTCTTAGTATTTTTGCTGTGCTTGAGATCAGCGCTGTTAACCTTACTCATTTGAATGGGTCAGTCCCCTGGGCCTGTACCGAAGTCCTGCTCCTCCTCATGATGGATTTGGCAAACAGCTTTAGAGATGCTAACGAGGGAGGTGGAATAGGAGGGGTCACACCACATGGCTGAGCGTGCATTGAAAAGCCCTTGCCTTGATAGAACTTAAAGCTTGTAGGACTTGACATCTTCAGAGTGCTTAGAAGCATTAATGAAGCCTCATGACACCACCACAAAGTGATGTAAATGTGTATTATCACTATAGTACATGGGAGGGCAAGAGAGAAAATTTTCTTGTACAAAGATTGCCAGAGAAACCAAGGGGAAAACCTATAGTTTTAAATGACTGTCTTATCCTAGACAACTGGAAATTGCCTTTCTAAGTTGCTGTGTTCTAAAAGTATTCACTTGTGTAGGCACGTGCATCAGTGCTCTCCTGAACAAAGAGATGTTCCTTAACTAGTGCTTGGGAAATGAGTGCAGCTTTGAAATAACTGAATGATTCTGCAGGGAAAAGCTGTGAAATTTTTGTATCTATCACTGAGCTTACTAAGGGGTTTTTTTATAGCTTGTTAAGCAATTTTAGACTTCTCTCATGTGAGTTCTCCTTCCCCATAACTCAGTTTGAAAAGAAAGATGGAGGAGAGGGAAAGAGACAGCACCTTCAGCACACATGAGGAGTGGGCCTTGGGTCTCTGGGCAATAGCTGGGAGGAGAGAGTAGCTGAAGGAGGGTGGTTGGGGCTGAGGATGCTTGACAGAGCTGTGGTGTGAAAATTCAGCCATTGCACAAAGCATTGCTGGGACCTTCAGGGACTCTTCTGCTGGAGCATCTTTTTGTGGTCATTGTAGGTCCTAGTCTTTGTCCTCTCCTACTGCTTGTTATTGTCACACTGTGCAGCCAATGCCATTTCAGTGTAATTGTACCCTTGGTGCATCCACCTCCTCCCATCTGTATTTGTTCTCTGCTCCTAGCAGCTCTCTGGCACCCTGCCACATGAGATATAATCTGCAGCCTCACGTAGAGAATTACTGTACTCTGACCTCCCCTGTGTTACAAACTACTCCTGCTTCACAGGGCTTAATCCTGCCAAGAGCTAAACTCTGCTTCAACCAGGCACCCCTGGGGAAACTGCCTTCCCACAGGTGGATTAATGGTGTAGAGCAGTGCACGTGTGGAAATACATTGACCACTAAAGGGTAGAAATCAGGATGATGAATGAAGTTTTTCAATGAAGTCTGTAAGCTAATTCTAGCTGTATAAAATAACTTTCTTTTTAGAGGGGAGGATCTTCTTTCATGAGTAAAAAGCTAAGGTAAAAATGAAAACCTAGTCAGGATTACTGATGCAAACACCATAAGGTATTTCTTTTACTGGCAGCACTAATGTTTTCTGATCAGCTTTCAGTGAACATAATTCAAGACTTTTATGTAGATATTTATATAGCATAAATCTAGAGATTCATGTGGAGTAATATCTTGTAAGACAAATACTTAGGAATACTGAAGAACTAGGACACAGATAATTACATTTCTGATCAAATTAAGTATCTGGATATTGAAATATCCATTAAACAACCCTTCTGAGGCATTTTAAATGGCATAAAACTCACTTGCTGGATCCCTGCTGATTCTGATGCACATTTCTGCTCAATTTCTCTGAACTGTACAGTCTGACACCTCAGTTTGTTCAAAGGCTGATCAGGTTAATTTGCTCACAGTAACATTGTTTCAGAAGCTACAAAGGGCATTTTTTCTGTACCTTAGGTAGCTTCACAATAACTATTTCTGCAGGCATTTCCCTTTCTGCTCTCCTTCCAAAGGAGATTCTCCCACAAACACTGCCTCCCACCTTCAGTCATACTGAATGGACATACTGTCCTCTTGGGGTGCATCCACCAGTGATGCATCCTTTCAGAATTCCCTCCAGGCTCTGTGACTGGCTTCTTTAGCTCTAGTCCCCATCTCCTGCTATGTGAAGTTTGTGTAGCTCTTTCCAATTCCTTCTTGGCTTACTCTCTGGTCCCCTTCTGTGGCTTTCACTGCTGCTCCATGTTCTCTGCAGTCAGGGGGTGAGGCAGCTATCAGAGATGTTTTCTTCCCCTCTCTTTCACTGCACCCCACTTGGCCACTTCTCTCCTGAAAGGCCCCTCAGAGCCATCACCTCTGCATGGCATTGCCTTGTGAATAGGACTTTGGGTACAGGTCTCTCTTAGCTATCTTATGCTGCTAGGGTGCTCTTCAGATAATGAGGTGAAAGAGGGACAAAAATTACTCAAAATGAAGGACTGGATTAATATATCCACTGTCTTCCTGAAAACAAAGGGGCAGGTGATGCCCAGTTTTCACTAATGCTATATTTGAGAATTTTCTGTAAGCCAGTGGTACATGCTGCTGCTCAGGAGCAAGATTCCTGGGATGCTTTGGCAGTTGAGAACCTTCCTATGCTCTCTGTGGGTGCTTCCCAAGAACATGGGCTGGTCAATTTGTAAAATGTTTGGTAACCTCTCAGACTTAGGCTGTGTGTCTTACAGTGAGTGTGTTGCCTCACAAGTACTGTTGTGTACTTCTGTGTTTGGGGTAAACACATGGGATTGAATTCATATTGGGAGCTTCTGTGTAGTCCTCACCAGTGTCTAGAAAATGAGGTATGTGAATTCACATGCTGAACTTACTCTGTTTAAGTATCCTGCATTGCTACAACAGACTAAGAATTAGCATCTGCATGTCACATTTTTGTAGCAGTAGTTTAAACCAGTTGAGCTGTGTATGATTTGCCTTCTGGACTTTTCCTCTTGCTAAAAACAGGTGATGATTAGTGCCCAGTGTAAGTTAGACATGAGTAAAATGTTGTTCAGCTAAACAGCTTGAATAAACAGTGCCATTTTGCATGCCTGTTTGGAGCACAGAAAATGAATCTGCTTCCAAAGCTGAATCCCTACCACTGGATTTGTGGGTTTCTAGAAGTTTCTGACCTAAAGCCCAGTTTACTGTATAGTTACCATAATCATGCTATCCAGCCATGAGCATGTAAACTGCACAGATTCTATTTGGGAATTACATTGTGGAAATACACACAGATCTGTTTAATGAGGTATAAAACCTGTTTTGTAGGAAATGTATAAATTTCACTTATCCATGAGACACAAAGAATGAAGGATAATTTTGATAATCAAGCTTTCTGAATATGGCAGGAATATTCAATATTCAATATTCAATAGGAGCATTAAGAGTCATGACCTCATCTGGGATGACACAAAGCTTGTATAATCAAAGTGCTTCTGTATTGGATTCAAAGGATTTAGTAGTGTTTAATGTTTGGGCTCCAGTTTGGTAACTGTTGTTAGTATCCAACTCAAAAAGATCAAGCAGGTCCAGGAGCTTCTCCCTGCCATAGCTAGTATTCAGTTAGCTATGACTGGGGACAGAAGAGGAGAATTTGGTAGCCTACTTCTTAAAGAGAGCCACTGTGCCATTCCATAGTGTACTTGCAGACTTAAAAAAAATAAATCTTGCTTTCTCTAAAAGTTGTATTTTAAAGTTTTAAAGATAAATCTCTTTTTTTATTAAGGTTCAAAGCTCAGAATGTTTTGAAATGTTTTTCTTGCTCATTTAGAGAAAATCCCACTTAATTTGAATTAATTACTGCTCCTATGGTGATATTTGAAATAAAGACTATCTTGGATGATCAAAATAGGAAAAAAAAATAGACTAAAACTCATCATATGAACTTTACTGGTAGAATTTTATTAAGTCTGAATTCTGATATTCACAAGTTCATCCATCCTCCTGTCTCCCGCTATTGTTGTCTTTTGGTTTTTAAATCAAAAGGTTTTTCAGCCAACTGCAGTTGAAATAAACTTCCCATTACCTTGCCAGAATGGTAGGGATCAGCTCAAAATCATCTGAGTCACTGCACTCTGATGGGATCTGTGTTTACATTCTTCACATGTCTATTCTCCCATTTGAAATGCAAGTAAGGTAATAATAAGTGAGAACATCCTCGTGTAGATATGTATGGACAGTTGTGGTGTCTCTCCAGCTGTTTAACTGCTGTGCATTGTGCCAGACTGTGTATTGAGTGTGTCTTCTGCTCCATGGGCAGAGGGAATGTATGACTCCAAAGAGATGCATCAATGAGTAGATGTTTGTCTGTCAGCACACAGCCTGGGTCTGTTCCTGGCCATTGCACATCCTGAAGTCAGCTGTAGGCAGATGCTGGTTTATCATCCTGCTAACTTGGAACGGGGTCTGTGGCCTGTCCATCACCTCACTGGCTTTTTGAACACTTTGGTTCGTTGGTTGAAAGGGTGCCGTGCAAGGTCACTACTGGGATGCAAAGCTAGATCAAAAGTACCTGCAAGAAAGAAAATATCTAAAGCTGAGCTCAGGTAGTTCTGTTATCTCTTCCTAATGTGTTCTGCTGCATAGCATGTGGTAGCTGGAGGTGGGTGAGCCATACTTTGTGGTAGAGACTGCAAAAATAACAGTGGTTTAAAGACCTTGCATTGTTCACAGCAAAGGACTGCCTGAAAGCTGAGGAGTTCTTTGCAGGGCTGGAGACTGGCTGGATACAGAAGATCAAGGGGGACATGAACTCATAGCCTTGTTATTTTCAGATCAGTTAGGCTCTTACAGGACAACCCAACAGAAGGTTCTGCAGTTGGTGAGCATTTACTTTCTGACCCATTTCTTTTTCTTGTGCTATGTAAAACTGGTACTGTACCCTGGCACAAAAACAGCAGCTGGTTCTCTGTGCCCATGGGATTTGGAGATTCAGGAGGGTCCTTATTTTTGCATTCAGGAAGTTTGTTAAGAATCACACATCACACTCCTACTACTCTCTCAGACTGACATAGTCTCCTTTCTGTAGGTGGCTTTATGTCCCTTTCACCATTCATTTCAAATGGTGGCCAGGCCTAATATAGCAGCAAATCAATAGACACAGCGTGTCTCTGTAGTTCATTTTACCATATCCACTAGGAACTTCCTGCAACTCCACTTGCAAAGACTGCATTTATCTGACAGCTTGTCCTGTACATTAGATGTGAGCTAGAAAATAACTTGTCAGAAGTGGCTTTGTTGGCTCTTGCCATGCTCAGAGAAAGAGCAGAATCTTTATGGTCTTACATGTCAAAGGTTGTATAAAGAGAAGACAGGTGACACACAAAAACATAAATTTTGAAATGGGTGTTGCAGTGCTTGAACAAAGTATCTGAGACATTTTGGTTTTCAGAACAAAACGTAGCAATTTCTGAGAAAGTAATGCATGTGAAAGTACAAATGCCAATGATTTATGCTTCACTGTATCATTGCAGTTTCTGTAGAATGACTTGATTCACTTAAATTAAAAGTGAGAACTCTGTGGAGTTTTGTAGAGCATAGAAAATGTCAGGGAAAATTTTCTCAGGTAATGTTTTAAAGCAGTGCCACCTTATGGTTCATTTCAGAACAGGGATGTTTGGTGTCCCACCCTTGCAAAACACTGCATGCATCTGGCTGGGCTTTCTAACTTTCTTAAATGGTCACTGTCTGTGTTTCTGATGGGGGGGGTGATGGACTATACCTTTCACTATCAGGACTAATTACAGAGAAAAAAATGGGATTATTGGCTTGCTTCTCAAAGAAGAGCTGTTCCTTCTGTACAACTACTCAGCACATTGCTCTCACAGGCAAAAAAAATCTTCCTTCAAGCCCATTCCTCCTAGATTCCTTGTATGACTGCCTAAGGCTCCTCTTTTTGCTGAAATGTTGCATTCTGACCCAATGGCACAATCTAACATCTTGGTAGCTGCAGCCCATATTCATCATACCTAGTCCTGCTGTCCTGCCATTCAAGCCATGGTAAATAATTGCTGGCTGGTCAAGAGCTTTGAAGTTCTGCCATCACTGCTCACATAAACTGAGGATCCCTAAGCAGGGTAGGATTCATGGATCTGATGTGACTGTGCATCCCAGGAAGATGATCTCAGAAAAATCCTTGCAGGAAAAACGGGTCCTCTCGGTCTCTTCCTGCTCCTCTTCCAACTTGTGGCAGGAGTAGCTGCTGTTTGGATGCCAAAAGCTTGGCAGAGATACTTCGTTCTGTGGCTGCTCTGAATTCCTTCTGAAGTCAATTACGTATTGATGTATGCTCCTGTGTTAATTACAGCTACTGCTGCAGCTTGGTGACCTCTTTTGTCTGCAGTAGCCATAACAGTTTGCAAATAATTCTGGTTAGCCTGTGAGAGAAATACCACTAAATTACAGGAGAAAAAATTCTGGAGATACTTTAATTAAATTTTAGGTATAAAACTAGCAGTTTCTTCCAACAACTGCAATGCAGAATTCCCAGAAGTGGTATTAAGAAATATAGGTTTCTTTGCTGCCCTGCTGAAAGCAGAGAAGTCTGTTTCTTGTGGAAATTACTATTTGAGCTGAAATGAGAAGTGACCCAGAGATGGGTGTGTTGGAAGCAGCTGGGACTGATGTTCAGCTGTTACTGCTCTGCTGCTCAGTGCAGTTCACACAACCATCACCACCACCATCCCCAGTGTTAGCCCAGCACTGATTGCAATGGGGTTAAAATCAACCAGGAGCCATTGATTAAGCTTTGACTCTCTCTGTTGAACTAGTTTATACATATGCAGACTGTTCTTCTTTCTTTTTGGCAAACAGACACAATGCAGCATCTTTATTGAGCATTGTGCAGAGATGGCCAGCCCAGCATGGCTGTTAAATTCCCTCAGATTCTAGCAGCAATCCCATTTATTGTAGAAGACAATAAAGCTTAGTAGTGAAAATCACATCATTAATACTAGCTTAAATATAGCTGTTGCTATAAATTTATCTTGTTCACAAAGGTGTGTATATCAAGGCCTGTGGCTACAGAGAATGCTGTGGAAACTCAGTTTCCTATGGTCTTGAGCCTTTTCATTCATAGGCTTTTAAAAACTAAATTAAACTACTATTTTCTGGATTTGCCATGTATCCTATACAGTTCCCATACTTTTTTTTACAGCCTTTGTTCTGTCAAATATTTCCACAGTTATGTGCAGCCTGTCTCATTGAAGTTAATTGGCCAACAAAATCGAAACCTTGGTATCCCTCACTCTGTTTTTACAAAATACACATCATATTTGAGCCCATCATATTTGATATCTCCAGTATCTGTTTGATTGGCCTGAAATCAGCATTAGAAGTTTGTTACATACATATAAACAGACTGATCCTGGAAATCTGATTTTCATAGGGAGCTAGGCTAACTAAATCTAGTCCAAAGTATGGAAATTACAGCCAATGTAAGACTACAAACCTGAAAACTGAAAATACGGTGGTAGAAGAGGAGAGTCCAAAATGCAGCTGATGCTACATGAGCTGCCTTGGAAGATCATGTGAAACCCTTTCCATCACTACCCTCCCTCCATGAGTCAAGGAGTACTGCAGTGTTTCCTTCTGAATGGCTGAACTCCCAGACTTGGGCCAGGTTCCCCTTGGGAACAGCCGGGCACAGCTTTGCTGGCCACAGCTTCAGTGCCAGCAGCATGCTGAACGCCAGCTGAAGGTGAGCACAGTTTGGAACAAATGTACCTTCAATTGTCTATTTTCATAACACTTGAGAAAACTGTGCTGCTCTGCCTCAGGGCATCCATGGCAACTTTAATACATGGTATTGCTTTGTCAGACCTGCCTGTGATTTACACTTCTGCTTGACGTTATTTCTCTTTAGTTGATATTTCCCTTTCATTGTAATAAAGCTTTTTTTTTTCATCTAACAGTGACTGTATGTGTTATACAAAAGTGAGAGAACTCAGTGACATGGAACTTAATCATGTTTCCCCGTGCCCTTGGTATAATCTTTCAACAGCATCATCACTTTCAACAGTATATTCACACTCCAATGCACGATGGGTTTATTGATGTGACACAAACTACTAGATACCAAAATTATATATATTTGGGAAAAAAAGTAACTACAGCACTTATAGCAGTTTCTGGTAATTTCAGTACAGATTGAGGTGACTTCAGACACATATGGTAAGTCATAAAAAGCTTCTGAAATATCTAAACATGTCCATGACTGTGTACAGCCGTCCATGACAAGCTGGTATGCTGATTGCATGGGCTGGATGCCAGAGCTCCCTGAACAACCAGGAAACCTTACTCAGCTAAACAGGACTCTGTGACTCTCAGGTGTATAGTGCTGATTATGCTCAGCAGCACATTTGCATTTATGCACTCTCACACTGCATTATTAGATGAATTCAATGGTTTTACTTCTCCAATTCTTTGAAAAAAAAGGGGTTTAACTTTTAGGAAAAAAAGTTGACTTCCAAAAATGAGTATATTCTCATTAGAAGTGTGATAATAATGGCGTAATTATTATAGCTTTGTTTTGAAGTCTCATTTGACTTATAATTTTAAGAGTGTAAATTTGTTTTATGTAGTTTTGAGACAGCAGTTACTGGTGTGGCTTTTGTTTTTTATAAACATGTTTTATGGAGACAGAAGGTTATTTTATAAAGTATTTCCTACCTTTAGCATTATGTTACTGAAATTGAGAGACCAAGAAACAAGATTTTCAAAGATTCTGCCAGATTCTTTAATTCCAGGTTTTCCTACATGAAAGAAAACATGTAGAGTGTTCAGGATAATACAAGTAGAGAAAGTGGGTTTTGGTTTGCTACTGAGGAGAGATTTCCTGTGGCTCTACAACTTCCTATATTTGGGAAGGCTTATAGTTGTAGGAAGACTAATGTTACTGGCAAGGCACAACATTCCACGGGGTGTTCTGGTGGTTTTCTCCTATCTTTTCTCTTTCTTCCTATTTTTTCTTCCATCAGAAAGAGAAGCCTTTTATCCCAGTTGTTTGTTTTAACTATTCCTGGCATCTAAGTATGGTCTCAGGTATAAAAGAATAACACAGTAGTTTTCCAGCCCTCTCCTTGCTATTCATGGTCAGGTATGAAGATGGGCTGACCTTTACTTGCCTTCAGCATATCTGAGTGCCAGCCTCGAAGGCTTGCTTACACTTGTGTACAAGATCTCACTCTATGTGTATGTGGGTGTTGGTTTATTTCTCTATATTAGAAAATCTCTCAGCTTTGTGTGAGGTGAGGAGACTGAAAACCATGCAATGTCTTGCTAGGGCTTTTCTACATCTGCCAAAGCAATGTAGTTTGTGACACCCAGATGTGACAATGTTCACAGGGGTCCGAGGATGAGGGAACAGACCGAGATCTGACTCCATGTTTCAGAAGGCTTGATTTATTACTTTATGATATATATTCTATTAAAACTATACTAAAAGAATAGAGGAAAGGATTTCATCAGAAGGCTAGCTAAGAATAGAAAAAGAAGGAATGAATAACAAAGGGTTGTGTCTTGGACAGAGAGTCTGAGCCAGCTGACTGTGATTGGCCATTAATTAGAAACAACCACATGAGACCAATCACAGATCCACCTGTTGCATTCCACAGCAGCAGATAACCATTGTTTACATGTTGTTCCTGAGGCCTCTCAGCTTCTCAGGAGGAAAAATCCTTAGGAAAGGATTTTTCAGAAAATATCATGGCTACACCGAGACTCTGATCTATTTCTAATAGCAGCAGCAGTATAAAACTCGGCTAAATTTTATACTGCTTACTTTTTAGTGCATTTGCAACCTTTGTATTGTCTTTACATTTTTAACAGAGGATTGGATTTTGGAAAATTCTATCTGTATCATAAAAAGAATAGTGCTGATTTTATCATACTTTTTACCTCAGAGGTGCACAAATGTACAAGAATTTGCACAAAGGGATTAAACATGCAGCACAGAAAATGATGTGTTATCCATGCCTCTCACATGAGGGAATTTTTGTCACACCTCTTGGTGCATCCCCTGGAAAATTATTGTAGATGCTACAAGCTGTGCAGGAAAAGAGGTTCCTCTAATGGGCATGGGTAATTAGTATTATGTCAGCCTTCATGCTGTATGGATCCTGCTGCAGGATCAATGTGTGAATCTGGGTGAGCTGGAAGTGGCATGGGGTCTAAAACATAATATAATGCATTGTCTTGCAGTTTGTTGTTCGGGGCTGTGCAGGAAATTCTGCCACTGGAATACTCATCGCCTGGTTTTGTCACTCTTCAAAGCCCTGCTGTGCTCTAGAGGAGTGCATTAGGATGGAGAGCTTTGGGTAGCTGAGCTTTTAGCCTTCTGCTCTGTTGCATCCTTCCGTGTGCTGCAAGAGGAAAAGAAAAATAATTGTTAATGAGGGAAATCTTACTTGGAGCTGGGCTCCCTGCAAGGGACACATGAGCCCCATCTCCTTGCAGAAACCAAGCCTGTCATGTCCTCTACCCTAGATTCTCTGAGTACAAGTAGACCAAGCTGCCACAGGCTCTGTATCTGCAGTTGTGATCAGCCCTGTTTATTCTTGTACATTCTGTTTTCTCAGGTTTAGGTTCTGAACAGCTGTTGCACTCTGAATCCAAAGCTTCCAGAAAGCCATGAGGTACCTGATGACTTCAGTGGGCTCTAGAGCTGCTCTCAAATCCTAACTTCACTGCTTCTAGATGATTAGATGAAATGGATAAATCAGCAAGATCTCCACGCAAGGTACAACACATGAGTCCTTCTGCTTTACCTGTTCTGAGAGTTATTGCCCCCCCTCAGATTAAGGGATGCTGTTTTATACCAAAATTAGTCTGTGATGTAATATTTTAATATAATCTCCTACTTTGTATAGATGGATACAGCACACACTCTGTGTGGATATATAATTACAGTAAGACCTTGGCTACTCAAAGACTCACAGAAGTGAAACAGAGTAGTTTGTTCTGCCATCTCTAGTGTGGTTTCAGAGTAGGCCCTTACAGGGACAAGGGCTCATGGTGTTCTTACAGGCAGGCTCCTTGTGGACCTTCAGGAGACAGGCTCTCTGCATCAGCTTTTCTGGGAACACTGCAGCTGGCAGACAGGTAGGTCCCTGTCAGGTTTAACATGCTTAAAGGGGGAAATAGAGTGCAGGTCTGCATGTAGGCTGCCAGAAGACACCAGTGCCTTCAGCTGGCCAGGAGTGTTTTCTAAGACTTGGGGAGCTTTGAAGGGAAGCTGGAATACTGGGAAACTCATGGAGTTTCAACCTGTATCAGTTGAGGTCAGTTCAGGCAGGTGCTGCATTTTGACTTTCAGAAAAATTCACTTCCTCAAGATCTTGCCAAGTGTGTAGCTCACCTGGGCTCACCATGTTGCTTACAGGCACTTGCTAGACCTGTTTTTAAGGACAGATGACAATATTCAGAGATGTGAATATAGATTTTATTTGAAATTGCTATGAATTTGTAAATTCATGATTTTTTGAACTTTATGAAAATAACAAAATCACATTTATTTGACACAACAATAAGAATGCACAGAGAAACCTGTGTGTTGTGCTTATAAAGAGACCAGAAACTAATCAGATTCACTGTAACCATCCCCTTTTCAGAAGAGGTAGAACATGAGTGTAACTGTACAGCTTTGCCCTTGAAACGGAAAAGATTAGCAAATATTTGGTTTATTCTTTTTCAAAATCTTATCCAGTAGCACAGAATAAACCAGAAATTTTTTATGGGGAAATGCAGTGCCATTCTCTAGATTTACCAGTGGGATTGTATTATGTATTTATGACAATTGTAGCTGTGGTCTCTTCAGATCCATGTTGAGACCTCATATCAAGGCTGTGTGACTAAGGAGTTCAGAAACATCTCCTCAACCAGCAGCAAGAGGGATTGAGTTTTGAGCCAAATTCTGTTTCTTCCAGTGTTTACTGAAAGTCTGGGCCCTGGATCTTGTCTGATACTCAGATCTCAGTTAGTGAAGACCATACCCAGGCTCTGCCACCTGCTGAGCCTGCATTGCTCAGTGAGTTAGGGAGAAAGCTGAACTGTGTGGGTGTCTGTGCTGACACCAGCAGCCCTGGGCACCCACCATGCCTGCTACCTGCCTCCAGCGCTGCCCAACTGCCCAGCTTGGTCCTTCAGCGTGGGGCATCCCTGTGCCAAAGTGCATGTGGCAAATTAATCTCCAGTGGGCTTCTCACTCTCACAATCCACCACCCCCATGACTGAGAGGGAGGTGCTTGGGGGAACATCAGCTGCCTGAGGCAGCAAGAGGATGCCACTGTGGACCCAAGAAGACTCCAAAGTATGCCTTTGGGAGGTATAACAAACTTCGTCTGGCATGCAGTCCCACAGCCACAAGTCTGCTTCATCAGAAGAAACACTCTTCAGGTCTCGTCATTATACCCCAAAGAGGGGCTGCTGGTCTGCAATCACCACAGCCCCCAATCCACAGAGCATCCTGAGGGCTCTTCCAGGACTTCCAGGGGGGCCATTGCAGTTTTCTGAGAATCATTTGCCCTTCCTCTCCTGCAAAAAAGAATGCCACTTAATGGATTCTGCAAGATATTTTGGCATATTTTAATGCAAAGCAGTCTGCAGAAATAGAAGATCTGTTTACATTTAGCTAATGCTAAAACTGGGTATTTCAGTTTCACTTTGTTGATGATTACAGGACTGAAGGTACGACAGAATAAATCTCCAAAGATCATCCAGTTCAAAGATCTGTTGTATACTGAACAGTTTACATCTTGTGAAATATTTGTTGATTGTGATTGTTTCTGAACCTGTCTCTCCAAGCTGTAGATCTAATCTCGCTTTAAGAGCATAAGGGTAAATGATTCTTTTCATCTACTCTTGCAGTTTAAAAGAGGATGCTTCACTGTTGCTCTTTGATCTGATTTCAAGGTCTGCCACAATGCAGAATTATTTTTTTTCCTACCTCTGCTGAGGACTCATGAGAGTTTTTTCAGCTATTGTTGCTTCATTTGAACAAAATAACAACACAACCTTGAGGTCCAGCATTCTTTTCTGGAAACTATTCAAAGTCCATTAAGTTATTAAATAAATCAGCACCTAGTAACAGATTGCTTAGGATATGTATGGATGCAATCTGATTCAGTAATAAACAACTTGGCAATGTGTATATTGCCAGATATTTTTTCCTGTGCTACAGGACGGCAGGGCCAGCTCAACATCTGGGGCTTTTGATTGTTGGAGTTACAGGTTGGCAGCGATTTTAATTTTCTATAGTTCAAAATGTTTTTTCATGATCTGGAAAGAAGAGGAGGATCCTGCTGAATCAAGTTCCTGTTGTGTTATAACACTGGCAAGTGATAAGAAGTCATCCTGTTGTGATGGTGCAGTGCCTGTTTGGGTGCTGCTAGTTACCTACCAGCTGGTTTGAAGTGAAGGGGTTGATATGTCTCCTTGTTTACCATTGGTAATCAAGTGTTTAAGATCTTCAGAAGGTAAAGAGCTAGAAAAAGGCAAAAAGGTGTCAAAGATTTGTCCCTTCCCCTCCACTTTTCCTTTGGCTGAAGAATTTCACTTTGGGCACCAGCAGTGACCAGTCTGTGTGGGAAGAAGTGATTGCCAGGCTTGGGTCATGACATGGATCTGGTAGCTGAGAGCACCATGAGCTGAGCTCACGTGTACCCCAACCTATCTCTGTGACCCACAAGGCACTCATCTGGTTTCACTGTCTCTCTTCCCCCACAGGAGGAGAAAAAACAACCCTTGTCTTTGGAGGAGGGCTGGGAGGCTGCCCTCATTAGTGTTGGGAAAGACCCATCAAATACAAATCAAAATACCATTTGTTGTCTTTCACATTAGAATAACTCACAGTCAGAATTTCCTTCTAAAGAGGACAGCAGTTTGTTTAAAGATGTGGTTCACAGTGATGTTCTTACCATGGTTTTAAAAGCACTTGCTTGTTCCTGTTGCGATATTTCTCAGAGTGGTTTGGTGAACAAGAAAGAGGAAGGTCTGAAAGCAGCTGTTTAAAAACTGCCATCAAAGGCACAAAATAATTTGAAAACCAGACAGGCTCTGCTACTCTTTGCTAGCACCTTGTATAGCAATAAACCTAATTGCTACAACTGTGGCAAATAAAACTACGATTTCTGTGTGCCTCTAACACAATAATTCTTTCCCAAATGGTGTCTGAGAGGAGCTGAAGCATTTTATTTCTCTGTACTATATGACTTAAATAGACCTTTTTTTAATAGCAAAGGTGATGGCTTCCATTCATGTATTTATCTGGGGACTATTTATTTGGTGTGTTATATCAAATGATCTAGAAGTAAGAGCTCAAACCCCTGAAGATACAGTACAGTATTCACCACAAAAATATGGGAAGAAAATAAAGTATGTACCTTAGCATGGTTTTTATACCAGATGAAATATTATTTCCATTTACAGGCACAAGAACTAGTTTTATGTTTGTGCAACATTATCAATCCATAACAATGGGCAAATGCAAACATAAGACTGGGGGAAAGAGAAGGGAAGGGGGATGTTGCAGTGGACTGGCATCCTTCCTCATGACACCAGGAGTGCACATCAGTTCAAGTTGTTGCTGAGGGTTGGTACTGATTATCTGCTGCCAGTTTACCTTAGTTTTTGTCCTTCATGGAATAAAACATAAAGTGAAGTTAATAAAATCTTTAGAGATATAAAGTGGACAGATTTTCTTCCAAGAGATAAAGCAGACTTGGTGGCCCTATCACATCCATAAGAATGAAACATTGGTCAGATTTTTTGATCTGAAAATCCATGGTATAATTGCTTTTCTAGTCACCTTATTTTATTTTAATTAACATTAACGTTTTAAACAATAATATATGATTTTGTTAAGAAGACTTTGAATTTTTTGTTTTGCTAGGAATACTTGTTTTCACTTTGTAAATTCTCATGGGGGAGGGGGGAAAATATCAATCAATTTTTCACTTACTAAGGCCATCTAGTGCTACAACAGTGATTATTCCTCTTCTTATCTCAGACAGTAAAAGTTGATACAGGAAGAAATTTTAGAGAGTTTTGGGACAGGTGAAGTCTCTCAGTGTCTTTCAGTATCAGTGGCCAGAGCTGGATGTTTTGAAAATCATGCCTGGGTTTCTGAAGAGCCTTTGCATGACAGCATTAGGCAGAAACCATCTAAGAAAATCAAGATGCACCATGTCCCTGAGATGAGTGTGTCAGCTGCATCACTTTGTTTTCAGCTCTTCACATTGTGTCAGCGGTTTCACTTCCTTGAGGTGAGCACTTTTCAGAAGCTACTGCCTTTGTAATGCAAGTGAATCCATTAAAACTAATTTTAAATGAGCATCCAAAATGATATTTCATCTTCAAAGGTAGAGCTCTGGTCTTCCATCAGTGCTTTAACCACAGGCCTGATGCTTTGGAGCAGCTCCTCCCTTTCCTGCAGAAATCAAGGGAATAAGGTTTCCTTTAGAGAAATGTCATACCAAAATGTTCCTGGTTATTGCAGTCTTGTGCTGTTAACCACTGTGTGTACACTGATAGGAGAGTCCATAAATAGCTTTTGTGGTATTGTGTGGCCAAGCATGCTGCAGTGGAAATGCTGTAATAGCAGAGGGGAAGGAAAGAGTGTTGCCTTATCTGGTGTGCAACACATGCAGGCAAGCCCTTAGCTGTTTTTCCCTTGTAATTTACATATCTCCTGAGTGTTGAGAGTCACACAATTTCAGTCTTCAATTCTATTAAGGTGAAGGAAAAAAGGATGACATGAATAACACCATCAAGTCTCTCAGCAATAGACTGTATAACATAAGGTAATGTTTTCTTCTTGCTGAAAGCCAGAAAATAAAAGATATCAGGAAAGGTCTAAATAGAATGTATTATCTTCTTAAGTAATTTCTCTAAGCATTTTAAATGACTGAAGGTAAAAAAATTAATTCACCTGTAGCCTTTCTTTTTTCTAAAACCTTTTTGAACGCCTTACTTTTGAACTGTATTGTTCATTTTGGTAATTGCTCCCAGAGTCTTGGTATAAACTCTACAAGTACTAAGTATTAAGAAAGGTCCAAACTGTAACTTGGAGAGGACCACTGTGAGAGACTGATCATGGTACAGGGCAGTGTCAATTACAGGAATATTTCTGTATCACTGGAGATAAAGCTGTATATTTTTAAGCCACTTTGATCCAGGGTTATGTGGGTAAGAATACAGCTCTTAAAACTGGCTGTTTTAAGCTGAAAATACAAGTTTAATAGACATTAAACATGTATATATGTATAAGTTCCAAGACATGTGCAGAGGATATTCTGAACAGACAGATGTGTCAACAGACTACATTCACCTTAAGGACTGAATTCCTCATTCCATTGCCTTCTATAGGTTGGGTTTTTTCATGTCTATGTGTAGTGAGTGACAGTGTTTCATACTGAATTTACCCAGAGCAACACAGTCCAGACTTAGATAAAGTCCTTAGGCAGTCTAGATGTGTTACCCTGCTTGTTGTGGAACATTGTTTCTGTTTTTAGACAAGCAGGTATTGATCTAGACAAAGCAGAACCCATCAAATGTAGTGTTTTTAAGTAAATTTGTACCATAGGGGCTGAAAAGGGGAAAGTATTTTTTTTTCAGTGCATCCACATTGAATTGTCATGTCTTGAAGAACTCCCAGATTCTACTGATAAATAGCACCTTCATCACCCTTCATCCTCTCTGCAACAACAAACACAACACTTTTCTGGGTGCCAGGTAACGTTGCTGTGAAGGAAGCTCAAGGAGTGAAGGGTGCTCGCTGTCATCTCTCTAAACTACAACCAGGTGGCAGCGTGCCTCAGGACATTGCTGATGCAGCTGGATCTAGCTGGCCATTGGCTGTCTGTTCTCTAGGACATCGTGGGGATATGTATACTCTGCATCTGCTGCTGAAAAAGCACCCGTAGGCACTCAGGAGTCATGAGAAGAGGTGCCATTGATTATCTGTCTGTGGTACAATAATGGCAGTACAAGGACATGCTGTAAGTCTCTTGTGGCAATCAGTATCAGATGCTGGACCACAGATTTAAGCATCAGGCTGCACAGGTGTGTGTATGCAGGTACAGATAGGTACATATGGAAGGGGTCACTGCTTCTATAGCCCTCATCAGTGTTGTTAGGAGAGTGTCCTGAGCCAAAACCTACATCCAAGCTGCCATTCTTACCTGCTATTGATTCTCACAGCCTCCTAAAAGGAGGTTTCCACATTTTAGCCCCTTTATACTCTCATCCTCTAGGCCATCACTGCCAACAAGTACCACAGTTAAACTGGGACACACAACGGGGTAGCTTTTAACCACAGGCAGCTGGGGCACTTGTTAGAGGCAATAGATAAACGTGGATGGTGGAGAAAAGTTTGTTTAATTGGGTGCTAAAGCTGTTGTTCTGTCTGCACTAAATTAGACCCCCAGGAATCCTAATGCTGCATGTTCCCTGACTGCTGGGAAGAACTGATTTAAATGCCACTGAGAGGCCCTCACACAGATTTCAGTGTCTGAGATCTCAGAGCATCTTAGTGTCAAGTCACATTTGTTCCTCTCATCCATTGCTTACTTTTCCCACTTGCTTACCTCTGCTCATAGAGGAGATTTTTCCATATCCTCAGCTGAAGTCCCACGTGTGGTTCTGCACGTACCAGCAAGGATGCACCAAGCATGGGGACTTCTGCCTCTGTGTGGAAAGATCTCAGGGTAGGAATGGGCATGTTTGTACCTGTGTGTGTGCAGACCACGAGCAGTGCCCGGTACTCCACAGGAAAGGAGAGGAGGAGATCATCATGTTGCTTTCTTAATAGCACATGTTGTCTCACATGCATGGCATATGGGTTGCTCTGCCACCCCAGCTGCCTCGAGACACAGCCACCAATGTAGCACAACAATCTTCAAGAACTGCTTTGGCTTCATAGTGGGCACAGATTACTGGGGTGAGGTATCCCATAGACCTCAGAACAAAAAGGACTCTGATCACAGCCCCCAAAAGGGCTTCTTCATGCTTCTTTCTCAGCTTCCTTGCACCTCGGGGTCATCTTCCCTGGCTCCTGAAAATTCATTTCTTTTCAGTGGGGTGCCTGAAGCATCTGCTCTGCTGCCCTTCACATGCAGTTGCACTTGGCAATGCTGACTGCAAGTGAGAAGCTTAGAACTGGCTCTTTATTACAGTGTCTTGTACATACTATGACAGACGAAAGTCTGGAAAGCTACCTGAGGCTGACACCCAGGTGTGTAAACACTAGAGAGGTGAAAAGTACAGAAATGTCTGTACCCTTCCTGAAGAGATGTCTTCACCTGTGTTTTTCAGAGACTAAAGTGGTAGGCTGCTTTTTGTACTCGGATTGACTTTGCTTGGCTACATGTAGTCCAGAAATGTAGCACTTGAGAAAACTGGGGAAAAATAGTAATTTGAAAACAAGATAAAAAGGCATGATTTTAAGAATTGTAAATTGGAGTGCAAATATGCCTTTTATCTCTTAGAGATACCATTTTCATATTCTTTTGGAATAAATTTGGCTTGGAGTTTTTTTGTTGTTGTTTGTTGCTATATGAGCTTTTTGCTGTTTATTGCATCTATGGGATCCTGATTTACAGCTGTGTGGGAAAGTAGCAGTGACTCTTGGTCAAAGCAAGGTTCCTCTCTGTGGTATTTTTGCCTTTACTTCTTCTCAGGGTCAAAACATCTTCTTTCCACTGGAACTACATTCTTGTGTTAGTTTCCAGCCTAATTCTGTCCTAGGAATTAATTTGGCTATTCTTTTGCAGTCAATACAAAAACTTATTTCTTCTGTTATTTTTGTTGAGATTGCTGTATTTATTTTTCCTCTAGGACAGCACATGGACAGACACAAACTTCTCAAAAGTACCTTTGGAATGAAACAAGCTTAAATTGATGACTCAGTCACACAGCTTTTTCTGATATTTCTAAAGATCTTTCTCCTTAGGAAGGGGTTCTGTGGCTTCAGAAGTAATGATTGCAGAATTGGATTCAGGCTTCAATTTTTTGCAAGGTTATAAAGGGATTATTAACAGCTGCATCTGCTAGTTGTAAATTCTGTCACAGAAGTTTGGGATTTGGCCATAAAAGTGAAAATTTCCTTTGCTAGAGTTATCTGAGGGAGACAGCCCTGGCTGGGAAAAAGGTGAGGTGGGAGCAAAAGGTTGGCTTCATGTTTACCTGAATATTTCAGTAGTTTGCTCTAAAGGATGCAATGCAGAATTAAAGCTGTCCCTCATTCCTCTGGGAAGATCAGATGGCAAAAATGCTGCTTAATTGTTCTCAAGAGAGGTGGTTGGTTGGTGAGTATTGATTCACTATGGAGCATTTGTCTTGAATTTTGATTTGTATCTGGCCCAGTAGGAAAAAGAATTGGATTTGTCATTGGTAGATGATAAGAATATGCCATCCTTGACTGAAACAAATATCTGTGACCTGTTTGGGAAGATGGAGAAATCAATCACTAAGTGACAAGTCCTGTGTTTGGTAGCCCCAGAATGCATTTCACTGCTTGAAACTGCTTGCATAACAGCAGGGAGTAGACTCCAGCTCTGAGGTTTAAAGTGTTTACTCTGTGAAAATCCTCTGAGTTCAATTTTCTTCAGATATTTATGATCCAGTGAAAATTAAATTGTGGTAGAAAGTTTATGAAGCATGAACATACACATAAGAGAATGCACACAGTTGGATATTCACATCTGCACATTTTCCATTAAAATCCTGACTGCCTACTCGGGGGAAAAAAGGATTAGCTCCGAATTACACAACTGAATTTAGTTACTTGAAGTAATTAGGACAGTGTATGTGGCTTGTGAAGGGGCCACAAGGGTGACTTTTTGTATAGAATCATAGCTTCTAACTTATTAAAAGATGAAGTGTATAAAGTGCCTCCCTTGTTTTAATGATCTGCTGGGACTAGGGACTAAAGCAACTTGTGGAACTGGAATTACAACTACTGCTCTGCAGTATGATAGTGATTCAAAAGGAACTTCAGAAATAATATTTTGAGTCTATCAGCTTACCAGCTACTTTGGAGATTGTGTACAGCACACTGCTCTGCAGTGGCTTGCATAGAATGGGGTATGAAGGGGCTAAGAACATATAGTTCCATTTTCAGTAGTGTTTGTCTACTGTTTCACAGAGAGAAAACAATTTAATCCTTTGTAGCAATAGGTCCTTTTGGAAATAGAGAAGTCCAGTACTAAGCCTACCTTTTGCCCTTTTCTACTTGTGGGATAATATGTGGTGCTTATCTGTAGTAATATCTGGGGATGTTGCAGTTTAGAAAGATTTACTTTTGCCAAGTTGTATTAAAAGTTTGTTGAGTGGTGGGTGCTTTTTTGGTTGGTGTGTTTTTTGGGTTTTTTAAATTATTTTTTAATATTGTGTGAAAGATGTTGTACATACAATACATAGAATGGTAGCAGAAGATAAACTGGCCTGGAGACATAGAAATGCTAATTTTGGGCTAAATTGCTAGCATATACTTTGTAGTAGACAAAAATTGCAGAGAAGTAATTTCCTGAAATTCAAGCATATATCTGAGAACACCTGTTATTATAATTCCAGCTTTATGTTCCAAGTGAATAGAACTCAATAAATATTACATTTTGTTCTCATTTTCTGTATACAGACTTCAGTTTCAATTTACATATGCTGTGGAGTGTTTTTCTGCTTCCTCTGCTTGTTGTTCTGTATATTATCATGTACATAGCAACACCTTGAATGGCTTTGCTATCTCTCTGAGACATACTCTATGAGGGGATGTATTCCCCAGATTTATACTCCCTGTGTTGATTGTTTTACTCTGTGAAGAAATCCAGCAAACCTAAAGCAGGATATTACATTGCATGTTAAAGATTATGACAGACAGGTGACAGACATACAGAGCCTGCTTGTTCCATGCTTGGTGAAACTTGTGTCTTTGGTCAGAAAATCAAAATATCATAAAATATTTTATGAGGTCTAAATATCATATGTTCAGCCCATTCTGTGCCTCTGAGTGCCTTGATCTAGCAATCTGTGTAGTGCTGTCACAGGCTGGGAGCCTAAGTTAAGGCATGTCTTGATTTGCATATGGTACAGATGGATAAAAATATTTGCAAGTTGGTATTGCTGTATTTTCCCCCATTCCTGCTGTTTCTGGTTGTTTGTGAATTGTACTTTCCTACTGCTTCAAGTAATCCTTAGTAATGCTAATATTAGTAGGTTTAATAGCAACCAAATAAGATATTATTTTAAAACTGGATTTTAGTTTTTACAGTCACATCATAACTTTGCAATTGTGACAGAGAGGGGTAAAATACTGATTTGTTAGGTGTGTGAAAAAGAACTTTTGTTTATCTTGTGTTTTAAAAATGGGCATAATTAAATCATTGCTAACCAAGAAAACAAATTACAAGTGCTTTCACTGAAGTATTTAATTTGCAGTGTTCATTTGCAAAAACCCAGGGGATAATGGGGATTGATCCTGTGATGGGTGCGTAATTTGATGCTTCTGGTGCATGCAGCACTCTCATCCTAATGACTTTCAAATGATGGAAAAAATGAGTTGTATTCATCTGCCATCGCCTGAGAATCTTGCTTGCATGTATCAAATGGTGCAATCAGTTGAGAGGACTGATGGAAACTGACAGCACATAATGTCATTCCAGCGAATCTGCGCACTGCCAGCAGGTTATTACTGAGTTTCTTTCAACACCTGTAGATTTTGCGCTTTGATTTTCCTGCTTTGTAGTCTTTCAAACTCTCCCTCCCAAACCCCTATCCTCTTATGCAGACACAGACTGGTCTGTGATTGACATCTTGCTGTTTTGAGAGGGAGAGTTGCAGAATAGCTCCCACAGACTGAGAAAAGATGCAAAATGGAGGGAGATTCTTTGGTTATGTAGCTACCATACCATACATGCCACATGACTGGCCATAATTTGATTAATGGGGTGGAGAACTAGGGAGAAAAGGAGTGAGAAGCCTTGTGGTCACCCCCTTTCTCCTGTGCCCTATGGAGCAAAAATATTCAGTCTGTAGCTATAAAATCAGAAATTAAGTCATTTTGTCCAGTTGATCAGAAGTTTACTGCTGGCAATTGCATATTAAATATGCTGTTTTGTGATGAAGATTGAAAACCTTTTCTTTGGCCTCCATGGCAAACTGAAGGAGAGATGGCTTGTGCTTGTCCTCCAGCCCAAGCCCGTTGACAACTATGGACTTGGAGATGGGGATTCCTTTGTAAGCACAGTCCATTCTCAAGGCTAAAATGATTCTGCTTCTCTCACCAGGCAGCAATATCTGAAGCAAACAGAAAAGGGCTCCTGAGCCAGGAGATATCTTGTATGACATGTATTCAGACAGAAATTGCCGTGACCTCTGGGTTACCTTTGCTTATGTAAGGCAGGGGATGGCAGAGCAGGAGGAGGGAGACTGCTGCCAGCCCCAGGGAGCAGTGTGGGCAGGGCATACTCTGCTTCCAGTAAATTAAAAAACTTCCTGAGACAGTGCCGAGTGCCTTAACGTCCTACTGGCATTGACATAACATCATATCTGGTCATCACAGCATCTATGCTGTCTGGTCAGAGACAAACTTATCTTCTTCAGACATTTCTATAGCATTTCCTCAGCCTGAGGAACTGAGATTCCTGAGCCAACAATCCAGCTCATTTCCTCTGAAGATACAGTGTTTCTAAACACTTAGTGAGTTGAAACATTGATATGTGGAGTATCACACAGTAGGAAAGTATTATGGGTATTTGATGGATCTTCTAAGTTTTTTGCTTGAGTCCAACAAGCATAGGCCCTCGTGAATTTCCATGCTGCTTCAAGACATCTGTTGCTTTTAATTTTTTTGGGGATTTTGTATGTTTGGTTCATATTAGCACAAAAGGAAAAGAAATGCTTTTACTTCTGTTGGAGCTCTTTTGGGTGCTAGAGTTGCCCATGAGCACATTTAGACTCCAGGACTCTCAGGTGCCAGGACTTCTTCAATTAGCAGGGACTGTCTTCTGCCACTGGTGTTTTTCTGCTCTGTCTCTCTAAGTATGCCACTCTTGCCTCTCCTTTTCCTTCTTAACTGAATTTTTTTTCTCCCTGTCACTTTGTAGTAGAAGTTGTAATGTTGCTGGACCACTGCTGTGCCTCTCTGTCCTTTCTTTATCAATCAAGTCATGTGGAACAGAGAGAATGCCTTGAAGGTCACTGCCTCCCCTTTATTCTGCCTATATATTGAAATAAAGGGTGCAGGCAGGAAGGAAATTAGCGGTGCCCCCTTTTTTAGGGGGCACCTCAGCCTAAAAAGCTGCACCTCAGTTCTAGTTCTGATGCTGGCTGTCCCATTTATAACTTTCATTTCCCCACAAGAGCAGTGCTGTGTGATTGTTAAAGGAACTGGGATTCTATAAAACAAAATTTCCCATGCTGCGATATGGAAAATATCATCTGACCCATCTGTGATGCAGAATGAGTAATGTGAATGGAAATCATGTGGAAGTTGTAGCATGGTGAGGGATCCTGAGCAGTGGCAGAGAACTGAAGCATGAAAATCCTAATCTAAACACAACAACCTGTTATTTCTCTCATTACATTTAATTGTCAGGGTTCTTTTTTGTTCACCCTGCTGTAGTGGTTTCAGAGAAGTGTAGTGCCCAGGCTTGGTGCAGTATTCTTTCAGAAGCATCAATATCTACAGGTGAAACAACTGTCTATAGATTCCAAGGTGAAGTTTGTTTTGGAGTCACTGTTTGTCTGTCACTTGTTTTTCCAGCAGCATGGCACATATGTATTTCTGATGCTGTCTAATCTCCACATCTACCCATTTCCATGTTGCCTTTGTGCAACTGATACATTGCACATACAGTATGTTCATATGGTATTATCATCTTATTTCAAGCCCATTTCAGTAAATTTAGACTTCTAAATCTGCCCTCCCATGTACTTGTAGTCTCTTCCAGACACTGTCTGTCCTGTGCATGTTCCCTGTCTTGGTGTCAGTCAAGCCCTAAGTGAGTATCACACAATACAGCCTTTCTGTTTGGCAGCAAACCTCTGAGAAGGACATTCTGGTTTTATATTGTGAAAGAGCATAAAAAAGTTGTGTATTCATTTAAGGTGTAGAGCATCTCTGACTTCTGTCATACAGAAAGTCCTTTTGTCCTGTCACAGAAGGAAGAGTGGCACAATCTGCCTCTGATAAATCCACATTAATTTTTTCCTAACTCTCTGTGACCTACTGGGTGTTTGCAAAGAGAGAGCCTATTTCCTCTCCTGTTTCCTGTGAGCTGAAGTTCAACAGGGCCAGGCAATCTCTGATCAGTCAGCATTATTTGTTGCTCTCAGAAAGGCAGAAAATCTTCTGATGAATGCAAGTTCCCACACAGAGTCTGTCTCTTATGTGGCAGTAACGATCATCTATTTAATTTCTATTTTCACAGCATTTTTATAGACACTGTTGTCTATCTATACTTTTGATGGAAAATTTCTGTCAGACTTCCTTTCAATAATCACAGCTGAATATACAGTCCTTTATTTAGAGAATTACTATGGCAGTGGAAATTGTGGTAGTCTGCTTTCTGGAACAGTGGGAGTTAGAGAGCAGAGTTCTGTCTCTGACGCAAAAGCATTGATCTGCCTGTAGCTTTACTACTGGGAGATGGAGGTACATCAGCCCAAATTCACTCCAAAGAATCTGAAGCTTTTAAATGACAACTCATTTCTCTTTGCACAGAATATAGAGAGTGTCTGGGATAGATATTTAGGTACCACATATTAGGAAAACAAGTCAGATGGATGAACTTGGGCAACAGGGAGCAAGTAAATGCACTTTGAATTTAATTATTTACTGCAGGAATTGATGCAGTCACTTAACCTCCTGCAAAAAACATGGGGACCTCACTAAAAGCAGAATGGCTGAGAAGGACTCCTTTTGGTTACAATTGTGATACCCAAAATGCTGAGATTAGAGACAGGTTGATGAGGCAACTAATTTAGGTTGTGATACAAGTTGCACTAAAATTAATGCATGGGCTGCAACTTCAAGAGAGCTGAACTGAGCTCTAAGAGAGAAAAGAATTCACTAAACACAGAATCAGAGACTATGCTGAGTTGGAAGGGACCCACAAGGACCATTGAGTCCAGCTCCTGACCCTACACAGGACCATCCCCAAGAGTCA
Organism: Melospiza georgiana; assembly: GCF_028018845.1. Taxonomy (NCBI): domain Eukaryota; kingdom Metazoa; phylum Chordata; class Aves; order Passeriformes; family Passerellidae; genus Melospiza; species Melospiza georgiana. The sequence goes on from NC_080433.1 coordinate 37,093,429, forward strand.
CACCATGTGTCCAAACCCTTCTTGAGCTCTGCCAGGCTGGTGCTGTGACCACTTCCCTGGGGAGCTGTCCCAGTGCCCGGCCACCCTCTGGGTGTGAACCCGTTTCTAATATCCAACCTAAACCTCCCCTGACACAACTTCAGGCCATTCTCTCGAATCCTGTCACAGATCACCACAGAGGAGAGACCAGTTCCTCCTGGAACTGCCCCTCCTGTTCCCTTCTCAAGAAGGCTGCAGTGAGGTCTCCCCTCAGCCTCCTCTTCTCCAGGCTGAGCAGACCAAGTGACCTCAGCTGCTTCTCATCTGGCTTCCCATCAAAGCCTTCGCCATTTCATTGCCCTCCTTTGGATGCTCTCGAGTAGTTTAATCACAAGACACTACAGAATATTTCACTTGCTGTTTAAAAGTTTTATTTAGTTTAAAAATTTTAAGTTTTTTTCTTAAATAAAAATCTTCCTATGGCTAGTCTGATTACAGCAGAGGAGGAGTTAATGAAAGCTTCCTCTGTTCTCATCTTTCCTCCAAATTTTCAGTTTAAGATTTTTTTCTATATCTGAACCTGTCCAAATATAATGTCTTTTGACCTTTACCTTAGTTATTTTTCACATTAATATCTTGTTCAATTTCAGCTTGCTAGTTTTGGGGGAGAGATGAATTAGAATCAGAGGAGCTGATGCCTCTGTGTCCCCCTCCTGCTCAAAGCAGGTTTTGTTAGAGCAGGTAGCTTGGGCAGACCAATGTTGGGTCTTGAGTATCTCCAACGATGGGAGTTCCATGGCCTTTGTGGGAGTCCCATCCCATTGCCTGGCCAAAACAGATCTCTGTTGAGCAGATGACGTCCAAAACAGCTCTGAAAGCACTGTCATGATCTTGGTGGATAGACGAGTATCCTGGGTTTCCACTAGGAACAAGCAGGTATTCATAATTCTAGAGAGACCTTACGTGCAATAGATACTCCATCCTTCCCAGGGTTTTTTTTTATAGCCTCAGTTGAGGTTTAACTGGTATGTACACAAAGTGGTCTTGGTGGAATTTTTCCAACAGGGAGATAAAGTGATCAAGCTGAGGCTAGGTTATCTCCCATTCAGTTTTTCTAGCTAGATTTCTTTGTTGGCTGCTACAGAGCTTGCTGTTAAGGAGCTTGCTATTGCTCCTTTGGATCAGTGAAGAAGATTCCACCAGATCTTTTGGTGGACGTGGAGCTATCTGAGCTGACTGCTGAGTTCTTTACCTTGAACCACTCAAAGTGTCACTTCTGTGAGTGTGTTTGATACTGATTTGGTAGAAAGCCAAGTGTGCAGAGGGGAACATCACCTCCTGTAGCGTTCCAGCAAACATTTGGGACTGAAAACTGCCATGGTGCTGGCCTCCATCCCTGCTGACCTGCAAAGAACAGTTTGAGGAGACCAGAAAAGCCCAGAGGAATGGTAAGGTCTAGGACTAGAATTAAAGGTGACTCTCTTTTTTGTTGATCCCCTAGGGCTTGCTTCTTACAAGATTTGCCCTCCTGATTTCTTGAGGCTGGTCACACTTTGCAGAGATGGGATGACAGGTAGCTGTCTTCTCCCTTCCCTGCAGCTCATGCTTGGAGGGATGGGGGCTGCTTTTTTCCTCCCGGAGCCTCTTGTAGATACGTCAGTAAACCACATGCATTATGTTATGGGAAATATTAAATGCTGCAACTTTCTTAAAAGATTAATTTTTTCCCCTTGGTAAACATTATATGAATATTAAATAAAATATTAGCTCAACAAGTTGCATGTATTACTAGCAGCTCTCACAGGGGTGCTCATTACACTGCTGATTTTAAAGGGTCTTGTTTTTGAAATGGTAAAAGTTACTTCTTGTATTTAAATACCATTACTAGTTTCTCAGTCTCTGGGATAATATTAGTATTGAGACCCATAAACCAGAGGAAAAAGAACTTTAAAAGCATGCAATCTAGCATCTCTTGGTTTTTTTTGGTTTTTTTTGGTTTTTTTTTGTTTTTTTTTTAAATCAAGGTTTTTAATCCTGAGGGATTCTTAGTTTTTAAAAATACTGAAATTCTGCTTTGACTAGACTTGCTCTGCAGCCTTGTACTTTCTATAGCCATTAAAACCAGCCTCAGTTTTGGTCGTAAAACTTGAATGTTAATAATGCTAATTAACTTTTGGCATGGCAAAATGGCAAGATTATTAAAATGTTTTTTAGTTTTGTGTCCCTGTGTTGACTGATTGGATTGTTTGGATGTCATTAGGCTACTTATTTATAGCAAGAGTATGAGCAATGCACTGTAAGTAGGGGAAGTTATTCCTGGCTGCTTAGCTAGAAGTTCAAATGTTAATTTTTGTTAGTGTTTAAATTGAATGAAAGCATAATTTTGTTCAATTCTTCAGTATTCCAAAGAAATCGATTACACAAGAGCAATTGAGGCAACAACCTTAATCTCTCCTTTTATTGTACAAGTTGACAGTGCCAGTATTAGCCTGCAGTCTTCCTGACTTGTTTATGAATGTTGTACATCGCTTTGCAGTCACTTAATAAAATTAAATTTCCTGAACTGGAGAGAAACTGTTCAATTATTTTTAGAATAAGAGCCCAGATATTCACAGCATGGAGATAACAGTCATATTTTATAAAAAAATATCCTCAGTTGAAGGATATATTTTGCAAAAGATGCCCTAATGGAGATAGTGTTTAATCTTTCTGTTATCACTGGATTTTATGTATATGACTGAGTTCCTGATGCAACACACACGCACCATTACCACCCCTGCCCTCTTAACCACCCCATGCATTAAAAACCCAATACTTCCTGACAGGAAAAATAATTAGGAGCAATCCTTCTCTCCTACCAGGGATCTTTCTTATAGACTGATGTTCTTCCTGCACCAGAACTCAATAAAAGAACTTTTTTTTTTTTCAGTCTAGTTCAAGAACTTGACCATTTGTATTGATTTTTACCTTGAGAACTGTGTGTAAAACTTGGGATCAGCTAGGGAATTTGTTCTGTTGGATCGTTCTGTCATGATTTAATAGCTGTGTAGCTCCTCTAGCCTCTGTGAATGGAGCCTGCAAAATCTCCAGGGCCTTTGTACAGTCTTCATGACTATGGTGTTTATTAGAAATGGTGTTTGGCTGCTCAGCAGCCCGTGACTGAGATAAGAACAGAGTGTCAGCCCCTGTAGTATCATTTTGGTTTTGTATCTCCTAGTTCTACCCTAGCAGCCAGGGCAATGCTCATGCCTGGAACTTTTCTAGTCCCTGCAGTTTTCTGCCCTTCCAGGTTCAAAGTGTATTTTAGGTCTGGCTTCAAGCCCAGTGGTCTAAGACTGAAGGACTACTCCTGGGTTTTTCAGTGACTGAAGGAGGACATTGATTTAATGATTCTGCTTTGCTAGATGTATGGGGATATTGCTGCATGCTAGAAGTTAAAGATAGGTTTTAAGTTTGGGTGGGGTTTTTTGGAGTTACATTTCTGAAGGTTGCCTGCTGGTAATAGGTGAACATGGAGATCTAAGTTCTATATGAGTAAACTGAAGAAGACTGTGGTACTATCATTGATGGGTTTGGTATTAACTGGCAGCTGTCTCAAGCATTCTGCAATGTTAATATGCACCTGACAGAAAACAGTGCAGAGAATATATTTACAAGAAAAACAGCTAAAATTATTTCTAAAATGGAAATTTAATAAAGTGGAAAACAGATTGAATGAACTAGTGAGCTAAGCACTACTGGTATGTTTTAGGTGTCTCTCAAATTTTCCTCATTAGAGGGCTATGGTTTGGTGTGGGTTTGTGATCAGAATGCCAAGCAGTGCCGTCAGAAAGCAGATAAAAAATCTTTAAATCTGCTTTTAAAGCATGCAGAGAGAGGTACAACAAAATCGTCCTCCTTTGCTGTATCTGTAATAAATAATAAAACTGGAACGGAGCAGGATGATAAAAGGACTAAATGAATGTTGCTAATGAATGCCTGTGTATAGACTTAAAATAATTTGGTGGAAACAAGTTCAGAGGTTTACTTTGGCTGCTATTTTGCAGTTCAGACTGGCTGATGAATACAATAGTCTTGCTGGCCTTAATATTCATTAATTCAAATCATGTCAGTCATTATCTGTTCTTTTTACTCTTCTTTTTTTAGAACAGGTGCTTGTGTATTTGATCAGTTCTTACTGAGGTGGCTCCGTTTGATTTCTCAGTATAATTGCAGTTTGTGCACATCCACAAGTAATGTTTTTGAGTTTTGCTTTTTATTGTTTCTTGTTCCAGTAAATCAGTCATAGAAGAAAATGTGGAGTCATCTGAGGGGAAGATCTAAGTAGCCTGCTGAGCTATCTTCAAATCAGATATCTAGCAGACTGGCCTGGAAAAAACAACACCATCTGGATATGGAAAGAACCCTTAAGATGTTTTTGCATCACAGAAGGTTATTGACAGGGTAAATGTGCAGCAGTGAAAACCTGCCAGAAATCTGTGAGCTGGTCCATGTGCTTTCCAGCAGCAGTGGGTGTTAAAACTTCCTGGACTAACAGCCTGCAGCTGTACTTTAATTAGCTCCCCGTGAATTTCAGCTCTCACTGAAGTTCAGTTCCTAGATGATAGGACTACTTGGGGAAAAAAACCCTCGTTTGATTTATTTTTTTCAGTTCCCTGTATGGATCTCTGCCAAAAGTTTTTAATTGTCAGTAGATGAAACATAGTGTTTTATCCAATCTAAAGTAGTGATAGCTTACAGAGTATGTGTTTAGCCATCTAAAAAGATCAGCTTTTTAACTAAAACTGTTCTTAAAGCCAAAAGACTAAAATTTCTGCTCATGACAGTTACCAGACTTTTCCATAGCAGGTGTTAAAACCTCCACTAAGGAATAAGCCTTTGGAGAGTTGCATTCCACCACTAACCTAGTAGAAGCACAGATGATACTTTAGGTTAGCATGGCAAAGGCAGTGGGTATCACATTTAGCCTGATTACTTATTCAGGATGGATAGCTATTACTTACATGAAGATGCTTGGAAATGGGCTTTGGAATAAAGGGCAACTAGAATAATGTGTCTGCTTTTAGCTAGAACCAGCTGCCTCATCAAGTCCACTCCTGTGATCACTGCTTGTTACTCATTTTAAGGTATAAATCAGTATTTCAGCCCCAGTACAGGTAGTAGGACTGTTTTTTCAGAAGCTTTCTCTCCAGGCCTGGAGGAAAAAAATTGATCTCATCCCTCTGATTGTAAGAAAAATTGTATTGCATCATGCTATTCACCTGCACACTCTCAGCACACTTCAACAACTGTCTTGGATTTGGGGAGTTGTAAAGGATGCTTTCAGTGCGTTCTGTTAAGCAGAACTACTTCCAGGAGCTGACCCAGTCTAAATCAAAATGTGGTGAAAGTGAAGTTGAAAGAAAAATGGCTTAAAAGCCAGCCTGTGCTGTAATCACTCGGTGAACCTTTCCCCTCTCATTTGAGTTCATTATCCTGACCTGAGGAAGCTTAAAATCAGACTGAGTACAGATGTTATCAAATACGACTCTGTATTCAGAGCTCTGTGCCGCCTCCTGACTCTGCTCCATTTTTAGCTTTGGAATAATGTAGCACTCGCATGATTTATTACACAAAACATTCTGGCAGCAGAAAGGATCAAGAGTAGGTGGAGCCGTTATAGCTGTTATCTAATTTCTTTTGAATGTTAGAGAGTATTAAATTTAAAAAAAAAAAGGGTTTTTTATGTGTGCTCCAGGGTTTCCATTTTGTGTTGAAAAGGAGTAGGTTATCTAATAGCTAGTTGACCCTCCCTAAACAAGGTAAGATCCAAATGCTGGAAATCAAAAGCAAGAATTCCCAGTAACCTCAGGAGGGGCAGGGGGTTTAACTCCCTTAAGTGTGACTACAAAAGAGACTTCTCTGGAGGGCAGCCTGGACATGTCCCTCACCAGCCTGTGCCTGCTGTTGAGAGATCAGAGGTGGTGCTGGAGGAAAACAGGCACTCCCTCCTGCGTCTCCTCCTGGTGTGTGACTCCCACAGCAGACTCTCCTGGATCTACCAGGATTGTGGTGTGAGGAAGGAGGAGGTAGGTGGGGACAAACTTGTACCTTTTCAAGAAGCCTCTGCAGGCTGCAGTGAATAAAAAACAGCTAAACATGGGAGCATGGGAAGTACTAGCAGCTGTTAAAAACCTCATGTTCAAGCACAGCATTGTTTTTTCCCTGTTGAGAAAATTGGTTTTATCCCAACTCGTGTTGAATGATGCAATGGGCCACTTGTGATGAGAACAGGGAACAGTCATAGCCCTAATCCACATCTGTGGGTTAGGCAGTGGGACCTAGGAGAGGGAAGTGCCACCATCTGAAATCTCCTCAGCAAGGAGATAGCACTGCAGCCCCTGTCCTTCTTCCTGTCCTTTTGTGTTGGATTTGGTGGCTTCTTGAGGAGACCATGTATAACAGCAATGAGCTGTGTACAGTGCAAGTGCCAAACATGGCATAGACACCTGACAAAAGAGGAGTGTGAGGTAGAAGGCAGCATGAGCTTTGCTGTGTCCTCATGGTTCAACTCCTGCAACCCACAGCACCTCTTGGATGTAGCTAATGCAGAGAGCGGGAAAGAACTGGCTGTGAATAATGGATTTAGAATATTTTGGGAAAATAGCACTATAAAAAAATCAAAAAAGATGAGCTGGAGGTTGCATTGCATCAGTAAATCTTGCTCTGCAGTGCAGAAGCAATGAAGATTGTGTTACTCTTTTGTTTCATCAGAAAGTGTGTTAATAAAATTATTTGGTTTATTCTTTTGCTCATTCTGCTAGCCTGAGAACAAGACATGGGAAGCTTTAGGCATCTCCAATCTGCAAGCACTCTTGTCTGTTCAACTTTCAGCTTGATTGTGTGTGACTGTGTAGGGAATAGGAACAAAGGCTTCCTTTTTCCTTTGTTTGCCTTAGTAACCTTGCAATGAAAAGTCAAACCAGTTTACGTATTTTTATAGGATTTTAATGTAGTTTATATAGTACATAATTGGAAGAAGAGTAAACCTAGGTTTTCCTTGCAGTTTCTGGTCCCTGCAGGGTCTCCAGCCTGTTCAGTGATATTCAGCTATTAAAATTCATCCTGGAAACATTGCCCACATATCTTTGGTCAGAAAAAGCAGCCTTCAGAAACACTGTAAGCACCTCAAGCCCTCCTGCACCTTCTGTCCATCCTAGACAGACGGGGTGAGTGCATGCTCAAGCAGTGCAAGAGGCTTTGTATTCATGAAAGAGGAGGAGTCATCATCTAGTTTTGAGGAAGGCTCTCAGGCTGTCTTTAGCAGACAGACGACTGCTGGGTTTCACTTATAGAAATAGCAACAACCTTCTTGTCTGACTTCAGTGTTGTTGAAGTCCCTGCTGCTCAGCTGATGCTTTCATGTCTTTCCAGGGATAATTCCTACAGCTGCTGCAGGAAGTCAGAAACCATCTACCTCTCCATATTAATGGTACCTACTTAACCCTTCTCACCTTGTTGGGAGAAATTTTTCACTCTGGATTGCTTAAGGAACAATGTTGGCTTCCTGAGTAAAACTGAATGTATTTAGATAGTGCTGTTATTTGCTTTTCCAGCCAGGACTAGGTGGTCAGCTGTGGTGGCTATGATTTCCAGATGCTCAAGCACTGTAGCTTGAATGATGTCTTCTGTCATCTTCAGTTCCACAACAGCAAGCTGTGCTGTGCATATGCTAAACAAGTAGTAGTCAGCCTGCAGGGGTGACTGTTAACGTAGGATGGAGTATTTGTATCCTAAATGTCAAGAGTTTGGCAGTAATAACTACCAGTGATTAATTAGATGACATGAGCTGTATGTGATAATCTCAGTATTTACTGGAGTTGTTGCACTTTTGAAGTTTATGAATGATCAGAAAATAGGTTAATCAGTATTTTCATAGTTCTTGTTTGCAGCTCTTACTGTAACCACCACTGTAGTCATGTCATTCAATGTTAAGTAGTCATGCAAAGAGCAGGGAGTTGGTCTTAATGATCCTTTTGGGTCTCTTCCAACTTGATATTCTGTGATTTTACATAACTTACAATTGTCCTTTGTTTTGGAAAAACAGGGAAAGACTTGTATTTGCAGTGTTCCAAATATATTTGTCATGTTCCTCACCCATCTCTTGTTTTGCAGGGGATAGTTTTAGTTTTCATTGGTCAAGTTAGCAGTTGATTCAGCTAATGACTTTAATATCATATGCTTGTGAAAAGTTGGCCAGGAGGTCACTTTCTCTGTTGCTGACTCAAATGCCCACATACAGAATTCAGTGTTATGAATGTGTTGTATAAATTTATGAACAGTCTTTGCCTGTTTTAGCAAGTATTAATTTTTAAAGTAAATTTAATCACTAAAAGTTGTCTTCCTCCTTTCTTTAGTCATATGGTTTTCTTTTCTGATATAATAGCTAGGCTACTCTATACTGTAAGTGTATTCTTATTGTATTGACTATAAGAGAAGGCAACAGATTTTTTCAAAATCAGACTTTCTTCTGGATTTAGTGACTCTTTAGTTTCTGAATAGCAGTTGGGAATGCAATAGCCTGCCTTTTCAATGGTGCAGTTCTTTTGCAAAATAGAAGACATGACCTGGAATGAAAGTGGAATAAGCTTTATTTCTCATAATTATTCCCTGACTGTGTGGTCATCTGTAACAAATATATTTTGTGGCTAGGGGAGGGGAAGGCTGATTTTTGTAAAGCAAACTTAATTAGGAATGGGAAGTGTTTGTGTGAGCAGCATATGCATGGAGAGGACAGAAAAGAGCTGACATTCAGCTGGGAAAACTGAATTGGGAAACCATACCAGAAGTAGAAAACAAACAGACAAGCACAATAATTTTTTTAAATGTATTTTTGGTCTTTTTTTTTTTTTTGGTTTTTTTTTTTTTTTTTTTTTTTTTGTTGTTGTTGTTGTTGTTGTTGTTTGCTGTTTTGGTTTTTCTAATGTGCTAAGCAGCACAATGTTGGGAGTTGGGCAACCCAGTGGGAATTCCTGCTTTCTTGTGGTGTATCTTGGGACTGACTGCCTGGCCCAACTACAGGTATCTGAATCTTAAACAGGGACAGCCCAGCTCAGTCACCTAATAGCCAATGGCAATCAAAGGGTTTTAAATACACAAACCCCACCATGTAGTGATGTAAATAAGACAATTACAATCCATTTAAAAAATATTATTTATAGCCTTTAAATGGTGTAGAAAAACACATACAAGATAGCTCAAATGATGAGGTAAAGGGAATGTGAATGACTGGTTTTCTTTTGGAACTGCAGGATATTTTTCTTAATATTGGTATCTAAGCATCAGGCTCCAGCTTATTGGTGAAAACCTCAGAGGGTACTTTGAAAGAAGGCTTTCTGCTAATGCTTTAACTGTGCCCTCCCTTCTCCATGGTGGGGTCCCCAGGGAACATTTCCTCCCTGTTAGATATTGCTGTCATTAGTCTCTGTTGATATGTTAGCAAAATAGATGTTGCTCCTGACAGTCTGGGGCTGTGTAGTGTCTGTACAGGTTGGAGTCTGGTGGGATCTGTCCCTGAAATACAGTGCAGTGCTGTACTTTGGAGCACACTGAGAGGCCCAAAGACAGATCCTAGACAAACTCATTTTTGTTGGTTCATTTATCATCTTTCATAAACTGAGGTATTTATTGACTGTTGTTTGTTGAGCACATTGTAATGGTATTTTGCACTTTTTCGTACACTTTTATTTCTTCACATGCAGCTCTCCTATGGTGCCACACAGGACAGTGTCCTGACAGGTCCAGATGGTCCTGTCAGAAGACTGCAGAAAGCTCAGTTTCCACAAAATGATATACCATCATGCCCTTGTTTTAAAGATAGCCACTCAGGGATTAAATGCATGGGCTTCAGTATCTTAGACCAGCTTGTGTTCTAGTGACTTTCATTCTTATTCAGTGTATCTGTAGGAATAACCTGGGAAATCAGTTCCAGAAGATGTCTGTGTGCTGTGGTTTAGTAGTTTTCACTGTGTGTGCCTGTGGGCTGGAACACAGTGAGACTTGGGCCTGCCTTCCATCTTTCATCCACTCATGTGTATGTAGCTCCCTATCTGTATGAGGATCTCAGGACAAGAGGAAATTGCCTCAGGTTGCATCAGGGTTGTCAACGTGGCAGTGCCAGGGTAATGGTTGGGCTTGATAATCTTGGAGGTCTTTTCCAGACAAAATGATTCTGTGATTCTAAGAGTAGAGGTAGTGCACTGCAGTTGTAGTAAGGGGTCTTTATTCAGCATTGTGGATGATGTGCTAGGGCTCTCCTACATCTGCCATACAAGAGAGAATGCTTCAAGGTCTCAGTTCTTTCTTAGGTCATCCATTCATTTTCTTTGTAGAAGGAGATTTAAGAAATGGTGTCTTAAATCCACAGAAAGAGATCATTAACCATAATAGTGAAAAATGCAGCATATGTGTTAAAAACATATAGGTAAAGGGAGGCCCTGAAATCCTTGGAGAGAAACTAATCTGACTTGTATTTGAACTTTTAAGTAATCCATTGTAATGCCATCATCATAGCAATATCAGTGAGCAGTTTCTCTTGACTTCCTCTGACTTAACATGGTTAATCTTGAGAACACTGAGACTGTAGCATTTGCTTCCAGTTCAGTTTTGTCCACCACTCCATCTGAAAGGCAGCAGCTCCTATCTGGCTTTGGAGCCTTGTCCAGAAAACTATACATCTGTTCATACATCTGCGAGATCAAGGTATACTGGGTTATTCTCTAGCCTTCTACTACCCAAAAGTGAGATTAATGTAATTATTTAAGTCACAAATAACAACATACTGGAAATTTTACCTTCTCCTTGCACTTATGCCCCTTGGAAAATCTGTGTTGAAGAGTGAATTACATTTATGAAAGTAAGGGGTTGGAACACAAAGCATGAGCTGCCTGCCCAGAAAGGCCAGGAATTGATTCTTGCATTTATCTTAGAGGGGTAAAAAAAAAAAAATCCTGAATGGAGGCCAATCTTAGTGCAAATCATAACCAGGCCTGGGGTTTGCTTCTTCTATAAACTCCTGAGGTCACTGTTTGTTCATGAGGCTCAGAAGAAGTCATCTCTCCACTGCAGGGATTCCTGAATAACTTCTGTGTCTCATATGGTGCAGGAGATCAGAGCTGTGTGTTCTGGTGTTTCCTGACCTAAAATGTCTGTGCTTCAGTGAACAGGAAAGCACCAAAAACTGGAGCAGTTGTTTGTCAGAAAGGCCAATGGACTGCCTCAGCACCGAGTTTAACACAAACCCTTGTCATGTCAATTAGTGTTGGGTTCACCAGGGGCTGCAGTATTAACCAGACCTTTGTTGTGCTGTTGCTTCTTTATACAGTTAATATGACACCAAATCCCACAACATTGTTCACTCCATTATTAATGGCTTTCATTGCTAAACAATTTTTAGCCTTGTCAGAAAATACTTGAGAAAAAGAAAGTAATCCTCTGGCAGATAAATGTGAATGCTTAAACAGGGCTTTCACCACAGCAGTTTCTTACTGTCTTCATTGTTGCCTACTTTGAGTACATGTAGGGAAATACCTCTGCTTGACTGTGTCCTGGCTTCTGCCATCTTCCTGTGACAGAGGATGAGCAGGACTCCTGAGGAAGAATGTTCTTTTTTTTCTGTTAGGACAGGAAAAAAGTACATAAGACTGAAATGATGAAGTTTCTACCTCTGACACCCACTTGCATATGTAGCTGTGTTCTGGAAAATGAAAAACCTAATGGTGTTAACCACTTAGGCCTTGTGAATTTACACCAGTCCAAAGCTATAGAAAACACTGCTTTCTTCTTGTTTTCTGGTTACAGGCTTCAGGCAGTGTTGCATGTAGTTGAGATGACTTGGCCAACTGATTGTAGCACTTGTTAAACAGAGAGGCAGAAAGAGAGAAGTTTGTAAGAGGAATGGAGTCTGCCTTTTGGAGAAGCAGGATTTAGTTGATGTTGCTAATAATAGTGATTTTTTGCATTCCTTGTCCCTGAAAAAATTTCTCTGCAGTTTTCATTATTTGAAACAATAGAAACAGAAAAGTATGGGCACTTGTGATCCTTCCAGACTATCCATCCTGATGGTACTTTAATCCTTTTGTGCCTTCTAGATAAACAATTTCTAGAAGGTAGTGGTAACTGTATGTACTTATAATTTATCAATATGACAGATGCTATGGAAGTGTTCAGACTACATTGAAAATCTCCTGTTTCTAGAATAGACTCAGATTATGGGGTTTTTGTTTAGTTTGGATTTTTTTATCTGTGGTAACACATGAAGGTACCCAAAACCTTGAAGACATTTGATTGGATTTTTTTTCTTTTAAATACCAAATTATATAAAGTGGCTTACTTCCTGTTTTTTCTGAGTTTTATGACTCTTGCTTTTAGAGATAGGTGTGTCTGTGTGTAGTGGCGTGGGCTGGGTATCATTACCTCCAAAAACAACCTCTGCCACACACCCTTCCTTTCACGCACTGCTAAGCCGAAAGCTACGCACCGCTACTTGGCATGGAAAATAACAGCATACATGGCCCGAGGAAAAAAAGAATCATATTTTTTCAAAATTTGGAACAAAGATTAAAGCATTTTGCTTACTTTCTTATGTCTTTTCCAGACTGGATTCCATGTCATGATCCTTTTGCTTTACAAACTGGTAGATTTTAGGTTAGAGATGTTAAGAGATAGGCTGCTGGATCACATTCTTCATCACTGTGAGTTCACTGTGAATTATCCTATGGTATTTGTGATTCTTTTCACATTGCTTTAGCAAAGAAGCCTTCATCAGCTGCCTAAGGAAAGCATCCCACATTTTGAGAGCGTTTTCTTCTTCCCCAAGGCTCATGCTCCCTCTCAGTTGGAACCCTCATTCATAGTTACATCCTGTGCTGACAGATTGTACTACATCTCATTTGGAAAACCTGAGTTGACTTTTGAGGACGTGATATTATTGCATCTCCATGGAGTTTGTTTCTAGGTTTTATCCCCTTCCTTTTCTCAGGCTAGCAGAGGTCAGGGTCTGCCCTTGCTGTTTAAAAAAAGCAGTTGCCTTGTGCATTGGAGAGAGGGTGAGTTCTGCTTTGGTTTTCCAGCAATACTTGCCAGAAATGAAAACCTGTGCACCAGCTATGATGCTTTCCTCTTGCATTTCCATCTTCTGGGCTGGGTGAAATCCTAGCAGCACAGAGGGGAGAAGAAGAGATTGCACTCCCAACTAAATGGCCTGCATTCCTTCTAACAGTAGAAATAACTTTTGCTGTTACCATTGCTAATTTTAATATAAATATAACTTCTACTTGCATGTTTTAAAGAGCAGCAGTAGGATCAGGCATTAGGCCACAGCTCTGCAAAGAGAGCCACTAGATTGTGTTTTGTGTTCAATGCACTGTGCCAGGCACAGTGTCTTGCCCTAGACTGGAAATGCCACTGTGTTGTAACTAATAAGTAATAAGATCTAACTATAGTTGTTTCATTACTTGAAGAGTCAGACCCTTTACTGAGGGGTTTGCTAATTGACAAACATTTTGCTCAGCTCTGCATTTCCATTAAGAAGTCTGCACCAGGCTTCTCTGTATCTTTGTACTGAGAGTACTTTGTACTTTGACTCAAAGTTATTACTCATCATAATTAAAAAAAAAAAATTAGACAAGTAAGTTGGACTTTTGGGCTTAATACCTTGTTTTAAGATTCTCTTCACTGCTGTAAGCAAGATAATGAGGGATTTCCCATGTTGGGTGCAGCCTGTGTCTCTAGGTGACAGGAGAGGCACAAGGCAAGGGGAGGGTGGAACAGGGATCAGTAAAGCTTGGCTTTGACTTGACAATCCTTGCAGGCACACAACTGCTCTGAGTGTGTTGGTACTTTCTGCCTTGGCCACCTGAGACCACCCTGCTTGTGCCAGGGACATGCTCCAGAGCACTGAGAAGTTAGTTTTAGACTTCAACACAGCCATAATAGTCTGAAAATGGACATTCCCTTCCTGGTCCTTACACACATTTCTGGTGATGGGCGATGTCTGGGGCAGGTTGTTTCTCTCCCAGTTTCTAAAGAACTTGGAAATACTAATTTTACACTGTCTTTCTATGTTCCACAGAATCACAGAGTGGTTTCCACTAGACCACATTTCTCAGAGGTTCATCCAGTCAGGCCTTGAGCACTTTCAGGGAATGGGCAAGGATTTGTTTTCCTCCCACAGATGTTCTTTCAGGGAATGTAGAACAGTTCTGAATTTTACTGGGTATAGTAATTGCTTCTCCTTTGCAAAATTACACTTAGCACCAATGTCCTCTTGTGGAGCTGTAAGACATGTCAACCCTTCAGCAATGCACTTTTCAAGAGTTTTCCTCGTGAGTAAGAGGGGCAGTGAGTCTGCCTGAATTGCTAGGCTTGTATATGGAATGTGCTGTATTAATTTCAGGTTCCAGAAATTATTTTGAACAGATTGGAAATTTTTTTTCCTGTTTTTTGACAGAGGAGCATTACTTTTCTACATGATCTTTTTCCATTCAGTGTTTTTCTCCCATTCTGATCCTAGATTTGTATCTCTTTACATTTATTAATTGGAGTAAGTAGACACTGATTTGGTGGGTTAGTCTCTGCTATTAGTGTAACCTGACTCTCCAACAATAACCTGGATAGCATAGAATATTGTTTTTCACCTAGGAGATGTGAAGTGGAATGAAATGAGAGTATTTGTATTCCATAAATCACATTTCTTACTCTGCTAGCTATGAGTCCCCTCATGTCTTGAGAGATGATTGCTGCAGGCAATTTTGAATGTGATTTGAGGGCAGGCTATAGCCCAAGTCCTGACCACAGCTGAGGGAACACCACAATCTCTTCCAACACTGGTCTTGGCATACAAGAAAAACATCACAATGTTAATTTTTTTCCCGTTTCAGCAGTAGATAGGACCACATAAATAATTTCTGCTTATGAGAATTTCCATACTAAATGAATGCAAACAAAGTCCCACAGATTCAAGAATATTTGCAGGACAGTGCTCAAAAGGAAAATGGCTCTGGCTTCACTTACAAGATGCAAACATTCTACTTTGTAACAGAAAAAAAGGCTTTAATTGAAGCGTGACTTTCACTAACAAGTTCTGATTTTGTTTTTAATATGTGCCATTGTGCTCAATGAGGGGAGAAGATTTTCCACAAGCAGAATTTAAATGTAGTATTTTAAATTCATGTAATGGAAAAAGGCCTATTAAATGTAGTACAGAAACGGCCAGTAGGCATGTTTCAAAATTTAGTGGGCACAGGAAGGGAGGGTAAGGTTAGCATGTCTTCATAATTTATCTACTTTTTCATCTTATGACTAGCTCGAACTGTACTATATTTCCTTTCTAATTTTTTGGAGTGCAGGTGTAGTTACATTCTGTCCAAGTGATATTTTGGGGCAAATAGCAGAATTGCTGATGTCAACTGTTTGAAAACTGATACTGATCCAAAGAAAATGGCTTTCCTCATTCATCTTATATTGATTCTTGAGCTGTTGGACGTACTGAGATCCCATTTCAGATTTTCTGTAGGAGAGCTAAAACCTTTCAAGTTTGGCATTGTTATTTTTCCACTGACAGGTGATATGTTCATCTGATGATGCTGATCTGGATACTGGGCCAGAAGTTATGAGAGCTGGAATAGTGTTGGAAGGATTTATAATAATAATAAGTTTACAACACCTTAAAGGTCAGAGTGGAGATAATTCTGAATATCTGACTTGGGCTGAATTGTTTGTCTAGAATTTCAGGGTGGAAAGAGGGTTAGTCTATTTTGAGGGCAATATTAAAGCAAATAGTTTGGTCCTCTCTGTTTGCTGGACTTTGACAGTAGGCTGGTGGGCAGCTAAGACCTGGTCTCTCTTGAGGAAAAAGAATAAAACTTTGTGTAATACGTGACATAAATAGTTATTGTTCTCGTAAGAAACGAAGGATGTAGCATGTGACTGTGATTGCTTTGCTTCCTATCTGACAGGCTTGGGGAAGGGATTTGGCTCCCAAATTTGCCTTCAGACTCCCCTCTGCTCTAAACATGAATTCAGAAACACAAATATCGATTCACTCCTTGTCCTTTGCTGGCCTTTGTGTTAAGAA
The DNA here is from genome assembly GCF_028018845.1 of Melospiza georgiana. Taxonomy (NCBI): domain Eukaryota; kingdom Metazoa; phylum Chordata; class Aves; order Passeriformes; family Passerellidae; genus Melospiza; species Melospiza georgiana. Next base: position 37,109,522 of record NC_080433.1, read on the forward strand.
ATTACCCACGTAGTGCTGGTGAATCTCTGTTCCTATGGGGGCAGCTGGAGATGCTGTCTGAGAGACACGGCAGGCTGTGCTTGTGTGCCTAGCCTGAAAGGGGGAGGGCAAAGATGCCTTTTCTTTGGGCATGCAGTTACCTCTAGACTGGGTTTGAATGCAAAACATGGATGGGTGGGAGCCTTAATTCTGGGAAAAGCTTAAGCATCAAAAATGTTTGAACAACTTAGGTCAAAGCTAACAATCACCAAGACTTCCCCAATATAAAAGAAGGGAATTCAGTAGGCCAGACTACTCCTGCTTTCCAGAGAACTTTCTGTCTCCTTAGAAAATTGTAGAAGAAATGAGTAATCCAACTGGAAAACATATTGATTAAAGATGCATTTTAAATGTATTAAGTGTTATGAAAGTATGAAGTTCTGTGCAAAATGAAACCAAAATTGGTGGATAATATGGCACTGTTATTTGTGTATCTCAATTTCCCTCCTCTAAAATCATACCCTGCAATTTTCTAATGCATTTGCGATAACTTTAGAAAAACTTGAGAACTGTGGGATTCTGATGATCCCACAGTAACGCCCTTGCAGAAATGCAAGGTACAGGGGCTGGAAAGTGACATTATAAAGTAAGAAAAAATGCAAGGTACAGGGGCTGGAAAGTGACATAAAATAAGAAAAACACAGCTGGAATGTTCAATGGATAGTAATGGCAAATGCCATTTTCTTAATTCAGGTGAATGGAATAATTTTTTTAAACTGTTTTCCTTTTTTCCATATCCTTCAGCATCCACCAAAAATACTGCTTTGGGTGGTATCCTCTGACCGAGTTCTGTGCAAGAGTAAGCAGAAGTCCAGGACTTTTTTTTTTTTTTCTGGGATGCATGGCAGGTCCTGCTCATCTAGACAAAAGCAAGTGGCTTTTCAACACAGATTTTGTCTTGCTGCTCCTGAGAGTGAGAATGGCAAGGAGGAGTATGGACAGCCAGAAAAAAAGTATAATTCAGGATATTCTTCTTCCTGGGTGCAGCCAAGCACTGTAGAAGCTTCCTTGTTTCAGGATGTGATTTCTTGCTTCCTTCTTGCCCTTTGATTTTCCTCTTGCTCCTCCTTTGAGAGGACTAACTGTTCTCTTGTGTTTCAGGAGCACCCTCTTTCCCTAGTTTCCTGGCAAATGCACTTTGCCATTCTCTTCCATCTTTGATTGACATTCAAGGTCAAGTCTCCTTTTTCATTCTCACTCCTCCCTTGCAGGGTCTCTGCCTGCCCATAGTACTCCCAGCTCTGTTCCCCTCCTCTCCTGTGCAGGGAGTGCTAAAGGGCACTTTTAAACCTTTTCTCTCTGTGCATGTCATGTCACCATGATTCAGTGCATGGTGATGCAGCATTGCTCTAATTACAGAGCACTCTGACCTGTGCTTGCTGAAGCTCTGTCGGTAGTCAATGAACAACTCTGGGAAGATGATCCCTGTTGTGGCAGGTGAATCTGTATTATGAGTTATTAACTGTGCTTTTGTGTTAGCCTTCCTGATCCTGTAAATAGAGGTCTAGCATTGTGGAGCCCAGTGTTGGCCCCTGAAAATTACTGAGTAGTCTTATTTATAAGTGGTTTGGCACTGATTTTCATATCAAGGGCTATTAAAAGTAATTAGGTACTGCAGCTTTATTAATTGTTTAAGAGGTTCTCCTTGCATCTCAGTATGAGGCTGATGTGATGCAGCTATCTTCTTGATAGTATCCAAGAGTGTTTTGTCTTTGAGTACATCTTGTTCTGGCTCATTTCAGAAATCTGCTCTTAGCTCCAAGGTCTGCAATTGGTCTGCAATCTGTTGGCCTGTAATTAGTACCAGTATTAAGTGCTATTACTCCACTGATCTGAACTGCTGGCTATTTTTAGATATGACATTGTTCAGGGTTTTGTTGCACAGCTTATTTCTCTCATCATCAATCAACAGGATGCTGAGTATAAAATCACTGCTGTTTTTTACAATAGTTAGTGCAGATTTATGGGGATAACAGTTAGCTGGTATTTACACAAACTTATCTTTAGGTGGAGACTGAGGTCCAGTCCCAGGCTGAAGGACTCTGCTCTGTATCTCCTTCTGGAAGCTTGAAATACTAAGTTCTTGCCTTGCCTGTGGGCCAGGGAGTGGATCTGCAGTTAATCTGCAGCAAAATCAGATACTAGGCATGCAAGCAAGTCATGTAGGTAACATCCACCATAATGGAAACTGTGAAATCTATGTCAGTGAACTAAGTACTCTTAAAGTCTCATTGAGAAGGGGCCAAGCTTATGTCTTATGGAGGGTCAACAACAGGAAGCCTGATTTAATGAAAATTTGTGTAGAAACTAGGACATGTGCTGTGTCTGAATCCTGCAGCTAATGTATGAGTTTTCTCAACCTATATCTTCTCTTTGAATAGTAAAACTTAAGCCCCCTGGTGGCAGTAGTATCACTGAGTCCCAGTTAATATTAATCCCAGATTGTGCAGCCTTTCTAAAGTGACAGCTTCATATTTCAAAGATCTTTGAATGCCATTAAGTTTCTTTCACAAATGAAGCTATTTTGTCTCTTTCTTTCTCAGCACTATCATGAAAGAGTACTTGCTTTCTTTTACACCTCTAGGTATACAAGATTCACTGAATCCTGTGAAAAAAAACCATGTAGCTATTGAAGATACAGTCCTTGATTCTGAAGGAGAAACTTCTAGTACTTTAAAACCCAGAGAGCAGACTAGTCTACTTATAGATGCAGGTTGAATGAGAGGTAATTAAATCTAAATTAGAAACCTTGGCAGTTTTCATCTGTGATTTTAGAATCTTAGAAATACTTACATAAGGAAGAAAAGGATGAGGGAACAGAACTAGAAAAACAGAAGTCGGGAGATTACCTACAATATGGATATTTGCTGCCTATGCGTACTAAGCAAGTCATCACAAAGTAAGATAGAAATAGGATCAGAAAACAAATGGGAATTCACCCTAAAATAAACTAGGTCTGGGGAGAAATTTTCATAGAAAGAGAAATGCTTGAAATGTTTTATTTTGAAAAAATTCTGGGAGTGAGACCATGATGTTGACCAGTTATGATGTTGCAGTAAATTTTAATTATTTTTAATATTTGATAGCATTCAGAGGTGTCAACAATAAATGAGGAGGCTTTTTCTATGAAATGTGTTATTGTTTTACCTACACTGGCTGGCTAATTTTTGCTTAAATCTCAGGAGTATTATGAAAGTTCATTCATTCCTGTGAAAAGCTGTTTTTTAGAACAGTTAGAGCAGATTTATGAAGATAGCAGTTAGCCAGTATTTATGGCTGAACATTGTGATGCTCACTCATAAGAGCCAAATGTATTCTAAGAGATCTGGTGCAAATGCAGGCAGGACCCTCCTGAGCACCTCCAGTTACAGTCTCATTTCTCTGGGTGTAGACATGAGCCTCCTCCATGGGTAAATGAGACACTTATACCTCTGCTAAAAGTGGCCTGTGGTCACTCATGCAGAGGCCTGCATTGCTGATGTGGTTGTTCACCAGAATGAAAAACTGCCTTTCTTCAACAAGGAACTGAAGCTCACAGAACAGAAACCTTTATGAGGTCAGTTTTCCACTCTGGTTACTGAGCTCTCTGCCTTCCACAGGAAAGCAGAAGAGAAACCCTCCTACAAAACATGGCAAATAACTAAATTGAGCTTTTTTGAGTTAGTTTTGGAAATATCTCTTCTCTTTGGGGAAATAAATAACTTATTATTAACCTTGTTAGGAAACACTGCTGCAGATCATCTCTTTTTAGTGTTTCATTTCTAAATTGCATAAATGTGAAATTTCTAGGCCTCGGTGAGATGTCTCAGTAGTTAATATAACCTCAGTGAGATGTCTCAGTAGTTAGTTAATATAACTTCTTACTTCCCCTACTGCACAGCTTGCTTACCATGTGTGCTGAATCTACCATCTTCTTTCCAAATTTCTGGAAGCTGGGTACACCAGCTAGGGTATGCGTATATGTGTGAACACAATATATATGTACCCCAGCTGTCAGATATTGCTATACCTCATGCTCCCTCATCCCCATCTTGAATTGCAGCTGATTTGGCTTGTATCAACAATAGTGTGGGCAGCAGGACCAGGGGCAGGCAGGGGCACTGATCACCCCTTGCACCTGGCACTGGTGAGGCCATACCACAGATCCTGTGTCCCATTCTGGGCTCCTCACTGCTGGACATTGAGGTATTGGGCATGTCCAGAGAAAGGTAATGGAGCTGGTGAAGTCTGGAGCACAAATATCGTGTGGAGTGGCTGTGGGAGCTGGGATTGTTTAATCTGGAGAAAAGGAGGCTCAGGGGACACCTTATCGCTCCCTAAGACCACCTGAAAGAAGGGTGTAGCCAGGTGGGGACTGACCTCTTCAAAGTAAGTAGCAATAGGTTCAGAGGAAACAATTTCAAGTTGCACCAGAGGAGGTTTAGATTGGATATTACAAAAAATGTCTTCAATGAAAGGGTTGTCAAACACTGGAACAACCTGCTCAGGGAAATTGTTGGAGGTATTTAGAAGACATGTAGATGTGGCACTTTGGGAGAGGGTTTAGTGGTGCACGTGCAGTGTTGGTTCAATGGTTGGACTTTATGATATTAAAGGTCATTTCTAATCTAAATTAACTCTATGATTCTGTGATACAGTGTAGATAAATAACTCTATGATTCTGTGATATTTGTTCCATTTAATCTCCTTGTGTGTGTGCTTGGGAGGGCTGAAGGACAAGGAGAAGTTCATGGGTTTCACGTGTGCATCCTGTCCTGCTTCCACCTGTTCGAGATAGTGCACAGGGCAGACACCTCTCCTGCCACTTTCCTGCTGTGGCTCTGCTTTGAGCATTCAAAGTAATTTTGTGCCAGATCTTATATTTTGGGGTCTTGGCTTTCTTAGGCATTCTTGGGTGCCATGAGAAGGTGCTGTGTATGAGGAAAGCAAGAGCCTACTGGAGTGTTTTAGAAAATGGAGGGCTGGTGACTCAATTCTGGTCCTCTAAGCTGCAGAATTGAGTACTGGGTATGGCAAGTCAGTCTTTGTTCTGTGACAAAATACAATTTGGGGATTAATATTGTGCAGGGAGACAACTCCAGCTGCTTCTAATTTCCTTACTAGGAGCCCATCTGTCTAGCTGCCAGGATGTGATAAAGTTGTATCACTAGTTGCATTGATTCATATTCTCTTTTTCTAATGATGCATAGAGATCTATTGCCCATATGTTCTTTCCAGTGAGTGTATCTGCCTTTCATACAGTCTCTCCTGAGGGATTATTGGGAAATGGATAGGACTCCTGCAAGCAGACTGCTAATCTGTGAAGAGATCCTGAGGAGGGAGCTGGGAAATTGTTTCCCTTCCCCATGATCTTGTGTGATATATATGCATTTGAGTTCTCCCTAAATGGGTTGTCACTTCTTTTTTTATTTCTTCATTAAAAGATGTGTCACGCATGTCTTCTTCCTATTTCTTATGGCTAATATGCAACTGAGCAAGTTCTTCAGTATCATGTCAACCCTAGAAAATAATGTATTGGCTAATTCTCAGTGCAGATAAAAAAAGGCTTGGGAAAAAGATATTGAATATGCTTGTCCCATTTACATGAGAGCAGTGGCTGCATTCCTGGGCCACTGGGGCCTCAGTTAAACTCTGAAATATGGCAAAGAATCAGCATCTGCTCATTCATGTATTTATTTCATTTGAGTTCACTTGCTACCATTTGCTGTTACTTCCACATTAGAGATGTTTGCAATGAATTGTATTCTGAGTTGTTCCTTAGTTGTTCCACTAAGGACTAAGCAATCTACAACACTGTCAAATGGAGCATCTCACTTCAATCATATTATACTGTGTTTTGCTTTCTTACTGAAGGATCTTGACTCTTCGTTTGGGTTTTAAAATGCTGATGTTAATCCTAAATGGACTAGGATCCACAGGGTGAGAGAGGAATTCTCTCTCAGACCATAATCTACAGGCAAAACATAAATGTGCTTAAGCTCATTGTTTTTATTGTTCAAAAGAATAACTGGCTGGATCTGCTGGACCATTGGCTTGCAGTGGCTAGAGCAAGATAGTGTGTGATGGGATCCAGATGTGGTGTTTATCAGTGAGGCTGCTCACCACCCTCACACAGCCTTGTCTTCTGGCTTCAATAACCTGATTGCTAGATTAGAAAAAGGCTTCATTACACTTGAGACTTTTAGTGTGCTTGTTTTAACTGGGCACATTGGCATGTTAACAAGTAGCAGGACTTTATGTACAGAAGTGGAAAGTTAGCATTCTTTCCTTAGTTTCCCATGCCTAAGAAGAACCATGACACAGAACTTACCTTTTACAATACTTGGACTCTGAGTATTAATTCTTTTATACATGAAACTTCTTTATGTGAAAATGTTCTCCCTGTTTCTGAGCAAATATTTTTAAAAGCTTAATTATTCCCTGATTTCGTTTTTCCAGAGTTCTTACCAGGATAGAATGAAAGAATAAATTTCACTGGCAGTGTTGTTATGGTTATATGTGGTTTCCAGTCAAGTAAGAGATGACAGGACACTCGCTTAATAGGCTGGTTGGTCTGTTTTAAAAGAATTGAATTACTGTCTGAGGCACATCAAGCATATCAATAAATACCATTGCTGTCTGCAAATATTTCTGGAGTTTGGTTAACTTGCTCTTAGTTGGTTTTGGTTTGTTTTTGTTTTGGGTTTGATTTTGGTTTCTTTTTGGTTTGTTTTTTGTGTTTGTTTTCTGTATTTATTCCTTGTACTTAATGAAGTAAGCAGACTACTTAAAGGCACACCATGTGGATCACACTGGTAGTTCACTAACTAGTTATGATCACAGCTAAGGGCATTAGTGAAAAGAGTAGTAACATCTACAGCATAGAGTGTACTTCATAACTTGTCTCCACGAAAATAAACCTCTTTATCTTTTTTGTATTCTTCCCTTCCCTCTCCCCTCCAATGCTGAGGATGCACTTTTTAATATTACTTTCAAATTTTCTGTTTATGAGCTGTTGTTGTTCCTGAACAACAGGAACAACAGCAGCCAACAGCTCATACAGAATTTTTCTCATACAGAATCGTTTGTGTCCTGCTCATTCCCCTGTACAAAGCCATTTCCTAACTCTGCAGGTTAGGTCCTGACCATCTGGGCAGGCTTCAGGTGGCAGCAGATCCCCAGGGAACTGTGACAGATATAGAATGTCCAAGAAATATCTGTGAAGGGAAGGGGAAATGTCCTTAGGACAGAACAACACCCTGCAAGGAACCTAAGAATAAATAGAATCAACATAGCATAGCAAAGATACCAAATAACAAATTGGGCAGGATGGAAACTTCTTTTTGAGTTTTATATTCTCAGAGTATAATTCTATCAAATGACAGAATGTCTTAGGCTGAGTGGAAATGCCTTTGCTGCCTGTTATTCTGTGGGAAATCCACTGACCTCTGGTGAACATTTTCTGGCCAGCTCATGTTTGCCACTCCTTGCTGCCCTACCTGTGAGTCAGGAGTTCACAGTCCACTATTGGCATTTCACATCATCCAAGTAAATTTAGCAGGCTTTAAGTTGCTTGATCTTATCCAGACCATTCAACAGCTGAACATAGAGGTCATAAGCTTCATTTTCTCAATGCATCAGGTTTCTCTTTACACAGATGTCAATAGATACCAGCAATGTGTTGAAACATGTGCAGGAAGGTATTTCTGCAAGAGATGAGCCTAGCTGCACTGTAGAGGCTGTGCACTTCAGCTAGTCCAGCTAGGAGAAAAAAAAGTGCAATGGAATCAGGTATTTTTGTAGATGATTCTAAATGAACAGAATTGTAGCAGGCAGGAACCCAGGGCAGTGTCCTTGCTCACATCCCCAACACTCTGGGTGACTCCCCAGTGCTTCCTCTGAAAGCTGCTTCTGTCACCTCCTGCTGCACTTGTTCAGCTGTGCTCAGGGTTTCTCAATGCTTGATTGGAGAGGTGCAAGCCACCCCTCCAGAATCCCTGAGCTGTCACTCATAAAAACCTTTCTGACCAAAGCATTTCTCTGCAGAGCTTTGCCATTAAAGGTTCAACAGCCTTTGGCCTTCCCCAGTCTGGGATGGGAGGAGGGAGGAATGCATACATCTCTGTCAGCAAACATCTGTCACGCTTGTTGGTCCCCAGGGGAGCACTGTGTCCCTTTAGCTCCTTCATGTTTTTTTACATTGATGTCAAGTTTGGATTTTCTGGGTTTTCTTTTAATCCACTAACTAAATAACTAAATAACTTAACCAACTTAACTATTTGGTCATAAAGGGAAGTGATACTACTGTCCTCCCACTGGTTTTGTGGAAGGTATAGAAGTTTCCTCTGAATTTATCTGGAAGATTGAACAATTCCAGCCATAAATGCTTTAATCTGATTGCTTTACACATACCTGACTTTATTAAATTCAATAAAAACTTTCCAGATTATCAATTGATTAAAAAATGATTAATTTTACCCTTTTCTCATCATTGTTATGGAGACACTACTCTGGAAATATGAAAAGCATGTGCATCTGTCAAAATTACAGTTTTATTAGAAAGGTTGAGTATTATCTGTTAAAACAGAAGAGATTTGTGAAGTGGACACTCATTAGAAACTCAGGAGCATTTACTGAAAGGTTAAATAAAGTGGGGCACACTATGTATTTCCCTTTCCCCCCTGCTCTCTCCTGACTGGTAGAAGAGATGGATGTTATTTCCCAGACAGGTGTATCTTGTAGATTAATCCCTTTAGAAATATTTTAGAATAGAATTGCGGCTTACAGTGTCTAAAATAGCTATTTTTCATAAATATGCAAGAGCCTGCTTCCATCTTTGCTAAAGAGGTTTTCTAGTGTCTATTATGGTGATGCTAAAAGCTATTTTCATTTAAATGAGGCAGTTTGTATAATGACCAGAGAGCAAGAAAACCAAAACAATGTGCCCTTAATACACACCCCAGACACCTTCATATGGTCTAAAGATATTTTAAGGATCTAGTTTGATTTGACATCTTTTAATTAGAAGCTTAATATTGATCTGTTTTCATGCCACAATTAACTTGAGCTGTTACTAATGAATTCCCTAAACAAGTTGTTTCTACCCAATGGCTAGGAGCAGGGGAGTGCTGTGGAACTAGACAAGCAGTTGCAATAATAATGTCTGGGACTCATTGCCTCTTAGGGCTTGACTTTGTCAATTGCTTTGTTTTCATCAGCTTCACTGATTTTATTTTTTTTTTTTTACCAGAATCAGAGCCAGCAAATATGTAAGCAATCAAGTAGGTTTGCTTTTGAAAAGCATCATCTATTGGTCATGTTCAGCCTGTGCTGAGGCAGTGCTATCTTTGGGCTGCTGTAGGGAGAGTCCAGTTCCTGCTGTAGTTGAACTTTATGATTTGAGTGAATTGTTTCTGCCAAGACACTCCACAATATTAATTAATTTTTAGCTGCATCAAAGTTTGGGGCCAGGATGTACAACTTTTCAATGCTGCATTTAGCTGTATTACGTCTTCTCTGCCAATTTTTGTACATAGCAGCCACAAATCAGACCTTCCTAAGTAAAGGGATTAAAAACAATGACTTTTTTCTCCTTGCCCTCTGTTTTATGAGGTGTCACATCACATTCATGACAGTTTTTAGCTTATAATCACAAATTTACACTATTAAAGAGTATAGAAGCTGAGAATCTCACTTGGTTTTATCATTGCAGGACTGGGAGCTTTGAGAAACACTAAATGTCAGGAAATTTGGCTAAAATCATGCTATTTGCTAGGGCTGTGATGGGACAGTAGAGCCCTCCCTTGGTTCTACATGGAGGCCTGCAGAAAGGCCTTGCACACCTCTCCCAGTGATACCAAGGGACCAAAGTCTCTCAAGTGATTGAGGCCTCCTGACCCAAGAACACAAGCCAGAAGTGACAAACAAGTAAATGTCCTTAAGGAAACACACCCTGTGAGCGTGGTCCCCTTGGAAAGGCTGTGTGGGATCCCAGCCATGGCTTCCTCTCATCTCTCTATTAGCTAGCTGTCCATGGATGGGGAGTTGAGGAAGCCACCTACTTCTCAGCTGTACACAACCCCTGCCAAAAATGGGTTACTTAGCCCATGTGCAGCTGCACTGTGGAGACAGCTGGTGCCATGAGAACTCTTACTCTAGGTGTAGGAAAGCTCGTGGTCTGGCCTTTTGTCTGAACAGAAGTGCAGTGTTTATCTGCCCTTCAAGAATACAGAAGAAAGCAGTATCTGAATGTCCTCTCTGGTAGTGAGCATAGAGATTTACTTGTTCTTCATGGAGAAATGTTAGGAAAACAGTGTTTACAAGGCAGAGATCCTGGTGGCATTCAGAGTTCTCACCTGCTTGTTGGTGTGGCGGCAGTCTGATTTATGGGGGCACAAGAATAAAACCTAAAATTAGTAATAGTTGTTTGTAGCTGCACGCTCTGACCCTCTCAAGATTTCACAGCTGCCTACAATAAAGAATTAAAACCAAAGGTATGTTGTTAACGTTGTATTATTCTTATGCAGTGGCCAAATAGGAGACTGATTTATTAGAGAAAATGTCAAGAGTGAAATGACTCCTGCATTCCACAGAAATAAAGAAGAATGTTGTTGTCTTTTTAATTTCCATGTTTGCATCACACTTGAAATTGGTATTTCCTAATATGATTTAAATAGGCTGCAAATATTCTTATCTGATTTTAAAAACCTGATTATTTTATCCCAAGAAAGAGCTGTGCATCATTTGAATGACACACGTTTCAGGGGCTGCCTGGATTCTGCTGGAAAGTCATTACACTAAGGATGAGCCATGGCATACATTAGAGACTCGTGCACTCTCTCTACTCTAGCATTATAAGTATATGCAAGAACTCTGCCACAGGCTTTGATGCTGAACTTCAGTCTAGATCCAGTTCTTGAGGATCCTGACAGTTTTATGTTAAGAGTTACTCAACCTGACACATTGCTGAGCCTCTTTTCTGTAGTCTAATGCTGTGCAGGGTGCTCCTACCCTAAAGAGCATGTGTGTGATAAAGCTATTTCCTTTATTGCCATTGCAGTCTCACTTCCTTAATTTAGATGCATACCGGTGGAAATTGACAGCATTGTGTGCAGAGCTCAAATGTACTCTCTTCAATCAACCAAGCTAAGACTTAATGACTCGTGCTAAAAAACGCAGCCCCAACAACCAGGTATCTGTCAGGTGAGGTATTTTGGTTATGATGTCCTCTTTGGCTCTATGAGGCATGTGGAGCCCACAAGCTGTGTTCTGGAGTTAGGAGAAGTTGAGAAATGAGCATTTCGAGTCAGTTGTGTTGACTATTGAGAAAGTTTGGTTCTGCACCCCCGATGACACTTCAGCTGGTACCATATCAGCTCTCCCACTTCTCACAAGGTACGTGCTGTTCTGTGACTCTCCATCGACACTCAGCTTGCCAGCAAGCAGCTACTGCACGGTGCTTGTGGAAGTGATTTCCTAGAGGGGAAGATGTCAAAGAGAAGAGGCACAAACTGCACTTGACATGCAAAAAGGGCTTGAAAGGAAGAGGCTGATCATTGTCTTCTGCTTCTGTGCTGTCAGATGTGCCTGCTTTGATGTTAGTTGTTTTGGTTTTTTCTAAGCTACTGGATGGGTAGAGTGATGAAGGCTTTAATATTACCAAGAAACTGGGAAGATCTGGGCCTCTGCTGAGATTTGCAGGAGGTATTGTATTAGGTATGTGTCTGGAAGATATTTTTGTGGTGAACTGTCTGTTCTTCATATTGGATCCAGTAGGAATGCTTGGAGAAGACAGTTGAATCTGTGAAGATTAAAGAAAGTCAAAGGGAAAAAGGGAGAATTGGGCAAAATAATGGGAGATGTATCAGTCTGAATGAAGCTGCTTTTTCTCCAAAAATTAGGTGTCTTCAGGTAAAATGAGGAATCCCATACCAAATGTGTTACAGGTAACTGTTTATTTTTGATATTTTATCTGACATGGATTGTTTTTAAAGGGTCTGGAAAAGTTTTCTTTCTATTGTCTCTCTAAGTTTTGCTCAAAAATAGGTGTAGCAAATGACATTTGTGTAACAGTTTCTTTGTTTCCCTTGAAAAAAATAGGAAAATAGGTGTTTCTCCTTGTGGATTTGATTTGTTCACAGTGGGTGCAAGCCAATGCTCCTTGAGGCTGGTTATTTTGCTAGAAGGGCAAATACTCATCTATGGATTTCATCAGATTAAGATACTGGGAAAACCTGGAGTACTACAATCAGGTGAAGGATGCTGGTTGTCTCCATATCCATGCCTAATTTAAAGACTCCGGCAATTGCTAAGCTGGTGACAACAGTCATTTCAGCAATGCAGATTCCAGTTATGACTAGAATAATTAATGTCTAAGTGTGATATCAGAGAGGTGCTTTGTGTTTGTGTCAGTCTTGTTACCAGGTGACACTGGGCTGCTCTGGTGGTAAACTTCCCTCCTGTAGCAGCAATCCCCAGCATGTGGCACAAAAGTAGCCAGAGATGGACGGTGGGTTTATGGGCCCTGAGATCCCTGAGGAAACAAGTGGGAACAGGCTGAAAGCAAGTTTAGCTGCTGGGGAACCCCTTGTAGCAGCCATTTGGCTGCTTCTGAGGGATGCTTCTGAGGGATAGAGGTAATCTTTCAGCTCCCCACAGATCTCCATCTATATTTGCCTTTTTTTGGTGGCAGTTCAGGTAAAGGAAATTCCTTTGTGTATGTAAGAGTTTTGACATCAGAGTGAGGAGCCTTGCAAATGCTCTGTTTCCAAAGGACTGCTTTGTATACTCCAGCCTTCTGCAGATCAGCTAAAATCTATCAGTCTATTTTGCCTACATATTGCTGCCTTTCTTCATGCCTGGGAGGGAGTTTTTACTAGATAAGAACCCAAGTCACAGACTCAAAGACATGCAGCTGAATTTTGTCATTGACTCATCACATGCCTATTGATAATCCATCTGCAAATAAGTGTCTGTAATTTGGGGTGTCTCATCTAAAGACCTCATTTTTCAGTGCTAAAAATGAGACTAATGCAGATAACACAAGGATATTGAGATTAAATGCTCACTGTATCTAACTATTGAAGAGCTGTTTGCAGGTGTAGTGTACTTTTTAATGGCTAATAAGTGTTATTTAACAATACTTTCAGCCCTAAGAATTCCACTGTTCCGAATCAAGCTTTTATTCTATTCTAACTTCTTCATAGAGATTTGTTTCCCAGTTATGACTGTGTAACTTGCCACATGCTCTCATCTGACCCACTTATTAACTCTTGACAGTGAATGGAATTTAGTCTCATCCATCTCAGTAGCTCAGATGTTCCCAGACTTTATCCTGAAAACCATTGCACACAGTTAATGTAGTAAATCCTCACTTTACCAGAGCGGTTGTCCCATATGAAGCAGTTGAGGGCTGAGAGCCCTACTCAGTAAGCAGGGGTGGAAGTTTAAAAACCAGTCTGTGCCATACTCAGCAGGAAGCTTTCTCAACTGTTGGAAAAGGGACTCGATTGATTGACTGACTGCTCAGGCAATGGATCACCCTTTGTAGCTATCACAGAGATGCAGAGAGCCTTTCTTCAAAGAAAGCACCTTCTTGTCAGTTCAGATTATCCCATAATAGCTTGTGCTTCATCTCTGCTTATACCAAGACACAGTGAACTAGGATAACACAGGATTTTCCTTATTCTTGGTTTCACTGGCTGGAGATAAGTTCCTTATTCATTTACTTAGAACAAGTGACAGAGCAGTCTGTGGAAAGTAGCCCAAAAATGCTGATCATTATCTGTAATTTTCCTGTGCTGTTTATCAGCGTTTCATAGAAGTGATTTCCTTTGTGAGACAATTTCATGCCTTGCTAATTTCTAATGTGTATCTTGCTGCATCTTCAAAGGTACAATTTTAGCAGAGATTTCTACAAAATCCTTCTCATTTCCCAAATTTTATAATATTCAGTATACTTTGGTGTGAATGTCATTAGGCTTTTGAATCTATCAATCTGCTGTGTTGCCTCTTAATTTTCTAGAAATACTCAGTTCCCTGTACCAATTCATGATTGATGATACTTCTGCAGCCTGGCAGAATCCAATTACTTGGTTTAGCAAAACTTCACTTTTCGAGGGGGTCACACTGAAAGCACATACTGTCAGAAGGAGTTTGGGGCACTTCCCTATTTCCTTCTCCTTGCAGATACTTTAGTGTTTCAGCATTCATTGAGCTGTGTTGAAACCCTGTCTCTGTAAGAAAAATTCCTACTCCAACTTTCCCCACGCAAAGCTGACACAGAACACGTTGCCATTATTCCTTTCATCCTCCTGCCAGGTTTATTTTTCAGTTCTGTCTGAATGTTGTCTGATGTTTCTGCAATGGCATGGGTGCTTTGGAGTAAACAAGATTTGTTCATATTTCTCCAGGATAACTTACCTGTAAAAAAAATAAACCATTGTTTGAAAAAGTTAATTGCACTTAGTCTAAAACACACCAGCTGTCTCATTTCAGAGCTGGAGATGTGTCCGAGCCCCTTGCTCTGCTCAATGTCAAAGGCTATTCCTAGTGAGTCACTCTGGAAAAGCCTATCTGTATGCTCAGATCTGATACTAGTCAAATTTCTTAGTAGTTCTGAATGATGGTGACTGAAAAGCTAGACCCTCATGAACCTAAATGTCCTTGTATCATGGATAGTGCTGCCTGATGTACCCTTAAATCCAGTAACAGAATTTCTTTGTTCACAGATGAAAACACACCTGCATAAATCCTCTCACACTTTCCTGCCTACCTGCCCACCTTGAAATTCTAAGTAGGAGGAATCAGGAGAAACACTGTGTTGGATTTCCAGTAAATCTTGGCTGTGCATGCATGATGCAATTCTATGTCAGGCCAGACTGTAGCTGTATTATGTCTCCCTGATTAAAAAACAGACTGCTGTATCAATAAGCTACTGCCTATCATGATGTCAGTCTGCACAATGCCATTGATTTGGCAGACTTTTAACCTAAAGAATTATAACCACTTTCTGCTTGATCACTTTATTAAATCCAGATTGATCTTTCATCCAAAATGTCAAGGAGTCTGCCAGCAGCTTAGCAATTAATGAGAATAATGACCTGCTGTAAAACAAACAGCAGTGAATTAAAAGTACAGGTCATGTCTGCATTTGCCAACAAGATAGTTTTTTTCACCTGTTCTTGGTGCTCTTCTTTTAAAAAAACAGTAAAGACAGTCTGTTAATTAAATTTGAACTCAGGTTCCTTTTCAGTGCTCAGAATTTTGTCTCATAAATAGGGACAGCTTATATTAAGTCTGCTGTAGCAATTCTGGCCGTAAGATTTTTTACTGCGTTCTTTGAATATTTCTGCCCCTGCTGCTAGGATTGCTTGACTAATCATATAGAGCAGTTGCAGATCTGCGTAAATCATAGCTGGAAAGACCACATCATTGCTAGGAAAGACCAGAACTGATACCAGTTTACATTAATATGCCACAGATGTACAACATCATCTTCCCTAGAAGCTGACCCAGTCCTGTAAGGAGGGAGACAGATATTTAAATGGGCAGATTGTCAGAAGAGAAAATTATTTTAAGCTTTTTTAAGCTCATCTACTAATGAGTCAGAGCTTTAATTCCCAATGAATTAAACAGATAATCTGAGAGAGTTTTATTCTTAAGCTGTTGAGGGCTAAATTCTTAAAAATACTCAAGTTATTCTGATGGTAGAACTGAAGCCCCTGAATCACTCAGACTTTGCCGTGTTGGACCCAAAACACTGTACTTGCATTAAAAATTTGATAAAACTCAGACACTATCTGTAAAAAATATTCAGTCAAAAAAAGTGCATTCTCCGAGTGAATGTACTGTTTCTACTTCACATTTTTAGTCAAAAGGATTTTAAAGGTTAAACACTTTACATTTTTGGACAAACATGGAAGTGAAACTTTTAGCAAAATTTTTCAGCACTTCTATGTTCCTTTTGTGTTGACACAGGCCACAGGTCAGATCTTATCTGCATAAAAGATAAGAAAGATCCCTATAATAGTACCAGAGAAAATGAGTGAAAGTACAATTTTAGTCAGAGGCAAAACTCTTGCTTAGTTTAGTGGAATCAGACTTTCCCTAGTGTGTTTAAGAATATTAGTTCTTTGCAAAATATTTTTACCCTTAGAATAAAATGCCAGAAGATCTCCCACATACATGAGGAAAAAGAGTCACTGTACTAGCATAAGCCTGTAAGCACCACTGGAGGCATTATTGCTTGAACAATGTGGGTTTATTAGCTTGCACTATTCAACATCTGAAGATACACTGCTTGTTTCTCTTATGTGCAATAATATCAACGCCAAAATAATTAATATATGTTAGATCCTATGGGGGAGAGCCTTGGAGCTCCTTGCATGCAAGCTGCAGCTTCTTGCTTGTTCTCCAAGAGGGCACATTAAAAGGCCTTTTTCGCTTGTTTTTGGGGTGCTGGGCCTTTCCTGTGTTATCGTCTCAGACCTTCCAGGTGGTGGCACTGTCAGCATAACCCTTGGCTCCCAGCTCTTCTCCCCATCCCTCACTCCTATTGCCTGTCTTGTGGTGCAGGGGACAAAAGCTGAGACTCTTTTAACACACAGCTTCTTGGTCAGTGCCTTCATACCAGTTCAGAACGATCGCAGAATGGTTTGGGTTGGAAGGGATCTTAAAAATCATCTGGTTCCACCCCGCCCTCCTGCCATGAGCAGGGACATCTTGTGTTTAGAGCAGGTTTCTCAGAGCCTCGTCCAGCCTGGTCTCTTCCAGGGATGGAGAGTCTACAGCTTCTCTGGGCAGCCTGTTCCAGTGTCTCACCACCCTCATAAAGAATTTCTTCCCAGTATCTTATCTAAACTTTCCATCTCTAAATCTAAGAAGGAATTAGGAAGATGTTATTTTCTAGGGATGTAATGGTCAAGAGGTGTTTGCTGGCCCACTTTAGCTCGTGTGCTGTCCCAGCTGTGAGGGGTTTGTGATCATCTTTGGATTTCAGATGGTACTTTTCATGCTGCTTGTATCTGTTAAAATGCTGTGTGTTTTGTGCTCTGAGACATTTCCTGACTACTCAGTAGAAATATCTGATTAATTAGATATCATTAGGTTAAATATAGTTAAATACAGAAACACAGGTAATTGCTTCAAGGATGATGCTTGCATAAATAATTTTTTCCTGTTGTTTTTCTTTCTCCCTAGTTCAGCTGTTGAAATATAACCTGTTCTTTGTTTTGCCATGGAAAGACCCCATACAACAAGGAGACATAGCTAGAAATCAATCATGCACAAATATTGTCCAATAAAAGTGTGAGAAAATGAGGAAAATAAAACAGTTTTTTCACTAACTTTTTGAAATCTAGTAAAGGGACCTGAGCCTGGAAAAGTTCAAACTTGGCCATTTACCATAGAAATAGAACACTGAAAAAAGGGTACTTCTAGCAAGGAATTTCTGTAATTTCTCTTTGTATAGTGTAAACCTGCTTCTCCTGAATAGATAGGATTTTGGAGATGTCCAGCAGTGATTTATGCCTAGTTTGTACCTTAGTGCATGGGGCCTCCAATCCAATTGGGTTTATCTGGTATGTTGTATTTAAGTGGTGTCTGTTTCTCCTAATTTTTAACTCCTAATTTTTTATTCACATAAGCATGGTCAAAGGTATGCCAAAAGAAATATCCACATTTGGATTGAAATGGTCCATTAATATGAAAGACCAAGATATATCAACATCATTTGTATTCTTGCATATGCTAAATAATTGTGTTTTCAGAGTGGGTATATTATGGCATTCTGATTCTGAAATAAGTACAAGCCTCAGCTATAGCTGAATTATTAGTTGCAGCGATTTAGCTCTGCCAGAAATGTGAATATATAGACTGTTAACATGGTGTGGGGCAGCAGTGGTGAAGATAAATCTGTGGCTGTGCTGATTATTCACCTTTCCAGACAGCAACATTCATCTTTTTGTCAGTATTTGCACCCATCCACCTCTGTAAAACTGGGAAACACTATTAAAATCAAATCCTTGTTTTCAGTATTGTTGTAATTGAAACCATTATATTATTTAGTTTTCTGAGATCTTGTGTGCCACAACTGTGCTCATACACCCTGATGTCCTAATGCTTTCAGTGATATTCAGTGCAGTGCTTGGTAGGACTAAAATGTGCCAAAAGCGGTTTGTTTGATTATTCTGAATATTTTGCTAACTGTTTGGTTTCTTTGGTTTTCCTCAAAATGGTTAGCACTTACAGCTTTTTTTTTTTTGTCTGAAAATTTGAAAATTGTAGTGCAAATAACTAAAATAGGAATTCAAATAGGCTTAAGTACTTCATTTGGACACATTTGCAATAGACTCATTCATAGGTGATAATCTGAGCAACAAATATTCTTTCTAGTCACCACCAGAAATTATGATAAAATTACCTTATCATATAGGACAAGGGGTTTTTTTTTCTTATTTTTCCCTAACTAAGCAGAATTTATATTTTTTTCCTCTTTACCACTGAATTTATTAACATTTTTCTGCATTAAAGTGAGTAGATGTTCAGCTGTAGCTTTAACCCAGAGAATTTATGTTAATCATCAATGAATTACATGGTAGTGATTGAATTTATCAGAGTATTATGCTAGGACAGCAAGTGTCATAGCTTTTTTTCCTTTCACTTTTCTGTAATGAAGGATAAGAGGGATATCTGCAGGTTGCAATAGTACTGAAGCTGTAGCCATATGCTCTTTGGGGGTTTTAATGAGTAGGTTACCATCAAGTTAATTTTCAAGTTTGCCTTCTGCAGTTCTGATTCAGTAAACTGCTTAAGTGATGCTGTGGACTGGGGCAGTCCCTAATGTCTGACTGCAAATCTGAGTGCCAGATTCTCCCTACCACCAGCAGTACCTACAATAGGCAAAGTCATGAATGGCTTTCAAAATTTCATTGTTTGTCTGTGTAACTATTTATTGATTGATTTTGAACCACTGAGTGCAGACATGGATTTCTAATGACAGCACTGAGACATTTGTATCATTAGCTTGATGTTAATGTGCAGTGCAAGAAGCTATAATAATAGTCACAAATTACAGATTTTTTTCAATGAATTTGAGGGATAAAATGTGGTGTGTACCCAAAATAAGAAACACCAGCCATATGAAGCCCAGGTTCTAGCCTGCACTTGCTTTTCTGAGATGCATTGATGGTGCAGATGGGTAGCAGCAATATCTGAAGAGTGTAATGGTAGCTGTGCAGCTTTGAGGGCAGGCTGCACCCAGCCCCTTTGAGAAGGGGTGCCCTGGGTATGAGCAGCAGCACGAGGCTGCTGGGGTTGCTGTTTGTGGGCTCATGTGCTGTGGGTTTCAGGTGTGCTCAGGACAGACCTTAGGCATCTTATATATGGGCTGCTGAAACACGGAATTGGTGGAAAATATCCTTGGAGGTGCAGCTGGGTGCATGGCTAATGGATTTGGAGCAGCATCCCAGGTGTTTACATGCCATTCAGTGGATTGCACAATGCCTTTTGCAGTTTTCTTCTTGAGTAGGAACACAGCTAAAGAGTCAGAAGTAGCTACTTCATTTGGTCATTGCAATATGATACACTGGATTTCCCACTGCAGTGGATAAAGACCAGCTGGGATTACAGAAATATTGCAAACAACTGCACAAAGTAATAAGCAGTTCTCAATTTGCAGTTTATAACAATTTTTCTTCTGCTTGATTGTTTCTTGGGTTATTGGCCCACTGAAAATTAAATAAGGTTTTTCTTTGACACAAGTAGTTTACCTTTGATGAGGCAATGCTAACTGAAGAGAAAAGCCTAAGTTTTGTTTATGGTCTATTATCTGTGGTGGCATTTTTATTCCAC
This sequence comes from Melospiza georgiana, assembly GCF_028018845.1. NCBI lineage: Eukaryota > Metazoa > Chordata > Aves > Passeriformes > Passerellidae > Melospiza > Melospiza georgiana. The sequence goes on from NC_080433.1 coordinate 37,129,391, forward strand.
AAAATGGGGAAGCCACTCAAAATTCTAGTTGCCACTAGATTAACTCTTTGTCAAAAATATTATTTTCTGGGAGGGGTCTAATTTATGCATTCTTACTACTTTGCTGACTAGCAGTAGTTCAAAATAAAGAACATTTTGGCAGAAATTTAATCATTACATGTGGTTGTGAATGCCCATTGCTCAGAGAAAATTGTCCCTGTAATTGTGCTACCATTTTAACTGGTATTTTAATTATGGGTCTTCTGCTTATCAGGGTGAATCCAGGGACCATTTGTTGTGCACCTGAATCCACTGACTAAAATGTTGGAAAAATAAACTCTGTGTAAAATGTAAGAGAGTTATTTGAAATAATGAAATAGTTCCAAGTGCCAAACATGTGAAATCAAAGCAAAAGTGAGTCAGCTTGTTGTGACTGTGGGAGCAGCAGGTGAGGTGGGGACTCTGTGACCTACTTTGCTGCTCTGGTCTATTGGTGTTAGTCATCCCAGAGGCCAAACCCCAAGATTTCACATCTGTTGGTATTGTTACTCAGTGATAGTAACAATAATAGTGATAGTAAAAGAAAGTCCATTTCAAGCACATCTGTGATTTCTCATACTGTGATTCACTATACCTGACTAGACTTGTTCTATAAGGTTAGCATGTTGTTGGCCTTCATATATTTCATCCCTGTTTTTTAAGTAATTTTTGTTCTGCAGCCTCAAATAGTCTAAGCCTTCAAGAAAACTTCTATGGTAGTAGAATTCAGTAGTCGTGTAAGGAAAAATCTAGCTAAGACTAAGCCTGTAGGTATTTTATTAATTTTTAATACTAAATTATCTGAGCTACCTTGTACCATAGGCCTTCTTTCTTGGCAGACTTAGAGTTCAGCCTTGTGAAGGAACCACAGCAAAGGTTAAGAAAAATGAGCATCCAACACACATAAGAGGAATTTTATTACAGTAGTGGTGGGTGGAAATGAGGTTAACTGTGTTGACTGTGTTACTGTGAGCCAAAGATCAGACACCAGTTTCTGTTGTCAGGGTTCAAACTCAGTTATAGAGCTGTGCCTTCAGCTGTCCTTAATTACCTTGTTGAGGTAATAAAAAAGGGAGAGTCTTAAAAACACCTTGTCATTGCTGGGCAAGGAATTGCTGGGTTATTTAGAAGTTGACTGATGTCTCTGTGTGTATGTGCATGCTTCAGATCTGTGCTATTGTGTTTATGGAGTTTTAAATATGATGACTTAAATAGGTCTTGAGACAGTTTAAAATCTTGGCTGAATTATACAGATTACTCAACTGCTGAGGAACCTGGGTGCCCCCCAACCCATCTGAAGTGTACTGCACGATGCAGATAAATGGTTTACAGGCCAGCAGTAATGTTCTCAGAACTCATTGCTCCTTCTCAGTTTTACAGCAGAGGGTTCATAGGGGACATCAAAACATCTTTCACCAAGTTGTAGACTTGTGTGTTTGCTGTGCTGCCACATTCCTCGTTGTCCTGCAGCCCTCAGCAAGATGGTTCTTCCTGGGCTGTGGTGGGCACAGGGCGCAGGACAGGCACGCTAGGAGGTGATGCCTCAAAGCTTTCTCCATGACAGGCATCTGTCTTCTGCCATGCCCCAGGTCATGTAAGGAAAGGATCAGGAGATTATGTTACAGCTGTTGGGAAGGATGGCACAGTCCACTGGCAGAGCTAACCAGCCTGTGACAGGGCCACTCAGTTCGCACCTCCCCATGTGGCGCATCCTCCAGCTCCGGCTGCTGGAGCCTGCAGCCCCGAGTGCCGCTGTGCACCCTGTGCAGCCCCGAGTGCAGCCCTGAGTGCCGCTGTGCACCCTGTGCAGCCCCCGAGTGCAGCCCCCGAGTGCCGCTGTGCGCCCAGTGCAGCCCCCGAGTGCAGCCCCGAGTGCCGCTGTGCGCCCTGTGCAGCCCCCGAGTGCCGCTGTGCGCCCTGCGCAGCCCCAAAGTGCAGCCCCGAGTGCCGCTGTGCACCCTGTGCAGCCCCGAGTGCAGCCCCCGAGTGCCGCTGTGCACCCTGTGCAGCCCCCGAGTGCAGCCCCCGAGTGCCGCTCTGTGCCCTGCGCAGCCCCACTGCCACCCCCAGAGCTGTCCCCTCTGCAGGGCAGCCAAAAGTCACCCTTGGTGTGCCCCGGGCTGCTGCCGTGGCTCATGGGCTCCTCTCAGCAGCCCGGGGAGTTCAAAACAGCAATGATTGTGTACCACAGAACCACTGCCTGCATTTTCCTTCTCTCTTCTCTTGCTCCCCCCATACTGCTGCTGCCTCCTCTGTGCTCTTCCATGTCCTATCACTTTCTTCCCCCCCATACTTCCAGATGATTGTACAAGACATGGGTTAAAAATAGTTTCCAGAGGAGAAACATGTTTGCAACAGTGGAAGTTAATGTAAACAAAACCCAATAGAATGGTTTTCTGGTTCACAGTTTTATTAATATCTTTAGCTTTAAAGGGATTTGAGATTTTTGTGAGGTAAATGACCTGTTGCAGGCTACACAGACATTTCAAGTTAAAAAAACAATTTAAGGCATAATACAGCCTTCATGCATACTCCTGTTGCTTGGGATTGGAAAGGTTACTGAAGATTTCCTTTCCTGTTGCTATGCATTTTATTTTCATTGTTGGGAAGCGTAGATGAAGGTGAAGGTAGCAGCTATTTCAGGAGGCTGCCTGTGAAGCAGAAAAGTGTTTTAGATACCTTTTTCCATTCTTGTTCCCCCGTGCACAAAAGCAGATGCCAAGTACCACATGCTCCCCTATTTTGTCTGTCAGGAGCTTACGTAGGATTCATCTCTGCTTTTGTGTAGAAGCTTCTAAGGGAGTCTCAGATGCCAAGCTGAGCTGGTTTCTCTGTCACCATCCTCGTGTCCATTTTGTCAAAATGCACCTGGAGAAGCATCACCAAATTGTATGTGCCCAGGTAGCTTTCTATGACAGTCCCTGGGGTCCTGTAATGTGAAAATGTTTGAAAAACATAGCAGCAGTAAGATGGAGATACCTGTGGTGCACCTTTTTTCCCCCTGAGACAAAGGAAAAAAAAGCAAGTTTTGCTGGGCCTATATCCAAGGTAGCTAGTGTTAGAAAAGATCTGCAAGCAGATCTAAACAGATAAAAACTGCTTAAAATTTTTATCATATCTTATCAGTGGAGGCAACAATGTCTCTCAGCAGAGTTTTCATCCACTCCAGGAGTGGACAAAGCAGGATGTCCACCTGCAGGGCAATTCCCTGAGTACATGGTAGGTGAGATCTGCCACCCCAGTCCCCTCATTTTCTGCTCTGGCTAGCAGAAAGATAAGATGTGTAACTCCAGAGCAAATGAAGCCATGTCAAACTGAAGGTTTGGTGTCCTTTGCCTGGGATAAAAAAGCACAGGGGTTTTTTACCAGCACTGTAGCCAAAATGTGCACTATACACTGGTTTTAATTTTTTAGGCTTCCAGTGATTGATATACATTGAGAAATACATTTTCACAAATATAAGCAGATTGTTTACATTGAGTCTTTTCATCTCAGAGCAAACTTAAAGTATGGCATCTTTACATTACAGCATGCCAACAGCTGGGGTAGATTATTTCAGGCAAGCTTTTGTGTCTTGCGGTATCACCTACACAGCAGATTGCTTAGCTTTGTTCCCATGTTTAGCCTCAGTTATAACTTTCCCAATGCCCACATTTTTAAGTTCCCTCTAAAACTGGCTGCTGCCACAAAATAACCCCATTTCTGTTATAAGAATAACATTTAAATGACATGGCATGGCCAAAACCAATCTGGGCTGACAAGAACTTCCATCAGTACACAGCTGAGGCATCAGCCTTCAGCTGAAGAATCCAGTTAACAACACCAATCTTTCTTGCAATTTATATCAAGTTCAGCTGTCTCAGGCATCCGTCTGCTGTCTTCCATCTTTTAGAGTAGTTGACAGAAATGAAATCAGTGGCAAATTGTCTGGGGAATGAAATTCCTTCTGTTCTGACAGTGCAAAAACACATGACAATATACCTGGTGGTGCTATGGAGGCCAGCACAGTGCTCAGGAGTTTCTGCTCTGAGGAGGGTATGATTGTGGATATGTTTAGCAGTATCACTTAGATGCATTTATTTAGGTTATACTAAACCCCAAATGCTTCAAAGAATTTATATATATAATAAAAATATCCTTCAGGCTTTATTTGAAAGATCCATGTATGTTTCAAATCTTTCAAGTAAATCACAAAATCTAAGGGTGTAGAAAGATTGAGGTTGAATGTTAATAAAAGATTGCAGCAGGAGGTAGGCCTTTCAAACTCCCTGGTTATCGTGTTAGTACTGAGACCATGTCTGAAAGTTAATTCTGCTGTGGTTTTTTTTTCCTCTGTTGTTTTGCTAGTGCCTCACCCTGATACTCTCCAGATCTCTCTTGATGAAAGACAGATTAAAAATGATGTGAAAAGACCAAGTAGATTATCCTGGAAAAGTTAAGTTTTAACAAATGGTGCTTGTACTATAGCCCTGAGTGATGGATAATTTAGTAAAATATCAGTGTGCCTTTGATATAACATTATGGAAGAGCCATTGGCCATAATTTAAGTCAATTGCCTGTATGTGTGCATTCCTAAATTCTCAAAAATAGTTTCCATGTTCTAACCATGTGCCACATGATCTGAGAAGGTCATCAGATTCTTCAGTGTGTAAGTGTCTGAAGGGAGGGTGTGAGGAGAATGGAGCCACACTCTTCTCAATGTGCCAAACAATAGGACAAGAGGCAATGGGCAGAACCTGATGCACAGGAAATCCCACCTGAACACGAGGAAGAACTTCTTCACTGTCCATGTGAGTGGGCACTGGAACAGGTTGCCCGCATAGGCTGTGGAGTCTCCCTCACTGGAGGTACTCAGAAGCCATTTCAATACAATCATGAGTCATGTGCTCTAGCAGACCCTGCTTGAACAGGGACGATGGACTGGATGACTTCCAGTGGTCCCATCCAATCTTAGCCATTCTGTAATTCAATACTTGCATTAATACATTGGTGTCTTTGCAAATCTACATGAAATTTGAAGTCCATAAAATTAGTCCTGAGTATCCATTGCAGCAGGTATCTCACCTATGCAGTAAGTTCTGCCTTAGCTGCTTCAGAGACTGATGCTGACTAGTACTGACAGCATGATCTACAAGATCTAACTAAATTGTGATGTGTCAGGGGTAGAAATCACCACTTTTCAAAGCAGCAGCCCTATATGCTGATCAAATCCTAGATGATCAAAATCATTTTAATTACTGTTGTTAAATTTAAATCAGGAAGATAACATACATACAGAAACCTAGAGACATGTTTCTGAAATTTCTTACAGGGAACAAACTGTCGTCATGGATATAAACCTTAGGAAGATTTTCTGCACTTATTCAATTAAATCCTACTAAATGGAATTAGGGAAAGCCAGCTAGAACAAATTATGTATTTCTTCCCTCCTCCTGAGACACTGTTCTGATAGAAGTACTCCTGCTAGCTTGCAGCCCAGTTAAACACATCATCTGCTCAGTCTTAAAACTGCAAGACTTCATATTTCTGATTCAATAACTGATGCTATTGCATATTCTTTATTTTGTATGTAGCTATCTGTATATGTATTGGTGTGTTTATGTGCACACATATAATTTATGTATATAAATTCTAGCTTGATGCACACAAGTAAATGTAACTGAGAGCTCCATATCTAACATTCAGAAGTATCCAAGTGCCAGGGAACTTGTAGTGAAAAGCATTTCAAATTTACTAGTTGATGAAAATGGGATTTTAATGCACATTTGCAGCAGGACTGTGGTAAACTAGAGCCACATTCAAAGCTGTGACTGCTTTGAATGGTTCTGCAGAGCATTAGAAGCACTTACTCATTCCAATTACCAATCTTTTTTCCTTGCTTTAATGCCTGCCACAATTTATAGAATTAAAACCCATTGGCCACACCACAAGTAATTTGAAAGGGTCGTTAGTTGTTGAAAATTGATAATGTTCACAAAAATCTAAGGGTTTATCACAACTCCATCACATTTTTAAAATATTTTGCAATAATTGATTACTAAAAATCAGCTCAAAAACCTCTCCAATCAACCTGTAACAAGCAGAATGAATCCACTTATTTTTTCCTTTTGGGGTAGAAATGTACCAAGATTGGTACATCCTTTCTCAAAGGAACTCTTTGCTTTCTTCCCACTGCCCTGTTTTACTGTCCCTCCAACAGAGTACCCAGCCAACAGCTGCTCAGCCTTTTGGAAGACTGAAGTGAGGGCTGCATGATGTAGGTGTTCCCCCTGCCCACTGTGCAGTGCCACATGTAAACTGCTCACTCTACCTGTGAAATGCTGTAAGCACTGGGGAGGCATAAATTAATAATGTGTGTTTATACATATGCATGCCTGCAGAATATCTAATGAACAAAGAGAAGGGAGCTTGAGCAGTATATTTTTAACCTCAAAGTTTTCTGTCTAGTGTTATTCTTCTTTCTGATTTTGCAGGACAATATGAGGATGTCGATGACAGGCATGAAGGGATTTGTTTGCTCAAGTGGCATTCCCAACTGCTGAGGAACATTGGGAAGCTAGGAGAGTGGGAGATGCTGGTGCGCGTGTATTTGGTGAAACAATGTTTGTATGCATGCAGGTCTAGAAGTTACAAAAGGAAACAAAATCACAGAATGTTCTGAGTTGGAAGGGAGCCACAGGGCTCATCTAGTCCAGCTCTTAAGTGGATGGCCCATATGGGGATGGCACCTGTGACCTTGTCATTATTACCACCACACTCTGACAACAGGGTCAGGAGGATTATGACAAGAAATTCTGGGGGAATCAAGTCAAAAAAAGGTTTGTCACAATGCAAACAAGCTGCAGTAAGTTCATCTCTGTGCATGCCAGGAGGACGTAAAAAGCTGTCTGTAAATACAGAACATACCTTGTGGGGAGAAAACCTGATGAACTGGGATCAGTTAATCTCTTCTGGTTTTAAATTCCTGTATGATTTTGATAGATGGCTGAAGATGTCATGCTGAGAGTTACTGAACATTTGTTTGTTTTTATTCTCATCTTAAGAAGATTATTCACTTCAAGCTATTTAAGTGCTTAGGGACATTGTTTAACTTGTTAATGTTTATTTGCTGCTGTCCCCATTCACTACAGAGGAATACAAGGATTCCCTGCTGATTTAGTTTAATTTATCTGCTTCTTTTCTCTATCAGTGAAGCTGAATTGTGTATACATGCACCCTCATTTCATACTATTGGATGCCTTAGAAAAATAAATACATTCTAGTTCTGGAGACTGACATATGAAGTTCAGATAACTAAAGGAAATTTATCAGTAGCAAAGTTACCAGTATCAAAGAGAAAAGTTGGTAGAGATTTAGTGAAACATCTCCTGGAGATGACTCATTCTTGGAGAAGATGAGCATATTTCTGCTGGGTCAGCTATTTAGTTATATAGAAAGTTTTATTTCTCTTTTCTTGAAAACCAGATGATTGTTTATGTATGGTGCTTTATCTCCACAGATGTTCTAATGCCACATTTGCATTTTTGGTCCTTCAAGCAGTTCTGCTAGTTTTCATCTTTCCCTCATCTTAGTTTCAGCAGCTGGTATTATGATATTCAGATATAATTGCTGATCTCAGCTCTACCAGAAAATTCATACTGAAGCTTTCTGCTAGGTTTTTGCTTGGATGAAGCTGCTTGTTATTTTTCCAAAGCCTAACTAATTCAAGCTGTTATTGAAGTTCTATTAGGAGAAAAAAAAAAAAAAAGGAAAATAGTTCATTTTGAAGGTTAAATAGTTCATTTTGGGGTGCCCATGATTTTACAAATTTTCATAAGTAATAGGCTGACTTAAGATTTGACTCTGTGTCTTTTACATTAAGAGTCTTTGGATACATGTGTACCCTATGTACACAATTAAATCTTTGTCAGCTAAAGATGCAATACATGATTAGCTTTTTTTTAACTGCTGATGTCTTCTGTGTTCTGCCTTCTGCCCCCAAGCATGATTCCCTGCCCACTTTCCTGAGTCAACACCACAGCTTGAGTAGATGTGCCAGTAGATGATGAGGGAGCTAATAAAACTCAGACATATGTATTTTCACAATGTAATAATTTATTTTGTTTTGACAGAAATAGCTATCACCTGCACCAGCTCTCAGTGCAGCTCACTGTTGTTGAATCTAAATTACAAGCCAGCTTTAAAGGATAAGATTCTAGACTAAACACAGGCATTAAGGGTGCATCTCTCTGCCCTGATATTACCTACATGTGTAGCATTGCAGGCTACTAGCCATCAGTTCTACGTACTAACTGAAGCTGTGTCATCCAAGCAGTCAGTGGTTTTTCTTGCAGCTTAACTACATAGTCTGAATACTCCTCTGCCCAAGTTACTGCTGTGGACAGCTTGCATGGGCTGCTTCCACACTGATATCACCAACCAGCCATTTCTTTTTATGGCCCTGAGGCCTTGGATACTTTCCCATGCCCATAAATCCAAGGACGCTGATGTCAGCTGGTGGCTGTGCTGGGGGGGCCCCACCTGGGACTGGGATCATCCTTCACCTGGGAAAGGGGCGTGTGGAGAGCACCCTTTTGTACCTGCTGGCTGCTGCTGGCTGTGCACTCGGCAGGGCTGCAGGTGTGTCACCAGCTAAGGCACAACCTGAGCCCTTCAGCTCAAGCAAATCCTCAAGCCATGCCTAGAGGTGCAGTGTAATGAAACAGAACTGCTGAAAATGGTAGGTTATTTTTGTGAAAACTTGTGGTAGAAATGAAAAATAATTTTGACTAATATTTTCCTGTTAGTTTTCAAACTGGACAAGGTTTATGATCTGATATCTCAAAGGAAAGAAGATGTGAGAAAATGAACTGTTTAGAAAAAAAGACAACCTTTTATTGTAAGAAATGCCAGATTCTGGGGAGTGTAAATGAAGAATACAGTCTGTTGTTTTGTGGTTGTATCAGACCTCTGATTGAAATGCTGAAAATCATTGGAATTAGTAAGGGTCAGAAATGCAAAGTAGAATTTGTCAGGTCCCATGTGTTTGTGATACCACTTTTTTCTTTTGTCTTAACTTACGTAATAGGGCTTTTTCTTGGCTGTGCTACTTTGTTGTAACTTTTGTGTGCCTGCGCCCCAGAAATCTTAATTACTATTGATATATACCTTGTTGCTTTTATGGTCTTTATACTGCTATTAGCTTATATATTGCACCAATACTTTCTTCTGAGACTCCTAATTAAGAAGTGTTTCAAAACCTACGTGAGGTAATCTGTATTAGCACAATGAACAAGCAGGAATATTAAATTTCTCCCCATACAATACTTAAAATAAAGTTGTTGATAAGGTTGTGTATATGTGTGGGACATAAACACACGAACACAAATAAATTTAAGGGAACCTTGTAAAAGAACACTGGTAGGCCTATAACAGTTTTTTCCTCTCTTTTGATATTTAAGTGTTTGTCTGTGAGATTCTTGTTGATAACATCATGCCTTTATACTGTCTGGGCTTGAAAATTCTGGTATCTGTAAAATTGTGAGCCTGAGGTGGTTACAAATCAGAAGTGGGGAGCTACTTGTAGCTGAAGCAAAGGCAAGTGCTTTGCAACCCTCCATATCAGACCAACCCAAACCCAGCTGCCAAAACTGGTTTTGTTGGGGTTTTTTTTTTAAGGCAAGAAGAGAGGCAGCTTCATTTTTCAGTGACACTTGAAGCCAGCTGATGAAGAGTTTATTGGTGGGCACTGAAAGGGAAGGGAATTTCAGTTTATTCCAGCCCCAAAGCAGCCTGTCTCTGCAGGGTGTCTTGTGTCCTGTCAGATGTCTGTGGACATTGAGGTTCTCTTTCCTTTTGTTGGCTTAGGATTGATTTATGTATAAATGCTTTGTAGACATAGCTGTATTGGTAAATAAAAAGAAATCCTACCCTCCATACATATAATTCTAGTAAGAAAAGATTGGTTACAGTTATGCTGGGCATAAAGGCAATAATTTTGTTCCAGAAAATTGCATTGCTATATAGCAGAATAGGAATTTTTATTAGGAGACGTTGTGTCTTTTCTGTTCTCTAGTGATCTCATGCTGTAATGTTTTTCAGTAATGGAAGTTCAGGGGGAACTCCTCCTAAAATACTAGGACTCTACTGTGTCAATACAGCTTCCAAAAATATTGCAGAATAAGCTGCTGCTTATATATTCTTGCTCAGTTCAGGTCCCAAGGATAAGACAATGGTACTGTGTGGTATCTCATATAATTCATTGGTTGTATAAGAATAAAGCAGAAGACTTCAGTTTGTGAAAGAGATTCCCCCAAATTTTGTAATGAATAATACCTTACTAAATCATGATTTTAAAGGCCCCAAATAGTTATTATGAATATTGTTTAAAAAACACATTTAGTTGTTTAAAGTTTTATAGTAATAACACAAAAGTGGCTTCTTGACCTATTACTGTATTTAGATATGTAAAGGGAGTGTGTTGCTAGATACTTAAAAAAATGGCTGATACTCATCTACTTAGCATAACAGAAATATCTATGCTATGCTCTGGAGTTTTCTGTTTGCAATTTCTTGCCTTTAAAATATTTGTTGTTAAAATCAGGCGCTTGGGAAATTTCCACAGTTAGATAATTGTAGGTGATCATCTTTTACATTCGTGAGGGAATTTGAACTTCATGTCCTTGTAACTTGCATCTCTGTAGATAGAGTCACTGTAATAAAACTCAAATAAAACTCAAAGGGCTGTGTTGCAACAACTCTCACCAGGACAAGGTGTAGGCTTACATGTATAATCATTAATTTTTCTGTCCTCTCATAACCCATCTGTGTTTTCTGGTTGACTGGCAAGCGAGTCCTAATTCTGCATTTGACTTTGTCGATTGATATGGAAATAATTGATGTCACACATTTAGCATGACATAACTTATACAGAGCCACCACCATGCAATGTACCTCATAGATGAATAAAAATTGGCAGGTTCCTATCCAGCACTGTCTGCTATCTCAGTGTGCAGCCCTCAGCCACAAACTGAGCTGGGATTCTGTGCAGCTATGGCCATAGAGCAGTAGAGTGAAAGCTGCAGTGTATTAACTTACAGAGCCTTTAGGAGCTCAGATGTCACCTACCCAGCTACATGCCACCTCAGGGGGACTGCAGGCGCTGCTGCTCGCAGAGTGGGTTAGGGTGGCACATTCCAAGAGCAATTCTTGTGCTCATGGGCTGTGTCTAGTGTCCTCGTTTTAATTTGAGATAAAACGTTGCCCTGATATAACCACCAGAATATGAAGTAATAGGAGATTCAGACTGATTGTCTTCTGGCAACAGCCTGAATGGTTTGGATGCAAGTTCATATTTGTGTTTTGGAAGGGAGTACACCTTTATGTGCCAGCAGGCTGCAGCTGTTGGTCCTGCATGCCTTGTGACAATGTCAAAGTGGCTGATTTGGGACTAAGAGGCTGCATACATTCATTCTCAGGCAGCCACAAATCACATACTATGAGGCAGAAGAAAATTTGTAAGCTGATGAGCAGCAACCATTCATGTTGTTAGAGGGAGAATTCTCTACTTGCCTCTGCAACATGGACTATCTTTAACATAAATAGCTGGGCTCCAGGCGAGTTTTGGGTATACAGAACAGTTGGCATTTCAGTCTGCTACAAAGGTGGCTCTTACTCACAGCATTTGAAATGCAAAACACTTCCACCATCTAGTAGGTACTGTTTGCACTATCGCTGTCACTCAGCAGCAGCAGTGAGGAATTATGTAGCTGAATTTTCCTAGCTTGTATGAGAATGAGGAAAGGCCTGGAAATTGCCTGGAAATTCATCACACAGCAAGGGACACACAATAGTATGCAGGGAAAAGGAGAAAGAATGAGAACTTCTGTTACCCTGAACTGGAATTTTTTACTTGCTTCTCTGTACTTCACTCCCTATAAGTTCATCTCACTAATACATAAAAGTCTTTGTTTTGCAGTTTCTTGCTGTGTAGAAAATGTATACTCACTAAGTTTCCAGAGCTATTCTATTGTGAAAGCAGATAAAACATTTGGGACTATTGTGATAGCAATAAAACATTTCTTAATCAGAAAAGGACATTTCTTAATCAGGAGGAAAGGAGTTAATTTAAAATTTTATTTTGATATCTGAAAGTTTATCAACATCTTCTGAACGCTTGTCAGAGCTTGGCAATACAATCTGCAAGTCTTGGTGTGATCCCATGGTAGTTTGTGCTGGGTACAAACCAGCAGAGTGTCTCCTTTGCTGTGAGTGTGAAAGGCTCATGCTTTGGCAGAGGCACTGGGAACTGTGACAGTGCACTCAGGGCTAACTGCAAGACCAATGCCACTCAGCACTATCCCACTTGACCTCAGACTTGGAAATGACTAACAGTCTCTTTTCACGTAGACCCTTTCCCTGGAGGCTGGCTGATGAAAGCTTTTGGAAAAAGATTTGGAGGACAAGTTAAAAAGTCTCTCAAAAGAAGTCCCAGTATCCTGTTTAGAGTACAGATGTTACCATTGTGGGAAAAGGGATCTTTGTCTTCTTCCTGATTGTACCTTTGCCAACATACCTTTGACATCAGATATTTAATTTCCCCCCATGAACATTAGAACACAACATTCAATAATAGCACTTTTAATTCTGGAGTTCAAGGTTCTCCACATGAGAAAGGTGTGCCATGCTTCCCCTTTTGCAGATAGGGTAGTAGAAGTCCAAAGAATAAAAGTAAATTGCCAAGACTCAGATTCATGATAAAACTGGAAAGAGAATGGGGCCAAACCTTGAGCCAGTCCCCAAATGAAAGAATTTCCATATTTTCCACCTCTACAAAGGTCTTTTTGGGTCTTTTTTGTTACTTCCCAGTACGTGTGCGTGATACCATCTAGGGGATTGTATTGTGTGGGAGTTGGATTTTGTTAGGCAATCCCAAAAGTGCACTGGCACTTCTGGTCCCACCATGGCCTATGCATAAGTCAGCATGGAAAATTTATAGGTTGTAGGTGGGAGTGGTATGTCTGTTGTGCAAGCATTACACATAGTCATGGGACAAAAAATGGATGGCAAAGATGCAGTCTCTGAAGAGAAGAGTGAGACAGGAATCATCTTGAGAAAGCTCAGGCTCCAGCTGATAGGCCTCCTTTGGACAGTGCCTCTGCTGCACCTGCAGAGATTTCATTTTCCTAAAACATGGCAATACAGGCAACTGCAGTATTGATGTCTGTCCCTCTGAAAACCAAATAGTCATGAATACTCTTGTACAGTGATCATAAGTCTTTACTAGACCTTCTGCTCCTAATAGGCATCACTCTTTGAAAGGTCACTTTAATAAGGTAGGCAAAATTATGTAAATACCAAGAATTGAGCATTGTGGATCAAGCCAGCATGCTGAACTGAGGAGAAGGACTGGAAAAGAATGGGCACTGACTGCTGGGCACTCAGTGAGGGATTTTGAGGCATTTGAACTTTAAAACTGGCAAAATGGACAGCTGGAATGATTTGACATTTTATCATTAATTTAAGCAACAGAAATTAATGTTTAAAATGTTTTTGGAGAAGAACAAAGGATAAGAGAATGAAACTGGACTACCATTTCTATCTAAGTCACTGTGAGTCCAGCTCATGCTCTTGCTGCTATCTGGAAGAATTTGCTTTAGTGGAGTTAAGGTTTAGTAGAGAGCAGGTGCAGTGTGTGGGAAGAACATTTATTTAAACTCTGTGGGCTTTTGAAAATGAGAGTGAGAGAAGTACCCAGTGAAGCTCTCAGTAGTACTGTGCTGTGCAGTATTCTGCCACGTTCAGGACGTCACGTCTCTGCTTTGGAGTGAGGAAGGAGAGCTGTACAAACCAGCTGTGTGTGCAAGAGAAGGGCAGGTGGCCTTTGTCAACCAAGCCAAATAAAATGCATTCTGCAAATGTGCCATAGGAAAAGAAACTGCTCCTGCTCCAGCTAGGAAGGACCTAGTGGCCCACGTGTGAGAAGGAAAGATAAAGGGGGAAAAGAGCAGCCTTTGGTCAGAGAATTGCATTGCACCACAGTTTGACATAAGTTCTGAAGACACAGATGATTTAAGTCCAACATATGAAAAGAACCATTTTTGAGATGTTGCACCTGCAGACACTGTCAAAATTACAATGAATTACAATGGCTTCTAATTCAGCTTGTGTGGAAGGACTCTCCTGACCCATGGGACAGATGTCTCCACCCAAGCAGCTGTTTGTCCTCCACTATACCTTGCTGCTGTGTGCAGCAGTTGTTCCCAATGGACTGGCCTGCTGTCCTGTGGTCACATCTCCTCCAGGAGCCACCCAGTGCCAGGGCTTTCACTGTTGGCACAGGAGCTGGAGCTGCTGTTTCTGGTATGCACCACTGAGAGCAGTGCCCAAGCAACAGATCCACAGGCTTGCTTGGAAGGTGACTAATGCAACACTGGGGCCTTACAAACCAGCTATACTATGCTCTCTTCTTAGAGGCTACATCAGGACAGAGCTTTCTTTGTAAATATAGTAGTCTGCATGTTGATACTACCTCTAAATATATATTGCATATTCCTGCCTCTTTTTATCTTCAAGAGAAGTTTCACCATTTTGTGGCTAGTCTGCTGGTACTATTTAAGTAAGGCTGATATGTAAATAAAACTCTTAAACTTTTGAATAAAGTATAATTTATAGTAAGCCTTCTATTACTAAAACATCAAGCAGTTGCAGTGTTTTATGTGTCCCTATTCCAACTGCTTACCCTTTCTGTGCTTTGATCAACTATATCTGGCAAGACTTTAAAAAAACCCTGAAAGTTTCAGAGGAAATAAGGGTATTTCATCCTAGGTGCTGAAAACCACACATTCCTGTTTGGAAATGTCCAATTATTTCTTCAGTGAAAACCCCAAGCCCCACAAAATTTGCCTATTTAATTTTTTACTCACCTTTACATCCAGAGTTCCTCACTCTCTGGCATATGAATTAATGTTCATGTCTGAGCTGAAGGGCTGAAAAAACAGTTTCTATTTCTGCTTTTTTCCCAGCAGCCTTTTAACTTCAGCTAACTCATTCAGCTTCATAAGAAGTATAGGAAGGGTGGCAAGTCACCATCTGTGTGCAGTATCTAGTGTTAGTTTGGTACTTCGAATACTGCATTAGGAAAATAGTGCTTCCTTTAGTAAACCCACTCATTGTTTACTTTGGGATAACTTTGTTAAAACTGGTGTTAGAGTTGAAGATGAAACACCTGCCAAGAGGGTGAGGTCTTGTAGTATTTCTTTTTATTTTAGAATTCCAGGTCTTTTATTTATGAAGACCTCATTGCTTTAAAACACTTTCGAGGTCCTCATGTCAAATAATTAACCTCTGACAGTACTGTTATGTTGGAACATATGATTCCAATAAAACAAACAAATGGCAACAGGGAAACATTTTTTTTTTAAGCTGCAAGGTCCTCCTAGGGTAGTTAACTATGTTGATATTTAAGTATGTTTATATACCCACATGCCTTGGGACTGTTGCTGTCTCCAGCTAGAGAAAAAAAGCAGTGTGAGTTGTGCATGAGCATGAGAGCAACTGTACCTAAAAGGTGAAATCCTGCTGCTCCTGCAAGAGTTGGCCTGAAGGAACTCCAGATTTACTTGTATAATTAGCGGTGGTAACTCAACAAGTCTGTTTATTTCAGAAGGGAAAAGAAATACATTTCCTCTACTACTTACTGATTAT
The DNA here is from genome assembly GCF_028018845.1 of Melospiza georgiana. Classification (NCBI taxonomy): domain Eukaryota; kingdom Metazoa; phylum Chordata; class Aves; order Passeriformes; family Passerellidae; genus Melospiza; species Melospiza georgiana. Next base: position 37,145,093 of record NC_080433.1, read on the forward strand.
AAAACAATATTTTACTTGAACTTTTCAAAGGGTTAAAATGTGTTAAGTGTCACTTAAATGCATTCCTCAGCATAGAAAGTCTGAAGAGAAATGTGAAGATCAGTCAGAAGCTCCACTCAACTCTTAGGAATTTAAGTGCATGGCATACACATGCCCTGGAAAACAAGTTTTCCTTGAGCATTCAGAAGTATGGTTTGAAGCTCCCCTGTGCCAGGATATTGAAGGATTTATCTCACATAGGTAATGTGCAGAAAATGGGGCTGAATTGGTTTCTGTGCTGCTCTACGGAACACTTTGGAAAATTCAAGCTCTGATTATTTAGTTGGTTTGACAGAATGTTGATACAATTTTATTGTGGAAACTTCTAGGTATCAAGGGCTTTCAAGCAGCAGTGTTATTGTTGTTTGGTTCCTTAGGCTGCCGAAGTCAAAACCTTACAAGTGAGTCTGCCCAAAACTGACAACACAATGCTTCTGGTTTCTGCCTTTCTTTCCCCTTTGGACTTTTGAACCTTTAGGTTCACAATATGCTGTGCTTTGTGAGGTTTCACTGTGGCCACAGGGTTTAGGTTTGTTTTAAGGCAAGTCGAGATTGCTTGATGGTGACTCCCTCCAAGACCTGGATCGGACCCAAAGCAGCGGCAGTCAGCAGGAGGAACTGTCATCCCTCTGTCCAGCCATTTCTCTGGGATATCATCGTGTCCCAGCTCCGCTGTCCCCTCAGGCAGGACGGCCTTGAAAATTAAACAAACGAAGGGACTTCTGGCCCAGTCCCTCTGGCTAAGCTCTCTCCCACCTTCATCCCCTCGCGGGCGTCCTTCCTTTCTCGAAGGAGGGGGACACCCCAGCCGGGGCCCCTCAGGGCCCGTGCGGCGGGACCCGGAGCGCGGAGGGGCCGACCCGGCCATGTGGGGCTGGGGAGCGGGCGGGGCGGGGCCCTGCGGGCGGGGCGTGCCCGGCGCTCCCGCGCGGCGGCGGCGGCCCCGATCCCGATCCCGCTCCCGATCCCGCTCGGTCCCGCGGCCGCGGGGCTGGTGCTTGGGCGGCCCTGGGCGGCACCGCGCCCGCCGTGGGGCAGCGGGCAGAGCAGCAGCGCAAACACTCGCACAAGCATGCCGGGCAGCGACACGGCGCTCGCCGTGGACAGGACGTACTCGGACCCGGAGCGGCACCGGCGCCGCAAGACGAGGGTAAGGCGAGGGGGAGACAGCCGGCGGCCCGGGAGGCGGCGGCGCCGGGGCTGCCTGGGGGATTGGGGTGCCCAGCTCTGACAGGCAGCCGCCAATCTGCAGCACTTTCCCCGTGAGGTCTCCGCGTTTCCTAGGCTGACGATCTAAGGGGAAGCTTTTTTCCTGTGTGATTCTTTCACGTTCATGCTCTGAACACTTTTTGGTATAGGAAAATGAAATGAAACTGGATATTGACTTCATAGAAACCAATGTTCGAGGTATCCCCGCAATCGAAACCGGAGGGATACAAGTGTAATAGAGAACTTACTCACCAGAGTCAACAGTGCCGATGATTTAATGCCGTGACTCTCTCTCGATCACAGTGGTGAATGCTGGGGCTTGGTTCTGTTTCTCAAGGTTTGTTTAATAAACTCTGGAGCAGGTGATTGTATCTGGCAGCAGAGATTATTATGGTTCCTTTTATGAAGTTAAAAGAGGACTGTGGCAGGAATGGAACTTGACAAAAAGTGCGCTTGTGTGTTGTAGGGATAAAGTAAGAATATAATATATATCCATGATGTATGGCTTTATGAAATAGTTTTTCTTAGTCTCCTGGCAAGTTCATCTTTATTTTTGTGTTTTGTTCATATGGTATATATATAAACATAAACATGTGTAGGCAAAGCTGTGATCCTTTAATGTATTTAGTGGCTTTTATGGTAAGTGTTCTGTTGATGAAGGCACTTAGCTTTTTAGTTTAAAGTTCTTACCTAAATGTTCAGTTCAAAAGCGTGTAAAAAGTGGCTTTTTCTTCCCATGCACTGCAGGAAAGGAAAAACGAGGTTGCTCTAGCTGACTTGGGATATTGGCAGAAATTCTGTTTTCTGTGCTGAGATCCTGGGTCTGACAACAAATGAACTTTATGGTTTGAAGTGTAAGAATCAACTATTTGTGAGGCAAGATCTTTTCTGGGAGGTGACTGGAGTGAAGGTTTTGGGTGTTTTATTTTCCAGTACTGCGCATTAGCAGCATTCTCCATCCCTCCTGCCCATTAATTCACAGTGATGAAAAGGAGATGGTGTGATTCAGATTGCTTCAGGATAATAAAATATTTTTAAAATAGGTAACCCTATACGCTGTAGCATTACTACTGGAATCTACAATGCTCTTCACACTGTAAGGTGGTCACACATGCTAGTCATATTGGAGTTAACAGTGTTATGCATTTCCTGTGTTCTTCTCTGTAGAAAGTTGAACTAATTAGTTTCTCTTTCATTGATCTTGCTGTAAGAATAGTGACTACCTACCTAAGTGTGGCCATGGAGAAAAGTTGCATATCTTCATAATTTTTGGCATATTTGAAGGTTAAACTCTACTCTCTACTCTAGTTGTTTTATTTAAAAGTATAAAGTATCATGACTAATGCTGTGTTGTTTATTGTACTTGTGTATTGACATTAAAAAAAAAATCTCATGTTTAAGGGGATTTTAAAATAGCATTGGTCTTCTGTCTGATTTTGGATTTCTTTTAATCAGAATTAGTGTCATCTTCCCTTCCTGTGACCATGAGGGCTGGAAATAGAACTCTATACAAGTTTTGAGTTGTATGTAATTGTGATGCTCCAGGGTTTGGGCTTTACAAGTTGTGTCAAATATCACAGAACTTGTAAAGTAATTGCTAGGTATGGTAGCAGCATGTTATGTCTTCCAGATGATGGTAAGACCTTGTATTTAATCTGTTTGTGCTTAGTTCAGACAAATTGAAAATTTTCCTGGGTAAATTGCCTGGATAACTTCAACGTTTCTCTTACTGCCTTAGCCATAGGGGTAGAAATGGTCACGCACTGGAGCGGCAAGAACTGGTAGAAAAAAGCAAGAAATTAGAATGCTGGTTTTTAGTTAGAGACTGAACAAAAATCTTCAGAGCAGCTGAAGTTAAAGCTGCTATTCTAGAACATGGATGGAGAAGAATAATGCAGTGCATGGACAAACAATACAGAGCTGGTGGTGGGGTTCTCAAGAGCCTGAGCAGACTAGGGAGGCTTGCTGTGTGAGGAATGCCTTGGAGCTGGATTTGGTAGCAGGATAGGACATGTTGTAAGTCAGGTGAGATCCATTTAATAAAGTCTGGGGAAAAGAGAGGTGTTAAAGCAGAAGCTGCATCTCCTAGTTTGTATAAAATAGGCTACTCGGTCCAGTTTTTAGGTGGTGGGTGTTAAAGGAATTCTCCAGCCTATAGGTTACGGCACATCTTCCAAGCCCAGCTAAGGATTTTCCTTATGAGGAAGTGACACCTTTTCATTGGACAGGTAAAATGACAGTTCCAGAATTGCTGTTGTGTATACTGTAGGAAGGCATCATTAAATTTAGTTTGCAGAAGTGCTGGAACAATTTACTGTAAATACAGCCTTCAGAGTTTATAAATGTAGAGTCCAAGGGGATTTAAACATTTTTGCTGCAGCCAAAAATCTTCTTCAGTGTATTGCAACAGGTCTGCTCAATACCTTCTTCTTTGAGGCTGTTTGAAGTATAAGATATTGTGGGTTCTGCTAATAATTCTCCATATGTCACATTTTGTGTGACGTTCCCCGTGGCTGAACGAGAGGAAATACTTTATTTAGGTATAGTTGGATCATTCTTAACTTAGGAGAGTGACTGCTGCTGCTGAAGGCCAAATATTTTGAAGGAGAGGCTGTTCTCTCTTCTTGGATGTTCTCTTCCTTGGATGAATCACGAGGGAGTCCAGCTATGCCATGCACAGCAGTGCTGAGTGGGGTGTAAAACCACTATTACATGAAGTGTAATGGAATTAGTGTCTTACAGTTCTGCTTTTATGTGGTGGGTATAGATTTATAGCCATATAGTTGCTTTAGTTCTGGAAAATCATCCATCTCCAGATTAGGAAGGGTGCCCTTCCAGGAGACTTTGCCTGCCTCTCCTTGCCAATAGTATCTGGTCGCAATAATCTGGATTACTGCAGATCGCTCCCGTGGTGCAGGTGAAATCCACGGACAGTACAGCCATGCAAAACATTTCCTGTCTTCTCTGCTAATACCAGTTGCTGCAGCTTCACTGTGCTTTACATCCACTACTAGCTGATTCCTGCAATGCTTCAAAACAAATCTTTGAAAAACATTCAAAATCAGGACCTAAGATATGAAGTAGAACAATTTGGGAACAGGAGTTGCATTTTTATTTGTCATGAACAAAGTACTGCTCTTGCTGGAATGTAACTGGCAGGATAGTTTAAAAAAGTGTTATAGTGTTTTCTTAAGGGATTTGATTTTTCAGTAAGCATTGTGGAAGACTAGGGTGTTCAGATTCTGGCCACACTATATTTCTTGACCAGTAAGTCCATGCAGAGGTCTATCCAATTGCAATAGTTCACATTCCTGAAGCTCAGACTAGCCTGGCTATGCTAACCCGTGCCTCACTGTGCTGAATTTTACTTCAAGAGCACTGTGTCAGGACTGCCTTTCAAGGCTCTGTAAGGGTCTGTTAAAGCTATCTTTTTTCTTTTTTAATCTGTTGATCAGGACATTGCTCTTCACTCTTGATGTCTTACCCATTACTGAACAAGAACCCTCTGCATTTCATCAGGACTATAAATTTATATGTATGGCTTTGGAGGAGAAAAGTCCTTTTCCAGTACAACTAAAACACATAAATTCCTTAACTGCAACCCATCAGCAGTCTATGTAGAAGTCTGCTTGCTTTTAGCAAGTACCAGATGCGTTTGAGAAGTCCCAATTGATTTCTTGCACATTGGAGCTTATTCAGAACTTTCTCTTTATTAGTGGAAAACAGAATTGTAAGAAGCCTTCCTTTATCTGAAACAAACACACAAACCTTACCTGGAACAGGTGTGGTTTGCTTAATAATAAATAGAGGAACTAATTTCAAGCTTCTTGTTCTTTCAGCCTTAGTGATACTAGCAGCAGAATCAGTGGTTTTTTTTGGATTATTTAATTCTTATGTGATCATGCATATAAAAGGCTTACACCAAAAAAAAAGCCCAGAAATTCACTTCCTTTCTACTGATGAAAAAGCATTCTGTGGAATGTCTCTTCTCATTTTCAGTGTCTCTCTTATGATCCCTCCCATTGATCTTGTCTATAGGCAAGGCAGACTTTAATAATCCCTCCTCATATGTGTGTCTTTCTAAGCCTCTAATCACTTTCATCATCTGTCCTTGAATTCCCTTTATTTCTTAAAATCTTTAGTAGGTTTGGAGGAAATGACATAAAGGAACCTAAAAGGATTAAAAACAAACAAATAACCCCAAGCAGAATACTCCACCAAAACAAACAAAGCAAACAAATCGAACAACAAAACCCCACCAAGTCTAACCAAAACAAAAAACCACTCCACCCACAGTTTTAGGAGATGGGGAGATTTAATCTCCTGGTGTTCTTTTAAATACAAAGATCACTGTGGAAGACATGCCTGTGCTGGGCTCTTTTAACCTGTAAACAAACCTCCCAATATTTTGTGCTCTAAGACCTTACACACGCTTTTCCCCACAGTTCCCTCAGGTTTGGACATAAGACAGAAATAATTTCATGAGACAGTTTTACTAGGACCTCCAAGCTTTGGTTTTAAATCCACAGTGTAATTAGAAGTGTGTGAGACCTGTTAAAAGGTAGCCTGCATGATCCAGGGGAGCTGGAAATAAGAAAGACTGACTATTTTGTTAGAACTGAAGAAAAGCCTGGTTTGTTCATTTAAAACAGTAAACTGTTGATTATTTTGTCCATTTAGAACTGTTTAACAAATTTCTTACTTTTTTATTCCCTAGTGCCAGAAAGGAGTATTAGAAAGTTTCCGGAGCTGGGGTTTTTTTTTTGTTTGTTTGTTTTTGTTTGTTTGTTTGTTTTGAGTTTTGATATTAAATACACCTAAAAGCTAAAGGACAATGTTAGGTCAAATGAAACAAAAGGGAAATTGTTTCTGTGCAGCTTAGTTTAGCATTGCTGTGCTCCCCTGATCCTGCAAGGTGAATCTCTTTTGTAGACTTGTAGGCTATAAAGGTTGTGTTCTCACCCACTTCATCTTTTCCCTAACCCAATAAGACAGTTTTAAACATTAGGCAGAATGGAGGATGCATCTTCTTTCTAAGGTTTAAACTGATTTAAAGTTTGGAATCTTTATACTTAGACCTTTCATAAGTTTTGGTTGTCACCAGGAAAATTCACATCTCTGTAGAGAGTTTCCGTTGCTGTGCTGTTGATCATCCTCATTGCAGTGGATGGTATTGCTTACAGGACTGGGGAATTCTTATCACCTTTTAAATGTCAGGTATATGTATAAAAAAAAGTCCCTGGGGGAAAATTGCCAGCCTTCTGATTTGCTTTCCTTTCAAAGGACGTGTAATTGTTCTTCAGTCGGGTTGCCAGCAGTGGTGCTGGGGGATGGCACGAGCTCCAGATCCCTGCCTTGCTTGTTGTCATCATCTCCCTAGGTAAGGCTTTCACTAGGCACCATCTAGGTCTGCACAGGGGCTGAGCCTTCAAGGTTTTGGTGGGTTTGACATCTAATCTGGTCCAAATTAAAAAGATTCCTGCTGCACATTGTCCCATTTTGGTTCTTTTGGGAACACTAGCAAGTATGCAGCTTTCATCTTCACCCCCACAGTAAGTATGATTTTTGGGAAGGACTTGTGTGGGAGATGAATTTCTATGTAGTGCTGAGGAATGGTGAAACATAATTCTCCCTTTCCACTTATGTATCCAGATGGAGAAACTTTACAAAAGAGCATTTGCAGTATTTACTACTGAAAGTTTTTTCTGTTCTTCCCTTACTCTGAAAGAGGGAGCATTAATATGCAAGACAAAAATCAAGCTGCTGATCTAAAGCCTTCACATATGGGACCAAGAATGTACTGGAATGTCTTGAACCTTACCAGACACTCAGCAAGTGAGAACTCCTCTAAAGAATTTGTTCCTCTAGAAAGCTGAAATTAGGCTTTTTGTTTTCAAAAAAAAAAAACAAACCAAAACAGAAAAGCTTAATATTGAGAGCTTGCTCACTTCATTATTGTCCTGTTTAGGGGTGGAAATGGATAAAATTTCAGAGAGCAGAGGTTTTGGAAACCACTGGTACTAACATTTTCTTACTTACCTCTGTATTGGACAGTGTGTTTCAATGGACCTTTGATATAAAGTATTTAGGATCAATTCTTGATAATTCTCTGTTAACCTTTATTAGTAGTAGGTATATTTTCCTTGGCTTTTCCTATTTGTGTACAGTTTGTGTAACAGTTGCCTTCCTTGTAAATATTTGTTTCAGTATCTCTGGATGAAGAAGTTATGCTGGGGATGCAAAGAATTGACAGTGTACTATTGAATTAAAATGAATATGTGATTCAGGTAGTGCTGAATTATTTGGAAACTTCTGATTAACATCAGGGGCCTATGGAACCAATCTGAGATGAATTAGAACAGACTTATGTAAACTTCTCTGTATATTAACTCTTCTTTACAGGATGGGAGATGTTGCTTCCAGTTGATATTACAGTTTCCTTTAGCTTAAACTAGGGTGGTGTAGGTGGGTTTTTAATTTTGTTTTTGCTTTGTAAATAAATGATCTTGTAGTGGGTTTGGCTAAAAATTTATGGAAACCTGTTTGGTTTCCTGGCAAAACTGTGATAAAAAGAGCAGCCACTCTGTGTGCATCTAAGAACTGCAGCAATTAAACACTCTAATTATCTATGTCGTGTGATTTTTTTCTTTTTTTTTTTTCTTTTTGGTTGAAGTTAGTAGAAGTATGGCTTTCAAAAAGGCTACAACATTATTGGCTTCTCAAGCACTAAGTAAGATTTTTTTTTTAATTGACTTGCTCCTCCTGTTTAAATCAAGCCTTTGCATCATGATGAAAATTGGTGTTTTAAAGACAGGGAAGATGGCAATGCTGTGGAGTTAGTTTATGTATACAACAGGTGTTGATTTATAAGATTAGAAAAAGCATTAAGCAGAGCTTGTGGAAGTATAAGACTTCCCTTATTAAATAAACAAACCAAACCTGATATTGCCTACTGCCACCTAAAAAGCAAGTAACAGTTTACAGGAAATGTGAGGAGTCAGGGTTTTGGGGTCCTGGGATTCTTGAATATAAGGGAATTTCTAAGTGGGCTTTAAGCTAGACTACAAGAATTATGTTACAAGAAAAGAAGCCTTGTTAGGGTAAGTTAATTTAGCAGGTTTCTCTGGTTTTACTGCATTCACTGCCTTTATTCCAAGTTATTCCAGTACATGTAATACAGAAATTAGAATTCAGCTAGTGCTCATTGTTCAAATGCAAAATGATATAAATATGCAGAAAATGTGCTGCTTTATACCAGCATGTCTGTACAGGTGAGTGATGTGCAAAGATCAAACTGACAGACCAATTACAACTGACTCTAAACATTTTTCTAATTCAGGGCAGTAGAGCTTAATGTACTTTAAATTTGCTGAGGACTTGCTAAGATTCACTGCTTCACCCTCACTTCCTAGGAAATTAATTAATTCATATGAAATGGGAGCTGGCTGTGGGACTGCAGTGGGCACTGACTGTGTTTTGGATTATTTTTGACAAGAAGCTTTGGTTGAAGGTTGCAAGGACAGGTGGAAGCTTTGGAACAGAGCAGGATCAAACCCAGTGCTAGTCTGAAAGAGGCATTTAGTGTTAGAAGAATTAAATTAACAGAGCTTGTTAGTAAGAGCTGCCTAGGTCAGGTGTGAGGACCTTTCTTGCCCAAGAAAGACTGAAGAAGACTTGTCTGTTCACTCGTTCACAGCTGCCTCTCCAGTCTGCAGCACAAGCTCTCAGCAGCTTTGGACATGTTCAGGGCAATAGCAAGGAATGGAGAAGATAGCAGGGAAACATGATGGAGAGAGGAACAGAGGTGGGATTTCATGTGCTTAGCCTGAAATGGATTTGCTGCTCACAACAGAGCCCCCTCCGAAGGCCAGGTGTAATTTTCTTTTCCCCCTTCTTTAGTCCACACAGATGACTTGAAAATAAAATGTTTCAGTATTTGATATTACTTCAGCTACTGATACATGTGTGTTATATGGGATTGTGTGGCTTTTACTATGTTAGGAATCTTTGTTTTACTAGAGCTTTTGGCAGGAGTAACATAATCCTGTGTCATGGCTGTCCCTGATACGTTTTGTCAGAATAGTAAAGTGTCTCTTCACTTCATCAGGTTTCTAATTTCTTTCTTCTCCCATGCCTATCCAGGGAAAGAGCCTATCTTTTTTCATTCCTCTCTCCTGACATACCTTTAGGAAGAAATCTGACTACATCTTGTCACCTGTATCCAGTCCTTTTTTGGAGCAAATTACAGAGTTTCACCTCTTGATGAACAAAAGAAGAATTACAGCCTTCTCCTAAAATAAGAGTTAAAAATATATTCTTTATTGTCTCTTTTAAAGCCAGATAGTAAATGTCAGCAGGCTGATTCAAGCTGCCAGGCTTTGGGTCTGCTAAAATGGGTCCACAGAAGGTTTACAGCAAGTTTGCCACACTCCTGTGTTGTCCTGGCCAGCTTTCTGTGCAGGTCTCTGCAGTGGCACTCTTTCTTCACATTGAAGAATTGATGCCGTGGGTGACGAGGTCCTTGTGATACACAGCACCATCACAGGCAGGTGGTGCTCCTTCTGCTGAGGGCCTGTGATCTGTACAAGAGTTGTGCTCCTCCTGACCTGCGCAAGAGATTTAGATTTAACAGAGGCATGGGAAGGCTGGGGATGAGAGAGAGAGCAAAAGCATTTATAAACAAGACCTGAGGAAGATTTAAGAAAAGGGTAATTGTGAAGACAGTGAAAAGTTTGGCAATCAGTGAGAGAGTCTCCTCTGCTTGCCAATAGATACATGAAGAAATTCTGAGATTGTCCTTGTTGGCTCTTGCATGTTTTGTTCCCATAAACTGTATGGATGTGGTTAAGAGTAATTCGTCTTGGGAAGGACCAAGGAGCATTACTGTCTGTAAGAGCTAGATGTACATTGCTACTCATAAAAGGAAGTGGGCCATTGTCAGGTTATTCCTTTGTGTCTTTCCAGTGTTAACTCTTATGGTATCCTCTCTCTAGTGCAGAGAGAGATCCTATTGAGCAAATCTTCTGTTGCTGATATTTAAAAAACTGGTTTCAATGCTTTTCTACCTGCGGGACATCATTGTGTCTCTCAGCATAAATTTAATGTAGAAAAATGTGCACCCATAGCTTTATGAGCTTTTGTTTTTGCCTCCAAGGAACTCTGTTTCTCTTTTTTCACCAGATAACCAGAAGGGCATCAACAGCAACTGAGTTCAGGAGGGTGAATTAGACAGGACCTATGACCTAACAAAGCTTGATCTGAAAATGAGAGAGGGAAATCTTTGGTGACCTCCATAAAACTTGGTGTCAGACTTTGGTTTGTATTTGTTGATGCCAGAAGCTATGATATTTTTTGGGACTTGGGAAGCTGGGCTTTGAATGCAGGAAATTACAAATTGTTCTTTCAAAAGATGTTTTGACCTACGTTGCCACTTTTCATGCAGATTTTAGGTGGGACTTCTTGGTTTTTAGTGACTATGTATATTACACTGTAGCTTATATGCAAACTGCTCTTTAATTTTGAGGAATTTCTCTTGCAATGAAGATACACCCACTTGTGGTGTTTTGGAACAAATAGCCCAGACCTTGTTTTTTGTTTGGACTTGACAGAGTCAGCTAGAATAATCTTTGTGTGTACAGTGCCATTATGCAGTGTGGCACTTACTGTCAGAGAAGGATAAAGTTCAATGAGTTCCTTGAAGAAAATCTATGTTTTGAAATGAAGTCTAGGGCAGTGGTGACAACTATAGCCTAAGGCTCTGGTGACATGGGTTCAGGCTACTGTGACAGCTCTCAGCCCTTGTGTAATGGTGGGAGTCATTTAACCTCTCTAAGAGAATGTGGTTTCTCCCAGCATGCACAGGAGGGAGGATAAATACTGTGAAGGATACATATTTGAGAATCATTAGCCATCCAAGTGGATACTTAAGGAAAAACCACCTCTTCCTGGTTTTGGACTTTTAAAAATATACAGTGAATGCATGTTCCTGCTTTCTACATCAAATAGCTTTTAAGACTATCTGTTGCAGGTGCTTCTTTCCCCCAAATAGTGCAAGTCTTGTGTAACTGAAATTGGGCATTTTCTCTTAAGGCAGTTGCACACGCTTTGTAGTTGAGAGTTGGAAAGCAATTGCAGTGATCTGTCTAATCTCTGTTGATTTTGAAGAAGCTCATTCTACATCACTTAAAGCTGCATACCTGAAGCTGGCCGAGACTAAATCTAGTCTAAATAGCTGTGGCAGTGAATATTGCAAACACTGCATAAAAGATGCAACTTTCACTTTTTCTCATGCATTATAGAACTAGATGTATGTACTGAACATCTAGACATCTGTGCCAAATTGCTGAGTGGGACTTAAAGTTCCTTTAGGCAGAAAAGCAAAAGAATATTCTGGCTCTCTCTCTTACATAGTGCATTCTTAAATTACTGATTCTTCATTTCACTTATGCATAATTGTTTTAGGAAAACTTAAAAAAAAACCCACTGTCTTTTTGCCAGCTTTGCCATTCTGCAAAAAAATCATTGGTCTCTGATTGTTCAGAAATTTGGCAATACAGGACGTTACCTTACCTTTCCCATTGCTTTTTTTATCTGTAAAGGAAGAAAGGTGAAAAAATAGCAATTTGTGACTTGGAAAGAAGGAGAGGACTCTTGAATTTATCTTATTGTTACTGCAAGAATATCTGATCTTGGGAAAAGAAAGGCCAATGATTATTTTATAGACTCCCTTATAAGATGGCTTTAAAATGTCTCTGTCATGGTTTAACCCCTGGCAGCCACCAAGCCCCAGGCAGCCACTTGTTCACTCCCCCTCCAGTGGGAGAGAATCAGAAAGATGAAAGCTGGAAAACTGATGGGCTGAGATAAGGACAGTTCAGTAGGGGAAGCAAAAGCTGTGCAAAGGCAAAGCAAAACAAGGAATTAATTCACTTCTTCCAATTGACAGATCGGTGTTCAACCATCTTCAGGAGAGCAGAGCCCCACCAGTTACTTGGGAGGACATATGCCATCACTCTGAATGTCTCCCCTCTTCCTCCTTCTTTCTCTTCCCTTTATATAGTGACTGTGATGCCATGTGGAGTGGAATATCCCTGTGGTCACTTGGGGACAGCTGTCCTTGCTGTGTCTCCTTCCAACTTCTCATGCAACCCCAGCCTTGTTGCCAGTACAGAAAGCAGAAAAGGCCTTGGCTCTGTGTAAACCCTGCTCAGCAATAACAAAAACATTTCTATAATATCAACCCTGTGTTCAGCACAAATCAAAAGCAGAGCCCCATACCAGCCAACTGAAGAAAATTAACTTTATCCCAGCCAAAACCTGCACAGTCATATAGAGTTAAATTTACTTTTTTTATATCCCGTGCACATTGCAATAAGTCCTCTAATTTCTATTTTTAAGAGGAAATTTTTCTGTCTGATTGCATCCACTATAATTTGCTAATCTTAGGGGTGTGAACTTCTCATGGTTTAGTGAGACAAAATTGTAATAGCTGTGTCTGAATTCTTATTTCAAATTTATCACTCTGTCTTTCTATTTATGGCCAAGTATGTTGCTTATGATGTGGCTGTTTTGGTGACTAACAGTATGATGGACAGATAAATACATACTTCAGTGAAGGTAGGGTTAGTGACTTGGAAATGAAAAGAAATTCTTCTTTCAGTATTATTTTGATCAGTCTCATGTCATAATATACTGAACCATTGTATCAGTGTGGTTTAAGGTTGGACAGCAGCTTGGAAATATTTTCTTTGAACTGAGCTTCTGAAATTCCATTGTAAGGAGCAGTGAAATTTCCATAGATTTTGTTAGCCAACACATGAAGCAATATCTTTAATTACTTTAACAATTACTCTTTGCTAAATTTGGGGAAGCTTTGATTTTAGAGTGTAATGCCTTGTACCATTCACTGCTGTTATTAACATAATATCAAGATCCAGTTCTGAGGCTAATATCAAGTTCTGTGATAAACTTGCATCATTCTCTAAATGTTTTTTCTTCTTGGAGCAAACAGGTTAATCTGTTGTCATTATCTTTGCAAGAACAATAAGATTTAGGAAACTGTCATGTTAACAAAGGTACAAAGTGTCGTCCACTCAACAGCTCGTTTCCCAGTGCAAAAAACCCCCTGGCATTTTCCCAACAGATGTGCTTTTTTTTTTTTTTTTGAATAGTGAATGCTCAGAAGTATTCCTTAGGCTAACACTATGCTGAGCTTTCTTCTGTCAGCACTACATGCACCATAGGCAATTCAATTTTCGAGGCTTCTGGCTAGAATCATGGTGTTACATGCAACAGTAGAATCCATTTAGCCACTGAAATACTGACATTTTGAGTAAAAATACGTGTTACTATTGTAATTCACACTGGCCAGGGAATCCCAAAAGAGGATATGTCCTGAGCAAGTATCAGTGTGGTAACTCACAGATGAACAACTATTAAGAGCAACTTCCTCATCTTACCTCTGTTCTGCCAATTTTGTCTTTTCATAATGATGTTGACAAACTACAATATCTATACAAATTTCCCCAGAGATGGAAAACTGCAGGAACTGGTATGAAATGTAGGTCCCAGAGGAAAAAAAATAATAACATTCTACATATTTCACATAATTTAGCAATATTTTCCCCCACAAACAAAACATTGGAGGAAAAGATTAGTCAGATTTTCTAAAATAAATACAGTATTCATCCTTCCGTTCTGTTTGTGCTCATTTTTGTAAAAGGGAAAAAAGGTTGCATGCAAATAAAATATGGAAAGGGTATAAATATTTTATGTGTTTGCAATGTATGTCACTTATGTGCCAATAACAAGAAGAAGCAGTTGGGTATAGAAGAAGATCTAACTGCAGGTAAAGAGAGTAAATCAAGATAAAATTTTTATTCATGGTAGTTTTCAAATTACTTTCCAAACCTGAGGAACAGCAAAAATGCATTACTCCCTCGGAAAGGAAGCCTATTAAGTTTATTAATGTAATTCAATGTTAGGAGCAAGGAATTTCCTTTAAGTCCTTTGTTTCTTTCCTGGAAATTATTTTTCATGTTTCCTGGGGCTTTTTTATCATTCAGATTTGTTTAAGAATTATATTCTACCTAGTAAATATGACAGGAGAGTAGAGGCTTCAAAGGTAATGAGCCCAGACATGTTGTGAAAATGATTTTCATGAGTCCTCACCAGGCGCCTATCCATTCTTGAAGGGAGTGGAAGTCAGAGACAATTTTCCTGTTATCCACTGGCTGGCATGCCAGTCCATCAGCAGGCAGACAGTTGAAGATTATCCCGAGATATGCTTTCTTGCCCATTTGTTGGGCCAGAAGGGTTTTGCAAGGCACACTGTTGAAGTTGAAGCCATTATAAAGGACAATTAAGGACACTGGAGCAGGCAGAAAATACTCTCTAGCATTGTGGGTGCATAAAAGAATCTGAGGAATGAGGTGAGGAGATCTGGGAAGGTGCTGCTGGTATTGTTGCTTTAAGAAATAAATCTAAAGTCCATATGTTACCACATGGTGTTGTTTTTCCTGAACTAGTGTTTCTGTGGGATTGTGAGGGGTTATACAGCATACTGTCCCTGCCTCTTCTTCTCTAGCAATTGACATGTTCAAGCTGAGCTAGGGCTCAGATCTCTGAGTGGTGCCTATTCATATTCAGCCCCTGATCAGCTGTAGTGTGTGCCCTCGATCACAGAATCATGGACTGGCTTGGTTTGGAAGGGACCTTGAAGATCACCTACTTCCAGCCCTCCTGCCACGGGCAGGGAACCTCTCGCTAGCCCAGGTTGCTCAATGCTCTCTGCAGCCTGGCCTTGCAGTGCCTCTGCCTGTGCCATGGAGCTCTGCCACAAAAGGCAGCTTTATACTCTGATTTGAATAAAGCTTCCATATCATCAGGGTAGTGATGAATTGACAAAAAGATATTAATAGTAGAAACTCGATTAATGGTCTTCCCAAAGTGCATAGGTGAAGGTGTTCTACAGTCCAACATGAGACATCTTCAGTGTCTCAGGTTGGACTGTAGAAACAAAGAGCATTCCTTAGGAACATTGCAGGGCGTGTTTGATTTGGGTATAATATCCCAAGCAACTCTTGTGCTTTTAGCAGCAAACAGGTGGCCAGAGAAAGCACTGTGAAGGGAGCACTGTAGGTGCCTTCAGAATGAGACAGTGGGCCTTTGGGAAGGCAGAACATGTCCAGTGAAGAAGCAGATATTGACAGCAGAGCTCTTTGTTCAGGTGTAGTGCTTGCTGTTGCTCAGTGCTTCCTGCTGCAGTTGATGGTCAGCATTAATCTGTATCCACCCCATTTTCATGTGCCCCTTTTCTTACCAAGTCATTGCTCTCTTCATTGAGAACAGGAGCTGTAGGAAGTGCTTGTGTGGATACGCTTAGACTGTGCCTTTGAAATTTTAGCTGGATTGGTTCATTCACTGAAGACTAGTGTTAACTAAATTTGGCCATATGTTTCATCTTGTAGGGGGATAAATGGAAAATTCTTGTCAATCTGTATTTTAAATTCTGTATTCATTGCTGTCTAGTGATTTGTTTGATTTGGGCTTTTTTTCTGCCACTGGATGTACTTAATTCTCTTTGTCAGTGTTTCAGTGTCTTCCGGTGCATGGTATAATGATGTTCCTGATAATTTTTTTGAGAATCTGGATTCATCCATGCTTGTGAACACAAATAGCAATTGATGTTGGTCAAATATTTGAAATGCCTTTCTGCACTGCTTAGCTGCCAGACAGTGTGGAAGAATGGCCTTTACTGAAGTAACTCTGGTTGCTGCTTCTGAAACTCTCGATCTAGAGGTCTTGAGAGAATTCTGGGCTTTTCAGTATGCTTCATTCCTGTGCATGACATTCATACTTCATTTTCATGACCACTGAAGCAAGAAAATCGTGGTCTTCATAAAAAATTTAAAATTTTGCTTTTTTTTTGGTATGGATTGTTATGTGGTATCTTACCAAATATTAAATGTTTTAACAGCTTGCCTATACTTCATGCATTTTCAATAAAAAAATTAAATACAACTGAATATGTTTTGGACTTTGCTGCATACAAGGCTGGATACTGCAGGTAATTTTTTAGCTCTGGTTCAGTTTTTGCTTGCCAAACTTAAGACATCTCTATTAGATTCATAACCAGAAGAATTGAAGCTTCAGGTGAAGAAAGAGCATTTATGTTTTTGAGAATTTTCCTATTAACTTTTCCAATATAGAGCAGGCTTGTCCAATAAGATGTACCAAAGGATGTAACCTATTTTGTGCAGTTACTTTCTGTGCTCTGTCTAATTGATTAAAATCTCTTGCATGAGTATATTTAATAGAAAAAATAAAATCAGTAGAGTTATAAAAGAAAGTGAAGTGCTCACCCAGAACAGTTAAAATTCTTGTAACCAACAACTTGGATTCTTAAATGTGTAAATGTACACAGAGGATCTCAGCAGTTACAGGCTGTCATGGCTTGATTCCAACCTAGAGTGCCATTACATCTCTTCAGCCCTAAATTATTCAGGTATATAGGCCAGTTCAGTCTACCATGATTTTAGAGGTAGCTAGATGTCGTTGAGTGTGTTATGTGTTTGCTGAAGATGTAAGAACAATGTATGAAAACCAGGTTGTGCCTGCAGTCCATTTAAATGCTCTAGCTTGCATGCAGAACTGTTTTCCAGGTTATTGTCAATATTAAGTAGTTATGGATGTTTTTTGGATAAGCTTAATTCAGGTCATGGCTGGTGGAGAATTACAGTACATTTGCTGTTTTAATGGGAGAGATGTGTGGCTTGGACACTGCTGGTTAATAATGTACTGAAAAAAATGGTCCAAAATAATTTTTTTACAGGAAAAGGACAAATACTAGACTTAACACGTGCTGTGGAAGTGCTGCAGCAGAAGTGAGTTGCTGCTGAACTAAAGGAAAGGAGTCTGTTGGAGACCTTGAGTATTCCCTACTATCTTGTTTGCTGAGCTCCATGGGAACCTGCCTTTCTGAAGTGTGTCCTCTGTGCCTCCTGAGGCTGCTTGGTCCCAGCACTGTTTGGGGTCAGGACAGCAAGTTTAGTGCTTAAGAATAAAAAAAGCAAGCCCAAGAATGCAAGGCAATGTGCTAGCATGTCCTCCTG
Source organism: Melospiza georgiana (assembly GCF_028018845.1). Lineage (NCBI taxonomy): Eukaryota > Metazoa > Chordata > Aves > Passeriformes > Passerellidae > Melospiza > Melospiza georgiana. The sequence goes on from NC_080433.1 coordinate 37,162,453, forward strand.
CATTTCTTCAAAACACATCTGTGGTGTGAGGCCTCAAAAGCTTTTCCCTTCCTGGGGCATGTCCTCGCTGTCTTACTATCTTTTGTAATGTCTCCACAAATCTTGGGGCCCAGGAGCCCTAATTCTTCTGGAGAGGCAGAGGAAAGTCATTGTCTTAGCTGTCACTTTTGTGGTTGGGATGTCTGCCTTGAAGCTGTGAGTTTGGACGTGTCTTAAGCTGAAAATAGCCTAAAATCCAGCTGTTTGTTTCTTGATGGACAGTCTTGGCTGATAAGTAAACCTACTTCCCCCATGCCTTTTGCTTGAAGGCACATATGACTGAACATGTAATTCATCTATGATTAAGTATTTCCTTTCCACTGATTTCTGCAGTGAAGTCATGATGTGTTTTGCATCTGAATTGATTCACCTGCAAATTGATTGTGGTACCAGTGCCCTCATTAGTGGACTATTATAGAGTCATTGCAAAGGAATCTCTGGAGGAAAGGAACAAATTATTCAGGAACACACATTTTAAAATATGTGAAATAAAGGAAAAAGAAATCAGGAAATGACTAAATGTATCTCACTTGGCAAAGTTACGTTTATTTTAGTACAAAGTCTTCAGACTACCTGCGGTAGTTCTCTTGTAGGTTGTTTAGAATCATGGCTCTGTTTCAATCAGCTAAAAATACTTTTGAAGTATTACTTACCATCTTTCCAATCTTTGTTATTTGTCTGTCACAAAAGATAAACAAAAAAAGATGTTGGTAAATTTTTTTTATTATATAGGTATCAGGTCCTTTAATTTTCATTTTATTTTCATTATATAGGTATACAGTCTTTTAACTTATTCTATTAATTTCTGTAAACTTTAAACAAATTTAAAGTTTGGCCAAAAAAAAGGGAAGTATATTTTATACTACAATTGCAATAATGTCCCTGTCCCACAGTATCTATAGCATGGTGCAATGGTAGCTTAAAGAAGGTGTTTTTGCTTGACAGGCAAATGGCAGCCTGGATAGCCTCAAAAGCAGATTGTGTCTGATAATAAGTTAGCACTTAAACTTTTGGTACTGGCCTGTGTTTTTTGGGTTTTGTTTGTTTTGGTTTTATATATGATCCCTTTCATACTTTGTTTTGTTTCTGAGAAGCAAATATCCATACACAAGAGCTTAAAGTTTCTTCAGGCTTGTGAGGATTGCTGCGTGGCTGAGCTTGTTACATGGCTTTTGGAGTTGCTTGTTCTGCTTTTGCATTGGCTTATATTCCATTGCTGCAGTTTGCTTACTGTTAGACTCCTAGAGCTGCTGTTCCTCTCCTTGTAAAGTTGTGTAACCTAAAGAGTGTCTTTACATTTGATAAGGCATCATTTGAGAGACTAAGAATGACCTACTGGAAAGATTGTGCTTGGATAGGGAGATTATTTTCTTCAAATTTCCCAGTGTCAATGGATACTGATATGATTACAGAAAGTTGTCCCACGAGTGAGAAATTACCTGGTTCTGTTAGTGTGTTGGATCCTAGCTTCAAAACCCCTTGTCTCTGAGGTGAGAAAAATCTAAATTGAGTCAACAAATTTTAGGAGTAGGTAGATCACACAGAAGTTCTGGGTGGAGGGGAAGGTACCTATTACAAGGTATGTTAATAGAAAAGTGGGAGGGAAGCAGTTACAGAGAAGGAACTGAGAACTGAAGAGTTCACAAAAAAGTAGATAGATAGAGGAAGGACGAAAAGAGTAAGGGTAAAGCCTGAGCTCATGTGAGGCAAAAACTCACATGAGCTTCTGCTCACATGAATAAAATTCAAAATCTTTTGTTTAGCCAATAAGCTGCGATTTGAAGCAAAGTCCCTCTATGTGGCATCCTCCCATCCTTGAAGAAGGAGCAGAACAGTTCCTGCAGTGTCTTCCCTGATCTAAACACTTAGAAAAATTCCAGGCCTTCCTGCTTCACCCAAAATAGTGACTAGTTCAGCTTTCACCTGTTGAAGTGGCTCCCATCATCACTCATGGATGCCAGCCATGTCATGCGTAAAATACAAGTGAAGACATGAGAGCCTAGGTTATGATTTTGAGGTAGCAGAATCACCATGTGCAAGGTATTAGATTCCTGTGGTATCAGACTGGGGATGAAATTTCACCTGAAGTGGCTGCAGGAGCTGTGTGGCATCTAAATGTAAGCACAGATCAAGTATCTGTGGTTGTCAAAGACACACTTTATTTACTTTTGGCCCATCATGAGTCCTTGGATGTTTCAGCATGGAAGAAGTTGTGGAACTTGCTCATCTGTGGACAGGTGATTACAAAGTTGTCTTAAGAATTTATGCTGAATTGGACTCTCCTCACCCCCAAAGCACGTTCAGGAGGAAATACTGACCAAAAAGGAAATAAGTAAATCATGTTGTAATACTTGGAAGTTATAATCAGTTTGAAGTAACAATGTGATGATTAGATTTCGTTATTTTCATCTCTAGCTCATATTGCCTGTCAGTGTGTCTACGTGCTTTGGGGGTGGGGAGAGAGTCTAATTCCTTGGAACAGATCACTGAATACACCTGGAATGACTATCTCAAAGCAGGCTTTGAGATACAGTTTGTCACTGGAGCTTCTCTTGCAACTACTAGAGTTTTTCTACGATTTGCCTTTCTGCAGATCAGAAGTACAGCTGAAATCATTGTGGCAGGCTGTGCCAGAGACAGATATCTAGAACTACCAGTTACAACTTTTAAATTCCACGGGGAACAATGTTAATTCTTCAAAAGGGGATCATAGATTCAAAATATCCCAACTCTGAAGATACTACTCTAAAAATATTTTGACCTCGCTAGACTGTAATACTGGCAGGCTGCCAGGTCTGTGGGAGTGATTTTATGTACATTCATATGTAGTAGTCTCTTAGAAGACCAATCTGTTAGTGAATCTGCTAACTCCCTTACATTGCCTTTGAGTTACACTGGGAGATTTTGTCTGACAGCACGATAACTGCTTGTAGTTGGATCTCAGCATTCAAAGCAGCAACATAATTTCCCTGGTTGGTGCTATGTGCAAGGAAACTATAAACCTTCTGAAACAATGCTTTTTCCAATAAGTACTTCCAGGATAATTCCTTTCCTTTCCCTTCAGATAACAGTAAAACTTTAAGAAACTTGTGATCAGTTCTGACACAAGTTTCATACATTAGATAGTCAAATATCACAATATTGTGATATTTTAAACATAGTAAGAACTTCTATTATGTTACCTTATATAATCCAGAAGTCATCCAGAGAATTTGAAAGAGCCGTGTTAAAATGGTATAAATTTTTTTTATTTTACCACATCATAAGTGTTTTCAGTTATTTCCATATTCCTAATCCCCACCCCAGCTCTGCACTCTAAACAAAGATGCATTCACAGTATTGTGCATTAATCTTTTAAGACTTGTATTGGGAGGTTCGTACCAGAAAGTAAACATTGCTTTTATTACACTAAAGGGATCTAAACCACTCTTCAGTGAAAAGCTAAATAAATGAAAAATCATTGGTTTTACTAGTCTCTTTTTAGTTTATTTTACTAGTCTATTGTTAATTATTTTTAGTAGTATTTTAAACTCTTCAATGTTCTTGTGAGTGTTACTTGGATATACTACTCTATAGTGGGCCCAGCTGTGGGTAAGCAGCTGAAAATTTTGAACATATATCTGGATTTATTTTGGTGAATCCTTGGCTTTCAGCTAGCAAACAGCCCTAACAGAACAGGCTTTTCAATATATTATATCAAATAGCTTTCAAACTATATGAATATTGTCTAAATATTGTTAAATTATGCAGAGGAACATAACACCTGGTGTGTATTTATTTCTGTACTGACCTTTATTTTTATAACACTCTTGTTAAAGCAGTAAATGAACAAGAAAGATAAAAAGCGCGTAAAAAGCCTACAGACCAAATGGGATGAATAATGATGTACGTCAGTTCATTCCATAAAGTTAAAATGTTGCAGTGTTTCCTGGTTAGTACCAGAAGCATATGCAGGGACAGACTTAAAATCTACATTTGGAGAGCAGAGCTGTAGAAGCTGTGATTTGCTCTTTCCATTGTGAGAGGTCAGAGTTCCACACAGTCATATTTGCATGGAAGGTTTTCTTCCAGTGCAAATCACTGCAATTCATTAAAGTTTCCCAGAGCATTCAATGAATGTATGCATATCTAAAAAGTTCCTCTCTAGCTGAAATAGAATAAAAGACATTCAGGCCATTTTGAGTTGCTGAAAAGTTAGATAATTTTGGATTTCATTTACTACCTGCATTTTTTTTCCCCTCAAACTTCTATTTTATTATAAGTAATATTAAGTCTACAGGAGCTAATTTTCAAGGTCAATTTCTGCCCAAATTTATATGTTTCTTCCACTTGCTTACCTGAAGGAAGACTGCTTTGATTGTAACATAAACACCAAGAACTAGTGGACTTAGGCTGAAGTAGCTTTCTTTGCAGTTTGCATTATGATTTCTTGAAGTGATTTGTGTGTTTCTCAAAGCTGTCAAGTAACTGACTACAGAAAGTGAGAGTATTTGTCTGTCTGTTTCTTTAGGAAGAGGGTCTGGAAAATGATTTTTTGACATGTTACACTGTTTAGAATATTAACTCACTGTGTGTAATTAGGCTAACATCATATGGCATAATCTCATAAGAGGCATGTTTTTGAGGGTTTAGCAATGGATATAGACCTTCATCTGTCTGTTGAAATCTCTAAAAATCTGATTTATAAATGGTACTTTATTTAGATTTAAATTATTCTAAGCATATGAGCAGGAGAGATAAAGATAAAAAATATTTAGGCAATTTTCTAATGCCTTGATCAAAATGAGCACTGGGGTTTGGGTTTTGCTTTGCTTTTCCACTGTCATGGAATGAGATCTCTTCTGTTGAATGTTTGGCTGTTTACACCAGGGTTCTGGAGCCTGTAGCCAAGCACAGCTCCCTGCTCAGGTACAGAGCTCTGGCTCAGGGCAGAGCCAGTAACTATGGTCAGACTCCAAGGACAGCATGGCTCTTATCTGCTTCCTTTCCCACTGAACTCTGCTTTGTTCCTTTTTATCTGTGCTGTTGCTATGACTGAGTATGGTAATGTGTTTATAAGTGTTTTACACCAAACCATGTGATTAAGCATATCCTCTTGACTGTCTGGATAGAAACTTAGGAGAGGAAAAAAAAGAATCAATTTAGAAAGTTCAAAGGAGAGGGAGGGAGGCAGGCAGATTAGGAGCAGAATATTGATTTCAGTTTCATTCTAATCAAATAATATTGGTGAATGGGCCTCTAACATCACCACAACTCTAAAAATAGAAAAATCTAATATGAGTTTAATATGTAAGAACTGGCATTAAGAGAAAATTGGCAACTAGCATTTATGTCTGTGCTTCTGAACAAACCCTGTATGTTTAGTTTGAATGTAAGATCGACACATGCCATTTTCGGTTGATAATTTTTCTAAAACACTCTGAATTAAGATTAGAAACTGCTTTAAAAAGACCATCAGGTGTATTGCTGTAATCAGTGTATATTGTATTATGGTGTAATAAAATTATATGGAGAACTTCTGTATCCTGCTTTAAATTGTTCTGTTGTGCTGTAATCAAGGAACGTGAGGAACAAGCTTAGGTTGGGCAGCCTGTTGCTTCACACAAAAATTCACAAGGAGATAAGAGCAACAGTTTGACCATTGCTTGGCAGAGGCTCTCCCAGTTCCCTGTGGTTAGGTAAGAGAGGCAATGGCTTTCAACAAGCTGAAAATGACTCTTAAAAATGCTCTGAAACATCTTCTATTGTTTTCATACACTTGGCATGGAAGTTGATGGGTGAGCTCTGTGACTCAGTTTGTGGGACATGTAAGTCATGGATGGCGAGTGTGGGACAACTCAACCAAGCAGAAAAGCAACAGCTTTTCTCCTATGTTCTCCCATTCCTGAGCTCCTGTTTCAGAAATGCTGCCCTGGGCTAGCTATTATGGATTACAGCTGTATAAGAATGTGAAGTACCTATGTGCTTAATGAAGTTTTTGTTAGATATTATAATAAGTATGTTAATAACTTGTTACCATCTCTGCTTAGACCATATTAAGTAGCTTTATGTTTCTTCATCGCACACAAAGCTTGCCAGCAGTGCTGAAAGAGATTCTTGAGTAAAACAGAGGTGTGTTCTAATACCTAACTTGAAGATGGTGGAGTTTATCTTACGTGTTTATAGCAGTTCACTTACCCATCATTGTGGATTTAATAATGGATGTTACTGAAGATGTAGCAGTTCTATTTTAAGATTGTATTTTAATAATTAATATCAGTTGTTGTGTCAAGTATCCATGTAAACTGAAATGTATGGATTCCATAAAATCATGTGCTTTAGGGTTCACAGTATCCAGACTAAACATTCATTATTTGTGTCATGTAATATAAATTATCACTACTATTAAAAAAAAATGTTCTGGGATAGTCTTAAGAGCTTTATAGAGAAGATACATGAAATTTAGCTGTATTAATGCACAGATTGGCAATTTCTGTAAATCTTGGCAAGTATTCTACCAGGTTAAATGTATCCCAGATAAAAAACCATGGTTAAACTGATTTAAGATTAAAAGATGAAGTTGCTACTGTTGGTTGAGCAAAAGCAAAAAGGGGAAAGATACAAGAAAGAAAAAAGTATAAGCGAAGAGTATGAATAAACACATAATTGTTAATGTAGATACTGTTCTGTAGCAAGCTATACTTTTTTTTTAAATGTAAAGTTAACTGCACTACAATATTCTGATGAAAATATTAAAGTTTCCTCTTCCAAAAAATCTTAGTGGTTCTCAATGAGAAGAATCGACAAGTTTTGTCTTTAGAGTCTAAATTGTGGCATCTGGCCATATAAACATCTTGGTCAAGTAAACTGCCCTGAACTTTAATCATGTTTCTACCAATGTTATTTGAAGAGTAATTTTATAATTTCCTGAGACACATATCCCTATGAAACATTTCTGTATTGCTTTATTCGATTAAATAAATAATCCCTGTGACACCATCACATCCTTTGTAGTGCTGGAACGAAACACCTCAGATGATGATGTTGAGATCCAAATTAAATTGTGACTCTAAAAGCATTATCAAAGTTTTAACCCCCTCTTGTCCTCCTAGGCAGAGTTTGAAAAAAATAAAAAAAACCTAAGAGCCTTGAATACGAAGGATATGAGTCTAAAACACTTATCCAAAGGCAAGAAAATGCAGTAGGAGCAATACAGGCTGCTCCATCTTTGCTTAGTGAGTCTCACTGTCGCTGGTGCCTTGTTGGTGTTGCCTTTTCAGCCCTGCTATCTCCTGAGATAGGTCTTTACTACATCTGTGCCAAATTGAATTATATTTTGCATAAGCATATTAATGAAACAAAGGTAATCAATTTACATGAAACTGATCTATAATATTTTATATATCATCTCAATACAACAGCAGGTAAGAAGAGCAGGTTTAATTTTCCTGAATTAAATTACTTTTATATTAGCAACATGGTTTTAACAGATTAAGAAATATCAAATGGAAAACAATTTTTCCTACTGAATCTATTCTGTTTTAAGCAATTAAATGTGCTGTGCAGCTGAACAGTTTCTGAGCACTTTCCATTAGCCTGCTAAACAAAGTCACTACTGTTTCTTGCCTGTGCTTCTCATCTTGCAGTCCTGCCTTTGAGAATGGTTTTTGTGTTGGATGCCAGAGAGAAAGGAGTGGGGGTTTTGTTTGGTTTTGGATTGGTTTGTTTATTTATTTAGTTTATAAGCAATGAATTTATGACTAAAATTTCATGCATAATACACATTCTGCTGTATATTTACTCTACATGAGGAGATGTTCAACAAATGCTCCCTGTAGTTACGAGTAGGGGGCAGTGAGCTTTGTAATGAGCTTTTAGAAATCAGCAGGACTTCCTTCTGCAGGAGTTCATTCTACCCTTGACATTTTAGTTCTGGCAAAACAGAAATAAATGTATTTTCAGTTTGCAAACATCTCTTAGGGGAAAAGTCTGCTTTGAATTGCTAGTACTACCATGGCAAAACATAATGGCATCTTCAAAATAACATCAAAGGATTTGTACCATACAGTAAAAACAGAGTGAGTCCTTATTAAAGGCAGTTGTTTAAAAATAGTGGAGGTTTTTGTCCATAAAACTTTTTAAAACTGTGATTTGACACTCTCATTGCAACTAGTATGGTGACATAAGAATAATAATTTACCCTAGTTTATCTTCCCAAATCATCTGAATTGATTTCTCTAAGTAATTCAGTTTAATAAAACTCACTGACTGGGGATGTGCTCTCAGAATATGAATATTTTAAGACTAGATAAAGATTTTACTGTAGAGTTTTATTTCTCACTAATTGGGTGAATCTCACTGATGTTCTTTTCAGTTAGACAAGTGTTTTGAATTTTGGGTTTTTGATTAATAGATGTTATGTTATTTATGGAACTTGTCTACAACAGAGTTTCTTTCATGGATTGAGATTTTTGTGTGCTGTGTATTAGTATTTGAAGTGTACAGTGTATACAAAACATTGAAAGGAAAAATGGAGTATAAAGATGACTCATGACTATGTACAAATAGTGGATTAATTCTATAACATCAATACAACAGTCTTAGCTGAATTTTGTTCAGAGAGAATAGACTGACAGAAAAGTTTCTTAATACTTTTTGAAAGACCTACCTCCAACCTCTTATGGGAGTGGTTCATGCTAGTACCTGCTTGCAAACATTTAAAAAGATTATATGAGAAACTTCAGCATAATGTGCACAAGAGAAGATGTTTCTAGAGGATGCACACAGCACTGGCTGAAGTACTGCTTGGATGTATTGTTACAATGTGCACAGGGAACCTCTTTAAAGAAGAGGATTCAGAGACATCTGCTGAAGAGGCACACTCATCTTCATAAAGTGTTTGGGTCTTTTTACTGGAAAAGTTATCTTTTCTTGGGAATTCAGATTTGATTGTAACTATATGAGTTGATTGTTAGGGTGTAACCTTAAAACACCATGCCTAGAGCAGGTTCTCCAGAAGGTGCACAGCAGCTGAAACACTGCATGGATATGAGATTTTCTGAGGGCTAGTACTTATTTATAATAGCAATAACTTTATGTATATTTTACAAAATGTTTTTAAAAGCATATCTTTATACATGTATATTTATATAAATAACAAGATAGTAAACATACAAGTAATGTTTGAATATTTTCTCCACAATGAAAACAACTATAGATCTATTCATAAATGGAAAGCATCACTTGTGACACACTTTAATGGCAGAGTCACAGCATAGTTTCTGCTTTTCAAAACAATATTATTTATATTAACTTGAGGGACAACATTTTGTTTTCTTCCAGGAGGAAGTTATGCAAAGAGCAGGAAAATGTGGTTCTGTTGCCTAATGCTTTATATTGCCTCTTCAGTGAAAAGAAAAGAAAATGGTTTTGCTATTTTAAAAATAAATGTAAATAACAAAATGCTTTAAAGTTGTGTTTTTGTGATCCACAGGAGGTTAATTCCATTGCCTCTGCAGAGAACTTTGGTTCTTAATGCACTGCAATTAGGATGTTTTCTCCAGAGTTAAGTCAGAGCACTGTTAATCAGTTGTGTACAGTGGCTTAAAATACCATTATTGCAGCAGTGGTATTGAATAATAAATGACCTGCATAATATGTATCTGTGTGATTCAAATTTTAATTTTCTTTATTTTGCCCAATGAAAGAAGGAACTTTTTGAAGTAGTCTTTTAAATAAAACTTTTCCTCTTTCTTTTCTGGACTTCTTTCTTTTCTTTTTGGTTGTTGTGGGGTGGGTTTTTTTTTTTTTTTTTTTTTTTTTTTTTTTTTTTTTTTTGGGTTTTGTGGGTGTTTTTTCTTTTGTTTTGTTTTTTGTTTGAATTTTTTTTTAAATTTATTTCAGTTTTTGTAGATCATGAAGTATGGCCAGAGTTTTTGATTATTGGTGCCTCAATCTTCATGCAGTTCTCTGCCTTTAGGGTTATTTGTGGTTTGGGTACAAATACAAGCCTTGGATATCAGGTGTGGAGCCAAAATATGCACTCATATGTCTAATGTGGCAAATAGTGAAAGTGTATATAAGTAATGAAAGTTTGATAAAGTGAAGTTGCTTTGTCAAGAGATACACTAGTTATTGTGGAGAGGTAAATAAGCTGCTTAGTCATGCAATGTAGTGAAGACCCTATCTTTTGATTAAACCCTTTATATAAAAAATGAACTAGAACTCCTGGGTATAGGCAGCACTGCTGTTGTAACAGACATGTATTTTTGAGATTTGACTTTATCAGCCCAGCAGGGAGAGATGCAGGGCAGGGGGAAAAGGAAGAAGCAGGCAGGCTCTTTTAAGTAAGCAGCTCAGTTCATGTACAGGACAAGATGTGATTGTTTATATACTCAGGATGTGCTGCTGCTGCATCAACGCAAATGAAAAGATCCCAAGCCTGATGGAGCTATTGTTCTCTTGTTTATAAACAGAACTTTTGCCATGGTTTAAAGAAACAAAATCCCCAAGTCTTGAGTCTTTTGCCTGTGATGGCCAGTCTATATGGATTTAGAGTGTTTTGTCTCTCAGTGGTAATACTTTCAAAATTCCCTGCTACTATAAAGCCTTAATGTTCCTGTGACAAAATAGGTCCTATGCAATGTTGCCAGCTCAAAGCAATAAAAGTCGTTAAAATCAGCATTGAGCTGTGGGGTTGATTTTTGTAGGTGGGTAAATTACATCTTTAAAATTTCCTTAGAATTCTCTTTGTTTTGGGGCAAAGGAGGACTTGGATGGTTGTTGACTGTGAAGTTAGATGTGGGAGTTATTTCTCTGTAACTGAAGGAGAGAAACTTCATAGTATTTCCTGGAATTCTCTTGTATGATTGTACAGTTCCAGGAGCTGGGATTTCAGAAAATGCTTACACCATCTGAATAGCAATGAAATTAAGAGCTGACTGTGAAACAGAAAGAACCAGGTGGAGGGAGAAGGTGACCTGCTGCAACTTTATCAGTGTGGAATAATTTGTGAGGAGAAGTTAGACAATGCAGTGATACTCTAAATCACAAGTGATGAGAGATGAGATGCATATGCTGTAACTATGAGAAGTGATTAGTCATAGCAGGTATGTAGCTGGCTTTTTATCAAATTCTCATTCATGGAAAAGGATTTATAATTGAAAATGTGTAGCTGGCTGACTTTTCACAGAATGCTTCACAGTAGTCTGAAAAATTTCATTATTGCCATCTATTCAGACATCTTTTGAAAAAGAAAGCTTAATACTGAATGGGAGGTGAAGAAAAAATCCATAAAAGCTGGGAAGAGGGAAGGGACAGCACCTATTAGAAACACCAAAAGTAAGTAGAACAAATAATCTAGAAGAGATACAAAATGACTGGCCTCACTCTTCCAAACTGTCACCCCCCCTGTTTTCTAGTGGTGGTACTTTGGGAAAGGCGCTCTCCTTCACAGGGAATAGGAGTGCAGGCTTCTAACAAGCACTGCTTGATGGGGCCACGCTTTGAGCACCTGGAGCTCCCAAGCAGTTCCTGATGTTGCTGTGTAAACCTGAGAGAGAAGGAACATGCATGTAAATTACATTTCTTTTGGTCTGAGTTAGGAGAAGGTATTTTATGGACTTGTTTTTAATTAATGGTGCTTATCTAGAGAGGAGGACTGATTTGAAGCAAAATAGTTAAGCAAGGACTGTGGAATCTACCTTCTGCCTGCTTAAGAAATTTAAGCTTAGTAAATGTGAGTATTGGTTCATAACTGTATTTTTTTCTCTAGCTAGGACAGTGATTTTTATTCTTTTCTTCTTCACATGACTGCTGGACAGTAAATAGGAAGTAACTTGCTTACTTTCATAGAGGCATGTTGTTTTCAGATTTCAGTGTCTAGGCACAGAAGTTGTTTGTATTGGAACCAGTTTGCTTATGTCAGTTTTGTGCTGCCAAAAAACTTGGCACTGGACTGAGTGTGAGTTATGGTACTGGAGAATTTTCAGTGGATGTTCTTGGGTTCTGAAGGAGCTGGTGTTACCAGTGAAGGAGAAAACTGCCTCTTCCCCCCATTGTTCTCTTCTCCCATTGGTCTAATTTGAAATAGTACCATATTTACATACTTATCTACACACAAGCTGTGACCTGGAAAATTTGGCTTTAGTTTAGTCCTTTAAATAGAAATTAGAGAAAAGGTTCTTTCTGGGGTATTTCTGGTTTGAAATGAGCGTGCCTGTAGGATTTGAGGCAAAACATTTGGTGTGAAGTTGACTTGGAGTTTGGATCGCAGGTTATGCACGAGGATTTGGCCTTGACCAGATTAGATGAAGAGAGTAAAAGCTGTATTTCTAGTCACACTAGAACTTCAGTGCATGTGCTTTCTTGCAATTGCGTTCTGCAGAGTTTGTTTTATAGCATTTTCAACTTTGAATATTTTTTTTTAATTTTGGGGGTATTTTTCATTTAAACAAAAATTGCAGGTACATGTATCTCTTTCTTGAGGTGCCTATACTTAAGAGTCTCAACCCTGTGGTGCTAATGAATTAAAATGAAGGGAAAGATAGGTGATCAAACTGACCCTGAGAAGGACTGGATTCAACAGCTGATGTCTTGCCTAGGATGCTTAGTAGTTTAGTCTATATCTGAGGTCTTGCTGCAGTATCTTAGTAGAAAAGCTGAATTTCTATAATTACTAGACTGTGTTGGCATAGTGCAGAAAATGCTCAAAAGGATTCAAATCTCTGCAGCCTACTCTGCCCCTGTATGATGCCTTACTCATGGAATGGCCTTGAAGTTTCCCAGCCTTTGAATATTGAAGAGCAGATTCTTGCCAAAGGGTATCTGGGATTACCTTTGACTTCTACCTGGAATAAACATCTATGGTGTGTTAGTGAGATGCCTTACAGCTTCAATGCTTTTTTGAGGGGAGGTGGAGAGTAAATAGGTTATAGAGGAATTGATGATGATGAAAGAAACACCCTCAGTTATTTGACTCCATCAGCATTTGCCAGGTGGTGTCAGACAAATCACCCAGGATCTTCCATTACCCCAGTAAAAAGTAGAAACAGATTTTGCTGACTCCCTCCATTCCCATATACTCTCAACTCTCTGCATGATAATTAGCATGTTATTCTCACTGTAGGTACTTCTAGATATTAAGTCGCTCTGTAAAGAAACACAAGCAGAAGGTGTTTTGCTGTAACATACTGTACAAAAATGTTGGGGGCTGATTTAACATAACTTAAAATGGTTTATGATGTTTTAGTTCTAATTTAAGACTTCCATGAAGGATTCTCATGTGGATTTTAGAAGGAACAGTGAACTTGAAAGAGATGGTGAAAGTCTCTCCCCAAATACATTTTTGCTTTGGAATATACTGAAAACTTACTAAAACTCCCTCTGCATGTTCTTTTACCCATTGGAACACCTGTGCTTCTGGCATATGCATATTTCTGATAAAAAGAGAATTGTTCCTGAAGACTTTTGCTGGTATTACCAAATTCTAAGAGCTGTGAAGCTGCCTTAATCCTATTTTGTATGCCTCTTATGGGATTCTGTTTCTAAGCATTCATCAGAAACTCTTTCAAGATAGACTTAAATTGTCATCATAAGCTTTTGTTTAGCTTGACTGGTGGTGATAATGAGGGTTTTTAGAGAAAGAACAGGAAGGAAACACCTGTAAACTGAGCCTATTTAAGTAAGTAGATCATTTTGTGTCTTCATGGTTGTTTCTGTTAGTGAGGCAAGCCAAAGGAGCAGGCTTTCTGGAGCCTGATGCATATATGCATCTGTCTTGTAAATGCTTTTTATTCTCTATGCTTTTTAAAAGAGCATAAAAGAAATGACTTAAAGAGTAGAGTTCAGTTTGGTACCTTTAACATAGAGGGCTTATGTCTCACTTGTTAGTGGAGAGCCATTGGCACAGTCAGTGGAACCCAGCATGGCATTCATCTGAGCAGCCATGGGATGTGGGTTGCACTAGTGTGGGCTGCATGCTCTTTGTGCTCTATTCACTATGGATTTTTTTCTCCCAGGTGGATCCCACCCAGGATCTATGGGGAAGAAATAAGATCTTCTAGGTCTGCATTATATTTTCCAGTAGGAAGATTCAATGACCAATCTCTATAGGCCATTAAACACAATATTTTCACCTGTTCAGCAGATCCTGTCAATGTAGCATCTCTTTCCAACAGTCTTGCCTGAGGTATTGGGGAACATGGGTCCTACTGTGCTCTGGGCTCATTGACAGCATGGCCTGCAAGTCTGACCTTGGTGCTGCTTTTGCAGACGGTTAGTGAAGAAACATGTGCATCATTGTGATGCCAAGGGAATCCCTACCCTTGCTTCCATGAGTGGGTTTTCAAATCACTATTGTGCTCTGAATGGTTCTTTTTGAATAGCAGGCTCCCTGTTACCCAGCCCTCCACTTTACATTTAAGACAGCAAGTAAACCTGACAATTCATGTGCAGTGAAGGGTTCCCAGCATTGCACTTGTGTTCATTGCACCAAGAAGTGATTTTGTTGTCCCTTCTGAAACTCTGGACATGGATAGCATGGTCAGGCAGCTGGAGATCTTCTTGGCTCTCTGGAAAAAGGGAGGCTGGGGCTTTTATCTCTGAGAGTTACCTATCTCATCATCTGTGGTGCTGTTCTTAAGAGCTCATGTTCACTGTTCGTGAAAGCTTGTATTTCAGCAGCACAAGCATTACTGTTAGTTCTCAACTGGGTTGTAGTGAAGTGTGTGTGAGAGCTGCTCCATAAAGTGCAGTGGTCTCCCTCCAAGGCCCAGGTGTCTTTTTTCAGGCTAACATCAGCTATGGCTATCCCAGGACCATATGCAAATTGGTTTTTTCGCCTGTTTTTTCCTAGAAGACAAATTGAGGGCATGTCTCTAGTGTTTCCTCAGACTATGGGCTAGTGCTTTGACTTCCTGTCTACCTAGTGGTACCACATGTTTCAGGACTGCTGCTTCTCATCTACTGCTACTGCTCAGCTCCCTATTAATTGCCATTATATGAGATATGTAGGAGGATTCTTTTCTCTTCAAGTGCTTCTCACTTCCAAAAGGATGGCTCATCCATTTTAACTGTTGGGCCTGCTACTGTATGTAAACATATTTTTCTCTTTGTAACCACAGTGAAAATCTTTAAAAAATAAAATTAAAAACCCGTCTCTCAACAACTTCTTTGTTATTAATAGCTTGGTGGCCCTGTGAGGTGCGGGGGACCCAGGAGTCACAGCAGGAACAATGTCAGGGATGGCATTCCTCATTTCTTCCCGTAGCATAGCTGGGAGAGCACTCACACAGTTTGAAGGAGATGCCATTCATTCTCCTGCGCTGGGAGGATTTCAGCCTGCATCCCAGCAGAGGGCACCAGTACCTGCAGGGATGAGGAAGCATCTCATCATCTCAACTCCTACTGGCAGTCTTGTGCTCGGTGTAAAGAATGAGGCATTCGATACAGCAGGAATTCTTCTCATCACAGGATGAGACTTGCAGCAAGAAGTATTTGGGGTAGGATTTGAAGATGGAAATCTGATGTTTGGGTTAGCGTTAGTGCTGAGTTATAGAACAATCACAAATGGATCATCAAGGTAGAAGAAAGGTGAAAGGCCACTTGTCTAGACATACCTGACTCTCCCGCTGTCTGCTTGCTTCTGATTTAAAATAAACAAGCCAAAAACCCCAAAAAACCGTAAACCCCACTAAACTCTACCAACCAGCCCCCTACCTAAAAAAGAAATAACTCCACCCCACATTACATATCCCCTCCCAACAGCAAGGCGTATTGCATCAGCAGAGGATTGCAAGAGCCTCTTGAAAGAGGGTTGCTTGACCCAGCCTTGCAGCATGATGGCAGAAGACACCTGCCATTTTGTCCAAATACAATCAGAAACAAAGATATATTGGATATGACTTTTTTGTTCTCTTAGTGAGCTCTCAATCCAGTAAGTAAAACTGCTAGCAGTGTTTTGGGACTTTCAACAGTTATTTTCTAAATACTTTCCTGAATTTGAACTGACCCTGTGATTGGTTTAATTCAGGAGCAGACTTGCCCCACGCTAACAGATTTCCTCATGTCCAAAAGCATGGCAGCATTCAGCAGATGTATTCCTTCAAGGCTATTGTTCTTTTTATCTGTATTGCTTTCGTGACCTTGAAGTTTCAGGAAGGCAGAGAAGGCTGACCAATGGAGAGCCCTGTGAGGGAGGGGACATAAGGGAAAAGGGATCTGGTTTGGGCTTGTATCCAATTATTACAATACTATTTCTAGACTGTTTTTTACTGAGGAAGTAAACATTGCTGTGTAAAGGTTAGATATAGACCCACCCATTCCTGGAAGTTATGTACAACTTGTTCTGAGTGACATCAGTGATGGATCTGTTTTGTGTGTGTATACAATTCTGTGACTAATTACAGTATCATTTTGTGCCAAAGCTTATTTTAAAATGTCTTAGGTTGTTTCAAGAATTTCTTGTTAATTCTTGTTGTATACTGAGCATTTGGATCAATGCCAATTGTTTCTAACAAACTGGTAAAATGTAGATCTACTGGGCCACAACAATGGTTTAATCCCTGGGATACTGTCTGAGTCTTAAAGGTCATCATTAACCAATATTCTCCAAAAGAAATTGTCAACTCCAGACTTTCAATATGCATTTTTCAAGTGCTTTTTTTTATAGATATTGGTGAATGTGAATTTTTATGTTAGCTGGTTTGTGCCCTGAGTGGTGCAGTAGCAAAAGAAAAATCAAGAAAAATCTCCACTGTAATCCTTGGTAATCCATAAGGAAAATAATATAAATAAATAAATAATATAAAGTAGTAGAAATGAAAAGAGATTTTCACGAAGGCATTGTCAAGAGATACTTTAATATAGCTTCTGCCTTGTTTCTGCAATGGTCTTGTCTGAGGAATTATATTGGCTCCCCTGGTATCAAAGCTCTGGAAACCCATTATGGCTGGAGCATTTGTTAAGCAGTCTCTACAGACATGACACTGTGGCAGCTGCAATGAAATGCACTTTCTTTGTCACACAGGCTAAACCAAGATGATAATAGGGATAAAGCTATTTTGTTTAGATCATTCTTCTCATGCTTTCCCCATAACTTTGAGTTTATATAAGGAAACACTTCGAATGTTTTGTATCAGACTATCTTGCCTTTCTGTTGAGAAAGATAAAATGATCTGTTATGGTCGGTGTTGTGACTGAGTTGGCTAATTGTTTTTGTTGTGCTTCCAGAGAGCATTTAAGGTGTACAGATCTTATACTTGACTGAATGCAGTTTTCTTTCCTGAGTTTCTGCCTGTAAATCCCACTCAGTGAACTTCCTAGTAAAACAGAATTAGCACAGCAGATCAAGTTGTTGAGCACCTTTATCAAGCTGGAAAGTCAAATACAGGCCAATTCTTTCTCTGTACTCTCTGCTTTAAAAAACAACAGTTGCTTCCAGCTTGCAGCATACACTAGATTTTCAAGAGCTTTCTTTCAGCTAGTTCTGCAAAAACTTGGAATTGTGAAAGGAATTTAAATTGGGATGTATCAGAAAAAGGCATTAAATCTGGGAAAATATACTGAACAGTACATTGTATATAGCACTGCTGTAGACGGAAAGATCTGGTTACATCTCCATTGGTGTTTGGCCACTTTTAAGAGAAAAAACTGAGTGATTATCAGCCATGGTCTCTTTGAAACTCCTAATAATAAACAACATATTTAAGAACCTTTTCTAACTAGGTGTTATTCTTGTTTTGTGGCAAACTGTAAGTGATTCTATAACCTATTCTGAATTATTTTCTCTCTAATTCATCTTTATTTTAAGAGAGACAAGCAGTTCCTTAGACTGTTTATTAACTTGTAGAAGTCAAAAAAATGCTGCTTAATTTCAAAGAAAACTTCATTATGCTTTGCTAATATAAGCTACTTTATACTGTATACTTGATATAATTATATGTGGAAAAGTAAACTGGATGTTGGATTTTAAAAAAATAGAATTCAAATTCCATTTACCTCTTTTTCTTTTCTCTCAGGTGGAAAGACATGACATGAATACCCTGAGTCTACCACTTAACATCCGTCGTGGAGGTTCTGATACCAACCTGAACTTTGATGTACCAGATGGGGTCCTAGAGTTTCACAAAGTCAAACTCAATGCAGATAGCTTGAAACAGAAAATCCTCAAGGTTACAGAACAAATCAAGGTTGAACAAACAGCTCGAGATGGAAACGTGGCTGAGTATTTGAAACTGGTGAACAGTGCAGACAAGCAGCAGGCTGGGCGCATCAAGCAAGTCTTTGAGAAAAAGAACCAGAAATCTGCCCACTCCATTGCCCAGCTGCAGAAGAAATTGGAACAGTATCACAAAAAGCTCAAGGATATTGAACAAAATGGATCTTCCAAAGCTACCAAGGATACTTCCAAAGATAACTTGAAAGACGTTCAGCATGGAAAGTCTCGTAGCACTGGGCACGGAGCAGAGAGCAGCAAGTCGGGTGTGCCGGGTGTATCTCTGACACCCCCTGTCTTTGTTTTCAGCAAGTCCAGAGAGTTTGCCAATCTGATCCGAAACAAATTTGGTAGTGCAGACAACATTGCTCATCTGAAAAATACCCTGGATGAATTTCGGCCAGAAACGAGTTCTAGAACCTATGGGGGCAGTGCCACCATTGTTGCCAAACCAAAATATGTTAGTGATGATGAATGCTCAAGTGGGACCTCTGGATCAGCAGACAGCAATGGGAATACTTCCTTTAGTCCTGCTGTGGCAAGCACCCTGGACAGCCAAGGAAAGCTTTCCATGATTTTGGAGGAACTAAGGGAAATCAAGGAGACACAGTCTCAATTAGCTGATGATATTGAGAATTTAAAAACCCAGTTTAAAAGAGACTATGGCTTTATTTCTCAGATGCTACAAGAGGAAAGATTTAGGTATTTTTTTTTTTAACTGTTCTCTTGAAATGACTTTTGAATGGGTATAGAAACTATTTGGAAAGTGTGTGTGTGAGAGAGAGAGAGAGAGATATTTCAGAAGCAAGAGGAAAAAATAATTCCAATCAATATCTAGTACCAACATGTTTAATTCCTTCCAACAACTGAAAATACACACAGAATATTTATATTTTCTAGCAAATGGTGTAGTGCCCTTTGCTTTTTGTCAGAGGCTGGTCAAAAGACTCTCTCATCTCTTTTATGTGAATTATGTGAGTACTGCGTATAGGAGATGCCGATGGTTTTGTAGCTCGTGGAAGGATTCTATCTAATGTGACTCAAAAAAGCTAATCAGTCTGTGGTGTAGCAGAACTGACTGATAAGTATACCCTTGACTCCTGGGTACCTTGTCCAAATACTTCTCACACACTTTGCTATCTCCTGGATGCAATGTCACCTTGTACCCTGGTGTAACACACACTGGGAGATGTATTTTGAAGGGCTGTAGCACAACTTCATCTTGCATTTGTTACATGACAATTAATTCCTTCATCATCCTCTGTGAGAAGTGGATGATATGTTGTACAGAGGGCTTTCACCTGCTGTACCTATATCCCATTTTTCCTATGGCTTGTTAAGGTGACAGTCAATTCTTGAAGTCTTCACTATGCCAGTTGGCAAAATCTTGGTATGAAGGGCAATATTTCATGTCTCCCTTGCTTATAGTTCTTGAAATACAATTAAAGACTTGATATCATGTGGTAATATAGGGAGGAAAGAACAATGAAAGGCCTGCTGAGCTTCTGACTTGGTTTCAGGAGAAGGCAGAGTGGCCTTTTCTGACAGCTCTCTGCCAGTAAAATCTCAAGCCTCCTGCTACCCATTTCTAGACAATTTTGCCTCCATCATTTTTGTGCTGACTGCAGTGTTTGCCTGTTTGTGTGTTAAATCAAGTGACAAACTCACAAAAAAAAATTCTAGTTTGCTGGTGGTTTACTTGAACTACTTTACCATGTAGAAACATGCCAGAACAGACTGTACATAAATGGCAGAACCCTGCAGTTGTGTATGAGAGAGAACATATTTTTCCTGTCATTACTGGTGAGCTATTAACTGGCTCAAACTTACTTATGAAGCCATATCTTCTTGGCTAAATGAAGAGTGAAAAATGTGAGTTGGATATCCTTAGGCACTGTTTATTTTTCATATAATTTGCCAGTGATGTACAAATATTTGCTTTTTAGCACCTACTGCCAGCAAGAAACACTCAGAAAAGGCTTTCTGATTGCTGAATAAGTGTTTGTGGAAAGTTTGCAAAGTTTTTACTGATTTCTATATGTACTTTGTAATGCCAGTCAGATGAATTCACCACGTGCTGAGAAATTACCTTTTAAAATGTGCAATGTTTTCATGATTTGCATTACTTGAATAGAAGGCACTAAATTTAGACTTCTTTTCCTAATAAGATATGAAAGATTGGAGGACCAGTTAAATGACCTCACTGACCTTCATCAACATGAGACAGCAAACTTGAAACAAGAGCTAGCCAGCATAGAGGAGAAGGTGGCGTATCAGGCCTACGAGCGATCACGAGATGTTCAGGTACTTATTTTTCTTATCCTAATCTAATAACATTTTGTGGAGATCTTGTACCATGAAACACTTGCATTTTTCTGCATATTTTAAAATGAGGAATATGGGAAAATATGTAAGCTTTGAACATGTTTGTAAGCTTAACATATTTTCAATGTTTTAAAGGGAAAACTCAGCACATTGAATCAGTGACAGTCTCCATTTGTTTCTCTGGATTCGAGATTTTTTTTTCTGCTGAAACTGATGACATGGCCCAGGCAGAGTTGTGGTGGAAGAGTGGCCTGTTTTAATTTCTTTCAGAGAGGAGGAAGGAATCAAGTCTCATTGTATTGTATGACACAACACTTCTGACAATGTCCTGACAAAAACTTCTTGCTCAGCTTAGGATAAAAACTAAGAGAAATAGACTTGTAGATTTGCCAGTTATAATTAAAGAGTTTTAAGCCATAGTCACAACAACCTCTATAATCAAAGCTGTGGGGTGTTTTCACCTTAGTGATCAGTTGTAGTCATGTCTGACTTCAATCAAAAACCAGTATTAATGTCTACATGTCCTGACAGCATGTAGTTATGTATGTACTTGAATATTTAATACAACACAAGCACTTACATAATGCATAATATTTCCACTCAAATCTGAGGAAGTGGTGAAAAGTGGTGAAAACACAGTTGTGCCTTACCTATTCATGAAAAACTGAGGAATGCTTAAAGACTGTCTCTGTCTTTTACCATTGGCTCACATGGTAAAAGAACCTAAAACCTGACCTGTATACACCTGTGCTCACATTTCCAAACAGAGAGAGTGCAGGCAGCAGGATGATCACAGTTTCCTAAATGTTAATTAGGAAGCTCCTGGGAACAGAGTGGGAAAGGGATGGTACTGAATCTAAGCATATCATAGGTTTCATTGTAGGTTTAAACAAGAGAGGTGTCTCACAGATTTAAAGAAAAGAGCACTCCTTTCTGTGAGGGCATCTTGAGGATGTAAAAATGTAATGAAACCTGAGTTGTCCAACAGAGGGGCTGTGAAATATTCCTTAAGTCATTAGCAGAATCCTGGAGGGGTGTCAGAGACTTTTAAAAGACTCCTGGAAGGGTGTCGGAGACTCCTTAATGAAGTGCTATGTTGACACAGCCTTGTTTCTTTTATCTCTGAACAGTTGGGCCCATTTAAATTTGTCTGTCTGGGGCTTTGGAAAATTAGCTAAAATAGAGTAAAAGGATTTAAGCTCTGGATATTTTGAGTAACAGCCCAACTGTCACTAAAGGATGTGCAGATAGTTTTAAAGACATGTTCAGCCTCTCAATGCAGAACTGCAGGTATCAGACTTTTGCAGCTGGACTTCTTCTAAAGCAGCACAAGACAAATTGAGGATAACTTACAGTCAGAGTGGAAGAAAGACCAGGGAAGTTCATTAGTGTGTAGTGGAGAACATGCCTGAACCATAACAGCCTTTGTGCCACCCATGAAGAACTGTAATAACAATCTGCTATTTTGTTACTACTTCCTAGAGCAGTGAAGGGAAGCAGCCTTGTGTAAGGCACTGTGCCACACTCTCTGTGGTGATCTCGGTGCCTGGCCAGTCCCTTGGTAAGCCAGTCCAGCTTGCTGAAACAATGAAGGACTGACCCAGCAAGGGATAGCTGATAACTCTCTGGGTGTTTATACACTGAGGTTTGGTTTGAAACAGCTTACTGTGTGAGCAGGTGAACCAGCTTGCTAGTGCAAGGAAAATACCTGGAGCGTGAGAGTGTGCAAGAAAGTGGGGATGCTGGAGCGTTGGTTTTCTTTGTCACACAGTGGTAAAAGATTCTGTCAAGTTGATCAATCTCGTGAAATTATAGCTCTGCACCACGTTGTGCAGTGATGCCTAAATCCCAACTCCTGCAAAAAGCTGGCATTTTGGCAAGTAAGGGAAGCAGGTGGAAGTTTTTCTGTTTTGCTTTGGGAGGGTTTAAGCATGAGAGTAGTGTCTTTAGGAAGCATTTTAGTCGCAGAAGAGAAAGGTCTGCTTTCTTTAGAACACATTGTGAAGCTGAATAGATCATGTGGGAGAGAATCCCATAAAAGCATCTCCACAGGTTGTTCCACTGTCTTCACACTGACAGTGGGAGAAGGCCAGATCTCACAG
The DNA here is from genome assembly GCF_028018845.1 of Melospiza georgiana. Lineage (NCBI taxonomy): Eukaryota > Metazoa > Chordata > Aves > Passeriformes > Passerellidae > Melospiza > Melospiza georgiana. Next base: position 37,185,112 of record NC_080433.1, read on the forward strand.
AGAGCTCAAGCCCAACACTGTGGGATGGGTAGCTTTGAGAGCAAAATCAATGTAGACCACAGAGGCAGTGTAAACTAAGTGCTGCTACATGTTGCAAAGTAGAGTTAATTAGTATCGCAGCAAGCCCAGCCTAATCTTTTCTATAGAATATACAAAGAAACTAATTTTCTTGTTGTTTTGATGCAGTGATAGTTGCTATGGCAACAGCTTTACTAGTACTTTATATCAACAGTATATATAGGAAACAACTGTCATGAACATTAAAGTTATGATACTTTTTCTTGAGCATGAAAAAAAGAACAAACCTACATTTTGGACAGTGTTGTTAGCCTTGATTATGCCTGAGCAAACAGTGACACACTCATTCAGACATATGTGTGTATTTATTCTTTTAAAAGTTGGTGGTTCATTGAAATTTTGGCAGTCAGTAATAAATTACACTTCTAATCTAGCTGATGGATGGCTCTGCTGCTAAAATGTGAAGAACCATTGAAGGGAAATATGGCTGCTCTAACTAATTCTTGTTTTCTGTCTCCAGGAAGCCTTGGAATCATGCCAGACCCGAGTTTCCAAACTGGAGCTCCATCAGCAAGAGCAGCAAGCACAGCAGTCTGAAACAGTTAATGCCAAAGTGCTCCTGGGGAAGTGTATAAATGTTATCCTGGCCTTCATGACTGTCATCTTAGTCTGTGTTTCTACTATTGCAAAGTTCATTGCTCCTATGATGAAGAGCCGCTTTCATATCATCTGCACTTTCTTTGCAGTGACACTGCTGGCAATATTTTGTAAAAACTGGGATCATATCATTTGTGCTATAGAAAGAATGATTATACCAAGATGAAGCTATTGGACTGGCTGGTCTTCTATTTTTTCTTTTTTTTCTTTCTTTTTCCCTTTTTTCTTCCCTTCCCTGTTTTTTAAGCACTGTGTGTATACAAATTCTGGTGTAAATATATAAAAGTATACTTGTTGGCAGTCAGTTGCCTGTTCAATCTGATTTTGTCTAACTGGCTGTATCTGTGATGAGCTGCTCACTTAAGTCAGTCTTCTGCCTTAATCCAAAAGGTTTCCCACTTTCCAAACCCATACCCACAAAAGATGGTATGATGGGCTGGGAGGGATCCCAGCAACTGCAAGTGTCAGGTGCGTTTTTTACTAGGCTGGAGTGCAAAGAGTGTGATCAAGAGGGAGTGCCATAGTGTGTATCAGCTCTGCTAGACTGATAGTTAATTTTCCCTCTGAATCCAACTAGAATGATAAACCAAATCATGCAGTCATGTGTATTGATAGTTCTAGATTCTAAACATGGGATTTTGAGTTTTCAAGACTAACAAAACTTGATGCTTCTGCTAGTAACTTTTTGCAGAGCTTATTGTTTGTACATGAGACCAGTGATGACTATTGACCACAGTTAGCAGTTGTTCTGTCCTGGCACTGTTCCTTATTGCATTTGGGAAACACATATATGTGGCATAAGACTTCCAAAGATGGCCTGAATTGAATTATAACATCCCCAGGCAACTTTGTAAAGGAGTTAAGAAGCAAGTAACTGGTAGATAAGTTGTCACCCACACCAAAGCACTCACTTTTTCAAGCCCTGCAACCTGCACAGGAAAGAAGTACAGGGAACAGCAACATTGAGGTTAGCCTCTGTTAGCACTGAATTGTTGGGGTGTTCTGACTGAAGACAAAGCATACAGGTGGTGGGACCCTGGGTACAGTGGATTTCTTTCTTCTGTCTGATTAAATAATGTGGCAGAAACATGAGAGAACAGCTTCTTAGGGGGAGCAGGGAGTTAAACTTTACTGTAAATATAGGAACTGTAGACACTCTCAACAAACATTCCTGAAAATAATGTATTAACATGCAGTATCACTACTAGGAGACAGGGTTGGGTTTGTTTTCCCACTGGAATTTATTTTGCTTGATTTAATAAGTGCAAAAAAATTTCCCTGAAATCAGCTTGGCTTTCAGCCATGATGTAAAACAAGATCTTTATTAAAATAAACAAACAAACAAACAAAAAGCACAAAACCACCACAACTAGAATTCTTCTCCAGTCTCCATTAAGTGAAAAAACAGTGTCTCCAATTATTTGATGTTCAGTGTTAGTAACTGTGAAAATAATTGTCATTACATATTTTCTTTTCAGTTGCAGTATTTTTTATGCTGGTATTATGGGAGGGAGGGCATAGTTTGATGTGTATATTTCTTTTTAATCAAGTGCAATAGTTGGTGTAGAATTTGTGAAGACTTTATTCTCAGGAGAGGGAGTGGGTGAGGAGAAGGCAGGGGAGAAATCTGACATTTTACCACAGATAAACAGTGAATAATTACTATTTGTGGCTTCAAGAACTAAGGAAAGGACAGAATTAACTTAATAAATAATGATATAACTCAATGTTTAGAAAATTCAATTAAAATACTTAGAAATATTTAAAGAATTCTTTATATGTCCTAAGTCTTTGCACAGAGAATCAGGAAGGACTGTGCTGGTTTGCAGTCACTGGAAATGGATCAGATTGGGCACACCCATCTTATCTTAACCCAGCCCTACCTCATCTCAAGTGGGAAGTGGAGTGGAAACCAAAGCCAAACAAACAAGAGCCCAAACAAGACCAAAAACTGGTTCTGATCCTAAGAATGCTGTGACTCTTCATGGTGTTTTCTTGCCATCTCTATTATAAACGTCATACTTCTTTTCAGCTTGCACAGCCAACTTCTGCATTGGCCTCTTGAAAAAATAGTTAGTTTAGCATTTTGTTAAATGGGTTCAGAAAGGTAGACATGCAAGAAAGGAATACCATGGGTTAATAATGTTTACATAAGAAAAACTCCTTTACCTATTGCATGATTATACATTTATATAATCCTGCCATTGCTATTTGATGTAGTTTAAATGTTACATCAGGCAGCCTCAAGGACAGGCAGGAAAAAGGTTTTATTTGTCTTATAAGAAAGGATGTTGGGGTGGTAATTCACATTCCCTTCACACCTGGGAATGTGAAGGCTTCTGCTCCAAGGGCATCCGGTTACAACTCTGGGAGATAACCTCAGTACAAAATGAAAGTAAAATCTAAAATTTATGTCTCTACAAAAGATTGCTCACTGTCTTGACAGAATCTGACAGGGCCTACATTGTAAATTGGAAACAGGAAGGTCTTGCACTTCAATCTTGGCTTTATGTGGCAGAGGACATAGAAAAAGCTATAAAGGCTGCATAAGGTTAGTTATGTAAATTAAAATAACCTAATTGGTGAATGGGTGCATCTCTTTTCTTGGTTTTTTCCTCTGTTGGGTTTAAATCACTGAAGGATGTGACACACGTCAAGAAATAATAAAAAAATGTAAAAGTGAAGAGCAAAAGCCTGCTTTTGATGAAACTGTGGTCGTTTTGCACAGAGTGAGACTGTAGTGCCAGGAACTCTGCCATGTGGAAGGCCACCCAAGGAGGGAGGTCTCCCATCCTGCTTTCAGTGTCACATTTCCTACTGTGTGCTAACTACTGGTATGTGGTGACATCTTCCATGTGCCATGTTAGCTCACTAGACTGGAAGAAAAACCTGGTGAAAGAGGTGGATGGTTCTCCACATCTGGAGACTTGAAGGGCTGGTAAAAAGGTCTCATGAGTATGAAGCTGGGATTTTAAGGGAGATGAGACTTTTTCTTCTTGCTGCAGTGAATCATCAGCTGTCCCTAAAACTGGGCTCCAGGCAGACTCTCTGCAGATTGTTGGGGCAGCTTCAGTGTAGAAAAGTCCTTCCTAACTTTTTCCTAGAGGGAACAAACAGCCCCGGCATGTGGTGACAAGCTAGCCAGCTGTGCCCATACTCAGGATCAAGAGAAGGCAGGAGCCTGAGCTAGCCTGGGCTGATGCCTCTGCCCTTAGCTTCAGTATGGGCACCACTTCCCCCCTTTAGGCTGGGATTGTGTATTTTACATATTAGTGTGTGTATCTGGCCTGCAGTCTGAGCTTCCTGTGACAGTATGCCTAGGCCAACCCAAAGAACTACAGTGCTCCTAATGGGAACTCCGCTCAGTCAATGAGAACTTCTCAATCAATTAACCATGTTCTGTCAGGATACCATTTGCTTTTATATTCTCATACAACACATCAGGCATTCTTAGGATACTCCTTACACCTACTCATCATGAGCCTCTAAAACACTCCCACTCAACAAAAAGTTGCCAGACAGTGTCTTTTCTGCTTGGTGCTGCTTGGCAGGCAAATATTTCATTTCACTTTGGTAGCAGTTCTCTGATGGAAAAGCTCTTCAGTAAGTTGTTACTTCCTGTTCTATAGGCTTTTGGCAGCTTTTGTTTGGAGGTTTCTGGAGATTTAGTTTCTTATGAAAATTAGCACAATTTTCCTGATTTCTCCTATTTCAGCATTCAGGACTACATGAGGTTTCCTCTAAAAATTGTCTAATGGATCCCTCTGCTAGCTTCAACTCCATTACTGTTGAAAGTCCAATTAGTGATTGGCAGGAGTGATCGAGACCCAGTTTAAATTCCTTCCTATTTCTGCTTCACATTATATGCATTCATGCAACTTCTCATTTGATTGCACTCCTGTGATGTCTATTTGCTCTGAATTCTTAGAGAGGCACTAAAAAAATTCACTGCATTTTAGTATAATATCAAAATGTTTGTGTTATGCAGTGCCTCTGCTGCAGGACATCTATCAGTATAGATCTGATGTCTGCACTTCAGGAAGGGTATTTAAAAGCCAATGGTTTTCTGTGAACACATAATGACTGCTTATCTGGGGAATAGCAATGCAAAAGGTGAATTTGCTGTAGGAAAGATACGTGATCCACTCACCCAGGAGTTGAAGCTAGACAAATCCAGGGTAAGCATAAGGTTCAGTTTTGCAATCATAAGGGTTGCCAGGTAATTATTAGCTACTGACTGACATAATAAACAAGGACTACAGCATTTGAAGTTGAATTAGTTCAGGCTTATGATTGATATGAAGTTAACTGCATAATAACAACTAGTGCTGTCTGAAATCAAAATCATTGAACAAGAAATTCAGGAACAAAACAAGAAAACACAGATACTTGTAGTTAATTCAGAAGGTACAAGAGCCAATTTTCTTGTTTGGTTGTTTTTGTTATGGGAAACCAAGTCCCTTTCCACTATGATTGAGACATTTTACTGCTGCATTCAATGATATAATGGAAGATAAACAGAGATTAATGTAATTAAACACTTTAATTTTGATAACAGAATTTAATCTCTTCTGAAAGTCCATCTAGGACTAGCAATCAGGCAAATTTATTCTCCACTATTTTTAATCAACCAAATATATATCTGCTTTCTTCATTCCCCATTATGCCAGAACACGGCCTTTAAGTACAGGAGATTATAACAGGCTTGTTTTCAGACAAACTTGGAATGGTCTCTCTGATGCTAGCCCTGCACAAAGTGTCAGACAATTATACATGGCAACAGTGAAAGATTAAAAAAAGTTTTATTTTAGTCAATGAAATTGCTTATTTTCCCTGAGAAAGCCAACTGAGAGGATGCTGTATATAGGGACTGCATGAGGCCAAGTCAAACAGTCTTGTATGGTTGATTTGCTGTACATTTAGCATATTAAGTTGTACTGTTGTTGGAAAGTTTTGCACAAAGCCACCTTTCCTTTTTACCCAGGGAACCTGGGTCTGGTAGTATCAAGGTGTACCAAAAATTGTCTGCTTTTATTGACTAAAGTTAATTGTCTTGGTGTGTGACCTGCAATGTTTCTCACAGTATCTCCATTTTGTGCAGCACTGTGGAAAGATTCAACTATGAAAATGTAATTTTTGTGTATTTGGTTGTGTAGTCATGACTGCCTCTAAGGTGCCATTAACATTTTTTAAAATAAAAATATTTACATTTATTTGAAGATGAATATTGTCTCTTAAACTTTCTGTCTGATCACTCAAACCCCTATCAGTTTTCCTTTCTCAGTACAAATTATTCAGTTGACAGTGATAAAGTTAATCCATTGAGCACAAGGCCCACTTTTAACATACTGACAAATCTGAGCATTCTGCTCTGCTGCAATTTTGACCAAAACCTGTTGAGTTTCACCTACAGTTGTGACATGGCAAAACTGTAAACATCAAACTGGGTATCATCATTGCTTTTGTCCAAAACTTGTGTGAAATTTGCCATGCAAATGTTGTGCTATTGTGCCAAGTGACTGGACTTATTTTGAATTTTTTTTTTTTAATTTAGAATTAGAAACTGAAGAAGTATTTTTATATTATTGCCAGAAACCTTGGTCATGTGTGCCAAAAAAATAACTTAGCTGATATAAAGCAAAACATTTGCCTTTATTATTTGTAAGGCAGAGGTCTTGTCAGCTGGCACTGGCAGCCACTGGCAATGATGTTATTTTTGTTCCATGAGTAGAGCAGAAACGGTGCCATAACAGATTGCTTTGCAATCACACTGTACTTCCTATTTTCTCCTATTTGATGAAATGGCACAGGCTGTGTCACCTGCAGACTTTCCTAGGTCTTGTCATGCTGAGTTTCACATGTGTTCCTGAAACTTGTTCTATATTAAGGCTAACTCCATTCACAAACAGCAGCTTCTCTCAGAACCACTAAGGATTTTGTCCATTTCTGGCATGGGCTGAATAATCCCTGCTAACCAGGCAAACCAGACATAAAAAAATACACCTCACTCACCATCAGTTCTCACAGTTGTTCAAAACTCTGGCTTTGGAGAGTGCATAGCACACCCTGGTAACTGCTTTAACACCCAAAATTAGAAAGGCAGAGAGTAAAATACAACAGTTCTGTTTAACAGCACAGAAAGAGAAGTGTCACCAAGAGGCAGCCACTGTGTTGTTAGTGATCACTGGATGAAACAAATAACCCTTACCAGCAGTGTACTCTGAAAATATTTTGTGTTGGTGCCCCAAATAACTGCAAGAACCAAAGTTGTGTGACTGTGCCAGAATCAGCTGAAGGCACCCAAGACTTCATCTGCTGTTATGCTGCAACTCATTTTGCAACATCCAGAATTGCTCTGAACTAGCTGGCTGAGGCAGTGCTAGCAGAGCAGATTATAAACTTAGTGATAAATTCTTCCTGAAAGTGTGTGCTTATTTCTCTGCTTGTGCTGCTGCAGAAGGTGCAGCAGTGAAACAGCAGGTCCTGCCTCCCCTGGCAACTGGCACCGCACTGATGTAATTGAAAGGAGAAGTTTCCACACTGTATCCCCTTCAATTCCTGTGTGGACTGTGACTTAGGTGACAAATCATTAGTTTTGTGAAGTTGCCTAGTGGATCAATGCTATGTCACCTTTTATGTGTAGCTGACCAGATTCAGACAGAAGTAAAGTGGAGAGGCTGAACTACTGGACAGGCTGGTGCTAGACATTTGTGGGATTCTGCAGGACCCCATCCCCTGCCCAGTTCTCTTCAACCTAATTAACATCTTGGATGCAGGACTCAAAGGAATACTAAATAAGTTGGCCAAGGACACTAAATTGGGAGGAGCTGTCGACTCCTTTGAGGGCAGAGAAGCCCTGCAGAGAAGAGAAGCCCATCACCACAAATTAGAGATGGGAGATCACCAACCAAATGAAGCTTAACAAGGGAAAGTGCCAGACTGTGCCCCTGGGACAGGGCAGTCCTGGCTGTGTGTATAGAATGGGGAACGACTGGCAGCACTGCAGAAAGGGACCTGGGCTCCTGGTGCATGGCAAGCTGTACATGAGCCAGCAGTGCCCTGGCAGCCAGGAGGCACCAGACAGCTGGGGTGTCCTGGGGGAATCAGGCACAGCATCACCAGCCAGGCAAGGGAGGGGATTGTCCCCTCTGCTCTGCACTGGGGTGGCCTCACTCGAGTGATGGGGGCTGTTTTGGGTGCCACAGTATAAAACAGAGATTAAACTGTTAGAAAGCATCCAAAGAAGGGTCACTAGGATGGTGAAGGGGCTGGAAGGGCAGCCTTTGAGGACTGGCTGAGTTCACTTGGTCTGTTCAGCCTGGAGAAGAGTTTGCACTCTCATGACCAGCAACGAGACTTGAGGAAATGGCATGAAACTGAGTCAGGGCAGGTTTAAGTTGGATATCAGGAAAACATTTCTTTATTCAGCGTGTGGTTGAGACTGGAAGGGGCTCTTCAGGGAAGTGGTCACAGCACCAAGTCTGTCAGAGCTCACAAAACGTTTGGAACAAGCCCCTCAGATACATGGTGCAACTCTTAAGGCATCCTGTGCAGGGCCAGGAGTAGGACTCAATGACCTGATGAGAGTCTTCCAAGTCAGCATATTCTATGACTCTGTGATAACTTACACCTCAGGACAAGCTTGAAACTGGCCAGTGCAAAACTTCTGAAAGAAACACAGACATGCTTGTGACAGAAACTTTAGGAATTGAGCTTGCATTTGATGTAGTCATTATCCCTTCAGCTGCTGAGTGTGTGGTTCTACCCACCTGTGTGTGTAAATTTGGAAAAACTCTTTAGTTATTGTGCCTAGAATGGAATCAATCCAATGGAAATGAAAGCACAGTCAGGACTGAAGCTGGTAATATATGAAAACAATATACATGGGAAGAAACCCTTGCAGCCTAAAAAATTCCTTTTTTTTTTTTTTTTTTTCTGTTGAATACCATTTTAATGAGTTGGTACTGGTGAGGAGAACATCCTTTTCCTCTGTGGTTATAGGCACTTGGTGATAAAGACAGAAGATCAGCATGAGATACTGTACATCCGGGCTGAACAGAAAAGGAGAGAACACAGTGCTTGTGTGGTCAGCAGTCCCATACAACTCATCTGAGTAATAGCTTGATAAACTGCTTTGGGCTTTATACCCACTGATGTGCTCTAGGCTAAAAATTGTACTCTGGTCCTACTGAGCTTAATGGTAAAAACCCCTCTAAGTTTAATTGGGCAAGACTTATCATAGCACTAAGGGACTTTAAAGCAATTCTGTCTTTTGACTTTGTAATGCCGAAAATATTCATTTTCTCAGGCAATCTACCCACCACAGTGTATGGTTTTAAGTGTCTTCCACAAATAGCACACTACTTAGTCATAGACATCTCTGCCACAATTGTATGGGATGGTGAAACAATCTGGATGCTTTCAGGATCTGCTGACTCAGATGCTGAACAGAGCTTGTACTCCAACACTAATTCCCCACTTGGCCTCTATCCTGCCAGGCTGGATTCAGGTCAAGGTGACATAGACTAAGCATGGATTAAACTACAGGTACAACCAGCAGCATGTGTACATAGCAACAAAACCTTCTCTCCAGATATGCCACAGGGCTACAGGAGCTTGAGGATTTGTCTAATCTAACAACTATTTTCAGCTTGCTCAACTAAGACAGCAAAGAAGTCTAAATGAGCTTTCAAACTCAAGACTCCTTCTGACCATACTAGTCAGTATGCTCCTCCAAAGACTGTATCTGCAAAATGGATTGAAATATTTTCCTGGGCTTCTCTACATATTTTACAGCTCTTCATATTTTATTGCTTTCTTTGTGTGAGGATGAACTTTGCTGTTCTGTGAAATGTTGATCCACCCAGAACTAATATAATATGACAAAGAGTCACAAACAATCTCTAATAATGTTGATCAAAATCTGTAAGCTCTCTAAATGAAATCTCTTTACTTTTACTCGAGCCACAGTGAACTTAAAGTGTCCCTTAAAGAGACTTTCTTTAAAAATAAACTAGTGACACCTGTAGCTGCATAAATTTCTGTTTTTACAAAAATAAAATACTTGCCTGTGTTGTGGAAAATGTTTCAAAAAGAGAAGTTTGGAATAATCCTTTTTTTTGTGTAAGGGTGTTATACATGTTTCCTTTATGTACTGAGTTAGAAGAGAAATCAAACAAACCAACTTCAGCATGTGGTCCCCTCTCTCCCCAACAGAATCACTTCATATTTACTTCTCACTTATTTTCCCCTATATTTGCCTAGTAATATTTAAAGTCTTAATTTTCTAGCTGTTTCTGCCTCTTGCTGTCCAGATCCTTCTCTTGATTGACCGTCTCTTCTCTTTTTGCTGTGTGCATTAGCCCCACTCCTACTCCTATAAGCTCTGCTTTCTATTCCTCCTTCCTTCAGCCATTTCCTCCTTGTGCCCTTGAGGTCCCCCTTGATTCTTGCTTTTTCTCTCTTTCTGGGTACTCTGCAAGATTCCCATCTGAGTCACTAGAGCAGCTCTCCTTTGAAAGCCAGCAGGGGCAGGATGGTCACTGTGAGGAAGAAGAGCCCCATTACCACCCACACTTCAGAACCACTGGCCATCAGTGAGTAACTGGAATTATCTGACTCAGCCAATCTCCGAAGGAAACAAGAACACTTCTCTGATTAATGTGAAAAACGTGGAGGCAAAAATAAAGTAACACAATTTTCACCATCTTGAGTTATCCTCTTAGAAAAAGATTTTGCATTGGAAATACTTACACAAGAATTATTCCTTGAATTAGCTGGCAAGAGACACCCAACCCTGTCTGTTGATTTTAGTTACCTAAATGATTTTAGATTTTGTAGCTCTTTTGCTGTGTCGCCCACAGGGCTCACACTGAGTGATCTGGATTCTTGGTGTCATATCTTGTTTCTCACGTGAATGAATTGTTTTCCAATAGATTATAGCTATGTAATCCTGCTATGAACAGACACTAATAAAACCAGAGAAAGAATCTGTGCCATTCTACCATTCCTGTTAATGCAGATGTAAAAGGGCGAAAGGCTTGTGTTTGGTCTTATTTGTAGAGCTGATAGTGAAAAAATAAAAAAATTTAAAAAAAGAAGAAGCAAATTGGATACAGAAAAGGAGAGTTTAACTTCATGACACCTTCTAGAAAGATTACTTTGCAGTGTAAAACTGGATTGATGGGTTTTAATGACCATACTTTCCATCAAAATTAGTTTTGAATAAAGATTAATTTTTAATTCAATGCAGTCATGTGGAGTCATTTATTTCCCTGTAGGTGTGCATTGGTATGGATGGAGTGCTGTCGATATTTCACTTGTAGCACTGCAACAAGTGCAGCATACACGCAAACCTGCGCAGCGGTTTCCAGAGTCGGGCGGGCAGGAGCGCTGAGCTCCCGCCATTGCAGCTGAGCCCATCACGGATCGGAACCCTTCCTTAGCCGGCAGCCACCTCTGGGGAGCGACCGCAGCTGTCATCTCCCGGGCTGGCAATGTCACATTGCCCTCGGGGGTTTTCTGTCATTGTCACCTTTTCTTTGGCTATGTGTGTGTGTCATCACCAATACCCACCTTCTAATATACTAACTGAAAACAATATTAATCCTTATGAAAGCGCTGTTAGCTTTATTAGAGGAATGCCAATACCGAGTCAATCTCTTGCTTCATTCAAAGCGATTTTAGAGGGACAATGAGGATCTTTACGAGAAGTCGGTGCTTACAGTATTTCAGCCGATCTTTGTGCGAAGCAGCGGCCCTGGAGCGCGGAGGGCGCCCTGACGGCGGCCCCGCCATTGCGGAGCCGCCCGTCTCCCCGGCAACGCTCCCAGCGTGCCCCGCGCGGCGCGGGCCCGGCGGCGGCGCGGCCGGCGGGAGGTGAGAGGCGCCATTTTTAAATCGCTCGGGCCGGCGGCAGCCGCGCCTGGCTGGGCTGTGGCGGGGGTTCCGCTGTGCCAGGGGGATCCGGGGCGTGCGGGGCACCGGGCTGTAAGGGGGGAGCCGGGCTCCGATGGGGGCTGGGCTGACCGCGGCCCTTCTGCGTGCGTGGGGCCGCAGCTCTTGGCGGCCGGGCGGGGCGGTCCCTTGGCCCGTGCCCGGCGCCGCGCGTTCCCCCGGCCCGCGCCGTTGGTGACCGCGCAGCCGGGACGGGCGGGCCCGGCGCCGCTCTGTGCCCGCTGCTCCAGCCCCGGGAGCAGCTGCCGCGGCCTCTGCGGCCTGCCGCGCTCGCCATCGCCTTCAGGGGCAGGCGGAGCCCGCTTGCTGCTGGCTCTCGAGTGTTTCCGCTTGTCTGCTTTGCTTTCCACCAGCCATCCTCATCCTCAGCCACGTTCGCTCGGAGGAAAATTGCAATTTTGCTGTGCTTCTGGATGTGTGTCAGCCGTGTTAGTGGTATTCCTCTGACCGAGCTCCTACGTCTAAAAGTAAAACAAAACAAAAACAAAACAGCAAAAAGATCACAGTGACTTATGCAGCTCGCTTGGCCTCTCACTCGGTCTTCGTCCACGTACTGTAGAGTGTATATAAAATCATGTTTCTGCCTACAGGAGGTGTGGGATATGTATGACAATATGAAACTATGCCCTCCCTGAACATCTCGGTTTTTGAGTCAGCATGAAAGGGAAGTGATTTTTCAGAAGAGTTTTGTTTGCGGAATATATCATATGTGCAAAAATCCTGGGTAGAACTTTGAATGAAATTTTAGTGAGTGAAGGTTTATGTGTGTTTGAAGGCTTCTTGCCATGAAAAATCATAGAAAAACATACATGGTGTTTGGAGACTGGCTGCTCTTGGCTACAGCTCAACTTAGAGGTGTAGCTCCCATTCAGAATTCAAATTGATCAGTAACTACTGTCAGTTTTGCTTGGTAGTGTGTGTGGGTAAAGCACAAATTTTAACCCTGAGTTAAGAGAGAACCTTGTTTGTTGTTTTTCACCTAATAAGTAGCCAGATCTGAAGTGTAAGACAGAAACTGAGAGGGTGGTGCCATGTGCAGTGTGTAGGGATGGATACTGCCATAATATGGTTAATGGTTGTTGAAACTTGTACCTTGAACACTGCTGTGGAGGGAGTGAGAGTAGCTTGCATGAGCTTGGTGTCTTCTGAAATGCAGCTGTCATACAGATACTCTCCAGTATTGGTGCACAAAAGTGTTAAGCATTGATTTTCAGTGGATTCTCTGCAGCAACATCTGAGCAGTGTCTGGGTTATGGAACTCTCTATAACAAAGGATTTCCTGTTTCTCTTTGGCTTTGCCTCCCTAGATTTTTTTAAGGTGATTGTGTTGACTGTTGCAGGTTGCTGATGACAGATCAGTGGAATATGAACTGTTAAAGTACAATGTGGTGTGCTGCCACATTTCTCGAAAGATATAGAAGGGGGTTGGGGTGTTTTTGGTTGCACACTTGGTGTTCATGGGAAGTCTGATCTCTTACGAGTGTGTTGCATAGTTGTTTAAGATAGGGTTTGTTTCGCTGAATTGTGACCGTGTAAAATCTGGGCATCTAGTCCAAGGCTGTGATTTTGTGAACATCTGAGCTCTGTGCTGTGCCAGCTCTGTGCTCCTGAAAGGAGAAAGGCTTGCTCCTCCTCCTGTCTGTTTACTTGGCTCTTTGTTCCTTTCCCCTCATCCGTACCAGCTGCCCACTTTCACTGATGATGTCGCTTGCTGGATTTTTCCATGAGCTCGTGTGACTCACTGACCTCACAGAAAAACTATTGAGTGTCTTCTGCTTGTTTGAGTGTGTTGGCTTCTTGAGTTAAAACTGTTCATGAAGGGGTCTGATGAATGACAAACACAGCAATGGGGACAAAGAAAGGAGGAGTGGAGCCCTCCCGTTCCTGGTGACAGCGAGCTCTTGTGTTGGATTACACTTTTGCGTTAGACCATTGTCTGGTCTTACTGTAGACTCTTGAGCAGGGATGAGAAGGGGTGGTGTTTGAAGAGCTGCTTTTTAAAGAGGCTGTGCTTTCCTTGAGTTTTTCACTCTTTCAGGCAAATAGTTCATTGTTTCAGAAGATCTTGGCTAATTGGATTAGAAAAAAAAGAAGGAGCAAATAAAGAGGTCTGGAGATGCGAGAGAAGCAGGCAGAGGAATTAGACCATGAATTGTGCGAAGAAGCTCTTTGACTTTCACAGATTTTAATGAGAATTTTACTGCTTGAGCAAAACGCGGCACAAGGCTAAATAGTGTCAGTTTTTTTGTTAGTTGCAAAATTATATTCATTGTATCATCTGTCTGTTTCAAACTGTGTTCAGAGACAATAAATTTAAGTGTTTTAAGCGTGGCATGGAAAAGAGAGCCGTGAGTGAGTTACATATGGCACTTGGGAATTACCACTACATGGTGCAGTCATGTCATTTGGTTATGCCAGGTGAACAAGAAGGAAGCCTTGGTGTTGTAAACAAAATGCCATAAAAATTCATATAAAGTAAAAAATCATATTGATATATAATATTTTTCTCTAAATGCAAGTATTCTCACTTTTAAAGAGTTTGTAGCACAGAAAAAGTTAAAATAATATAGCTGAAAAATCTTGCAAAAGAAAAGCCCTTTCGTGATGTGCAGCTATAAAGAGGAGAGATGTATGGTAGGTAATTCAGCAGTGTTTCCCTCTTTAGGAAGAGAAATAATTTGAGAAGAAAGGAAAAACAAAGGTGATTCTTGGAAATGTAATTTATTTACTTCACTTAGGTATTCTACAGTACTACCATTTTAGCTATAGAGTGTGCATTTCGTAGGTTTCAGGACTCTGCACCAATGCCTTTGTATTTATACCTATGGAAAATTATGTTAAGGCTTCATAGTAGGAATTTGGGATGACTGATACAAATTTGCAGTTTGGTAGCTTGCTAAATAAGAAAGTGTAGAATTAAGTTTAAATATGATGGTGGGTGTAGTTTCTTTAAAGTATGTTTTATGCTTCTCCACTTCTTGAACACATCTCCAAGAGAGGAAGAACCTAGTGTTCTTTTAAAGTATTTCTCAAAAACTATGACTGTAGTGTTTGTGTAATTTTGAAGATTATTTAAGGCCTGTTCACTGACTGTGAGCAACTACTGTCCACCATTAGCACAGAAGAGATTCTGGTTGGTAATATACTTAAAGTATTGGTATCCCTAAATGTTGTTGACTATTAGCACTTTACTGCCAGAAATTATTTTGTGATGCGGGGAAAAGAACCCCAAAACAAGACAAAACTTTTCTGCATGTGAATAGGTTAAATATTACTAATTGCTCTTTGTGTTTTCGAGGAAAGAGCTCATGAAGTAATCAAATCTCTGTTTCACAGTTGTCACCAGGAATGCAAATCACGACATCTGCCGCTAGATGTCCCTGCAAGCCAAAAGAGTTTTGTTTCCTTAAATACAACAGGTTTTCGCAGTCTGGAGCATTGTTTTGTCAGCTGCAATTATCTCCCTCTCTTTTCTCCTTTTATCTTTTCAATGAAATCTTCATGCATATGAATACATGGCCAGGTGTGTGTCTTGCGTTGTAATTTGTGCACTTTTTGATAGTAACGAAAGCTGTGAGAAGAGAATATACTTCTCACCTGCAGCAGCTTGGAATAGAGTAGGAAAGGCTGTCTTCCAGTTTAGCTTTTGGCTGACATTGTCTGAGAAAACGTAGCGCTTCCTTGGTGTCTTTGACTTTATCTCCATTATGCCACTTCAAAAATACTTCTTACTTGAGTAAGCAGCAGGATTCAGATCTGACTTTAAATGCTGTGTTCCTAATTCTGAGCTTTGGCTTACAGTTTGATAGTTACATTTAGTATCTACAACATATGAAAGCAAAGTGCTATTGCCTGATTGTTGGGGTTTTTTTGTTGTTTTGGTTTGTTCTTATTGTTTGTGTGGGGTTTTTGCTTGCTTTTAATAGTGATCATGTTAACCCTGTTGATATGCTTAGAAATTCTTGGGGACATGCTGCCTTGAATTTTCTGTGTGCCAGAGCTTTCTCTCCTCTCACATGATTTATTGTCTTTAGCATTACTGACCTGTTCTCCTCGTCCAGCTGTTGGTTTAACAATTGAAAATGTCTTTATATTGAGTTTGAAAATTGCTGTTGTCCTTTGTTTCTCAACAGCCAACAAAATTCAGGGATGAAAAAGAGATTATATTGATTAGGAGGGTCTTCAAAACCTGTATCATTGATGTTTGAAATTGGTTGTGCATTTAGGACAGCCACAGAGGAGAATGTTCCTTACTCTGATTTCTTCCTCTTCGTTCTCTCAGCAAATTTGGGTAAAGCAGAATACAAACTTTCTGTTGTTGCTTTACCTAGACTGATTTTATAAGTGGTGGATTTTTCTCTGACCTTTTCTCATTTTAGCAATGAAGGAAGGAAAAATGTCTTACATTTACACTTTCTTGACATTATCATGTCTTAGTGGAATGGGGTTTTGTCCTGTATTGAAGACAGATTTTCATCTCACTTATAGTTCAGGGGTTTATAAAATCAAATTGAAGTGTTTAAGATACATTCATGAAAGAGTGCTGTGGTAGAAAATATACATGCAACTGTGCATGTAAAGAAGGCAAGGTATTTGTAGTGATGGTAGGGATTTATCATTGTTTCTGTTTGAGTTTTACTTTATACAAACGTACACTTTGCACACTGCAGACATGGACTTCTTAGGCATCAGTCCAATTGTGACAATTATGACTAATTATGCAAAAAGCTAAAATGGCAGAGTAGTTGTTTTCAAGTCTTTGTAACTTCCCTAAAATTCAGCTACAGTCCTCCCTCCCCCAGATCCTGTGGAAGTGTCAGTAATGATCGGATTTATACCTGTTTCTTCAAATATCAAAAAGCACTAATGAGGCATATTAGAATACTTCCTTATTTCTCAGGAACTCTTGATTTGCAGCTTTCTTCACACCATTCTGATATTTTCACATTTTGCAAAAGTCTTTCTGGAAAGGTCACAAGCAACCACAAAATAAGCTTTGAAAATAAGGAAGTGACATATTTCAGAACTGAACTGTGGGCAGGTGTCTTCCAGGCTGTCCCTGATACCTTAGTTCTTCTCCAGATTGGGCTTGGTAGGAATTCAGTAGAGAATTATCTGCTTTTCTTCCAGCTGAAGTACTGGTGTGTTGATTAATACAGCATGTTAGGACAGTGTGACAGACTTTTTAATAAGTAGTAAGAAAAGCTGTGTGTCTGCTATCTGTGACCTCTGTGAACTCTGATTAAAAAGGCATAAATAGGGCATCATGGTTGGAGTCTCAATGTATAGCATAAGTAAAAATAACATGTCTTGTAATGTTTCAGATAGTAGTGCTTGTTCCTATTTTGTATTGACTCCAATGACCTTGATGTTTAAGTGTATTCTGTGCCCCTGGAAGCACTATTACTTCTCTGCCCATGCAGCCTGCCCTGAGAAGAGTTGCACTTCCAGTAAAGGTTTCTAATCTGTGTTAAAGCAGAACCAGGATTCTTCTGTACTTAAAGCAAAAGCAGTGTGTGGAACCTTTGAACTGTGAATGTACTTGAATGCTAATCACATGTCCTTGTATTTGTTCAGGTGTCTTGATCTTCAGAGATGCCAGTGTAACCAGTGGATGGTCTTGTAGATCAGTTATACATTAATTGTCTCCTCCATACTCATCGTCAGCAGTCCTCATAAGATGGATGCTTTGGGCAACCTCCTTCCCCTTGTGGGTGAAAGTGGTGAAGCAGCTAATTCACAGGAAATACTAAAACTTTTGATGGATGAAAAGATGCGAAGTGAGCACCACAAAGCAAATTACCAAACTCTAAGGGCAGAACATCTAAGGTACATCAATTTAAGCAAGTTTCTATATTTGAGTTGTTAAAAGGGGAAGCTAAATGTCGGAAGGGATTTATTTGTATGTGTGAGATGTGTGTTAGCTATTCCTGTGTGTAAGGAGAGATTTTAAGAGATTTTTGTTCATATAGGAAAATAAGCAATTCAAAGTACCTTAAGACGTTGCAGGTGATGTTTCTGCAGCACTTTTTATGCTTATAACTGTGGGATAACTTTTCAATATATTACAGAAAGATGATATTAATAGCTTAGTTCTTATTTGGTGTCCGTATGTTTGCTCTTGTGTGTGAGTCTTTTGAGCTTTAAGGTCTAATTTTAAAAGGTGAATATAAAGTAAATTTTATCTTTCAGATTGCAAGAGGATTATACCAAATCACAAGATGAACTGAAAAGGTTGCTAGTTGAAAAAGAGACTGTACATGACAAATTTCAGCAACTTCTTGCTGACTTTCAAGAGCAGTTGCTGGCTAAAACACAGGAGCTGGAACAAGTGAAGCAGCAGGTGAGATAATTTACTGGAAGGACTTGGGATGTATTATTATCATGTAGTAGGACCATGCATATTTTTCTGTTCATGCAGTATGCATACCCAGCTTGGATATATTTCAGATGGCTTGAAATTCTCCCAGTCCAAGTAATGGCTCTTCTCTAGAGTGACTATGGGTTGAAAATAGTGTTTCCTTGTTTAACAAATCATCCAAATTGTTTAACAAATCATCCTGTTGTTAGGTGTTGTGTAAGGCTCTCAGTCTCTATCCATGCTTGCTCTGCTGTTAAGGGGAGAATCATCTGTCTTGGGGAGTAACTTAGGTGCCTAAATCTGTTAGGACAAGTGACTAGAAAGATAGATATTTGTTTTTCTTTGTGATGACAGCTTTCTTCTTTCTTTTCTTAAAAAAATCCCAAACCAAAATCAAACAAAAAAACTCCTCAACATTGAAGATAACTTGGGTGACACTCTATGTAACTGCTTGTTTCCTTAAAGTAATGCAGGACATGTTCTTAGGAAAAAAATATAATCTCTAACCAAAGGATCCCAGACTCTGAATGGAGGAGATGTGCCTCAGTACCATATCTAGGACTAGTTTCCAGGGACTCCAGGGTACAGATAAGTGAAAGAAAATTAGAATAAATAAGACTATGTCACAGTTGTGGATGAAACTTTTTGTTTTAAACTATTTCTTGGTAGATAGTTTGTTGTGTGAACCCTATCAAGAAATTTTAACAAAATACCTTACAGAATCGAGCTTAAGGCCAGGAGTCTTTCCTGATGGTTTTTTCCGTTTAAACCAGTATCCATGTACCTGTTGGAGAACACACATCTAATGTGTTTTGCAAATAATTGTTTGGTGTTGCTTGTTTTGATTTTTTTGGGTTGGTTCACTTACTTACTGTTTCAGTTAGATATTAATTCTTTATCTTTAATGTGAGACTGCTTTTCCTTCCCCCATCCCCCACAAAGGAGATAAATCTCTTGGCAATTCAGCCTGAAATTTGTGTTGCTTCTATTGATAAATGCTGACATTCCAAATGCTTGTTATCTTCCCAGAATATTTTTAGTTCACTAATACTTTTTTGCTTTTGTAACTACTATTAAAATTTCTTTAGAAAAGCCTAGAAAATTAAGTAAAATTCCTAAAAACATATTTGAAATACCTTATTCCTGGCTATGTGACCAATCACAGTGTAAATAATATGAATGAATATGACTAATTATTTGTGATGCTTTTCTGTTTTAAGGTGCTAACTCCTCAAAAATTAGAACGGTTAAAAGCAAAAATGTATGAGGAATTGGAGTCTCCTATGAGAGAGCGTTATCAGAAGCTAGAAAATGTAAGTCATAAGTATTGAAATTTTATTTCATTTAGAGTAGTGATTGCTGCTTTATAGTTGTTCCTAAAACCTTAGGGAATTAAAACTGAAAGGGGGAGCAAAGTATGGCATCATTTCTCTGGTACTGCTGTCCCAGGCAGGGAAGGTTGAAATCATGGAAGAGGGAGGAGGCAGCATTCAGTTAATCAAAGACAACTTGTGAAGCAATAGAAACATTGCATGGACATTTAAAGGAAATAAATTTGAAAACTTTAATTTTTTTTTTTTCTAATTTAGGAAGTAGAAAAATACAGAACATTATATAACAAACTTCGTTACGACCATACCTTTCTGAAATCAGAATTTGAGCATCAAAAGGAAGAACATGCACATATTTTAGAAGAGAAGAAAATAAAATATGAGACTGAGGTATGTAGAATATTTTAGTAGCTTAGAAAGTATCTCTGACAAAGCTGCTTGAACATTGTGGAACTATTGGTGCTTGAAGCGTTGTCAGTTTGACTGCATTTCGTGTTTGTTTCTATTCTCTTCATTCTCAAAGCACTTCTGTGACTTAGCCTAAGGCTGCCTCTATAGACTTGTTCAGTGATGGGTTGCAATATTTGTGCTATTAAAAGTAAGAATAACTTGCTTTCTGGTAAATGACGTTTGCTTAAAGCTGTTTTTAATCACATTTGTGATTTGTGACATGATGCCAATTTGAAATTAATTATCTGACTGACCAATGGAAGTTTAGGCTTTAAATTACTCATGTGGCAACTTATCAAGGAAGATATATTGTTAATAGCAGGTAAGGGTATGTTTTGCAATGTACTTACCATGATGTTAGTTTGGATCAAGATAGTGATAATCAAAAGGATACTGAAAACTTTGATAACTTTATTTCGTTTGTATTAGCTCCTGAAGAAACCATTTTTTTATTTCTTTGGACTTTCAAAAGTGTATGTAGCTAAATAAATTGTCAGCTTATTTATGTTTTAAATAGATACATCATTGTAAATGAGTTGCAGATGTCATTTGCATATCCATTTAAGTATTTGTCTGGAAGCATATATTCTAGGATGCCAGATTTGAATGTATTACTCCAAACATCAGACAAAAATCAAAGCAATCATCACTTGCAAAATCAATCCAAGTTTGCAAATGTAGTGCATTAAAAACAGAACAGTTGTCCTTCCTGGAGCTAAACCCACATGCTGCTTTACAGCCTGCCTCTCTCATGGGCTTGTTGAGTTTTTGCTAGTCCTGCAGCTAATTAGCACACTTACACAGAATGCAGCTACCTTGAGCCCAGGGCACAGTGTGATCTGGTTTCTCTCAAAGGCTTTTTAACATTCCATGTCATTTTGCACAAGGAGGCTATAAAAACATCCTGATTCTTAAATGATGGCTTGGGCATATAATGCAATTGAATCTCCTCATAAAAGGCATTTGGAGGGCTTTTGCTGCAGAAATCAGGTTTGTTCATAGAGAACACTGGTGAAACTTTTAAAAGGACTGCTGCAGATCAGAGTTTGGACTAATCTCCAAATATGGAGAGAATTCTTACATACCTTTCTTTCTTACTCTTCTGGTCCTGCTATTATATTCAGTCCATGTAACTTATTTTGAAGTGTAACAATCTATGAATTTATGTTTGTTAATTACATTCTCCAGATTGGCTTGTACCTTTTGTAGTACTTTGTGAGAGAGAGTTGGAGTTTTTGTTGTTGTTGTTATTGGGTTTTGGTTTGGGTTTTTTGTTTGTTTGTTTTTTGGTTTCTAGTCTGTCAGGGCCCAGTCATGTTGGCTGTATGGAGTTATTAGCAGATTTGAGTTCTGTTGTAATTATAAAATAGAGGAATCATAAGAAGTTGGAAGAGACTCTTTATACTCCAAAATCTTGTTTAAAATATTGAAGTGTAATGAGATCAGATTGCTCAGGTCCATGTCCAGTCAAGTCTTGAACATCTGCAAGGATGGGGATTCCATTATTTTTCTGGGCAGACTCTTTCAGTATTTAACCATCTTCATCATAAACTTTTTTCACAATACGTAGTTGGAACTTCACTTGTTCCAAATTGTGCCTGTTGCTTCTCCTCCCATCACTGTGCATCTTCTCTGAGCTGTGGCTTAGTTCCCTCAGCTTGTCCTTATATGTCGTATTCCCCAACCCTCTGAACACCTTAGTGGCCATCTGGACTTGACACAAGCTCCAAGTACAGCTTTACCAGTCCTGGAAAGGGGACAAAGGATCGCTTCCCTGGATCTGCTAGTTATCCCTCTGCCAATCTGCCAGGATTGGATTGGGTGCTCTGCTGACTGACCTTTAGCTTGTTGTCCACTAGGACCCCCGGATCCTTTTCCATGGAGATGCTGCCTCCCCTTGCTATGGACCTGTACTGTTGCATTGGATTACTCCATCTCAGATGTGTGTCTTGCTCCTCGTATTGAAGAGGATCCAGTTCTGTCCATTCCTTCAGCTTGTCCAGATTCTTCTGGATAGCAGTTTTGCCTTCCAACAGATTGACCATTTCCCCCCAGTTTGGTGTCAAACTCAAGCTTGCTGAAAGTGATGCCATGCCATCATCCAGCTTGCTAATGAGGACATCAACCAGTGTTGCACTCTGTAGTGTTCTCAAAAAGACCACGCTAATAACAGGCATTCAGGTGGTCTTGCTTTGAATTTCCTACTCTAAGCAAATGAATGTTTAAATGTCCACTGCTACTCTTTTCTGAATTGTTAACTACTGTAAATATTGCTGCCTGACACCTAACCAATGTAAGAAATTTTATTTTTCTGATTAACAACTATCAGATTGCAAGACTGGATAAAGATAAGGAAGAACTCCATAATCAGCTGCTTAGCATTGATCCCACAAGGGACAGTAAACGTGTGGAGGCACTTTCCAGAGAAAAGGCACAACTGTGTCAGAAATTAAAAGCCTTAGAAGCAGAAGTCGAAGAACTAAGAGCAGAAAGACACAACAGTGTTGTGCAAGCAGAAAATGTTCAAAGAGTACAAGCACGACAGTTAGCTGACATGCAGACCGTGATTCGATCTCTAGAGGTAAGATTTTCTGTTCTTATTTTGCCTCCCTGTAGAGTGCAGTAAGAATAGCACTTGGCCTGACAGAACTGTCACAGAAATCACTGATAATTTTGCCATTGACTCCACAATTTGAATTTCTACATTTCAGATTTAAAGTCAAATTGTAGTTGACTGGGAGTCATGCACTGCCAGTTCAACTTTGGAAAGTCTCTCAACTGAGAGACTATGCTGAATGGTTATCCTTTCAAAACAAGCGAGTCATATCCATATTTGTAGTCAGTAAGAGGGTCATGTCAACCCTTGCCACTTAGCTGGACTTAGAAACCAATATGTTAATAATCTACTGCAGTAAATTCTTTATTCTTTTCAAGAATGTCACATGATGCACCCCTCTTTAGTCCCTTCATCATCTGTCATTGTCCTATGCCTCTTCTTGCTCCACCACATTACTGCAGTTGTTTATTACTCAGCTGTTGCTCTCCTTGGTATTTCTGGACTGTTGCACTTTTCCCAGGATTCTACTGTATTCCTCCACACCTTCTGTCAGTCCTTGCTGCCTCTCTAGGCAGTGAGCCTCTTCATCTAGATTTTTTGCACAGTTGCAGCATGCAGATAGATGGTTCTTTTTTTTTTTTTTTTTTTTTTGTTACTATTATCAGTGCTGTATACTTCAGTTACAAAATGCTCTGATCTCAACTTAAAAAGTGCTGTAATCTTCTTAGACAGCTTTAAAGAGAGCCCTGCTGAAAACAGAAGTGTTTAGAAAAAGCAAGGTGAAATCATGTATTAGATTATCTTTTTGATGTTCACTAAAGATCAGGGTCTTGTCTTGTAAAGATCAGAGTCTATAATGCAGAAATTGCATTTTATTTCCTCTCCAGGATGTTAATTTTTCCATCAGTATAACGGCATAGGCCAGCATATTACACTTTGTGAACACTAATTGTAGTTATACTGTTATAGCCCAGTAATTTAGTGGTGAGCACACCTGCTGCGTCCTAAGTAAGTCAGATTACATCACTCCTTATCAAGGAGGATTGAAAATGGGAGTGATTCTGTGTAGGAGGTGTTAGTAAAAATAGTTGTGCCTTTCCAGTAAAATTCAAGACCCTTGTTGTATTGGAATATATGATAGAACAAAGTTGAATCTTTATATATAATACTATATATTATAATGAGACAGTAATATCTGAAAGCCCAGATCAGCCAAAGGTTTCAAATGAGTAACAAGAAGCAACCCAGCTCCAAAAATCCTAAAAATGCTTCCTTCATTCAAGGCAGAAAAGAAGTCTGCTGAACTGCAGGTTGATCGCATTGAGAAAGAGCTGCAGATGAGTCATGAGCAAAACATTCTCTTAACTAGCAAACTCCACAAAGCTGAAAGAGAAGTCAATTCCTTAGCTGCTCAAGTAAGTACTTTTATGGTGTCTAAAATATATTTTTCACATCCTTTTATGTTTTTCTGCTTATATTTTAGACTAGAAGTTACAATGTCATCTGCTGTGACTTAAAATAGATATGGAATTTTTCCCTCAATTCCAGTTGAAAGGCAAAGAATATATGACTTTACAGGAGATATGTCATACCTGAAAGTCTCTCTAAAGATTGAGGTTATGTTGTTACTATTCCTTCTTCTAGATCTTTTTCCTGAACAGAACAAGACTTGTGAAGTGGTATCTTTATATTCATGTTTTCAATGTTCATGAAAACAGTCAGCCTAAAACTGATCTTTCTATCTTTCTTTTTTTTTTTTTCCGGAGGTCTTAAAAACTATCCTCTGAATGGGCTGTGTTAGCTACAGGAAGCAAGCTGCATTGGAATTACTTGTGGAGATTTAGGTTAGATTAGAAGCAGAGTAATCACGTTAGCATAGCTTTTTTCTTTGGATAATGCCAGCATAGCTTGTACAGAAACATTTCAGTACAGAATTGCATCACAGCATTTTAAGTTGACCATTGTCTTAAAACATATTTGAGTGACTTTGTTGTGTTGGCACTAGGTCTTAGAGGTTTCGTTTTATGATTGTATGCTTTTCCTTTTTTTTTTTCCTTTGAGATCTTTTTACAGTGCATATTTGAGTGCTAAGTATTTAATTTTGGTGATTCATTAAAAAAAGTTTTAATTTACCACAGGAATAAGGTGTAGCTATACTGCTATTTAAAGCCTCTTTATGTAATATACCCTACTTGGCCCCCATGAATGCTAAAGAGGAAGGGAAAACTTCTGGTAAAGATTTTTCAGTCATTTCCCAGAATATAGAGAATATTGTTACAGTCTTTATTTTTGTATCAACTGATCTTCTCTGCTCCCCTCCAGAAGCAGGAAAAAATAAAATATTACAGTCATGTTTCTCAAAGGGAGGAAAATAAAAGCTTTATTATAGTAATCTCCACCTGCTTCTGCTCCCACTCAAACCTATTCCTGAGCACAGGTGCATGTTTGTCCTCTGGATTTTCTGCCTTAAAAAAGCCACCTTAAATCTTTTCAAGTTGCCCTGAATGTTATCAACTTGATATATAAGCAACTAAATCTTCCATGTAGTTACTTAATAAGCTACTGTGTCATTCTTAACCTTTTGCCACTTGTATATGCAAGCAGGTTGTAATTACATTTGTCATTGTGAATGGATTTTCATTATAAGTGCTTTTCTCCAGATATTTAATTCGCATTGACCGTGTAATTACTGCGTTCAAATGCCTAAACTATAGAAAGTTTCCATGCAAGCAGTAATTTTCATTGATTTGATGTTCTTAAGGCTCCTACTTTTATGAGGCCATTTGATGTGTCTGTAGAGCAGTATTTGATTTAAAATGCACTTCAAGACTATGCAGACCTGGATTTTGAGAAATTGAGTAGCACTCCAGGAGGCCAGGGAGACTATAAGTAGTTACCAAATTGAAATTACTTGGGGAAGTAGTTGATATTCTGGCTTTGGATATCACTGTTTTGATTTACTTGTGGAGATTCAATTTAATTTTATTTTAGCTTGATTCTGAGGTATCTTTAGTCAGAAGTAAAGTAAATATACATAAATTTATTATAGTTAATTTGACGTTGGTTTTTACTAACTCATAGGTAAAAGAACTTAAACATTCACATAAGTTGGAGGTAACAAATGTCAAACTGGAGGCAGCAAGAACAAAGAGTGAAGTAGAAAGAGAGAGAAACAAGATTCAAAGTGAAATGGATGGTAAAGTATGAAATTATTTTGTAATTATTTCATCTATTTACTTCAGTTAGAATAATACAACTGTTTTTTTGTCTGAATGCTCCCCAGCAGTCTTCAGCTTCTACTTCTGGTCTAGGTGATAGATCTGACAATTCATTTGGTATTTGAAATAATTGTGTTGTTTCACTTGCTCTACCAGGCAAAGAACAATTGAGAGCAGTTTTTCATTTATGTAAATTAGTGCATTTGTGACACAATTTGAGCATAATCAGTTTCAAATTATGTACTTCATATGGTTATTTTTTTCTATTATTGGTAAATTCTTGAGTCTTTCATACTCTGCTTGAAACCGTATCGTGCCACAGAGCTTCAGTGGTTGGGTTTTTTGATTCTGTGTCTGTGGAATTGATACCAATTCCGTAAGGCTGCCACATGAAACAAAATACAACACCTAGCTCATTCTTTGAAGGGAACAGGCATTGCTGTAAGCTACCTGATGCAGCTGAGTATCTAGGCAACTTGAAATAGCTTTCTAGAGTGAAAAGGCCAAAGCTTTCTAGTACTAGTTGTGTTTAAATCACACAACTACACAATTACACCGTTTTAAAGGGAACTGTCCTCATTGATTGGCCATAGCCCCAAAACAGTACATTTGTCTTCCTGAAATAGTTGTTTCTGTTCACTTGCTTTAATAGTAAGTTCACTAAGAGCAATGAAAAAGTGATGTTTTCTGTGTTGACAATATGCTTACAGTGTACTGCAAACTAGAAATGTTGGCTCTGTGAAATATGAAACTGAATACAGACAAGATTTAAGTTAACCTGAACCAACTGTGGAATTCTATTTGCATTGCTGAATTAGCTGAATAACCAGGAGTCACTGTTAGAGCATGTTGGGTTATTTGTCAGTGAGTACAGGTGTCAGTTACAAGATTTTAGTTTGTATAATTTGTCCCTGCCTATGAAGTCATGGTTCTAGAAATGTCTCATTTGGTAATATAGGTGGATTAAAATTGAGATTTGTTGTTGCCCAGTTACTGGTTTCAATGACAACCAGTTTCTGTTTACTGTAAGCTTTTTCCGAAAATGAAAATTTTCTTGCTTGACCTTTGCATAGCTGTTATGGAACAGACACAAATGCTTTGTATAAATTGCTGTGGAGTTTAAATCTGTAATAATATTAACTGTTTAATTACTATCATTTATTAAAGTAAGAAACTCTCATAGACAGTTATTCCAGTGTAATGGTTACTTTTCAAAAGTTTTGGAAATATAACTGTTATACTTAGAAAGGTCTCTTCTTGTTTTCTTGTGTTTTGCTTTTTTCTCCTTCCCCCATTAATTCTGTCATTTGAACTGAGATTTTTAGTTCCCTTTTGTGAATTTATAAAGTTATTTGAATATAGGTTCCTAGGAGGTTCTTACCAATAATGACATGTTTAACTTTTTTAATGTATAATGCAGGATTGCTGTCTGACAAGGAAATTCTTACTGCAGCTGTTGAGCGACATAAAGTGCTCTTAGTGGAAAAGGATCGGGAGCTAATTCGTAAAGTGCAAGCTGCCAAAGAGGAAGTTTTTGACAATATTGCAGCCTTACAGAATGAAAAGTATGTCTACTGATTGCCTCCTCAGTTTCTAAAAGAGGATGGTTTTGTGATACTTTTAAAAATATCACTCTTAACTAAACACTTCTGACATTTTCTAGTGATTCTTGTGTGTATGTTGAATAATGTTTTAGGTTAGAACTCGAAAACAGACTAGCTGATCTAGAAAAGATGAAACTGGAACAAGATTCTTGGAGGCAGTCTGAAAAGGATCAGTATGAAGAGAAACTACGTGCTGTGCAGATGGCAGAAGAATCTAGCAAAAAGGAACTTCAGCGTTTGCGGTAGTGTGACTTTTCTAATCTAATCTTAGCACAGACTTCTCATTTTCCCTCCTTAATGTCTTTACAGTAGACAGTATGAAAGCTTACTATTCATAGAGACAGAAGTCTTCATTATGAAGTGTTCACTGGTGTAGATTAAACAGGATTATCTTTTGCACTACGTAAAAAAGAGTGCAGAATTAAAAATTAACTGTTTGAGATGGTGACCCTTTTCATCCAAACCTTTAAGTGTTATTTTCAATGACCCTTTTGAAGTAATAATTTGGCAATACAACTTTGTTAAAACTAGTTTAGTGCTGGCTGCTGACATAGCCCCAGTGTTAGAGTAAATAATTTCTCATTCCACAATGGCACCATAGCAGAAATTGGCAATCTGAGACCTAATATGATATCTCTGAGTTGGTTATTATGGTTGGGAGTTTACTTAGCTTACTAAAGTTGAAGGTTAGCATGATAAAATTAATCATACTCCAAAAGTCTTATTCCTATGTGAATTCCAAGAATGAATAGAAATATATTTTCAGTGCTTTTTAAGTTAAATATTTATTAGCCTTCCAAATAATGCTATTTATTTGTCAGGCTGATTTGTCCTAATTTATAGCATTGGAATTTTGATTAGATAAAAATAAGGATGTCTTACACAATTTTAGATTAAAAATTCAACAGCAAGCTATGCAGACAAAAGAGCTGGAAGAAAAGAGATGTGAAAATGCTGATCTGAAACAGGTAAGGTTTTATTGCATTTTAATGTTTTATAAAGAAATACATTCTTTCCTGTAGTTACCATGTCCTGCGTTTGAAGATTAGATTGAATTTTTAAGGCTTTTTTTTTTTCCCTGGAGGGATGAAATGTGTACTTCAGATATTTAAAGGAGAAGTGTTCAGAAATCAGTTGTGCTTTCCTGGACCTCTATAAATGGATTACAGTTTTTTGCTTCATGTGTTTTGTGGGTAACAGGGATTTCAAAGCTGAATGTTTATAGACTGGTATATTGAATATGGTTATGCACTATTTAACTGGAGATTCAGTTGCCATGGAGACTTATAAATTGTTTCTAGGTAATGCTTTGCATTTACACTGCGTCTCTCATCTGAGGTTCTTCAAGTGTTTAACAGATGTTTCATAAATGAACAAACTAGTGTAAAGAGGTATATTTCTATTGCATAGTCAATTGATGGCAGTGTTGAAAACCAAACCTATTTTTTTTAACTCCTGCTTGCCTGTGATATTATTTAGTAGGTAATAACAATAGCTGTGCATCAAAGTACTCTGCAAGCTGTGTGCACTTGAAGTTTGAGACACTTATTTTTTCCTCCAGAAATCAGAAATTGGGGGATCTAAGTGTCCATGTGAGGGGAGGAAAAGGAAAGGGAAATGATCATTTGTGTATGCTGGCTGCAGAGGTTGGAGTTTTCAGTGCTTCCTTGTTTTGTGAACTGATTGATACACTCCCTGTTGGCTGTAACACTCAGTATGTTATGGAACAGAAGAGCCTGGAAAGCTCCACAGCTCTGCTGCTAAATATTTCGTGGTCCTCGAGTTCTGTTCAGGCCTGGGGCTGAAGTGTTGGGTTTCTGAAGTTCTGGGGGACACTTCAGTGGCTGAAGCATCCTGCCTATCTTTCTCATTTTAACTACAACAGAAACCCTTTATCTTGTAGTGATTTACTGTAAAGCTTCTGGAGAAAGTGTTGAGTAAAGAGAAAAGAAACGAGTAAAAAAGGCTAATGAAAAGCTAAAGCTAGTTGGTGTCTCCATTTTGCATTGTCTCAGTATCTCAAAATCAGTTGCTGGTTATTTGCATATCTTCTGAAATAGAAAAATTCTTTTTTGTTTTGGCAGCAAATAAATGATATCCAACTCCAGCTTGCCTCACTTTCTCAATCAGAAAAAGATTTGCTGGAATCTAATCAAAAGTTGAAGGAAATAATAGAGAGATTGAAACAAGAATGTCAACATGCAAGGGCTCAGGCAGAGAAAGCTCAACTGGAAACAGAGAAGTAATTTTTTTCTTTTGGCTTTATTTTTCATGCTGCTTGTGTTCTTCTCATATGGATTACTTAACTGTGGATTGTAGATTCTGAATAAAGTCAGAAAGTTAAAATGATCAGGAAATATTGAACAGTTGTAAAAAATGGCTGTACATTCTGTGGGCATAGCATGTATAAAAGCTTTCCTCATATCAACTTTAAAAACAGAGGAGTTTGTTTCCATTGGTTTCCATTTGTATCTGTTAAAATTAATTATTGGTTAATGAGATACACTTCTTGCATAAATTGAAATTCTACTTGACTGAAGAGGGTGTCAAACTTCTATAGGTATAAATGGATCTAGAGTTTCAGAGAGTTCTTTTAAGAGTGTTTAAGCTGTATGTGTGAAAAGAGCATTCAAGCATTGTATTATGCATGATAAGGTTACACAGTCCCAGTCAGTATATGTGTGAATACTTCTTTCCCTTTCCCACTAGCTACTTTTAGCTGATATGAAGTAAGTAAAAGCTTATAAAATATCTTCTAGTTCCTCTCATCAAAATTAAAAATAATCACTTTCCTTTTTTTGCACAAGCTTGACCGCATGTCAACAAAGTATGACAATAAATGATGAAGGAAGCCTAATTTTATTCAGATTCCATACAGAAATGAACACCTTCCTGGAATTTAAAGATCAGTTTGTCAGTCTGAAATGGTTTTTCAGAATTTACTAGTTTAGTAACCCAATATTTGTCAAACTAGTACTGGATTATTGTGTGGTGGGTCCTTCAAAAAGTTGGTGTCCCAGATTAAATGCAACATTTCCAAAGGATATTATGTAACTTTTGTTTTAACATCTCTTTTCCTATTAATTGGTGCTGCAATTGCTATGTTGTCATTTGTTTAAGTAGTGCTTTTCAATTCAACATTTGAAGATATTATTGCATTTGGATGGCAGAGTATGTCAAAAGCACATTAAATATTTGGATGTTTGCTTTAGGGAGGTGTACTCACATGTTGAGTGAGATCATTGCTGTTACTTGAATGAGGCTGTCATTGTCATTTACATATTTATGGATCACAAAACAATCAGGATTAGTTTTTCCTGGGAAGGCAGTGGAAGGAATTTGTCAGTCCTCAGAGATCATTGTATGCAAGTATGTAGGTACTGAGAGATGCACTAAGGTTGGTACTGCAGAAATGAAGCAGCTTTGTAGCCTGCATGTAATTCCTGCAGGCCTGTGCCATTGCTACCGTGGAAGCCTTGGGTCATGTTCCCATTGTTTTTGTGAATCTGTGAGTGATAGAACCTCCTTCCTCAGTTCAGTAAATTCTTATGAGCTTGAACACCAAAGAGTTAATTGCACCAAAGCAAGAGGAAGTGAAATAGGGACCAAAAGATGAGACAAGAAGATAAAAAGTTCCAGATAAATAGTGCCAGTTGAGCATTGAGCATAAGTAGGCAAAGCTGCTGCATATCTGGCTGTGTCAATCTTAAGCTTGGAAATCAAAATGTGAAAGGAGAAAAACAGCTGAAGGCAAACTATGAGCCTGATACAGATCAGAGATGAGCTCAAACAGGGACTTGTTTAGCATTTTGGGAACAATGTTAGTGGCATTTAAACCAAACAACAACAAAAACCGAAACACAAAACACCTCTAGAAACCCTCACACCTAACTCAAGCATTTTAAACCATTGCTTCAGCTGAAATCCTTTAACTGCTAAGCAGTGCTCATCCAAAGTGCTTTGGTTCCTGGGTGCTAGTAGTTATTTGCAGTCCAGAGTGAGGTACAAGCCATGCTGCATCAACTAGAAGAGCCATGACAGGTGACACAGGGGCCAGGACTCTGTTTCCCAAGTGACAGTGGATGATGCCCAATATTTCTACTGTGGGGAAGGGAGAGGTGGTTTGGTGAGAAATTTATGGAGATGCATTCAGAGTCCCTGCAGGGAAAATGCATCTACCTGGGACTGGAGTAGTAGTGGATGCACTAATACCAGGCCTTGGTCTTCTTAAAATCTGCTAGATAGAATCTCACCATTTGATTTTAATTTTTAGCAGTAATGTAATTAAATATTCCATTAGTTCTTGCCTGCTTTGGCTCGCAATGCAGGCAGCCCAAACAAACAAGGCAGCATGGAGAAATGGCTCCTTTCCTGTATACTGCTGGAGAACACAGCCTAATTTTTATGTGTTGTAACCATGCAAAAGTCTAAACAGATAACATATGCCTTTGGTGGTGTGTGTTCAGCTAGAATGTTGTCTAGAAACCATCTATATTAGTGGGAGCTTCTTGTTGAGCTGGTGTTTGTTCTGGTTGGGAACACGTCCTAAGCAAGTCTGTTATGAAGATTTAGTAGACCCCATAGGGCAGCACCCTGCTCTCCTAAACAGAGACGGTAGTTGTCAACAGTTCTGACAACTGATGTTTGGAATAGGCATCTGCTCTTGTGTTCTACCATGATGGTTTGACCTGAATTGAGGAATTTTCTCTGGGGGGTTTGGCAGCATGCTGATCCAACAAGACACCAACAATCAGCTTTTTGGAATCAGTTTTCAAAATTTGCTAGTTAAAGAAATCCTAGGATAATGCACAGGTTGAAATGTCGTAGTCACAATTAGATTGTTAACATAATAAAATTTACATCAGATCCTTTAAGTATATAAAAGTAGGAGTTGTGAAAAGATGCATCTGTTTTAAGAGCCTTAAGGTATTAACTGAATGTGCTGCATTGTATGACCTCTTGATTTTTTTGCCCTGATTTTTCCAAAGGACTTCAGAATACCAGCGTATGGAATGGCTGCAGGAGAAGCATGTGCTTACACAGCGTGTCACAGAGTATGAAGAGAAATACAAGCAAATGAAGAACAAGCTATGTCGAGCTGCTGTTGCTCAGAAGAAGGCACGTTGTCTCTTCCTTTTTGAATGATCCACCCTGTGTAAAGTTCAGCTTTATGTTGGCCAGCTAGAATGGTTTCAATGTTAAGAGTTTATTTGCAATCTACTGTATATAATAACTAAATATATTGGGTTCTTCAAGATTAGCATAGAAATAGGTTGAATGACCTGCAAAATAATATTACAGCCAACAACTTTGTTATAATGCCATCAAAGATTTTGTGAGCCTTTCTTTGCACATACATGTGCATTGATTGTTAAGAGGTGAACCCCTTGATGAGAGAGGATGATGATACTAGATACTAGACAAATGATGTTCTACTTTTCCTTGATGGAATATTAAAATTTTATTTCTTCTCCTAAGCTTACTTTTTAAGAAATAATAAAGACAGGTAGAACCTCAAGATTAATGAGCAGTGTTATACATTGAACGTAGGTTATGAAACCTACCAGTGTCTTTTAAGGTCATGGAAAGTTAAGATCAGTATGAGAAAAAAAGCCATAAAAACCAAACAACAAAAAGACCCAACAAAAACCAAAACAAAAACAAAAACAGGAAGCATACTTTTTTGGTTATGCTTATGCTTGTTTCTATGTGTCCATTTAAAGGATGACCATTGTGATTCTCAGATACTGCTAATGTTTGTTAGTACAGCTGGTCACTGACCAACAACTGACTGGCAGTTGTGCCTCTTTCATTCCCAGCTATGGATCATTTTCCATTTCTTCTGCTTCCCAACATGGCAATCTAAGCACCTTCAAACAATACAGCATTTCTTCTTAAAGAAGGAAACTCCTATAAAGCATCACAGCTTGAAACCACATACAGTTTAGATTTAATTTTTACAGGATCTAATCTGTTAAGGTATTACTTAGCTGTTTGAAATATCTGTTTTACAGAGAAAAACTCTCAATGACAATAAACAAAGGAGGATGCATGAGAAAATAGAACTTTTGGAAGCCAAAATGGAAGAACTAGAAAAGGAAAATCAAGTGTTAAATAGGTAATTAACTTTGCTTTATCTTAGCTTGAATAATTACATATGCTCAAGGTATGACTTACAAATATGGAGTATTTTTGAAGATACATGGTACCTATGTTAGTAACCGGAGTCCAGTCTAGTGGCCTTTACAGCATTCTTTGAATAGATTCTGTTTAGGATGGGCAGCTGAGATCTTATGAGACAGTTGCAGGGCTGTCTCTTCAAGAAGAAAAAGAGAAAAAAATACCTGATAGGTGCAGTTGCAGGAATCCCTTTAAAAGAAGGAAGTGAACAAGACATCAGAATTGCAAGAGAAACAGACATGGCATCCTCTTTGAACGGTGAAGTCCTGGTTTTTCCCTCTTCATTGAGCCCCTATGGAGGGCTTGATTTTAATAACTAATGTAGCTTCACTGACTCACTACTGTGAATGGTAATAAAAGCTTAATTTATTTTATGTAAACTCTAATCTATAATAGAGCAGATAGCTAAATATGTAGAGGGGCATTTAGACAGATGTGTAGGCAAAAGAACATACACAGATCTACCTTCCAGTTCTTCTGAGTAAGGATAGGTGGAAACTGTAGGTGTTAAACAGCAGAGCACTCGTGGAGAGCTGTGCTGCTGTGTTGGGATAACAAAGATCTTGAGCAATAAACCATCTGTTATTTCCTAGACAGAATGTTTCCTCTGAAGAATATGCTCGCCTCCAGAAGAGGCTGAAGGACTTGCAGCGTCGGCACAATGAGTTCCGGAGTATAATTCTGAGTCCTGACATACCGGCACTCAACCCAGTCGGTGTAACCCCATCGTCTGCCGGGCCTCCTGGGCCTGCAGCGTCCTTCTCCTTTCTTCAGGTGGGATATAGCATAAGCTGTGAAAATAATACAGCAAAAGAGGCTACTGAAATAGTTCTTTTTTACTGACCTTAGTCTTAAGGAAGGCGTATTTCATCTTTGAACAGAAGTAAGAAATTTTGAGTTGTCTGGAGATGTTCCTTCCCTTCATCGCAATAGGAAGGAGTACTTGAAAGACAAAGGAAAACGTTATGGAATGTAACAAGTTTTAGCCAATTCTCCATACTTTGTTCTTCCCCTCAGAGGCTTCAAATGGCTCCTTCTGAGCAAGGAATGCTACTGTTGTTCTCATACCATGGTTTCATTATTGCAAAGCAGTATTGCTGCTTTTGATTTCTTGTGTGGTTAAAAGTCTTAGGTTGAGCAGCTGAGGGTGAAAATCTCTCTGGCTGAGGTTGAGTGGGTTGACTCTACAGATTCATGGTTACTGAGACCTCAGGTTTATGTGCTCCTTCATCTGAGAGGAGGAACATCTGCAAATGTATTTCTTCCTGATGCTGTTCATCAAGAATATCAGAATAATACCCGTGAAACATTGATGAGTAAAATTTAACAAATATGGATGTTCTGGACTTTACAGTTTTTATTTTCCTTAAAGAAAATGAATGTATTGCTCATTTTGGTCCCTTGTGTGTAAAATGTAATAGAGCCACATTCTTTTTCCTTTAAATTTCAAGGAGGAGCAGCATCAAAGAGAGCTTGCCCTGCTTGGCAAGCGATTGGAAGAATTAGAAACCAGACAAAGAAAACAGCTGGAAGATCTTGGACCGTCTAGAGAGCGGGTAATGGTGGGATGTGGGGACTTGGCAAGAAATAAGATCACTGGGGAAAATGAAGCACAAAGTGAGGACTCCAAATAAAATCTGCATACTCTTTGTACTGTTAGCTTTCAATAACTTATCCTTTGTACATGCTTTTCATATTTTGCCAAAAACATGGTTGTGTGTGCCTGAATAGCATAAAATATATTCTGCATAGTTACCCCTTTGTGGCTCAACTTGTTTTACTGCTGTATTGAAGGACCAGCAGGTCTAAGGACTTTTCTCACTGGGAATCATACAAAGAATATGCAGGGTTGCCATTCATGAGGAGGCTACACCCTGAATTTGTGTTACCAGTGCAATGATATTTAGCATAGCAGCAGTTACAGGCTCAATAATGAGATTCAATTGCAGACTTTTTCTGGTCCACTTGACTTCCCAGTTCTCTGAAGTGCTGCTTCTCTGGGCATGTGTAGGGGAAGTGAAGTGCCTTCCACTATAAGCCAAGAGCAAGTTTGGGATGATTTGATGAAGCTGAATAGCCACAAGTCTGTTGGACCTGATGTGCATCTCAGGGCCCCGAGGGAACTGGCTGATGTTGTTGCTTGTTTGGACATCGTGGCAATCAGGTGATGCCCTCAGTGACTGGAAAAAGGGAAACTATGCTCCCATTTTTAAAAAGGGAAGAAAGGATGAACCATGAAACTACAGACTGGTGTGCCTCACCTCAGTGTCTGTGATGATCATGGAGCAGATCCTTCTAGATGTGCTGAGGCAAGTGAAAGACAAGGAGGGCAGCCAAGGTAGCCATCATGCCTTTTCTGTGGGCAAATTGTGCCTGAGCAATATGGCCCTGTATGATGGAGTGACAGCAACGGTTGACAGGGAAACACCAACAAATGTCATCATTTAGACTTCTGTGAAGCCTTTGGTACAGTCCCACATGACATGGCTGATCTCCAGACAGAAGAGACATGGATTTGATGGGTGAATTGTCATTCAGTGGATAAGGAATTGGCTGGATGGACACAGGCAGAGTTGTAGTCCATGGCTCCATGTCCAGGTAGAGGATGGTGCTGAGTGAGGTCCCTCAGAGCTCACTCTTGGGACTGATGCTCTTCAGTACCTTCACTGATGTCTGGCAGTGAGGTCAAGTGCAGCCTCAGCAGGGTTGCTGACACAACAGAAGGAAGGGCTGTCATCCAGACGTGGGCCCATGGGGACATTATGTAGTTCAGCAAGTCCAAGTGCAAGGTGCTACATCTGGGCAGGGAAAATCCCAAATGTGACTATGGACTGGGAAAAGAAGTCACTGAGACCAGCCCTGCAGAGAAGGACAGTGGAGTTCTCATGGATGAAAGGCTGGTCATGAGCCAGCAGTGTGCATTCACAACCCAGAAGCCCAACCACATCCTGGGCTGCAGCAAAAGCAGCATGGCCAGCAGGGAAAGGGAGGCTTCAGGAAGACATTATCCTTCCAGTATCTAAAGGGGGCTATAAAACTGAGGGGGACTTTTTTCTATGTCCAGAGAGTGTCAGAGGACAAAGGACAACAGTTTTAAACTGAAAAAGGGCAGGTTTCAATATTAGGAAGAAATCCTTTACTGTGGAGGTGGTGAGGCACTGGAACAGGTTGTCCGGAGAAGCTGTGGATGTCCCATCCCTGGAAGTGTTCAAGGCCAGGTTGGATGGGGTTTTGAGCAACCTGTAATAGTGGAAGGTGTGCCTGCCCATGGCAGAGGGATTGGGACCAGATGATCTTTGGTCCCTTCCAACACAAACCATTCTGTGATTCTGTGAACTATTGCCAAGATCCCTTCTCAATAAGGTTTGTTTTTCAGTTTTTTTTCCATAAAGTCAAAACATTAAATAACCTTAGCACAAGAAACTTTGAAAATTGTTTTACAAGGTTTGGATTGTTTAAAATAAAACTGACATTTAATATAAAAATTTAAAACAATTTTTTATAATGCCTTTAACACTTGATAATATCCTCTTACTCTTTCAATGTGAAAGTTAATGTATGCTACTCTGGGTTGCAGTTTTGATCACTAACAATGCTGTAATCAACATCTAGGTTGATATTTTGATGCAGATAAAAGGGATAAAATGAAATTTTAAAAGCACTGAAAACTTCTATTTGTTACCCTTGACAATGTGCCTCTTGTATTTCTATAATGGGAATGGGCAATAATTGGATTTTTTAATATAATATAGCAGAGATTAGTATAATAAATTGCCTTTGCATTAAGTAAATGTAAGTCTGTATTTATTCCTACTCTAATTTGTTAACCACAACAAAAATATTGATTCTAGGCTGAATATATTTTTTTCAGTTCATTATCAGTCCAGAAATTTGTGAAGGATCAATTATTTATCTAAATTTTTTTTACCTGATAATCCAATAATGATTACTCTCCTGGAACTGGAGGAATTTTTGTTATCTAGGTTTTTGTTTGTTTGTATTTGGTTTGTGGTCATTGTTGTTGCTTTCAAAGTACTGCACAGAGAGAATACACTGTGCAATCTCTTGTAATAGGTTATTGAGTATTGCTGTTAGACTGTAGGAATAGCAAAGGAATGACACTGGCATTGACTCAACTCTTCTCTCCAGAGGCTGCATTTTTCACTTTCCACAGTCTGTAAGTATAAGGATTTGTCTTGGTTCCAGCCAGGACAGGGTTAACTTTTGCAGTACCAGGGGGCTGTGCCTGGGAGCTGGGGTTATTCTACACTACCTCTTTTTCCAGGTTCAGGGTCAGCGGATCCTTTTGGCTCATGTAGCATGCCAGGCTCCATGTAGTGAGCAACCACGTGTAAATCTGCCTCCCTTCTACCCTCGGCCATTAGTATTGTTCCTGTTACTGATCATTTTCTTATCTCATTGCTGTTTCCAGTAAGTTCTTCTTATCTCATGATCTTTACTTTTTCTGCATCCAGTTCTACTCTCCATCCTGCCTCAGGGGAGGGGAGGTGAGGCAGTGGGAGAGCAGAGCGTGCTTTCCAGTGTGTCAGTGGGAGAACTAAATTAGGGAATACCATTCCTAAACCAGAGTTTATGCATTCTTGGGGAATTGTTAAACTTCTCTGAGGAAAACAGTGTAGCTATTGGAAGTAACAGGAGCTATTTGTGCTGCTCCTGCATATGAACCTGTACACAGTAACTCTCTGTGCCTGAGCCAGCTTTGCCAAACGGGATGGTCACCAGGATGTACCAGCACGGAACCGCTGTCATCAGCTTTGTGTTTCTGTCCCCAGCCGTGGCTGTGTCAGCAAGGTGCTCTCTGATGTCAGGGGACTGGGGAGGTTCGTACAAACCAGGTAAGACTTGGAGGGCAGAAAAAGGGTAATGGCAGGAGGAGGAATGATGGTCAGCACTTGGTTTGTGGGCTACCTTTCCCAGTTGGTCCCAGGCCTTTTGTGTGAAAGCTTATTTCCTGTCCCTTAAGCACCTTCTCCTGAAAGAAGGATTATTGGGTTATCATCTTTTTTAATGTGTTTAGTTTTTTAAAAGAATCACCACCCTCAGAGCTGTTAAGTGGTGCAGTTGAAGTGAAAATCCTGAAGGCTGTGTGGAGGTGTGGCAGGCCTTTTCCACCTTCCCACAGGTGGGAAGGCAGCTGGGAATCCTCTGGCCCAGGGAATCCCCCTCCATTCAGACTCTGCAGCTGCTGGAGTTTAGGCCAGTGCCTACCCTCCCCAGCATCATCAGAAGTTATATTCTACCTTCCTGTTCCTCTTCCCAATTTCAGGCTGATGGAAGTGTGCTGTGCTGAGCTGCAGGGCTGGAGCTACAGCACTGCTTCTCATCTGATGCCACTCTGTGTCTTACACTCCATTCCTTGCATGACCTTGCCTTGTTACCAGCTGTGTTTGCTTTCTTGTAACCATTTTAAAGTGAACAATCAAACTAACCTCCAAATGCTTTTATTCTAGATAAACCCATACAAACACCAACATGTATTTGTCTTTGCACTTTTTTAAACCATTCATTTGAAACAACAGATTAACTTCTGTACAACAGGAATTACTTTACACATTAGTAAGATTTGACTTCAAACTAGATGACTGCAAAATAATGCTCTGTAAGCTAGTGTTAGAAACACACTGTTTGCCATAGCAGTTTGCCTGTAAACATGGAAAGTAAGTTGAGGAGAAGTTTGCTTTTCATTTCTGAGGATGTGATTAGAACTGTTGTGTTGCCATAATAGTCAGAGGTGGTTCTTTTTCTCTGTGTGACAGTAATGGCAAATTGCAGATACAGAAGGTGTACCAATGTTTTGTGTGCTGACCCAAACCTACCAAAAGAGCCACAACCACTTAATTATACTTCACATCACTTAGTGAGATCCACTTGATGGGTTACAAAGTCCCAGTATGACTTAAAAATGGTTTACTAACAGAGTGACACTGTTTAGGAGGCTTGAATAAAAGGCAATAATCCTATTCCAGGCTGTAGGTAAAGCTACAGGGCCTGCTTCAACACATACTTAATCTCTAGAAATCATTAAAGCTATTGTAGCAAACAAGCAGTAGTACAAATACAGAATAGGACTGATTTTCATTTCCTCATCAATATAAACACATATAGTGAAGTTCACAGGATCAGACCCACGCAAACAGATTATATTTTACAGCTTTTCAAGCAGAAATGTTGGAGTTGTCTTTTCTGCCTGTACAGAAGGTTACTGTTGAACAAAACTATCACAGTTCATTTGAATGCACTGCCAGCAAACACGTGAAGCAGAAGAGAACTAACTGGAAAGTGTAATCCACTCCTGCCTCTCCTTCAGTATCAATTACTGTGCTTTTTCTATTTATTTGATGCTGCTTTAAAAGGTTAGATTAAGAACAATAAAAATCAAGCCCTTACGTGCAGGTATTCCAAGCTTAAGTGCTAGTCAAGCCATGGTCCACTCCTTTAGGACAGAGGGCAAGATAGGTTAGAGGTGTATGGGGTTTTTTCCAATTAAAATTGAACTTATCAAAATACATTGTGCCAGGCAGAGAACTGCTGAAAGTACTGCAACATTGTAGTGCAGTGTCCTGAACAAAGCCATACATTCCATCAAGTATAAAGTGTAAACTTAATAGCAAGTGTAAGACTTGAATTAAAAAAAAACCAACAAAGCCATCACAGTATGGGTTGGTTGGCGGCTGCCCTCTCTGGTATGCAAGAGGAACAACTTGTGCAATCACATGGTAGGGAGGGGGCAGACCAGCAGGACCCTGTTTTGTGTTTGCTTTTCTCCACATTAACAGCTTGCCTTGCTTCTGCCACTGGGATTGTGCCTGGGGCCAGCTGCCTTTGTGACCAGAGCAGGCGGCATTAGCACCGATGCCTGAGCTCTGGGGCTCCTCCGCTGCCTGGGACCTCTGTGCAGCCAGCTCTGGCTGCTCACAGCCCCAGCACTGGTTTTCTGTACCAAACCTGGGCCACCTGTGCCATTCACAGCCCATGGCACCTTTCCCAGTGCCACGGCAGGTGACAGCTCTGCCCTCTCCTGTGGGCCACTGTGCTACACCACTCACCTGCAGTGGTGGGTCCCTCCAGAAATGTATGGAAATGTATCTCCTTGTCATGAATGCCTTACCTCAAATCTAAGGGCACGTGACAGCCTCAGAACGTGCCTCCTGTGGCTGAAGCAGAGTCCAGGCTGACAAACCCTTTCAGCTCTGTAGGAGAGGGTAGGGTTGTGCTGGTGCTGTAGCAGAGCCAGAGCCACGGCTGCTCCTCTGTGGCTTCGCTCAGAAGCCACTGCCCCAGCCCCATCCCAGCAGCACAGCCATGCCCCTGCTTTCCATACAAGTGTAATGGACACATTCCTTCCAAAATGGCCACGCCTCAAAAAACCCCAGCTGGACTAAGACAGACAGTTATCCCTCCCCACCCCAACCCCAGCAAGTTTGTATCATTGTCTCAAACCCCAGTCTTCCTGTTCTTAAATATTATTAAACCAACCTTTGAGCTGACCCCCCACATGCTGGCTTTAGGTCTGTGAGGCCCTTGTACACAGATGGCAAGGCTGGCCAGGACCATGGGCACTGATGCATG
Organism: Melospiza georgiana; assembly: GCF_028018845.1. Lineage (NCBI taxonomy): Eukaryota > Metazoa > Chordata > Aves > Passeriformes > Passerellidae > Melospiza > Melospiza georgiana. The sequence continues at coordinate 37,226,034 of NC_080433.1, forward strand.
GGCTGATCGTGCACCTGAGTACAGCTTTGTGCACCAAAGTGCAGCCATGGGCAGCTGCTTCATCAAATCACAAGTGTCCTGATGCAGTGCGGTTTCAGCTGTGAAGCTGCTCACAAGTGTTTCACAGCTTATTTAAGGATGGAAAGGTCAAAAATGTAAACACAGACTGATGGTGGCTGAATGCCCTTCTCCAAAAGCCTCCCCTCACCTCTTCCCCTCAGTGGTTCGCTTCACTTCGGACACAGAATTTCTAACCTAACAAAGGTAAGTGTGCCATGTGGCATTTGGCCTTCCAACCTCAGACCCACTGTGTCTAGTAAACACACATCCTAAGTGTCACTTTGGTGCCAGGTTGTTGTTGGGTTTTTTTTGATGTGTTTGAGGTTGATTTTTTTTTTGTGTTTTTCTTTTGTTTTGGTAGTTTTCTTTTTTTTGTTGTTGTTTTTTTGATGGTTTATTTTTTCTGAACAGGATCTAGCGAACATTTGACTGGAAGGAAGGAAACTGCAGCTGACCCGTATTCTCACCCTCACAGTTTGCCAAGCTGCTGAAAGGATGTGGTGAAACATCAGCTTTTTCTCTTAAAAAAAAGAGGTAAGCGACTTGCAAGTTCATGTGGGCAACTCTGAACTTACATTGTATTTTGCACATCTCCTATGACCTTATTTTAAAGTAAGCAAAAAGCTTACTAGATGGTACTTTTCAACCAAAGGGTTATGTGTGCTCAAGTACCTAAAAATGCTGACCCTGCCAACATTAGGTTCACTTTCACATGCCCCTGTGTGAATATGTAACCATGCCCATATTTCACTCCCAATCGTCGATTACGTGGAATGGTCAGAGTGGAGAAGAGTGTCCAAACGTTTCAAACCCTGTACATAAAGTCAGTCAAAACAGTTTTGGGAGCAGAAGCACTAATAGAAAATCCCCCACAGTGGTGCTGTGAGTCAGTGCTCTGCTCAATGCCATTTGCATTTTTTCTTTTCATCAAATAAGGCTTTTACTTGCTGGAGCTGTTTCTGGACTTCTTCAAACCCCCGTTCTCGCTCGAGTTTGCTGATAATCTGTTAACAATTAGCAGAAGAGAGAATAATTTTTTTAATGCTTATTTTACTTGCTATTTTATAAAGCCTGTTTTTCTGTACTCTAACAACTACTGACAGAAAAATGCATTGAGTGCCTGCTTATCTGTAAACATTCTTTTCAGACTTTAACACTTTATTTTGGTAGTTTTCCCTTCAAGTCATTCTGATCACAGGATTTGCAACACTTCCACAAAAGAATGACTGAGCCAAGCAAAAAAATCCAAAACAAACCCAACACATGCTCATCTCTCAGAGTGTGAGGCAAGGTCAGTGCTCCAGCTTTTACCCTACAGAAGATTTGCAAGTGATATTTTATTTCTCTTCCTCTGCCCTATAAGCCAAGGGCAATAAACTGCCTCTTTTCCTCTAACTCACCCACTTGGCTCTGGCCCAGGCGATAGAATGGAGCACTACTGCTGCCTGAAATCTCAGCTGGGAATGCTACACAGGGACAGGTCTCAGTAAACAATGAAAAAGATTTGGCTGCCCCCAGTCAAAAGCCAGAGGGGGAAGAGCAGAGGGAAGATTTCCTTCTAAGGATGGGCTATGTTTAGCCTGTACTAGCTTCAAAAAAGCAAAAATGGGCACTAAGATTAGAAAGTACGCTGAATTCTCCTGTATCAATCATTTTAATGAGCTTAATAAAGGATGATGACATTTTGAGAATCATCCCAAGCTTGTTTCAGGAGGCAAAGATTTGATGCTGAATCCAGGTAATTTGGGATGTCAGAGATCAGAAGTGGTAAGCCAGCTAACAGGTGACTGAGAGTGTTGTCTGTGCTGGTGCTTGCTGCTGAGGATGAAAGAGAGAAAGGCCTGGTTGCTGGGAAACCCAGACAACCTGCTGGAAGCATAAGGAGGCCTTCAGGCAACACACCCCAGCTGGCTCTTATCTGAGTCCCTGCACAGGCACACGCAGCCTCTGTTAAGGATGCTGAACAAAATGGAGTGAAGAATCCTATCATGCAAAGTGGAGGACAGGGATTTTCTTAGAAAGCAGCTTAGAGGTGGCCTGTGACTAAGTACTTTCAGCTGAGAAAAGATTTCTTTTGTTAGTAATAGCAGGGACTGGAAACTATAGCTGTTTCTTTTTCAGAGAAAGACTATTAGAGGAGAGCATTAAGACAGCTATGATGGGAAAGGAGCAGACAACTCTTGCTTTAAGGCTGTGTGCTCCACTGAGGTGTTTGCACTGACTGTGAAATCAAGAACCCTGGTGCTACAGTCTAATCTGATTCTGAGCCTCCAGGGAAATGGAGCACGTGCACAGGAGTTGTGACGGGCATTTGCAGAGACTCTGCAAACATAGTAAAACAAGAAGCCTTGGCTATATAGGCACTTCCTCAAAACTGCAGGGAAAATGTTATTGCTACTGTCTCTGTGCAATGCAGCAGTGACAGTAAAGGGCACTGACAAACCCTTGGCCTGTGCCCCCTCAGAGGGGTGGGGGCTGCAGCGCCCTGGGGGCTGCGCTGCTCCAGCCCCTCCCAGCTCCGCAGCAGCCACGGCTGCATTAAGGAGGGGCTGCCTTGGGAGTGGCACCCAGCAGGTCCCACAGCAGCCCAGCCCTTGGTTACTGTGTTACCCCACATTAAGGATTCAGCTGAAATTGCAGATGTGCTTACCTCGTCATAGTATTTCACTATGTATTTGTAGATTTCAAACAAGGCCACTTTCTCATTAAATTCATTTTCATGTTTCTAAAACAGACAACAGTTCTGGTCAGATACTTCTCCTTTAAAAAAAACAACAACATGAAGGCAAATGAAGTTGCTGCTTTTCAACCATACCTTAGATTCCTGAGCTAGAAATTCTTCAACCTCTGCAGTGGTCAATGGAGGCAGATCCCTGATGGCTTTGTAGTATGCTTTCACCTCCTTCTTGTAGAGAGGAATGTCCTTAGCATAGAGAAGTTTATTTGTTGGTGCTTCCTTAAAAGAAAAAAATTGAAGCCTTGTAACTTTTCACAGCACAGATTTCCTGAGGTTCCACCTCCACACAGTTAATTACATCTAATTGTGTCTGTGTGACTCATTTTTCTTTGCTGTGCTTATATGCAAGGAACCAAGATTATAAAACAAAGAGGCAAACCAGAGGCAGGATTTCATTAATAGTGTATTGTGTTTCATGACAATTGCCATGTAATTATTTCTATTGACATCAGGATTGATGACTTTTTGTCCCTCAGACATATTTTTCTTTCTCACTTTCTCCTTACAGATCCCTAGACCTGAAAGATTATGAAAGCTGAACCAAAGAGTCTGAGGGCAAAACCCAATTTACGTACAAGTTACAGCAGTACTGCTGAAAGGAAAGATCCCTGGCAGTGACACACCAGAGAGTCTTGTTAGGTGCTGTCCTGGCAGAGGTTCTCCTAAATCTCTTTGGTCCCTACTACTCCTTTCCCTCAGGGGTTTGTTTGAGAGCATGGAGAGCTGACTGCCAGACACACAAAGCCAAAGGGATTTTTCTTCACCCCAGGACTTCAACAACTCAGGTCAGCATTAACCTATCCAGGAGCTTTAGGGTCATTTGAGGAAATAAGTGCTGATGCTTGTGATAGGAGCCAAAGCCCCACCTGGAAAACTGATTTTCAGAATGTAAAAGTGGAGGCTGGTAAGCTCTGGGCAATAAGTGACATAATCTCGTGTTATGTTGTCACCACTGCTTCCAATGTGTGATGAAGTAATTTAAATGTTTGTTTTCTAAATGGCTAAAAGATGTCTCAAGAAAAAAGCCTAAAAATCATGAAGGTAAATACATTCTAGTACTAAAAGGTCACAAGATGTTTGTTGCATTGCAAATCTTTATCAGGTTTCAGCACCCCTTTTCAAATAGCTAACAGGAGCTGTTTTTTCAACAATTCTGCATAGTGGATGTTAAACACAGAAACCTAACAACCATGCTCATTTGCAGTTTTTCCGTCAAGGAAGTGATGTGATTAGCTTTAATTTATGATACTTCACTCCTAAAGCAAGAGAAACAAGCACATTAATTGCTATTTACCTTTAACAGATAAGCAGTTGGATTGGATCACATAGGAAATTAGTCCATTTTAATATATAAATTTTTTCAGGCTAAAAAGTTTCTAGCCTATTTTTCTTGGTAGTATGAGCCTGAACAAAAGCCTCCTGCTTTGGTCCAAAGAAAAGGAAAATACCCTAGGGAAAAAGGAAGTATTTCTGAACCCCAGAGTTCTGGACACTATACTAAAGAATTTTTGAATGTAAGATTCCTGAACTTGTTGCTCCAGCAAATAATTTTGCATATAAAAAGGGAGCAGCTAATATATGTGAAAGGAACTGTTTCAGTCTTCAGAGGCCTTTCAGTATTGTTACAGCTTCCACTAGCTTATTGTGAGTGTTTTCTGCACACTGGTGTGTGGCAGACAAAATTTGGACTACTTATCAAATAATGTTAATACTTTTAAGACCTTTGTTTAAAACTTTATTAGAACTTTACAATTTCCATCTTCTTGCCACCTATTGTGTAAACACACTGTGCAGAACTAAACTGCAGAGAAAACAAGCAGCAGTTAACTATAAATAAGGCATTCTCATAGCTGTATCTGTCTACCGGTGAATTCTTCAGTCTCAGGAGACAGAGAAATGAGGAATGGAAACCCAGCTTAATTAGGCCCTTGACAATTCTGCCCCCAATATCAGCAGATCCAGAATTTCATCATCCTAATCATTGTACATTTGAAAAAGACGTTTGTTGAGAAAGTAGGAGAAGACTGGAGGGGCAGCATTACCTTCCCCAGTGTCTGTTCTGCGAGAGAAAAGGCATCCATGAAGGCCTGTGCGATTACAGACAGACAGCCATCTATGTGTGAAGTCTTCTTAATGTCAAAGACAAACTGGGGATTCTTCAGTATGTTCACCCAGAAGCGAAGAGGAAGACTAGACAGGAGAAAGAACAAACATCTTTAAAATCAACCACTCTAGTAGCACAACTGCTTTTAAATGGTCCTTAATTGCAACTGCACTCATGGAACAAAGCACATTCCTGGCTGCTTCTTCACGCTAAAAAAGGGGTCAAGGAACAAAGGCTACAGAGCAAACACATCTGTCAGGCACCCAGCTTCAAATAATGCTCCCAATCTGCAGCTACTTCTTTCAGAGTGAGAACTCGGTGTGCAGGCTGCACAGACTGGAAGCTCTGATGGTTTGTGTTGTATTAAATCAATACACTAAAGTTCCTGTTATCCACAAAGCCAAACCACATCTTATTCCCAGACATGCCAAAATCTTATTCTTCTGCTCACACCTGACGCATTTCATTTTTGCAACTATGTGTTCAGAGAGCACATGCACCCCTGTGGATATCCCATGGGCATACCTGTTGGTTTTCCATATGTGAACCACATCAGGATCAGTAATTTTTTTGCTCTCAGCCTGGGCATCCAAAAAGTCAAAAAAGTATTTGATGGCAACAGGTGCTTTATTGTTGGGTAAACTCCAAATGCTCCTGAAGAGCTTTTCAACAACTGCATGAATTGCCACCTAAAAGTAACAAAGTTAATATTTTGTTACTATTACACAAGGAAAGAATAGGATGTTTTACCTCAGAGAGCTGTGTGTGCCCCTAGACAACCACACATAGAAAATTACCATATGCTTGTGGCAAACATCAAGGCCATTGGCAAACAGGACAATAACAAAAATGACACTACAATACATCACAATGAGCTCCTTCCATATGTCACATGTCCTGTAGCTCTGTTACAGGAGAATCATGGTGAATTCTGTGATAAATCACAGGTGGGAAGAACCACTTGGGCTAATAAAGACAACATCCACTCTTGGGATACTGCTGCCACTGTTGCTAAAAGCATTTGAAATTTGTGAGTGGAATTAAGAGGGAGGTGAGAAAAAAGCAGTTTAGCCACTTTCCTAGGGCACTGGTCTTCCAGGTGCCATCTGTGACACAAGCTCAACACGTGCTCATCAACACTTCACAGCCAAGTGGCTCTGGCACTTGATCTAATTCTAGAATAACACCTTTGTGTGCTATAAGACACTAATATTAGAGAGAAGAACTGAAAACTGGATATTTCTGATACATAAGTGTAGATATTTGGCTCATTAAAGGTAGGGTTTGGTTGCTGCTGGACTCACTGACATAATCACTGAGTATTTATAAGTAGAGGCAAACAAAGGAAAACACTGTTTTGTGCTTCACTTCTTCACATCTGTTCTGAAGCTCAGTTCAGCCCAATCTTCTCTTGACAAGAAGGATTTAATCATATCCCAGGGCCCTGATGAATTCTGGCCAGTTCATTTCATGGGGTAAACTCTGAGATTGTGTCTGTGTGCATGTATGGGAGACAGGGGAGCAGAGAGAGAGAGATGATGAGATGCAATTTCATTTAGTGCACAGCCTATCATGAGAGGAATTTCACAGCAAAGAATATCGCAGCTCTGTTGTTCAGGGCAGTGTCCTACTTTGGAGAAGATGATTAATTTAAAGCCCTTTAAAAGGCCTATTTCTAAAAAGCCTGATCTTTTCTTCTGTACCTCAGTCTTCCACCATAAGACATTACTGGTTTACTCCAGCATTTCTTGAGGGCTCATGTTAGTTTTCACAGGTAATGAGAAATGACCAGTCTTCACTCTCACTTTGGGGACTGTCCCAAATTACTTCAGATGCTATCAACAGCCTAATTAAATAATGATTGATAGACTTTTAAATGCAAGAAGGCTATAATCATCATCCCTTCAGGCCTCTTGCACAGCTCAGTGTTGTGCACCCATGAATATTTTATGCAATATGCTGGTTGCAAAGAGCTTTCTAACCATTTGGAGTTAAGTCAGAAACAAGATGACGTTACCGGAGGGAGTGAGCAGGACTTATTCCTAAGCAATGCACATTGTATAAATTAGGTACTTGTATTATAAATCCTAAGGACCTTGCTTTTAAAGTTAATCTAGTTATTTTGAATGCCTAATCTGAAACCATAACAGATTATTTCATTTTGTGGGCAGTATCTTGTGAAACTCAGGCTTCAGAAGTCGTCTCTAAGCTGGGCAAATGCTAGAGCAGAATGAGGAGATTGTTGACTGAAAGCTGTCATTCCAGAGTGGCTCATTCTCACCCTATGGAACTCTGTGGTAAAACTCACTTTCCATGGGCTAAATAACAACTTTTTTCTTTAACCTGAGAAGAAGGTTGTGCTTACTAAGAAGATACTACGTGTAATCAGACAATTTTAGAACTCTAGTATTAGAAAACCTGAAATGTGTCTGTCTTTGCAAAAGGTCATCCCCCATAGTTAGTGCGATGATTTTTGGATTTTCATTTAACATTTGATTTACACTCAGGAAGTCTGCACTACTTCTGGTTTTGTTTGTGTTTCTGTTATGCCAAACTATCCAAGGCAACACCAGCCCTCCCCCAAAATAAAGCCTTTACAGTTTACCTTGGTTGACAGAAGTTTTGTGAGATACATTTCTTTCACTTTGAATTTTTGTTTTCCTTTGTGACCTGCTCCCTTCACATCTTTGTTTGCTTCAGAGTCTGGTAAAATCTGTTACAAAGAGATTAGAGAGATTACACAGATCCAAATACAGCTCAGTATTAAATCTACCACTCAGCAGTGGAATGATTCAACTCACCAAATGACAGTGTTCATCTGAGTAGTCCACATCTAAACAACAAAAGCAGAGAGCCATTAATGAAACATACAGCCACAAGCTTGTGAGTTGTGCTGGGCTCTGGGCCGTGCAGCAGGGTGCATCCAAGATGCCAAACAAGCAGAGTCAGTGTCATCCTTTCCTGCCTGCGCTGTGGGGGAAGTCTCTGAGAAATGCATGGACCCTGTGCACCTCCCTAGTGCCAACGTGTAGCTTGGACCACTGTGATACAGCTTCCTATCTGCTGCTGGGGTAAGCTGGCAGCAACCCCAGCTCCTCTGAAAGGAGGACAAGATGAGATGATTGCAGGGGTTTAAGCCTCTAGGAGTGCTGAGTGCAGGTGGGCTGAGGTCAGGCTTGAACACAACGGCTGGGAACAAACGACCTCAGCTTTGCTGAGGGGGAGATGCACGTCTCTCCTAACTTTGATGATAAGGAAACACATCTTAGGAGTGTGCTTCTGCACAGAGGCTACAGAAAGTTCTACCCTCATCCAGCAGCTGGGTCAGAGCAACCTGCATCACAGGGCTAGGTGAGATGAACTGGCCCCCTGTAAGCAGCCTTTCTCTGCTGACATGCTGCTCAGACAGTGAAGTCAAAGCTTTCAGAAACACACTCAAGAGAATAAGGACAATTCCCAAACAGTGGGGGTTTTATCATTTGTGTTTCTGCACAGTGCAGCACTATGGCTGTGATTCACAGCTCAGGGCACCAGGCAGAGAGAGTTGTTCCCTCTCTTTGTGTCAGCTGGACTTCCCTGTCCTGCTTTCCTGCCTATGAGCCTGTATCTCTAGGCGATCATTTGCTGAGGACTGTGAGCCCTTCTGTCCTTCTTTTCTTCGCCTTCTTTCTTGCTTTTAGGCCCACTGTGCCTGCCAGAGGGCCAGAGCTGGGGCTCTTCATTTGGCTCAACTATTTCAAAGTACCAATTCCTCCAACCTCCTGTTACCCAAGATACAATCAGAGCTCAGTTCTCTGCATTCCCAACCATTCTGCACAAAAGTTTAAAGGGGTCACAGTGAGTGTGTTACCTGATCGGGTGTTTGCCTTCTTTTTGAAGACTTTTATGGTTGCTCCATTTGAAATCTGAAAGAAAAAAACAAACATATCATGCTGAAACAGAAGTGCTTACAATTCACAAAAGCCTCAGTTTCATTTCCTCTGTCCCTCAGCCAGTGGCAGTGCAGGACAGCCCAGCCTGCTTTGTTCTCACCACAGTGTGCACAGCCTTCAGCAGGCAGCCAGGGCTGGGCTTTCAGGCACAGGCAGTGGCTGCACCTTGTCAGCACTACCCAGCCACGTGGGAAGGCACCTCTTCCAGTGCACCAGCCTTGAAGACCTTTCCCTTCCTTTGATTTTTCTGGTTCAGCCCATATGTGGACATTTTCATGTTCATGTATTGCTCTGTGCTGTTTCTTGCATGCATTTTTCCATAGATTGCTCAGGTTAAATTCTCTGTGCCCAGTGCAACAGAATCTTATGGGAAGGTGAGGCAGAGAGGTGCACACAAAGGAGAATTCTCTTCTGCTCCCCTTTCTTTCAGCTCAGTCTGTTCTCCCCGTGTCCTGTGGAGGGGCCATTCTGAGGGTTTAGCCTGGTGCTCCCAAGAACTATTTTCAAACTGAGCAAAATATTTATACACCATAAGATCAAGATCCATATCTTACCATCTTGGGATTTCTAGGAAAAATCAACCTCCTCCTTCCCTGAATTTATAGTGTTGCCAGGATGTTACTCATTATCTTTAAAACAAACTGGCAAGCCATGCTTTTATTGTCAAAGAGTAACTAAAAAATGGCTCCCACTGAGAACTACACCACTGCTCTGCTATCAAATGTTGAGTCTTGCCAAGTGCTAGTGTACTTGCCTCTATAATTACAAAAACAACCGGCCAGTTCTAGGAAGGGATCTCTGCCAAAATAATTTAAGTGTTTTTTAAACCTTGGCAGCCAGCCTGGTGTGAGAAACCAGTTTAAACATTAAGATACTCTATCAAAAGCTGAGTCTTGTGCCAAAAAAATCTGCACTCACATTTGCTCCTGGAAAGTAAATGCAATCTATTTTATGATTTTTTTTGCAGAGATTCCATCTATCATACAGACTTTCAGAACTATTTTAGATAGCACAGAACACTTGAAAACCACACTACAAATAGGAATATGCTGTAAGGCTAGCTTGTGAGGGGATACCAACACCCAGACATTCCTCCTACTTGTCCCTGGAGACAGATAAACAGGAACAGTGCTACCCAGCAGCTCACCCCCTCCCAGAGCAGTGTGGGCAACATGCTGCCTCCATTCCTTCCCCAAGAGGTAGCAGGGCAGCTCAGTGCTGAAATGTATTGACTTCTGTCCTCAGGGAGATGGCAGAGCTCACAGGGAGAACTGTGCTGCCCTCCAGGAATCTGAGGCATTGCAGCAGAGCAGCCATGACCAAAGCCCACACTCTAGGTTTTATTTTTGGGACAAATTATGCTTTTAGCAGCGAGTAGACTATGCTTTCCTTTTATCATTACTGCAGCAGCCATACTTGCTGTTTCTTACAGTGTGATCCAATTTTTAAAAAAAAGCATTTAAAAAAACTCCTTCTTTTTGCATCTTGCTGTCTAAATCACTTTTTTGTGATGGGATGCTCCCATGGGCCCCTGAAAAAGTGTTTACTTTGCCAGTTGCATTATTGAGGGGCACAAACAGGGAAAAGAGAGATCTCTTCCAATCCAGACAATGTGGAATAGAGCTACTTTGCAAAACAGAAGACACGGTAGTGTGGCTCTATGCCTCTTGCTCTCCAGGCCTCCTGTCCTCACTGTAATCCAGTCCTTGCCAGTGAGTTCCCAGGATTACATTCAGTTTTGCTTGATGTGGCTCTGCCTGCTCCTGGAACGTGTGGTACTCTTGAAAGCTGAGAAACTGGAGATCTGTGACTGCACAGCAGGTCTGAAAGTGACTGTCCAGCTCTGCTCTTGTGTGGGGAATGAGATGTCAAGATAATAAGCAACTTTCTTATCATGGCTTGTGGTTATTGTCATGGAAGTGATAATACAGACCTCATAAATTAACATATTGATAAACCTCCTAGGAGCCAAAAAATAGAGCAAAAGTAGCACACAGGCCAGAGGCATAAGAGAGTCTAACAGAACAGTGGATTTTTTTCTCTTCACAAACACTACACAAGAATGCAAATGCACCATTCTTGCATATTTTTAAAATCAGTGTAGAAACTATGTCTACTTTTTCAAGATTGATTGGTGATCTGGGACCCTCACAACACAACCCTCATGCTCCAGTGTCTTAAAAAAGTTTGATGGTACTTCCCAATTTCAAACATCTGGTTAACTTTCTAGCATTTAAGGCTGGTAAACAAAAAGAAAAATTCAGGCTTGCCACGAAACTCAAGGCATTGTTGAAATGTAAGCTGGAATTTCTCAGGCAATGTTACTGCCCTCACAGAGTGTATGCAATGTTCCTTTTTCTTGCTATCTAGACACTTTTACATTCCTTTTTGCATCAATATACATACAAGAAAATAAAGTAGATGTGCTAATGTCTAATACTTGCCACTAAGCCACTGCCTAAAATACCACTGAGCTTTTGCCTAAAACATACATTATTTTGTCAGTGTCAGAAAATGTGAACTAAACTATGGTAGAGACATGCAGTACAATTTCCATAAGGCAGCTGCTGAGCTATAATTAGTGTAGTTACAGCTTTGCAAAAACAACTGCGTCTCCTCTCTAACTTGCATCTGCAAGAAACCCTTGCCTGCAGAAACCTCAGACAAAACAAGGGCTGGGACAAAGATACCCAGGTATGACAGAGACCAGTGGGGCAGACTTACCTGCCAGGAGGTCTGACACCCATGAGCCACAGCTTGCCATGAGCTCCAGGCATTCAGCAGCTCCAGGCTGCTGGGGAAAGCAGGGAGCACCTGCAATAGCTGCCTGTGGTAAAGAGGGCAGGCACTGCCACATTGGACAGAAGTTCCAACACCTAATCTAATTCAAATCTACACTGACCTGTGCTGTACAGGCTGAAACTGCAACACTACAATGCCCTAATTTGTACAAAATCTCTACAAGTGGAGTGGAGGAGGTCACACATTCACCTGTGGACAAGATTCAAGACAGGCACAGAAAAGCCACTGGATGGTGACTCAGGACATCTGGGTTCACTGCTGAGCCCCTGTGAGGTGAGGAGAGCATCAAATGCCAACAGAAATCTGTAAAGTGACTCCAAATGAGCTTGCTTCAGATCTAAGCAGCCTTGTTTTCTGCCCAGGATACAAATTTCTGCTAAAAATCCTTGCTTCTCTATAGATGGCACAGTATTTGCTCATGCAGACAGAACATGTTCCATGTTGGCTCAGGTTCCTCAGCACCATACTGCACTGCACAGCACAGACCTATGGCAGCAAAACTTCTAAATCAATAAAAATTCATGAACTTGTTAAGAGCCAGACTTTCAAATTCAATGAGGCATGAGGAAAGACCTGTAAAAGCACTCAGCATGATAACCTCCATTTCCAAAATCTATCTGTAAGCATCACATGTGAACTTCCATATCACCTGAGGCCAATCACCTGCTGCACATTTTCCTCCAACATCTCACTCTCTGTTTTGACTGGTGTCACTGAAAACTCCTCAGAGAGGAAATGCTGCTTGCTGTGCTTTCACAGTGCTACACCCAGGAGGGCTCTGCCACCAGTTGCAGTTCTGTGTGTTGTTGCAATGATGGACAGATTATTGCAGCATGGCAAACAACTGCTTTACAGGGGCAACTGGAAGCAGAGGGGAAGACACGGTACAAGTGCCAACAGCAGATGGAAGCAGAAACAGAGAGAGAAAAAGGCAAGGAGACTGACATAGGAGGTATCAAGAAAAGAGGGAGAAAAGCTTTCAATCCTTTTTATTCTGACTCGCAGTGAGATTTCAAAAGTATCAATACTGCCTGTTCAGATAATCAAAATATGAGGCAGGATGAGGTAAACAGTTGCTCATGGTGCAACAAAAACTCAACAGCAGAGACTCAAAAAGACCCAAGGCAATGTTCGTAGCTGGAAATCAGATTTTGTTTTAAATGAAATGCTTGACAGAATTAACAGTTTACCTGATATGTTTGAACCAAGCAACCCTGCAACAAGGAAACCTCTGAAAAGTAACAGAAAACATGACTCATTGGCAAGAATGTTGTGTGCCACACAATTCTTTCCTTCTGTTGATGATGCTCAGCTATGACTTCAAGCTGTGCAGATCACATTTGAGAACAGTGGAGAAACATCTCAACTCGCTGGTCTGGCTTCCGTGCTTACCTCGTAATGGCCGATGGTATTGAGCTTCCTTATCCCATCATCCATCACCTCTGAGGAGCCATCAATATCTAACAGTTCTCTTTGCTGCTCCTCAGACACAAGTTCTGCAGTATGACAGCAACAGAAAACAATTACACCCCAATGGCATTCTCACTGTACTGACATTTGTAAAGAAAAACAACACCCAATTATTTTTGGACCAGTGACTCCCAACTGAGCTGCCTCTCTCTATCCTTGTGCTAGGTCACATGAAAGTGGTTTTGCACTCCCACACTTCTGATTCTTTTCTGGGGTGACAACCTGGGTGGCTTCCCTTTCAGCAGGTTTTGGTGCTTCACTCTGTGTAGGTCAAGGCAGAGTTTTTGGAGGTGCTTTCACCTCATCACTATTCTGCTGCACAAGTGTGTCCTGCTGTAAAGGTTACACTGGGACTAGAAGAAAGGTTCCAAAAGCCATTTCTAAGAGATCATAAAATGAGCTGTACAAGACTGACACTGTACCTGTGAAGGGTGGTCAGGCACTGGTACAGGATATAGGCATCAAGACATCAGATATGAAAGTAAATTATGAGCACTTGCCAACACAGAGTCTGAGATGGTGAGGAAGTATCAACATCTTAGGGAGTGTGACAAATGCCACCAGTCCAGGAGGTGACAAATGCCAACAATATAGAGTGAGTTAGGTTTCCTACTAGGGTAGGTGGGAAGTGGTATGGTGGTGATAGCTACAGACCTTGGGCTCTTGAAAACCCACCAAGGAAAGGTGGTTTGACTCATCTGCTGGAACAGCCTTAGTTACATCTGCAGATATTGTAGGTGACTTTGTGAGTCACGGGCAAGTTATTATATAAACCAAGTCTGACTATAAATAAGATTTATTTGAAGGCTCTTCTGATCAAGGGCAATGTAGGCCTGTAGGAAGGAAGGAAGGGAGGTAGGAGGAATAGTAGATAGGGACTAAAATACTTGATTATCATGATATGTCATCTTATCCCCTGACAAAATGTAATAACCAACCAGTTGCACTTAGGTGGAGGGCCTGCCACCTTACTTACCCCAGAAAGGAATAGAGAAATTCTATACACATAATAAATAACATCACTGTTAATTGCAATGCTGACATCCTTGCAGAAGTGAAGCAGATGTAGCTCCAGTGTTCTAACTGGCAACATAAATAAATCTAGTGCTTGCCTCAGAATTCCTCACAAAAGCTAAGTTCTGTATGAACTCTGAAAAGAAGAGTAGGTAGGTGTTCCTAATAAGAAAACTCTACAACAGGCCAGTAAACACAGCATAGTGACATTCTCTTACCAAGACCAATTTCATCCAGCTGAAGACCATAGAGAAAGCCATTCTTATTGAAGAAAGCCTGGAGGCTCTTCTCCTTGGCTTGGCCTATGGTGTCACAGTCCAGAACATTAACTTGAATAGTTTGAGAGGCATCTCCACTCTCGTTTTCGGGGATTTTTTCAAAGATAATGTTCAGTGTCTGGGGAAGGAAACACATGTTATTCTGACTTACAGGGAACACCTGGTATAGGAAACCTACAAACTCCAGACAGATTTTCAGCATCTGAGAGATTTTCAGCATATATATTATTAAAGTTGTTTCAAATAAAGATTATTTGAAGGAATTACACAAAGAAACATTTAGAATTCTTTCTGTTAATAAAATGAAAAATAGATATATACAGCTATGTATTTCCAAGAGTGTATTTTGTCTTCTGCTTTTGTGCAAATGTATTTCAGTGAATTACCAAAAAAACAAGAGATGAGGAAGAATTACAATGCATGCTCTAAAAAAAGCAGATCTTTTATGTAAAATGAATGCCTTAACAGCAAAACTGTAAGTGACAAGAGATCTGATAAGGTTGCTGAGTAAGCAGTCATGGTAAGCATGATTGATTCTGAGTGGCAAGAAAGCAGTGTTAAAATGCATATTTACACCAGCAGATTATGCTGAGTGCCTTATATCCCACAGAAGGTACAGCTCCCCTGGAGCTGTCGGTGTCTGTCTGTGCACAGCCCCGTCTCTGCAGGCAGCACTGACAGGCCTGCCACAGAAGCAGTGAAAACAGATAGAATCCAAAGTGGTACAGATCTGCACAGAAAAGTGCCTTGTGTCCCATTAGTTGTTATTTCAGCTCCAACACCCATGTCTGGTTAAAGCACCCCTGCCCTTTAGTCACTGCTACTCCTGGCTGGGACACAACTCCTGCACACGAGCTGAGTAGGGGCTGGAGGGAGCTGTCAGTGACACTGAGTGACTATCCCCAGGGAATGGTTTTTTTGTCAGGTCATATTTCTGATCAGGTCAGGCAGATCAACTGCTAGAAGGCAGGAAATAAGGGATGAGCACAGAATTGCTAAGTTGTAATTGTAATTGCCAAGAAATAACACCAAAAATTTCCAGTGCCACAGCCTGCTCTGTGCAGTGAAATCGCTGTCCAGCTACATGGACACAGATATTCTGCTGGAGATGTCTGGGGACAGGATTAAAACAAGTGTTTTAGGTGCCAGCACTTGATTGCAAGTGACATAGGAAAATAAATGTACTCAAACCATTCTGGCTGCTGAACAGTTGTGGTATAACATCTATCTTCTGACTGAAATGAGAGGACTCCATGTGACTCTGAAGGACTGAGCATTAAAACAGGAAGTAAGTAAACAATTTTTTTTCTCTGCTGTCACATGAAGGCAAGAATTTCTGTCCAGGTTGTTGCAGGGACAACTTTTCTATCTTCTCAGAAAAATAGGTAGTTATTAATAGTTGTAGAATAGAATTTTCTGCTTATTACCCAGCAAGAGTGGAAATTACAACATGCTACTAGTGAAAAAAAGTAATCCAATGCAACAAAAATTAACTTTACTGTCTCTACAGAAGCAAAGGGACTATTAAAAACAGGGTTGCAAAACTATTAAGATTATGATTTAAGAAAGACTAGGATGTAACTGAAGTAAGAGGGAACAACTTAATCAGGACACTGAGATGTTTAATTGTGAGGAAAATGAGTCCATGGAAAGGACAGATGGAACAAGAGACAAGGATATGTGGGAATTGCAGAAGGAGAAGCAGACTGGACACCATGCCTCAGGTTGGGATTTCATGCAGAAAATTAATAAAAAATATATTGGCACAGCAATGAGGGAGTCATGCTTGGTTAGGCCCACAGACCAACTGTACAGACAGCAGTTTTGTCCTTGACTCTGACTGCCCTGAAGTCATGGTCTTGTAGGATTAAAATGTGGACAGGGACTAACTGTATTTTGTCCTTGGAAAACTTATTTTAATCAGTCTTTGCCCCTTCTAGTCTCAAAACTGATATTTCTGAAGCAGCTCCTTGCACTTTAACTGGTGTTGATTTGGCTCTATTTGGCTCTTGGAAGCATTCCTTCCTTCAGATGATCCTTTCCTTCTAACAATATTCCTACACTGCAATATTCATATTCCTGCTCCTGCTTCATTTTCCACTTCTTTCAGACCATCAAGAGGAACTGTCTATGTCTTTTCCTCCTTTCCTTTTCAGCATACACTCTCACACAGGCTGCACAAGAATGTGCAGCCTCTTCAGTCATTAGCACATGAGAGCCCTCCCATTCCTGCTCCACTCGCTGGAGGACGACAGGACTGTGAAAAGAGAGAAGTCATCCTTCATGTAGGTGGGATACAAGTCATGTATGGAGTGCTTAAGTGAAAGTATCCACAGTGTGAGGATAATAGGAATGCTTTATAACTCAAAGAAGTGGTCAGATGGGAAAGAATATTTAAACATGTAAAAGTCTCTAAGCCATGAGAGCCAGATGGTTTTGCTGATATGATTTCCTGCAAAAGTTAATCTTAAGTGATAAAGCAATTGATGGAGAGCTAGGAAAGCCAATTATTATTAAGCTGTCCCTCTGCAGCTGGAGTTTTCATAAATCAGATTCCACCTGTCTGACAGCATAGTCCCTGGCTTTAGAAACCATTAATCAGAAGCCGACAGTCACAATCACTATACTTAGACACATAGTGTAGAACTAGAAAAAGAAGATATTGTAAAATTATGAAAGGCCTTTTATGATCAGCTCTGGAGGTCAGAAAATATATGAGAAATCAGAGGAGGACATGTGAAAGTCAAAAAAATATCATCAAGCCTTTTTCTAAGCTCTCTCACTTTGCGGAGGAAACAAAAGTACTATTAACTTAGCAAAAGGTTCAGGAGAAAATTATAGAAACTGGTTCAGGCTAATAATATCTAGAGATGAGACTTCACACACTAGAAATCATGACAGTAAGACAAAGTCACAGTACTCTTCAGAAAAGCTTTAACATGGGTTGCAAGAATTGTTAAAGGCTACTTAAGGAGAAGGTGGCACCTGCAACTACTTGTATAGAACTAGCTTGGAACCTAGCTACAAGACAGGAACAAACCTAAAAAAAATGTATTTTCACCCATGCAGTCACAGAAATAATGACATTTGATGACAGTGTTTGCAGATGGCTTTTCAGATTTGTAGTTTCCTTGAAAATTAATTTCACACAATGAATTATTTAGCAGAGCTATTAATAACCATAGCAGATAATAAATGAGATATGGTTTAATAAAGCAATGTGATAGTATCATATTTTCTTAGCAACAAAGAACAATAATCTGGGCTATTCAAAGACTCTTATTCATTACCCTATGCATCAGCTATGCATCTGAAGAAATAATATTTCCATTTATCAGATAGATGTAAAAAAAAACCAAAAAATCCTCTTTGACTGGTGAAAGTTAGGCAATTTATGTAAAGAGCCAGTACCAGGATGTACCACATAACAAAACTGCCTTAAAACTACTCCCATTTCCCAGGCTATGAAATACAATCCACAGGAAAAATCAGATTGATTGCATGATCCTTCTGCAGCAGCCAGAACAGTCACCTGTGAAGAGGTTATAGAACAGCTGTAGGAGAGTTAGCCAATTGGCACAGAAAATGCTGCAGGAGTTAAATTTAGGCTTGATGGGCACTGCACAATGGAAGGGTTGTGCTGTTGATGCTGCTGTATCTGACACTCCATCTGTCTCTAATCCAGAGGACTCTCCTGTAGCCAACATCTGCACTGCTCACTTTGTAGTGAGGGCTTCTGTGTTCTTTTCTGCTGACAAAAATCCCCTTATATCACATACTTTTAATAGCTTCCTTATCTCTCACAAGTGTGACTAATAATACCACAACCATGATGTCTTATTAGGAAATTGGTTTCCTTGTCTCTGCTTTACTCCTTTACAGCCCACCCACCTTTTTTTAACACCCCTCTTCTAACCCATAAAGCAGTTAAACACTTTAAACAACCTTCCACTACATGGCTTTGCTTCACTTTTGATGAAAGGCAGTTGTCTGAACATGTGAATTAGATAATTTCTTCCCATCTAAAAATACAAACAGATTTCAGCAAAGCATTCAACACCCCAAATGCCTTTTTAAAAATAAGCAAGAAGTACTCAAAAGAATCCTGAAGCACCTAGTCCAGTGTAGGAAGTCTCCCCTGGACTGGTGATATTTATCTTCCCAATTCACCAATATGCATGAGGGAGCCCTGCTCTCCTAGAGATGGCTGAACACCTGCCTGCCCATGGGAAGCAGTGAATGAATTCTTGTTTTGCTTTCCCTGTGTGCAATTTCTGCTTTCCCTATTGACCTGTGCTTATCTCAACCTGTGACTTTTCTAGCTTTTTCCCTTCTGATTCTCTCCCCAGTCCCACTGGAGGGGGAGTGAACAAGCAGCTGCCTGGGGCTTGGGCAGATCCACCACTGAGAACATCTCCCATTCCAGGCTGGCACTTTCTATTCAAAATGAATCTCCTCAGTGAAAGGATAGCACTCAGCTGAGGAGCACACTCCTTCATCAGTCATTGAACAAATTATCTGCAGAGAGGTGCAGCTGCTTGTCTGCCTGTGAGAGAGCAGCCCTGCTTCCTCAGCCTGAGAAAAGGATCCATGACACATCCAAGTCTCTTTCAAGGCAGCTTTATTTCTCAGTACTCAAATATAAGCACAGCATGAAAGAGCACAGCTTCTCAGCCCATACTTGACCAGTGCTTTTAGAAGCATCTTTCCTTCAATTCCTCCACTTGAGTATGTTCTTCAGCAGCCTATCTCTGTTCAGGGCCTCACCCTTTCTAGCAGAGAGGGTTAACAGAAGGGTGTCGGGTCATCCAAGGTCTGTGGCCTTTTTTAAAAGGCATGGGGCCCTGCCAGGGAACAGCTCTAATGCAATTCAAACACTACATGTTTCCAGGTTCTCTTTTTTTCTGGTTACAAATGGCCTGAATGTTAAAAACCTCTCCTGATCTGTGGAGCTCACCCTGATTTTTAGGAGCCTGTCTGTATCCTGCTTTTACTGGTTTGGAACTGAACTCCAAGTCCTGAAAGGAGAGATTCTCATGCAGAGCATCTACACCCTTGTTTGTACCCTGTTACTGATTTGAGAATTGAACTCCCTACCAGATATATCCCTGTATCTTCAAGTGCCCACACAGCTTAAAAAAATCTGGACACCAAATGGCCACAGATTTGCTTCACCATCTCTATATAACCCTCCTTTTTGCTGTATTTTTTTATGCTTTGCTCTGGAGAGGTAGATTTAAATGCACTGCTATTGTAGGACTGGGCAAAGAGGAAAATCAAAATACCAACAAAATACTGCAAGACTCAGAATGTAAATGCAATGAGCAACTGTACAAGTGCACTTGAAAATTGAGATCAGAATTTATTCCATTTAGCAAACAAAACCTGCATTCCTTTAGGCAGAAATGTTCTTCCACAGTAAGGAGAAAACACTTGGTTCCCAGTCTGTAAGCTTACAGGTCCTGCACATCAATGTAGTGCATCTGAAGTGGTGTTAGTGAGGGAAGAAAACTGCCTACTTTCTCTTAAGCCTCCTGTCAAATGCCATTTTTGAAGGGAAAATGTGCACAGCTGCTTGCTTCCCCAGCCCAGAAAGCCTCAGCACTCCACCTAAGTCTCTTCACAGCACAGTTTCAGCTTCCAGCATAAATCTCAGATAAACCACCTAACAAAACCATTTCCCAGTCCAGCCAGAGCTACAGTCCTTGACATTCATCTCTGCAATTTTATTGCAGGAGTCCTCTCTCCTTTTGTGATGGCTTTAAAGGGAACATTCAGCACTTCTCAGCTAAGCCCGAGGAATGCTGCACCTAAACGGGAAAGCTGATCTATATTAACCCTATAGCTGCATCATTATCTCCTATTCAAAAGCAGGAATGCAAAGTACAAAGGCAGGAAACAACGTTCAAGAAGGGCTGTAGGGTCTCAATTCCTCATCCATCTGCAGAGTGTTCCCCAGTGATAGCAAGTCCTTCAGACCACTTACCTTTTCTCCTCTTCACTGCAGTCTGAGCACAAGATCCTATCAGTGGCTACATGCACAGAAGTAGCTCTAGAAAAAGTATTTAAGGCTCTTCAGCAGTTGCAGAGTCAGCTATCCCCCCCAAGGGGCTCTCAATTTGAATGCGTGCTATAAATTAGAAAATATTTCTGTGCAGTCTACTAGTAACAGGCATATTGATCTTGCTTGAAAATTGTTGCTCTGCATCACCACTGCATTTTGCATACTATGGATACAGACAGCAATATATTTAAATTTACTCTGGATCTCAAATACATGCCAGCAGGCAGCACACAAACAAGGAAACCAAAGACCTTGGATTATGTATTCGATTTTTAGTCACAAATTTCCTTTCCAAATGCACACTTGGTAAATTAGCCTGAAGTACCTTCAAATGCAGCCTCCAACAACAGCTTTGTAAGAAGAAGATTTGACTACTGCTTTATCAGTTTGAAGCCTTCATTAGAGAATGACAGGTCAGAAATGACCCACAGAAATGTTGCCACGGCAGTGAGTTTCCTATGTGGCCCAGTGAGAGAAGTCCAATGGACTGCTGACCAGCCACATTTTCCAGGGTCATGTAGTCTGCTCCAGTATTATATCTTAGCACCTCCAAGTTCTTGCTCCCAGGCAGAGCTGGAAACTTCAGCCCTACCAGAGGCTTAGCCCATGGGCTCAGAAAAGGACTGAAAGCACTTGAATTGTCCTTGCTGTGGCCATTGCTGCCTGCCAATTTCTGCTCCCAAGGTGTGAAGCCCACTGCTCAGCAGCACTTCTCATACTCCTCATTATGTCGCATAACTCTGACTGGAAGTCGGGAGTAAAGAAGCAAGGAAGCTACAAAAATAACTGGAAATACACATTTTTAAGTTCTCAGACCTAAAATCACTTGGAAACTCTGGAGCAGAAGAGTGCTCTGGTTATTCTGAAAACCCTTTTCAGACCTCCTCCTCCAAAAGCCACAATTTTTACATGATCCAAAGTGCAACAATCCTGCTATCCCTTCTCATCTCAGTGTCACAATGACAATCAGTAAGGGAACTCCAGCTTTTAAAGATGTTTGGGTGCAACTGGAAAACAGGAAGTACTTCTTAGGTGCTTTGAGAAAGGCAAAAAAAACTATGGTAAAGTTCAGAAGCTTAGCTAGACTTCCCAGATATCTTGTTTTTAACCAAGCATCTAATTAAAATCCACAATGCTGTAACCATGCTAATTTGAAGATTATTTGGTGCTAATAATATGGAAACACACAGCAAATCATTGCCTGAAGATTAGTCACAAGTAAACACAATAGAAAAAAAACCTGCTCTGCATTCCATTCTTTCATTCATTCATAAAGTGTAGTTTAGTTTAAATTCTAAGCATGTTTATATTTTTGTAGTATACTTTGAAATAAGAATGATTTTTTAATATCCTGAGACTTCATTAAACCTGCTCTTCGGTGATTAATGCATGCTGTGAAGTGAGGAGTGCGTGCTATTTGTGAAATGTATATCAGACAAACAGTTAAACTCTTACCATGTTTAGAAACTTTGTCAGCAATAACAATTTACTATCTGGGCACTTAACCACTACCTTAGTGTCTCAAGAGCCTTATTTTAGCTTCTTAGAAACAGAGAAAACATTACAGCTGTCCATGCCTGGAGGAAACACAAGCTGGCAAACATACCACTGTTTTGAATTCAGACACTTGCCACAGCAGCCAGTCTTCGTTGAGAGTGTACAGGGCTTTGCAAGTTATTGCGTCAACAGGTCCTTTGTTTATCCTCTGATTGAGGGTTGTCACCAGCAAATAGAAAGGTTCACCAATTGTCTCCTAGGTCAGGCAAAAAATACAAGAAACATGTATTTTTGCAATCATTAAATGCGCATGAATAACTGGAAAAAAAAATGAAGTGTAACAAATGGTGTTATTTCCTTTTAAGTAACTCATTAACTTGCAATTAGAAAAGAAAATCCCTCCAAGCAGATTTATCTAGTTATTGTTTAACCTCCATCTTTTGCTTTTCAGTGTGAAAGTCTCATGCAAATAGCAAGGGACATCTGGAGTGAGTGGCAAGATAGCTCACAGCCCCTTGCTGTGCACAAGCACACTACAGACAAGCTGCTCCTTCTCCACCTGGCAGACACTTCCTAGTTCCACCAAAGAGTGGGTGGGGGGTGAGACATGCACATGTTCACATGCATACTTCAGCTACTTCTTCCATTTCCAGTCTTTTGAGAAAACAAGCTAACAACTAGTTTCCTTTTGAATTGGTGTCTCCCCTTTTTGTCTCTGAAAAATGTCTTGGTAGCAAGCTGGTGGGACTTACCCTGGTGTATCAGCAAAAGAGGAAATGAAACTGGGGATTTCCTCTCCTGCCTTACCCCAGGGCTCAGGAAAGCACCTGAGAAAGGAAGGATGTGCCTCTATTTCCACATGACACCATTCCTGCAGCCCGGCTAAGGCGTCTCACCAGCACAGCTCTGTAAAATGTCTGGTGTATGGAGAACATATCTCTGACAGCTCCTCAGCACTCTCCTCGGTTCCAGGAAACCACTGTGAACTGCTGAGCCTCAAACAATTCTGCTGCTGTATTAATGTAAGCAGTGATGAGAGTGATATCAACAGTGTGATAGCATCATGTTGATAAGAGAGACAGGAAGAGTAACCAAGCACTGAAACCAACAACAAAGTGCTATCAAGTTACTAAAAGAAGCAAATATTAAAATGAAACGAAATGCTTATTTTGTTTTCATTTGAAGTAATTTAGATCTTGAAATCTGCAATACTGCTTGGAGGCTGAAAAGTTTGCAAAGAAGTTTAGTTTTCCAAAGGATGATATTCCTTAAATCTCCATTTCTTGGTAGCTTTGCAACCCCTTGCATAGATGGGTACCACTGCATTCTGTCAAGTGTATCAGTCTTTTAATATGATCACAACAGATCTCACTGGGCTGAAATGTCTGGTATGAGCAAAGGATACGCTGAAATTACAAAATTACCCAAATCTTGCCCAAATACATGACATGATCATTGCTTGGAGATGTGCTCTTTTCCTGCAGTCCACTGATGACAGCCAGCTAAGCCACCTAAACTAGAAGAGTGCTCACTCATAATGTTAAATGCTAGACTGAATGCTTTAAACTGATCCCTCTGACAGTTCCTATGGAAAAAATCAATTCAAGAAATTCTCTGCATATCTCATGTAGTGAAAAGGTGTACACATACCCGCAGAAACCCAGAAAGGCAGACAGACATCCAGTTTGTCAGCAATTTTTCTACCACAGATTCAGTTCGTCTGAGCAGGAGCTTAGGCTGCACATTGCTCGATTGCTCCATCAAGTCCCTTGTCAATACTTCCAAAATATGAGTCAGATAAACTAGCTTCGTTTGCAGTGCAATAGTCAAGAAGGATGCAAACAAGCACCTGTGGGGGCAAAAAAAGAATGCTCTAATTCTGGAATTTCTCTTCCCAGTCATCTTTAATAAATGAAACACACTTTAGTGCAGCTCATATCCTAAATTCTTCCTCCTTAGGCACATAAATTGTCCACTGTTCTCTAGAAAAATATTAAAAATTCAAGTCCATCTGCTCTTGTGATTATTTTTTAAACACAGAATGTGTGTCTCTAAATTTAATTTTGCAGAACAACACCTGCTCCAGTGACAGAACATTTCTAAACTGTAGAACTGTTGATCTAACTGCAGGAAGTGTTTACAGTTTTCAACTGAGGTTCCCTGCTCCTTTGCCTCTTTGTTTATATGTACAAACATTCCAATTTCTCTTTAATTGCTTGTTTTAATGGCAATGTTTTTTCTTCCTCAGTGAGTACAGATGGAGAAGGAAAAATGCTCCAGAGTACTGCAAATTTGTTTTGCAAAAACTACCAAATACATTTGTGTGCCACAACCCATGTTGTTTCTTCCTGCTAATTCTTTTCCTTGAAGATGATAAGCATAATCATACTATACCTGTCTTTCACAGAGAAATTTTTCTGCTTTTCAAGGGTGTGAATGAGAGTAACAAGAAAGTTCTTGTTACAAATTAAAGCATGCAACATGTTGAAGCTTTCATCCTTGCTCGTTTGGTCTCTGCTCTGGAATAGTTAAACAAAAATAAGCAAACTGTAGTTTGGCTATGATGGATTCTTAATGCTCATAAAAAAATTGAAAGAAACATATGGGATAAGATCCTGGCCTCATTCAAATCAGTGGGAATTTTGCATTTATTTAAGGTGTCTCAGGATTTTACCAAAAATGCATTTATGTTTGTGTACAACACAGAATATACACATGCAGAGCATACATTTTCTGCCCTATACACAAAGCAATGCCAATAGTTAAGTTTGCCCATCATTTCCCATGATGAGATTCTGTTTTATCTAAGTAAGTGAAATACACATTGGATAAGAGCACCTTACACTTCAAACTCCTTTTACATAAAAACCCATGTAACCCCCCTCATGGAGGAAAGGGAACATGCTGAAAATGCAAGCTGATGTGTTCTAGGACAACACTGAGAGAAGGGATACAATCACTCTTGAAAAAAAAAAATTAAATAAGGCATATCACACTACATCGGCTTACCTGGGGCATTTCTTCACTGAAGATGGATGCAAAGCCTCCTGACTAAAATATAAGGGGATATTTATCATTCACAAGTACACCAGAAGTTTCTAACACGTGTATGTTTAACACACCAAGCATGTTCCTGATACTACTCAAAACAAAACAGTGGAAATGTCGACTTCTAGCAGATACAATATAAAAACTCTACACAGTGACTTCTGTACAGGTGCTACCAAAGTTCCCTGGAAAGTGAACTCTCAAAAATGACCTGGTATCATCTTCAATGCGCTGTGTGTGTTACT
Source organism: Melospiza georgiana (assembly GCF_028018845.1). NCBI lineage: Eukaryota > Metazoa > Chordata > Aves > Passeriformes > Passerellidae > Melospiza > Melospiza georgiana. The sequence continues at coordinate 37,251,285 of NC_080433.1, forward strand.
CATGCTGCTGAGCTGCACTAGCACAGCACTCAGCCAAGGCTCCCCAGGAAGAGCTGTGTGTCACTGTCATGTGCAAATGTGCTGGTGTGCAAGGGGGGCTGCAGGCTGCATCCTTCCTGGCTGGCACTGATAGCCTTGGGTGACAGGGCTGCTGTTAACCAAGTGACACTTGAGCTCATCTGCCTCCATTCATTGCAAGGCACCCCATGAATAGTCACTAATGAACTCGCCAGGACGTCCATGCTGGCAGTCTCCACTGAGGCACAGGTGCCACCACACATCCAGTCCCAGCAAAAGCTCTCACACAAAAGAAAGCTCCCAGTTCTCAAACACCTTGTCAATGCCTCTTGAGCAACAGATCTACAGCATTTACTGTCATCTGCTTTATCTGTCATGCTGGCAGCCCCTGGTTTCCTTACAGAACCACAGAATGGTTTGGGTCATAAGGGACCTTCATGATTATCTAGTTCCAACCCCACTGCCCTGGGTAGGGATATCTTCTACTGGACCAGGCTACATAAATCCAATCTAGCATTGAACATTTCCAGGGATGGGGCACCTACAACTGCTCTGGACAATTTGTTTCAGGGCCTCATCACCATCATGATAAGAAATTTCTTCCTTATGTTCAATTTAAGTTTATTATCTTTCAGTTTAAAACCATGAGCCCTTGTCCTACTGCTACAGAGCCTGGTAAAAAGTCTGTCTCCATCGTTCTTACAAGCCCCATTTTAACTGAAAGGCTGCCTTCCTTTCTGAAGGCTGAACAAGAACATCTGGCTCAGACATTCTTCACAGAAAAGGTGTCCCAACCTTCTGAGCATTTTCATGCCCCTCCTCCGGACCTGCTCTAACAAGCCCGTGTCCTTCCTGTGCTGGGGAGCCTCAGAGCTGGATGCAGTGCTCCAGGTGGGGTCTCACAGGGCACAGAGGGAGAATCACCTCCCTCAGCCTGCTGGCCATGCTTCTTTTTGATGCAGCCCTGGCTATAATGGACTTTGGGCTGTGAGCACACACTGGCATCTCACATCTAATCTTTCATCTACATATCTGATTGTTCATCCCTCCTTTTCCTCATTCATCCTGCTCTATTCTACCTTACCAAACTGTTCTCCCTCTTCCTCCACTGGCTATTCCCATTTCTCCAGACCTTCTTTAGCAAGTCCAACATCAACTACCAATAAAAGACACACACACATGTAGAGTGAAAGAACCAGAACTGTGTTAAAGGTTAAAAATGCCTGAGAACAGGGAACAAGGATTGGAGCATTAAACCAAACAATGTGTGAAACTCAGGGAAAACAGAAATAAAAAGACAAATTTAACAAGCAAAGCAAAAATCAGGCTTAGCAAGCATCAAGAACATTTTAAGAGTAGATATAATATCCATTTAAGACCAGAAGCACTAAAAGCTATTAAGCCAGATCAAATATAGAAAACTGAAGCAGTGGGAAGCAAGACTCTCAGAACAAAGATGGGGTGGATCACTCTTCATTTTAGGTATGGGAGTCCCTCTTTAAGCAGCTTGTCCCATCCTAAGGGAGATGCCTCAGACAAATGGGATGAATTGTTTTCTTGAGCTGCCCATCTCTGCACTGACTACAGAAGATGCTCAGTCAACAGCTTCAATTTCCATGCTAAAACAGCTGAGACAAAGCCCATCAATCACACTGGAGAGCACAAAGAGTGCAATATGGACACCATTCAAACACATGTGGTTAGTGAAGGAAGTGGTGGTTTGTCACTTTGACCCTCCTGTCAACCCTTCTGACACTCAGCTGCAATATATACCCCACTGGCTTTTCTGATCTTCTATAATATTTGTTCAGTGGAGCACTGCTTTTCTGCCACATTCTTACAGCACAAGGCATGTTTGGACACTACTGCAATGTAAACAGTAAGTACTTGGCAGAAGAAATTGGTATACAACAGTTTAAGTAAGTTGCCTGACACTGTATGTTTGCAGAGAGCTAACAGTAGCAAGTGTACCTTTGTGGGATAAGTGTTTCAAACTGAGACTAAATCCAACTGAAATAATTTCCAGGATGTGCAGTGGCATGAGACTCACCGAGGCAGAACAGGAGCCCTTCCCATTTTTACTTTACAGACTGCAGCATAGTGGCAAATTTTATACCTTTTTTCTTAACTTTTTATTTGCATAGAGCACAGCATTTCCACTGAGTCAGCTTCCACAGACTATTACTGTTTTGACACGGGGAAGTATAGGAAAAGGTACATTCTTAAGAATAAAATGCTATTTCAATGCTAATATGCCTGGTAACAAAACAAACAGAAAGGAAAGAGATACAGGAAGTAAAGTTTCTTTTCCACTTTCTTCAAACCACCTGGTGACCCTCTAAAAATTAGGCTGGGGGCATAACAGTAGTACCAGCAGAGATATTCCCTTTGGTGTGAGAACTGGACTCACACAATACAGAGATTTTGCATATGTAATTGCTAAATATTATTCTGCTTTGGTGTCTGGTATTTGGTTTTAAGCAAATACCAAAGCCCTGATTCTGCAGTAGCACATGTATTTAACTTTATCACAATGAGCCTTTGCTAGGATCACAAACAGCAATGAAGTGAAGCAGTGTGCAGACAAGAGTGCAAGACCTGGCTGCAGCAGTGATGGGTAATACATGAAGCCTGGTAGATAATTCACATCCATACCAGTTATGCCCTAAACTAACCAAGCTGCTACTTACTGGTGCCAGTCATACAGGAAAATATCACCAGTGGGGATCACAGCTTCTGCCAATTGGATAAATGCTCGTAAGTACTGGTTACCCTCACGGTATTAATATTGAAAGCTGTGGCAAAGGCACTTATCAGCCTCATAATGCCACTATGAGGCTGATAATGGCATTATGAGGCTGATAATGCCACACAGGCAAAAAAAAATTAGTTAGAGAAGTAAAACATTCAAGAGAACATCTGATGCAGTGGCCAAACTGCTTCAACAAACACTGAAAATATCTGCCTCTAAACAGGAAAGCACGTAACTACTCATGTCATTTCTAAGCATTTGAGCTGCACCCCTTTGAATCAACATCTTACCATTTCTGTCACCACCTTGGTGTAGAAAGTCAGCACCATCTTAGAGCCATTTCTTCATCCCACAAATCTAATTAGGAAGTGTCATGATGTTAGCTAGCATGTTAGCTGGCCTGACTGTTACTTCAATTAGCTATAGCATTGGAAGTGAAAGCATGGGAACAAAAAAGAGCAATGGATAAATTATAGCTTAGTTAAGATGGCCTGAAAGGCAAGCAGCTCAGTGAGGCTGAACAAAAATAAATGAACACACACAACCCTTGAAAATTCAAGAATATTGCTTGATCTACAGCACAAAGGCTTGGCTAAATATAGAGATATATTTAAGTGTTGTTTGGTAATTCTTAATTTAAGAAAAGTTTCTTGTGAGAACAAAGTGCAATTACTGTGTAGTATTTCCTTTAGTTATTTGATCCTGACCTTCCTCAATTTTTTACTATTAGTCAGGGCTGACAACTGAAAGACTTGTAAATATTTACCTCTGGAAAGAAAGTTCTAAGAGCAAAGTGTTTGTAGTCAAGGAAGGGAACCGTTCCAAAACTGTCCACCACATCTAATTCATCCATCTGCAGTTCAGCAAATCCTGAAAAAGCACCCCCCCATCCCCACCCAGAGAGTTAGTTTAGTTGACACAAAAACACAATTATAACTTGGCCCCAGTAGATATTCCTTCAAAAACAGTTTTCAGGGAAAAGGGGCTGTTTTAACAGCTGAAGCTCCGAGGAGCTGGAAAGTAGCAATCTACTTTTTTGTTGAAGGAAATACTACATGCAATCCTATTAGCTCAGTGCTATCTGCTACTGCAGTGCTTACACTATTAAACAGCAACTCTGATACAACACAAAAATATTCTAACAGTTACAAAAGGAAAATGTTTATATCATGTGAGCTTCTTGACAGTTTCAGTTCAGAAAATATGCTGCAGACCTACCCTCACGTATTTCCTTACGAATCTCATACTCCAGCAGCTCAAGTTGCTGACTCTGTTTACGAGTTAACTCTTTGGATTTGTATCTAGTAACTATGAATGCCGCTAAAAAGAAGAGAAAAAGACTCTGAGTACAGAAATCACAGAACAGAAAACTCCTATACAAGACATAATTCATTATCAAGAAACACAAAGATTAATGTACATTTGCACAATTAGTGTTTTATTGTTGTCCCTGTACCCATGAGCCCTAGTTATCTGGATCTATATATACCCCAATCTTTAGAAAAATCATTCCTTTTAACAAGGTCTTGAATTGTCAACCCAACTTTATTTGAAAGTGCAGCATATCCTGTTATATACAGCCTGCACAGTGAGACACAGACTCTAACAACCACTTCTACTAATAGCAACGTACTTAAGGTAGCACTGATTAAACAAAAAAATCAGTTGAACAGAAAATCCACTTACAAATTGTTAACTTTTCTAAAGCTTATTTAGAGAGAATAAAGGCGTGACATATGGCTCCTTTTTAAAATGAACTTTAAAAAAAGCAATCAACCAAATGAACAAATCCCTATACTTATTAAAATAAATAGAAGTTTATCAAATATATAACCAGGTAAAAAGACACATTAAAAAAAATGGAGCACCAGGAAGAGAAGGGGATAACTATTTACCTCCCTCAGTTTAGTAATGACCCACAAATTCATGAATCATCCAAATGAGACTGGGCAGAAACACCACAAACACTGACTGAGGATAAGCAGTTTGTTAGGGTACATCTGCCCCAGGGACAGGAGGGTAGCTGAGCTCTGACAGCTGGAAGGGACCAAGTTGTGACTCGAGGATGTCAGTTCTGTGGCTTGCTTCATGAAGTGAAAGTGAGTAATCCCAGCAGAACAGACAGAAATGTTACTGTCTTCTAACATGCTCGTGATGTGCTGCAGTCTGACAACTCAGATTTCACCACCAGAACAGAGTTAACTTTGTCCACTTTTATTGGGAACAGGGCAAAAACATCAGTCTGTTTGTGACAGTTCCAGACATGAGTATGTGCAGTGTCTATGTCCTGATCACACCCTCCAGCAAATCAAAAGCTGATAATACATTATTGTACTTACCTATAATGACACCCACCACAATAGGTAGTAAAATAAGAACATATAAATATATGTGTGATGATGTTGGTTTGACTTCATGCTCAAAATTTCCTAGTTTGACCTGAAGAAAAGCAATGGCTGTGTTAATAGAGGACAGGCATTATATCAGTGCTTAAAATGACATCTAATGTATTTTTAAAAAAGTATTTAAAGCACATAAGGACAATGGTAGATTATTTGGAATAACAGTAGAGGTTCATCAAAATGCACATGTACCAACATTAACTTAAATTTTACTGTATTTGATATTTAAGCAGGGTAACAGAGCAATGATGAAAAAATTGAGAAGTTCTCATGTACCACCAAATTTTGCCATGCTCTTGCTGCAAAGAAGAGCCTCAAATGAAAGGCAAGATCTGGCCTCCAGCTGGGCCAAGTGGCTGATGCACTCAGAGCTGCAGCTAAACATTTTGGCATTTTGAAACAAGGAAGTCATGTGTTTGCACTCACAGTGTTACTCTACTGAGCAGAAAAGTAAGATAAGACTCATAATAAGAATGAGGGAAGTAGAATTTTTTCAGACACACCTGGCCTACAGCCCTCTTCCCTATTTCTCTGAGGAAGTTTCAACCCCTTTATGTAGGACGTTGTTCCTGAGGGTCATTAAAAAAAATGCAACATACAGTACAGGTACAACATGTACATGAACATGTTACAATACATGTACAACATCCCCCAGCCATGGGCTTGGCAAAGGCAGGACAGGCATTAATTCTTAGGGATACAGGAAAGTGCTGAAGTCTGCCAAATGCCAAACTGAGGCATTTACCACTGATAATTATGGCAGGAGAAAATTCACAAAGGAGGATCTGAAAGAGGACTGCAAAAGCACATAAATAAAGGGTAGCTAAAGCTATAAACAGGCTAGACACAAAAATATGTTTTGGCACATAAAAAGAATACCACCAAGTGCCAGGGACAGAAATGATCTTGAGATAATTGAAAAGGAGGGTTGAGTTGAAATTATTTTGGGTTACAGCAGGGAAGGCAGAGATCTGGTGATTGCAATCAGTGGCTTGTCACAGGAGGTGAGCAGCCAGGGCAGCTGCAGACTGCCAAATGGAGACTCACATCACAGCTACACAGACACAAGCAAGCAAAAAACCCACAGGGCTGGAAGGACACAGCCTTTATATTTCTGGGGCTACAAGGAACAGAAGACAATGCAGATCTATTTCCTTCATCAAATGTTACTTTTTCCTCTGATGTTTCTATGTTTTCACAGTTCCTATGCAAAGCCCTTCTGGTCTGTGCCTTCCTAGGATCCCATTAGCCTTTTCCAAGGCTCAAATGCATTAGTGGCTAAATTCATTACCCATCCTGTGACTAATACATCTACTTTTCTAGACTTCTCATGTCGAAATGAAGATTTCCTAAAGCAGAAATTTCTTTTACTTATCCTTGTTTATTGAAAAGTGAGACAAAGCATTCACTTAATTATCTGCTTATATTTCAATTATCTTTATTCTTCACCATAAGCTTCTTATCTAGTGGTCTCATTTCTTTCCTTATCTTTTTTCTTGCTTATGAATCACAGGCTATGTAAGGTACACCTGAATTAATCCAGTTCCTATTCCTAAATTAATTTCATTTTTCTGCATGACATTATAAAACATTCTCTGGCCTGGTAATGCCTCTGAGCTTTATGTTAGCAGTGCATGCCTGATTTTTGTGTTCAAGTCAGTGGTGATATTAAAGAATATCTGTATGAATATCAGCATTGCCCAGAGCCAGCTCCCCACACACAGCATGTGATTTTTCTAACCCCTGGCAGCCTCATAATCACCATGTTAAATAGTTTACTGAATGACTTCCAGGTACATGTGATTTATAGCTTTTTTGTTGTTGAGGAAAACACTCATCGTAGAAAATGAAGATATCTAGCATGATCTGCTTTCATTAAAAGGATTTTGACAATTATCCCATTTTTCACTTACCTCCAGGTCTTTCATGAGTAATTCAGAATACATTCTCAAGTGTTACATAGAGCTAGGATTAAATCAGCAAGCCTCCATTTGCCTAGGGTTTGGGGGTTTTTCCAATTTAAAATACTGAGTTTTTATTTGCTGCTCTCCAGTCACACGTCTTCTGACCTCTGTTTTATTTAAAATCTTTCCTACTAAGCCTACATTGTCATGTGTCAGTTTTCCCTCGGTGCTGTGATGGGAATGATCCTGCTCCTGCTGTCTTGAGCCCTTTGATCTATCTGAATCTTCCTTCTGCCACAAGAATGGCATTTTCTTCTCTGACACCTTCATGCAGACTGATCATTCTGTCTTTGAACCCACACTCAATATCTTATTTCTTCTGGAAAACTAAGGCCAGAAATACATTTATTCTTGAGTCAAACTTATATTTTATATTCATCTTATCCTTTTTTCAGTGGCCCTACTTCTTCTATGATGATCTATTCATAAGGTTTTAAAAAATGTGAGGATTTGCTACTTCTGTATTTTTCTTATGTTGGAAAAAATTTAAAGGTACTAGAAGTGCTATGTTATATGGTAACTATTGCATTTGATTTGCTTCAGTAAAGTGCTGGCCTTTCTATGACAGTCACTTCTATGAAGTCTGCAGGATGAGCATGTGATAGAGCAGGGCAACACTGATTTTTAAATGCAGCACCAAACTCAGAAAGGCTTTTCCATGCCATAACTGGCTCAGATGGCAGGATCCACAGATGGGGGATCAGTTAAAAGTGATAAAAAATCAAGAATAGCTTGGTTAATCTTTACTATGAGCCATATGCCTTGAAGTCAATAGAGTTATTTCAGTTTTATACCACCATACACTGCAATAAGAGTCTGGCATAATTTTTCTCCTTCATAAATGGTAATCATAGCATTTAAAAAATTTGTATCTTCATCTTATTCATGGAGCAAATATCTTAAGCTGCAATTCAGCTTTGACATCCATGCTAATGTCCTTATATTTGGGCCTGGCTTTGTGCCACATGCTCAAAGCATCTTAGCTTTCCCAGTGCACATTGAATTCCACCCCATTTTTCATCTAGAAATGCCTTCTGTCTCACTGGTGATCCCTGAGACACATCCTTACCTACTTTAGCAGAACAAAGTGACTGGGAGAACACAATCCTCTTCCTCATGGCCAATGGAGAATTAGATTGCTTACAGATCTAAGACGAGGGGCTCTCCTGGAGACAGTGATGCTGTTCCAATGATGTCTGCTCTGCAGATTAGAGGTGTGACTGCTACTGCTCTCCTGGAGCTCAGCAGCAGCGAGTTCAGCTCTGCCTGCAAAGCTCACCTCTGCCACCACCCCACAGAAAATGAACTCAGGCCTGTCAGTGCACCTAGGCTAGGCAGGCATGCTTAGGCATGAGGAAGAAAACTGCACTACCAAGTACCACGACAGCACCAATGATACATTTCACTACTCTTGTATAAACATTCAAACGCTGCTGAATTGCAACAAAAGGGATTTCTACTTACAAAAACTTTCACAGTGGAAAAGTCAATCTTGTCGGTTCCTTCCCTTTTGAATTTGCACAGTATGGTGCTGCGGTCTGGCTTTTTGGTAATATTCTGGACACTGAACCATATCTTTTTGGTCTGTGCACCAGTCATATATAATAGATAAACCTCTACCTCCGTTTTAGAAATATTCAAGTTATCATTTTCTTTCTAGAGGGAAAAAATTGAAGGCAATGATCAGTCACTAAATACAGTAAGAAAAAAAATTTATTTCCAAGCACTATTTTAAATTAGGTACTGTAGTTTACTATTTCAAAACTTACATATATTTTTAATTCCAGATCAGGATCCAGTTCAGTGTGCAGCTGGTAGTTAATGAACACTGGGTCTGGGTGATAGTGTAATTTGACACAAGGTATGAAGGTAGTATCCACTTTTAACATCATATCAACAACTTTACCCTCTGTTGCATGGCTCAGGCTTGGTGTTAAATAATGATATTCAGATGCATTTCCAGGACACCTAGAGACCTAGAAATGCAATAGCAAAGCTCTCACAGTCATTAAATACTCAATAGTGGGTACAATCACAAACAGAGGCACTCAAATTTATTTTAATATCTTCCTGGCTTCACACAGCTACCTGCTAAACCTCTTCTCTGAGATCAGGGCTGCATGCAGAGCACCTGGAAAAATTTCTGTGTTGAGCTCATGTCTACCTTTAACTGCATTTGTCACACACTCTGCACACTGCTTTAAGGCTGATTGCTCACTGCTAGGGTAACTATTTCCTGAGAAATAGGAATGAGACAGGAATTGTGACAATGAATTTTCCTTCTTTCCCCTCAATGCAGGTGACAAGAGAAGAGTAAGACAAGCTCTCCAGCACTCCTAGGAATTTGCTCTTTCTAACTTAACTCCTGAGAGAAGGGGTTGCTACACTCATTGTAGCATTGGGTCATTGTTTACCCCATGGTGATTGTGCTGTCTTCTGGTCTCTGTGCTGCAAGGGTCAACAAAGTGCTTACCTCCTCACAGCCTTGGAGAAAGGTTGTGAGGTTTCATCCCAACCTCAGCTCCAGCGGGCTGCCCCTCACTGAGGCAGTGGTACCCCGTGGGCTTTCAGCACAGAGCCAGAGGGAAGCATAGCATCCCCTCCTCCAACACACCCAAATGTGGAGACTGGGGAGACTCAAAAGGGACAGATTTGTCCCTAGACCATAAAAAAAGCTCAGGGAATTATGCAGGAGAGCAGCTTATGTGTATTTGTGAGTCTGTACTAAGAATGTGTATAACTGTAATCCTGTAAGTGGTCATATTTATTTCAGCAGGGTGACTGACATGTCCGTGCAAAAGGTTGGAAATTATTGAGGTCTCTTCTCCTCAAACCTTAGGAAAACAACCTAATGCATCAAGAAACCTCTATCTGGTATTATAAAGGAGGTTCAGACTTACTGTGAGGTTTGATCTCTGGTCATCTGAAATAATCACACTGTCCACCACATTAAAATTTCTACCAGTTGTGGTAATTTTGCGACCCCCACTGCAAAAACCAAAGCAAAACAAAACACAAACAAACGTGGTGAGAAAGGGAGGTTAATATTATTTCTCTTCCCACAGACACATCCTGCATTAAGGTTTCAGCTGTGACTAAACTACTCAAGTGCATTTTGCTTTGGTAGCAGACAATATAATAAAGTCAAACTACAGAACAAGATAATTTGAGCTATACAGTGTACTTCCACTCTTTCCTCATAATATCATGGTAAATACTTTTGCTACCCCAAAACCACAGGACTTGACTGCACACACGTGCATACTCCTTTTCAGGGACTCTTCACCTTTTTTTTCTATTTATGCAGCCAAGGAACCCAGAAAGAGCGTTGTGGTGTTTCACTGCCCCAGCACAGCCCTGCCTTTGCTCAATTCTTGCTTCTTCAGGACAAACTCAGTGTGCCAGGCTCCTCACAGGAAACATTCTCGGTGGTGTTCAGACCATCTGTCTCAGCACACAATGCTGCTTGTGTCTGAGGGCTGTGGCTCACAGTCTCTGCTCTACAGAGTTGGAGTGGCTTAAGGTATTATTAATATCCAGCTGCCTGAGCTGCCTCTCACCTGGAGATGAGGGCATGCATCCTGGCTGCTTAGCTGCTGCAGCTGCCAGCCCAACCCATTCCCTCAAATCCTCACTTGACAAGATATCAGATTCAGAACGTGAGAACAGGTAAAAACTGTGAAAGCAGAGGGACAGGTGAAAGCTGTGCCAGAGAATATCTTTAAAACCACTGTAAGTCTTTCACCAGGTCTGAGTTTTCTGCAGAACACAGCAAAGGCTTGAAAAGGGCTCTCTTGGCTTTAGGGAATCATATTGTAAAGCAAGTCTGTGTACATCAGTGCAATGATGATTATTTTCACTTCACTTCCAATCCACTGATACTTTATACTGTTTCACAGATGAAGGCTATATTAGCATCAAGAAATCAAATTAATTGGAGTTAAAATTTCTGCTTTCCATGTTTTGGGTTTAGGTTTAGTAGGAATAGACTACTTTTGACTTCTGTAAAGGAGACCTGAGGTAGGCAGAAGTCTACAGAATCCATCTTGCAGCTACTATGACCCTATCTGTTAAATCACTTCACAGGCATAAATTTATCCAACACAAAGCTTACAGCAGTCTTCCAAGCTTGCTTCAGCTGCAGTCTGGCCAAGGAAGAAGGCTCATAATGGCTCAGTGCAATTACATTTGAATAAATACATAAAAAGTACAGGAAGACAAACTTACCTGATCCAGGAGGTATTTGGTGTAATTCTAGAACATGATGGCAGAGAAACATAATGCAGGGTCATTGGTGGTGAACATTTTTTCCCATTAGCCTGGATACATATACTTTTGGCCTCTTTACGTGTTGGTGGGAGAGCAAATGTCATTTGTGTATCATTTAGCACATTTCTGACTTTAATGCTGAAGAAGAAAGAAAACAAACACTGAAACACAAGATGCCACTTATTGGTGTTACTACATGAAGCCTATAGCCTACAGCAGGAGACAAGGAGAAAAGAGAACTGAATCTCTGTCTGAGCTGCCAGATGGAAGTGGAAAGAGAGAGCAGGGAGTTGAAGAGACAAAGTAGGGCATCTTTTGAATGAAGTTGCTATGTGACAATAATCACACAAAACAGTATAGATAATCAACCCTGGGATAAGGCTATGTAATGTGTGATTTTGCTGTTTACTGTGTACTTCTCTGTGCTAACAGCATGCTCCACGAGCTAGTCAAGAATGACAATCTTCATTTTCCTTTTCTTTCTTCTTTTTTTCTCTCTTTTCTCCCATTTTTTCACTCCTTCCTCTTTCTCTCTCCTTCCTGTCTTACCCTCCTTCTCTCCCTTTTTCTCAGTGGTTCCCTGAAAATTCATGGTTGAAGCAAAAATTGAACACTACCTTTTCAAGTGCTAGCTATGTAAAATGGGCTTCCTAATCACAGGCAACCATTGCAGCTGCACCTGAAAATAACTGATTCAGAATAAGACTGCCTAATTATCTAGGGGCTTACACAGTGTGATCATCAACAGAGAAAAATAGGAGCTGTTGTACAAGAGATTTCATTCCCTGGCATGGTGTCTGTGCTTTACAAGCAGAATCCTAGAATATATGAGGAATATTTTGAAGCAGAGGAGATTCAAACAAAAACTGAAGCTTTCCTGTGACCTGGCTTCTTGCTGCTTGCTAGAAGGCATGGAGAGCCACAGATATGAAACTGTCTCACTGCCACTGAGAGAACTGACAACCCGCCCATCCTTTGTGTTGTACTCAAACACCAAATTCATTTTCAGCCCTTGGTAATTTAAAGTGAAAGTTTGACTAAAGGAGTGCAGAGCATCCTCTGCTCTGCTGAGGAGAGTTATATGACAACTGTTCACACAACCATATTGCTAGAGCAAAATGGATCTAATTTTCACCATGCAAAGTAAATAGTGTTATTTTTCAGTTTAACTCACACATCTGGTTTACAGCCAGTGATTCCAGTCAGTATCAGTTTTATGCCTGACGCACGTGTAAAGTTTTCTCCTTTGACTGTTATTTCACTTTTGCCTAATGTAGAAATCCACAAAGGTTCAATGGATTGAATGCTGATATGCTATTAGGAAAGAAAGCAAAACAAGATCTGGTTATGAAAAGGCTGGGCAGATAAGCAACAGCTGTAAAAACAACCAGCACTCAGGAACACAGATTTCATGGCGCTGGGATACATTTGTATTAATAATTTTAAATCCTGTTTAACTTAATCCTGGGAAGTACTGTCAATCACAACTTCATTACAAAGCAACTATTTTCACCTACATATTTTATATTTCAATTTATCTCATAAGAAAGTTGCCTAAAGAAATCACAGTCTGACATGCTTGAAGGTAGGTAACATAAAAACCCAGCTTGAAATGATACATTTCATGTGACCCCTGAAGAACTAAAAAAAAAGGCAAGACAAAACCCATGGTGCTGTCACTATGAGAGATCAGATGAACAAATGAAGGCATCTTTTATGACCTGAAAAGGGGAAGCAGGGTGAAATTCTCGAATGAAAATTTGAGAAAGCACCCCAGAATTAGCTTTAGTAGAAAGTCTTTTCAAAGTCATACACAGAATTAAAGGTATAAAACAACTGCAGGGGAGTCTTTTGGTACCTTATTTTTAGGCTAAGAAGTCCTCCAGCATTTAGAAACAACTCTAGTTTGCTGTGACGTTGTCACAGTCTTGCAGAAACTGTGCTCTTCTTTATCTATGTTTACTTATTCTAACTTACTAACACTACTGAGCAAGAAGAGATATTTTTTCCCTACTGTATTCTCTTGAAAATTTTGACAGCATCTCATGTTTAATCAGTTTTGCTGCTTCCCCAGTTTTACAATCACACAGACAGCTTCCTCTCTGTCTATCTTTCAGACAACAAACTGAAACATTCAAAAAAACAGGAAAATATGCATGTGAAACCACAAACTGTTTGGGACCTGCTCTGGCAAACCATTTTTAGCTTAACTTTAGACTGCCTGTACTACTAGTTTAATTTGAGTTTTTAGAGCATTGTGATTATCCTGATTTTTGCTGTGCACCCCTGGACACATTCACTGGGAAGTTCAGTCTTCCTGATCCTGTTAAGGGTGCTGGTGCACAGACTCTAGGAAAGTACATCCTACAGGTTTTTCTCACCATTAATAATTTCATGTACCCAAAGCAGCACTAAGATTTTGGGCTGGTAGCCTGAGGGACCATTGGGGTCACAACACTTTGACCATTTCAAAAAGGTCCCTGCACATTGTCCCCACATGCTGCCACGGTTCACTGAATGCCAGAGCACTCCAGAGCAAATGAGGCATCTGTCAGCACTGACTGAAAGCTGCAGCCTGTGCCTTAGGAAAAGGCCAGAGAGTGCAAAGGCTGGGGCCAGAGGTCCTGTAAAAGGGCCTCCCAGATGACCTCTTGTGTGGATAATAGAGGAAGGCAAAGGAAATCCCTCACAAACAGCCTGAGGGGGAAAATTCACTCCCACAATGATCTGGAAATCAGTTTAATCCTTGGGACAGGACAAGTGAAGCAGAAATCTAAGATATTAAAGCCAACAAACCACTGTTTCTTTACCTGCATCTTTCTGCTTGTGTCCAACCTCCAGTGCACCAAGGACAGTCAATATCCTCACACAAATTCAGAAGCCAAATAGCACAGAAAGGAGGAAAACACTGTTTTGGGTTCTCACTGGTAACCACCAGGGATCCCTGAAGCACCAGAATACCACAGCATCACACAAACACATGGAGATCCCCAGACTGCATCAGGGCTGTAAACCCTGGTGAGGGATGCCAGCCTCCCATTGCTCAGGGGTGCAGCGTTTCACTGTGGTGCCTCAGGGCTCCCACTGCTCTCTTTGCCAGGCACCACACACCACAGAGTGCTTCAGATGACCCTCCTTGCTTCTCTTCTTACACACAAAGAAATGACGGGAAGTATTGTTCACGGAAAGTTTCAGTCCCCTGTGCAATCACCCCTTCCCTGAGGCTGCACACACAGAGCCCCTCACAGCACCCTGCCTTGGCCTCCTGGAGTCAGTGCAGCCACAGCACCGAGGCAAGGTGACCTCAGCTACTCAAGAGTCCACCTCCCACCCAACCTGACTGCCATAATCTGCAACACTTGCCTCAGCAGCAAAGGAACCCAATGATTTCCTCACTGAAAACAGGAAGGACCCAGTGCCCTCCCTGGGCTCTGCAGTGCTCGTTTCCCCAGCGCCAGACAGCCCCTGACCTTCCAGCTGCCACATGGCAGAGGGAGCAATGCCCAGGGGCAAGAGGGGCCACAGCAGAGAGGCAGAAGGATATTTATAAAAATCACTAGTTGTGAGGCATGTGATTAAAGTGTAAACATGCAAAGAGACATGCAGACAGCATGCACCAGGTCCTCAGGTAATGTAAATCAGCACAGCCCTGTCAGCTTCAATAGAGTTCCATATTTCTGAGCTGCAGCCTCCTCCCCCCTTGTCTGGACAGCCCAACACTTCCCCGGGGCTGTGTGAACTGTGGCAGCCGTGTCCTCAGAGGTGAGCTAAGCATGGCTGCAGGTGGCACAGAGTACCTGGCAGCAGCCCAGGTTGGGCAGGGTCTGCCACCCCGGGGAGTCCCTCCCTGGCACAGCCCCTCCTGCATTGCTGACACGCAGCCCCGAAGAGCTGGATGGGGGAGCTGGTCCAGACAAACAACAACCTGCTGAAAGATAACACTTACTTCCAGCCAAAGCAGCTCCCTAGCCAAGGGTACTCAATCCAACCACTCCAGCTGCTGCTCTGGCAGGGGAGGGGGAAGGTGCATGCATAGAAACCAGCAGCTGGAGTCAGGAGGAGGGCTGGGGCTGGCACTGAAAAAAAGTATATTAATCTAAATGCTCAGCTGGGGCTGTGGGAAAACACAAATCCTCTTTCTCCACTCTCCAGTATGTTCTCCTTAAAGCACAAGCAGTCAAAGGAGAACAGGATTTCAAATGCAATTTCAAGCTCTCTGAATGGATCAATCACTTCTAAATAAACATCTGCCTTTGCACTGCCTCTGGTGCTTTCACTGCCTTGTCCATCACTGTCTTTCCAAGATAAGGCATGTGGAAGAAAGCCATCTCCTAGGCAATTCCAACTATTTACCAATGTCAAATTAATGCACTTGGAAGCAGAGCAAAGAAGAATTTGCTCTGTTTCACCAACCATAATGCTTTAAATGCAGATCAAATCCAGAATATTAATGCTCAGAAGCACAAGTATTACAATCCCACGTGTCTCTGTGAAAAACAAGATGTATTTTGTGATTTTGTTTAAGAAATATCAGCTGAGCAGCTGAATTTAAGAGGTAATCCCTGTCTTAGAGGTAAAAGTCTGGGTAGTTCTAATGAAACACTTAGAGATAAGTCACTATTTATAACAACTGTGCATCACTCACAGAAAAGCAGAAATCAAAAAGTGTAGGCAGCAAATCTCTACGTACTTACTCATCAGTCAGCTTTCTCTCCACTACTCATTTCTTTTTTAACACCTGTCATAAGCAACCACTGATAAAAAGATCACACAGTTTGGAGAGAAAATAAAAAGATTTTGGTTCCATAAAGAATGAAGGGATAACCTTGTGGTTAAGGGGCCGACCTATGATCAGAAGGTTAAAGGGCTGGCCTATGAGACAAATCATTTAGACTGTATGCACACATACAATCTATATGAATTCTGTAGAGAATTTAGTAACCAGATTCAGCAGGTACTTTGGCAGCACTAGTGACACTTCTCCCTTCCCAGTGATCCAGCTTGTGTGGATCCATCTCCAGTTTTGTCTACAGCCTGGAAACAAGGAAAATTTTTCTCAAAGTGTGAACTAGAGATTTACTAACACCCATGGATTTCAGTTCCTGGACTCATCCTCTAGCCACTTCTCTGTTATGCAGAAACTGGGTGGCACATCCTCCCCTTCCTTCTGCTCCCCTGGCAGCTATGTTTCAGGGGAAGCTGTGATCTGGCTGCATAAAATGAGGAAGAGGTTTGAGACTCTGAAGCCTAGTTTCCCAGAGTTGGCTGTGACAGCACAACTCAAACATGCTTTTAAGTCTAGGTAAGATATTAAGCCTGAAATGTTCTGCTTTTGTTGTTGTTGTTGTTGTTGTTGTTGTTGGTCAGCTCACATGTTCCAGCCCTCAGCCTGCTGGCTCCTGTGGAGTGACTAAATACAGCATACAGGGACTTTGGCATTTAAAGCAATGTTGTAAACACTGCATCTAGAGGTAGGCACATGACAATGGCAGTGTTCACTGTCTCAATGTTTGCATCTGAAACACAAATTTTTGCTGATACCTTTTAACACCAATAGAGCACTAAGAAGAAATAGCATCAATCCAAATTCTGCATTACCCTCCTTTGCAAATGACTTCCTCCTCATCCATTTCTCTATTTTTTTCTGCAAAGTCCTCTGATTTTAAATAAATTTCTCCCCCAAACCAGAGAGCCTTAATAATGCTGATCTTAAAATGCTAACTGACCTCTGTTTTTTGCACAGCAGTGATCCCCTTGGAAGCAGCTGCACTGCAATCATCCTGGAAAAAAATAAGCATTTCACCATGTCAGGATAGAAAAGAGACAGATTGCTGCTCAGATAAAAAAATACAAGGAAAAGGCATCACAGGGGATTCCAATTTTCCCCAACAAACTTCACCTGGCAGGTGGTGACAGGAGAGACACGTATCCATTCACAGCTGGCACACTCACCCTTGTGTATACACCGTGAGCAGCTGGTAACACAGAAAGAGAGTTTTTGTAAGATACAGGAACTCAATCTAGATTCAGTCATGAATGTCAAATTTAAAGTGACAGAAAAGAGCATAAACCCAAGGGAACAACCAAACAAACATGTAATGAGATGAATAAAAGTCCGTTTACCCTCCAAGCCCATTGTTCTGCTGTACTTATTCTGAGAAGAAATTTAGTATGAAATACAATCTGTATTGAGATGCTGAGAGTCATTAATTTCAAAAAAGGCAGGAAGCAGAGGAAACACTTTGGGTTACATTTTACTGTGATTTACTCCAGTACATTGAGTGGCCAGGTAGTACTTTTTAACCATAAAAGGGCAGAAAACCATCACTGATTTTTTTTCAGCTTGTCTGAACCTCTGTTCCATGTGTAGTGCTAGAAAGTATTGCCAGTTTGTTATAGCTTTCATCTACCAAAAAATATTCCTGTTCTGAGACTAGTTAGTCTCTATTTTGCTTTGCAAGGCTTCTATCAATATGGAAGAGAGCCAAGAGCAGCACAGTCCCTCTCCAAACACGCTGAGAAATGCTCTGATTCAGAGAAAGACAGCTCCTTCCCCATGTTCCTCCAGGGACAGGGAAGTGATGTGCCACTTCCCAAAAAGCAAGAGTTTTATCTCATCCCATGAATGAACCTTTTTGCATAGGGGAGGAGCATTCTGAATGGGAACACTGTAGTTACCTACAGCATATGTTAGCCAGATCTTTCTAAATATTAACAACCACCTATCATAAAGTGTTAGGCCACGTACTGGGCATGAATGCTTCCTCTGCCAGCTCTCAACAGAGAGTCTGAAAAATAATGTGTATAGAAGAAAAGGTATTCATTATTCCTATTAGCAGATTACATGTTACTTTCTAGTTTAATTATATTCATGTTACCTATAGAGCATATTTAAATTGCATCTGGGTCTAATTTAAAACAGCTTCACAAAGTGATTTTAAAGAATCTCTTGACTTCTCTAATCTAGGCCTTACACTGAGTACCAGGGGCCCACCTTTCATGCAAGGACAAAAAGAATTTTAATCTTATTGTGACATCCTTTATTATCTCTTCAGGCACTTGTCATAAATTCAGTCATTGTAATGACTCCCCTACAGTTAGGTCCCATTAAATAAGGGAGTCATCAGAAGAAGTAGCTTTTTAACAGAAAAAAAAAAAAAAGAGAAGGAGGAGGAAGTGGGCCAAGAAAACAGATTTGACTATCCTGACTATCTTTAGTGCCATGTGCCATGTAACTCCTTGATAAATACAAAAAAAAAAAAAAAAAAAAAAAGAAAGAAAGAAAAAATAATGATGAATTACTTTAGTTACTTTCCCCCCCCCCTACACACAACAACCCCACAATGAACTTTAACAAGAATCAGGCTCTTACTTTTTCAACTGAAATGTTTGTGTGATATTCCAAGAGCTTGAGGACAGTGATGCTTCAAGAACTAGACAATCTGTAAAAATGCACATGTTAGGTATATGACGGATATTAGAAGAAATAACAGTTCAAAAATAATTTGAGTTGAAAACTCAAAGTAGCTGTTATATACTTGGTATGCACCTTCTCTCATACATTCACTCACACTTCTGACTGATAAAAATAACCAGATGTTGTCCTTCCACAGAACTCTTCAGCTGAGTTATGCCAATGCTTTATACACATGTATTAATTAAGTTTGATACCACCATTGCATGACAAATAAAAGTAATGTTATTGTCAGGATATAGATAAGGAAATGCTACTGTGAAACAGGGATATAAAATCATCTCTCAAAAAGCACAGAGTGATATATACTGTGGTATAACCAGACCCTGAATTTGTCTTCTAACACAGCAGACTGTTCTAATGCAAGAGACCCCACCATACCATACTTCTCTCTCTTTCTGTCTCACAGACTTGGTTTCAGAGTCTCCTTTTGTAATCTATGCAGTAGCAATTTTCATCCTATTTAAATCTTTTATGATTGCATGAGTCAATTTGCCATTATTTCAGCTAGCAATTACTATACCAACAATTCACTGGCAGCTGTGGTATGAAAGAGTATCTTCCCTTATGAGCAGAATACCACATCCAACAGTAGAACTGGATATATACCACTTAAGCCATGGTCTCTTTCATCTGTGTGCCTGCAGATGTGTAGTCTGTGAAATGAATGGCTGCCTGGGATCAAATGAAACCCATGTTTGCAGACTTTTCTGACTTCTCTATGCTAGAAAGTAGCTAGCTTTTTAATCCAGAAAAGTTACACAGATTTTAAGTATATCTATCCTGCAAAGACAGAGAAAACCTAGCCTTTATGACAGGCTGTCTTGTTCAGATGAAAGCCAGCTTTGGCTACATCTGTGTTGCTCATTCATGTAGGTATCTCCTCCCTCCACATGGCAGCATGGCACTTGGGTGCTCACTGCAAACTCATCTGAACTGCTTGTTAGAAACAGCCCTTGGGACCACTCATATGTTCAAACTCCTTCCTAAATGGATAGCAGACTGACTTTAACAGCATTTTTATGCTTAAAGATGTGGATGAGTACAGACAGACATTTTAAAATCCTTCATCAAGCACCTGTTTGCATCTCCAGAAATCTAGTTATCAGCAAAAATCTGACGTGTTGATACACAATTGCCTAAATCACTCGCCTAAATCAATATATGAGAAAGGTCTCAGGCCATGAGCTACAGAAAGAGTAAAATACTCCTAGTATTTCACTAGAAGTAGTAAGTAAAAGTAAGGAATTTATCTCCTACTGGCACAGCTTGTATTTACTTTTAAACTTGTATAAATACTTTAAAAACAACACTGTCAAATATGCTTTTCTGATTCTCTCTGTGTTGAAATTAATGGAATCTATTATTTTCTGTATGGTCTGCACTGACCTTTTAAAATACATTAGACTGCACTGAGTAGCAGGCATTTTCAAAATGTTTTTTCCAGGAAATGATACCTAAAGGTGTTCTGCAAGTGCATCCTCTTGTGAAACCGAGGTCACTTTACAGGAGATACCACAAATAAACAATGTTACTTCACACTTGAATTATCCACTAAGAGATCTCAGCTCACAGGAGCACGTGAGTAGCAGTAAATACTGGCAGGCACAAGCTAACCTCACAGCCTTCTGGTTAACACTGCCAAAGGGCTCATTTTTGGCACAAAGCACAGGCAAGGTGAGCTGGCTTCCATAACAACTGTTCTCTGAAAACCTGCTAATGGAATTAGGAGAAAGCTTTAGTCTGTGAAGCTATATACTCCAAAATTACAAGATAACATGGCTTTTGGGACTGGGCTAATAAAGGACATTTCCCTCTTAAAAATCCACTAATAGTATTTACTAAAGAAGGCTTAATGGATTAAAATACTCATGGATATCACTCCAGCTGTCACTTTCTAGTGACAGTCTTTTCTTCTCAATTCCCAACGCTGGACAGGAACTTAACACAACACTTCTGTGACCCTGGAGGAGTTTTTCCCATGCAGCCTACTCAGATCCAGATATTCCAAAGAGCCTTCTTCAGGGGCAAGGGTCCCTGAGAGAGAGAGCTCTTTGTAGCACTGAGCTCTTCATAACAACAGGTCCTTGAAACTATCTGGTAAATTTCATTCCTCTTCCTGCACCAAGGTTTTTATAAGACAATCAGATTCATGCACAGTATTCCATGTCCTTTGGGCTATATTATTGAGGGAGAGATAAAGGCAAGGCATGTGTCTGTTTTCTGTTTCTTCTTCAAGTCACTTAAAAACATGTGGGAATCCTTGTGTTTGCTATGTGTTCCTTAGTTTATATTAAAACTCTTGCATTCTAACACAAGCAGCTTTAAGAAGTTATAAGGCCAATCTCTGTTAATAAAGCTTTGTGCTTCTATACAGACTCTTGAAGAAATGCAAGGGGGATGTTGCCCTACCATTAGTCAAATAAGACTCCACTGTGAAGGATTTTTATCTGATCCTTGAGATCAAAGCCTAAAGAACAGCTCAAAGGTCTAGACATTCGGTAATTTACCACCTCATTCTAAAACTTGTAGCTGCCCATTAGATACACAAACCAGATCACAAGCATCACACATCCAATACAAATTGCTCAGGTATCTAACTCTGAGAACCACTGGTGAACAAAGCAGTGTCAGAATTACTGCAATGTGATTCAACCAATAATTCAGAAGAATGAACGAAATCAAGTCAAAAGGATGTACCCATCAAATTGCCCCTGAACCATCTATTTTTCTGCTAATCTTCCACATTGCAGAATCACTTTCTCACAGTGTCTAAGGTAGGTTGAAACAGTTAATTAAATGTTAAGATTATTTATTGTACAGATATTCATAATTAGATTCTCCTCTTATTTATGCCAGTACAGTTTCTTGCAAAAACAAATTCAGTTTGCAGATTAGAGAAGAGTTAAGATGGGTTAATTTGTCAAGGCAAAGCACTAGACCAACACTGCTTCCATTGCTCCAGCCAGCTTGATTGTCATTGCAGTTATCTTAAGTTTCCTTAGACAGTTATTAATGGCACCATGTAAATAAATATTCTAATGCTAAGGCACTGCACTGCCGCAGGGTCAACTGAAGAAGCTGCTTCCAGACACAGGGCAATGTCTGCTATTACTTCCACAGAGGACTCTATATTAACAAAACTTTAACCACCAAGAACACTGTGATTATACTCACATCACTCAACAAAATATGAATTATTTTGCTTCAGTGACATTTAATAAAAAGCATTACATACTTTCACACTCATTAGGCCTGTATTTATACAGTAGTCCCCAGTATTAAAGGACAGAGAATAAGCATTAAATACATTTAATAGTAAAACATACCGTTGTCAGTTATCATTGGAGTGGTTAGATTGCAGAAACAGGATGAATTTTTCAGCACTACGTTTTCATAAAATATTTCAACGCTTGTTACAATTTTTATCATACAGAAAGTAAGGATTTTGCCTACATTTGCAGTCACAACAACCTATAAAACAATAAAAACACAATGGGCTTTTTGTTATATTTGCTAAGTCATCACCTTGTCTCTACAGAGAACGATGAACTATGAAATGCACAAAACGAAAATTTTTGTGGTGAAAGCAAACAATTCACTAGGTAAGGTCTCAAAGGAGAGTGACTCTTCCAACTGAAGAAGCAATACAGAAAGAGTTCTGAAAGTAACAGCACTGCTTACTTTCAGAAATAAAATGGATCTGTATGGTATGTTAGCAAGCAATTTTAAATAATTTTGGAGTTTAAAACTAGAATATTGCTGTGTTATATGCTGTTATATTCCTTTAAAAAATATTTAAGAATCTTCACAGAGAGAGATCGTTTGTATCCATAACCAAAGAGCACTTAATTATGAAACAGAACTTATATTGTAATGAGTTATCCTTTGTTTCTGACTGTGAGTGCTTTACAAATATGATTACATTAGTGTATTCAATCAGGAAATCAGAAACAATAGCGTGCAGATTAGGTGGCCAGTCACAATAGTTGATAATCAAATATTCAAGGCTGCATGTGCTGAGAACAGATACAGAGTAAAGACTAATATTGAGCACTCAAGAATTTCTGTTAGCATATGTGTCCCAGTGAATGTTTTCTAACTTGTTACAAAGCTCAGAACTTCCATACTGCACTTGATATACAGTTACTGGAAATATTAAAATAGTTGATACGGTGATACAATTGGAAACATTTCCAAGCAATGTTAGCATAGTAAATATTTGAAATTTTGACTCAGCATCATGAAGTGTAGCTTAAAGATATATTTCATAGGAGAGGAGGAGAACCATTGAGCTTACTGAGATTTCCAAGATATTTGCAAATTGTTGGGGTAAGAGGAACTAATGTATGGAACATGGTGACAAAAGAAGACAAGCTGCAATAAGCAACAAAATTACATATTTTAAGTCACAATAAACAAACACACATAAAACTGGGTGTACATACCTGATATTTGGCAGGGAAACTTAGCAGGATTTTCAGATCTTTATCAGGTGCATGTGAAATGTTATACCAACCATTTATGCTGTTTGAATGTGTACAATTTTCTTTTAATGTGCACCTAAAAGTATACATAAAATTATACTAGCCTCCTTATTGTGCCTTTGACTTCAGACACTGTACTTCAACTTATTTAAAGTTATTGATTTTTTACAGGAACACTATTGATTTTTTTTACAGAAATATGGCTATAACTGCAAAAAGCTTCAGGAAAACAATCAGTAAAATCTTCTGCTTATCAAAATTAATTACGCTGCATTGATATATGCTCGAGGGTTTTCATTAAGTCAATGGGACTCAAGCAAACATGAGATGCTTGGCCAGTAACAGTAACTGGTAGCCCGGGATGGAATTCATTGTTGCCAACTTGACTGTTCCATTGTACAGCTCTAGATCTGCTCCCCTCGCTGCCCACCAGCCCCCTCCACACTCTGTGGGGAGAAATACGTTCTTTAGGGTACAATTCACCTACCCTGCTAGACATTCATACCAAAATGAAATGAACCACTCTATAGAAGCTGCTTGCTCTCTCCAGAGGGTATAAGAAGGAATGGGAGTGAAGCTCAAATGTAAAGCTAGACTATGACATGCATAGTTGATGAGATGCATCCTCTTCCCTAATCTCCTTTGTCACCCACTGATTTGAATGGTAATCCTTCCCTTTTTTGTCAGTGCACTGGGATAAAAACACCAGATTTGAAAAGGTTCAAAATAGATTTCTCTGTCTTCAAGTACAAAATACATTTCAGAATTAGGATAGCCCAAAGTAAATACAATTGTTAGAGATGCCAAATCATAGAAAATACACTGTGCAACAAAAAATGAAGAAAGAATGAGGAAACACTGGGATACATAAGTACTACAAAGACTACATATATTAAAAACATGTCATAAGAAAAAGACAACATAGGCATACAAATTAGATGGACAATCAAGTTTGAAAGGCGAATCCTTAAAATGCTGTCTACTGTCAACAGCTAATGAACAATTCATAGATTAACTCCAAGTAATTTCATACAGTTAGCAATTAAAGACAAGTAAGTGCTAACTGAATATATCTTAATATTTTAATACTAAGATTGAATATTTATAAATAAATGTAACATTTAATAGTTTTAGTTCTATTTTTCTACCAAATGTAGAAGCATATATATATAGCTTCAATCCTATGAACAGTGATATCTGCCTGGCATGAAACATTCCTTGGCTACAAACTGGAAATGAGTTCAGACTTGCCAAGTATGGGCCTTCTTCATTAGGAGCTCACTGTAAAAACATATTTCACAAACAATGTGCTTTCCCTCCAAAATGAACAACATATTCAACAAAAATATCCACCACATTCCGAAATGACCAAAATAGCCTCACAAATCTTAGGAACCATAAAGTCATCTTCTCTGCAGATCAAGATGTTGGCAATTGGAATGCAGTTAAGCACAAGGTCACTTCCTTTGTGGTCTAACTCAGGAAACTGAGTTCCTGCTGGACAAGAACCTGGTGAGGTTTTGCATCTAAATACATTCAGATCATAATGATATTGTAATAAATTGGGACTATATATGCCTGACGTATTTCAAACTGTCTGAGCTAGGGTGAATTTCAGTCTCATTTATATCTCTCTTCACCCTACTGAGATCACAAAGGCTCATTAGCACTACAGTTTTAGAGCCACAGAAGACAGAATCTGTCATCAACAGATGTGCATAAACCACATTCTCAGAAACATACAGGCAGGTAATTCACACTGGCAACAAGGAAAGACAAAAGAAAGACATTCTACAGTTTCTGACAGGGTGAGGATTATAATGGTAAAGATTCAAGGCAACACACTCCTAGTATTTGGCACTAAATAAGTGTATGCATTTCAGTGATGCTAATATTGAAATATTTAAAAACTGTTTATCAAACTGAATATTTACAACTGTCCCAGGAAGAAGCTACTTGCTTTCTTAAGACTGCCTGAGGAACACAAGCAGTGAAGCTGTTTCCTTCACTGGCAATGAAGAATCTGAGAGTTTAATAGCAAAACCAGTAATGCCTCCCAGGACCCAGGGTCATGCTTGTCTTTTGTTGCTTTAAGAGCTGACCTTTAACACTCTAACAGTGTGCTGTGCAGAACAGTCATTTTCATAGGAATCAGTCACATCTGATGCCCCTCAGCATAAATTCTCAAAATTGCCCTGCAAAGGCTAAGAGCCTAGATATGTGTACAGAGAAAAGCAGAGTCAATTTATTTTTTTAATATTCCACAGCAAACTAGTCCTTTATAATACTAAAGATTTCTCTACACAATTGGAACTGAGTTCCTCTTATTCCACTGTGATAACACAATATGTATGCATACTGGTTAATTTGTACTTACTTAAGTCTCTGCTTCACTAATCTTTGTTAACTACAGATCCTAACATGCCTTCTCTGTCCTGCCAAAGCACACTGACTTCCTCATGGAATGACAACATGCTTTCAGAGAAAGTTGAGGCTTCCTTCTTTCTTGAATGTACCAAACCCTGAATGAAGTCTACTGATGTCCCACACATTGACTACATGCAAAAGTAACTCTGGTCATGGTAGATAATACATTGTGTTGTTTCCATGTGGAAAATGCATGTAAAACATCAATATCTCGTATTTGAATTGTATTTCAGCATAATTCAGGCCAATCTGATTAATCTACAAAAAATCTAGAGACATTAGGAGAAATCACACAATACTGTGACTAACTGGTTTGAGTGATGGCAAGTGAAAAGGAGAATTCATATATGTCCCTATGGAAGAAAGAGTAAAAATAGGAACAGTGGAAACATTTTGTTTCATTTTGTTTTCACCTGCAATGAGATGCACACATTTTTTCACTAAAGGACTGCATTTTAATTCACACTGTCCTTAAAATGAAAAAAGAGCATTGCTAGTAAATTTTACATAAAATTGGAGTGTGTATTTTATTTTACAGAAAACATATTTCCCTGTAAAAGTAGAAAACATCATTGACCTCAAAATTATTAAGGACTACATTGCTTTAGTGGACACATATGGATCTGGACTAAAATATTGGCTAAAAATTTCTTCCTCTTTACCTAAAATTTCACCCAGAGGTGTCTCTTCACAAAGCCAAATATTTAATGACATTAAGTACTTAACAGTAAAAAATTATGTGGGTGTTGAACAAGACTCGTATGATAGTAATTAATTTTTTCTCCAAAAGAGTAAATTATTTCTGTTTCAATCAAACGGAAACTTTTCGTGATTCCCCTCATAAGCAGAGGATTTACTGAGTAATAAGAGTTATTCACAACCTCTTTATAAGGCAATTAAAAGCCTGAAAAGCTTAGCACTGTAACATACACAGCCTCTATCAAGGGAGCAAAAGAGAGTTTGAAGAAAACGCATTACAGAACAAATACCTACTCTCTTCCAATAACTACCTTTGCAAACACAAAGTAGCAGATCTTCAGCAAAATCATGCTAACACCAATTGGGTAACAAACCAAAATGAGCAGTATTAACCTTCTAGAAGAGGCTACTAGTGGAATTCCTCAAAAATTCATCTTTATAGGCACTTTAAGATTTTAATCACTGGCAAATTGGCATAAAAGAAGGTTTACACTGTTGACATCTGCTGATGATACAGAGTTGGGAAAATTAACATGCAAAGGAAGATAAGAACATCACACAGGAAAACTTGGATAACCTTGAAATGGAATGACATTTCAAAGCATAAAGTACAAGAACATGTACCTACAGCAATAAAAATCTCACAACCCATATGTGTTATAGACTGGAAACTCATCAGTTGGAAAGACAACAAAGAAAGAGAAGGACCTGGGGGCATTATTTGATCATGGATGATTGTGGCCCATCAATGTGATGCTGTCATGAAAAAGACGTCTGTGATCCCAGAACACACTAAGGTGCATCCTGGACAACTGATTAAACAACATTAAGCAAGGCACAGCTGAAATCTCTTCTGGAACACTTTGAGAGTCCTGGCCATCCTTATCTTAAAAGGATGCATGAATTTCTTGGAAGGATTACTGGAGTGGAGGTAAGAAAGGAGTGTCTCAAGTGAGAGGAGTTTAATGAAGTTCAATGCTTCAGCATATCAAAATGAAAAGAGAGAGGGAGAGAGAGACTGCTTGCACAAAAACATTGAAGAGGTGAGTGTGAGGGAGTGGGGGAGGAACTTATTTAGGCAAAGGTGATGTGAACACCAGAACAAATAACTATAACCTGTCCATAAACATACACATGACGAAAATGAGCAGACATATTTTTGTCAGCAAAAAATGAGACTGCCAGGAAGCTGCACAACCAGGGCAGGAAGGACAAAAAGCCAATTTAAATTTAGGATGGTCCTTTGCAAGTTTTTAGTTTTACATGATGTAGTTGCTTGCAATTGCTAAGACTAGGCCTGACAACCCAGGAATTTCTCCAGTCCAGGCCCCAGATGTAAAATAGATTTCAAATTTGCTTCAAAGTTAGTGTCGAAATTAATGATTCAAATGTGGGAACAAAGTACTTAGAAAGAAATTCTCCTTTGGCCTAAACCAAAATCAATGGTTCCAAAAAAATGAACTACTAATATAGAAGACAACTTTTTCTCTTCTTTTTCTCACATACAAAATGCTCCCAACTATTAAGATGTTTCAAGCACAAGTATACAATTTTCTCTCTCAACCTGAAAAAAAAAATATCTCTTCTAAAAGCAGACATATATCTTCTTATTATTACAAATATATCAAAATATCTCCTCTTATTATTCTTAGCCCAACATATATTTTATGGATAGATCTCAAAAATCTGAGCGTTACAAAGCCTTTCACAAGTTCCCTTTCACATGACAAGAAAGTGTCTCACATTTATGGCTATGACTGATTCCACAAAAAATCAGTAGATACAATTTTGATGTTGAATAGCCCCGAGTCAGTCAAAATGTACACTGACTTGTAATGCTCTGCTTTTATATCACAGTCTAAAATACTAAAAGATACCTTTGATTGAAAGAACACCACCCACAGTAGGGGTCCTTTGCAGATAAGCATTCTTGCTCAGAAGCAAATCTACCGCAATTTGCAACTGGTATTCTTCTCACCTGAAACCAAAGAATGCAATAACACATTGAATGAATACAGCCTCCATAAACAGGGAACTTGAAGGTTACCATTAAAAATCGGACAGCAACCAAGCACAATCCCTCTGGGGAAGTCTCCTTATGGATTCCCCTCTGCCAGAAGACCTTTGGATAGAAATATGCAGCCTATTTTGCACACACTGTATTTTGCCATCAGATAATGAAACACCTCTGACAATAACAATTTGGTTCTACTACTCAAAGGCCAGCATGGGCAGATTAATGCAAGAAAGACTGATCAGCATAGTGAAGTATAGATCATAAGAGAAAGGAGGTATATTTTACAAATAATGCTCTGCTTAGCAGAACACCATTCTCCTCTCCTCCGAATGGAGATATTTAAATGATTGATGAAGGTGCATCCAAAAATGCATGCGCATAACAAAATGCATCTGTGTTTGCATCACCATGTCAGGTTACTGCATGTGCACACTAGAACAAACGCATGCAACTGCTTAGCATGCATGAAAATGCCATTTCAGTAAGTAAATGTAGATAATTGTGGCTATATTGTATGTATCTATACTTGTACATTCAGCTTCAATATCCTAGCCAGCCATTTTCAGAAAAGGAAAGGAAAAAGAAAAAGAGAAAGCTGATTACAAATACTGAATACAGATACAAATTATGTGATTAATAACAATGTGAATTAATGATCTTAGTAAGAAAAACTAATTCAAACAATATTTTACAAATTTGCAAGAATGAGAAATTCCTGTATTTTGTCAACAGAAACAAGGATACACTGTTTCCTGCAAAATTATATTTACTGTTTTTTCCATCCACATATTATAAAATTCAATTTATCTTGAAAAGCGTGTGAGACAATCAATTCAGAATCCAGTCATAATCTTAGATTACTACCAAGTTAAAGAAGGCAATGTAGAAGCCTTACTTCACTCCAAGAGAAAATAATCAGAGAAAAAAAATCAGAGACGTTTTTATTCCTAAAAGCTGTTGTTTCTCTATAACAACTTGGTCTTCTATCAAAGCTACGGAAAATTCAAGTCTTACTTTGAATATCTATGTATCCTTTTGACTGAGACTTTGATTCTTTCTATATTTGTGATAGATGTTTTATATCAGTCAGGGGTTCTCCTTACCCCTGCTCTATAACAGCAGGCTAAAACACTATGCTCACTGCCAGAAAAGTGATCTTATTTCAAGTGACGGTAATTAAGTGCTGGGTGAAATCCTGTTCAGCTAAGATGGACAGCAAGCCCTTAAGCTTCCAATGCCATCTTTCCCACTGCTGGCCAGACAAAGGGATTTTCTGATTGCTGCTCTACTAGTAGCCCTGCTGCAAGATGTGCTGCAACAACTGTACTGGCTCCTGGGAGCTGCTCACTGCTCCACGTGCAGCTGCACCACGTTTGCTCACGTGCAGCAGCTCTCAGCCTCTGCTGAACTCCCTGGCCTCACTATGCACACATTGCTCACTTCTCTTTGCCCTTTTGTTTGTTCTTCTGAAGTCTATGCCTATCTGAAGACAATGGGAATTTTATCACTGATTACAGCATTATCACTGATTTCATCAGAACTAAGGCTTCAAAGCCATCTCTCAAATGAAGAGATTTCTTCACTTTAGAAAATCCTTAATTGACTGGCAAACCCTGACCTACCAACATAGGGATTGTTTTGTCTCCAAAGAGTGTACAAGTTTTTTGCTGTCTCTAAGCTTGGCTCTGCATGATCTGCATTTTCCTGCCTCCAGGAAAAACAGAAACACTCTCTTGGCAGAATGGCATAAAATAACCATGGAATTAAGGGTATTGCTGCATCATAGCAACACTGGGCAGCACCATGACAGCAGAAGCTCTCCCAAGCTCTGCAGGAGTGCAGTCCAAACATAGGCAACATAAGCAGATATTAGATGGAAAGTTGGTAACTGCAGTTTGCATATGAAAAGTCTAACTCTGACACAAACTGATGTTTCACTTCTAAAGTGGTAGAAATCCTTAAAGCAGTAGATTATATGAATTTATTATTTTATTAAATGCTGTACTTACCTTATTGGCAGAGGACAGATAGATGTAGTTATTATTAACTGGATCAAGTCGTAGTTTGGGGAAAATGGAAGTTTCTTCCTCAATTTCATATAAAACCTCTGGGCAATTAGATTTCATCTCCTCATTAAGAATAGCCTAAAACATGTGTAATTGAATTATTCCCATGTTCTTTTATTGATCAGTCAATATCTTAAACAAAAGCCTAATTTCAGTTACATCAAAGCTTCTGAGATGAATTATTGTCATGATTCAATTCACTTACTGCACTGGTTCTCACACTGGAGAAGGATGAAGGAAAAGACCACAAGAACAGAATTTCAACAAAATCCATGCCAGACACATTTAGCACTGAATTTGGCACTGATTTAGCATATGAAACATGCCTTCCACCAAACCTGTTACTGACTGATTTGGAAACTGAATGTGGAAGAAATGCCTACATCCCAAAATAACAACCCTTTACTCCTATCAATGGAGAAGAAAGTATTACTGTTCAGAAAACAAACTAACATTCAGACACCCATAAAGTAAAAAGGAATTTACACAAATTTCTGTGTGGCTTCTCTAAGTATACACCTGTGATGATATTTCTTTTTCTTACCTTCCCCAACTTTACTATTTTCTACCACCCTTTGCACAGAATTCAAGGGAACCAGAGACTCCAGAAACTTTATTTTGTAAGTCAATAAGCACACCAACTTTGGTTTTCCATGACTAAAAAAGGGAAATGTGTTCACTGTCTCCACTGCGTTAAGGAGACGTGGAAGACTTCAATTTCATCTTTCATTATCAAAAGCAAAATGAAATCAAATGGACAAAGCTTTTCAATATCTCTACTATATTCCTCCCCAAATGTCTGCTTAATAAAGACAAAAAATGAGAGTCATCCTTCGCAGTGTAGGCAGGAAATGCACATTTTCACAAACTCAGAAAAAAATAAAGCACAAAAGACATTTGACTGGATGGTTGAAATGGTTGATAATGAGGTAAGACGGCTTCCACTTTCAAGCAATGGATTTAAGTTTGTGTTGGTCAACTATGCAGAAGCTAAGGCAAAATGAATCTTGACTCTTCTCTCTAATGGATAGCTTTTCACATCACACAGGCAAACAAACAAACAAACACCCTTCCAAAATCTAACAATACTTCTACTGGAAATGTCAAAGCAAGGATTAAAAAAAATCAAAACAAGGCAGAATAACTGAGAACTCCACAGTCTGTAAATTAATATTGTGGGCACTAGAGTTTTAATGAAATGTTTACTTGAATTTTAGTGGGCTACCTTATTGGAATTAAATACCAATATTTCCGGATGGAACGTGCCTGGGCTTGTTTGGCCCTTGCTGCTTGACCAGAGGCAGCAGCTGTGGTGGTTTCACCTCAGAGACACCTTTGCCTGGCTGGATGCTGCAGCTGGCACTTGGGACAAGTCCAGGCATGCAGGAGCTCAGGTTTACCTCTGGTGGAGAAGCTTTAAGGTGAGGTGAAGGAAAGGAGTCGGGTTCTGCTGGAGGGTTTCGGTCCAGAGCTTTATTCCTGGCCCACAGGCCTCTGAATGCAGCAACAGCTCCCACAGAACCACAAACCGCGTGGCTGCCGTGTCCTTTAACCCCGGGGAGAGGGGAGGGAAGGGGTAGGGACCCCACCGACCAGGTAAGGGGGGAGAGGAGACAAATGGCACCTGGATGGCCCAATGTCCCCAGGGCTGAGAGGCATCTTCTGAACTCTGCCAATCATACGATGGCCTTGCTGGAATGCCAAGACAGACAGACAGCACTCAGCAGGGGGCAAGGGAGGGGAAGGGAGAGGGTATTGGCACCTGGGGAAAGAACCAGGATACTGATACAGACTATTACACAGCAACACTACCTAATTGCGTTTGAAAGTTATCTTGCTCTCCAAATGACCATACAGCAGTTATTTCACAAACAAAAACCAGAGATTCAGGGGATCATATTTGTTTATAATATACTAAATTAATGAGGAAATATTTACCCACTTGAACACAACAGCAGCTGGTGGAGAAGGGAACAACTGCCACACCCAGCTTACCTTCAGTAACTGTCCATCATCTGTTCCCAAAAAGAGAACTATATGATTCAAAACAACTGTGCCATAAACAGCTACCAGTCCAGAGTGAATCAAGGTAGGTAATTTCTTGATTGATTGTGCCTCCTGAGAATCAGATAGAAGAAAAACATATTAAAAAATCTTTCACCTATACTCCAAAACTTTGAGGAAAAGAAGAATCCTTGGAAAGATTCTCAAAGAACCAACTTTAGACATCACTTTGAGTAACATTCCAATTCTGATACAGCTTCAGAGCAACACACTATTGGAAATTACACATGAAACTAGTTTCTCATATGTGACGACTGGTCATATCTGTAACAAATATTATATCTGCTGCTGTTAAACCACTGACTTCAGTGTGATACAGACTCAGCGTAGCAGCAGTAAGTTACTTTGCAATAGGATTTCTCCTTTTTGGGACATTAAGTTCTGGGTTTATTCTGAATTTCCAGTTCTTCTCAATAAAGCCATGCTTTGCCATCACCTGAAGGCTAGATACACTCAGCAACCACTTTCAAAGGCATGCAAATATTCTGGAGAAAGGAGACACTTCAAACAAACAGTGTCTGTGTGTATAAAAATGCAAACCTTCATCTTCCATGACACTAGAGGAAGTAGAGACTTGTGTATTACATAAACATGAAAATGAGATAAAGCAATATAAAGTTTGTGTCATGGAGAACATAAATGTAGCTGTATGAGCTTTAAAATCAACATGTTACCCTCAATTCTCCATCCCACCTGGAGGAAATTAAGTGGCAAATGCATGCAAGCAGCTCATGAAAAAAACACCATGCAGGAAATCCCTGTATCTTGTGGAATGAAAAACCAAACCAAAAAACTTTGATTGCAGATGATCAACTCTTGAAAGGAAATCTACATGTGTGAGAACAGGATCACTTACCAGGGGGAGTCCCTAGAAGCCCCTGTGTCCCCTTAGCAAGCGCTAACTCGGTTTTGAAGTCCTCCAAGTCAATCTCTGCAGCAGACATTGCCAAAGGCGTGATCCCACCTGCTCTCCAAGTGGGTCCAACCCCAGCCAAGCTTTACTTCACTTTGCCTGTATAATGTTTTTCAGTGAGCTTAGTTAAGGCAATGATGTGCCAAGGAAATGCTCTGTAAATCTACCTACCTACATCTTCATTTGAGTCATGCTCCTCATCACATGGACATGCGGCTGCACAAACACCAGAGCTGGCACAAAGGAGTGGCAGGCATGGAGAGGTAGGAGCCAAGAGCTCAGGTAAGACCAGCTCCTTGGGAACAAGCCCTGTAGGCTAGCTGACCAAATCCAGAATCTCAGCCTCCAGGACTGTTTCCTAAACCTACAGGAACCCTCTGAGTGCAAGAGCCCATTTCACTTAAATGCACAAAACAAAGTGTGGAATGGACCATCAAAACTGGCATTTAGAAGTAAGGTGAAAGCATTTCTCAAAGATATAAAGCAAATCCGTAGCACAGTAACAGCTGAATTCAACTCTCCTGCATGCTATGATGCTGGCTTAATCCCCAAAAGTATTTCCACTAGAAATATTTTATTTTTTCTGAACTGCAATCCTAAATCAATTAAAATGTTCTTCACTCATCTGAATTATTTTAATTAGCTTGAAAGAAGAGCCACTCAGAATAAAAGAAGGCTTGATTAACTTTCATATTTAAAGTCACTATTTCTTTTTTCATGCAGCAGGAAGAAGACACAGGGAAGTGTCATGCACTGGCACAGAACTCTGGTAAAACTCACTTGGCCATGAGAATCCAGTACCCTGGATGTCTGTGCTAGACAGGGAAGTGGGGCAGGGTGTGGCTGCAAGCATTTTAAGGTAGAAGAAGTTAACTCACTTTATAATAGATCAGAATATAACAAAACTCCAGGATTTGTGCACTCAATGAGTCTTCATTCAGGTTAGGGAGTGAGGAAATGAAGCTTCCACACTTTCATTTCCACCAAAATTAGCAATAGCTTTTCTACAGTGCACCATATAATAGTGTAAGAGAGATAAACTACCCTAGGTTCCTTGCAGACTCTGTACAAGATCACAGAAAAGAGGAGTACTCACCCAGTTTCTGAAAAGCTTTGCTGCCAGATTTTATTTTGACCCACATACTAATAAAATAACCAGTGTCATATCAGTGCATCCTCCTGATCTGACTGAAGAACCAATACTGACAAGTGTGGAAGTCTCCTCCCCTCCCTCTGCTTGCTGGAGGGAGGGTCAAGGCGACATTGAACTAATACGGACAAGAACGGGGGGACAGCCACAATAAAAATTGCCTTCTCTCTTTTGAAACCTATTCCTCAGTTTGCCCATTTCCTCCAGGGTGCAGCTGCTGCTTTCACCCTTCTGTCACCACTTTTCCACATCCATTTATTGTTTTAACAAGCCCTTTTACCTCTTCCACTGTGACTAATGGGGTTACAGCACTGTAGGGCCTTCCCAAGCTGCTTCTTTCACAGCTAAATCCATCCTTAAAAATGCATTTACAGTCTAAACTTCCTTTACACATGAAGAGTCGTTCATGTCCATGGTCATCTGTTTGTCTATCCTAAAACATTTTCAGGCACATACAAAAACAAGAAAAGGAAAAGAAAACATAATACCACTGTGTAAGAACTCCCTTTTTTAAATTCTTCAGTTTCATCCTCTGCTCCATTCTGCAGTCCCTTTAAGTCTATAGTTGTTTGGGTTTTGGCATGGAAGGTATTTATACTAATTTTCTGTTTGACACTTCATTTTCAGATGTATCTCCATATGACTCCAGCTGCAGCAACCATATTCACACTTCTACTTTCTGTCTTGATTTCCTCCTGATTATTTTACATTGCATGCCTCAGAGGAAAGGGCAGCATTTTTAGCTCACACAGCATTCATCATATGCAGCTGTCCAAAAAGTAAAAATAAAGGGTTTGAGCATCCCAGTGAAAGAACAGATGCAGCTACACAAAAGGACACAAGATTTTTAAGTAGTGTATATCAATAGTCAACACTGAAACAATAGATGTTTTTCCTAGGGGAAAAAGAACTTTTTGAACTTTATTTTCTTTCTGAACTTCACCATCCTTTAACCACCTCCATCAATTTTTACTATATCAGAGGGTAACAAATATTGGGGCATGCAGCGAGGCTTTATTAGAGCTAAGGAATGAGAACATGAACTGTTCCAAAATTTTATTCCCAGGAAGTATTTTGATTTGTGCATTGCCCAGCAGTGTTCAGTGGACAAGCCTGTCCAGGTGAGCAGCCTGCAACTATCAAGGATGACCAGAAAATCAGAGTCTTCAGTGAGACCTTGCCGAGGCAAATCCTGAGGCTCGTGATGCAAGGCAGGAAGAACAGTCAGAGGCTATGGTTGAGTGAGATGCTGATGGAGACTCCTGAAATGGGGAAGCTAGAAACTAGTGACTTCTTGCATCAGCAAAAACAGCCCTTCTCTGCCCTCAGATCTAAGTTCATAGAAGTGGTAAAGTGTCCTATTAACCAGCGAGAGAGAACAAGCTCCATCAAGGAAGGCTTTGAAACCAACTGAGCTTGAACAGTGTGTTAGCAGAGAGCAAAAGGAAGTGGTGGGTGACTGTGAGGGATGAAGGCACACACTTGCTAAACAGTCATGCTGTTACAACAGGTTGGGGCTTTTTTTAGGGGACCCTACTCACTGCAGAAAGACTATGGTAATTTTCCATTCCTTGGACCACTACCCATTGTTGCACATCCACATGGACACCAAAGCCATGGCCTAGTGCAGATCAGGACTGCAAAGCTCTGGGGGCAAAGTGAGTAAGTTGGGACTCCAGGCCATGTTAACCTGTGGGGTCAGTCAAAAGAGATGCTCTTCTGGATCTGCTACTCAAAAACAAGGAAGAACTGAATGAAGATGTGATAATCTGAGTAGAGGCTTCAGTGTGTTCAGGGAAATGGTCAGTGGGATCCCCTGAGAGTCAGCTTTGAAGGGAAATAGAGCTCAAGTAAGCTAGCAGGTCTTTCAGGACAATCTCTGTCAAGCACAAAACTCAGGAGAACAAGCAGACATACCACGAGATGGCCTCTAGCTAAACAGGGAAGTCGTGACTGAGCTACACTGCAGAACAACAGCGTAAAGGAGGAGGAAGCAGGACTAAGGAGGAAGTCTCTGGACATGCAGGAATGGTATTAGGAAAAGCCCAGCTCACCTGGTTTTGGAATTGGCAAGATATGGTATGGACAACAAGAAGAGCTTCCACTCTTCTTTTTCTGCTCTTCCATGAGCAATAAAAGAAAGAACAATGAAAATGCACACCAGATGCTGAATAGCTCAGGAGATTTACTGACAGTGGATGCAGCCATGGCTCTGGACTTCACCAGAAACATCTTGTGGTCCTTTGTACATAGAGAATTCAAGGAGGAGAGAAACTACAAGTACTGTGAGGATTAAGCCAGAGATCTCTTAAGAAACCTCAGATTTTACAAGTTCTAGGGAAGACAGATGGGATCTGTAGGAAGATGCTGAGAGACTGTCTGATGAAGCTGAAAGGTTATTTTCTCCTATTTCAAAAGGTGTGGAGATCAGGTAAAGTCTCCAACTGAATAAAAAGAAATACTGCACCAATATTCAAATAACCCAAGATTTTTTTCAGGGAATTACACATTAGTAGGTCTCACTTTTTTCCTGGGATAATTACAGAGAAAATCCTCTTTGAAACCATTTCTGGACACAAGAAACAAACAAAGTGACTGAGAAAAGGCAGCATAAATTTACCAAGAATAAATCATGCCTGACAAATCTGAAGTATTTATAAGACTTGTAGATGTGGTGCTCAGGGACATGCTTTTGTCGTGGATGATCTTACAGGCCTTTTTCAAAGCTGGGCAGGTTCAGCTTACAGAAGAGACAATTTCAGAGGGACCAAAGAAACAAAGCCAGGCTCTTAAACAAAGTGTATGTAAGGTAACAAGAGATAATGACACAAACTGAAACACTGCAGGTTTCTAGCGAGCAGGAGATGACAAAGCACCACTATGAGGGCAATCAAGCAGAACAGGTTGTCCAGAGAGGTTGTGCAGTCCCCATCCCTGGAGCGTGAGAGTTGACAAGTCTTCGGTGGCTTTACTTCCCACACTAAACCGGGATGAACTGAAAACTCATTGTAATGAGACAGAAACATTCACTTCAGAAAGGCTAACTCTAGAAACCCATCAAACATCAGATGTAACACTAGCAGTCTGTAATACTCAGGAGATTGACTTCGCTACTACAAAATTAATTACAAGATCAATTTTGTTACAAAATTATATTTAGAAGTCTGTAATTCTTTCCTTGAATAAAAGATCATGGATAGCTCTGGAATGAGTTACCACACAAATTCAAATGTTGTTCCTGCAAATTAAAAGCAGTAATTAAACTGATGTGACTCTGTTGACTTCAAAATCTCATTTTGGTAGAGCTTACACAAGCTAGGATTGTATCAACCCTCATGTATCAACCACTGAAAAATGAAAAAGTGCAAAGAACAGACTGCTACAACTCTTTACTTGCATTAAATGATAGATGAAAACCTAACCAAGATAGTTTATTTTTAGTAACTATCACAACTACTTAGCCTTTTCACATAATAAACACCTTAATATAAACTACAGCAATTCTCTTTCTCACAGATAGACGCCCAACAAATTTTTTTTTTTTTTTGCATTTTCTACCTGAAAAATTGTGAATCTTTGAATCTTCCTGAGTCCTTTCCTTCTCAGGCAACTTTTTTAATGGCAAAACCAATTTCTGCATTTGTCATTATCATGGTTAGGTAACACTCTACATCTCTCTCCTGCTGATGTTCTCCAATTGGAACACTTTTCCTACTCATCTACTAGGCTGTGACTCGCAACATGCTCGCTTGTCTGTGAGAGACCTGAGATCCTTGTAGGTCCTGTTCTGTCACAGAGCAACAGAAGAAAAGCCTTTCTTAAAGTTCACTAACTCCCACAGCAAGTTTGTGACAAATTCCATCATTTCTCCTGTGTTTGTAAGTACTCAGTCAGGTTTCTGAAAAGAAATTGAGAATGAGATATGGCAAATTCACATTTATTAACTAAGGAAATTGTGAAGAAGATGCACTTATGTATATGTAGGATATGGTAAGAGTCCAGTAACACATACATCCTGATAGTGCATGTAAGTAGATATATTCAAAACTAAGAGACGTGGATCAAAGAAAAAAGAGTTGAATATAAAACTGCAAAATGTTTTTAGAGTAGTTTCAACTAAAACACCACTTGCCTTTTGCTAGATAGAAATCCTCCCTCTGGGAATCAAGTAGTGCCAATGTCCTGAATACACACATCCAAGTAGGACAAACTTCTTTGTGCACACTACTGCACAAAACAAAAACGGACTTACCTACATCTCATATGGAGAAATTGCACAGAATTTGTAGCAGCCACATACTTTTTGATAAAGTTGCTAAGCAAGGATCTTAAAAATTACTAGTTTTCAATGAGAGACTAATCCAGCATTAAAATTTAATGCAAATGAGGACTTTGGCCTAAGAGGCAAAGCGAAGCTAAAGAGATTACACACCTACAGTGAGTTCCAAGAGGATGCAGAGCAATTTGGTTCCAATCCAGTGAAGTACTCAAGTACATGCTCTACTTTAAATGCATGGGCATGAAGATGATGGAAATACTTATATATGCCTAATGTTAAATATGTCATTAAGTGCTTTACTGGGTTAGGCCCAGAAAGCTCAGCACCTTACAGGAATGAGTTCAGAGTACACCATGCAGCAATGGCATAACAGGGAATTCAATACCCTGGGCTAAACCCCTCTTGCAGTGTCCTGTTGAGAAATGCAATGTGAGTGGAGAGGGGCAAAAGGATGTCTTGCCTAAAGGTAATCAGAATAATAACAGAAATCTGAAGGATTATAAGATCAGAAGGAAAACACACTGCTGCCACTACTCCTTAATGTACATGCTTACTATAAATTGTATTCCTGCAGTGAAAAAATCCCTGTATTTTCAATTCCTACATAAACTGACAGTCCATGTCTGGGATCCACATACCTCATCACATCACACCTGAGCTCCTGCATTCAAGTGTACCCAGCAGAGACGACCCAGCACCCTACAACACATGGTAACTGCAAAGCAAAAGCCAGACTGACATTCAGCACGGTCCATCCACCACAAGCACCAGAGAGGTCTTGCACTTACAGCGCTCATAATGCTGCTACACATTCCTTTGCTCAAGACCAACACTGTCTTTAAAAGATTGGACTTTTAAGCAGTGTTAAGCACTGTTGTTTGCTGCCATTCCCACACATTGCAGCTCTCCTGACAGCCCTGTACTATGAGGCACTCCCTTCTGGCCTGAGCCACTGCTGCAAGCTGCACACGGATGGACATCCCACACTCATCCTCCTGTCAGCTCTGAAGCCCACGTGCCTCCAAGTCCAAGTGATGCCTTGTGAAGGCTGAGCTAGAACAGAGACTAGATGGAGCTAAAGAATAAAGTAGGTATTTATTAGAAGGCCCCAATGGATACACCTTAGGCAGCACAAGAGCCCAGCCAGGGCTACACCCAAGATGAACCCAAAGACATCACAAAAATGGATGACTTGTCATGGAGTGTCACACTTTTGTAAGTTCTGGTCTATTAGCATATTGGAGTTAATTGTTCCATTATAGCTTTAGCTTATGAAGTCCCATCCTTCTTGTTTTGTCTCTTCACTCCAGCCTGAAATTTGGATCATTTGTCCTTGGTCCTCAGCTAGAGAAAGAATTGTTTTGTCTACCTACTCTGTGAAGAGAGCTTACTGTGCCCTAATATGAAGCTCAGAAGTACACACTAAAGCAGAATCTGAAAAATGTAATAACTAAAACTCGAGGCATCACAAGAACATCATATTCCATGATTGCAGGGACTCCCATACTTTGATGAGAGACAGCTGAAGGATCTGGTCTAAAACAACCCAGAAGCAGCAGCATATGGGCCTGTCATCTCCAAACTTATTCTGCAGTAGCCTAGCCTAACCTTCTGTAGTATAAAAAAATATTAAAGCTGAACTACATGCATTTATTTCTATGTTTATACACCATAAGCACATGCAATTAGCTTTTAAAAAGATAGCTAATTAGCCATATAACATTATAGGTCATATTATTTCACAGAACCCACTGCTATCTCACAAAATATTAAAATACCACTTTTCTCTCAGTGGCAAACTGCATTTCTTGTGCCAAAATATTACAATCAATAACATCATCATAGGTAGGGACATAAGGTTAAGTAAGCAACCCTTTTAAAGATTGTTCCAGTTGAGATTCTTCAACATTGTATCCAAATATAATCTCAGTTTCCAGGAGGGACTAGACTTTTGGGACATGAAAGTAACTCTGGAGTCACAG
Organism: Melospiza georgiana; assembly: GCF_028018845.1. Taxonomy (NCBI): domain Eukaryota; kingdom Metazoa; phylum Chordata; class Aves; order Passeriformes; family Passerellidae; genus Melospiza; species Melospiza georgiana. Next base: position 37,292,248 of record NC_080433.1, read on the forward strand.
GAGTCTGAATCAGACCAATACTGAAACAAGTGGATCACTGATTTTTCATATTCAGGCCCTGAGAGGCAATGGGGACAGGGAATTGCCCTGTCCACAGAAATATGTGTCTCACCCTACCTGCATTATGTTACTCTACGAGATCCATGAGGCTCTTCTGAAATCTCTTGCATGAGGTTTTTAAAATGTTTAGAAAGGATGTACTACCCAGGGAGCTTTCCTTTTCTGTTTTGTTTAGCAGGCTCAGAAAGCACTTTGCTAAAAAAACTTCACGAGTAATTAGGAACAACAATGCAAAATAAAATTCCAACAAGCAAATAGGTATTTTGGGATCAGAATGAGACTTCAAATTCATTGCGGAAGTTTGCCTTGTGGGAGCACAGAAATCACACAGTAAGCAGTAAGCTAGCTTGGAAATCAAAGGATTGGCTCTGGCTCCGTAGTGAGTTTCACTATTTACTTCAGCACAGTTGTCTCACCCACATACGGGGCTCTCATTCACAACCACGTCCTCTAACACTGGCAATAGTCTCACAGCTCGGTAGGGAGATGAGCAGACTGAATCACACATGCCCTCTGGTAGTCTGTTTGGAAAAAATCTCAACACTGCACTCTGCTATGAGTTTGATTTGGAAAGCCAAGGAGTGCCAGTAAATCTACTGCACTTCTTTCAAGGAATTTTGAAGAAACTCTTATTGTAACACATCAAGGATTCAGAAGTTTAGCTGCTAAGACCCCGGATGGTCTTAGCAGCTGTGGGAACTGCACAGGACTTAGGGATTGCTTTATGATACCTTGCTTGAACCCCTATGGTTCTCCTTGATACTTTTCAGTGATCCTTTGCCACAGCTCTGTAAAGTCTTCTGAGTCTAGCTTAACTTAAAAGCATGGACAGGCCTTTTAAAAGCACCTCCTTCATCTGAATGACATTTTTACCTTCAAATATAATATAATTTTGAGGTAATTTCTTTACTCCTGAGGCCACAGCAAAACCAGTAGCCTTGCCTATCCCACCCTCCATGTGCCCAGCTCTCCCTGAAAAGGAGGAAGGAGCTGAAGAGAGTGTTACTGAAGTAGGTGATGTGGGGAACTCCATGGGATACCACTGTCTGTGAAAATGTAACCACTGCAACAACAAAGAGATTTCACCTATTGTCTGCTGCACACAAGGATTTGGGGAGGTGGCTGTGAGAGCCCTCCCAAGCAAGGCCAGTCGTGAGAGGCTTGGGAAATACCTACCACTGAACAAGCAGCCACAGATAACTAGGGAATGATAGGGATAACAGTGCACACAGCCCAGTGCACAGAGCCAATTTGATGGGCTTTTTTTTTTTATTTCTGATGTAGCTGCAATGACATGAGATGTGAATGCACAGAATAAGAGAGGAGATGCTTTATCTAGGCTGTATGGAAAATAAAATGAAATATGACTAATCCTAGTCTGAAAAGGACACATTGAAGGAGAAGCCTCAGACTCAGGTCTGACCCAGGATGCCCTCAGGTACTCCATCAGATGTGTCTTTCCCAACAGGTAGATGGGAAGTATACCAAAGTCTGGGAAAGGATCAGCTTTTTAGAAACAGAACAAGCTGGAGGAATCACTAGAGCTGACAGAGCTAGGGCTGATGTGCAAAAGCCTGGTGTGGCTCTGAAGTTTCTTGCAAACTTCATGTGCCTCCAGGTCGGGGACACCCCGTGAGTCATGCAGAAGACACCAGCCACAACAATAACAGTGTCAACAAGGGCGCGCAGGGTGAAAGCTTAGCAAACGATGCCCAGACTTACACAGCTTTTCCCGTTCATATTGAAGTGTGGGGATGCACAGGTTTGCTCCTTCATCTCCTCCATCCCAAAGATGCAGACGGCAGTGCTGTTCCACGCCTTGGCGTTGTGGCTGTGGCGGAACACACCCACCCACCAGCCCCGCTCACCCTGGCGGACAAGGCTGGAGGAAATAATGAGGCTCCTGCACCCGCAGTCCAAATAGACGTGCCCTTGCAAAGTAAGGCCAGCATCAGTAGGGCCCAGCTGGCGCAGGACAGCCATGCTGGGTGGCTCCGTGTTATTGGCCAACCTGGCCTTCAACGTGTAGTAGGGAAAGAAAAGGTGATCCCCCCACTGGAGCGCGTCAACAAAGTGCAAAGGTTCCTCCCTGCGTTTGATGATGCCCAGCTCCTCCGTGGACATGAGGTTGACCATGCTGCGCACCGTGATGACGGTCTCCTTGTCGGACTTCGAGGGCTCGCAGTGCAGGTGGTTCGTGTCCGCGCTGGTCGAGTAGGTGGCCGCCACGGCCAGGTACCAGGCGCCAGCCTGCTGGAAGACGACGCCGGCGGTGGAGCCGTCGGGCAGGCAGCTGACCACCTCGCTTTGGTTCAAGCGCTGCCGGTACGAGGGCTGCTCCCACACCTGGCAGGCGCCGCCATCCTGGGTCCAGCCGGTCAGCAGGACGCCCACCCCGCCGGCCTCCTCGTAGTGCAGCAGCAGGTTGCTGCGCATGCCGGGGGGCTCCCCGCAGCCCTGCCCCGCCGCCGGCACCACGCGGCGCCGGGGCCGCAGCTCGGGCCGCAGCTCGTAGAGGCAGCTGCCGCCCGCCACCAGCACGGCGCCGCCGCTCACCTCGATGTTGTCGATGGGGGCCCCCGGCAGCTCGAAGCTCTGGGGTCCGGCGGCGCCCGCCAGCGCCGCCAGCAGGGGCAGCGCCCAGCTGAGGGCGGGCGGCGGCGCCGCCATGGGCGCGGGCTCGGCTCGCGCCGCGGGGCGCCTCAGGCGGCGGCGGGCGGCGGGCGCTGCTGCGCCATGGTGCGCGAGGGGCCGGGCGCTGCCGCCGCCGCTGCCGCCGCTTCTGCCTGCGCCGCGGCGGGCTGCGCGGGCGGGGAGTTCCTCTGGCGGGGCGGGGAGGGGAGGAGGGGGTGCCTGCACGGGAGAGGTGGGCCGGGCTCCTCCGGGAGGGCTGCCGAGCCGCCGAGCCGCCGCGCGCCGCCGCTCCCCCTCCGCCTCCCGGCCCCGCCGGCCCGCCTCGCCGCGGACGGTGGGCGGCGGCGGCGCCGCGGGAGCGCACCTCGGCCGCCGGGCTGCCGGGGGCGGCCGCTCGCTGCGGCGTGGCGGGACGCGGAGGGGAGCGAGACCCGCCTCGCCCGGCGGCGCTCGGCACCCGGACCCGCGCGGGGACCCTCCGGGACACCGGAGCAGGGGAACCCCTCCGGGGCAGCGCGGCCCCCGTGCGCTCCCTTGGCCTCGCTCCCGGCCCGGCTGAAGCCCCCCGCGGGCGGCGGTGAAGGGGCTCAGCGGGGGCAGCCGCTGGCGCGGTCCGCCGGCAGATGCCGGGTGTGGGCGTGGGTCAGACCGTGCCGGGCTCCGGCAGCGCCCGCTGCGAGCCTGGAAAGCCGTCGTGTCCCCGTCCAAATGTGCCGCAGAACCGCCCCGCTAAACAGCACCCCCGTCCACCGGTCTGCCGATGGCACCTTGAGCGGGAAGGCTGAGGGATCGGAGATCCCCGCTTAGATCTTGGTCTCGCCTGAGGTAGAACAAAGGCATTCTCCCGGGTCCTGCGAGGCACACAAAAAACCTGTCCCTTCCCAGCTGTGCTGCTGAGAGATGGATGCCCATCCAACGCGCACGGGGCACAGGATGGGCCACGTTGAATGGAGCAACAGATTTACTTCATCTCCCATTCTGTCACTGCTGGCTGAGGTTCAACACAATGTGAGGTATAGGTCACATGCTGAGCTTACGGTAAATTACCGTTTTGCTGAATTTTAAATAAAAAATTTAAAGCAGCAAAGATGCATTTCAGTGTTCTCTTTTTGGAATCTCTGGGTGATGATGGGTGTAGGGCCCATTACCTTACTGAGAAGAGGATGTAATGTTCAAAATTGAGATGTCATCTGACCCTCCATTTAAACGGCTTTTGTCTCGAAATAGCTTGATAGCAGGAAAAAGTGGGACTGTAAAAATTAGAACAAAAGTAACCTCTGTTTGAATCAGTCAAGCGCAACATTTTCAAGTAGGAATTGCAACAATGTTAACAAATTTTGTTTCTCTCTCCACAACAGCGCCCAGCAGCAATTATTGTGCAAGAATTGATGTTGCTCTGGTCAGCAAAAATATTCCATAATTTTCCAGTAAAAAGTGTTTAGGACAAATATTCCCAGGAAATCCAGAGCTCTCCGCAGCCCATCTGCCTATCTCTTGTACAGTGACTCCAAAACACATCCAAAATCTGCAAAATGTAGCAGAGGATGTGGAAGAGAGTCATTGCACAATTTTTCCTCTTGCCAGATGCAAAGAGATGCTCTGTGTGCTCACACTGCCTGCAGCTACCCGTGGAGGACTGAACTTCTAGGCAGCATGAAGGCAAAGTGAATCCTCACGCTCATATCACCAATATAGGCTGTGTACAGAAATGTCATTCATACGTCTTTGCAAAGGAGGCTGAACGTGTCATGCTGGGGTGCATTACACACTGCCTTGCCTTCTAGTTTAATTTCAGTTCAAATATGAAACTGTCAGTGATCTTCCTCTTGCTCTAAACTGATGAGGCTAAACAGCAAAGCATATCAGCATCCTAACTGCAAGACATCTCTTATTCTGGCCACAGAATGTGTCCAGCAACAGGTCCTCTTCTGCAAACATCGCTCTTTTTGCATGGACTGCAGACACCTCTTTGTCAGGCTTTATGTTTAGAATAAGCCTCATCTTCTTCAATGAATCACTGGCTTGTTTAAATGAGTGGGGCCAGGCTTCTTCTAGTCTTAGAGAACAGCAAACACTCCTAGAACTGCAGACTTCTCTGTTTGCCAAAACTGCCAAAAAGCAGTGTTCTGCTTCAATTTTTGTCCTGGGAGGACTGAACTGCATACGGTGGCTGCCATGTGAAAACAGCCTAGCTGTGTGGGCTACCAGGATGGGATGGGATGGGATGGGATGGGATGGGATGGGATGTCATATTCCTCCTGTCCCAGGGACAGCCATCAGGGCACAGTTCTGCAGACTGTTCCCTGCCTGTCACTTTTCTATTTCTGATTTTTCCTCTCTCTTTCCAGCAAGGAGTAGCTTGGACCAGAGCCTCATCTTGCAGTGTTTAATTCTGCATACGCTTCTGAGAGCCAGCTTTGCTCTGAGAGCTAGTGCATGGAGTTTTGCTCAGGAGTGACCCAATTCTTGAAGTGGCAAAGTAGTCCCAATTCCTTTCAAAGCCCCTGAAGTAAATAGGAGTTTCTATCTTCAACACATTCTTCCAGAGGCACCTATTTGGCTACTGGAAAAGTTGAGCTTCTGCTGGTGTTATGGAAATAGAGAGGCTACAGGTTTATTTTGTACTGCTTCAGAGTGTAATATTTGTTATTAACACAGCAGACCAGAAAACAGCATAAACAGTTCATGACCAAACTGATGCTCATGTTGGAACTAGATGATCTTCCAAGACACCTTCCAACCCAAACTATTTCAATGATACTTCTATAAAATTTAAGCAGACAATGGCGAATCATTTCACTGTATTCCCTTTGCTGTCAGTTCCATAATTGGTATTTTTATCCTGTTGTTGTGCTGTGTTTTATTTTTCAGGCACTGAAGGGAGGGCAAACAAGGTAGTCTGCCTGTTAATGTTAGACTTTACAAAGCATTGCTGTCTAACTCTGGCACCCCAATCAAAATTTATAAAAAACCAAGAGAAGCAAACTGAGCTTCCTTTGCTATCCTAAGCAACATTTATGTATTTCAGCATGTCATGTTAGATCTGAAGTTAGAATGTGAATCACACCAGGACTTGTTTTTACATCTACAATTTAAAGAGCTCTCATTTTGATCTTCAACAGTGTTAGGCAGAACACATCCTAAATTAAATTAAAATTGCTTTTCCACTACAGTTCATGATTCCCTCCTCCTTATTTTTCATCTGCATGCTAAATTTCTCTGAATTTATGAATCCACAGGCAACCTTACAAAATATTACTAGTAAATGAGATTTATTTTTATGCTTAATTTATGTAGCTTCACTTTGATATTTCTCCTGTTTTGAAGTTTCAAGACCACTTAAGGTTTTATTTGTTCTGTTTATTAAATCCATGTGGTTACCTTAGCTTAGTTCTGAAATGTTTTTTGCAAAGGGTAAATAACCTTTCATTTACAAAGTAGTAATAGGTAGCATTAATGTTAACAGGCTTTTTATCTTTGGTGTAATACATAAAATAACTGTTTTTCTCATTATATAATTAAGAAAATTTCCTACTGTAATTGCATGTTGACAAAATAGAAAGGAAATGCTGGGCAGTTTTTAAAAAGCTTTTCTGAGAAGGATTCCGTTTCTGAGAGAGGCATTTGAATACTGAAACTGGGGTTGCAGATTTGGATTTTAGTTCTGCTTTTCAGTCCTGTTTCTTTCTGTTTAGATTTTTTTTGCTTTAGATTTTTGTTTAGTCTGAAAGTTACTGACCATTTTGCATTTTTTTGGGTCTTCAAAATGAGGAGATGGCAGATTCAGGAAAAGAACTATGCTGTTATAACTCTTTGGGGATCTGTATGGGATGCTATCAGCAGCAGCCAGCAGTGATATGTCCATGGGCTCCAGGGAAAATGTTGCTTTGCTGGACTCCCACTAATGCATCTGATCACTTGCCCAGGGAGATGCTCCTTTGTGATGAAATGCTGGAGCTACACACAACTCCTGGACATCTCTGACACAGCAAAATTGTCTGGCTGCTGGTTAATGCTTCCCTTCATGGGAGCAGTGTGTTATGACTGTATATTGGGCTTGGGTGGCTGGGGTTTGGTAGTGGGGAGGGGCTACAGGGATGGCCTCTGTGAGAAACTGCCAGCAGCTTCCACCCTGTCCAGCAGAGCCAATGCCAGCTGGCTCCACAATGGATCTGCCACTGGCCGAGGCTGCGCCCATCAGGAATGATACTAACACCTCTGTGATAGCATATTTAAGAAGGAGGAAAAAAACCCCCTTTTTGCACAGATGAAATTGTGCTCAGAGCAGAGCAGAGTGAGAATATGTGAGAGGAGCAACTCTGCAGACACCAAGATCAGTGCAGGAGGAGGGCGGGAGGTGCTCCAGGCAGCAGAGCTGAGGTTCTCCTGCAGCTCCTGATGCACACCATGGTGAAGGAGCTGTGCCCCTGCTGCCCATGGAGGCTCACAGGATGCAGAGATTCAGCTGTAGCCTTGGAGGAGCTTTCTGGTTACTTTTAAAAATAACTTAAGCTCTTGACCTGGCTGTGTGTTCAGTCAAAGATAATAATCAAGCAGTGGAGGAGCCTAAGACCTAGAGCAAGGTATGAAGCAAGAAACATTGGTGTGGCCCTTCCTGTATGAGCCAAAATACAAACCAGAAGCTTCTGCATCAAGTCAGTTCCTCAGCCTTAGGGAAACACACCATTTGTCAAAGAGATATTTAATCTGCAGCATCTATCTGAGCCAGTAGATAAGGAAAATAATCAAAAATCTGTTCTAAACTCCTCTTTGTTTTTCCCCTTTGCACATTTACACTTGCAGAGGAGATACTCATCTGAAGGCTTACTAAACCACTAGTTGGTCAATATGTTTTCTATTTAAGGTGTCTAAACCAGCCCATCCAATATGAATGAGTCAGCTGTAGGAGAGCTTGTGTAGGTTTTCCTGCTGGCAGATCTGAAGGGAAGCTAAATTGAGCAGAGGGTTGTGGTGTTAAGCTGCCAAGAAGTGGCAAAGGAAATGGTGGACGAACCACCAAGGAGTCTGGGAATATCTCTGTTAAGGTGATAGTGATATGAATTGAGGCTATGAAATGCATACATCCTTTTCACAGATTCTTTGAGTGTTTCTTAGTTGACCTTTTTATTAAAAACACATTATCTGTTATTGCACAAAAACTCCATAGCAGTGCTTTGCATCAGCTCAGCCATTCGCAGTCACCATCTGCCTAAATCCTTGATGTTTTCCTGTCTCTGACAACTTTCTCTTATTCAGGTTTGTCCTCATCCTATTAATTTGTGTTTTGGTTTTCAACAGGATAGCGTTAATTTTTTGCAGTAGTCAGGAGGGGACTACTACCTCACATAGTTTCTGGGAATGGGGAAGAGAGTCTGTTCCAGAGAGAAGGGATTCTTTCTGGTTGAGTAAATGTGGGGAAGGTTTTCCATGTGAATCCTTTCTCTGTTTGCACCCTCTGTCATTAGTATTGTTGCGGTTACTGTTCCTTTTCTTATCTCTGTTATTGCTGTTTCCAGTAACTTGTTCTTATCTCTACCCATGATCTTTGCCTTTTGTGCTTCCAGTTCTCTCCTCCAGCCCACTGCAGGGGGAGAAGGAGGGGCAAAGCAGGACAGCAAGAAAACAGCATGTGGTTTGGAGAACCTCAGTGGGGGCACTGAACTGGGGAGTACCATTCCCAAACAACAATAGTTTCTAACAAACACAACATTTAATGACTAAATCAAGAATTTTTAATGCAGAAGTCTAGTGAGAACTTTTAAAAATTTTTGCACGTGAATTCAATAAGCTTTCACTTGTAGAATTTGAAAAGTCTGTGTCACTCCACTGAGAACCTTCAGGTCACAGTAAAGTTAAAATGCATGCTAAAATATATTAATGAAATTTATTTCAAATTAAACTTGGAATACTCACTCAAAATTGAAAAAAAACCAAACGCTCAAAGTTGGGGAATAAGTTGCTGTAATCTTCCTCAAGGATAAACAAACGACTGTGTTAAAGAATAATCATCTTAACTTTAATTACAGAACTGGTTGCAAGAGCCATCCACTGTAGCATTATCACATACTGATATGCTCCAGGACTAGAATAGGTTCTGAGTGGATCAATTACTATTTATTTCCACCATCCTTTTCTCTAATTTCCCCAAATGATACCAATTTAGTGTAAGCCCGCTGCAGATGTGAGTAAACACACTTTTATTTATAACCCTGCCTTTTGGCTGTGGTCCTCAGTCTGGTCTCAGCCAGAGTTCCATAACTTGAAGCAAAATTATTACTTGGGAATTGAATCAGACAACAAATAAATGGCACTGCAGCAGATGGATAGGGGAGTTTGTTAACTTTAAAATAAGAGTACTAAAGGATATTAAGAACAAAGGAACAAGCCATAATTATATATATGTTCCAAAGTATTAAAATACCCTTCCACTAATCCTGACAGTCACTTATAATATCAAGTTTTATTTTGCTTGCCATTAGGCCCAGTAGCACCAGCTGGATCTAAATTCAGTGAGTATTCTAAGTCCACCCTTCAACAGTGTAACACTGATGTCACATCTTTTGCTTTCTACTAGGTTGACTATAAGATGACAACTTACCAAAACTGCTTTGCCAGGGCAGTTTGTGAGAAGGATCTTCCACAGACTCTTGTATGCCAGAAATTAGAGTTCCCTTCATGTATCTTTTCCCTCAGAGCCCAGAAGCTAAGTGTGGGAGAGGTCCCATCTGAAACACAGACCATGACATTCAGTTGTTACCAAGCACACATGCCTCCACATATCCATTTTTACAAATTAAATCACTTGCCTATATTAAACAAAGGTCAAACATGTCTGCAGAAAAGCATCTTGGATTTTTCTTTTGTAAGCAAAGATGCAAACAAAAGCATGGTACTACATAGGTTAACACAGAGAGATTAATGGAATTAAAATTGATTTTGAAACATGAAACAAAATGTTTTTCCAAATGCATATTCATTTAAGGAACTGTGTAACTAAGCATCTATTTACATATGTATCTACTTCTGCTTGCCTACTGACTACTATATTTTGAAATCCTGTTGGTGAGAGAAAGAAAAATAACTGTATTGTTTCCTAAAGTTAAAGATTATGCAATTATGCTGTGAAATGGATGGTTTATCAGAGAAAAATAACTTTGCATCTAGCTGTGTTTAGGAAGGCAATTAAAGAGGTTGGTTCCACTCAGGGGGTAACCTGAAATCTGTTCTGGTGCTCAGACCAGTTTTGATCTCTCACTGCTGATGCTTGACCTTCCCTCCCTTGACACCATGGCTGCTTTCCACGAGCAAGTCTTCAAGGAAAAGTAAAAGCTGACCCAAGTTAAACTCCTTATTTGTTATTCTGGCAGTTGATTTTTGTGTATCTTTGTCTCACTTCCCCCTTTTTGTTTGTCCTGAAGAGACATGGAAACAGGATGTTAGAAGCAGAGAAATTAGCCCAAGCTGCAGGATATTTAGTGCCTGCAGGCTGTGGTCTGCCAGCTGATAAGGTTTTTCTTCTAAAGTCATCTAAGAAGAATCAGAAAGGAACAGAATGAAAGTCAAGCTTGGTACATTAAACACCTCAGTTTCTATAGAGAACATTTTTCAAAGTGTTCTGGGTAGGGACAATCTTTTAATGAGCCCTTAAAAAAAAAGCATTATCAACACATGAGCAGTACTTAGTTTCTTTTTAGTTGGTTTTAATGAAAATCTAATTAATTAAGTTGGCCAAATTAATTAAGCTAATGAAATTAACCAAGAGAACTTTCAGTTTTGTGTCCAGAGGCTACAAAGACATTTTTTGTCAAATAATCTTCTTAGTGTTCCTACTCTGAGTTAATAGAAAGACCCAAGATGTAAACTACCTTTGCCACCAAGGAGCAGTGGAATTAATTATTTTAATTACAACTAGAATTTTTCTTAATTAGTAACATGTACTATAATGCAAGAGCTTCCTTCCTTTGAATGCTGTTGAATAATGGTGTCTCTGAGAGAAAAAGGGACAAACCACTGAATATGACATGAATTGCTTGATGTTGTTTCTTTTTTTTCCCTAACATTTCCCTTCACTGTGTTCACTCTGAGAAGGATCTAATTGAATTGTCATTGTCTCTGATGATTTGCCAACAAATTTGCTCAGAAGAGCCTATTAGTGGATGGTTGTACCCCAACCATCACTGTACATTATTGTATGCTCAGCCTTTGTTGTACATCAATCTGGAATACCATTTGGAAAGCCTGTCTTCAGTCTTTCCATTGTTGCCACTCTTGTGACAAAAAGTCCAACAGACAGGAGGTTGCTCTGCCACTTTCTTTCTTTCTTTCTTTCTTTCTTTCTTTCTTTCTTTCTTTCTTTCTTTCTTTCTTTCTTTCTTTCTTTCTTTCTTTCTTTCTTTCTTTCTTTCTTTCTTTCTTTCTTTCTTTCTTTCTTTCTCTCTTTCTCTCTTTCTCTCTTTCTCTCTTTCTTTCTCTTTCTCTCTTTCTTTCTTTCTCTTTCTTTCTTTCTCTCTTTCTTTCTTTCTTTCTCTCTTTCTTTCTTTCTTTCTTTCTTTCTTTCTTTCTTTCTTTCTTTCTTTCTTTCTTTCTTTCTTTCTTTCTTTCTTCTTTTTCTTTTTTTTTTCCTTTTTTACTTTTTCTTTTCTCTTTTTACTTTTTTCTTTGTTTTTCTTTTTTCTTTTTTTTCCCCCCTTTCTCTTCTTCTTGCTCTATTTCTATTTCTTCTATTATTTCCCCCCTTTTTAACCATCCCATATTTCAGGCATGTTTATCTTCAAGTTTATAAAAATGCTCCATGCTCCCTGCAAATCCCCTCTCTCCTGGGAGATGTTTACAGCCCATTTTATGACCAAGTTCCCACAGATTGCCCCATTCCTCTCCTTTCAGTCTAGCACATTGTTCAGTGCCAGGTCTGGAAAAACAAACCTGTGCTGCATGCCCTACTTGCTTTCTTTTTCAAATGAAGTCCACATTGTGAATGTGAAGCCAGAGGATTCTGGATTGCCAGAGGAAAACAGGGACAGTGGATTTGATACCTGAATGAAGATCAGTGGAAGCAAGAAACCTCCATGTATGTGAGATCAGTCAGTTTCCCAACTCCAAATGTCAGTGAGCTTATTTATTATCTGCAAAACGGTCTCACATCCCTTCTCTCTTGTTACAAGTAACTGTGGCTTTTTTCATAACCAACAAATGCATCCCGGATCCCTTATGTTCTCCATATCCTCTAACTTCAGTAATTCAGTAAATAATTGGCCAGAAAATCTCCTATCCAAATAGCCCTCTAGGTATTATAATAACACCACTTATATGAAATGAAATGTTTACTGTACAGTCTGAAACTGAAATAGAGCTTAAATTGAAGCACCCCATGCTTTAAAACCTTTCATTACTTAATCTACATGGAAAGGACACCAGATGTTGTTCCTTTTTCGGGTTTTTGTTTGTTTGTTTTTTTGTCCAAAGTGTATTGCTTTTAATATTCTAGCTGAAATACACCAGAGGCAAGTCCTTAGCCGGTATAAAATGTCACAAGTCTGCTGTGGTCAATGAAGCAATAGCAGTTTATCCCAAAAGAGGATCTGAAACAAACAAGAATATTTAGCCTGAATTGATGGGAAAAAAAAGGTCAAAATTTGTTTATCTGCAAAATCAAGCCTGAAAGGTGATGGTGTTCTCTATACCTCATTATCTCCATAATTTCTATAAACTTTTAATTTTATCTCATAATCTCTATATTCTTTAATTTACCAAATAATCCATCGCAAGAGTTCCCATCCAATCCTCCAGATAACATAACACTAAAACAAATATATACATTTTATTAAATGCCACTCTGTGAAAGTATAAATTATGTGATAATGACCCAGAATCTAAGAACTCATCCTGATCTAAAATGTATACTAGTGAGAACCAGTTTTCTGCATAAGAATTTCTGTTAAGTATTTCTGTGACTAGTCAATGTGCACAAAAATCCCTTGAATCGCTGTCTTAAAAAAAATGAATAGAGAACATGTAGTTAGGCCAGGATTCAAAAAGACAGTGCAAAAAATAGATCTGTTACAGAAGAACGTGGAAGTCAAACAGTGGCTCAAAAAGCAAAATAATAAGCTTACTTTTTACAACAGGAAGAGCTGCAAAATTCACAATCTTTGCAGGACTGCTCTTTATTAACATTGCTTGCCAGCCCATATGTCACTTCCTTTAGAAGAGTAGCAGTAATGAAGTAATGAAGTCTCTCTCTAGTCAAGGTACTAAGAGTCTCTCAATCCAGGCTAAGGGAAGCACTTTTTAAAACTGACTCATGGGTGAAAGCAAAAAGTCAGCTTTTAACAGCTGCGTACAAAAGTCTCCTGGGGTCATTGTTTGCAATTTTCAAGGGTGGAATTATAATTAAAAATTTTCTTTTAAAATTGGAGAAGTGGCTTGGAAAAAGAACAAAATTTATACAGGAAAATAAAAACCCACATAATTTCTTCGGCTGTAAAATCCATGGCTATAGCAATGTTCCCTGAAAGCAGAGGATTCCACATGTCACTGAAACAATGAGTGTTGCAGGCAAAAGCTTGGGAGAAACATGGTAACCCACAGTTTTACATCAAATGCTCCATAGGGCAGCCTATCACAAACTGCAATAAGAATCAACAGCATCACACTTAGAGATAAAAATTCAGTGTAAGAAGTATTGCCTACAGGAGCACTCAACAGTGGCAAGGCTATAGCTGACATGTTGTCTCAATTTTTGAGCTTCTCCTCTTTGAAGGAGGAGAAGAACCAGCCAAAAATCAGAATAGTTCTTTGAAGACAACACTGGATTCATTAGAATTGGCTTGAATTTGTTTTTCTCCAGAAAGAGAAAAGGATAAACCAAGGAGGGTTGCAATTATCTTCAACTGTGCAACAGAAAAGGAAACTGTTTGTTCCCCTTGTCTGCGGTTGACGGCATGACAGGAAAACTACAGTGAGTAAGGTTCAGCTTTGACATTGGGAAATGTCAGGAAAGTGAAGTCTCAAAGGATCAGTCACTGGGCAGTATTTAAGAATGTAAACCTTGGTCAGGAATGGCAGGCAGATTTTGTCTTGCCTGGGTGGTCCCACAGTGTCCCACCAAATTTGCAATTGGTGTTCTGACTCAAAGTAGCTGAAAATAATTGGGCCTGAGACAGGCACAAATAGTGTGTAAGAGGAAGAGGGATGACAGCATTTATTGGGCAAGATATGTTCCTGTTTCATATCTTTATCACAAACTCCAGCCAGAAGCGTTCTGAATGATGATGGGATGCATTTTCTTTTGTCTCATTCTCTGTTAGTCTCCTGTGTTAATCATTCCTCCCCATTCAAACTGTTGTTTTGACTTTTTTGCAGGGTGAGGAAGTGAGAAAAGAGATTCTCACTCTCTCATCCTGTTGGGACTTCCTGCATCTTACAGGGATTAAGAAGAGGTTCTTGAAAGTCCACCTGGGGATGTTGGCCTCTGTAACCACTGTGAGAAAGGGAAGGTTCCCTCATGCTGTGACAGCTGCAGACACCACTAAGCTTGAGCAAGGCAAAAGAAGGTCAAGGTTCTGGAGGTAGAACATTTGCAAACTATTGCCTTGCAAAACTGAGGAGAAAATATTTCACTAATACATGTTGGTTAAAGGCAGAAGAATTATCTCAAATATGAAAGACAGCAAATACTGAAACATGAAAAACAGATGTGAATCATCATTAAAGTACAATTGTAAAAGCAACACAAACTTCATATGTTAATCGGTACTTTTTGAACTGACTTTAACTAATCAGCAAATATTTTTCTGCATTTAATGGACTTAGAATAAAACCTGCCATTTGCTAGTAAGAAATATCACAGTTCTTGGGGTACGGGAGGGGTTTTTTGTTCTTTTTCTTTATTTTTCTTTTTTTGGTTGGGATTGTAATCAGTGTAGAGAGTCCCTTCAAGTCAGTCAGAGAACTTTAGAGACTGAAAATTTCAGTCACAACTAGAAATCATAGAAAATAGGGCTGCAGAGTACCTTGAGAGATCTTCTAGTCCATCCTCTCTCTCATAATGGAGGAAGAGCTACAAGTAAATAATTCTCAAGAGATTTTTATCTCTCCTGTTTGTAGCGTCATCAGTGGTGAAGAATGTCCTGCCTCCCAAAATGCTTCTGTGCTACATTAATCATACAGGCAGAGCCTGAATGCATGAGCTGAACCTGTCTTCTCTGGCTCTCTAGGAAACTCTCCCTGTAAGTTTCCTGTTCATCCTGCTCTTTAAGGGTCTGCCCAGCAGCAGGAGATTAAAAATGGAGAATCCAGCTCATGATCCAGCCTGTGAAAGTATCCACGAAGATGGGTGACTGATAAGAATTTGGTTCTGCTGTGTGAGGAGGAAACCCTGGAAAAGAGGTGGGAGTTGGAGATGTTTGCTTCTTCCTAACTCCAACAGCTTCCACTTGAGAAGTGAATGTTTGGACAGAAGGATGTTCTCTCAGCCAGTGGTTTCCAGAGGAGGAACAGCTCACCAAAGTGAGAATTGCATCTGTAACTATTTTGAGTGGTAGGTGTGTTTCCCTCTGGTGCTAAAATCTGGTGTGGTAGGAAGTGACAACTAAGAGGAACAACTGGAAGAGAAACCACTTTGGAAACTGTCCTGCCAGGCATTTTTCTTGGTGCACAAGGACCAGACCAACATGGCACTTGTGCATGGTGAACATTTTTTAGGCACTTTATGGTGAGAGCGCTTGGCAGCTTTCCCTTGAGCTTCGCAAATGAGTCTGAGAAGGCAGCAGCAATCTGTCATCTGTCCTTACAACCACAAGCCAGCAGGTGAGGTGCTAAGCCTCAGACAGTGCTCACTCTCACTTCCTCTCACATCAGCCAGCTTTTGCAGTTTTTGAACATTGCATGGTGCTTTCTGCTGCTGCTTCCCAGCTTTCTGCATGCAAAGTTATTTCTTTGAATTGCCGCAGCTGGCCACAGATTGGTAACCACCTGCACCTTACAACACCTGTGTTTATTATCTCCTGTGAAGGGTGTGTTGGCACTTTTCATATTTGTACTGACCTTACACTGCCTTGAAAATGTTATTTTACTTTTATGTGGTGCACTAAGAGCTTCAAGTGAGAATATACAAATATATTAATTATTATAGCAAGAGGTTTCCAGCTGCTACTGTCAGAGTAGTTGTCCCTCTATGGACAAACATCCCAAGGTTCAGCCCTGAGGGTTCCTGAAAGTGTCTTGGGGCTGAAAGGGTCTCAGTCCCCTGGCTCAAGGCCATGCTGTAAAAGCCCATGTTGTGGGGAAGTCCCTGAGACTTTTGCTGACAGCAGAGATGATATGGCAGCAGGAGCTTTCCTACACACACTTAGGGATAGCAGCACCTCTCCAGTTAACCAAGGTCACAGCCAGTGTCCCTGCAGCTCTGCTGCTTCTGTTACCCAGACCTGGGCCATGAAACCTGCAGTGGAGAGGAGCATCAGCTGCCTGTATGCCATGTGGATGGAAGCTTTCGGGGGGCCAATACTACAGCCCCAGTGCATCCTCCACAAACATTAAGATACCTGTCTGATTTGTGAGGTGTTGATACTGTACAACCTTATGGCAACCTTTAAATTGTAAACCATGGACCAGCAGATAGTGGACCCTTTGTATCGACATTCTTGGTCTGCCTATTTGTTTTCCTGCAAAATATGTGTGCAAACACACATCATTATGTGTAACATACATAAAAATAAAATTATATGCAAGGTGCACTTACAAGTGTAAACAGAAATAAATGAAGTGTCAAAGGCAGAGAATGTTATAGTGTGCTGTAGCACAGACTATATATAGGAAATCACTGAAGATATTTTGCTTCCTATGAGGATCACATCCATTCCCGCAAATCGTTATATAATCCTCCCATGGCAACTGCAGCATTTGTGCAAGGAAACGTTAGGAAAATATTATGTATATTTAGCTGTTTCAGTGCAAAACAGCATATTCCAAGGGTATACCTTAACATCTAACACTTTTAATACTCGCAAAAGAGGCTGGAAACAGCTTCCCCTGGCTTGTAGCCCCCTGAACTTAGCTGGAAGCTTTTTCCCGGAGGCACAGGAGCACAACGGAGTTGGGAAATTTTGGGGCTAGTAAACTTTGCAGTGTGTATTTTAGCCACTTGGTGCCGCTACCAAATCACTTGTCAAAACCAGTTTCTCCAAATACAAGACTGCAATTTTTATAGCACGCCTGGATTTACCTTAGCCCGAGACACTAGGTTTTGTGGGGCTGCTGTTGTCCAAAGGTTCATACAATAACTGTTCTCTCAGAGCTGCCAGTAGGCTTCAGTCAGCTGCAGGCAAGATATTTCCTCACAAAAGAGTAATGGAACAGCTTTTTATTAAAGTGCACAAGTGACAAGTGAGCAGGATTATCAACAAGAAGATCTAAAAGAAAAAGTTAAGAAGTATTTCATACACATCAAATATTTATAGAGGGCTAAAAGACCTGATTCTTATGATATGAGAGGAATTTGCTGAAAATAAACCATGGATCTCTGCTGTTACATAAACTCATAAAAAGTATTAGTGAAACAAGATGATCAATTAATCCTATTCCAAATTGCTGCCATGTCCTCCACCATCATTAGAAAAGTGTCGTTTCAGGTATGCTTTTAATCAACTCTAAATTTTTTCAAACTGATTCTTCACATTATCCTCACTATTTTAAATGGTCATTGTTCAGTTTGGAACTCATGAATACAAATGCAATACTGTCACAGTAGTCTAATGGTATATTTAGATCTGAGAATATTTGTTTGCAGTCCTCAGTGGTTATGACAATGCACATGAAAAGCACATATCTCAACAGATGCAACTACTTACTAAAAACCCCATATTCATTGTATTTTCAGATAAAAGAAGAAAACACGATGCTGTCGAGTCATCTCTCCTGCAACACCTGGGCAGGTGCCAGCTAAAACCACTGACAAAGCACTCACCTCTGAGCTCTCCTCTGAGAGGCAATGACAAAAGGAAGGGGGGACATGGCAGGAGTCCTGTGTTGGATGGCCAGAGAAGAGGGGAGTGGGGACAGCAGCAGCCCAAAGGACAAGGGACAGGAGGATTTTGTCACAGCAGCAGGGTTTTGGGGGCCAAGGAAAGGCTTATAATACTACCAATTCTCTGCAGTGAGCCTTTCCTACAAAACATTGGGAGCCACTAACTTACAATTCATGGTTCTGCAGGTGATAGAGACCATTTCCTCATCCTGGAAATCATAAATTTTTTCTTGGAAATCATAATCTCTTTTATGTTGCTGGCAGCTGGCCAAGTCAGATATAATTTCACTGATTCTCTGCCTGAAATCAATTTGTTATAGTGCAGCATGGTGAGGGCCTGACAAATAACCTCAGAGAGCTGTTCTTGATTGTGGAGGGAATTTCATCCTTTAAAAAGAAATTTACCTCTATTCATAGCCAGTTGCTTTCACTTGCCTGATATTAGCTTATGTAAGAATGAGTTTTAGGCATGCATTTCAATGTCAAGACTTTGAGAAGAATTTAATATTTTTTTGTTAGTTTTATATCACCTTGTTTCACTCCCCTTATATTCTCCCACATCCTGGATTTAAGAAACTAAAGGAAAGGAATTAAAGGTGACTTAATGTCATTTCTGTACAAGGTACAGATCTGATGTTCCCACAGGAAAATGGTCTGCTCAATTCCCTAAATGTGAGCTCAATAAAAATCCCCAGATTCTCATTAAATGGCTGGAATGTGTCAGACTGTAGAAGTCAAAACACTGCTGAAATCGTTCAGAGAAAGCTCTAGCAGTCTCCTGCCTAATGGGTGTGTGAATAAGCACATGCAGGTAGGCACAATCCTTCTCCTGCCCTACTCCATGGCAGCTCAGCTGCTGGATTGCCTTTGGTTTTGGACCAGAGCAGTCCATGGTAGTTACCTCCTTTCAAAGGACAAAAAGCACTTTGATATCTGCTCCCCAACAGAAGGAAAACATCCTCCAAAACACTAACATTTCCTTCTTAACACATTCATGTTACTTTGGCAAGTCCAATCACCATCTTAATTCATTTTTTCCCCCCAGAGAAGTGCTACAATGAGGTTTTATTTGCATGAGCTATTTACTCACAGGTTAACCAACAGCATGTGACGTCATTATTGCTGTCCCTGACCTTGTGTTCCAGGGAACAGAGAGCCCCTCCAGACCCCATATGTTGGGGCAAGCAGCAGCTTTTGAAGCTGTTGTGGCTGCTCCAGGCCTCTGCATCCTCTTGCTTCTCCCTTGTGAGGACCTTGGTGTAGGGGACTGGTTTCATTGGCATCTAGATAGGCACTGGGAGAGTACTAGCCATTACTGGAAAAGAGGAACGGTACTCAGTTCCATTTTTAAGTGTAATGGGTGTTGTGTTTTCCCAGAACAATAGCCATGTCCCATTTTTTAAATAAAAATCTCTTTGCTTGTGTAATTTCTCACCTGCCTGCTTGCAGCTGGTGTAAAAGCAGGTTGGATTGGCACCTTTAGCTTTTGCAGGTCTTAGCATGTGGGCTCTAGTTGCTAAGGCACTTGGCAGATTGACAATTGCATCCACAATGGCGGGGAAGAATGATATTCATTTAAAGAGTTAAGCTAATGAAGAAAATGTAGGGGACAGAAGGACGGGGGACAAGGCAGTTCCACAGCCCAAGTGCCCACAGGACGTGCCAGCACATAGCTGTAGATAAACCATAGATCCTTGCGCTAAACAAAAACAACTGTTGTCCTTCAGAGTTTTTCTGGTTAGAGCACTGGTCAAACACAACTGTGTATTTTTTAGAAGATCTGACAGGAGCAAAAGTGCAAATACATGGAAGGAGGCCTGACTCAGTCAGTTGCTTTTTATTGATGCCCCATGCAGGCAAATTGGCACGAACTGAAATGTAAGATTTCCTGGGGAAAAAAAAAAAAGCTGCATGGTCTTCTGTAGAGAAGGCTGAAGAATAAAACAGTGAGAGATCTACTAAACCTCTCAGCAGGGGAAGAGCCTGCCCACCTTCACACACACAGCTGAATAAATAGTTTGCCTTCGCTGTGATCCAAGGATACAGGTTCTGAGCCTCCTTCCCACTATGCTGAACACGGCACAACAACAGCAGCCTTCAGCTCTCTTCAACTCCTGCAAAAAATCAGTGCTGTTGCATCTTGGCTAAAACTGGTTTGGATATTCCTGAAATGCATTGCAGTAATCATAGTCTGACTGCTTCTGGAGATATGGTCCGACTCAAAACCAACAAGAACTGAGTTTCAGGATAATCCCTATGCTTCAAACAGTCTCACTTACTCCATGTGGATGGTCCCAAAACTGGGGCCTGAAAGTAACTGCCATTGCAATTAGTGGCTTCAAGGGAACAAAGAAGGGGCTCTTTTTACTACAGTGAAACTGGTAAGATGATCTCTTTTCCAGACCTAAGTTCCCACTGGTCCAATAATAACCAATAACTGTGATTTCCATCACTTTCATCCTCTGGGAGACACTTATGTATCACTGATTCATATTGCAAGTTTCCTTGTTATGCGACTGCCGTAAGCCTGGCAAATCAAAAAGCGCTGACAGCTTACTGAAGGAGGAGATACTGAGCAGAGACAGACAGGAATTTTCCAACAAAACAACATGTCAACACCAAAACATTTAAAGGAAGCAATAGAAATGCCAGTGAAAGTTTAGTGAGGAAGGTATTTTGGAGAGAGTTACATCCACACACCATTGATGGGCAGGTACCCTCTGGGGAGGGATGTTTTATGGCAAGCAGGAAACTACCACCCATTGAATCTCTGCCTGGGTGTCTCTCACTGTCCTGACCCTCAGGAGCTGCTGCCTGCAATATAAAATGCGGGCATACTTTCTTCAAAGCTGATATGCCAGATGGATTGTTCCTTACCAAATTAGAAGATGAAGTGTGCTGGCAGAGACTCCTTGGGAAGCAGGAAATGCCTGCACGATGCTTCCCACTCCCTTCCTAGCAGATCTCACTGCCTCAATGCTGCCTCAATCGGCAGCTCCCAGCTCCCACTGGCATCAGAACCCAAACCTCCTTAGTTTCCTGAAATTACAGAAACAGCTCTGTATAGCTGAGCCCTCCATTCCCACCATTTTATTTCAAGTGCTTCCAGGCCCTCTTTGATTACCTGCTACAAAGGCAGTAGTACATATGGAGGTTTACTTTGATATGATATAGCTGAATCCTTAAAAGTAAATTATTATGATAATACCTAAAAGCAAAAACCACCACCTTTTAAAATATTCTGTTTACAAAAAACAAGTGTCTAAATTTTGAATTATTTGCAGGAAGTTTCTACAATGAGTTACTTGGGACCAAAATTTGCATTTGACAAAAAAAATAGGAGCTAAATGATAGGTAGCATTTTGGTCATGAGGCACTGGTATTATAATCATGCTATCAGCCCAGAAGTGTTCACCTGATTTCTAAAGGCACCATTTGAGAGCGACAGCCAGTCAATTCCCTTGTGGAAAGACCAACTTTCATGTATTAACTAAAGGACTCGCAACAGGTGTAAACAACTTTCCATTAGATGTAAAGTTCCTGGTACATTAGACAACATCACACTTTAACCTTCCAAGATCTAATTTAATTCCTAGGATCAAGAGCTCATGTTACTAATACATTTTGCCAAAACCCTGGGATCATGTCCTACATATTACAGTAATTCTTTCCAGAAGAATTTAAATTTGTAAATAATGAAGAGCTCGTACAACTCCTTCTGTTAGCAGCGCTGCTGGGCCTTTTGCCAGTTTGTAAGCTGAAGAATTTTGGTGTTTAGTGCTCCCATCTGTTCGGAAAGCCTGAGGGTAAGTAGTTATCAAAAGCAATATGTGGGCTTTTTTATTCCATGTCTGAGATTTTATGACATACTTTGTCACAAAACAGGCCACTGGGGAGAAGAGATTTCCCTCCACCCATCTCTCTGCCTGGGGAACCTCTGAAGTCCCACATACTTGATTCTTGCCCAGTCTTGATCTAAACAGACCAAAATTCACACAAATATATAATAATTCTCATCCTGATACCTCAGATAGAAATATGACCAAGTGTTTCTCAGTTATGAAAGAATTAAAATCTCAGGCATGTATATACTCAGTGCAGAGGAATTCAATAAACACAGCTCTGTTTGAATGAGGGTTTTGAAGGCAGCCCTGCTGTCAAGGTATAAGGAATCTTTTGTACCCCAAATAAACACATCAAATGTGCCTTTCTGCTGCATCAAGGCTTGGAAGGTGAGGGCTCCTCTCCCCACTGGGAAGGCCAAGTGCACAGGGGGACATGGGGCTGCAGGCAACCTGTCTGTTCCAGGGCACTGTCTGACTGACCCTGTGGAACAGCATTCTCACTGAATGGGATGTGCATTCTCACCTCAACCCTCCTGGCTTGAATGCACTCCAACAAAAAGGTTATTTTCCACAAGTAACCATTTCATTAGAAGCCTCTCAGGACAGCTAAGGGCAGGTAGTTTGGCAGCTACCAGCTCTCTGTGCTGTGTCCAGTGGGCAGTTTGCAATGTGGCCTCTGTCACACAGCAAGGGCACCCCCTCTCCTCCTGCAGGTGATCTCTGCCTGTTCCCCAGGGTCAAACCAGTGAAAAGGGAGTGGCACTCACAGTGCATCCCCTGCAAGCTCTGTCTGTGGATTAATCATAAGAGTAAAGGTTGTCAACAACTTCTTTGGGCAAGGCGTGAGCTGGCACAGATGTTGATGGTTCCAGGGCTGGTGGAGCCACCCTGCAGAAAGCAGAGGTGGGGAATGGCAGTCTTTGTAGAAGCCTCTTCCTAATTCATCAAAACCAGTCACTGCACCCAGTAAACTCCAGTGAGATGCCAGGGTACGGATGGAGCAATTCCTCCCTCTGCTTTCTATTTCTTCAAGAAGGTTTAATTTTACATGTTAAGAAACTGAACTCAAAAATTGGACAAAACAAGGAGAAAACTCTGAGGGACCTTAGATTACAAATAGATTTTTAATTGTTATTTAAAGTCTACAGTTTATGGACACCTTCCATAAACTACTTTGGGGTTTGCGCTTGACCTGCTTTAACTCAGAAGACTCACTGCCAAGATAATAAAGAGCAGGATCCTAAATGTTTACTGACATTCCTGCTCTGTTTGTTGTAAATGCTAAGTGTTGTAAGTGTTGTAAATGTTGATAGTTTTTGTTAGGTTCTTCCACTAGAAAACTGGCGGTTTCCTGGAGCTGTGTTTTAGCACAGCAGAATCCAGAAAAAATCCAAATGTACTCTATTAATAAAATTAAAATCAGTTCTAAGAAAACTCAGAATTCAATCTCCACATTTGGAGAAACCTGGCATGGCAGGAACAAGGTGACAAAGTAGAGGTGTAAAATCACAAACCTGAGAAGGAGCTCCAAGGTATCTTCTTTTAACACCTTTTTATCTCATATCAACCAATTTCCATATTCATTAAATGTAGTCTGTAAGTATAACTCCACAGTTAACTCAGAGTATCACATTTGACTGGTTCAACTTAGCCTGCATTTATTTTGCAATATCATTACAATTATGAAGCCACTTTCATTCAATCCAGAGAAGTCCATTGAACATTTTGAAAGTCAGGCCAGCTAGTCTCATTAAAAAAGCTCTCATCAGTTAAAAGTGTCAGAGCTGCTTTTATTTTCTTTAGTCACAATGCATTCCAGTCCTAATGAACACAGCACACAAGGAGGTTTATTACCATTTTGCTCGGTTAGGAAACAACAGGAATCTTCCATGTCAGTGCAGATCATCTAAAATCCCTTTTGCTTTGTATTTGTTATCAGATTTTCTAACACACCACAGCTAATTAGGCCTTTGCCTTCCAGACCCCAGTTCTTCCACTGCTGCCCTTCAGTTCCAGTTTTACTTGGCTTATGTGCATGGAATTGAATAAGCCTGCTTTTGTTAAATTTCCCGGCTTAAGAATTGTTTGGAAAGTGATGAGAAGAATCTAAAACCAGTACCTGAGTGAGATTTAGGCACTTATTCTTTTTCAGGTAAATGAGAGGCCCACATTTGAAATACAGTTGAAATTCAAGGCCTTTAGGGCAGGAAATTGCACATTTAGGGTTTTATTCTCAAGCTGGTAGAAATCATTGTAACTGCAGCCATGCATCCGGCTGGAATAATGAGTAACACCGCGGCCAACCATGCGAGAGGCTGCTGCTGTTCCCTGCTCCACAGGCAGTGCTGGGCACTGTCCTGGCACTGGGGCAGCTAGAAGGAGCCCAGAATGGGCACCTCAGCAAAGGTGGGGTGCAGGAGAGGTCACCGTGGGGTGCAGGAGAGGTCACCACGCAGGGCTCTAAGGAGAGGTCACCGTGTGCTGGGAGCTCTGCAGCCCTGGAGCCCGCTGGGTGAGGATGGCAGGGAGAGCTCCCATGTGATGCCTTTTGGGAAATGGTAACTTCACCATCTGCTGTGGTTGTGGAGGGCAGGGTCCGGGAGATAAGACCCAGGCTTTGGCCCCTTGCCACCTCTGGGAAGGCTGGTAGGAAAGCAATGGGCTGAGCTCGCTGCATGGCTGGTTTAGCCAGCTCAGCTGTGGTGCTGCCCGCGGGAGTAAACACATGCAGCGCAGGCACGGGGAGGTGTCAAAGGACATTTTATTTGCTTGCTTGTTTTTGTGTTTGTTTTCAAAGGAACCACCTTTCCCCCTTTCTCCACGGGATCTCAGCACGGGCAGAAAGCAGGTCTGTAAAGCAGCGTGCTACATGTGAAAGGCCTTACAGAAACATCCACTCTGTGATTGCAGCGATTAGGGATGGGGGCACGGCGTGTCCCATGGGAAAGGAGAGCTCTCTGGAAGTGCAGCTAAGCCAAGTGAAAGGGTCTCTTTCAGCAGCCAAGAAAGCCTATCAGTATTGACTGGAAACATTAAGCTTGTATCAATAGTTGTATAGTTTAGAAAGTTTGACTGCCTGGAAATTAATTGAACATTTCTTTTCCAAGTACCCCCTCATGGAGGAGTCAGTGGATGAATTTGTACTTTTGCATACTTTACAGTGTGGTGCTTGCCATCTGTGATACTTGGATACACATTCTGTGGGAGACTTGTTGGCATTTTAAAAATAAAGGTTTTGGTTTGGTTTTTCCCATCTGAAGATGTGCTATAGGAACTCCAATTTTATTTCATGGGATAATAAATTACATACACATGACTTGTTTGTCTTTGGTGCCTAATGTGTCAGCTTTAAACTTTACAGTTAACAGCTGCAAGGAGGCACGAAATTGGAGCGTTTATTTCCCATCCACTCCCCAGACAGCTGCAAACTCAAGATCTGGGTTCTCTATTTTCAATAGTTTCTTCCAAATCTTTAGCTCTAGCTTGTTCCTTTCATCTTCAGTGAATGCTGAGCCATGGTGGAGGATGCAAGAGGCACAGTGAGCTTCCACATAGAGTGGTTAAGTTCCCAGGAATCACCCCAGCCAGAGATGTGACCTGTATCTGCTAAGGTGAGTGTGGAGTACAGAAATTGTATTTAAGTCAATATTTTATCATCAAGTCTCTTGGAAAGCTCCAGATTTAAAACCCAAAGGCAACAAATCTTCTGCAAGGTTCTACCATTTGCCACAAAATTTTGAAGCCCTCTAAAGAATTCCACTCACAGAAACAAGTTAGTGACATCATTTTAGAACAGATTTTTAAAGTAGCTATTGAAGGGTCACAGGCAATTAGAAAATTACTAGTGATTTATTAGAAAAACTAGAATAATGTCTTAAAACTGTGTTCAAATTTTATCCTTCTACACCTTATCATGCAGTGGAAGCATCATGTTTCTCATTGTTTTACCAGGCAGGTCCCTGAGCAGAAGATTCCAGTGAGCTCTGATTACTTGAGCCTCAGTGACTATTGACATTCTGCACCTCATACAGTGCAAGCTCTGATGGAAGCATTTCCTGTGGCTGGAACATTTCAACTTCCTTTCCCCTGGGTATCTTCCTTTAATATCTTGTAGTAGTTTTCAGAGCTCATAGCAAAAGTACTACCTTAGGTCTCTCCTCTCCACCCAGACACAGAAGATCACAAAACCTGTAGGGATGTAATTAATTTAATGATTCTACAACTCTCTTTTGATATGGCTGCAACCAGCCAAAAATCACTGAGTAGGACAAGGGAAAAGACAAATGGATCTCTAGGCATTGTAATGATGTCAACAGCCAGATATCTGTAGGAAATTTGACTAAAAATAGTTTCTCTGTAAGTTCTTTTTGTAGGACTGGCCTACCCAAGCCACAGGATATCCTCATTAAAGGACTACTCTAGGAAATGGGAAAATGGACTTAAAAGTTCTGTCAAAGGTCCAAAACACACTATATAACACTTGATTATTTTCTCCAGTGTAGTCATCTGAGTATTGCTTGTCAGGGCTCTAAGTTTGGAAGATTAACCTTGAAATTGCCATTTTATCTTCCACTCTGTTGTTCTGACAAAGTTTCCTTTCTCCTCCCTTTCTTCTTGGCTAATGCATCTATAAATTCTGCTGGCTGTGTGAATGTCACATAGGTGCATGAGCACCTATTAAAATGTAAAATTCATATTAAAAAATTCTTGGTGCTAGGCTTCTATTTCCAACTCAGCTAATAATAATTCAGAGTACATATATATGAGTATATATGCAAGTAGTAGTAGTAGTAGTAGTAGTAATAATAATAATAATAATAACAACAATAATAAACCAACATATTTATATATTATTTTATATATTTATATACATATTTGTTAACTGTTCCTTTAAGGTGCCAGAAATGAGGCAGCCAGGGATCAGTTTAGGCAATGTTGTAGGCTGTGTGTAGGCAGTGAGAACCCGGAATATGAATTCGAGCTCAGCTTTGATGCAATCTTCACTGAAGTTAGGGGAGTTGCTCTGGATTTACACATTTATGAGAATGGAGCCTGGCACAGAGCCCTGTGGCTCAGCTTTTATCATACATACAAAATATCACCTAATTGTACTTGCTTCTACAAGATTAACCCCAATGGTGAGGTTTCTGCATGTAAACAGCAGTGAAATACATTGTGTAATCCCCATGACTGATGTTTTGGAGCACGTTTTAGGCAGTGCTGCACCAGATTCCTTACCTACCTGAGGGCTGACAGTATCAGCACAAAGGCTGGTTTGCAATGCCTCCTGTGCAGTCAAATCAAGCCAAAAGAAACCACTTCAAAGCAAGGCTGTATGGAAGGCAAACATTTCTGATTGACCCTCCCCTGAAGGAGAAGGTGTAATGCTGACATTACACCTTCTGTGTAGCTGTGTGTAGCTTTTGTCCTACCTTCCTTTCCCCACCTTTCCTTACTGATACATGAACAAGCTTCCTGACACAGAGATAGGAATTTATGTAAATACACAAGTTCAACAGCACTCACTACTTGTTCCTTAAGTGACTGAGAAGGCTCTTTGTACCACCACAGCTTCTTGCTGTGAACATGATCAAAGATTAGGGTGACACATGAAGATTTATGGGCAAGGCAAAGATGGGAGGTTTTAAGGGAAGGGTTAACTGTGATCTTATCCTGTACTTGCTTGCTCCCAGCTAATTTTGCCACGGAGACCCAGCTCCAATTTTCTGAGAGCTCCCAGCTTTGTGAACTCAGAAATCACAGCTGAAAAAAAAGAGAAGTCACATGAGACTCTGCCCTTAGGTTACCCACATCTTGAAAGGCACAAATTTGGGCTCTTTTACCTAGAAAACCCTAGAAAGCCTGTGGCAGATGCAAGCAGGAGCATGTGAGCCTGTGATGAAAGCTGGGTTTATGACAAAAGCCCAGCATCAGGTGAGCTCCATAACAAGTTTGGTTAGAATTTAAAAGTCTAATTAAGCAGCAGCCAAACAAGGACAAATAGCTTTGTACTCACAGTGCTCTACTGAAAAAGAGTAAAGAATCCACCCAGCTCCTACCAAAATTAAAGACATATTTATAAACAGAATTGTTTCTAACAAGAAGACAAATCTCATCCTTGTGTAACTGTCCTGAGGTCAATGGAGAACCCTGAGGGATTAATTAAAATCAGAAAATTCATAAAAGTCTTCTATGATGTTCCAGCTGGTCTTAAACAGGGAAGTATATTATTGGTTTCTCAACAAACATGTTGCAAGATTAGCTTCTTTTATTCAGCAGTTCTTGTGTTCTGAAACTGTCTCATTTTTTTTTTCTTTGCAGAAACAATATTCCTCAGTAGTGCTGGAAAAATAAAAAAAAACCAAACTACTGCTCTTTGCATGAATTAAAAATCTTTAATTTGTGAAGGCATTGTTCTGGAAGTTGTGGAATCTGTTTTGTTTTTCTTTTTATTATAATTTGCAGAAAAAAATCTTGCTCTGTAGAAAATGATAACGATGTTTTAAGTTGCTAATTAAAAAATTCATTGTTTTGCTGAACTGCGTCTTGTAAAAAAAGTCAGAATAAAACTGTTATGCTCACAATCCACTCAGTCCTTTGAGCCAGATTTTCAATACAAGAGTTAATGTTTATACATCTAAAATTATTTTGAAAAATGCTTTGTAGTTTCAATAGGAATTGCAGTGTTTCTTTAAAAATTCTCTCCAACAAAATTATTTTTACATTTTCTTTTACTTTAATAGAGAATATGCATAACATCTACAGAAGTCCACTAAAATAAATCAAGTACAGAAATTTAGTCATTAGGAATATTCTTAAAGCTTCTCATATTGGTTTTAGCAGCTTGAAGAGATAGCTCATTATATATTTATTGTATATCGATAATCCTATTCCATATGTAATTTTCCTTTCATTTTTATTTTTTTTTAATTAGCTTTACTAATTAGGCCCTTCCAGTTCCCTGAGTTTCCAATAAAATATGGTTTATTTTAAAAAAAAGAACCTATTTCCACTTTAATGCATTATAGTAACTTGCCATTTATTTTAAAACAGAGTGAACAATACTATATTAATATTTTCTAATAACCTCTCCTTCCTAAATCTCAGATTATTTCTAACCCAAAGTTGAATATGAACATAAAATAAAGTTGTGTGAGCAGGAGCAAAAGGGCAGAATAGAAGTAACAATATAGAGAAGGAAAAGCAACAACAGTAGAGCCAGGATTTTACTTCTCTGAAAACAGAAAATTTCCATTTATTTTTCTGTCTCTGTTCTCCATCTTTTTGAGAGGCATGAAGACATCTTCAGGAAAGACAATTATGGGAAGACATACTATTGTTTTGTGAAAGACCATTGTAATATACAGTTGAGAGATAAAGAGATTGCAGAAGAGGGAACACCCTGTTATACATTTGCAGACCTATTTTGTGGCACAACTAAAAAATCTCTATAGAAACATTGCATCCCACAGCACAGTTCCTGGAAGTTTAAGAATTGGCTGCAACTATCAGAACTATACTAAGAAATTTAGTATATTACATAAAATCATAATGACTTATTACTAGCAATTAATTTTAAACTGCAAGAAGCTCTGTTTTAGGAATGTCTTGACTGGACATTCAGTGCCTTATTTGTACAGACAGAAAGCAAGCTTCTGAGCTTCAGCCAAATCCAGAACCATTTAAACTACATTAGTACTTAAGGCCTTATTTCTCAAAGCTGAATATTTAGCACAAGAAATGTTTTCAATCAGTTAGTGGCTACATTTCTGCTGGCTCTGTGCAAACAGCAGTCTGCTTTTCTCCAGGCAGGTCCCATCACATTTTTGCAGTAGCAGAACATGATAGACAGCAGTCAATGTTCAATGGGAATCTTTTATGCCACCAGTTTTTCTTGAATTTGATCAGAAGCAAAAGGATTTTCTTAATCATTTAATCTTGGCAGAATTCTATCTTTTCCAGTACCTGTCCACGACCATGACAAAACAATCTGTAAATGTGGGGTCACTTGAATGAATGCCCAGGGGGAGACATGAAACGCAACATTCGGCTAAACTCCTCACTTTTTGGAGCACTTCTTGGGCTTTCTCAGACCTTAACCTCTCTCCCCTTCTCTTTCATCTCCTCACTCCTTCCCTTTCCCATGTTATCTATCCAGGCCAGATCCTCTGTTTCCATTGCTTCCACAGGCCCACACCACAGCAGAAAAGATTGCAAGCAGGAAATGGAGAATACAAAATGATGCCAGACCTCACTCATCATGTCACAGCACATCTGCAAGCTTTGGAGCCAGACATGGTGCAGGACAGGCCAGGTCAAGATATCAACAGCCCTCTCCTCCTTATAAACCCTCAAGCTGCAAATCCAAACATGGAGATACACAAGAGAGGATTTATATGAGTCCATAAACTCAAAAAACTGTGAAAAGTTATGTATCTAGTACAATAACTTCATCAGCAGGGCAGCACCAGTGAACCTTAATGATGAGTCTGAACTTCTGTTGCCCTCAGCATCTTTTCAAACTTCAATTTCCATTGATTTAACTCTTAATTTCTCATTCCTCCTAGACACTGTCTCTGTATCTCTGTCTTGTATTTGGGGGTTAGTTGCAGGCCATGCTCTTCTACCCATTTCACCAAAGTTTACCTTGTGCTCATTTAAGGGATAACAACCCTCAAGAAACAAGGGCTTCCTTGCATCCGCTTTCCCCTCACCCCCAATCACTCAGTTAATTATATGGTAATTGTTTATTGGAAATTACCTCACATTTTCCTAATTTTGTAGGATGATCTGAAGAACAATTCTATTACAACATATAAATGCCTTGGAAGTATTCAGCTGGAACATTTAACTACAGATGATTCCTGAGTTGTTGGCAGCTAAAATGTAGCTCACATTTGTACATGGAAAATGGTATGAAAATAATAATATTTTGGAGATAGATATCCCAGAACATATAATGCAAAGATACAATAAAAATGATTGTGTAAGGATGGTTTGGAGAAGCAGTATTTATATTAAGTGTCTGTACATTAAAAAAAAAATTAAAAATCAAATAAAACAGGATACTCCTCTGCTAAACATTTTGCTATCAGTTAATACATGATGAGTGTATATTTAAAATTTTAGAAGTACGCATAAATTTTGCCAGCACAAGCCCCTCTAAACTCCTTAACTTTCTTATTTTATAGGTAGGTAGATTTACACAATTTTTCTCTAGCTGAAATTGGTGCATATAATATTAAAAGACAAGCATTTTTAACAAAGCAGCATAAATAGGAAGTAGAAGTATTAAGAAAACCTCTAGAGAATTATGACAATTAGAGGATGTTGAAATCACCAAGATCAACAACATAGGATGTTGTGATGATCAGCTAAAGGTGAACTAAATGTTTCTACAGTTTCTGTCAAATATAATTGCAGTAGCTCAGAGAGCATGATTCTGCAACTTTCATTAAATTTAACTGTTACCCTTCCCAGCATCAATCTCTTAAATCTTTGTAATGAGCAGCAGGCATTTCAGTAAAGTCAGAAATAACTATGATTTTGTAAAGTATTGCTGTTTCATGCATATATCCATTTTCAGCAGTTAAAGACACCATCAACAGTCCTTTTTTCTACTTACTGCCTCTGATTTACTGGCTGACTTTGTTATTTCCTTTGTGCAGTTCATAGGACATAATTATCTAAAACGGAAAGGAGAGAACTTCTAATAGACATTTTTCTGCAGACAGTTTCTGCTTTGTATTTATTTAGTTCAGCAGCCTCTCACATCGAGGAAGATGTACTGGCTTGCAGAGGGAATAAAAACGGCAGAACCGTGATGAAAATAAGCAATAAATAGTGAAAGATATATTACCAAATCATTCATTATTTCACCCATGTAGTTTCTCTACTATAAAATCAAAACAGAAATTAAGCCATCATTTGCAAAATGCATCAAAGGTCCTTGTGACTGTAGGGACCCAGCACAGGATTTATACTCCTTTTAAAGCAAACAGCCTCCTTGAAAAACAGTGTATCAACCATCCAGCTGCAAAAAGGAGTGCTTTGTTTCATTTTCAGGTTATTTAACCCTATTTTCAAGATGCCTCCATCAATTTCAAAATGAAAATAATTTTGAAATGAGGAGTCCAGACATGCTCTGTTGAAAATGTTTAAACTAGGCTACCACCACTACCAAAATTAGAAATTTCTTTGCTGTTTATGTCACATGCACAGAAGACACCATGCTGTACAAAGCCCAAACTGCAAATTGACTGAATCTCATTTACATATTGCATAGACTCATCTTACAATTCAAGTGCACATTATTTTCCAGCACTTAATTAGAAAGGATGTGTGTCTGAACATGAGTTACTGCATCTTGATTCTTCTCTTGATGAGGCAGTTCAGTAGCAACATCCAAAGCAGTATGAAGTGAATGAAAGGGAATTTGTCCCACGTTTTTGTTTGGAAGATGAGCACCAGAGAGCAGCAGTTCCCAGGAATTGAAGAGCTGTCAGCCAGCAGAGCAGCTTCCACTGTACACAGTATTTGTTGTATGAAACACAGCTGCAATCTGTGTTTAAAAAAGCTGCAATTTGTGTTCTTCTAACAAACCCTTTTACTTTATAAATGAGATTTTGTGTTATTAAAAACAACTGTGATTATTTTAGAGAATAATATTTTTCATGTGGGTTAGACCCAGCTCGTCACACCTTTCTCCTATTCCTACTTCAGGGATTTTTATGTCTGTGAAATTTTGAAGTTCAAAAGGGAAAGTGCTAATTCATACACTAGATATGGTGCAGGAGAATCCCAAAGTGCCTGGTGAGTGTGCCTGCCACTTAGTTTTCAGTGCCATTAGAACTTCACAGCTCAGGCATATGTTATTAATTTTCCTCCCATTGATTACAGCATACTCTTGTTACCTACCCAAACCTGCTACCTGTGCAACATTTTGGGCTGAGGGATTACTACCTTTTAATGTGACAGACTTTGGGCTTGGAGAATTATCAGCTATTTTGGGCTGTTAGGAAGTGTGAGAAAATATTGCTCTTTTCTTTCAAGCTTTTCTGTGCAACTCAGCTTCACCACAACCATCAGGCCACCTCTCTCTTTCTTCAGCACTGCCAAATAGCAGATTGCTGAAGTGAACAAAAGCACACAGAGAATTTAAAGATATGCTGGGTCAGAGCAAGGGTCCATTTATCCCATCTGGCCACAGCAGCTGCAAGCAGAGTCCATGAGAAAGAGGCTGATTATAATCCTTATATTGTTATATTTTCCCAGTTTCTAGAAATCAAGGATTAGGGGCTTGCTGAGTGGAGCTGCTGTTTAACACTCAAATATCTCACTCTGTAGCCACTGATTTTATTTTAAAACTCTTCATATGCTAAACCTCCATGGCATCCTTTGTCACTTCCACAATTTTCTGTGTGCTATGTGGAAAATTATTTTTGTTTGGTTTAGGTGTGCTGTTAAAACTTTCTGCTGAATGATCCCAACTCTTGTATTGGAAAAAGCAGAATTGTTTGGTCCTCCTGGTCTCCATATCATTCAAGACTTTTATATGTCTTAGGTGGGTCCTGTTTGGACCTTTTTTCTGTGTTAGCAGTCTTCATATATAAGCTTCATTTTGCACAGAAGCCTCTGCTCATTTTTGCTACCTCTCTTTCTGAAATTTTATAATTTCCACCTCCTTTACGAGACAGAGACTGAGACAGAGCCAATCTTGTCTCTAAGCTGTGACAGCATTATTAAAATAATGCTGCTCTTAGTCTGTCCCTAGAGTGGTTTAAATTTTTGACAATGAAAGGTTGTCAAGAAGATGTGTTGGGACAAGCGACCTGAGTTGTCCCTCATCTCCCAAACAAAACCAGTTGAATTTGGATCTGATAATTGTCAAAGTGTGCTTAGGACTGTGTTCCCATGTGTGTATTACTTCATGTTTATTGAGAATTAGTTTTATCTTCCATTTTATCACCCATTCAGCCTGATGAAAACTTTTGAAATTCTTCAGTATGCTTTTGTTTCAGTTGTTCTGACTACTTCCAAAAGACCAGCAAACTTTCTCCTCTCAATGTTTTCTTCAACTTTTCTAGGTGATTTGTGGCCATTCCCAGCCAGATCCCCCTGGGATTCCCCAAGTTACTGCCCCAGGAAGAATAGCAACCATTTATTCCTGCCTGTTGCTCCATCTCCTTTGAGCAGTTATTAATGCACAGCAATCTCCCCCTGACGTTAGGTTTCTGTAAGATTGTTTAGGAAGGGATATTTTAGAAAGGTTTAGGAATCCAAAGGTAATTTTTTTTCTCAAGTTGCCCTTGTCTACAAGGGCAATGATCCTTTCAAAGAACTGTACAGGATTTGTGAGGCATAATTTCTTTATTTATGAACCCTGTCCACTATCTCCAGTAAGCTGTATATATTCATGTCTACTAATTCGGCTCATTATTATAACTTCCATCAGTCTGCCTCAGCAGGAAGTCAAATTTACCATTCTCTGGTTTCCTGGCTCCCCTCCGGAGATTATTTTAAAAATTGAGGCCACATTTGCCACCTTCCATTACTCTGGAACCTGGGCCAATATAAGCTATAGGTTACACACTCCTGTGAAAAGTTCAGCAATTTTATATTTGAATTCCCTTGGATCCCTCGAGTGATTGTTACCTGTGCCTGGCAATGTGTTGTGACTCACTTTATTGATTTGCTCAAAACCCTCTCTACTGACAGTTCAATTTGACATAACCCCTCAGCCTCACCCCTGTAAATAAAGACTTGTTGTGCAAACTTCCTTAAGCCTCTCTGTGCTGAATTCTGACACAAAGAATCCTTTTCCTCTTTTTCTTTTTCTTTTTCTTTTTCTTTTTCTTTTTCTTTTTCTTTTTCTTTTTCTTTTTCTTTTTCTTTTTCTTTTTCTTTTTCTTTTTCTTTTTCTTTTTCTTTTTCTTTTTCTTTTTCTTTTTCTTTTCCTTTTTCTTTTTTTCTTCTTCTTTTTCTTCTTCTTAATAAGCTTCTCTGATTTTGTTAACCACACTTCTTAAAGTGCTGTGATAATGTAATTGACTTTTTAACATTTTTCTCCTTTTAGAGCATTAAACTTTTGTAGTTTAGACACTACAGAGTATCTTTTCTATGATTCTATCTTGATCTGCATCTGGTATAATGCTTTTTTCCCTATATATATATAGTATTCATCTAGACCAGTTTGGGGACTGTTTCTTTTCACTTTTCTTGAGAAAACACAGTCATTTATGATGCCTTCAACTTCTGTCTCTGTGTGGTGCCTGCAATGACATTTCCCCATTGTCAGGGGGATAAGCAATGACTGAAATTTTCCATCACTGTTCTGTTTCTGATCCTGGAGGCCGTGGTCACCACTGTGCTCCACTGATGTTGCCCCAGAATTAACCTATAACCCACAATTTCAATCCAGAGTGATACCCTAGGACTTGTTGATGTGGATGACTTAATCATATTATTTGACTGCCAAAAATGTCTTTAACGCAGACACAGTTTCTCCACCAACAGACAGCTATGCTTTCTGTTATGATTTTTACCTTCTTGCTACACTAATTTTTTTCCTTTCTCCTAGTTCGCGTTACAATATCCTGTAACAATGTCTTCATTTAGACTCAAGTATTTCCATTCATCTGACTGTTTTTTTGACCATTACCTTTTGCCTACCGGCACTGTACATTTTTAATCTAATTCTCATTTTATGTTCCATTTGATTGCAGCTTTATTTATTTTTCAATATTGCTCAATGATTTTATGGACTTCTTTTGCATATTCTTTCTCCAGAAAAGAGAGATTTTATCTTTTCCTCTATGGATGATGAATCATCCTAGGTTGGGTGTGATTGTTGATTTTTCATCTTTCTTTCACTTCTAGGTATGTATAACCTTTTCAAGTGAAGTTTATGAAACTTCTTTTCACTTGCAAAACAATGCAAGAATTACATTAGGCTGATAATAAGGACTGTAAAACTAAAGGCAGAAACAGTCCTTTGTGATGAAGTGTCTTTGTTCTTCCCTGATTTGACGGCTCTTACCTATCTAGTAAAAATTAAAATGTTCTCCATGACCACTGTATGACCTTGTTTAATAAAATCTGAACTGCATATATAAGGCAACCCAACCAACAGCAATAGCAGAGCTGAACACCATTAGAAATGCATGATGCACCTTTTAGAAATTTTAGGAAAGACCAATGGAAGTGGCCACATCGCAGTGGCACAAGCTAATGTAAATTATACCTGGTACTGCTTTCATTTCCCTTTCTTATCTTTTTTGCGTCCCAGAGAAGCATGCTACCTAGCAGAACTCTACTTTTAAAACATTGCTTTGAGAGCTTCATTGACATCTGCAGAGCAGTTTTGTCTTCTGGCCTTGATCCTGTGCACTGATCAGGTTCAGAGTAGGCAGACCCTGCACCAGCATGGAGTCCTGCTCAGCCCTGGGGGAAGGTGGGCTCCTCGCTGCCAGTAAGAGCTCATCTCAGTGCCGTTACTTTTCCCAGTGGGAATAATTTTTCACGCTCTTATCAGAATTCCTCAGTTCAGAAACATAAATAATACATATAATTATTATTTCACTGTTTACTTTCCCTATTTACTTTCAACTGCAAAGTATTTTTAATGACAAACAATATTTAAAATATCTGTGTGTATATACATTTATATACCCACACACACACACACACACATTTGTGGATGTAAAGCATACAGGAACACATATATAATACATGTGCTGGCCCTCACACACAGAAAACCACTAATTATACCTTTGAGAAGGAGAATAGAAAAAGAAATAAACTTTTTCCAGGCGCTTCATACTAAGTCTGAAGAAACGTCTCCAGATGTCAATTTTCTTATAGCAATTTATTTAATCTGTTCTTGGATTTTCCTCATTTTTGGCTAATCTTGCACAAATTGTGCATGTACATATATATGTATTTTTGATAAATATCTAAAAATATATATGTTCATTTATCTATGTGTCTTTGGACTCCACACTTTTTCACAGGCAATATGCCTTCATAATGCAAAGGTAAATCAAATCTTGCTTATATTTAGGGAGCTGAAAGACTGTTGTTTTCTTTTAAAGACAAAAACTATTTTTCAGGGCAATACCTTAAACTCAAGTGTTGAAGACTGTGGAATGTGAGACTAATTGTTGCATATATAAGGAAGGAAAAAAATGCTCCAAAATTCTCCATGAAAGAAGATCTATCATGGTAGGGAGGAGAAAAAGCAGTTAAAAAAAAAAAAACAGCATAGGATTGAAAAGGGGAAGTATAACTCCCTGAATCTGTGAAATTCAACTCTTAGGTGCTTCAAAGTCAAGGAGAGATTCTTGTCTTGCTAAACTTGCATTTGTTTAGTTGTCCTTACATGATCCAAGTGCAGAAGTGAGTCACAAAGATGTGACAAGGCTGAGTAGTTTGCATAGGATAATTGTCAGCCACAGACAGGCAAAAATCTCAAGATCCTAAGGATCTTTGAATATAACAACAGGCAATTAGATAAAATAAGTTAAAAAGTTGCTATTTTCCTTATTATAAATAGTTTTCATGCAAATAAACAATCATAATGACCTGTGGTTACACTATTTACTATTGACCCCTGATATTACACTATTAAAAACTTTAGGTTATGTAAATAACACTATTTAGCCAGTATATATCTGCTTAAATGAAATCTATGTAAAAGTCAATTTACTCATGAAATCACTATCTGAACTCTGGAAATGAAATTTGCTAAAGCATGAAATTTTTTTTGGCCATCTGTTGTCTCTTCTACTGAAAGGATATTTTCTTCCTATCAGATGTGTTCAATCCAATAGCTACTTCAATAATGCAATAGAACTTGAGAAACCAGTTGAGATTTGAAAAAAGCCAAGTTTCCTCTTCCAATTTATAAAAATGAGGTGTGAGAGGGTGACATCTATTAGTTCTAAAATGCTGAAAATCATACTGATCAGAAACTATTACTCTGATTAAATGTCTATGAATAATGCTTTTTTGTCTAAGGTATCATTTGTTATAAATGTGTAGCCTGTTCCAATTAAAACTTTTCTGGCTCATTCAGCACAAGTTTTGCATTTTTATGCTATGTATCTAGTGTATATATGGTATATCATCTTTGCTACCAAAAAGGAAATACCAGTTATAGTTATGGGCTACTTTTAGCAACAAACCAACCTACTTTAATAGCTATCAACCTGTGAGAATCAGTCTACATGTAGAAAAATAAATCTAAAATCCAAATATGAGTAGAGAGCCGAAATCAAAGAGGAGTATTTTATTTATGACTAAAACTAAGTTATTTCAAATCATCTTATGTTGTCCTGAAACAAGAGGTCTCTTGTTGGCCAAGAAGTCATTGGCAGGTCAGGTTCAGAGAGAAACTGATGTGCCCTGTAACTGGCTGAGCACTGGAGAGCCTGCCTAGGAGTGGGGCTTCCCTGCCTGACATGTGGCCAGCAAAGCTTCTGACTTTTTCTGTATAATGTCTGCTGGTCCTGAAATAACCAGAAGATACATTCGAGTCAAGAACTGAGTTAAAGATTCTGTAGCCTTCAAAGACCATTAGGTATTAGAAAAGTCAGTTTGGGACTTAACTTTAGTACAAATACAAAGAAACAAATTGTATTTTTATGGGGTTATTGGACGATACATTGATTTCAAAGGAGTGAGTTGTTGAGTTTTATTATAGATAGCTAGCTTGGCAGAGTCATAGAGTGACTTGAAAGCAGTTGCCTAACTCTGTCCCTCAGTCCATCTCAAACCCTTTCATTCTGGTCTGCCTATCAATTTTGGGAGTTTCTTCAGTAAGCACTTGATTAAAACATGGCTTCTGCAAAGCTTTGCACTTCTGATATGAAGACATCAAGAGATGAGAATTTCATCAATGCCTGTGGTCCACTGTTAAACAACCTCATTGGTCAAAATCTAAATTTTATATCTCATATGAGTTTGTATGGTTTTGGCTTCCAGCCACTGAATTTGTGCCTTTTCCCACTTAGGCATAGAGCACTTTTGTAGCTAGTATTTCCATCTCCTGAAAGCATTTATATGCTACAATAAATTATTTACCCATGCTTTCCTGCCTAATTGTTTCCTGATAATAAGATCTCTGTTACAGCAGCCAGGACAGACACCAATGTGCTCTTACCTGGGATGGCAATGTGAACCCTATGCTCACACATGTAGATGAGATGCCAGACTCTTGTTCTTGATAAAAGAACAAGTCTTCAGTGTATTAAAGAGCACAACTTTTCATTATTGCTTTCTATACTCAAATAGAAGTATAAATCAATGAGAGGAGCCCAGGAACTACCAAGGAAGGTACAGCTCCCTGGATGCATGTTGTTATTGCCTCAGCCCCAGACTTGCTGCTTTCCCTCTTTCCTGCAATTATAGATAAGAAATTTGTTCAAAGTGGATTGCCAGAGTTTATTTATTGTACTTTGCTACACTTCCCCCTTTTAAGGTTTTTAAACAAAGAGGCACTTCATAGCAAACCTCTGCTGGTTTGTCAGTCAAACACTCTGACTTTTTGCAGCTCTGCTGTGATTGAAGAATATTTTTTGATTTTGAAAGGCTCCTATGGGATCTCAGTCATTGCCCTGCATATCACAGGGAATAATCCAGGCAGCCCTTGTCTCTCCAGTGTGCATACTGGGTTAGTTTGGGGTGGTTTGGTTGCTCTGTTCCCCAAAGTACAAATCTCCCAATAAAGCCACCTGAACGAGCTCCCTGAGACGTAGCTTTACTATGCGATGAGTATAGACCAGAAGTTAATGTAAAACCTTCCCACTCATGGCCTGAACAGCTGCTCTCTTTGCTGGACTAAAACCTGGTTGGCTGGCATGGCCCAGAGAGGGGATGGAGCTACATCCAGTTGGCGGCTGGTCACCAGAGGCAAACTGCATGAGGTTCAACAAGGCTGAGTGCTGAGTGCCCAAGTGTGTGTTACGACTTGGGTCACAACAACCCCCTGCAGTACTACAGGCTGGGGACAGAGTTACTACAAAGGTGTTCAGAAGAAAAGGACTTGGAGGTGCTGGTCAACAACAGCTGAACATGAGCCAGCATGTGCCCAGGTGGCCAAGAAGGCCAAAGGCATCCTGGCCCCTATCAGCAACAGTGTAGGCAGCAGGACTTGGGAAAAGATCAGCCCTGTGCACTCAGCGCTGGTGAGGCCCACAGAACACACCTCAAGTTCTGGGCCCAGTTCTGGGCCCCTTACTGCAAGAAAGACTCTGAGATGCTGGAGCCGGTCCAGAGAAGGGCAATGGAGCTGGGGAAGGGCCTGAAGCACAAGTTGGATGAGGAGCAGCTGAAAGAGCTGAGTTGTTTAGTCTGGAGTAAAGGAGGCTCAGGGGTGACCTTATCACTCTCTACAGTGACCTGACAATTTTCATTTACAGGGGCTCCCTGTAAATGAGACCTGCACACACACCATTCTACTCCGTTACGCTTCTTTTATTACAGCCTCATTGCATGGAAATTGAGCGTTAAACTAGCACAAAACCACTGGAGTGGAGTGGGGAATGGGGATCCTCCCATTTTTACGTACATAGTTATGCCACAAGCCAAAGTGTGGGTTTCAGATTCTGCAGCTCTTGGCCTTAGGCTTTATGTATGAGTTGCTACAACACAGCTGTAGGTTTGATGCTGTCTTACTAGGTGGTATACTGGCAAAACACAGCAAAATAATTTGATTCTGGGAAGAGATTATGGCACAAGTAGACCAAAAAAAACCCCAACCAACCAGTGTTCCTGACAGTTCCTCTTGCTGCTGAAGGGGCTTCACCTTGTCTCACTGATGGCTGCCACCCCCTGCCCAAAGTAAGGGAAAGAAAGGAGAAAAAGAAAATATGAAAGGAAGGATGAGCGCAACTGTCCCAGTTATGACCATAGCAGCAGTACTTGCCATCCTACAGCCAGTCCCTGGGAGGATCAGGGATGTGGGTGATGAGGCCATTCCCATGGGAAAGGATTGACATTGCCTCCTGCTTTTTCAGAGCCTCCAGGAGCCCAAGCACCAGGAGCTTCTGCTTCCTTTACATACCAAGAGCAATTGCTCCTCCCTGAGCAGACAATTTGCTATTGTGCAATACGAAATAGGCAGATGAGGACAAGGGTGGCGGTGCAGGAACACATCCCTGAGGTGGCCTTGCAGCAATGAAGAGGGTGGTGGGAAGGGAAAAGCCAAGGGAAGCTGCTTGGTCTGCTGGTGCCCAAGGTCAGCCCTTGATGCACAGACACCAAAGCAAGACTCATGGACAAGCATTGGCAGAAACATTTGGTGGTTTTGTTTCTTGAGGCAAGGAACGTCTCAGGATGTCCTGCCAGCTTCCAAGAATGGTGCTGCATGTCACCATGATTGCCCTGGGACAGAAGAATATTGTGCTTTAGGTTAATTATAATTGACATTTGAATAAAAAATCCTCCATTAGTCACCCCACCGATCCCTTTGCTATTTGATTCCAGTGTGCACATCTAAAATTAGGCTTTTGAGAGTACTTCATAGTAGGGGTTGTAAATGGTGTATTTTCATAAGCCTGCTGCTCTTGAGGCTTATGTTTTGCCATCTTATGACTTGGCTAATGGCCAGAAATGCATCTGCGTAAATTTGTGACTTGAAGGCTTGGTAATGTGCTGTGACTTCAATAACAAAAAGGCAAAAAAAATTCCACTAAAGTGTATCAAGCTCACTTAAACAAAGAGCATTGTTATTTAGCCCTTACGCTTGTACTAGTAAGAACATGGGAAACAAATCAGAGCAGTCAATAATCTACCAGGGTTTCAGTGTGGCATTATCCCCTCCTGAGGCTCCCTTGAAACATCTATGTGGACATTTCCACACATGGCATGTAATCTCAGTTCAGCACTAAGCAGACATTGGGGCCTGCTGCCACTGTGTGCACTGGGCAGGAGGAAAGTTGCCTTCTCCCTTACTGCTAACAGCCCAAGCACTCTGCTTTGACAGCCTCTTCAGATCATGGCAGCTTATTTTTATACATTTTTTAATGATCATCTATTACATAAAAATAAAAAATAAGTCACCAAATCATCTGCACAAATAGGACAACTTTTATGTAGTCAATGATTTGGCATTTGATCACATTTCAGTGGGGTGTTCCCTAAAGAGTATCTCAAAACAAAACTAGGCTATTAAAAGAAACACCCTTCTATTTTTGTTATGAGTTTCTAATTTTAATCCCCACTGAGGAGCCCCAGGATTCTTCACAGTTTTGGACCAGGGATGTGCTGATAATAGGGTTGAGATTCCCCATGCAATCTGCTTCCTCTGATTCAGAGCTTGTTTACTCGAAGAAGGTAGAATGTGCATGCTATGGGTGAATGCAAAGGGCAGCTCCCGATCCTTTGGCATTCATCGTGTGTGTGTCTGTAACACATTCCATTGTGCAGTTTGTGTTGCTTTCTCTATGGCAGCAGATTGCCACAAACTGTGAAAAAGCACTCGCAGCAAGGAATAAAGGTGAGGTACACTTGCTCTTGTTTTCTCACTCCCTCATATTCCTGCCTGTGCTCCATCCTGCTTTTCTCCTGACGTCAGGGTAACACCACATTCATTTAATCTCTCTGGTGTGTGGCATGCAACAATGTCTTCTGTGATGCTATATGAGCCTTCTCCAAGCCTGCCTTTTTAGGTCTTCACTCTGCTCCCTGCATTTCAGCAGCCCTTTACTGTGGCACCATTCTTGTCATTCCTTCTGATATTTTT
Organism: Melospiza georgiana; assembly: GCF_028018845.1. Lineage (NCBI taxonomy): Eukaryota > Metazoa > Chordata > Aves > Passeriformes > Passerellidae > Melospiza > Melospiza georgiana. Next base: position 37,334,555 of record NC_080433.1, read on the forward strand.
GTCTTTGAGTTTCTCCACATCCTGTCATTAAGTGATTTCTTGAAGCCACACTACGCACCCCTGTTATTTTCTTTCCTTCTGAGCGCTTGTCTTTGTCCACCATCTCAGCTAGGATAACCGGGATAGTGATTTGGTGTTTACAATTGCTAAAAAAAGTGAAAACCATAGAGGATTAGGGCATACCAGTGCTGTGATTTCACTCCCAAATCATTGATGGAAGCAGCATGACCCAAGGGACAAGGGCTGGACAGAAGGGCAGGACATTTACCCTCCAGTTCTGGTGAGACTCTGAGCAATCACTTAACTTGCTTTCCTCTGGTTTCCCCAGCTGTCACATGAAGCTGATGGGGTGCCACTAGGCTGCGCAGGAAAGAGGCACTGTAAGTGGCAGATAATTATTTGAATTGCTTGCTTGATTTCAGGCCATGACATTTTGTCTCTCTGGAGACAGAGGTCAGGGAGGGGGTTCATGAGAAGGAAATTCCACATTGCTTGAAGGCATAGATGGCATTTCCATCACTGATGGAGAAGTGTGTAAAATAAATAAATCACACATGAATGGTGTTATATATAATAATTTTCTCCCTTTCTATCCCACTGGTTTGAATTGTTCTCATATGTTTACTTTGTTAGGTAGAAATCCCCTCAGATTTGCAAATGCAGCTTTTGGTTGTGAATAATTTGTATTGCTCCACTTCAAAGGAAGGCTGAGCTTTTGACTGTATCTCTTCACCAACTTTAGCCCTGCTGATACCCTTTCCCTACAGCTTTGGAAGACATCACCAGACCAGATGGGCTCTGTGCATGCCCTAGGGTCTGGAGGAGACCTTATGCCCCCCTAGGCACCCCAGTCTGGGGTCCTACCAGTGAGGGTGAGCTATCCCTGCTTCTGGGCTCTCCAGGTTTGCACTGTGGAGATTTCAGGTCCCTGCTCCCATGAGGGTGAGTGCCACCATTTTCCTGCCTGACCCATCTGCTGCACCAGCCCTCCATATCTCCACACATTTGTAGGCAGACAAATTCACACATGTGGAAAACTTCACACCAGTGCTTCTGGCATGAAGACAAGATCATATAAAAGCACTAAAAGAGTCCAAAAAGAGGGGGCCTGCTGTGATGGGGAAACCAGGGATCCTTTTAGCTCTCAGAGTGCTGGTGTTCAGAGGTGCTGTTGTTGTTTTCTCATCACCATGAAGCATGTCATAGCTTGTGGGCTGGTCCATCATGCTCCTTCTACAGCACACCATGTGCATTCCCATCCCAATGTCTCTGAGCTGACCCTGTTTGGGCTGGCATACTGATAGCAGGATGCCCATGAACAGCTCTCCCCACAGAGGGGCTGTGCCTCACTTCTGCAGCACTGAGTAACCAAAGTCCCTTTTCCAGCCCAGGGTCCACTGGTCAGATTGATCTGGGCCAAGTTTACCTCCTACAGTGTTTGTGGTGCTGGGAACCCCAAGGCTTCTCCATGCTTCATGTTGAGGGATAGAAAAGGCTTTTGGGATTTTTTACCTTTCTTGGATACATCCAGGTTACTGCATGCACATGGAATGATGTTTCTACTCTGACTGAGCTGCTTTATATTTGGCCAGATTTATCTTTTCACATCTGGACAAGATTTTCATGCAGAAGAAAAGGATATTTCTTAGAAACTCTTGATACAAAGTCAGTATTGGATGAAGGAATGGGTCATGTGCCTCATGGGCCTCTGAGGAAAAGTGCCAGGAAGAGGTGAATGGGTAAACACCATTGGTGAGGGTGAGCAGGAAAAGAGGAAAAGAGCCTTTGTAGAAACCCTGCAGAGCCAAGAGCCCAAACACTGGATTTGGAAAGGAGAACTGAAAGTTTGCATGACTGAGGAGGCTGCATCATTTCAGGAATCCTATGGAAGGGTCCTCCTTGCCTGTTGTTCTGCAGATACAGATCCAGTGCATTCCCCTGGGACTGGGGGAGATGACTTCCCTTCAGGAGAGTGTCATTGCCTGGCTAGCTCTCATCCAAGCATCTGCATGGAGAGGAACAGGAGATCAGTCATAGCTGGAGACATCCTGCTGCAGGATACAGAAATCTCTGCCTGCCAACCTGATGTATTCTTGCATTTGGCACTTGGTAGAGATGACCTAGGGTTGTCTGGCATCAGATTGTTACCTTAGCTGCTCTTCCACATGGGCACAAATATTGCTGACAGGGACTTCAAGCATATCTGGGGAGATGACATGGATTTTGGGGTGCTGGCTAAGGGCATGGAGGCCCAGGTGGTTGTGTCTCCTCAGTCTGGCTGGTGAAGAGGAACTGCACCACTATTGAGTAACTGGGACTTGTTGGGACAACTCACACAACTGCAGAGCTGTGATGGGTGGATACCAGCCCATCAGTGATAACAGGCAAGGGGACAAGGGAGTGTGGATATGTGACAGAGCACCTCTGATATAAGGAATTCTTCAATGGTTTGAAAGCAGGCCAGGGGAGAACTTGTGGTTTGGAACAAGTAATCAGTATTCGCTTCAGTCTGGTGGCAGTTTGTTAATGACAACTAAGCTGGCTTGAGGAAGAAGGCAAAGGCTTCCTTGAAGAACTTGAAGATATTTCTGGATCACATGCTCCGCTTCTTTTGGGAGATTTTAACTTCCCTGATGTATGCTGGAAGAGCACTAGAGAGGGATACAGGCAAGCCAGGAGGTTTCCAGAAGATGTCAGTGCCAACTGCTTCACACAGGTACTAGATAAGCTGGGATCATACACACCCTAGACCTGTATTAACAAAGCAGGTTTGGTCATGGAGACAATGAAAGAGTGGACCTAAAGTTACTAAAGAAAATGAAGAAGAAAAGTAGCAGATTAAAGACCATGGACTTCAGGAGAGCACAGACTTCAGATTCTTCAAATCACTGAGGTCTGTATCATGTAGAAACCAGCTCTGAAGACAAAAAAGCTTAGGCAAAGTGTCAGGTCTTTACTGACAAACTCTTCTAAGCACAAATTATTCCCTAGTGTACAGAAAAACAAACAGGTATAACAGGAAATTGACTTGACTAATCAGAAAACTCATGACTGAGCTACAATGCAAAGACTGGATGTAGGAAGAAATTTCTTCATTGGGACAGTCAAGAAGTGGCTGCCCAGAAAAGTTGTGCAGTCTCCATCCATGAAAGTTTAAAGGTCCCAAGTGGCTGCATTCCTGAGCAAGCTGATTCAATCTTACACCAAACCTTGCTTTGAACAGAGGGTTAGGCTGGAGGCCTTCTGAGGTCCTTTGCTGCCTGCATGGTACTCTCATTATATGAAAGAGTTAACTTGGTAAGACTACCTGGTTCTTTATCATCTATGTCATTATGATCATTGAAGCCAAGTGGATTTCCATCATAACACGCTGAGTAAGTGTGAGTCTAAGGCTCTCTTTTTAGCCTTTTTATGTGCACATTCAGGAAGGCAGCAGCTTTGCAAAGTCTGGATGTTGCAGATACCAATAACACTGCCAAAGAATGCTGGAGTGATGTACAAATGCTGATGTACATCTACTAATTCTCTGTCTTTGTACAGAAGTAGTTATAAGACCTACCAAAAGGTTAAAGGGATATTTTGATTTAAAAATACAGAATCATGGCATCACTCATGTTATAAAGAGAAAGGAAAGGTTTCTATTACTGACCTCAGATTCTGTATCAAAAATCAGGTCTTATTTTTCCAAGAACAGCCCTTCATGGAGTGGTGAGTATTGTTGATTTTTCAAGGATTATGGAGTAAAGCTTCATATCAGTCCGATCTCTTTAATATTTGGAGATCAGCTTATCTTCTTGGGCGGGTTGCCAAAAGTGATTACAACTGCAGAAACTCCACATTTGAACAAGGATTTTATCAAATCACTCATATCTGGAAAAAGGCCAAGAAAAACACTGACTGGAGAGAATGGAAATCATGCCTCAAAAATGGGATGAGAAGATGTGGAATTATTCAAAAGCTATGTGAACTTGTATGTACATCTGCCAGGTGACCAAATTTGCCATCTGAATAAGGCATTATCCCCAGTGAGACCAGGTTTAGCTAAACAAACCATTCCACTAGGCATAATTGGACATTTTCCATCCTTATAGCTTTTCTATCACATGTGGATACCCCAAGAGCACTGTAAATTCATACCCTAACTTAATGCACACTAGCCTCTCCTTTGCAGACAAGCCCTTAGCAGCAGAGGTACCTCCTCCAGTACGAATGCAGAGCTGCTTATTTAAATGCTGCAAGATCAGGAAGCAATTCATGGTCACTGCAAACAAATGGGGGTAAATACACCACTGGCTATTGGAGTAGATTACTTAATTTAGTAATTAAGGCATCCATTACATTCGGATTGTTTAGCCAAAAACCGCAGAAATAAATCCATAGGCATCCACTTCACGTATCAGTGTGTGCTCTCCACAGCCTGTGAGAGCACTGGGTGGAGAAGTACTTTCTCAAGCACTTACTCAAGGCTCTTTTTCCACTAATGTGAGCAAAAGGGGAAAAGGAGAGGAGATTTTTTGCATCCCAGCTGTGCCCCACAAAGCAGCTGTGCGCAGTCACAAGCAGCAGGCCGGCAGAAGCCCCGGGGCAGCAATGCCAGCTGGGCAGGGCGGGAGGCGTGCCAGCACCAGTGGCAGCAGGAGCAGCTCCAGCAGCACCAGGGGAGCACTCGCTGAGGATGGCGTGAGCCCACTGCTCCAGCCTGCCTTCTGTAGTACTCCAGCAGGAAGTCTGCACCAGCCAGAGGTTCCCCAAGGACTCAGGGGCAGCAAGGGCTGTAAAAAAACACATTACTTGGTTTCAGGCCACGGTCTGCATCTGCAGAGCAAGCTGCTGTTTGCACATGGATAAATTCAGGATCTGTATTCCCTTTGCTCATTTCAATACAGTCTGTGAGTTAAGAGAGTGAACATTAAATTCAGATGTAGCTGGAAAAGATTGCCTTTTGAGCTAAAACTTCTCTTTTGTTGATTCCTTCTGGAATATATTGCCTGGATTAAAGCATTTACAAGTGCCAACTTTTCAATTAATTTCACTTACATCACAATTCACAAATTAGAGATGGAACGTGTGACCAGGTCATCTATTTTATCTGCCAGTATATCATTCCAGAAAGAGAGGATTTAGGCTGCTTTTCATTTGCCTCCCCAATCAGAAGGGATAGTTTTTTACAGGCAAAAAATAATTCATGTGATATCTTTGTGCCCCTCGGGTTCCTGTAGATTGTAATAGGTATACAAAATGGGACTGTGCACACACATTTATGTGCATCAGGAGTAACAACCTGCAGGAGGAAGTGAACCAGAATTAAGTGCTTTATATGCATAAGGCATGTCTACACAGATCAGTGCAGACAGATGTGGGCTCCTCTGCAGGGTATGTTAGCTTGGGCACAGAGCTGCAGGAAAATGGCTCAATGACTTCCAGATCAGAACCAGCTCCCATTTGATCAAATCAGATCAGGGCAGATGTGTGTACTTGTCTGGGCTCATCCATGTAGGCATGCCCAAACTCACCTCCAGACTTTCAAAATATCCCTGGAATGGAAAGGAACTTTTCCAGTTAGGACCTAAAATAAATATTTGCTGGGCTAACAAGCATACTTGATAAAGTGTTTGAAGTGGAGAGAGACAAAAAGGACAGTTGAAAACAAAATTAGATGATGATGAAACAGGTTGTTTAAGCAGGATCCATTTATCAGGAAGCCATGGTAGGTCTCCAGCCCAGGGTCAGGTATTTATTTCCAAAAATGAAGAGGAACATGAAATTTAAAGAGTAAAATTTGGCAGAGTTCAAAGAAAAAGAGTGCAGAAGGAGAAGAATTAGCAAAAATTAATTCCCTTTATGGGCCTTACAGACTGAGCTATGCTTTGGGTACCTTCGATGCCATTGGCAGTGCTTGTTTCCTTTTCTGCGCTCTGACTTTTTGGGAAAAGAAAGTGCAGAGTGACCATGAACATTAGCATGATCATTAATCAAATTTACCTTAAGCCTAATCAGAACTACTGTCTGAAGTCAGTGAAGGGGACAAGTCACTCCAAGAAGCTGCATTTAGGGTGGTGAGAAAGGAAATTTAGCATAAGTGACATGAATTACACCCTATAGCTGGTGTCTCTTTCCTTCTTTTGATCTAAATCATGTGAAGTTGGGGGAGATGAATCTCATCTTAAAGGGAGTACAGAAGGAAGAACAGTAAACAGTTCACAAAGGATTCTGCACACACCAGATCCATCTTCATCTCTGGTGTAAGCCTAGGAGTAATTCAGTTATCAGTGAGGGTCAACATAAGTGCAAATTTTGTAGATAATGAAAGGCCTTGAATGTCCTTGATTAAAGCAGAATTCAGAGGTAGCACTGTTGGAATAGGCAGACTCACTTTTGACTATCTCCCCACCCCACAGACCACATGCCTTGTATTTCAGTCTATTGAGATACTTCAAAGTCACTATTTTTTTATGATGGTGCTACAACTCTGAGGTTTAATAAAAAATCACAATGTGTATCATGTGTTTCCTCTGTTTATACAGCTGTTGCCAGATCAAATTACTAAAAAATCTCCACTTCAGTTGCTCCATTTAGAGTCTTAATTTGGGCTTTTTCCCCTATCCAGTTTACTGATGGTTTAAGGTTAGATTCACCTCCAGGTTTCCTTTAATAAACACAATCTGTCTGTGATGTAATCAGAGACACACTGGTATATGCAGTACTGCATATTGGAAAAATTCTTGCTGAAAAAAGCTATTGCTTGCTGGTTCTCTGTTTCTCAGCACTTAGCTCACCAAATCTGCCCAAAAGAGTGGCAGATGTAGCAGCATCTTGATCATCCCTGCACAGGCTGTGAGCAAGGGCTGGACCCAACACAGGAGGACCGAGGCACACTACAGATCTGCTTGCCTCCCTACTGCTCTTGCTGCTCTGACAAATGAACTCCTTATGTCAGAGAAGATGAACAATAATAAGTGTGCTTAAAACAAAGGCTTTAATAATGTGGTAGAGGGGCCATACTTTCCCCTTCACCCCACAGGTGAGATTACAAAATGTCAGTGCTGTGATGCCCTTTCAGGTACGAAAAAGCCAGTGAGTCTTCCTTGGTAAACAGACTAGCCTGGAAAGGAAGGAAATTTGCTGTGTACCCTAACGATGGAAAGTATTCAAATACCTGGCTGAAAATGCCAGTAAAGCACAGCAAACACAAGAAAGGGCAATCACATGTGCAGCAGCAGCAGCTAATTAAGGCTGCTTGGCTGTAAAGACCTGAGAGCATCACTGTGCTGAGGGATTGAGCAGCCCAGGCCTGTGTTATGGCTCGCTCTGTGTGTGATTGGTAAAGACTGGCCATGGCTAATCCCAGTACTTATCCCCTGCTCTAACTGAGGTCACTCACAATGCTCTTTGGGAATGAAGTAAACATCCAACAGTGAAATGCCTCTTCACAGTGGCTGTCCACCTTTCTTCCCAGAGCAACCTCTGTGAAAAGTCAAAAAGGGATAACAATGTGGCATCAGGAGTATTTTAAATGGGGACATGTTGTGATTAGGAGATGGCTGTCACCTGAAAATCTGTGATTATTAGAATAACTAATGTTAATGTATTCCACTTGGGCTAGATGAGCCATGTGAGAGATTATTGCAGTTTAAAAAAATAAAACAAGAAATCTGAAGCAGTTGTGTTTCTCCAGGAATTTTATTCTTTTTTAATGAGTGTTTCATTTATAAAGTCCAGATTTTAGTATCCTGCACAGCCACAAGACGACTAGGCCTACCTCAAACTGATCAAAATGGAATTTTTCCATTGGGTTCAGTTGACTATCCAAACATCTGTTTTGTGGTTCTCTCAACCTTATACGTCAATATGATGTTAATCTCTTTTATACAGAAAAGCTGAAGCAGTGCCAATGATTTAACTTCCTAGGAAGATGGAAGATCCTTTCTCAAGCTGTAAATCCTTCTGGCCTATGCCCAAAGTGAAAAATGTAAATCACCAGAGTGGAAACATGGCAAACATGATTTTCTGTCTAAACAAGGGCAGTCTTAACTTTGGAAATTAATCAGGCTCTTTATTAAAAACACCTTTAATGACAATGAAGACAAATCTCCCAGAAAATTACTTTGGAAATTAATCAGTGTCTTCTTTACATATTTTTTCCAGTAACTTCCTAGATTTGTCTTCTTTGCCATTGTAGGTGTTTCTAGGCCATAAAATTTCTCTTCTTCATGAACAGAGCCAGCAAAAGCAATTTTAATGCATTCTAAGCTTTCTTTCTCTATGGTATTTTCTAAATAATCCCATTCCTTCCTTTCCCTGAAACCAAATTTTTACTCTTTGCAGCGGTGGACCTAGTGAGGGGGTAGGAGCAAGGAAATTTATAGGCACCATCCCTGCCACCATGGCCATCATTGTCCCACTCAGGAAGAAGCCACTTGCATTTAGATCCAATCCTACAGATATGAGTCATTACAGCAAAATTCCCAATAAATTATCAAATGTAGCTCTCCATCCCCATAGCTTCCTCATTCCCTGCAGTTTTCTTGAATGATCCAGGAAAATCCCAGCTCCTTTGACAGGAACTTCTTCGCCTCTTGAAATTTGAGGCCTGTCACAAGCAAGTTTTGTCATAGATGATACAGTGCAATGCCAAAGCAGAGTTGGACAGTTTAGGAGTACACACTGAGGGATATGGGACTGAGGCAAACAGAAATCTAGAAGGACTCTGAAAACGCAGCAAAAGTTTCACAGAGTTTTGGTGGGGAAATGTGGTACCTGAAGCAACCCAAATTAAAAAAAGCGTGGCAGCATCTGCAGGGCGGAGGCGCAGGAAAGGAACAGATAAAAGGAGCAGACTGAGAGCTCTGGAGAGGGAGGGACAGGAGTGGCAGGGTGAGGTAGGAGAACAGGAAGATATGGATGCAGAGGAAGGGAATGTGGAGAGCACATGATGCCATAAACCAGCAGTTTCGGCAGAAGAGCTCTTGAGTCCAGAAGGGCAAACTAAAGTAGATGCATGACACAGGAAATGGGATTGTAAGTAAAATGGTTTGGAAACTGCTGCCAAAACATTATTGAAGTTTAGCAACAGGAGAGCAGCTCCTGCTCTATTTCAGTCTGAAAATCTTGCCATGTCCTCCATAAATTCTGGCAGCAAATGCTTCAGGGGAAGGTGTAAGAGCTGTAAATGGGTGCAGTGGCAATTGCAGCTGTGCTCAGGCTGGGAGGAACAGCCCATTGCATTGCCCCACATGTGGCAGAGTTGATTTAGGGAGCTGAGAAAGGTTCCTTAGCTCCTGCATAAGAAGTGCTTGGGAGACTAAGCCACTTCAGCAGCATGAGTCACCCTGGCACTATATTGTTAGAGACTGACAGGAGTTTTGGAGAATAAGGTATAGCTGCTCAATTCAATGCTGTTTTCAGTACGCATACTCTCTGGAATTGTACTCTATCCACATCCATACCCCATGTGGCTGTTTGAATCTTATATCTCAGCTAAAAAGAGTTCCCATGGCAATGAATGGTCTAATAATAAGTCTGTGGAAGAAAAGGTTTCCTTTTATTCATCTCAGATTTCTTGCTTTTTACGAGTCAGTGACCTATTATTAGAAGGGAGAAAGAACTACTCACATCTTATTTACCTAATGTAAATAATCCAGATCTCAGTTTTACTTTCACAGACATCAAGTTGCAGAGTAAATAGAAAAGGAGAAGATTTACTGAAGCATAAGCACAGTAGGATTTTGCAACAGCAGGAACGCATGAATGCAACTTCTTAGCAACTAATAGAACCACCCAAAGCACAAAAGGTGATATTAATGAGATTAACTCCCACACAGAAATCTGATAGAAAAATAGCAGTATAGAGATAGTCCTCAAGATTTTGGGCTGTTCCACAAATAGCATTGCATTGTTAATGCAGAGAATGAGGATAGCAACTAGAAAAGAGGATCTTCTTCATTTGCTTGTACACAAGAACATGGAAGGGAAGAGGACCTGTACAAGTGTGACCATGATATGACATATCCCATAACTCTTAGAAAAAATGGAATGAGGAAAGACCAAAATAAAGAGCATGGGTTTAAAAAAGCAGTCTTCAAATTACTCAGAGATCTAGCAGGCAAGATCAACAAAGAAAACAAATGTAAGAGAGGAAGGATTAAGGGAAGGTAGAGAGTCCCTGAATGTTACAGTAAAAGTCTGATCTATCCTAGTGAGGAGCACATCTGGAATTGAGTGTCAGAAGAAAATGTGGATAAATCACAAGGCTAAAAAAAGGTCAGTGTATTTCCCATCATTATAAGGGAACAGGGGAATTACAAGGCAATTAACTTTTCTTCAGTTCATAGAAAAATGCTGGAACAAGAAATCACAGAATTTGGGGCACCTGGAAGACAAAAAACAGATAAATTACACCTAACAAGGATCTGTCATGTCAAACTAATATACTTTTCTTTCTGTGTCAAGGCAACAGGAGGCTTGTGACTTAGAAGGAGGACGTCAATGGCACATACCTTAATTTTATTAAGGTTTTCAACACGCCTTGCATGACATTCCCACAAACAAGCTCAGAAAAAAAAGGAGTAGATAAATGTTAGGAAGAACCATTACTGGTTAAAAGCATGTAATCAGAGATAAGTGCTCAACACTTCATTCTCAAATTCACAAAAAGTATCTGTTGAGGTTCAGCAATATCTGTACTGCACCCAGCACTATTCCAGATTTTCAACACTTCCATGGAGAGCAGGCATATGCTTTTTAATTATATTAATGACTAAACTGGGAGAAGCTGCAGTGATGACAGAAGACAAGATGGGAAGGTAGAATGATCTTGACAAATTGAAGAAATTGTTTGGAAGAAATAGGGTGCAACTGGAAAAGGCTAAATTAAAGGTTTTAATAATTAAATAGTTATAGCAAACTCCAGAAACATAGGAAGAGAATGCCCAATTAATGCAGGGTAATGCAGCTTGGGGGTATAATAGTCTGCAAATTCACTACTAGTGAAGAATTCAGACACAAAATAAGCAACAGCTGTGTTATGATGGATACAAATGACCAGTCCATGAAATATGATGTAATTATTTTGCTATATGTGGTGTTGGTTAGGTTGTGCTCCACTTAGGTCACAGTGACTTAAGATGGATTTTTCCTTTAGGTGTTGTTAGGGAGAAGGGTTGGAGGAATTTGGGATAGTTTGGAGGAGGCTCCTGTGACAGATGATGAATCCTTAAATATCTCAAAATGACACACTCAAGTTACTAAACGTAAAAATAATTCTTTAAGTATACAAAAGCTAAGTCATTGGAAAGGAATAAACTTCTCAATGTCTGCAAAGGGTTGGATGAAAAGTAATGTCAGACATCACAGCAAGGGAAAGAGGCTACTGCTTTACCAGGAAAATTTCTGCAAAGTTAAGACTGTGCAGCACTGAAGCAGACTGGAAAAGGGCAACAGTGAAATCTCCACTATCTGGGCTTTTAGAAATGGGTCAGGTAAGCAATTGCCAAGAATCAAATCAACTGTATTTAACTCTGTCTACTTCCTTCTTTGAATCACCCATAATTTTGCTATCTTACAACTCACACTGATTCCCAAATTATTCATAAACATTGTGAGTAATACAGTCACCAGTTCTGGATCTTCTGTGTTTCACCATATATTTGTAATGAAAATAAGCCTGTAGTCCTACCCACTGCTTTCTGCCTCCTGTCATGATAGTACTCTGACTCTTACTCTCACTATTTATCTGCAGGGGTGATACCTGACTAGAAATTCAAACAACTTACTTTGCCTTCAGATGTTACATTGCTCTAGTTTCAATGATAGTTTCAACCAGTTCTGAGACATGAATGCAGCAATTACTGATCATTGCCATATCTTAACCCCTATGTGTGTTCGTACTGGATAAGCTTTCCGTTTGAAGTCCTCAGGCACACAGTGAGTTTACTTTCTTTCAGCTCATCAGCCTGCTTGAGGAGGGGAGCACCTTCCCACTTGGATAGACTATCTCAAATTAGCAGCTCCCACCTTCTTCAGTTTGCTCCAACACCTCAGTTGTGTTATTTCCCCAACAGCTTCATCTTCTCTTTGGGAACAGGTCCAAAATTAACACAGGTGAAGACTTACACTGAAATATAACTTGCCTTGTGCTCCTTCAGTTGCTTCCTTTGGACCCTGGTGCTCCCACAGTCTTGTGGATTCTTTCCAATGACTATCACATTCGACAGACTTAAGAAAACTTCTTTTTATCTGTAGTGGGTTTTTTTTTAAAGTTATATCCCTTTGAAGCCTTTGTTGATCCTTCTGATTTCCTGGTAATTTATCACCTACCATAATTTATAATCCTGTTTATTGCCCTCAGTAGGGTCAGATTTCTAAATGCTGAAGGACTGGCTCAAATTACCTCTTAAATCTTGGGACTTGGCATTCCTGTGCTGTGCCTGGTTCCCTCTTACTCAATCCCATGCATATCTTCTGACTGTTTTGAGTAGTATAACTGTTTTGGATAGGTGACATTTTAGGGATTTTATTTTAATTTTAAAGCCTTTTAAACTAAATTGCTTACCTGTTCATCATATGTTTTATTGTTTACCAGAGCACTGTCATTTTCCAGTGTTTTATTTTTTCCTCTGAGTCCAATTGTATGGTTGTCCCAAATTAATTAATACTCAGCTACTGTTGTTTTCTTTGAATTAACTGCTGTGTGTTAATTAAGACTGAATGGAGATTAGCCTTCCCTCTGATGTGCTAGCTCCTGGCCTAGTTGCTCTGAGATGCAAAACCTGCGTCCAGGAAACTGTCTCTCTGGGGCTGATGTAAGCTCTCCAGCCTGTGGGTAGGCTGCTGAACTCCCCTGCCACTGCCTCTCTCCTGCTGCTGGGCTCTTTTCTCTCTGTACTCGCTTTCCTTCCTTTTCATCTGCAGATGTGTATTTTTGCAGAGAGCTTGCCATCAATCTGGCAATGTCACTTTTCCTGGCATTCATAAGCATCCTCTTTCTCCCCAAAGGCTGTGCATATCTGGGTTTTGCTCAGGTTGGCATTTTGTCAGCAGCAGTATTGAGTTGTGTCTGCATCACCCACAGCCACTAATTCCCCTCCTGGCTGAGGGGACCCATAGACCTTGGCAGCAAGGGCACTGTGGCCATGGTATGCTGCTGGCCAGAATGGAACCCCTGCTTCCCCTGTAAGCTCTGGAAAAGCTTTCACTTCCCACCGCAGCCTTGCAGAGGTGAGGAGACCCTGTGCTCCAGGAGGACCTTTATGGCTGTGTCCTGCTCTGGCACAGGGGTGAGGAAGGACAACAGCTCAATTCACAGTGTTTAACTTGGAAAACAAAGAGTTCTTGAGAACCAGTTCGCTGTGTCAGTGGTGCTGGGGCTGGCAGGGCTGGGGTGCCTCTATTTCCATCCCAAGCAGATGATGTGTCTCATTAAGAGGAGAACACAGGCAATTGTTAGTACATCTCTTTTGAAGAGAGTTAATCTCATTAAACCCATCTGCAGCAGCCTGGGCAGTCACAAATGCCTGCTCAAGAGGCTGCCATAATGAGGCACAGCCTTCTCGCTGCTCAGCTTCCCCCGGCGTGGCTGGCTGCAGCACCCACACCGTCCGTCACGCTGCCAGGGCCACGCGTCCGTCCGTCCGTCTGTCCTCGGCTGGAACACGCCGCACACCGCTCAGCCTGCTCAGGGCATGTGCTGGGGGCATGGGCACGCAAACCCTCCCTGCCAGGCTATGGGTTACACAGCTGTGGGAATTGTTGGGAGGCTTTCCCTCGCTGGTTCCTTTATACGGTTTATTTGGTGTGAAGAGAGCATTACTCTTGAGGGGACTTAAAGACCTTGGCCCCGTCTGTCTGTGGTCTTTAAAGATCCCATGACGCTTCTGGAAAGAGCTGGAGAATTAATCTCTTTGTGCTGCTTAAATTTCAACAGGGAGAATTATGTTTTGCTTTTCTATCCTTTCTCTTTCTGTGCTCTGCTTTGTAGATTCAGGCATTATTAATATCTTTTATAGCATTTTAAATGTGCGCTGTGTGTGGCAATGTGAATGGAAATCTGAGGGGTTAAAGTCAAAGGAAAATCCCATTGTGAACAGTTTCTGTGCTGGGTGAAGATTGTGGTAACAGGCAAGAGGCAGTGCTGCCAGATAATATATGGGCATTGTGAATATTGAATTAAAAATCACAGTGCTGTTAAGTACATAAAATGTTTTTAAATTCTGATATGATTTTCAAAATATTTTTTACTTGGAAAAAATCGATGTTTTCTTCAAAAGCATATTTCTTTGACATTATGATGGAATTCAGAGGATAACAGACCTCACATCTGATGTAAATACAGAATACCATGACTACATGTCATAAACCAACTTGATTTATGTCAGTGTAAGTGAAAGCAGAATCTGTCCTGCAGCAGCACCCACGCCGTTTCATGTTCAGGTTCTTTCTCAACATTAGAAACAATCAAATGCCAAATTTGTGGAAATCAACTGGATTTGTGTAACAGGTACATAATATCCATTAAGGCAGAGGTGATGAAATGAGAGGAAATTAAATGGACAGATTTTTTCAGAAATAGAGGAAGGAAAATGGGCAATGAGAAAGAAATAACTTCAAAGACAGTATTTTAAAGTCCTCAATTAATTTCTAAAAGCAATCATAGGACATGCCTGAAGGTTTTCTACAGTAATTGACAACACTAATTAGGTTGCTGAGAAAAGAAAGTACATCAACACCACAGGCTGTGTCTGCCCCTAAAATGGACTTTCTACCAGAAATGTTGGTACCTTCCAGACCACACTGTAGTTGCTGTCTACACCGGTCCTAACAGCTACATTGTGCCCCAAGGATCACATCACAGAGGATGCTCTCTTGCAGGCAAGCGAGCCAGTGAGCCACCAGCTGCCCACCACCCACCTCTGCTGCCGCACAGCTCACCAGCACGGGCTGCTCCCCTATCCAGACTCTGCTCAGCCCCAGGGACCCTCCCCACTGCATCCTGCATGGCTGAGTTTGGGGAGCATTGTGCAGCACCTCCCTCTGCTACAGCACACAGAGCAGTATTGGAGCCTGCACTTGGGCAGAGGGCTCTCTGCCAAGCCACGGTGTGTGGGGAGCCAACTGCACCAAGCATGGCCACCAGCATAAAGCGAGCTCCTAAAGCACCAGCAAAGAGCCCTAAACTCAAGTGGCATGTTCTCCCTTCTTCAGGATAGGCTGTAGTAGGAGCAGGGAGGTGGAATGCTAAAAATGTTACTGCTTCATGTCTAATAAGCAATAAATGAATTTTATTATTTCTCTTAAGTCATAACCCCTGTGCTAGGTTTCAGAGCTGCTGCAACCTGAGATAGCTAGTATATTAGATAATACTGTGTCTAGGGGAAATACATGGCTTCCTGAGGTTCTCACTGCCAAATCACACCCCATCAGTATTGTTCAAAAATTGCCCGAGTGTTAGAACTGTAACAGATGACACTGGGAAGTTATGTTAAAGCCCTGTATTCAAATATCATCAAGCAATCGCACAGTGGGCCATTCTGATTTAACAGAAGCTGGAATTAAGTTTGGAGTTATGTATCCTGTTTTCTCTTTGATTTTACACAGACCATGACATATGACAATTGCTTCTTCTCTTCTAGGCTGCATGGAGGAAGTCTTCAATCTAGTGGGTTAAAAATCTAATGTGAAGCTATTACAGGAAAACCAGAAACTTTTAAGGGAAGAAAAACTTCTTTACTTATACTTGGGCATGAGTTTGAGACAAATGGATATTTATTATTAATAATTTAAACACACAAGACAAATAATTATTCAAATTATTCAAATAATTGTTCAATAGACCAGGGATAATATGGTTTGTCCAGGCTGACATGGGTCCAGGGAAGGGAGCTGTGCTTGCAGCTTCTAGGCCACATTTTCCTTCAGGAACCATGCAAAACCTAGAGCAACCAATACAGATACATTTGTTCCCCACTTTTGTTTTGCAGCTCCAGTTTCCTGATGTGCATGTCTGACATGTGACAAGAGGTACACAATTGCTGGCATCTAATGGAAGGCAAGAGGGCTTGTTGGTAGTCTTATTTGTATAATAGATGGCATTTCCACTCAGAGGAAAAGAGAGAAAATATCAGTTCCCAAGGACTTAAAAAGAAATAAAGGATTATTTTAGTGTTTAGGAAACATCCTTGGTTCACTGGAAAGATTTCACAGCTATAAACACGACACCTTCTTTGCATCTGGCAAAGCTCATAAGCCTTTCCTCTGGACACATGGGCAAAAACCCACCTTGCCAGGGAAAGGGGGCTAGCAGCTCCAGAGCCTGTGAGGCTGCTAATCATCAAAGCATCCTAAAATTTAATGTTCCAGTACCAATGGACATACCATGTGACAGTGGCTGTGTAAGAGTGTCTGGGCTAAAATCAGTACTGGATTTTCCTGAGAGACATGCTATTCACTCCATTCTCCCCAAAAGGGATAATTCAAAGCCATTAGATTGTTTTACAGGTCCCCTTTTACAGAGACCCCTCTGCTACATGGCTTGGGCTGCTGCCTCATCTCCAGCCCATAGGAAAAGGGTGGCTTTTTGGAAAGTGTGTTCATAGCAGCTCCTGTACTTCTCCAAAGAGATCTTGTGCAGGCAAAACACTGCACTTCAGAGAAGACTGCTCCTTGCTGCTTTTCCTCACATAGCAACCCCAGTATAAGGCTGCAGCTGGACTGGGAGGTAGTTAAACACTTTTCATCATATTGTGCAAGATGGGGATAGACAGTAAAGACGACCCACATATGGCTCTGAATGATTACACATGACATGTTTATAGCACCAAACCCATCTTAGAGCTGCTGGCGTCCAGACCTGCTGAGGAGGGCAGTGGGAGAGAGCTGCTCACTGGAAACCACACTTGCAACCATGAGGAGTGCACAGCTTCACTGACTAATGGGCAGAGATTCTAATTCATGGTGTGTATGGCACTGGAAGGAGCTTTAGCTACTGAGAAATGGGCGGTGGATGCCTGAGAATCCCTGTGGATTCTGATGGGTTTGGAAGTGTTGGAGCCCTAAGGGGGATGGGAATCAGGCTTCATGGGAGGGATGGGGATGCTCCTGCTGCCCATCACAGTCAGCTGCCTGGCTGGGGACTGTGTAGGACAAAGGCAGGATGACACTCAAGGCTTGAAAAAAGCTCACAATGGAAAACCACACCTTATCTTTGATGGGAAAGAGGTAGCAAGACTGTTTTGGGGCAGACTGCTACTTGATGATGCTGCCAGCTTTGCCTCACTGGCACTAGCTTTAAATAGAGGAGCTTGTCTGATGAAAGCATCAGTTTTTACAAACTTACTAAAAGAAAAAATGTTTATTGCAATTTTGCATAACTGACAGTGTTATCTGAGAAGATAATTGTTGGGTGTGATGGCAAACATTCCTGTTCTCTGCACAGCCAGCAGGTTTTGGGAATGAATAGGGAATTCTTGTTCGAGCAGTTATCTCTGATGGTTGCAGCTTCTCCCTTGAGACACTGCACTATCCTGAGACACCTGTATCTCTCAAATGCAGCCCACATTTCAAGACTCTCCCAAAGGTCAGCAAGCCCACAAACGAGCAGCTGTGATCCTCGTCTCTTGTGCTTTTTGGTTTTTTTTAAACTAATATGGATTATTTAATTATTGTAGTGAGGACCACTGTACAGAAAATCTGGAGACCAGCCTAGGTGTGAGCTACAATACAGTCAACATGGGCTTTTTTCCAAACACTCAGGAGGCCCTTTGATCCCCCTCTCAGCTCTTTGTACCTCCATAGCCACAACCAAGGAGTGGCACTTTGCTACCACCATGCCCCTTCCAAAACCAGCCCTGCCTGGATGAAAGCCACGTCAGGACAGAAGGGAAATAAAAGGCAGTAGTGGAACAAGAGAACAGACCTATGCACCAGCAGTCCCAGTGTGTGTTAGGCTCCACCCCTGCTCCAGACCAGGTCTGTCAGATAAGCAGGAGACTCCCACTCCTCTGCCATAGGTGTGAGACAGCTGTGTAAGCATCATTATGGCAGTGGTGGAATGGGCTTGGGACTGCAGAATATACCATATGGTCTATGTTGGTATGGGGTTTGGGACAAGGACTTTCTTGCATGTTTGTTCCTGACTATAAAGACATGCTTGGTGGAGGCAGAGATGCACTCTGTGAGGTGAACTTTGCTTTTCTGAGGATTCATTTTCTCTTGTCATTGTGTCTCGGTGGTTTCCACAGAATCACTGCAGATTTCTCTTTGTTGCCTGCCACTTGGGCAGGTGCTTGTCAGACTGGCTCACCTGATTGTTATTTTTTCCACAAGCTACCTTTCTTCCTTGTATGTTTGTAAAAGCTTGAACAGGAGTGCGAATTTTTGGCTTCTTGCTTAATAAGGCTATCAAAATTTCTGTGTTCCCTTCCTGGAGAAAAAGAGCATAAGGCTCCCTGCCAAATGCATGAGGAACCAAGCAACGTGCGCTGTAGAAAGCCTTTGTGCATGGCAGCTTCACATCTTCACCAGCATGTATAAATGCTGTTCTAAATTTTTATCTCTACAGGTGCCTGCAAAGGGGATGCAGGACCCTTGGAATTGTTAAGAACTCTGGACAAGTGCTTTGACTCCGCAAAGTTGCTGCAGCCTTCAGATTATCTGGGTAAGCATCAGGAGTCCAGTGTGATCCCCTGCATGGCTGTGTGGGTCTGTGGGTCCGTCCATATGTAGGGCTGTGGGGAGAGAAGGTGCACCCCATGCTTGACAGGAGGGAAGGCTGTGAGCAAGCCAGATAGAAAGACTCTCTGAGAGAGAGTTTGTGAAAACTTCCCACGTTCTCTGAGTGTGTTTTATGTTTGCTAAGGGAGTAGCTACTGCCTTGTCCTTGTGTGTTGTCTCTGTCAATCTTGTTTTAATTTCTCTTTATCCATAACATAGCAGAGAAAGACTTCACTGTGCTGTGTTTACTATTTCAGGTACCTGCTTCAGTGAGTAAAGGCACAGATTTTGTAATTTTGAGATAAGCAAGCAGCTACTCAGTGTGAGTAGCAGAAGAGAGAGACAAAAGAAACCAGCTGGTGGGGACCTGGGCTTAAGAGAAGGGCAGTAACAGGTGTTGTGGCTGTCAGTAGCTTGAAATGGGAAGATGCCATCTTCTTTGGGCCACAAACATGAAAATCTCAAGAAATGAGAAACTCAAAAAACCCTCATATATTTTTCAGATAAGATGTCTGTGATTTTCTGTGGCCATTTGTGGTAATGTGTGTGCATATGCACACCACCCTCAATAATAAAATTTCACAAGAAAACCTCTCTGGTAATGTGTTTTTCTAAAACCGGGCAGCAAGACCTGCAGAAGATTCAGGACTGCCTCCAGCAGCCATTTCAGCACAGCATCCTCTGCATCAAGCAGGACATGACAGAGGCAGATAAAAGTGCTTGGGCCCCTGCAAGGCACCTGGATGGGCCCCAGGCAGGATGTGCTTCTGTGCCACCCACTCCAGCACTTGTGCAAAGGGTGAGTGGGTGGCCAGGGTGGGACATCACAACCCAGCATCTGCTCAGGTCCTTGTGCTGCTCCAAAACACCACAGGCTATAAAGGACACAGAAAGCTCGAAGCCATCTCCCAGGGTTTTATCCCTAAGGCCTCTTGGGAAACCAAGCTCTCGTTCCAGACCCACACTTAGTCTCATGTGAGATGGCAAACATTGAAATGAGTCTCAGAACTGAAGCTCATTTTCTTTTCTTGTTGACAGCATTCAAATCTCTCTGGTTTTAGGCCATGTTTTTATAGTTGTTTTCTTGTGGTTTTTTAAATCCTTTTTGTTATAAAGTCATCTCTGCAATTCTGAGATATTTCAAACAGAAATATCTTATATGAGTGTGGCAGAAGACAGCTGATTTTCAAAATTATCCTTCAAGCCAACCACAGAAAAAAAGCAGAAAGAGAAGACAAAAATGAGTGCTTTTCACATAAACGGGCATGAAGTTGCCATTTATGCTGCAGTTCATGTTTTTTTATGTGAGTCCAGTATGTTCCATCAGCACTGTCAATACAAGTGTTATTTGATTAGGAAGCTTGAATTAAGTGGCTACTCCTTAAAAAGTAGTCTCTCAGTCTAAACGAAGGGATTTTAATTAAGGCACTTCCTTATGAGGAACAGTAAAGGGCACTGGGAACATGAGATGTTCAGTGGATTAGCTCCTGAGAGGAGCCAGATCTCTGAACCATTGTCAGCTGGAGGTTCCCTGGTCTGCCAGGCAGGCAGGAGAGTTTTGGAGAAGGAAACCTGGCCACAATATGCTGCTGTTCTTGCTGTCTCACATGCACCACAGGCAAGTCTGGTCCTGAGAAAAGCCCTGCAGCAGCTCACACCATCAATGCAGACATAATCATGATGGCTCAGAAAGGAGCAGCAGGGCAGAGAGAGGAGTCCTCTTTAAAAGGAGGAAGGAAAACTGCTGGCATGCACAAACAGGGCTTCTTTCAGGCATGTGGACCTAGAGGACTTCATAAATGTCACAGTCAGCAAGAAGAAAGGTAAAACAATTATATCTGTGGTCTACAGAATAGTGTACAGGTGATTTGTTGTCAATGGTAGACACAGGAGTGTCTGGAAAATAGCAAACTGTGCTAACAGGAGATGAATAGATAATCCTCTGAGTCATCATCAGTTGGGCAGTTGCTGCTTGGTGGGGAGAAGGTGAAGAGTGGAAAATTAGTGTAAAGGGTGTCAGAGGTACATGTTGTTCCAGGTGCAGCAAAACAGAGGACATGCCACTTCCTTGGGGATTTGCATTCTCTGTCTCCCTTCCTACACCTTTGTTCCCTTGCATCACAGCAAATCCAGCAACCAGCTTCAAGTGCCAGTGACAAGACCTTGCTACAAGACTTTCAATTCCTCCAACAGCTCCTAGATATCTCGCTCCTCCCACACCCTTATCCTCTCCTGTACCTACTGCTTTCAGTGTCCCACCACTGTGACCTGGACAGAAGGCAGAAAATTCTATGCTGTTTAGAGCTATTTTAAATAATTTCAATAAAATTATTGCTCCACTATGATAATAGAAGCTTTCCTCTCAAAAAGGCAACTAATTTGGGCCTCCTTCCTCTCCACAGCTGCTTGTTATTCCAATACTTGTAGGATCTTTGAGATTTCCACCTCACTGTAAAATCTGGTGGAATTCAATCAACCTGAATAAATTGATGAAGAAGGGGACACACACATAGGAATTCCACAGTTCCATAAATGAAATTACCATACGAAATCCACCTACAAAAGATATCTTACTGCTAGTCATAAAAGGAAGAAACTGGTTTCATTTGCAAAGAATTTGCAATCTGGCTTTTGTGGTTTTCTGCAGGGGAGACTGATAAAGGTCTGAATTCCAAGCAGGGGTGTAGGCAGAATAAAAGAATTAATCTCCTCCTTTAAATGATGGGAAACATCAAACTGATTAGCCCAGCAGACTTGTACAAGGAAACAATTTTTATATCTGTACTCAAATAACAACAATACAGTCCAGTCTTATAGTATGCATCAGCTGAGGATCTCAAAATGCCTTGGAGCTTGCTGAGCACTCCTACCTCTGCTTAAAATGTACCAAGCAGCAACAGCTGCTTTGCACAAGAGCTGTTGGAAATGTGGAAGAGTACCATATTACATCTTTCCTAAATGGGGATTGATCAATATACCAAAGGTGGTGTTTTGTACAGTCAAGAGAAAGGCTTGGGTGAAAGGGACATGGGTGTTACCCTTTGTGGGTTACCTCTTTTGACCTAGCTAGATACACCTACACAACATTTAGACTGTGTACAGAGCAATCCTGTGGTGCCCATGAGGATTTGGCAATGTCATGTCACCAGATGGCAGAATTGAGGACTGAAAGCTAAGATTTGTTGGTGGTGACCAACAGTTTGTCTCCCAGGATGGCTGTTTCATCACCCATGGGACACAAGTTGCTGATGTCAGTGCCCTTCTCAGAGAGTAAGTTCTCAAATTACCAACACTGTCACCAAGGTCAGCACAATTAGCTTTCCTGCTGGTTGTGTTGAGCCTTTTCCCACTAAAATCTCATGGTTTAAAAGTAAGCCAGACTAAAACTTGAAGAGTCATGGCGGGTGTTGTTCCTGTACCCTTAAGAAATGGCTGCTGAAAGAATTTGGAAGTGCAATAACCGGCAGCCACCAATGCTGATTTTCAACATCCAACCTCAGCCTTGCTCCAGCCATATCTGAGCAGTCACATCTCATGGATATGTGTGACACTCACAGATACCTTCTGCCTCATGCTGGCCCACCCCGAGGTGCCTTGTGCATGCCTAGTGCAGAACTGCTGTTCTGCCTGGCTGGGGCTCATGCTGGGGTCAGGAACAGCCTCCTCTGTCACACCTGCCCTGCAGAACTGCAGACATGGCGCAGGGCTGCTCCAAGGCAAGGCTCATGGTCCAGCATCATCCCCACCCCTTTAGTTACCAGTGCTCCAGCCCTACATGACCCAGTACCCCACATGCCATGTTGGAATCAGCATGGTCTTCAAAAAATAAGCATGCACAGGAATTTTTATGTAATCATGGGTTAAGCTACTGATCTAACTTTGTTCATGCTTTTGCAAGATGATTTTGCTGTTACTGCCCAGGAAAGTTTCCTATCAGCTTAATTTTGTAGTCCTGACCATGGCACTCAAATGGCTGGCTCCAAAATAGACCACGATAACTTGCAACCCTGCTTTTGTCTATCAAAGGGCTTATTTGTCCTTTGTCACCACATGTGGAATATTGTCTAAATAGAGCTGAGATCTATCTATACACCTTACAAAATTCAGGCTTTAACAGGTACTTGGGTTTCCAGTTGTTTACTTTATTTACTACCTCTGGTTTCCAAAATCCTAAGCTCCTGGGTATGCTTTTCCAAAATCTATCCCAGTTGATAGTGCCACACATAAGCTTCTGTGTTACCCAAATATCGTCTGTGGTCACTACTCCAATGGCTCCTCAAGCACTCAGTGTTTGATGTGTTTCACCCAGTGCTTGAAGTGTTTGCAAATGATCTGATTGATTTTGTGTCCAGTTTTAAACTGCTGCATATAGCAACTAAAAGAGCTTCCTACTGTCCCTGTCTGGAAAAGCTGGCCTTCAAAACCACAGTCCCCTGTGCTGCCAGCCTGTTCATTAACACCCTTGTATTGTTAATGCACTGAGAATGGAGCTCTGTGGGAAACAAGTGGTCTCTAAATCTCCCTGTATTCAAAAGAGGCTCCCCACGGCTCAAATCCTGCTCCTCCATCACATTTCAGCTCTCTGATTTGCACTTGCAGGTGCTAAAGCTCAAGGCTGGGTCCACAATGGGTAGTCAGCAACTGTAGAAAGCAGGAGAAAGAGGTCGGGGCAAGACTTGAGGAACACCCAAATATAATGGTGAAAATTGATACCCAAAACTACACCTCTATACCAGGAAAACTTGAAGAAGAAGGGATAAATGCAGCCCTTACTGGCAGACATCATGATGGGTAAGTTATGATCACCCAGAAGGACACTGGCAAGTTATCCAGCAGATGCCCATGGTCCTATTCATACATTTCATAAAGAAAGGACCTCAGCTCCTTTTTTAAGGGAACAATAAATTTGATAATGATATTTTTTTTTCCAAAATGAGATTTGGAGTGGCACAGCTAGTGATGCAAAGAGGGGAAAACAATCAGCTGTGACAGATTGCTGCAGACAGGACATTAATGAACAGCTCTCCTTGTAGATAAATTCCTTTATCAACCCCTGACACTCATGTAGAGGAGTCCCCCCTCCCCTTCTCATTTTATATATGTTTCCATAGTATTCTTCTTTTCCCTCCCAGTGCCCTCTGTCTTGTGTTGAAAACATTTACATGTAAAGTGGACTGATCATCAAGCTCTGGGGCTCTCTGTAGTCACTACAACAAATTACAAATTATGTGAACTGATGGTATGAAATGAATAATCTCTGCAAATGGCATGATGTGCTAGCCTGTTTGCTGCATTAGTCAGACACTTTGCTTCAGTTCAGCAAAGTGCTGCCAAAAATTCTGACCACACCCAGAAAGAAACATGAAAATATTCCTCCCAGGAAAACAGAAAGCTTATTTTAGTTAATTTTTGAAATGACATGGTAGCCAGCTAACTGGATTTGACACAGAAAGAGAAAAAGAAAGCAGTCTAGCCCTCCTTCCTCAGAAGCAAATAATAAATAATTCAGAGTTTTTTAATTATTGGGCTATTACAAAAATGCAGACAAATGATGGATGTGTGCAATATATACAATTCTATGTGTGACTTTAGGGGTAAAAGTGTGAATAGATTCTAGACAAGCACATTGCATATCATTAATGTCCCCTTTGAGGGTTTCAGAATATCAGAAGGTTAAAAACAAATGAAAGAAAAAACATCCCTCTTAGGTCAAACACAGGCCTGGCAGAGACTTGTGCAGCCCTGTGTCCTGACTCAGAGACTTACCCAACAGATGCTTTGTAAAGAATATAAGGAAAAAAAGCAAATGTAGGGCAATCCTACACTTCCACACTCAAGCAGGCACTGTGGGGACTTTTTAAGCTGGAGGCTACATCTGGAGCTTGATTTTTAATAGCCACAGAGATGCTTACTGCTCAGGTGGTCTTTCTCTGCATGCTGGGGAGGTTCACCTTGTAAATGGAACAGAGGAACAGCCCCAGGGACTGCTCTAGGCTGATGCAGAAACAGCTACCACCTGCCCCTGCTCCTCCAGGGAGCCCCAACTTCAGGGCATAATCAGTCCTGGGTTCCTTTGCTGAGAAAGCCAACAAAAGTTATTATCATTAATATAAATTGTGGTGATGGACTCCCTAATTCTGTTCAGAGAGGTTATTATACAGCTATTACACTGCAACAAAATGTGACCACTACTGATCTGGGCTGGTTTGAATTAATGATCCAGAAATGAAAGGCTCTATATCCTATTAACAGTCTGCCAAGCAATGCCAAAGCCCATTACTTTGGTTTATTTGTAACCCGTCAGGAAGGACCCAATGCAAATCCAGATCTGGAGTCAATCCAGAGAAACTCAGAAAGGCATCCCTACAGTCTCTCTCACAGGGCAAATCAGAAACTACAGTGGGGAAACACTCATTTCCATGGTGTTTTGTTCACCCAGATGCATGGTGGAGGGCGATGGTGGAAAGAGACTGGGGAGAGATGAAGAGGGACTTGGACCCCCCAAAAAAAACCATCTGCTGCACCAAAGCTGGTGCAAGGTGTAAATGCAGGACAATTACCTTCAATTTCAGCTCTGGTCAGTGCACAGCCCTGTTTTGTACTTTGCTGGTTGCAGCTGGCCAAGGAGGGGTGGGTTTGGCAGTGGCAGGTGTGCACCATGGGGACAGGTACAAGCGGGTACACCCCATTGCCTGCGATGTGCAACCCCTTCCCTGCTGGTCCATTTGAGCCAGCAGGACCCTTCAGCTGCCACAGGGCCACCACCACAGGACTGAACCATAGCATGTTTCAACTCAGCTCCCCACCCTACTACCCACACAACTGTTGGTGCAGGGAGTGAAACTTCTCTACCACAGTGATAACTTTATGTTCTTGTGTTAATTCAAGCAATAACGTGATAAGGGAATACTAAGAATACTGTGCTGGGAGTGAGTTATGGTTGTGGGGCCATGTGTCAGCCTTGGCAGCTTGATGCTAGTGATTGCCTATGAAATAGCCCAGGTAGGCTGTGTGTTGGGCTGGCGGCCCAGTCACGTGCAGCACTGCAGGTTTTCTATCTGCTTAACAGCTGGAGACTGCAAGTAAGGATAAGCATACAAGTGAGCTGAGGCAATCTGCAAAAAAGAAATCACAGCTTCTCTATCCATTGTTACCATTTGATGTGAAAGCAGGAGGAGAAGGGGGAGAAAAGGCAGCCTTTCCTCCAGGCCCCCTGCATCCTCTGCTCCTGAACGAGCTGATGCAACAGCATCACCACCTCAGCAACTGACTGCAGCCTTGATCCAGTCCAGGCTTTCTGCAGATCCCTACTGGAAGGAAGCCATTTTTCTTGAGTGTATTTCCAAGAAACAGTTGACAGCCTTGGCACAGCTATTCCTGGAAATGTTCAATAGGTCATCTTCTGGAAGAGAGTGCTGACTGATGGAATTGAACAGATCTTGTTCTGCGTGCCGTGCACCGCTCGCTCCCTCTCTTGTGATGTCTTGGCACTTGCCTTTGCTCTGTGCCCAGGCCCCCCACTGCCTTGGCCTGCCCACCCACTGGCTTCAGAGGCACACTAGCCAGGGTCCAACCTGCTCTGCACCGAAGTGGCCACAGGATTCAGTGTGCTGGGAACTGTATTTCCCTTCTGGCAGCAGTGCCGTGGTTGTCTTGTGCTGCCAGAACAATTGCTGCTGCGTGAAGGCAAATGTCCCCAGCCTGTAAATTCTAGAGCTGCCCCCTTTGCACACAGGCACCAGTGCCATGGAAGTCTTGTGCACGTACAGAGAGGGGCATGTGCGTGGCATGGGGACATTGGCTGTCTGACTGTGCTGCCCCTGCTTGTCCCCAGTACAAGCATGTGCTAGAGCTGGGCTTTCAGCTTTTGTGTCACATTGTTGTTTGCCAGCAGAGAGGAAGCTCAGGGTGAAGTCATGCTAGGAGAAAGTTTTTTAAGGTGAGGCACTCTGGTGAGGGAAAAACACAAGATCCATGTTGGGTGATTCCTTCTGAGCTTCTCCTGTGTTTAACCTGCTTCTGGTGGCAATTGCCAAGGAAGATCTATTCCCTTCACTGTTTTTGGGGCGGATCCTGGCATCCCTTACTAACTGAGGAAAAGGTCTTGGACAATGATCACGGCCCAACCTGGGCCAGGGCAGGTCAGGATGTCTTGCTGGCACTCCCACCCAGGGTGAAGAAGTGCTGCCTTATGCCAGGACACCCCCGCTGGCAGCAAATGGGAGGGTCTGGGAGCAGGGACAGTCATTCAAACCTCTGTTTACCAGTTTTGGCATGTAGAAATTGCCAAGGATTGTGCCTTCAGGGCACCAATCAGGAGGAAAGTTGCTTCATTTTAGAAAAGCACTTAAATTTGCTCCAAGCAGAGTTCCACAGCCTGGCTCTGCAGTGTTCCAACCAGCCTGGCTGCAGATGAGGTAGAGCTCAGGACTCCACTGCATCTGAGCTTCAGGGTCAGGCTTGCCTTTCTGCTCACAACAGGTATTTTATATCCATGTTCAGAGAGTTTTGAATGGCTGGATGCTTTTAATTCTGGCCCAGATAGCTCCTTATCTTGCTGAAGGATCTTTGCTTCTGTAACAGCACAACCCAGAAGGTATGTGCTGTTACCACCAACAGCAGCCATGTGATGTTCCCTGCCCCTGTCCAATGAGAGGAGCAAAAGCAGGACTTGTCTTCATGTCAATCCTCAATACTTAGAGATGGGTAAAGCCCTGGAAGTACAGCCTGGGTGTCTAACTAGGATGTGGCACAAAGAGCTGCCCTTGCCTCTGCGTTTGGGCTGTGGTGGTTCTGCAGGTAAAATACTATTTTTCTTCTGCATTCTGTGAATGTAGCTGTTAAGCAAAATAACTTTTAAACAATGCTTTGCAGGTTCTATGCTGTCCCACTTCAATGTTATCCACAAATAATGTACTTGCACTCTGACAGGAGTTAAATTTCAGCTATATCTGTAAAAATATCAAGACCCCTTTTACTGGTGAGTGGTGCAAGGGGGGTGACCCTAAGCTCACTGTGGGGTGCACCTGCTCTGCCACATTGGCAAAGCTGTGTTTTTCCAAATCTATTCCTTCTAGTGCTTTTTTAGAGGCATTAATAAACATTTCAAATCATAATTTGTTACTGACTTAATTACTGGTTGTCACCACTCAGTATTTCAAACAGCTGACAGTGAGAAACACCCTGTCATGAGCACTATGCAAGAGAAACTCTTGGGAGAAAAAAGAAGAAATCTCTAAAATAAAGAATGAGTCATTCAAAGCAACACTTTTGGGGGTGGATATAGAGAAAAATGCACAAAAGTCATTTATCAACCATTCATTCTTTCATTCATTTACTCTTAAAAAGCTTCTCAAAGGCCATGTAATTTTCAGGAACGCATGGATGCCAGCAGGACTAGCTGCCATGCCTTCCCTGGAGTCTGGGGCTCCTACCCTGGCAGTGGAGGCTGCAATTCCATGGTCCTCCATTCCAGTGCAGTCTTGAGCAGTGGGAGGGCCTCCTACAAGGGACATGCTTGGCAGAGCTGTGTCCGGCTGAAGAACACACCTTTCACCTGATCCTCTAGAGACCACTTTCTTTATGCAAGGCTTGCTGAGTCAGCAGGAAAAGCCATTTATGGCTAAATGTAAGTAGGTCAGGGTAAGACTTGGGGAAGGGGTACAGCAGCAGGGGACAAGTTGTGGGGTTTTGGGTAACTGCAGGAGAACTGACTGTCCTCTAGCTGAAAAACAAATTCTCACCTACAGTCTGGGACTGTAAGATTCATATGGAAGATGTATCTTAAAACCACACAGTATTTACTAATAGAAAATCCTTTCCTAAACCGAGATTTCTTATGGCTTGGTGTCTGCTGATGGGCAGACATCAGCTAACAGTCAGTGTTGCTTTGTCATTTTATTCAGTGGTGAGGGTTTTTAGAAGCTGTTTAGAAACATCTATTTTACTTGCCTGTGCATCTCCTCAGTATCTGGACAGCTTGTGGCTGGATAGTTCTCAGTGACTCACAGATAAAACCTATTAAAAAAACCCCTTAGCAGTGACGCACCAGATGTGCAGTGAAATTTTAAAAACATGCTATGACTTTTTAGGAATACATGCAATTAATATTAAACAGATGCCTGAAGTTTCCTGCACAGCTGTTTCTCTGTTATGTGTCATGACTTTTAATGGCACTGAGGTGAGACACAGACATGAGGAAAAGCAAGCCTATTCCAAATTCAAGCTTTTAAAATTCTAGCAACAAAGGGTATAGGAGGTGGCGGGGTGAAGCCAAGCCACTGAACCTCTCACAAGGCACAAAATGGAACATATTTGCTCAGGAGTGCTGCAAAGCAGGCAGTCAAATATCTTGGTCAAAATAACAGATACAATCTATTGCTGGGCATTTTATCACCTTTGTTGGGCACCCTCATCTTTGCTGGTTTCCTCTGAAAGATCTATTTTTGTAGCAGTGATCCACTCTGTGTTTTTACACAGCTGGGACTAGAACTCGATTACAAGGCTGCATTTTGTTCCAGAATCCCTCTTGCTGTGCATGAACTGTTTAGACAAACAGAGTAGGTATTTTTCCAAGGAAGCTTGTCTACCAAGTTTCAATTTCCTTTTATTGGATACATGAACCCTTTATTACCCCTAGAAAGGCCTCCCTGAAATTCACCTTATCTGGACGTCCACAGCAGGTGAGATGGCAGAATTAATGCAGCAGCCATCATCATTGGCAGCCAGAAGCATCAGGAGCTGAAAACTCCTTGTCTGAAAAATCAGTACTTTGGTGGGGGGTGGGGGCATTGATTTAATCTGACAAAGGGGATGGGATCTCAATTAATGTACAAACCTATGGATGATCTAGGCATCAATTATAGTCACTGGGGTGAGAACTCATCCTAGGAAAAATAAGAAAAGGTAAACAAATTGCACCCAAAAGGCATTGCCTTCTCTCCTTTGACTGTAGTTGTCACTATGGGAGTTGTCTAAAGTTAGGTGAATTCTTTGGCTTTATAGCACTAAATGTTTGGCCAAAGCTACACTCCTTCAACTGTCAGTGAAAAAGAGATCCTTCTAGAAGATGTCAAGCACTTCTAGCTGACAGGTGGGCTGAACTGCCTGCCAATACGGCCCATCTTCATTCTGCTGTCCATAAGAGAAGTGGAGGAGACATGCCTGATCATTAGCTGAAAGTCAGTGAAGCTGGTGAAGAGATGATGTCAGGTCTCCATCTTGTAGGGTTTCTTTTCTTCAAGCTCACATCCTCCTCATTCTCGACCTCAGTAAGGCCACAGCTCATCTTTTGGCTGGCATGGCACAAATGTGTCGGTACCTTTGCGTTTCCTCATGTATCTTTTCTGCCTCCAGGGATAAGCAGCTACAGTGACACAGGAAAGCCCCTGGATGATGAGCAGCTCCAAACTAGATACTCTCTGGTCCCTTACAAATGGTGCAGTTCCCCTTCCCACTGATCCCTCCCACAGGGATCTCCTGCGGCCCCAGATTTCTCCAGCAAGAGCTGCTGTCATTCCCTGTGTCATTTTGGAGGTTTGTTATATTTCTGATATTTGCTTTCTCACTATTCATCATGCCTTCTGCGGAGAGTCACAGCCAGTTTATCAGTTACCAGGAGCATGCTTTCTGGGCTGAAAAGCAATTTCCTTTTCTCCTCTTATTGCAGGAGCCTAAAGAGAGTTTGATTTATGCCATCAGTTTTAGATTTAAAAATCTTCAGCTTCACCTAGGTACATTTCCTGGAGATCAGCAATGCTTAGTATAGTAAGCATTTAGTAATGCTTAACAGATGAGCAATTCTGTTATGCCATATGATCATCTCTCATACATTAGGTCTGGATTTTTCCTACCATGTTAGTTATAGCCACTGTCAAATGGTGTTACTCTTCTTTTCCTCTTTCTCCTACCAAGCTTATGATCCCAGAAGAGGTCACAGTAGTGAATGTGGCAACCCTGCCTTCACCTCTTCTGATTAGCTGCACTTCTGGCTTGCTATTGTGCAGCACTCCCACTTTGTTGCTGTAATAGCCCTTAAAACATAAGTGTTCACCAACATGCTCACATAGGAGAACACAATGGCATTATCTGAGAAACATTTGCTGGGGAAGCAGCATTCACCACTGCATGGATGGCTTAAACTCAACTGCTGGATTTCTGCAGGGCTTGTCAGAACCACAGCCACTGTGGTTCACCCTGAGGGTCTACACAAACCCACACTGGCCATGGGGGGGGAGGCACAGGGGTACTGGCCATCATCAGGCCCAGCTTGGGCATGCAGCAAAGACGTGCTGTGAGGAATTAGCAGGAAAACATCCTCTGTACTGGGCCCAGTACTCATCCCTTAGTTGCCCAGGGAGGAGATAGATGCCCCAATCCACTCAAGGCCAGGTTGCACAGGTCTCTGAGCAAACTGGTCTAGTTGTTTCCCACCTGATTGCAATGGGCTGGACAAGATGGCCTTTAAAGGTCTCTTCCAATCTAAACTATTCCACTATTCTATCATTTTATAAAACTTCAGAGAACAACCTGCATTTCTATGATGGGACAGTTGAGAGAGATTTTGAAGCAGCTGCTACTTCTATTAATTTGGTTCCCAAGGAACCAGCTATTTTGGTTGCCAGTGTATTGAAGCAAGGCTGTGCTTTGACTCACAGGCCCATACCTGGGCAGGGCAGGGCAAGCCCCTCACAGCCTCAGACCAAGCAGATTTCTCCAGCCAGTGGAGCCATGACACCCTCCAGCTCCACCAGAACTGCACCCAATAGCTTGAGCATTGAGACCTGTCTCCAACCCATGGTGTGAAAACCATCAGCAGGACTTGGATGGGATGGCCAAGCCTCATCATCCAGCCCTGCATGGTGCATGTCCTGATACTGGCAGAGCACTCCTGTCCCCTGCGTGGTGGGACAGTGGTGGCCCTGCACCCCTCGGCCCTTGCTGGGTGAGCAGCAGCCATGGTCAGAAGTGTTTGCTGTTGTTGCCTGTGCTTGGCCAAGTGCCCACTGGTGCTTCATCACTCATGGCTTGTTACCTTGCCAGCATGCATGCCTTGTGGGATTAGCTTTTGGAAATTGCAGCTGAGTGCTCTGTGAGCAATGTCCCTTCCAACAGGAAAGCATGTTAAACCTAGAGCCACCCTGTCAGCTGGATTTCAGAATTAAATCTGATGTGTTAGTAGTGCCTGCCTCGGAAGAGAAAAAAAGAGAAAGAAAAATCCTGCTTTCTGTGGCATGTGCTGGCATCTAAGGACAGGGGACCAGCAGGTAGGGACCTGGGGCAGCACTAGGAGAGAGCTCTCTGGAAGCTCTGAAGCATATTCCCTTCCTCTCTTGACCCCCTTCATTCTTGTCCTCTACATGCTTATGCACACACGTCCCTCTCTGACCCGCTTGTTATTCCCTGCCTTTACCAGATGCACAACAGCTGACTTGCCAGAGGCCCATGACATGGAAGCAGGAAAACCAACAACTCCTCACAGGGAGCCCAGTCTGCAGCTGAAACAGAGAAATCACAGACCTCAAACTCACAGCCAACTGGTCAGCCAGACTCACGACTTCATTTCCACTGTGATTTTCTCCAGATCTCTGTTATTAGTCTTGCCTGCTGATATTATGTGGCTCTTGCTTTAGACAACTAGTTTCAGGGGTTTAGTGGATTTCCTTTTTTCAGAGTTCTGTGGGACCCACATATTCAGTATTGGGTGAGAAAACCTAAGTGTATCACGAGGATGTAAAACTCTGGTTGCCTCTTCCAAGGCCCATGTTGACATGCTTTGCCCCATGACTGAGAAGCACACCCATGCTCCTCAGAGCTCCTCTTTGCTCTGCAGAGGTTTTTGGGGCTCCCCCTGCTCGCTGTACAACGGCTGCTTGCTTTGACAGCAACCCTAAATGTGCACAATCTCAGGCTCACTGTGCCTTCATCGAACTTTGCTCACCAAAAGTCTGCATCACTCTACAAATTGCAGTCTGAAGTGGTTTCTCAAATGTTGCAAATTCAGGGCCAGAAATGGAGAGCAAGAATATGTAGTTATTGAGGCTCATTTCAGATGCAGACATCAGACCCAATGCTGCAGAGAGCCCAGTGAGAGGCAAGTAAAATTCCTTCAGAAGGTTTGCTTTCCCAGGTCCCTTTGTGGCTTGTTTATTAATCCTGAGATTTTTCTCAGAAGTCTCTATTATCCAGAACACGGGTGTGTGCTGTTTGCATACTGCTTCTTGGAAATTACTGGGAGGCAACTTACTGGGAGGTAATTCTAGATGGGAATCTGAACCAAAGGTGTTGCTTAAGCATTTCGAAGAATAATTGAGCACTTGCTATGCAGTTTGTTTAATAACCTGAAAGACAGATCCTTATCAGAAGTCTCCACATGCTTCAGTTACTCAATTGCTTTCTTATTTAAATAAAGCCTATCAAATATGTCCATAAAAATAAAAGCACCTCATAAGAGGCAGTTTTACTGAGGTGTGTCGCCTCGAGATAATTAAATTAAATGCTGTATTTTCCTGCTAGTATGTATTTATATCCTTTTTCTTTACAGAGGTGCTGTGCTGGGCTTTCAAGGGCGATGACTGCGCCATGAGTCCCCAGCACTACTCCTGTTAAGGTGCCATGGTGGCAGATGTGGTTGTTAACTCATCCTGACTGGTCTCAACCAAGTGGAAACATTCACAGCCCCTTCCTGGAGTTTACAAGGTGAAGCTGGGAAGATTCACTCTCCTGATGGAGAAAGTACAACTAAAAATAAACATTGAAGCAGTGTAGGAATCTCTGTGTGCTTGCTTCCTAGAGAATGGTGTTCAGTGTACATGTAAAAAACCCCAGAAACACCCCACTCTAGTTTCCAAGGAGAACTGAATGATTGTCTTCAGGATAACCCAAAGCTAGTGGTGCAAAGATAGACAAGTATAATAAATAGCAATAAAATAGGTAATGATTGAAAACACAATGAACAGTGACATGCAGAAGTCACAGATAGTAGAATGTTTGCACATTTGGAAAGTCAGGAGGGCCAATATTTGAGGCCCATACCTGAGCTGCATGCCACTGGGCAGGCTTACTTAAGAGCTGCCAAATGACCAAGTGCAAGCATCCCAATGGCAGGGAAACATTTCCTCTACCAGCACAGAACCCAAACCAGAGAGGAAGTGCTGGACCAATTCTGAATTTAAGAAAAAAAGTGATATTGTTAACCAAAAATTAATCCTGACTCCAGAATTACATCTCCAATTAGGAACACTGTTGATGGGCACTAAACTTGAGCAGTGCTCCCTCCCAGCTAAGGTGTTGTCCTCACCTTCCCTGAGCCTGTTCATGGAGGTGACTCTGTCATGCAGGAACAGGACCCCGGGCACTTGAATATTATGCCTTGGCACACATTCCTCAGGACAGCCCTCACAAGAGACAGAAGTAACTCAGCAGCCAGTGAAACAGCCTTTGAGCATATGTTGCAAGGAGCTGTTAAGGAGGTCTCTGTGCATCCTCTCCATGTGAATGAACTTGTTGCTGGTGTGCTGAAGGTCTGGCTGTCATCCTGAGAACCCAGTGACCTCTCTGCACAAATCTCAGCAGCCAGAGCAAAGCACAGTACCTACTCTGCCCCAGGGTCTAATGGGTTTGTCCCTCTCATGGCCTGAGGCAGTTCAGGTACTTGGCTCATTTGATCCTGCCTGCCCTTTCCCAAGTCTGACAGCAAGGGCTGGTTCTGTGTGAGTCAGATGTCAAAGTCGTAAACAAAGAAGAAAGAAAACCCACAGATTTCTATTACATTGTTCTTCTTTTGGGTCAGCAGTGGCTTTGCAACATTGATCTCAAGGTGGAAAACTCCATAAATGTATTAATAGTCTCCCGAGCCACCAAATCCCAGGTTTTATGGGATTATTCTCATTCCAAAACTCAACATTATCTTGGTTTTGGAGATTTTCAATATCCTTTGCTGCATGGCTCCACTTTTCCTTTTTAATGGCACTTACTTGGAAGTGAATAGTGCAAAGTAGTACTTGTGGCAGTGAAAAGAGGACCCCCTAGCCTAGAATTCCTACTACATCCACAAAACTCCCTTTCCTTTTGATTGCCTCAAATCCAAAAAGGCTGCTTTTTCACAAGGAGATAGTAAATGCTAGAACCACGCTTCAGCAGGTTCCAATTAAAGAAGGCCTAATCCAAAATACACTGAAGTTAATAAGAGACTTTTTATCTCTTTGCTGTTGTGGCTTGGAGAAGACATCAGCTTCAGAAATGGTACCTGCATCACCTACAGATGTTTAAATGCAGTCTCTTCCTGCAGAAGAGACAGGAATCCCCCTGCGCCATCATCAGCTCTACCCACCAGTTTCAAAAGGAAAATGCAATTAATCTTTTTTCACAACTAAAATGCTATGTTTGGAAGTGGATTCTGCTAAAACACATACTAATTTTTAAAATTTGCTTATTTTTGTTTCTGGCAAATGCTCATTTTTTTCAGGTCATCAGTTTAAAAAAACCACAACATTTGGTGGCGGGGGGGAAGCCAAATCACTGGATTTATTTTTAGATCTTTAGATCTTAGGTGACAGTAAGGCATCTTGAAAGTTAAAATTCTTTTCATTTAGGGAAATCTGGAGAAATATTTTGAATATTCACTGTAAACAGACAAAAGTTTTGTCAACTGTCCTTTTAGCTCTACTTCTACTATGTCTTGACATTGGCCTATGTCTATGGAGAATATGGAAGCTTATAAACAGATTAGCTCTCAGAGACTGTTTCCCTTTCCAATAAGAAACAAAATTTGCAGCATGACCACATTTAGCACGAGATGAGCATGCCTTTTATTTTCTTTGAATATAATATGACATTGTTTATTTTTCCAGACTTTTGCAAAATGTTTTATTCTATATATCAATTACTGTCATAAAATATGGCTCCAGATGGAAATTTCCCCCAGTATATCTGGGAGAAGTGGCTCACAGATGACTGCATTTTCATTTTACACTCTAGCCACTCTTAAATGCTGGCAGTCTGACATGCTTTTACCCTGAGAAGATCCTTCCTCTGTGATCATTCATACAGCTTATGCAGGTGAGAATCAGTGCTCTTAGGTCTTGCCTATTGCCACGCTAAGAGTCCATTTGTACTTCCAGAGTACAAAACAGATTTTTTTAGTTTTAGTTTTTTAATAGAGCTTCTTTACAACTTAGAAGAGTTAAATGGGATGTCAAAGTCTTCCCTGGAGACCAAGGAAGAAAATCAATGATGACTTCTTCCAAGGACTGGAAGTTATGCCATCTGTTTCAGTGGAAGCTCCAGCAGTGGCCACATTTATGCTTTCCAGTCTTGCAGCTCCTAAACTCTGCCACAAATAAGTAGATACCAATAATACCAGCTTCACTAGTGAGGATTTTTTGACATTGGTTAAGAAACCTGAACACATCAGAGAGCAGTTTCTGCTGGCTCACCTCGGCCAAACTCACGCTCCATCCCAAAGCCCAAAGGGGCTGCGTGCCTCACCCCAAGTGGTGGAACTGCAGCTCCCCTGCACCAGTCCTGGGTGCACAGTGGGCACGGAGGACAGGAGCCCCTGTGCAAGTCTCCTGTCATCACCTAAACTTTGGCACAAAGGAGTTTGAGGCAAAGGGAGAGACAGGGAAACTCACTGAGTTGCCTCAGTCCTGAACAACACTCAAGTTGCAGGCTTGCCCACGAGATTTAAATAAATAACATTTGGTCTTAAATTAGCAGAAAAGAATAAACATTTTAAGATCTTCTGAGTGTTCTATGAGAGAATAAGAGGCCATACTATACATCTGAAGAATTAAATTGTCTTAATTGCATCCTTGTGCAAAATAAAGCATTACATACAGAAGAAAAGTATTTTTAAGTGGATGGAAAAACCCACTGGGTTAAAGAAATACTACTGTCAGTTAAATGTATCCCTGCACTTGTGTAGTGCAAAAACAAGGTTTAATAAAAATGAAGAGTCTAATAGGAACATTTCCATGAATTTTAAATATCAGCAATGGAAACAATCTCATAAAACAAGTAAAC
This sequence comes from Melospiza georgiana, assembly GCF_028018845.1. Lineage (NCBI taxonomy): Eukaryota > Metazoa > Chordata > Aves > Passeriformes > Passerellidae > Melospiza > Melospiza georgiana. The sequence goes on from NC_080433.1 coordinate 37,371,284, forward strand.
CTCTCCCTTCAATATTTGCAACTCAAGTATTACAGCATTCATTTAGGCCCTTGGAATGCGAAAGCAACTATAAATTATTAATTCTATGCTTTGCTCTACAATATGAGAGGCCAGGTTTTATAATCCTTGTCTAGCTGTGGCTCCTATAATTTTAGTACCAGGTGCAAGGGTTGTACCATTTAGCCCACCTAAAGAAGCTGGAGAAATTACCTGATATGACACTTACCCATCAGGTTTCCAGTGCCCCATAGCAGATACTCAGACAGATATCTGGCTTCAAAGGAAGCCTTATTTGGCATGAAATTTCATACCTACTGAAGGTTGCTTTTTTACCCATTAAAAAGACTCTAAGTATATTAGTTATGGATAACCTGACATTGGCCAACCATATCCTGGGCTGCATCAAAAGAAGCATGGCCAGCAGATTGAGGGAGGAGATTCTCTACCTCTTCTCCACTCTCATAAGACCCCACCCGGAGTGCTGCTAACAGCTCTGGAGTCCACATACAGGAAGGATATAGAAGCACTGGAGTGAGTCCAGAGAAGCCCCATCAAGAGGACCAGAGGGCTGGAGTACCTCTCCTATGAGGAAAGGTTGTGATAGTTGGGACTGCTCAGCCTGGAGAAGAGAAGGCTATGGGGAGACCTTATAGCACCATCCACTATCTAAAAGGGACCTACAAGAAACCTTGAGAGGGACTTTTTACAAGGACATGTAGTGATTGGACATGGAGGAGTGGCTTCAAACTGGAAGAGGGTAGGTTTAGATTAAATATTAGGGAGAAATTCTTAATTGTGAGGGCGATGAGGCACTGGAACAGACTGCCCAGATATGTTTGGATGCCTCATTCATGGAAGCATTCAAGGCCAGGTTGGATTGGGCTTTGAGCAAACTGGTGTAACTGAAAGGTGCCCATGGTAGATGTGCTGGAGCTAGATGATCATGGAGGTCCTTTTGAACCCAAACCATCCTGTGATTTCATTAAATGAAGAACATGAAATGCAAAGTTCACCCAGAGAAGAAAGTATGAGGGTCATGTGAGTGTGCCCATTACATTGTTTTACTGCCCAGACTGGTTGCCTCCTTGGAGCACTGTGTTCATTCTGGGTTAACTGGGGATGAACTGCCTTGAAGGCAGCCTGTGTTCAGACTTGGTTCTTGCTGGTTCAGAGCAAGATAAGGTACTTACATTTATGACACTGGGAGTCAACTTCTTCTTCTACATCACATTTTCAGTAGTTCCTCCTGTCAACCATCTCTAGCTTTTTTTCCTCCAAACTGCTGCCAGGAAGACTGCTTTGCCTCTCTTCCCTAATATGCAAACCATGCTCCTGTCAATCTCACTGTCAGAATTGCTTCAAAGTTCTCATCCCACTCCCTGTGCTGGGCTGTGCTCATATGAATTTGCCAAATGTCTGTACACCTGCTCTGGGATGGTTTTCCACCTAAAAAAGAATATGTTGTCATTAAAGCATCATGAAAAAGAAAAAAATAAAACTCAAACCCTAAATTAATTTACTTTGTTTATCTGGAATTTTTGATATAGTTAATCTCTGGAAGTAGAATATGCCTAATTAGGATCTGAGTGAGGTATAACAATATCACAATTTACTGAAAGTCAGAACTCTATACAGAAGATTAAAACCAAAATATTACCAGATTGCTTCAGAACCTGCAGGAGCCAGATCCTGACAGAATATATTTTCTGTTTCCATGCTTCTAAAAATCAAGGTATATAGGATTTCTTTAAAATCTCTTTGTCTTTTCTAATTTCCCATGTCTTTCAAAGTTTGCATATAAAAAGAACAATTTTTTTTTAAATGAAAAGCAGTGAAGTTCATTCTTGCCCCAGTAAAAACTACAGACAAGGCTGTTAAGCTGTGAAATTAGAGCAAATTTTGCAGGATGGGAAATTCTTTGGCAATGACTCTGTAGATGAGACAGTCTAAAGTAACTTGCTCATAAACAGACCTTGAAACTCAGCATCAAAATTCTGTTCATCATTTACTGTACAGCAAACTGCTCAGGGAGAATTCTAATGTATTCTGCCTCTTATCAATAGTCCTCAGAGAGTATCTGGTCACTCCCATTGCCTTTGGATGTCCTGCAGACTGATCCCCCCTTGCCTGGTCAGCAAAGATCTCAGTATTTTTTCCCAGCAGAAATAAAATCTCCATGACAGAAGAGAAGGAGGAGAAGAACATAAGCTTCACTGTTTTTCTGCATAAAATCTTATTTTCATTGGTGGTACAATTACACTGGCAAAGAACTGAGGATAGCAGTGTCAAAGCTGCCCCCACTAGGTGCAGAAAAGCTGGTGGGAAGCAAATGAGCCTGGTGGGTGGCTGGAGGGAAGCTGGAGGGAGAGCAGTGGGAAGTTCATTTTGACCAGCAAGGACCTGCAGAATTCCCTACCCTATTGGGTGTGCAGTGGTCAGAGCAATGTGCCTGTGGATGCTTGAGCTCACCATGAAACAAGGCTGCCTGGATACTGAGCACAGTTCAAAGACTCTGCAGGCACCCGTGGTGTCCCAGTTTATTAGCAGAGACAAACATGGACAACTTAGAAGTTGTCTCCTTTTTTAGGCTGCTTCTTGCACACTTTACCTGGTTCTTGCCTGCTTCTGGTCACTTTTCTACTGTGTGTCTTTGAGAACTTCCCACCTGTGACAAGGCATATCCACATAGGGCCTGCCTGCAGAAACCTACACCCATTAAATTATAACAGCAGAAACCCTCACAGGCACACTACATTCCTGCTACTTCCATTTAGGGCCTTTTTCAAAGGCAGACCAAAGTGCCAACCATCTATACTAGCAAGAAACTCTACATGCTGAAACTTTTATAAATGTGAAATTAGCCACCTGCAATAACTGTTGTAAAATTGTTAAATTAGTAATGGTGATTAGTCTCATTTCTTGCTGTAATATCAGGGAAGTAGCATGAAACAGCAGTAAAAAGGCTCCTACATAGTCCAGAAAATAATTTAAACCAAGTCTTACTCCCTCAGTGAAATCGAAAACCTTGCTGAACTAACTGCAGGCCCGCCTGTTGCAAGAACTTTGTCACCCTATATCCCCACTGAAATAGCACAAAAGGGAACAGGAAAGAGTGATCCATTTTTTAATGCCTGCTAAAAATTAATCTGGCATGAAAAGAATTACAACTCACAAGATGTCACAGAAAACTGGAATGTTTAAGCTTAATAAAATCGCAGTTCCCAGCCCCATTTTTTTTTTACAGCTTGAAGCATCCAATCTTCAACATACATTTCCATCCTCTTCACTGAATTGAACGAAACCCGTGGAGGCTCTGAATAAATGGCATGGCTTCACTCAAGCATGTACTGTATCACTGAAGGATCCACTTCCTCCGCCATCAGACTGGAGTGCAGGCTCTGGATTGTTGCTTTTTTCCCCAGGCGCTGTTTCCACAGCACAAATGCAGCTACAATCTGTGACTGCAGGTTGTGAGGGTGATTGACTTTGCATCGATAGATGTCAGTGTGGGACAAACCCAAGCACAGAGCTACATGCTCCCACTCAGGTCCCAGCCTCCTTGCCAGCTTGTTCAGCTGCTGATCTGTTGGTGATATCTTCAAAATGCATGGCGCAAGTTCAGGGAAGTCTGTAAAAGAGGGAAAAAAAAAAAAGAGAGAAAGAAAAAGCATGTATGTCACTAGGCAATGCTGCAAGAGTTAATGGGAGACCTTGACAAAGGAGGGAATAAGCACGAGCAAAGCTGAGGCAAAAGAGTTAATTAATTAAAGAAACAGAATACATATTTACCTAGAAAAACTAATTACATGATCAATCAGAAGATTAATCAGAGGAAAACTAATGCTCAGTAGACCATACTAGGGAGCCTTGTGGGTTTCAATGTCAGTAACCCAGACATCAGAACCGTACACCAAAGCAAAGACTTCCAAAAGTAATTATAAATTTTGGGGTAGTAACAAGAAAGGTTTTCAGGGAACCTGTTTCCAGCAGCCATCGTCCTCAATGTGCTTGCACCAGTATGATACAGTGACAAGTGACAAACATGGGACCAATAATACCTTATTACTCCTATTCTGGTACTCCATTTATACACTTCAGAAATAACTTTGATTCCTTAGTTAATAGGTATTACACTAATTTTTTTCCAGAGGACTGTTCGCAGGAAATTCTGTCCTAAGACACCACTTAACCCCTTCTGCCCTGTCATACATGGCAAACTCATCTTGAGGAGACCAGCCTTGAGGGCTTTTCCTCTATTTGAATGAAGCCATAAGCATGGTTCAGGTGTACCCAAATGAACAGGGCATCAACACGGTTCACAAACACAAATTATGCTTCCTTATCCCTCAGTTCTTGTTGTCAGAGCTTGTAACATTCCTGAAATCAGGCATGCATGTGCTACAGCTCCACTCATCTGACCTCTTTGAAGATGTTTTCAGGAGAATGCAAGGAGGTCCCATTTTTTCTCACAGATTTTTGCCTGATGTTAAGTCCCTTAGAATTGTCCATGTACCCAAGAGAATGCACTCTTCATCCAAAGAGACACTTCACATTGAACTGGTACCTGAGGAGGACAGGATCAATGCAACTACCAAAACAGCCTTCATAGGAAGCATTAGACAGCTGTAATTATCAGCAGTAAAAATCTTGTAGGGACTGAATGAAGTTTTTTTGCATACACAACTGATCTCTTTATGTGTTCCCTAGCATAATCTGATAATTAAAATAAAACCCCAAAAGTATTAATACAAAAAAGCAGTCAAGTGAGAATACAATAGTATTCAGAAACATGCTGTGTGGGATCCAGCTCACCTAACAACAGGTAACACCTCCTGAACTAAATATGCTAGGATTAATTACTGCTGGGAGTTAAATAGACTCTTCTAAAATACAAACTCTTTCACTGGAAAGAAGATGTCTAAAATAATCAGAATAATTAACTCAACTCCTCTAAATGTGCACATTTCTCTCCACTGATTGTAAAAGGAGCGTTAGGTACAAGCTCAAATGTTGATGTTGATGCTGTAAACAGCCAGTGACAGCAAAATGATTCTCTGCCTATAAGTTCAAACCATATGCCAGCCTTTAAAAAGGTGCATTTAGAAAAGCAGTGCAGAAGATACTGCAACAAAACACAGGCAAAATACCCCCTTGAAAAATGTTGATTATAGCCTGTCGGTCTGAAGCAGCAGACTCCCTACAGAAATGCTGCTTTGCAAAATCTAATTTATAGCTCCAATATCATGCTCACAGTCTCCACTACAGCAGAACAAAAACTCCAAAAAGCACCTTTCCTTCATTTTATCAAGTAATTGTTTTTGCATGGAAGACCCAGAGCCTGCAAATGTTTGTACACTTTCAGCCAAATAATACACAAGAACTATACAAAGCTGCTTTGAGTAAAGAGAAAATTGCTTTCTGAAGAATATTTAGGTCTCTTTCATCTTTCTGTCCCCAGACAGCCAAAGGAATCTGGGACAAGTGCTGGTTTGTGGATAGGGCAGAGGATGCACAGCTTCTGAAGAAGGCTGAGCAATACCTGTGGGGCTGCCCTATGCTGTCACACCAGATGTGATACCAGTTTCACAGGCAAGTCAGGACAAGGCAGTGTCTTTCATGAATGCAAATAGCTGAGAATAAAATAAATATAGCTACACTGTCCGGTCACCAACAACACTTTTTGATATTAAATCCTTTCACTGGCTTATGGTCAGCTACTGTGCACCCACAGCAGCAATACCTGCCAGCCTGGGCTTTTTGCTCTCACACTGAAGTTTTCATACGTCACATCCACTAGCAGAATGATTTTATGACTCTGAAATGTGATCAGGCAGGAAGGCCTAATAATAATACATGTCAGCTTTTCCATCCAGCCTTTGATATTAAGCAGGCTTTTTTACTGCAACAACTATCTTGCCTTCAGTCTGTTATCAGCCCTTTAATAAGGATCAGAATAAAACCCATCCAGGAGATCTTTTCATCTTACGCTACCATCTGATTCTAATATGGATGTGGAAAACTCTGGGACAGAAGCCAAATGTTAAATTTAATACAAAGGACTGGTATTTCAGTCCCATTTTATTTTCTGTGATAGCTGATTTTCAGTTCTGATACAAAACACTGAGGAAAATTGGAGATAAATATTACATGACAGGCAATATTATTTAGAGGTATAGAGAAATATTTAGTGAGATCTTTCAGTTATGATAAATGCAAAATCAAAAAAAGATCTCGATATGTTCTAGGATTAACACTACTCCTAATTTAATAAACATAATGGCATTTGAGGTGAAATAGAAATGAGTTTTCTGTGCTCATGCCCAGACTGCTTTGAATATATTGCAAAAATAATAAAGATATCTTTTTTTTAGCTATGTTTACTACAAACTCTCATTTATAATCTCCACTTGTCAGGAACTGCCTGAGGGAGGTAATGAGATTAGAGCAAAAGTTTCAATTATGCAGATCCTGCAGTTGCATTTGAAAGGTACTTTTAGGATACTGAGACCTCATTTTTGAAAAAAAAAAAAAAAAAAAAAAGTCAAGTTTTTCTTCTGTCAGGCATGCGCTTCTGCTTAGCAAAACGAGGACTGCACTGGTAAAAATGGGAAGATGTGGAAGGAGCAGTGGGTGCTTGGGGCACCACCAGAGGGTGTTGAGGGTTGCTCTGGAGAAGGCAATTTGTGCTGCTGTTGCCCCCAGTGGGAGCACCAAGTGAAACACTCTGTCCAGCCACCGTCCTGTGGGCATGGTCCAGGCTGTGGGGTGCCAGGCCGCACGCTGCAGAGATTTAGAGGCTGAAGGCTCGCTGCTCGTGCTGAAGCCACTCAGATCCTGAGGAATGAGGAGCCAACAGCTCTGTGCTGGAGAGAGGGACAGCCTGGTGCTCTCCTGGGACCACCAGCCACCTGGTTCTCGGGACCATGAAATTCCCCTTCCATAGGGCTGGAGACAGGAAGGACACTCTCCACACTGGTTGTGAAGTTGAAACTGACCCAGAGAAAGACCTGTGGCTCCTTCTAGTCAAAGCTGTAGCATGAGGGAATGTGCTTCTCCCCAAGGCTGCTGAAGGAAGCTCATCCACACTAAGCTTTATCCTAATTGTTCCAGTTAAAAACCAGGAGATGTTGACAACTTGTGGCCTGTGTGTACATCTGTACTCCCAGGCCATTGGACAAATCAAGAGTTACAATGGTGCTGGTGAGTGTGGACAGGAAACAGAGCTGGATATAAATAGTATCACAGATATAGACCAGACAAAACAGTCACCCAAATAACAAAGATACAAAAAACCACGTGGGGCAAAGGCAGACAGTCACCATTTTGCATTTCTTTTTCTTCAGAACCTCTGTATCTTTAAGTAGGAGATGCCAAGAAGATACTGGAAAAATCAGGGGGACAGAAAACAAACTCACCTCAGCTGTGTCCCACTTGGCACAAATGGGAGGATGTAAGATAAGGCCCACACAGGAGACAGCAGCCAAAGGGGCTGAGGCATTTCTGGGTGACCTGTGAAGTACCCAGCTGATCCCTCAGAACTGCTGGGGCACAAAGTGCCTTACAGTTTTGGCTAAAGGACCCTTCTCCATGTACATGTGACTTCTTTGTGTATGACCAAAAGCATTTGCTGGCGTTTCAGAGAGACTTCTCCCCTGCAAAGTCATTAGATTTTAACACAAACTCAACTTTTTGTTTTTTTGGTCCCTGCTGTGTAAAAGGGACTTGGATGGAAATTGCACCTGAATCGAAAGTACTGAAAAAGTCTCAGTCAGTTGCTGCCTAATCCTATAAGAACAATGCCACAGGCAGTTCAGGAGACAACTGAAGAGTCAGGGATATATCATGACCCATCATTCATCTAATAACTAATAAATCTGTCTGTTGGGAAAGGCGTTTCTGCAGACTGGTCTCTGCTTCCAGCACTTCCTCTGTATCTTATCCACCTAAAGGACCATGTACATACTTGTTGGATAAAACAGAAGGAGCCCTGGAAGAGGAAAGGGGAATCCAGCTATCTCTGAGCTGCACATTCTAATGCTGAGGTGCACAGACACAGTCCATTTCTCTGGGTAAATCATTACAGAAAAAAGATAAAGATTTCGTGCGAAGGTCAAGAATGCTTCCTAGCCTCCAGTACAGCACCTGCTTGAGAGAAAACCCTCCTGCAAATCAAGCAGTATGCTGAAACGAAGCATGCAAGAGCCCTTGGCAGGAACAATACTAGGAAAATACTCTAATTTTTATATAATCACATCAGAAACATGTCAGAGACTCTGGTCTTCAGACCTTGCATAATTAGAATGGGACTGTAAAGAGGAGCAACTGCTTGGGCATGCATCTGGCCTCAGCATCTCCCTGCTAGGTGTGTGGAGTCCTTCGCGATCTGGACTCAAGACGCTGACTGCTCTTCACTTAACCCTCTTATCAGATCCTCATCATGATTTCTGAAGAGTTCAAAGCAAACATTTCAGAGCCCTCTTTAATCATCTTTTCTGGCATCTGGAGAACAGTTCTTCCCTGAGAAGTGGTAAAGTTAGATTAAGAGGTTCTACAAGCAGCAAACCAAAGAAGCCTCAGTTCCCCCCCAGGACGTGAATCCTACAGCTGACTTCAGGTCTTCTCCAGCTGCTTACCTATTCTCAAGACACTCATGAAACTGCTCCTTCACTCAACAGCAAACAGGCTTCTTCATTTTGGACAAGAGGTTCCGAGGCTACTAGGGGATACATGCATACACACAACACCCCACAGCAGAAGAGTGCATGGCCCTGGTTACTACAGGAAATTAAGGTAAAAGGGACTCTGAAGCTCCTCAGAACCATCATGGCTAACATGCCATCAGTAGCATGTAGGGCACTTCGGCTAAAGGAAAACATCCCTAATAATGAATGTAGTGTGAGGTTCTGCTTCCCTTCAGCCCACTTATTCAACTTGCCTGAGCCATAGAGCCAGCACTGGGTACAGAATGGGCATGGTTGCCAAGGCTGTGTGCTGTGTGCTTTGGCAGCCGTGCTATGTTACAGAAATTATTCACTGACTGAATGTCACAACAGTAAACAACGTGCACATAAACAGGTACAATTGCCTTAGAGTAAAATCCCCTTGGAGTGAGCAAGACAGTGAGAGTGTATCATGAAGAAAGATAAGATCTGCCCCTTGGCAGATGAGGTTGGGACAGGCTGTCATGAGCAGCGAGGTGGGGTTGCAGAACCTGAACTGAAGGACACTATGTAATGTTCCCACTAATGGAGAGAATGGAGACTTCTGGAAGCTGCAACTGCCCTGAGCTGCCAGAGATGCTGGATCAAAGGGACAGCAAAGAAGCATTTGAGGGATCCCAGTAAGTGCTACAGATGATTGAAGTAAACCACAAGATTATGGTGGAGATCCTGGTGAGAAGGATGGAATAAAGAGAAATTCTTGGGTAACTGCAGGGGATGGCTTGGCTTGATTCATTAGAAAAGAAGATGGGAGGTTACAGTAGGTCTCCATTAGTACAGTTGCTCTGCTGCTTTTTTGTTCAGCTGTACTTGCCCAACACTATATTAACAGGTGAAACTGCAGGCAAATGCCTGTCCTCTTCCTATATCACATTCAAATTCATAAGCCAGCCTGTAGCCATAAATGACTGGAGTGCCAGACAGGAGAATTTTATGTTTGTTTGAGTAGTCGTGCTTCACAGTCTCTGTAACTTGGTAACTTCTGATGAATGCAAACATTATATACGAAATTTACATTAATAAAACCAACTTCTGTCAATTAGTGATCATAAAACACACTTAAGCATACTTCTGTCATGGTAATTTACATTTCCAAGTATCTTAATTAAATTACGAAAGGCACGAATCAAAATGAAAGCAAATATGAAATACATTTTTAAGACTGACTGCATTCTTCCTCATTGTAATGGTTTTTATGACTTGAATTAAAAGATACTAAGTTCTCCGTCTTATTTTCAAAAAACTGGAATCTACCATACATATGACAGCCAATATGCAGAATAAACTGTGACCATTATCCTTTGGTAACCAAATCTATGGCACTTCCCTGAAGTGAAGCACAATCCACCCGAGGTACCAAATTCAGCTCCTTCCTGCCAAAAGCTTGCTGGGACTCTGCATTGGTGGTGTAATTAAAAAGTACATATATCTTCATTTGTTGGCAGCTCTTCTCCTCTGTGAGCTCTAAACCACCACATTTTGTGACATTAAGTAGATTTTGGGTATTAGGGGAAGAAAAACAGCATAAAATTTTGTAAATCTACAGGCAATTCAAGAACACAAATGTTTCTATTTTGGCTCAGTACCAGCAGCTAATTCATGTATTCTTTATCACTTGCTAAGGACTGCCTAGTAGCTGCAGATGTGGAAGCAGACTGCTAAAATCTGAAACATAAACATTCAGATTTCATGATAAAAGTTTTCAGTTGTATTCCCACTATTCAGTTTCAGTAGCTACACAGTTATCTTAAACATGTTTTAATCTCTCCTACAGGTTTTGTACCTCTACAGATCTCTGCTATACTGATAATCTTCAGTACAATCTATATTAAACAGATTGTCAGAGAAGTCTGTAAATGAATTAATTCTCTTTTCAATTTCCATCCTTTTCAAGCCATAGGGAACAATCCCCATGTTTAAGGAACTGAAAGAGATCCGGTTTTCACATCTTTGTTCACATTTTACTGGAAAGAGCAGGGAGGAAGTTTCAGCAGTTAATAGTGTGGATGCTATTTTGTCTTCCATGAAAAGAAATTAATTACAATGTCACACAGTATTTCTCTACTACTATATACTGTGAGATCAAAAAATAAATTTCATAAATAAGTGGCAGCTGCAGATGCAAGCAAGGAAAAGAGCACCTATGCGAAGTAAGCAAAAACAACACAATACAATGTTTACTCTCTTTTCAGGCAGGATGACCCTGCATTACAGTCAGGATTAGATTTAATCATACTGTGGCTTTATACTTTGCATTTGATGTTGCTCTAGACACTGAAGTAGAAGTAAAATTTGCTTAATATTTCCTATTAACTTCTATATTGTCATACATAGGTGAGAAATATGCATGAGCACTGAAACCACAGCTAATGATGGCATCTTTGCAGTGTACTTTTGATATAAATGCATGGACAAGTTCAGCATGCAGCAATACACTAAGGGAAAAAAGAAATACCTACTGAATGGTTAGGTTCTGTGGAACAGTCAAGCTTTCAGGAACTACTAGACAGCACAAAGACATTTGCTAGTCTGAAAGAGGAGAGATGAGAGGTTTTGTTTTACAGGCCACCAGTTACAGCAACAGACAACCTTACAAACAATGCTGAAAAAATCAAATTCTGAAGTATGTCACTGCATTTCTATATAGTTTTCAATGCTCTGCAGTTCCTAGTGAATTGAATGGTGCTTGATAATACAGAACTTTCAACTGCTAATTACAGATCTGAAGCCCACAGAGCCATAATTTCTTAGTCAAGTTGTTTCTTCTCCACGCTATCACAAATAAAAATAAATGATCAGCAGGTGATTGTATGAAGTTGTGATGATCATAAAACACATTCATATTTGTTGTAGATGTCTCATGGTATCATAGGAGGCAAATGTTTACCCTTGTGGGTTGGGCAGCTCTGACAGATTAATTCACCCACTCTAAGTGAAAAACAAAGCTAACTGGAGCAATTAATGATTGTTTTGTCAGTGAGGTGACAAAATCATCATGCAACTTTTGTCAAGGGATTGGAAGCTATCTTCTTTTGACAGATAATACTTGAAAGCTTATTTCAAAAAGCCTGAGTTGTCTTTCAAAGAGCTGAGGCAAGTGTTAATCCTGCTGCTCCTTTGCACACAAGAATCAAAGATTCCCTAGGCTTTCAATCTGCTGAGTACAAATAAGGGAGTAAACTTTTTTTACCAGCAACTTTTATCAAGAAATCTTTCTAAAGACTACAACATTTCAGCAATAAAATCATGTGTTTGAACTTCAGCTATCAATACTCCTTTCATGCAACAAAAACAATGACACTGCTAGTATGAAGGACTGTTTTCTTCTAAAACAAAACTAATCACACATGTTTCCCTCACAGGACTTAAACCAAATGTGACAATAAGCCATTATATTTAGCCTTGATAGAACTATTCATTTCTCCTCAAGATTTTTTTTTGCCTTCAAGTTGGCTCTTCTTTTTGCTTTGGCTCAAGTCACTAGAAATATCAAAGATCTGCACAACAGATGGAGCTTGGTTGTGAAGAATGCCTTTGGCTGATGAGGATCTTTGCCTGGCAGGTGTCAAACCAAAATTAATACTGCACATATTATAGTGAAGTGAGACTGCGTTCCTTTCTGACCACAAACATGTATTAATAGAAAAAGCCACGCAGAGCAAGCTAAAACAGTGCTGTCATTCTGCTGAATCCTCCACTGCTTGGCATTTTATTTAATCACTTACATCCATGCAAAACAAATACACAAAGTGCAACAGGTTTGTTTAGTGTCTTTTTAAAGACATTTTGCATAGGTGTAAAAGACTCCATGAAATGCCATAAGCAACACAGACGTAAATCCCTGCTGGTTTCTTTTTTTCCTCCATTTTTTGTATCAGTGCTCTAAATGCTTATGAACTTCAGTAGGCTTTTTAACATTTCAAAATCCACGGGAAAAAAAGGTAGTAGTATTAAAATACAATGCTCAGCTATGATCAGTTGCTATGCCTGGCTTGCCAAATGCAGTTCAACAGCCTGAGTCAGAAGACTGCTTTCCACGAGTGTCAGGAAGGAGGGCTTGAGGTGGCATCACCTGCTTCTCTCCATTTTCAGATGAATGGGAGGCTTGGCATCACAACTAGTGCTCTCAAGTGCCAAGTCAGTTGAAGATACACAAGAAATCAATTTGGAATCTCATGTCTGGTTTCAACAGATCCATACTGTCCAACAGCAATTTTAGCTATCTAATAGGGCTGTAATTTTAGAAGGTCACAGCCACAAGACTTTCAGTTCTCTGTAAAGCAAATGTTAGAATGTATTTGTGTGTGTGCACATACATATATGTATATATATAGATATAGATATGTGTACAGTATGTATGTATGTATCTATGTACACACAAATCCCGCTAATTTTTCCAAATCTTAATTAGACTATATGAAAGTCTTAGATACAAGCAAGTCAAATTCATTCCTTTTTTAAAATTTCATTTCTACAAATTCAGGTCATGGATCTGTCACTTGACCCTGGTATGAAAAGGGTGAAAAGGGGAGCATGGGTAATTTCCGAAAGCGAGGTCCTAACTCAGAGAGCACTTTACGCCAGCAGGGACTGGATGAGCACTTCTTTTCCCCCTTGAGTCAGCAGTGACATAACACCCTGCAGCATGTGCTCAGCTGCAGGGCTCGTGGCTGCCCTGTGACATGCTGGTGCCGGGTGACACAGCACGCTGATCCTCTGCAGTCATTAGAGATCCCAAGACAGCATAGAAAGTAAGGAGATGACTCACAGCTGCAACCATGCACTCGAGGGCTGAGGACCCAATTACTTTTCTACTCACTCAGGAATAGCACTTTGCCAAAGGAACTGAAGTAAGTTCAAAGTTAAACAAGGTATTGGCAAATATTTGCATTACTTAGGCTATTTGTAGAAGATTTATGCTAGTATTAGTGGGATGATTCATATGCAAAACCTAAACATCTGAAAAAATATTTTGCTTAAACAATTAATTTTCATGTCTCATGCATAGAGAACATTTTCCCTCATAGTTCTGTAGTCTACTAGCTGCCAGACTTTGATGCAGAATTGAAATGTCAATCATTTTGGCTTTTGTACCTAACAAATCAGAAATAAAAATGTTTTAACACCAGAATGAAAAGGCTGGAAGATCAGCAGACCATAAAAGATTTGTTTTACTTGGTTTGGGATTTTTGCACAGCTATGTCTAATCTAAGAAAGGCTGAAACAAAACAAAAAGGCAGAATTAAATACTAGACAAATCTCTTTTGTCCCAGACATGCAGAAATACAGGTGATGTTTGTGTCCCTGAAGGAAGTAAACCTGAAATCCTGCCACAAACAAGACAGCAGGGCTGTCATTTCCTTGACAACTGACATCACAGGAACCTCTTAGAGGTAACAATGGAAAGCAAATTTTAAAAATGGATTTTTTCTTTGCTTAAGCAAGCATCTTTTAAGTTCTACAAACTCAGAAACAAAGAAATCAAGATGCCTTTTTCCATAATGTTGAAAATGTTACCACCACAACTCTAAACAACCAACCTTCCTTCCTTCCTTCCTTCCTCAGCAGATGAAAACCCAGCTGTGCTGTGTAGAAGCCACATAGTGCCTACCCACCTAACTGGGCCTTCCATTTGCACTTTAGTGTATGGAAATATCCTAATGACAGAGGGTTCACGTGCAAGTTTACAAGCACCAAGTGCAGAAGACATGAAAATTTGGCTGCAATTCTTTGGTGTTCTCTGATCTCAGGAGATTCAACCTTTCTAAGTCTGTTACAGAGCCTGGGAGTTGAATGCTAAAGCCACAAGACTGACCTATTTAAGTATCTTTATTCAGTCTTGTTGACTGAAAATGGGGGCTTCTTATCTACTCTGAAGAGGTTGACAAGAACATGAAGGTACTGCTACAACTCAGTCTTTTCAAGACATGCTATTCACTAGGCATTACATACTGATATTTATACTGTATTTGAGACATTTGAGAACTTCAGGCACCCCACGAAAATCCTTGCTTGAGGCATCTTGGCATTTATACAGGTATAAAGGTTTTCATGTCAAAATTGCCAAGTAAATGGGAATAGTCAAGCTGAAAACTGTAAAAAGCCTTACTGTTTTCAGGAAGCTCTGTGCAGGCAGATTGTGAGACTTGGGACAAGTATCCTTAGATTACCTCAAGAAGCCACATCTCCTTTTTATACAATCCAGGTCTAAAGCATTTGACAAAGAGACTCAACAGACCCCCTCTGTAAAACAAGCAAGGAAAGTTGAAGTCATTTTTATTACGGTTCTTTGTGTCATGCAAGTATTTCCACATGAAAGTAGAGAAACTCAGTCAACCAAAGATGCCTGTGTCTGTAAGTAAGGCAGGAGCACAGATTTTACAGGGAGCAAGTCTGTTTGGAACAGCTGAACAAAAGCTTGGTGAAGGAATTTCAAGCAACATAGAGAAATGTCTCAGAGACACAACTGAAAAAAAAATTGTAGCTCTGTAAACCCACACAATACTCTTTTAAAGACCCTAAGGAACACAGCTTGAGATATCTATCAAGTAAGATCAGAGCTGCATGCAGGGACAGAAGGAGGCAGCTGAAGCAATCTGCAGCACAGCTCTAGTGGTTATCAGTCTCTGACCCTGAGAAAAAAGATAATTACTGCATGAATGTCCACATTAGACCAAACCAGAAAGCCCAGGAAAATACATATCTCTGCTAGAAAGAGAAGGTGAGAACTCCTCAGGTTTTACACAGCGGTCTACAGCTCTGTATGTCCCGATCCAACATACTTTCTTTGACTGACAACACAGCTGGGGCTTTAATTTTGAAGTCCACATTTTTCTGTGGGAATCATTATATATAACATTTTTGTGCTGCTCAACAGAGAAACAAATCCATCTCAACTTTTTTATTCCTCTGCAGCCTTAATTTAATTGTGCAACATTTGCTTTAGAAACATATTTGAAGATGTTTTAGATATGACCTCATTTATACAGCATCCCAGGCTTTCCAGGAACCCTGAACCATCAGCCCCCTAGCCTTTCTTGTATGTGAACTACAGTCTTTTATGGCTTCCACACTGTACTGTCTGCATGCTCCCCATGTGACTGGGAGGGGAGATGTTCTGCTAAACACAAACACTTAGGGAGGGGAGTCTGCAGTCTCAGGTGTGGGCTGTGAAAAAGGCTTTGTATGTATTAGGTTATGTACACAGAGTTTGCCAGGATTATGCTCAAATAACTCCAAAGAGCTGGGCCTACACAGGTGAAAAAGGAAGAGCACCAGAGGAGCCAACAGCCCAGCAGCTCATCTCCTGGATTTCCTACTCATGACCACAGCTTTGGAAGGTGCCCATCTTCAGATGCTGATGGAGCCCTGCTTCACCTCTCCAGTTTTAATCAAAGACTTAATTGACCAGGTCCCAGAAGGGTAAATAATAGATTGTCCCAAGTAATCTTAAGTAAGGAACTGAGCATACTGGAATATGGAAATCCACTAAGGTACAGATAAAAAAGGGAGCAGACAACCAAAGGGGTCATTTGCTATTTGAGCTAGAAAGGCTGAAATGTTATGGAAACAAACAGGTAAATATCTGCCCCTCACCTCTACCACCTGCTTCACATGGAATTTTAAGGCATTGGGTTTAATATGGAAAAACATACCTTTGAATCAAATTCTGATGTTTGCATTTACACAAAGTGAGTTTTTCCAGGACAGTTCACAATGTAGATTCCTTTTGGCCTCTTACTCTTAGCACTGACTTAGTCTATTCCCACCTTCTGCCACCTTCTCAAACTCTCTTCTCCTCCCTGCCTCATTTTGCAATTGTTGGAGGATTCTGGAGCTGGGACAATGTGCTACCACCACATCTGCTCACCAGAGAAAGGCCGCTGGTCTGTTCCCCAACCCATGCTGGGCAGGCACGCAGCCCTCCTGCTGGATAGGTGGACTTGTCTGTCAAAGCTATGTTGCAAGTTTTTCCATGACAAAAATCCCCTCCTACTTTTAAAAAACCCATTTGTTTTTTTCTTTTTCTCTTCCTTTTCCAACTTTTTCTCTCCTTCCCCCATTTTTTGAGCAGGAAGGAGAGTGACACAGAGAATAATGCCTTCCTCAGCTTCTGTTAGAAAAAACCCACAAAAATTTTCCACCAAGAGGGAGCTTTTACTGGTTTGTTTTGTTTGGTTGCTTTTTTGTTTTGTTTTGTTTTGGCCCAGTAAGGTTCAGAGCCATATTTTAAATTTAAAATTTCCTAAATAAGGGTCCAGTTAATACTGTCATTTTGTGTGGAAGGTAGCAGAGACCTGGTACCTCTGTTTCACGTAGCACAGATTCCAGCTGTGTGGCAAGAGGTCAGCTTGAATTTTTCTCTTGAGCTGTATTTTTTCAAACCTCTTTTCAGGGTTTCAGTTGTATAAATCAAACCCTGAATCCCAGTGTAGATGCACAGCTTGTCAGGCTTTCCTCCTGCCAGTTGGCTCTGCACTTCCCAGTGTTAATTCCCACTGCCTCCACATGTTTGAGAAGGAGGGAGGAAAGCACTGGTGAGCAAGGAGAGGACCAGAGCAGGCAAAAGCTGCAGGGGCTTCCCCTGCATGGAGAGAGCATCACAGATGGGTGCAGCTGGTGAGAAAAAGGTGCTGAGGCCACTGATTTTCCAATGGCATTGATGGGCAGGGCTCTGAGCAGGTTTGGGACCCTCCAGTCACTGACAAGAACAGTGTGTGTATGTACCACACACCGGCTTGGTGACAACTCAGGAGTCAGCCTTGTTTCACGTGTGCTTTGTCTGAGCAGATGGCAAGCATGATGGCTGCTGGGTTAAGATTTTGCTGCCAAACCAGCCCCCAGCTGTTTTCAGACTGCTGCTCTCTTTACCAATGCAAAAATAGCCATCTCCCTAATTTCCTCCTTCAAAGTATTATTTTTTTATATTACAGAAGCATATACCTAGCCAGACTATATAATTAACATGACACAATTTTTAATTTTTAATTATCTACCTACAACCATCCTCCTGCTCTAACTGGTGGTGTTGAAGGGTTGTTTTGCTGGGGGCTTTTTGAGACTACCATGAAAATTTGAATTCCCAGGTAAAAACTCACTCAGCACAGAGCCTGCATTACCAGGTGTAGAAGGTGACTCATTACTCTAGCTGTACCACATCTCCCATGAAAAAAAGCTTTTGACACAGAAACAACCCCAAATCTCACTTGCAATAGCAAGTACATAAGGCAAGACTGTTCCAGAAAAGACAGTGACAGAAACACATACTTATTTAGTTTATTCCTTCATTAGCTGGGGTTTCTTCATATATTTTTGTCCAAGAATGTCCTATAAGGCTAGGTTGTTAGCTGACTGGGACCCTTCCATCAGTGTCCAAGTTTGTGCTGTGACCACAGGGCAGCACAGCTTCCTTTGGGTATCCCCCCTTCTGACAGCACAGCAGGGCTCACTAGCACAGCAAGCTGTAACTCCATGCCACCCTGAGCAGCAGCAGGGTGAAACTCCTGAAACTCGACAACAATCTACAAAATGTGAAACAAGTGTTTCCAACCTTGTGACCTCGTTGGTGCAAGTTCCAGACAAACCAACACAAATACAGCTCTTGGAAACACGATGAGTTCTGGGGATAAACAACCAGCATCCTCTTTCCTCCACACCTCTGTGTTTGCTTGCTCCTAGAAATAGAGGAAGGAACACCCCAACTGCGTGAATACACAGGCACCACTCAGCAGACCAACAGCAAATGTTGATCCAGCAACTGGAGCTGGAACACAGCAACCCTACACCAGCAATAAAGCACCACTGGGTCAGATGTTATGGTGTCAGCCCAAATTAAGCAGCACGAAGCATGCATCAGCCAAGCCAGCAGTCCTCCTTAGCTTCAGTGAGCCTTGAGCTGTGCTATGTGGAATTGCTACTTTGCACATGGAATATCTCATTCAAAGCAGGGGCTGTCACTGCAGCTGCAATAGCAGCACTGATTTTTAGTGTAAGCTGTATTTAGAGCAGGAAAGTATTGCTTGGTGAGCTGAAAAGCAAACCAAACCACGAGTGATAAAGTCATGAGCTTCAGGTTTTAATATCTGGTGTCAGTCCCATTTCCCAAAGCAAAGGGTAGTTTATGAACACTGTAGACATTTTCTGTCTGAAGCAATACTAACACTAAATATCTTTATTTATACAGCACATGAAGTTCCTGCATCCCACCCACACAATGGTCTGATTCTAGATTCACCCTACTGTTGTTCGTGGCAGGAAATCTAGGTGTGTTGCAGAACAAAACCAATGGGTCCTGATATTCTGCAACATCAGACAATGTGATTCCTTCCTTACAAGACTCCAAGGTCCTCCTAGACCAATTTTAAAAAAGGAGAGGGCAGGGAGAGGAGGGAATGGTAGACAGGTCTGTGGTGGAACTAAAAACTCAAGATTTCTGGAGCCTTTATCATATGCTGTAATTGCAAAATCATGCCTCCTGTCTTCACATAAACAGCAAACCTTTTTTTCAGAGTACGAGATGATTAGGAAATTCCCTATGCTCACCTTAATTTGGTTTCTTCCCTCACTTGGAAACATGATTTCAAAAAAAAAGATCAGGCCATTAAGTGTAGTCTAGACAATTGTTTCCAAATACTTCTTTCAGCATGGGAAGGACCAACCATGGAATAACCAAGCAAGTCACCCTATTATGCAACAGGCAAGAAAACTATTTGTGCTGCTACACTATGTTTTTAATTCCTCTGAAGGCTGCTTTCCCCCAGGGAATTCCAGTAATCAGACTGATTGAAGTGTGTTTTGACAAGTTACAACAGTCCAGAAAACCCACCTACGAAATTATATCCTGGTCCCATCTTCCAAAGTAAACTGAAATCTTGGTATCACAGTTCATTTTGGAAAATACTGTGCCATAGCTTTCATTTGTTATGAGAACATAGCTTGAGTTTTAGGTGTGGATAACGGGTGGTGTTACACCTATTGATGTACAGCAAGATGTAATCTTCCCCCGTACCAGGATTTTGTACCAGCAGGGGCCCCATGGATCATCTCCTGAAATGGACCAGAATAAAACCATACAATCTTAATATATTCTTATGTAATCTACTTTCTTACACTTTCGATGAACACACTGCAAAGTCATCACTGATGCTCACCCTGAAGGTTGTTCGTCTATCCCCAACAAGGTAAAGCAGAACAAGCTGCCAGCATAGATGTCAGCCTGTTGGAAAGACAGGAATACTAGCAGAGTCTAAGGGCCAGGCAATGTTATGCTGAGAGTCTTTTTACTGCTCCCACCAGCAGTGCCTGCAGGCTTCATCATGTGCCACATGCCAGGCACACCACATGGTTCCCATCACGTAGGTTTTCTGCCACTACCCCACAACCCCACCAGTCTCATACTGTCTTTTGCTTGCCACTGCCATGGAGAGAAGATATTTGACTGGGTATGAAGCTCTTATATACAAATAATTTAGGATTCAGAGAGGAAAAGTTTTAAAATGCTAGAAGGGAAAGCATTTTAGCAAGTGAGTCCCAGTAAGTATGGATGGACCAACCTCATTCTGTCCCTGGGCTCAGCTCCAGCCAGGATGAGTTAGAACATCCTAGAGATATCAACTAGGAAGACAAAGGAGACAGAGGCACTGAAAAGCTAGGAAGTCTCAGACTAACATATTTCATTTTTCCATATTTTTCTTCCTGAATATCCCAAAACAGAAAGCAGACATTTTTTGCAGAAGTTACTAGGATTTATTAAAGACAGGATATTGATATGAAACATTCATGACCCTCAACTTAGCAGTATTTCTCTTGGATGGTGCAATGAAGTAAATTTATTACACATCAGTGCCAAGAAGCTCATAATAAAAATACAGATTATAGTTCTCAGATTCATCAACTCAAACCAGATATTGTTGAAAAAACAATCCAGCAGGAAGAATGTCTCATAAGATGCTTGCACTACCAAAGCCACATATGAAATACATATTTTATCCAACAATAGGATACAAAGCAAACTATTTGATTTAAGGACCCTGACACAAAGGCAGCCTGTGAAGACACGAGGAGACCCCTTGTCATGTTATCCCAGGTGTGGAGTGTGGGGAGGAAAATGATAGATATGTTAGACATGGGCAAAGCAAGCAGAGATTTTATAGCATCCTGAGTTGATGATTTTATGAGACATGAAATAAATTAAGAAAGCATGGATAAAGCAAGATAGAGAAACAATGCAACTTCTCGGGAAGCCAGGCTTCAGCAAAGTTTCAGGCAGATCACAGCCACAGCAAATCTTCACATCAATTCCACTCATATTATTTAGTCTCCTCTCCTCTTCCATTCCTGACCTTCATTGCTTCTTTACTGGAACATATCTAGTGAAGAATCAGTAATCGAGGGCTAATTTATTAAATTCCTGATAGTGAGATCTAAATATTTCATTCTGCTTTTGCTGCACACCCTATAAAAGTAAAGATAGCTCTTCAAAATTGCCTGTGTAGCATCTGTATGGTCTGTATGACTGCAGGAACACCTAACACATCAGCCTGCTGTGAAAGGAGGAACTCATATGTCCCTAGGTATGATTGAAGGCATTGTCACTGCTGAAAGTTTCCATAAATCACAGTATAACACACCAATCCTTTAACAACTCGTCTCTTCTCATTTCCAGACATACTACCAAGGGGAAAAATTTATTCTGCCAAGGATTTCCAGTGTTTCCAATTCCTCACTTCTTCCATCTCATCCTCAGGAAAAACAAAGCAAAGCCAAAAACTCACAATCCTCCCCCAAATTCCCAAAACAAAGAAAAATTAAACAAACAAAACAAGTAAGCACCACAGTGTTTCTAACTGCCTTCCAAAATACAACAAACAAAAAAGCATTTAAAATTGCTTTAGTTTGGGAAAGTTATTAACCATGAGATCTCTAGTGCATGTCTGTGTTTAATAGAGAATGTAATGGAAAAATAGAACTTTAGTGACCATCCAAGAAAGATTTCATGAAAAACAGGGTGGAAAGGAGTTTGTTTGGATTTAATGTTTCCCCAGAAGCATCTCTAGTCCAAACATTACACCACAGGTCAAATGGAGGGGAGCCAGAGAGTGAAACACTTTAAAAATAACCCCTAAAAAGGAAAGTGAAAGTGGCCAGTCTAGTTAGAATCATACAATGTTTTGGGCTGGAAGGGACCATAAAGACTATAAAGTTCCAATCCCCCTGCCATGGACAGGGGCACCTTTAAGTACAACAGGTTGCTCAAACCCCCATCTAATCTGGCCTTGAACACTTCCAGGAATGAATAATCCCCAACACCTCTGGGCAACCTGTTCCATTGCCTCATCACTCTTACTAAGAATTTCTCCCTAATATTTAATCTAAACCTACCCTCTTTCAGTTTGAAACCTTGTTCTGTCACAATATGTCCTTGTAAAAGGTCTCCCTCCAAGTTGCAACTTTTGTGACCATAAAATGCAAAATCTGTGATAAAAACCAAATTTGGGCTCTGGTACCATCACTGAACATCAGTTAATACTGCAACCTACATATGGGAAGTCAAACAGAAAAATATATGTTCAGCTTGTAAAATTCTTCCTGACTGGTACTACTGCTTTTAAGTAAGCTTACATTAAAATATTTCAGTTGGGAACTGACACTTTGAAATACTACAAACTATCCTCAACCTTCCATTGTAGCCCTTTCAAGATGCCTCCTTGCAGACAGAGAAGCTCAGCAAAGTTCTCCTACAAAACCACCTGCCAGCAATATCAGAAAACCTATATGGGGCAGGTGCCTTGGTAATATTTCATAGCAATAAAGTTCATCTTGACAGTCTGTTTCACACACAAATGAATCCTCACTTTACTTAAGCTGTTCCTTCCAAATGAAGGAAAGTAACTGGTTCAATGTCTGATAATGCTCAATGCTCAGACACTGCATTGTGATTTTCATGTAAGTTCATTTTGCATTTATAGCCTCTCTCTGGATCTCAAGGTTGAAGATGCTGAGGAAAGAGAGAAGGATGGTGTTGAGCCCTATGGCAATGGAAAGCAGTCATATCTTGTCCCAGTAGAGTCTCACAGGCAGCCCTTGCAATTCCCTTGATGCCTGTCAAATTATCAAGATCACAAAATGCCTACAAGGAAATTTTTCTCTCTTCTCCAGGGGCTCTTTGAGACAGAGATGTGTGCCATTGAAAGGGGAACCAGAGGATTAAGCATTAAATTGCCTGACAGACAGAGCACTTGAGGCCCATGCAAGCTAAATATCTTCATCAAGATAAGACAATTTCAAGAGAAGACAATTCCAAGCTTCTTGTCAAGCATGACTGAGAAAGAAGTGATCTTACTAGAGGAAGAAATGACTAGCAGCTGAAGCACTCAAGCAAGAAATACAAGCTGTAGAGTAAAATTCTGACGCAGCCTCAGAGGATGCTGAGAGGAGCTTTGAAAAGCTAATTTTTCCTGAGGCTCAGGAAGCTGAAGGGAAACCCCCTGAGAAGTCAGGGGAGCTGTCACCTATCTACTCTGATGTGTCATCTTGCAGGAAATGCTGTAGCCTGACAAGGTAGCAAAGGTAAAAAAATGAGACAAGACTAGTTCTGTATCTTGGAATTGACTCAGTGGGAGACATGCCCCAATACTGCAAGCTGAGCACTTCAAGCTTCAGAAGTAAGCAAGCTCTAGAGAGAAACAGGCAAATGCAAGCAACACTCCAGGGAAAAGATGCTGATGAAAGGTATTGCGCTGTGTGCTAAAAAAGAAAAAAAGGAGAGTCCTTCAAATAGCTGAAAGTTCCACAGAGGTCTGAACAAATGAAAGTGGTAAGTACAACATGGGAGACTTCAAAGACTGGATTTTCATGGGACGTCCAGATGCTTTCCTGAAGGCTGAGGCTCCCTCTTTGCTGTGCACAGGGGGAATGAGACTTCTGAGAGCATGGTCCACAGCAGCTGGAAGACTGAGCAAGAAACAAAGCAATGAGAAATGCTGAGCCCCTCAGTAACACAAAAGCCAAACACAGGGCCACAAGGAGGTTTATCTCCACTCGTGGCTTGCAGCTTAGAATTCTCTTCCAGAACTGGATAAATACTTCATTTCAAAAGCACACAATGTCATAGTCCTTGCAATGAGATATGAGAATTAGTGCTGCTTGCTGACACCCTTCACACAACACTCCTACACTCACAATTCATTTACAAGGAGGTTTGAAACCACAGCCCTCAGTTCCAGAAGACTGAACTGACCTCTCTGTCCCTCCAGTGAAGCAGTTCCTCTGGCTGCTGTCAGACACCAAGGGCTTGTAGGGCTTTCTAGCCTCCTGCCTCTGTTGACAGCCAGTGGTTGATCAAGGGTCTGCAAATGAATAGTGAAACTCTCAATGTGAGCTGCTAAAGGAGATGAGTCTTGAGCAACGTGCAGCAGAACTTTCTGTCCCAGTGGGGCCAGTGGAAGCAAGGGAGGAAATGGGAATATTCAGTCAATTGAGGAAACCATCCTGGCCAGGAATGCCTTTGGTTTCTTAACTGCATGATTTAAAAAGAAAAAGAAAACAAACAAACAAACAAACAAGTGAAAAGAAGATGAAGAAGGAAGAAAAAAAAAGGCTGTGGTAGAAAAGGCCCAGTGATCAATTAGTCAGTCATTTCCAGTTCAAATATTTCCACAAGTGCTTGGCAGTGTTTTTTCTATGTAAGGGATGTCTACTGCTGGTGAAAGATTTCTTAGATGTCAAAGAATTCCCCTTGATGACAAACTCTCCTCAGACAAGCTCCAGTCTGGGCAATTTCCCTTTGGAACCTTTCACAACTTGTTTGTTCAAGCATTCTGAATCTTCTTAAAAGAAAAGCCAGTTGGCTATCAGTCTCATTTCCAAACCTGACTCACTGAGAGAGGCAGTGCTGAAGTGTAGGAAAATTCCTAAATTTAAGACACCAGAAGCATACTACATACTTGACCTGAATACTTTACCTTTACAGAAAACATTTACACAAGTCCTTGGTGTTTCTCAAAAGGGTGTACACACAAGCTGTGTTTAAGAATCATTTTATCTGTTACTAAAATTCATTCTAATCTGGATTATAATTTGGCAACTGAAAACTGGCAATTCCTACACAGAAAAGTATCTAGGTGGTAAGTAAAGAGAAATACTGCCATCTTATATGTTCTGATAACCTAAACTCCCCCAGAAGTTCTAAAATCTAAATAATTTTATATTGTCCATTGCTTTGAATTTAGACTTCTTACAGAAAATGTTGTGGGACTTGTAGTCAGCCCCAGGAGCTGAAGAGGCTGAAGTTTAGCTCTACTAAGATTCCCAGTCTCAGAAGAGATTTACAAGATAGGGAATTTATTACCTGGCTCTGCAAGCAGGCAACAGATTGTTCCACTTATTAAACCCATTAAAGCATATATGAACATCACAGCACTTCTGCCCTCTTCTGCTCTGCTTTTGAATGCTTGTGTCCTTGAGATCACCTTCTGTAGTTTGCATGTTAACCAAATCAGCCTTGCAGGTTTGTTGGAAATCTAGAAAGCTTCGCCAAGAAGCTAGAAGCCATTCTTCCCAGTTCACACCTCCCCCCTAACACAGCTGCCTTACAAGTCAAGCAATGCACATATGAACACAACACACCTTAGTCCAAAGAAGAGCAAAATACAGCTAAACTCTAATTATTAATCCAAGAGCAGAGCATACTCTCACAAAGGGACATACAGGCCAGCCAGTACACAAGTAGGATTATGAACAATAATCACAAAAAGGAAAATGTTAATTATGGTATATGTCTCCATTATGAAAAAAACGTCTAAAAATATCTACTCATTTATTCCCAAACTTCAGAAAGTGGTTACTATGCCAGTAACATAGCATCTTCAATCACAGCATTTGTGGCTTTCTCTTATTTTCCTTTGTTGCTTATGCCTGCAAATCACATACAAGGACAGCTAATGAATATTCCTCATACTGGAGAATGCTCTAATGCTCTCTGAAAAAAAAGGTCTAAATGATGCAGTTTCTCTTTCTTTGTGTGTTTGTGTTGAGGGTTTTTTAGCTTTGAAATGGGAAGTGCTCATCAGCTGCAAAGCATCCCTTTAATATCAGCCATGCAACAATTACCTCTGCAATAACCATCATTATATTAAATTACATGCTACCCTTCCTCAGCTCAGTGTGAAGACTAGCTATAGAAAAAAACAAGGAAAAAAATCCAACCCACTGAAAAGCCATTGTAGAGTACTGTGCCCACACCACAAAGGTAAGTGTACTTCCTGCAGAGAAACTAAATATCAGTTAGAAACTGCCTGTCTTTGTTGGAAGCCTTAAGTGAAACCTAAGTGAAGGCTCCTCACCTGTTCCAATATTCATTTCACTGTAATGATGTAGTGCTATTGCTGAAAATACATACATATTGTGGTATAATTCAAGAGTACACAGTTATGAGGAGTCAAATAGTGAAGATAATTTTGCTTTCAGCATTTTCTTAATTTTTAATAATTTTCTTAGCAACCCAAACACTTTATGAGGTCTGTTTTAGTACAGAGCAGGGATTTATGAATTCTGCTCCTTCCTCTGAATAACCAGAAATAGTTTGTTTTTTCCTTGTTAATTTTAAAGATATAGTTGTACTTGCTGGCTTTTAACAAACATGCCATTCTGAGGCTTCAAAAAGAAATTTGTTTTGGAAAGTGGCTTGTTGAAAGTACATTCAAATTTTGCATCTTTTATGTCTTAGTAACTTCCAGATAGAATTAATTCCATTTACAATGTATAGGTTTGGGGTATTTTTTTTTTTTTTGGTGGTGTCTTTTCTTAACTCTTAGCTTGATTGACTGCCCAGAAGCTGAAAAATCAGGTGCACTCTGATTCAGTTACTAACACTGGTAGTTAACTATGCGGGACAAGCCACTCAAAGAGAGAGTCATTCAAAGAGAACAGGGCAATATAAGTAAAGTCAGGCTCAGTGTAGGTAACAACTCAGCAAAGGGTGACACCAAATAGAAAACAGGTCACAGCTATGCATGCATTTCAGCATTCTGAAAAAAAAAAAAAACAAAACAGAAACAAACAAACTCCAAGAAGTTTCAAGATTTTGTGGGCAAGGCATGTTCCTTGCTGGTGGATAACTCTGTATCAAGGCCATGAGCAACCACAGCATCATGAGCAGAGGCAGAGAGAGGCTGTGCAATGGAGGTGGACACTGATGGACCTGAAGGGAAAGATGAAGAGTCCTGTTCCAGGACCTGCAGTCCCAGACCACAGCTTGAACAGCAAATGACAAATCTCCTCCATGTCCTTGGACAGAAAAAGTTGGATGGAGGGCAGACTCCCTGACCACAGCAGCAATCTGTCCAACACTGGGCTACGTGTTGCACAAACCTTAGGATCATCCATTTGGTCATAACTTTGTGGAGTTCTGGCTAAGCTGGACTAGTAATAATGACCATGTGGATAACCAATATTTCCTGTAAAGAATGTGGAACTGCTTTTGCTGGTTGACATACAACTAGGCTGTGAAGCAAGCCCCAGCTGCTGAAGTTTCAATGGATAGAGGGTATTGCCAACTCTATCACAGCCAATTTGCATCTCTGAAAGCTGTCATGACTTTCCCTTTGGCTTTAAGAAATCTTGTTGGAGACTGGGGGAACTGGTTGAGAAAAGAGAGGACCACAAGCAACAAGACAATGATGAATGTCCCTGAACTCATTCTCCTGGAATAAAAATGCTGCTATTATTGGCACCTTTGGCAGCAATGAGATGCATCACAGGGAATCCTATTAGCTCTATCAGTTACTCATGAATTTCTCTTCTACTCTGCAAGGTTACAAGTGTTTTAATTTCTGAGAGTGAACAGCTAGCAGAGATAGTCCATACAGAGAGCATAAGTTTGCAGGTTTGAAAGCTCTTATGTTTCCAGAGGAAAAACTAATAGGCATCTACTTGATTTTCATGTCAAGCATGACAGAGACAATGTCCATCAAGGTCTCTACTGTGCATTTTTTATAAAAGTAAGAACCATAAGTAAGTACCATATTTATGGTTCAGAGTTCCAAAGTATTCATATGATGTGATGTTTTCAAAATGCCACATCAGAAACTGCATGCTCTACTAAGCTTCCCAAATTGCTCTGGAAATATCAATGATCAAATCCTCAACTTGGGAGCCAGTGAGCTAAGAAGGAAAACTTTCTGCGGGAGTTTAACTCATCTGTCAAGTGACAGAACATGAACCAACATGAAACCTTTTCTGTAAATCTGCTGTTAAAATAAAGAGCAGGTGCACTGAAGTCAGAGCTCTGAGGAACAAAGATAACATCTAGCAAACAGCAGCCCATTCATGAATATCGAGGTATCTTACAGCACATCAAAGCATATCTAGATAATCCTTAACTGGGTTTTATTTCAGGCCATGCAGCACAAATGGCCACAATCCTTAACAAAAACACTTTTTAATCATGTTTATCATAGCTCCTAGACAATTTGTCGTCATTGGTTGCATCAGAGATGACATTGCTGCGTTTTTTTTAGGACAGAGCACAAACCTCAAGAAGATAACACATTCTAAGCTATTTCCAGTTTCTTTTCCTTCTCTTGGGCAGAACTTCCAACTCCCACACTGAAAGACAGTAGGAATTCAATAATTTTACATTTCAAACCATGTGGAGGAATCATATACAAAACTTGGTTAGTAGAAGAAGTTGATTAGTACTTTCATTTATTTATTTTGCAACATCCAAAAATTAGATTAAAGGAGAAAAAAAGATAATCCATTCACAAACAAATCTAGAAAGGGCAAATTTGAAGTCTAATAAAAATAAAGGGTTGGATACATAATTCGGTTCGTCTCACTGCCACGGGCAGTGAAAGAAAAGGGAAGTTGTACCATATTTGCTTTATTCTTTCATATCCTCATTGGAAGGACTCACAGGAAGCAGATACACAGAACAAGAATGATATGGACAAACAATGCTGTTAAACAAACTCGAGTTTTCTCGAGTTGATGCACAGAGTGGATGGGTGTGCATCAGGATGGAACAGTAACTCATAAGAAAAGGAAAAACAATCTGGCCTCTGCCTTCCAAAGGAGCACACATGATGAACTGAACCTGCCCATAGAACACATCAAGCTTGCAATTGCCTGGCATATACAAATGCCCCCTGGGTGAAATCTTGGCGTAACTGAAGGATCCTATGATCTCTGAATAATTTAGGCTAGAAGGGACCTCAGAAAATCTCCAGGCTGTCAGGTCAGATCAGGTGAATCTTGAAAACCTCCAAGAACAAAGTCTGCATTGCCTCTCTGAACAACCACTGCTTAACCATCCTGGTGGAGAAAACATTTCTCCTGAAGTCCCCATTTCAACACACGTCTGTTAACTCACCCTACGACTCTGCATCACTGTGAACAGCCTGGTTTCATCTCCTCCATCACTCCAACATAAGCAGTGAGGGGCAGATGTCAGGTCCCTCCAAAGCCATCTTTTCTGAGGTGAGCCAGGCCTGGTCCCTCAGCCTCTCTTCAAATGGCAGGTGCACCATGATAGCTCTTTGCTGTACCCATTCCAGTTTACTGATGTCTTTTCCATGCTCAAGAGACCAAAACAGGCCTTCATGTGTGTTGAGGGAGATAATCCTTTCCCTTGATTTACTAATTCCACTCATCTTAAAAGAGCCCAGGGTGCTGTCAGCCATCTTTGCTGCCAGAATAGTGTTGGCTCATATTTGTTTGCTTATATTGGCTTTATATTTGTTTGAATATATTTCTAATATATTCACATTCCCTTTCAACACAGTTCCCCCCACAGTCAGTCAACTGTTTTGCTTCTTTTCCAGGTGCAGGACTGCACATTTGGTCCTGTCCTAGTTTCAGCCAGGACAGAGTTAATTTTTTCACAGTAACCAGGAAGAGTATGTGGCCAGACCCTACTGCTACACAATACCATCTCATGCCATTTGCAATGGGCAGGACTAAGGAACTCTTTCTCATTTGAGGACAGGGAAAAGTGTGGTGTGGTGGGGAGGAACAAGTTGGTAGTTTGTCTTGTTTTTTTTCACTGCAAATAGTTTCTTTGTCTTATACCTTTTATTCTTAATATTGTTGCTGTTACTGTTCATTATCTTATCTCATTGCTGTTTCCAGTAAATTGTTTTTGTCTCAACATGTAATTTTCACCTTTTTGTGCTTCCACTTCACAATTCTGTCTGGGCATCAGGAAGGGAAAGGGGAAGTGGGAGGTGAGAGCAAGCAGCATCTGGCTTGGGAGAGAGTCTTGGTTGGCTGGGGGCACTGAATTGGGAGCTGCCATCCCTAAATCATGACAGGCCCTATTGCTTTCCTGTTGGCTCAGCCTACCCAGGTCTCTCCAAATGGCAACCCTGTGCATCAGCACACTGACTGGTTCCCCCAGTTTGATGTCATCTGTAAACCAGATGAATGTGCACCTGGTCTCCTCACCAGGTCTCTGATGTTAAACAGGGCATGTCCCAACACAGACCCCGTGCTTGTCACAGGCCTCCAGGTGGAACATGACCCATTAACCACTAAAACAGTCCAATCCAGCTTCACAGCACCATGGAACAGGATATTGCATTGCTTATACAAAACCAAGTGGGTTTACAACAGCAATATCTCAAACTGCTTTGTGGGCTACAGTAAGTTTCAAAAGGTCATTTTAAAAAGTACGTTCTTAACTTATTTGAAACTGAGTCTGTGAACATTAAGAGTCACCATCTGTGCAGATAATATATAATCTTCTTTATTATTTCTCCTCATGCTCCCCTCTAGGTAATATTTTCTTCTTTTATATTTAGGACATATCACCATGTCAGCAACACTCACTACAAACAAAGGAAAAGAAAGTTGGATGCATACCACCCTTGAGCACAGGTGTTTACCATACATACCTCAACAGGCTGCTTAGAAAGAGAACACAGTAAGGAAAAAATTAGGCTTTTTCCTCACTCTACAATTTGCCAAACTCATAGGCACAGGAAGTTCTAGAGGTTAAGTAAAACTGAGTTCAAAACAGATTAGATATATTATTATCCTGTTATTATACAACAGGATAAACAGTCTCTAGTGACTACAAAACAGTGATCCAAATGCAGCCTTTGGACATAGTGAAGACCTACATGTCCCCATCAGTACCTCTTACCAGCTTCTTCCAGAACACCGCGCTCAGGTCTTTTTTCAAGTCTCTCTGACAAAGAGGAAATGTTTTAAATACAGCCTCCCATTAAAAACCTCAACAAACAAACAAACAAACAAACAAAACAATAAACCAAAAAAAAACAACTTCCCATCATTTGATCTTAAGCTCTCACAGAAAAATCCAACCCTTTTGTCTCAGCTTCCACAGTACTCCAAGTTCATGTTAAACACCCCCACTAGGCTATGTTGCAATATTATGCACTGTGACATAAGAAACAAATTAATTCAGAGATACAAGTCTGGATCTGAATATGTGGACTAATTAAAAGAATGTTTGTACTTTTAGAAATCTGTATCTCCATTAACAGGCTAAGTCAGCATCTTCTATGAGATAGCATCCATTCCCCGAGGAACTGGCTAACTTGGAGAAAAAAATCTGTTATTTGTTTCAGATAATCATTTTCCAACTCTTTCTACAAAATTCCCCTTTAGTATGCTGCCTACAAAACTTCAGCAATATTCAGAGGACAGAGGTGCTGAATTCAGGGCCTACCATCATGCAGACAAATAACAATTATAACGCACTGTGGAGCACGGTGGTTGGTTGGTTTGTTTGCTAAATAATTGAAGTGAAGTAAACATGGGTTGGGATTTCTGAGAGGCACAGCAGACTTTCTGTTAGATGGCCTAAAAGAGAAATATTTTATTTTTTTCATAACTCAGGAGACAGAATTGTTTCCTGCTAATTAGGTATGAAGCAATGAAATGTTACATATGCAGCTGGGCAGCATAAAATATAATGAGAAGGAGGGGAAGGTGATGTGGTATAGGATGATGAAAGTATTTGGATATGATATTATGAGATAAAAAGTTTGGATAAGACATTTGTAGGGTTATTGTTACACTAATTATATTCAAAAGCAGGGTACATGTAATAAAAGCAGGGTTCATATAATAAAAATCAAATCCAGTGGTTTGATTTACATGGCTTATAAAAGCCCACGTATGTGGAGCTTCCCCCAAAATGGTGACTCTATCTTTTTATCTCAACACAACAAGATGATCCAAAAAGTAAGTATAAAAGGGATCTCAAAACACTGGTGGAGTTATACATTCAAACAATCTTCTCTTTGATTTTAGTAACAAAGGAACTTTTTGCTTACATAAATGAATAACTTGCTTTTAGTTATCAAATTATTTATTCTTTGATATGAGAGTTTATGCCAAGTATGACTTGGAAGAGGAACCATCTGCAAAATGAAGTTGATGTTTTAAATTTGCATAATGATCCCTGGTTAGTCCCTAAGCAAATAATAAAAGGCATATAATAAAAATAACAACAAAACCACACATCTTACAGCTATGTGTCATAGTCAAAAACTAAACCTCACAACAAATACCAGTTTCTCAGCAATGTATTCATTCCTATCATCTTCCCAGCTCTATGCAGAAGAATCAGAGCTGTTCCTGTGCCCTGAACAAATGTTTCTAGGAATTATAATTGACTGATGTCTGAAATACACTATTAATGCTATTTTTATGAGAGGTATTTGAATAAACAACTTTTCTCATAGCTGGAGTTTCTACAGGTAGGTCAGCAGGTAATCTGCCTGAGATTTCTAGAGAAGGCTGCTGGAGTTCAGCGGGAGCTGAACCCTAATGCACAGACATGCTTTACGAAGTCTCAGACTTGGTTCACAAATCTGTTATTTCTGATTCATGGGACTATGGACACATTTCAGTATGATGTCAAACACTGCCACTGCTCCAGTGATTTCAGTGGGAGGATCATAAGCAGTGACAGAACTATGACCTGGCTACAGGAGCCTAAGTGTATTTTCTGCTATCGTAAGAAGATCATTTCACTAAATTATATGGGTTTCTTAATTTCTCCACACATTATTAATTCACAGCTGACTCGCCTCCAAGACTTACCCACACCCAGGATCACAAGAAATAAACAATATGTAATTGTTGTGCCTTCTATCTGGGGATCAGCGAGTACCACATCCACACTGCCATGCCTTTATTAATCAGCCAAATGTTTTCTGCATTTTACAAAATGACATGTAGAGGTACAGTACTTTTGGTTTTTGCATTTGTTTTTCCAGAAAAGTATGACTGAGTTTAACAGAAGTGATGAGGTTCACAGAAGAATTACTGTGCAGAATACAGAACCACAATGGGAGAGGACAGGTTAAACAGAACCTTCTAACTCCCTATTTCTCCTGTTAACCCCAGCCTTAAAATGACACTTTCGGCCTTGGTCTTATCACTGGGTCATTTTCTGTCTCTTAAGGGCAAGTATGGGGTTCCTCAGGTCCATTCCTGTATGGCTGCACTATTCCCATGATAGCAACTCTGCTATGAGTTTCTTTGCAGATTTTACAGTCTTCAGATTTTCTCTGTGGGTAGATCCCTTTGTCTGTCTAAATCATTGTATTCAGGTTTGCCCTATTCAGCATTTTCCCCTATCTAATCCCAGACTACAAACAGACAAGTGTGCCACTAGTTGAACTAACTCCAAGCACCAGTGTTGGTGTTTTAGCAGTGCTGCAGCTGGGCTTCCTCATACTCTCCACTGTCCTTGGCCAGAGGGACCTGGGGACAGGTTACCAGCACCAAAGGGGCTCTCTGGCCAAACCTCAGGAGCAGATGTAAAGTGGTCTACAGGCTGGACCACTGTTTCTTGTCCTAAGTATCAGCCCCAGTCTTCCCAGAGGCATGCTGCTTTTCACCCCATCTCACAAAGGATGAGTGCCACAGCAACAGAGGGTGGCAGGCTGGGTAAGGGGCCACATGTGAATAAAGTTTGATGCTGAACCTCCCTGCTCTCTCTAGCATTTTGCATTATCACATGCTCTTTTATCACAGACTGCTGCCCTTGCACTAGGTTCAGCTGTGTTGGAATACAGGACAGATTTATGTCTGGTTACAGTGCATCTACCAGGAGATCTTTCAGTCCTTACTAAATAGAAATATTTAATTTGTCAACCAGCAGTTTCCTCTAGAGGTTAGTGACCTCTCCTATTAAAAATATGAACCCTACATCTAATTTGAAATTTTCTGGGCTCAGATTCTAGCCACTGACTCCTGTTATGCCTTCTGTTCCTGTAAAAGTGACCTTTTAGTAACCCCTTATTTTTGCATCACATATTTTCTCCTCATGAAAGCACTTAAATGTTACAAATGACCAACACACTAGTTACATTTTAAGAAGAGAACTCAAATGTTAAGTTTACCATTCTCCTTAAGTAATTGGAGGTCGTGTAAAAAATATCTTGTTGTCCCTCATTTCTACATTCTCTTAATCAGAGCCAAATGTTAGAAATATCCTTAGAAAGACAGAAATAGGCAAGACATCTCTGCTTGGCCTGGTTACACAGCATGACTCAATAGTGGCCACAGATTTGCAACACGTTCAAGCTTTTATAAAAAGGGGGAAAAAGAGCACTACTTATGCAGGCAGTGAGACAAAGTTACTCTCTGTAAATCTAGCATAGCACTGAGCACTTACGAATTATTAACTAGCATGGAAGTTAAAGAATTTATTTTTAACAAAAGGAAACAAAAAATACCCCAACTGGAATAGCAAAACTATGCAAAATCATAAACAACAGATTTTATTCTGATTTAACTTGAAGTAAGAAAAAACTTAATCATATTTGAAGAGCCATAAGATTCCAATGTTACTTGGAAGGAAGGCCTTCCTCCCTTTAATGCCTCAAGATTTCACATGTTATTGCTAACCCGCTGCATTCAAAATTCCAAAATTATTTTTGCACTGATTTTTTTTTTTTAACTAGAACTTATAAAAAATGCTTGAGAAGTTTTACTGGTTATTTGTTAAATTAACTGAAAATATGTTTCTTCACCTTAAAAGTAGCCAGATTCAGTCTTAAAATTACAACTGAGTTTCACAGCTTTGAGAGATTTGACATTTGAGCAGCTAGTTAGCAAATTCACTAGCTGAGACACTAATGCAACAGGGTATTAGCTGTTCTATCCTCAGTGGTTTCCCAACAACCTGCTAACTCAGGCCTTCTCAGAGGAGATGACTGCTGGGTGGAGAGGCAAAAGCAGAGGATGTTGTTTATCTCAGCTTCAGCAACGCCTTTGACACTGTCTCTCACAACAACCCAGCAGACCAGCGGTGTGGTTTGGTCAGATAAGTGGACAGGGAGATAAACTGACTACAAAAAAACCTGCTGAGCTTTACAGGTTGTGGTTAGCAGCATCAAGCCTAGCAAGACACAGCTGGAGTACCCCAGCAGAAGATCCTGGAGCCAAGACAATTTAGCTTCTTCATCAATGATGTGGATGCTGGGACAGTGGGTACCCTCAGCAAGTCCAGATGATACAAAACTGGGAGCAGTGTCTGATGCACTAGAGCACCTTGCTGCCATCCAGAAGGACATGGACATGCTGAAGAAATTCAGCAGAAAACCTTGTGCAGAAACCTTGCAACACAAACTTTGGGCAGCTCAACAAAATTAAATACCACATCCTGAGCAGGAATAATTCCAAACACCACTACAGGCTGGGAAGCAGCTCCCTAAAGAAGGACATGGGCATCTTGATGAACAAGCTCTGAGCCAACAATGCACCCCTGCAGCAAAGCAGGCCAACAGTGTCCAGCAGTGCATTAAGCAGAGCACCACCAGGAGGTCAAGGGAATGATCCCTCCCCTCTCCTCAGTCCTGCTGAGACACAGCTGCAGGGCTGCGTCCAGTGCTGAGATCCCCAAAAAAGAGAGACAGAGGCATGGTGAACTGAGTCAGCCAAAGGACCAGGAAGATTGAGAGGGCTTGGAGCATCTGACAA
This sequence comes from Melospiza georgiana, assembly GCF_028018845.1. NCBI lineage: Eukaryota > Metazoa > Chordata > Aves > Passeriformes > Passerellidae > Melospiza > Melospiza georgiana. The sequence goes on from NC_080433.1 coordinate 37,406,968, forward strand.
ATGAAGAGAGGCTGAGAGAGCTGGCAGTGTTCAGCTCAAGGGCATGCTATTCAGCCTAACCATTCCTGATGGGGAAAGCAAAAAAATGGAGCCAGGCTCTTTTCAGTGGTGTCCAGTTACAGGATGACAAGCAACAGGCAGAAATTCAAATACAGGAAACTCAGTTTAAACACAAGAATACTTCTCACTGAGAGAGTGATTGAACACTGGACCAGGCTGCTCAGAGAGGTTGTGTAGTCTCCACCCTTGGAGATGCTCAGAATCTGATGGTTTACAGTACTGAGCAATATGTTCTGTCTGGCTGTGATCTCAGCAGGAGGCGTTAGTTTGGATTATGTCCAAGGGTCATTGCCACCTTCAACATTCTGTGATGATGTGACTATGCATGTGAAAATAGAAACTCTTTTCATTAGAGATATAATTTTTCCCCTCTGAGCAATCACTTGCCTTTCACTGCAAACTGTTTTTTGAAACTTTCATGATCTGTAGAATTGTTCTCTTGGCCATTTTAATAAACATTTCTTTTTCCATAACTCATTCACTCTGTTAAGAGGAATTAAATCCTTCCAGTCTAAAAGAGCATAATGTGTTTTCAGGGTGAAAAAGCAGGAAGAGGAGAATAATACTGGATGAACTTCTTATGCTAACAGAAAATATAAGTGGCTATATTTAGAGAAGACAGCAAATGGACTGTCGGAAATGGATTTGTCAACACCTGTGATAAATGGAATTATTCATATGCTTGAAGTTCGGCTTGTGATTAAGAACATTGAACAAGGGTCAGAGTATCATGCAAAGAAGCCCTTGAATTCTGTTCATTAAAGGGACAAAGTTTAGAGCAACAAAATCAGCCAAACAAGCCAGACTAATATAAATGCAGACATCCCTGGCTGCCTTTTCACTGCTCATCCCTACTAATAAAGATATACCCACTAACCCTTAAAGTTACATCTTATTTACACACAGAGTTTCTATGCCACAGATACCAATTCACAATCAGTTTGGTCTACACTCAAAAAGCTCTTAGGAAATTATTTTCATTTCAAACTCCTAAACATGGACATTAGAAAAAGACACTAAGGTTCCTGGACATGTTCAGAGAGAGCCAAAAACTGAGGTCACTCTCACACATACATGTGGATTTACAGTGCACATCATCCTGAGATAGTCACTGATGTGCACCAGTCATACGACAGACAGAACAGGCTGGACATGTATGACATGCACAACACACCATAATGGAAGTATACAAGTTGTTTTCTTCATTATAGAACCTTCTTAGCAGAAACAGGGCACCAAGGTACCACAAATGTAAGATACTCTACGTTTGTAGAGCATCTTACATAGTGCTTTAAGGTCAAGAGGACTGCAGGAAGAAGGACAAGAGAGATCTAACCAGTTTCATCATTGCTGATTAATAAATTAGCTTGGCAACTTGTCCTCATTTTAATTTAGATATTTTGGAGGGAAAATAAAATTGTCATGTGGGGATAGGAAACTTTAGAATGAAGTAGTGTTGCAAGGGATTCCCACTCTGGCTGCAGTGTGGTTTGAAGTGTTGGATGTTTTAGGTTTGTTGTGTTGTTTTGGGTGTACAAGTTGCTTTTCTCATAACTCAACACACCTGAGAGCTGTGTGTTTTTATGTTGCTCAGAAAATATCACTTCTTATAAGGCCAGTGAATAAATACAACTTAACGACACTCAGAGTTATTTTTTATTATTATCTTGAACATTTGGAGAATTCTTTTCTATTATTATATTGAATAAAAGAAATATGGGAGGGAACAATTTCTCCCTTGCTTGTTTGCTCTCCTTCACACAAAAAAGACATGGCATCCCCAAGATTATTTTGAAGTTGAACATAAAAATTAAAAAATGCAGCTCAGGTTCCTTATCAAACACCAGTAAATTTTATAAAGAAAGGACTGATCAACCTTCCTCATCTACTGTAGACAAAAAAGGGCCCCAAGAGGCCTCCAGTTCCCTTTATGGTTTGGTAAAAGAAAACTGCAATTCAGATAAAAAGAGAAATTCCATAATTTGGCCTTGATAAACAGATTCTGTTGAAATAAGCAAATGAATCTCAGGAATGGGGAGATGCTCTGAATATTTAAGCTGCCCGCTGTAGTCTCTCAAACCTCATAAAGTGCACCTAAGTTTCAAGGATTTTTTTACCAATACTGGATTTAGGAAGCTCTGATTTATTACTGAAAAAATGTACTTCAAGTCCCTTTTAAATCCTAGCATGTTGTATAATAAAAATAAAAAGCAAAGCAGCAAATACAGCTAGCAGTGCCTGATTTCTGTGAGCTCCTCTGCTATTTGTATCACCCCAGCACGCAGAGCTCTCTCCAAATGGATGTTCTGGCAGAGGTCCCAGACACACATGCCACCAAGTCATAAGCAGCTCACCGTCACACCACTCTCGATAATGAGAGCTACAGCAGCAGTTCTTCAACATCTTTTCCTCTGTGCAATCCTGGGATACATTCCTTATGTCCTGTCCTGCCTTCCCAGCCAGATGGAGAACGGCTGACTGCAGGAGAAACAAGGAAGGGAGAGATGGGAAACTGCAGGCTGCCCCATGAGGGAGAGGTTGCTCTTGCAAGGAAAACCATGGGGAGGGCAGCTAGCAGAGACTGCGTAGAGGTAGCAGGAGCAGGCACCCAGACCTGGCCACAGCTGGAGGAGGGTAGGCTGGGAGCCTCCACAGCTGAAGACTGGTACTGACTGGCTACTATTCCCACAATGCTCCTTGCTGTGTTTGCCCTCCTCCTTCATCTTCCCCAAAGAGCCGAAGAGTCCCCAATTCCACCAGCCCTGCCCTAGCCACCTCCTCCTGGTGCTCCCTTTGCTCTGCTCTCTGAAGCACACAAGGCACAACCTTCCCCAACCCCACCCCAGTGTATTCCACATTCCCCAACAGACAGAGATGTGTCCTGGCTTGGCAAGCCCCTGAGCTGCATCACTGGGAAAGGAGAACAGCAAAACATTATATGGTGTGAAAAGCTGCTTGGATGAGAGGGTAGGCAGCTGGTATGTGACAGGAGGAAGATTCAGAGGGAAAAGCTGCAAAGCAAAGTTGAGTCCAGGTGAGGCACTGAGTGGTAGGCACAGCAATAGCAGGAGAGAGAAAAAAGTAGACAAAGATCTTCCTTCAAAAGAGCTGGAAAGCATTATGTAGGATTGTGACCACATTTTTCCCCAACCATCCAGGCCTGCCTTCCAGCTAAGCAAAAAGTAAGAAAGCTCATTTTTTATTGTGCACAAAGAAGCTCTGGGAAGCTTCTTTTGAGAAGAGTGGCTATTCCTCATTCTGGGGACAAGAAACAGAATTTTCTTTTGCACATTGCTCCAAGCACTGAGACAACCCAGGTGCTAGTTCCCTCCTGAAGCCTGGGAACAGCCCTAAGCATACACAAAATACTGATGAGCCAAGCAGTTAGCTAATTCCAGAAAGTAATGGGAAGGAACAGCAAAAAGATCCACCAGACTGTAGCAGCATATGTGTATGCTGGAAAGTGAAATGGATGCTGTTGGGAGGGGCCAGAAAGGATGATAGGTGAGGACGGGGGTCTTAGCCACACTCAGGTCTAATAGAAAGGACTGAGGGTCTGGAAACCAGAAAGTTGAAGCGTGAGCAGCTTGAGGTTTTTATGAGAAAAATCACAAAGAATGTGACAGCTGGGGGGAAATGGGGAGATTCTCTAAGGAAGGCACTGAAACATATGCATATACATCACTTCAGTGTCTTGCTCTCTAGGCCAACAATGTAACACATACAAATGTTCTCTGTGCTCCACGCTGGGTACCTGGGTGGGTTTGGGGGTACACTGCATCACCAAGAGGGAGGAGACACTGCTGATCAGGATCTAGCACAGCTCTCACCATCCAGCAGAACACACCACAGTCCTGACGTCAGCTTCACCATTCTGCTAAATCAATGAATTTGCACTACATACAAGGCAAAGACTAAGGAGGACAAAGGCAGTTTCTTATTGCCTTTTTTTTGGATGCAACATGAACTTCATTATACAACTTTAAATCAGCCTCTCACATGCAGGAAAGAGGTCTCTCTTCCTTACAGGCCCACTAGCTGAAGTGACTGGCAGATGAACTTGTTGGCATGTTCTGGGGTGCTGGTGGCCATTCAGAGGATAGGCAGCATGAAAAATCACCAGGCATCTCTGGGTTATGAGATTTTGGATGGTTTATCTTAGCCACCTTTGTGGTCAGCACAGCTGAATAGGAGAAAAAGCTGTGGTGTGTTCCAAGAAAAAGAGGCTTCAGAGGGAAAAGAGGATGACAAGCATGAGACAGTACAGTATGTGCCAGCAAAAGCAGGGACATCATAAGGGTAGAATTTGCTGCCTTTTCCTGATGTATTTGTGAGTCCAGCAGGGCTGTGGCAACCACAGCAAGCACCGAGTCCTGCATGAGGCACTTTTGGAGTGGTACAGCTTCAGGGATTCAGCATGCCCCTCCTTTCAAGAAAGATGTTGTGCGATTGCCTGACATTTAAAACATGTTTTATCATCAGGGCAAATACTCTTTCATAATTTCAATTATCTACCAATAAATCATTCCAATGAAAATTTGCTTTCCAAGACAGCACAGGCATTTACCATAACTGCCTGACTTCAGCAGCACAGGCAGAGAATTTTTCTAGAGGGATCTTGGGTTCTGGTGGGTTTTTTCTTGCTATTTTTACACATTTCAGCCAGTCAGAGAACTCTGCCAAATAGAATCATGGTATGTGAAAAAACTCTTAAGGTTTAAATAATTAATATCAAATACTAGAAGTCTAGTTCTCAAAGGGAACCTGAAGAAAAAAGCAAAATCACGATTGATATCTCTATTAAAACTAAGTCTGCAGTAAAATCCAACTCAGTTGTTCCTCAAAAGGGAGAAATTGCAGGTTTGGAAGAAAAAACACCTTACAATTACAGGGCTTCACTCAAGTTATCTGTTACCTGAAGTGAAGAAAGGGATGTTACTCCTGTCACCTGTAAATGCTACAGGGTGGACCCAAGCCAGTCTCTACACACAACTACCAGTGGCACCATGACAAGCAAAGGCATGCATATTGTCAACAATGTCATTTTCTCAGCATTGAAACTAAAATTTAATTTACTGTGGTTGACATAAAGTGAACACCAGCTATTGAAAAGGATATTTTCTGTATCATTAGAATGCACTGAAGAAATACCACTGGAGAAAAGGAATAGCTTTGACCCAGGAAAACTGAAGTGAGGAAACAGAAAAGGAAGGCAGCAGAAAGATCAATTTTCTGGCCCATCAGTCTAAAAGAACAAGTATTAAATCTTCAAATGGGTTGTAGATCCTGTGTCTGGTTCTGAAGGTATTCTGCAGAAATGCAGGAATTATGTACTGCTTACTTACAATGTGCTTGGCTAAAAGCACACAGCTAATGTGTCCTATGATATTGGGCCTTGAGTGAAGAAGTGTGAAATGTGTCCCAGGATACATGCCAGGAAAAGGAGCAGGAAGGTATTGCTTTGGGAAGCAGCAGGTCTTAGCTTTTTGAAGGCTGTTTCAGGGAGGCAAGATACAGGCTCAAAGCAGTGGCCTGTGCATGCTGGATAAGCTGCCAAGAGCCAGGTTTGATGCAGAGGGAAATAATGAGTATTCTGCAGAGCTATGGAAGAGCTGATTTCACTATCAGCTTTGTCTGCTTTGGACCTGCTTTCTCCTTAGACACTGTTGGAAAAGACCCTCTTTGCCCACATCAATAATTCTACCTCATAAAATAAACCTGGACTATAATAAATAAGTACTTGTTGCTGTGCACTGGCTGACTACCAGGAGTGCACTTGTACTCTTGATTGACCACTCAATTAAGCTGAGCTCAGAGTCTTCCACCAAAGACATTATTCCCTTCTCTCAGATGGCAGAAACTATTGTAATCCCAAGAAGGATTAACAGAGCTGCATCATTTTACATCATGTGGGAACCAGACTATTTACCTCAAACTACATTTAGTTTCATAGGCCTCTTATTTCAGCTTTTCCTAGGAGTTATTATTGTGACTCTGAAAAGAGAAAGAGAGCTACACTGGGTATTAGGACTTAACAAGACAGGTTTGGCAGCTGACACACATTCTGAGATAACAGAACAAGTGAAATTCAGTTCCTAAAAAAAAGCTTGAATTCTGCTGATGTGATATTTTCTTGTGTTTCACATTTACTAGTCTAGTGTTTCCTTCCCTCTTCTCTCTTTTTTTTTAAATTTAAAATAATTTGTAAAATAGTTGGCAATAATACAAAATATAAAAAATCTCTACTTGCAGCCTCCAGTGACTGACAGAGGGATTGACTTCCTCATTAAGAGCAGGATAGGGAAGGGCAAGCGTAAGGAAAATACTGCCATGGTCTCCTCTGAATACTGAGCACCACTGAACCTAGGCCCTGAGAAAAAACAATGAGAGTGGAGAGAATATGAAAATTGCACAAAAGGACTAAAGACAGAGTACACCTAAGGAAAGATCTGGAAAGGTAAGTGTATAAAATGAGAGAAAGATTGGATTGCTTAATGCAGAAAGTAATTAGAAAAATTAGGATAGAAGGAACATTCTACTTTCATAGAAGTCCGTGAGAAGAAAAAGCCAGTATGTTTAACAGAAGAACAGCAAATGGCAACAAGCTATTACCTAATCTCTGTATCTTAAAAAATGCAATTTTAATTATTTACTTATCCCTTCCTTTTTTTTTGTTTTGTTAGTAAAATCACTCTCTTTCAGAGGGAAGTGCTTGTTTGTTTAATGTAGTAAGAACAAATCTGCAATTACTGTTTGTGGGGTTTTTGCCCCGTGAAGTATAATTAAACCATATTAAACAATTTGAAAATAATACATAGAGTAAAAAATTAGAAATCTCTGTTTCACTGCTTTCCATGCTTAAAAATAAACTCAATGAATTGATGGCTTTATGTTTTCAAATTCTAAGTAGAACATTTCTCAGTTCCAGAATTCCTGGAAAACAGTAACTAAGAAAAAAAACTAGGAACAGCAAAAGCTCAACAAATTGCAACTGTACCTTAATAAAAATTTACTTAATTTTGTACTCAGCTGCAGGAAACACCTGCAATTGTAACAGAAATTTTGGTCTCTCACTCAACTATCAAACTGAAACAGGTCATCAATACTTTAATATGTTCTTAATGTGGGTTTTGCTAGGGAGGGAGGATCATCCACTAATTATTCAAAAGCTTTAAACTTTCCTATTCTACAGTAAAAAAAAATTCTCAGTCTTGAGAAAGAATAAAAATTTAAAGCTCTGTGACTCCATCGACAAATAGCCTTTAATAATTTCCCACTTACTGTAAAATATTTGCATGAATGTTAAGAAATAATTCTGAACATTTCCTTCACCTTCAGGCTCAAATGCCCAATGAGAATTAACTATATCAGAATTAATCATATTAAAGGAATATGCTGCCCTCATCTATTACTTAGACTTTTTGAAGGCTTCAGACAGTAAAAGTCAATTTACAGAAGGATCTTCATTTTTCAGGAACATATTCTTAGAAATTGCAGCTTGTTAATACACGCAGTCGAATACTAAAATGCTTTCCTGCAGTGCTGCTATGCTGGGGGTTTTTGGTATGCACTGTAGTCAGATGTTCCTTTAATACAACAGCAAACAATATAAATTTATCAACTTTTACTGTGCTGTGTGCAACTGCCCAGTGTTAAATCTTTCTAGTAAGCAATTCAGCAACTGGCTGGCAGGGAAGAAGACTGGCCAGGCTGAATAGAGTTTTGGCTGGAACTCAGAAAAAAAAAAGGAGAGTTTATGACCTTTGGAAGAAGGGGTAAGCAACTAAGGAGGATTACAAGGATGCTGTGAGGTTATGCAGGGAGAAACTTACAAGTGTCAAAGCCCACCTAGAATTTAACCTGGACAGTGCATCCTCGGTTAAGTTTGCAAACAACACCAAGTTAGACAGGAGTATTGATCTGCGGGAGGACAGGAAGGCTCTGCAGGGGGATCTGGACAGGCTGGATCAATAGACCAAGGCTGCACTTGGGTCACAACAACCCCATCCAGCACTACAGGCTGGGGGAAGAGTCACTGGGAAACTGCTCACAAGGAAAGGACCTGATTGTCCTGGCCAACAGCAGCGGAACATGAGCCAACATGTGTCTTGGTGGCCAAGAAAGCCAAGGGCATCCTAGCCTGTGTCAGCAACAGTGTGGCCAGCAGGAGCAGGGCAGTGATTGTCCCTCTGTACTCAGCACTTGTGAGGTCACCCTCAAGTATTGTATCCAGTTCTGAGCCCCTCACTGTAGGACAGACATTGAGGCACTGGAGCATCCAGAGAAGGGCAGTGAAGGTTAAGGGTCACAAGCCCTATAAGGAACAGCTAAGGGAACTGAGGTTATTTAGCCCAGAGCAAAATGGGCTTAGAGGGGAACTTATCACTCTCTACAACTGCCTGAAGGAGGTTGCAGACAGGTGTGAGTTGGTCTCTTCTCCCAAGTAACAAGAATAAGACAGAACAGCCTCATGTTGCACCAGTGGAGGTTTGGATTGGATATTAGGAAAAATTTCTTCACTGAAAGAGTGGGCAAGCATCAGAACAAGCTACCCAGGGAAAAGGTGGAATCAGCACCCCAGGAAGTACTCAAAACACATGCAGATGTGGTGCTTAGGGACATGCTTTAGTGGTGAACATGATGGTAGTGGGTCAATGGTTGGACTTGGTGATCTTAAGGGTCTTTCCTAACCTAAATGATTCCAAGATTGTATGAAAAATCTCCTAAATAAAGGTGATCGTGTAGGCAAAGAATGAGCAGCAGAGGGAAAGGGGAACATGAGGAAAATGGTAAAAGGGGAAAAAGAAGGAACATGAGCAAGCAGGATGCTCCACTGACAGTAGAAAAGATGGAAGACAAAGGATTTGTACCTAAGGAAGGAGTTACGCATGATGGGAGGCTGTCCTTAACAGCTGAAAACCTGTCATCTAACTGGATCTGTAAATAAGAATGGCATATCAAATGGATATGGAATTTGGAGGTAGGTTTTTGAACAACACTGCCCTTAAAAGATATGGCAGTGGGCAAAGGAATGTTAGTGAGTAAAAAAGAATGAGAAAGAAAACAGATTCAATACTATAGAGCGCAGATTCGATACTATAGAGTGCAGTAATTGAGAGGAAACACAGGATTATGCCTAATCCAGTACGGGAAGTGGATGTGGTTAGTGAGAAACAAGTGAAATGATTGTGTACCAATACTTAGGTCATAGAGAAGAGAAAAAAAAATGGAATTTCAATTGCTGATCCTAAATGTGAAGCAATATATTGCAGGAATAACAGAAAATGCAATCAGGATTGGAGCACAACTATGTTTGGGAAAGCTGAAAAAAAACCTAAAAATGGTGAACAAGAACTGAACATGAATAATGGCAATGAGACGAGACGGAATAACATAAATAATACAAAATCCTTTTAGAAGGAAGACACTGTGCAGTAGATTCTCAGTTCCTTTGAAACATATCTCTTCCTCTTTTCCCCCAAAGAAATTTTTACCTGACACTCAAAAGACAATTCATAGTAGGAAACGAGATTTTAAATTATGAGTTCGAAATAACAAAACAAATGGATCTAGTAGCAGCAGAGGCCCAGTTATCTCTGGATGTGAGATTCTATGTTCTTCATTAAAAACAGTTAAACAAGTAGGATAGTGGGTTTTCTTAAGGTTTGTTTTGGGAGTAGCAAAGTTTTCTGTAAAACAATTAGATTAAGAAAATAATGAGTTGTGAGACCATTATTTGGGGTTTTTTTTACACTAAACAGAGGGATAATTAAAATCCTTGTAATAAAAGTTCAGGACTTCAAAGGGGCAATTTTGATAAACTAAAATAAAATAGTTTATTAAATATTCACCTGGCCTGAGGAGGTATCAGATGGGAAGAACTATCTGAGGTCTTGAGGCATTGTTACAGAACTATAACTGAAAAAGCAAGACCAAGAACAGAAGGACTGAAAGCCAAATTTATACTATAAACTGGAAACCCATAAGCTGGAAATAGCAAAGAGAAATAGCACAGATAAAATCATATATATATATATATATATATATATATATATATTTATATATTTATATATTTATATATTTATATATTTATATATTTATATATGTATTACATGACATTATATCGCCCTGATATAATCATAAAAGACAATGACACTGCTGAAGTGGATCAGGTGTGCTTCTGCTAGACAAAGGTCACTGCAGTGCTCTTGCTGTACAAGTCAAGAGCTGAGCTCAACCACTGAGCAAAGGTTTTCATTACCCACATTAAAGGAAACTGGTCTCAAATTGGTGCAGAGCAAGCTTACCAGGGTGGTCAAAAGAACAGATAAGCTTTGCCTAGACAAGAAGAGGAACCTTGGTTAACTTTGGAAGAGGTAGACTTCTACGAGAGCTACAAGGTTTGTTTCCATAAATATTTTGCAAAGGCAGTAAAACAGCTATTTGAGCCAAACAACAGTGTTAACTTAAGAACAAGTGGATATAAACAGGCCACAATTAAATTCAGTCTGAAATTAGAAGAAAGCTTCTAGCCTGACTGCACAGAGGTTTTGGAACATAATTTTAATGACAGCAGTGAAGACAAAGAACTTAACAGGATTTTGATCACTTTGCAAATGGCATAGCAGGAGGAGGTTGCCTGGAATAGTGAGAGAACAAATGCTAGGATCAGGAAATGTTTTCCATTCCTAATTTAAATTTAAAAAAATGTTCACTGAGACTTGGCAGAAGCTATTCAGTGCTGTGTTTTAATGGCTGTCTTTGTTATTTCATGAAATGCACTTAAAAGGACTGTTAAAAGAAAAACCTTTCTGTTGAAAGACAACATGGTGTTTTTATGAAGTACAAACAACAAGTATCCTGGAATCCTAGCCAGCATACTGAAAGCCCATTAAAATAAGTTGCAGCAAATTCATTAGGAACAGTGATAACTATAAAAATGAGGATTATTGCAACAGCCCAAAATTCATGCATTCTGGAGTTATGTATTTTGGTAAAATTGATGATAGGAAAAACCATCTGTGGTTTGGACAGTGGACTGGGAGTTAACAGTTCAGTTCCTGAACCTGACATAAACTTTAGGGAAGCCATTCATTCTACTGCTTAATTTGCTAGCTGTAAAAGTAAAATAATTATCTTCTTTTCCCTTGCCCGATATATATCAAGGTCTCCACACCTGGAGATGGTGACTGTTGAGAACACCAGGGCTAGTTCTCATATTACATTTCTCATGTTACTGTGACCAGCAAATCGATCATGCAGGATGACTTTGGCTCTGCTGGTTTATTCCCACTGTGCTGGCTTCTAGCAACAGACTGAGCAATGCTTTTACAAGTAAAATCACACTACAACTTGGAATCCAACCACGACAGAAGTCAACCTTTCTACATCAACCTGAAATATCAAAGCTCTGGCTTGTAAATGAATAATAAGTAAATGGAAGACAGTGCAACTATAACCACTCCTCACAATGTCAGTCACAAAACTCTCATATTAATAACTCCAGTCTTTACATTTAAAGGTCCAGATCAGTCACACTCTTTAGATTTAAGTAAAAAATTAAACAAACATTACCTACATCTTTAATATCTTTTCATAGAATATACTCTATATTTTAAGATGTCTCTTTTAATGCTTGTTTTATACAACTTCAGTATCTCCCACCAACATAACAAAAGGAAATGGGATGAACCCCAAGGATTTCAGTGTAAGCAGAAAACCTTGCTGCATGTCTGAAGAAGTTTATGTGAAAAAACAAGGTAATCCTTGCAAATTCACATTTGCATAAAGGTTGACTTGTTTTAGTCCATATTTTGCCATGGAATTTCATAATTCTCTTGCTTATTATTATTTCTACAACCTATAAGGAAACCCATTATACCTCTTATGAATTGAACACCTACAAACTTTCATCTTCACTTAAGAATCCCAGCAGCTATGCATTAATAAGCCCTACTTAATATGATGCAGGACAGATTGTACCTATCTGGTATGCAGAGAGCAGAGTTTTATTATCTTCCTTCTGCCAAAAAATCCAGTGAAGAGATGAAGCAGCTCTTTGGATAGATCTGGAAGACTGCCCACGTTACACAACACTCACATCAGGGCACACATTGTTTTGGGTTACTGCTCAATGGCTACGTGAACGGAGCAGATTAATCCCATGCAGAAAAGAAAAGAAACAAACAATGCTTACACTGTGCAAATCAGAAAGCAGCCACTCACGGTAACACTGCTGGGGACTGTTTTATACAAGGGAGACAGACAGATAGACACTGCCTTTTTGCATGTGAAGGTGGTTTGTCATGCATTGCACACAGGCCAAAGGAAATGCTTCAGGTCTTTGTGCAAGGCTTTCTGTAAATAACACCAAACTGACAGCTTCGGCTAATCATGTGCCATTATTCTTCATCAGAAGCATTCCTGACTTTACAGATCCAATCCTAAAAGCAAAAGAAGTTCACATAGGTCTCCTGAACCTGGGAAGAATGCTGATGATTGAAGAGGAGATGAAGATTAAAGAGAAAGCGTCTTCCTGCATACAGCTCTTTATACAACTGGAATTTGCCTTTGAAGGCTGACGGTTTTATTACATGGCCACCACAGGCAGCAGCCTTGGTGAGAGCCAATACCAATCTCTCTCCTTTAAGTCAACCATGTTTGGGAAACAGAAGTGCATCAAACGCAACTCAATGGGAAAGCAGATCAAAAGTTAAATCTATCACAATCTCCAGGCACCAGATTCCAACAAGCATGTTCTCAAATTAAAGGAGGGAAAAAATCATGAAAGGCCATGCAACACCAAGATACAAACTGCAGCTCATGAAGCTTCCAAGTTCCAGCCTCCAGGAAAGGCATGGCAGATACCTACTGCTATGGACAGGTCTTCTAGCAGCTTTCCCTCAGCCATTGGGCTACAATCCTAACTGGAAACAAGTTGCTGAGACAGATGGTCTGCCTTCATATGACCATCCTTAGATCTCCTGGAATGAGTCCACAGAAGAGCCATGAAGATCACTACAGGGCTGGAATTGTATGAAGACAGGCTGCAAGAGTTGGAACTGTTCAGTCTGCAGAAAAGAAGGCTTGCTGGAGACCTTATAGCACCTTCCAGTACCTAAAGGGGCTACAAGAGAGCTGGAGAGGGACTTTTGACTAGAGCACATAGTGACAGAACAAAGGGGAAAGGCTTTACACTGGAAGAGGGCAGATTTAGGTTTAAGAAGATGTTTGCGTGCAAACACTCTTCCTAATATTTATTTATTAGGAAGAAATTCTTTCCTCAGAGGGTAGTGAGGCACTGGAACCAGTTTCCCAGAAAAGCTGTGGATGCCCCATCCCTGGAAGTGTTCAAGGCCAGATTGTACGGTGCTCTGAACAACTTGGTTTAGTGAAAGGTACCCCACGAGCCCCCATGGCAGGAGGGTTGGAATGAGATGATCTTTAAGGTCCCTTCCAACCCCATGGTTATTCTATGATTTTTATGTTTGTATTTTCTCAAAGTCTGTTCACACACACAAAAAATAGACACACAATATGCTTTTTCAGAGTCAACACATGGTTTAGTAGAAATCAGTGATAACTTCACAAAATACTGCCAACCCCGAGGGGTTTACAAACAAAATGACAAAACAAAATAAAAATCTGGAAATAGCAGAGGGAGAAGAGGAAGTTCATCTTACAAATTTTTGACTAGCTAATTTGTTTTTCAAAGTTTGTTTCCATAATTGGTAGGGGTGATATTTTTACATTATCAAGAATTCTTCGCAGGATTCAAGCTCTTTTGCCATAGGAAATTTAAGCTCTAAAACTGCTACAAATTGCATCAGTACAGTATTCAGCATGTTATACCCCCTAAGACTGGAATTTCATTGGGTTTTTTTCTCTTCTGGTGTTCCTCAATATTAGCTCACATAATGAAGATTGCAAGTGTAAACTGAACCTGCTGATGAAAAGGATGCAGAGCTCTCCCTCCTACATCAAAACTCAGGAAAGGTTTAGGAAGAAAATCAGGGCAGTGTTTTATCTACTGCAGCATTGAGACTTCTCTCCCTCTGCTTATATGGGGGTAAGCTGAAGAAGATTCTCAAAATATTTGCTTGATTTTGGGACATCTCTGGAGTGCCACAACATCCCACTCTGCTGCTAATCCCATGAACTACCACTTAATTTCACAGCCATAAGCCTAAACCATGAACATGACTTTAGGGAAGCTGCACCTGCCCTAGCTTGCGACAGGATTCTTGCTGGCACACCTACAACTGCTTGCTAAACTTCCTTTTCTAAGCTGTATGGCACCAACAGTAGGACTGGCACCAAGAATCTATGATAAAGGGCAACGTTCTTCTCTTCAGTCTGCTCCCACCATGTCAATCTGAGATCTTTTTGGCCTACCCTGGGCCTGGGAGAAGATACAGCTCAGCCTTGAATATTCTCTCTGCCTTTTCATAGTAATGAAAAAAATCAATGACCATAGGAAAAGTATTAGTCTATCAGGGCATTCTGTACCACAAACACAAAATACCTGAGAATGTCATGCCATGCCAGGCAAATTACAGACAAAAAAACAGAAGAGCCTCCTGGTTATAAAGCATCCTGTTAATCTTTGCTTTGCTCTTCCTCTTGGCAAGCAAAACAGTCCCAATGCTAGGAATTTTACATAATTAATTTCACTGCCAATTAACTCAAAATTCTACTGATTCAGATATTAGTGGGGGATGGGTGGAGGAGGAGATTAACTTCTCCCCCTTCCTAGCCTCAATTTCCCTTCTTTTCCATGACCCTCAGTCTGCTGGAGGACAAGCAGCACAGGCAGCTGGGGGAGGCAGCTACTCCCTTCTGCTGTACCTCCATTATTCCTTCTCCCCACATCTTGCTCTTCCTGCCCTTCTGAGGACCAGGAGTGGTCCCACAGATGTGGCCCTAGTGATGGTCCCTTTCCAGATGTCTCCTCCTGCTTGCTCATGGCAGCTGCTCTTCCCCAAGCACAGGTGGGCCTGGCAGTGGGGGCTGCTTACTGACACCCTCCATGGGGCACCCCACAGCCTCACTCAAAGCTCCTAACTCACACCCCAAACCCCAGAAGCCAGGGTTGTTGTAATTTCAGAAATCACACTGTGAGCCCTTCTTTTGAACCAGCAAAATAAGGGAAAGAAACGGCGAGAGGCCAAAACACGCATTGCCCAGGCATCTCCGAAAGCTGCAGCAGCTGGGCTGCTAACACACACGGCTGACATCAGCCAGGCTGGGCTTTTGCAAGCAACTCATTCTGGTTTTTCCAGACAAAATCAGTTTTAGCTTCAAAATCCAGTTATCCAGGTGGGTATCTCTGGTTTGGGGAAAGAGAGGGGGTGTTTTAAGCATGGGGAAAACGCACTGGCAGGGTGTGGGAAGGGAATGCTGCATTTGCTGGGTTGCAGTTGGCAGAGTCACACCAGCAGGACTGTGAATTTAGTGCCAGTAAAACTTTCAGGGTAATGCTCCAAAAGTAATAGCTGTAAATATTTATCTTTTATGCTTAAAAAGCCTGACTACACAGAACTGCTAGATGCTGGTGCATGCACTGGAGGGATAGGAGAAGGGGGAAAATGTCAAGGCCCAGCAAGTTGTCTGCTAAGGTCCTTCTAAGGTAAATTTTCTGTAGCCTGTTAGCAAGAAATCGTCCGTTTTAGAGAGAAGCATGCATTGGAGTGTTTTGTTTTCTCAGAGAAGTGTGGAATTTGAAGCCAGGTCCTTTGGCTTATCTGTTGTAAACCATGACTGTTTCTCAGCACCACACCACTCAGTATTTCCTAGAGAAGGGATTCTGAGAAAAAAGAAAGAGCCCCAGTTCCCTAGAAGCATTAAATTAACACAAGGGATCTGTAAACGAAACAGCAGAGGTTTGAAAGCCTTACCCTTTACTGTTTCCTGCTTTCTTGGAAAAATCTCAGTATTAAAACAGATTGGATTACATTACAGGACTAGTTGCTGCTGAAGAATTTTATTTTGGGTTATAAAACACAATGTTTGCTGTTTTTCTAATTCAATTTGCTTTTACCTTCCTTATGTCACACTGTTAGTACGGCTCCTGTGAGAAAATGCAGGTTGTTATTGCCTGCAAACTACCCCAATTATCATCTGCTCTCACTTTGTAAAGTAATGTGGGTAGAAACCATGTAGTAAGTATAACGCTGATCTAGAGAAGTATGTTACGATTTTAAATCCATTTACAGCTTTTGCTTTGGGCATATAAAAAAATGACGTTAAGAACTTGTTTCCCAACAAAATCCCCAACCTTAGAATGTTAACATATCTCTAAATTAAAACAAACAGTAATCCTAACGTTACCAACTAGTTTACATCTCTGAATTATAAAATGTGAACAAGGAATCTTGCAAATTTTATTTTCAAGGGTTTGTGCCTTTGTAGTGAAGTTTTCAGCAAGAATAACAACATCAGCAGCCTCGTGTGGACTCGGAGTAATTTCCCCACAAACGGCTGACTGTAACTGCAGCCCTGTGCCTGCAGCCCTGACAAGGAAGACTTGCATTTCATACAGTGAGAATTTCTGCCAGGTGATAGCTACGGGATCAGGCTTCCTGGATAGGATAAAAATCTAAAGCGAATTTTTATTTCACGTTTAAAAGTTTTAAGTAGGTGAAGTGAAAATTCTTGGCTCTCCAAAATGACATCAAAGATTGAGGGAGGAAAAATCCAGGAGATTCTTGGTAGCAATATATTTAGCACCTTTCTTGGAATGTAATTGTTACTGGAAACTTTGGGGGTGTATCCATATGCGTTAACCGCTCTTATACAGTAAAGTCTGGTTTCTGAACTCATAGAAGTATTACACAATATTCTAACTACCTCAAGAGGCCTGATAATAAAATCGTAGCATTTCACAATAATTCTAAAGATAAAGAGAATAATCAATTTAAGCTGGAAAAAATATTCCATTGCATATGTTACTGCAATTACAATTTCTCTGCATACTGCAGTGATGCTTCTCACATGGCAAGCATGATCAGAGCTAAAAATATAAAAGTGGCAGGCCTAGGCAAGTAATTGACTCTGCCAAATTTACATATGTGTGTAAAAATTTGATTTAGTTATGTCTTTTTCTAAGTATTCATGGGCTGTGTGAAAAATGGGGGACAAAGGGAAGCTGCAGTGAAAACAAGTGATGCAGGTCAGGATCAGATTGTTTTTCCTGTTGTCTCTTAATAATATGCATCTCTTTGGCTTCATCATCCTGATGCCACCTGTACGCTAAAACACTGAGCTTTTAATGAAGAACATTAAATGATACCATAATGCCCATAAACATTAATCCTTCTTGAGATGGCACAGGACAGCACAGATTTGAAAAACAGGGAGCTGTGTGACTGAAAATCTATATCCACTGCCCAGTCTGCTCTGGAGTGTTTATAAGCAGTTTTGTTTAAAGGTAAGAGAACAACAGGACAGTCCACAAAAATCCTATACATTCCTCTTGACAAATACTCTACCACCACTACCTTTTTTAAAAAAGGACATGCATCAACCTAAAATCAAACTGCCGAGCCATTTTTAAGCTAGACAGGAAGAAAATATAAATGACATGGACTAACTAAGGAAAATGACGCAAGAACTCTACAGATTTTTAAATTATTTATTCTGGTTCTTCTTACATACTAATGTAGTTTCTAATATCATGAGCAGAAAACACAGACAACCAAACACACAGTTACTACAATATTAAACAAATAATTCAAGTGAAAAAGTTTCAGCATTTTCAACTGAAATACTAAGATCTTTTTCAAAAAATGAAATACAAAAATTATTGCTCAGACTTGCCTGCAATTTGCAGGTGACTTAAAATGACCTGAAAAATAAATTAAGATACTATTCACCAAAATGAATTCCTATTTGAGTATTCAAATCAAACAGCAACAAGGACAATAGCTCATATTATCTTTTGAATGTAATTTTAAAACTCAGGCACAGAATTATAGTAATTTTGAGAGCAGAAGGAATAATTATGGTTCATACAGAAGTCTTTCTGTCTCCCAGCTGCACATGTATATATAAAGTTTATTATAAAGTAACTAAATACTTGCTGAAGGAGAAAAAAAAAATTTTTTGTTGTTCAATACACAGTATGCCTGTTCAGCTCTTAACACTTTCAGACTTATTTTCTTTTACTTCATCTCCTTCAGAATACATTTACCACTGACCATCAGATATTTCTAAGTGCTGCCACTGTCTGCCTTGGGATATGAGGGGTGCTCCTTATTATAACAACTAAGTCCCAACTGCATTAGAAAAAGCCATTAATGGACTAAAAATATGCCAGGCTGTCACAACCAATAAATATCCATGTCTGAATGTTTTTAAAGGAAGTTAATGTTAAATCTAGGTACTCTGAGTCGCAATTCAAATAGAAAGGAAACTGTCTGAATTCTTCCCTCTCTTCTAGAATGCAATCCCTATAAACTTCTGGGAACTTTGGATTTCAGGAAAATCAGACCAATATTACACAAGCATATTGAACTTTATGGAAATTAATTATTTTAAACTCTTTGTAAGTTTCTACATGCACTTCTTTATATAGATACATATGTGGGTAGATGTGCACACAAATCTATTTTAGACATCTGCATACATCTGATTTCTTAAAAAATCTTAAATATTGATCAGATATTTTGTGATTAACCTAAGTGCCAAGCTACCCACAACCAACAACAATAAAACTATTCTCAGAAAGCATTTTTCTTAGGCTTTTGTAATGTTTGCGGAAACAGTTCCATATTTTTAATATTTATAGCTAAAAAATATTCCACTGACAGATTTATGTAAAAACACAGACATACTAAATATTTGGTAAAACTCTTCAAAATAAATATGATTAATGAATATGGTACAGTATTAGCTATTTTATATAAACATTCAATTTTTTAGACTATTATGCTTTTCTTTTTATAAAGAGGCTGTGCTAACAAATAGATTTTTAAAACTTAACAAATATACAAAATATATTTATTTTGCAAATAATATACTTGGAGGAATATACTTCTGATTTAAATGTGGATGACATGACAAAATATTTGCTTTAAGGACAGGGAGTGACAGAATAACAAAAGCAAATTCATTCTGTCTGAAATATTAAGCAATTTAGTGGCTTCCTAGTCTAAATCCTATTTACAGTATTGAATATGAAAACAAGTCAATAAAGCTTGGCAATAAAGCCAGAGATAGTGCTGTAACTGATGGCTTTGGGTGCAAAGGAATAAATGGCTTAAATGCAGAACCTAGACAGATTCTCAGCTGATGGCCCACTTGTTTAGCTGCTTTCAGTGGGACTAAGACAATTTAAACCTGCTGAAGACCTACCCCACCATTTTCTTGTTCAAACAATTCAATATGATACCTGCTTCAGGGAGAAAGGAGGACAAGATTTCTAATAAAAGGAATACTACCACCTGATTTTGTGTTTTCTTTATTTTTTAAAAAGGCAGAGCTCAAAGTCAATAATAATATCCCATTGTAGATGTGGGACTGAAATCAATAAAACACAGTAAATTCAGTTATGGGAAACAGCTTTGAATGGTTTTAATTATATTTTCCTAGAAAGGCTTATAGAATGTTATTGATATTTGACCTGGAAAGTTCTGTTTTCTATTACAAAGTACATAATATCAATACAGCACCATATATGTCTGCATTCAAAGTCCTTAACCCTTTGCAGTCCCCCAATAAAAGGAGAAGCAGGTGGATTTTTTTTTTTTCCCTTATTCTGAGTAAAACAGATGTCATCAAACGGGTCACCTGTGACAAAGCATTAATCCTCCGTTGGAGTAAAGAAGTAATGGGGTCTGAAACACCATCACATTCTAGCATGACAAAGAAAGGAAGCAGACTGTTTGTCTAGGATGGTAGCTGTATGTTAACTGCTAAGATATCTTTTATTTTACAGCTCTCTCATTCTTTCTCTCTCCTAAAGCTGGCTCATTTGCCTGGCATCTCTGGAAGCCTCTGCCTTATTCCACTTTCCTAAGTACATACACCAGCTGATTGAATCCTTTATTAAATTAGATACTGATTTAAAAAAAAAAAAAAAAAAAAAAAAAAAAAAAAAAAAAAAAAAAAAGGAGGAGGAAAAAAGCCATATAGCATGAGCTAAGAAATCCAGTTTCTCACAACTATAACTTTCAAATCCACCTGGTCTGGGAGGGGGACAATATATGGAAAGTGATTAAGAAGCACTCTATGACAGCCACTCTAGCTAGCCACCATGGGTCCTTCCACCTTGTGCATTCACAGCCCAGCTAAGCAGCTCCAGGAGATGCATAAATGAATATCATTGCCTCCAGTGAATGTAAGAGAAAGCAGACCAGCAGTAACTTGCCCAAGGCAATGCTTTAAATCAGTGTTAGAACTGCGAATAAGATTCCCAAGTCATTCTGCTTTCCTGGTTTAGGCACCATTCAGTGAATCTCAACACAAAAAATAAAAGAAAAAAAAAGGCAGCACACAGACAAAATTTACAGTTTGGTGTAAAGGGAAAATTATTTCAAGACAGGAGCATTGTGACCAAGCAAACAACAGCCAAATAAATGCATTCGGGCTCAATCAGAGCACTCACCTAAAATGGGACTGCTGATAATCCCCAGAGAAAAGTGGGTAATTTAAAAGCCCTGGGCATTATGAGCACACCAGTTCAAGAAAAATGCAGGCACACCGTGGCGAACAGTAACCACTTCTTTACTTACAGTACATATACTCTCTATATACTTATGTTTGTATAAACACACACACATGTATATATATGTACACACTCTCACAGACACAGAACACAGCTCTCCAGGATTACTCAGTAAGGTTAGAAGTGAAAAGGAGCTGCACAGTACTTGAAAGGATGACAGAAATGAACGGAGACAGCAAGGCTCAGATGCATGCCCCAGTCAGACAGATACAGAAAATCAGAGCTATAAATGTAGGTTTGAAATATACAGGAGTCACTGGTGCAATAGGCGGAGGGAGTTGTTTCAACACCTTGGCACGCTACTCAGAGTGATCTTTAAATCCATTACAAAGGGAATATATAGTGAGAGTGAAAAGGCAACAAATGTGAATGATTAAAGGAAACAACCTCCCACCCAGTTAATGTTCTGCTGAGCTATGTCCTGCACCAACACAGCTTAAACTGATACCAAGGGGGCACCAACACACAAAGTGATTTTTCTTCCTCTTTTTCCTCTTTTCTTTTTTTCTTTTAAATACTAAAACAAGGTTTCTTAAGAGCCACAGTTAAAATGCAACTGTTAGCCCTAAGAAGGCAGGGAAGGAGTTTTTCCTTAGTGAAGTTTTATTCATAACTCAGTAATCCGGGGATTCTTTCATGTTTCTCAAGAAGCTTTAAACTAATCAGCCTGATATTTGGATGGATGGCACATCTGGGAGTGGTTTGAAAATGCCATTTACTGAAAGTGTAATCAAAAGGCTCTTAGGGTAGTTTTTTGATGCTTGAGGAGGAAGTCTTTGGAGAGACCATATACAGTGATATAAGGGCAGGGACTAAATTCATCAGTCTTAAAGAAGAAGGGAGTTGTAGTGTCCTGAGACTGTGACAATCAGTCTTTACAAGTGTGAGATTTATGACACTTGGGTAAATGCACTGGATCAAGCTAAAACATAAATCAAAATGTAGATGAGACCACAAAGAGGGTTCAGAGACAACTCAACAACAGCACGTCAGGAGATGGCTTGTGACCTGCAAGACAGGATGTAAAAGGCACAGTTAAGCCTGGGTGAGAGAGCCAAGAAGTAGGAATGCACAGAGCTACCAGATCCTTTAAAGAACACAAATCTTGCTCATTTACCACAAACAAATGGAGATCTGCATGTCAAGGAAGGGATGAATGAATTGGGGCAGCAGGATTGCAGTCTGAAGAGGGAGCTAACAGGTTCTGGAAAGTGTTGTCCACATCCCACCCTCATCTTTGCTACTGACCCAGCACCAGCAGCTCTTTCTCCATAGGAAAAACACTTTTGGTTGCTCTGCCTAATGCCCAGCTCCTGGCATCATTTTGCCAAACACCTTGGCTGCCTCTGATTTTTGTGAAGAAAATGCCCTACATTCTCCACCAAGAGAAAAGGCAGAGGTGACTTGAAAATGTTAACCCTCAAGAGTTAGAAACTAAACCATGCATTGCTCCAAACACCCCTCCAGGACATGCCAGGCAGAAAGGCAACTGGTCTTATGCACGGCCTCAGCACAGAGCAGATTTTTGAGATCCTGGTTTGGCACCTAGACAAAATTTAGTCATGGTCCAGATTGGGACCAGAGCTCCCCATTTAAATCTCTCTTCTGCAGGCACAACTGTCATGTGAACAATCATTTAAACCCCATTTTCTTTGGTAATATTTTTAGGAGGAGAACAATAAGATGGCATGTGTGACTGCAACCCATCTCACCCACCCGTGGGAAAAGAGCAAACAATGAACTTTTTTACATCATTTTTTGCTGTTGACTTAAAAGCGGAAATTCCTTTTTCAAACAATTTTTATGGATAGTCATTGTGTCCTGGACAAAGATTAAGAGCCACACAAACTACAGATTAGTTTGGAAAATTAATCTGTCATAAATCAGTTGCATCAGAAATTCTGAAAAAATAGCATAAAGCAGCAATGATACTTGTTGAAAGAGCAAACTGAAACCCTTTAAAAGAGCAACTATTCCTGAAAAGTCAATTATGCACTGTCAGTTTTAGTAACCAATTCAAGACAGAACATGACAACTAGACATTACCAGCTGCAAATCTTATCTCAGTCCCAGAAGAAGGGGAAAAGACAAAAACTTCAGATAATGTGCAATATCATACAGACAAATCAAAATAGGTTGAGTAAAGAAAGTGGCGGTTTAAGCAGCTACTGAAACCATGAGCTCAGCAGAATGACAATGTATATGTCACACTAGTTTCCTCTTTTCCAAATGCAATACAAGGTGTTGATCACAATCTTCTGAAAGCTTTAAAAAACTGTGCTGCAGTTAGCAAAGATTTGGTGGTAAGTAATGAATACCTGGGTTCACACTGGTGTTAAAACTCCTCTCCAGCAGCAAGAGGTGCTTTGCAAGAAAAATTCAAATCTTTAGAAAGCACACCCTCTGAAACATCATGCTTCAGGGCCCCTGGGTCCCAAGGACCTTCAGTATTACAGCAGTCAGCTGTATTTTCATTTTTGAGTTTTAAACACAAACTACTGTAAAAGCTTCAAAGCCTAACAATAAAGAGCTTACTCAAGATCAAAGCTTTCAAGGTTATATTTATGTACCTGACAAAAAAATACATCATTGCTAGCCTTTAAGATGCCTGACAGCTATGTTCCTTAACAAGAGCTCCTTCTCTAGTCCCAGTGCTTGATGGGAATGTGAGACATTTCTACTCTAAGATGTTACCTAGCACTAACCGGTCTAAAGTTCAGATTTCCCATGCATGTTCCTTTGGCCAGGCCACAGAGCAGACCTGCAAACTAGCACCTTCATTTTAAGATATACATAATAAAAGCCAGCGCATGCTGCAGTGACTTCTACTCACTAGGCAAGATTCTTTACAACAATTTAAATAAATTATTAGCAAATTAAAAGATTTTTCATGTCACCAACCAAAGGTCCTTCACTTTTTTCCTTTACAGATTACAATTTACCTTTTCATCCACAGTAAGAACAAAAGCAGAAAATCATATTGTGGAAAAACAAAGGGACAACAAAAAGACAGCCTTGCCTAATTCATAGAAATGTGTTTATTTACCAAAAAAAACTTTGGTAAACAGGTATTTTCTACCTGTGGTTCATATTGCTTACGGTACAAAAGAAAATAGGAACATTGTATATCAAGAACACCTTTTCCTTAATCTTCCTTTGAAATGGTTCATTTGTGCTCAGAAAAAAAAACAGCAATAAAAACAACCCAAAACTCAAATCTTCAACTTGCAGAAGAGTTATGACTGGCTTTATCTTCAAACAAGAAAGATCCTTTAAAGTTCCATTTCAAGACTTTGTAATGAAACTACACCAATTATTGAGCTTTGAAGATTAATTTTAACTCTACAAAACAGCTGCAGACAACAGGCAAACTTCAGCTTTTCCTCTGGATTTAGTCATGAAGAAAACTATCCTGAAATTAAATTCTGGTGCATTTTACAGTATAAATGTAACAGACACACACTTTCTGTATCAGGAAAAAACTCCAGCTGCTATGTCCTGTTTGTTCCAGTGCAAGACTATGCCCACCAGGGCGCTGCCTAAAGCAAAACACCCAACTTGTACAGAGGGAAAAAAGTAAGTGGTGCAAAACAATTCTAAAGAAAAGCCATTTACCTTTCTTCAGTACTGAATATCATTCACTTATTGCAGATTTCCCCATTAGAAAATACCAGGAATAGCAACAGATTCAGCTGCTTTTCTTCCCATGGTCAAAGGGTCACCAGCCAGCCTTAGTATACCACAAGGTGAGAGGACCATGGCCTGCCAGAAACATCAATTCTCTTGAACAGCCTCATTTTAGTTACTAAAATATATTCTTTTCCATAGGAAATAAACTACTTAGGTATGTATATACAATGTGAATTCAAGCTACCAAAGTAGGGTGACCCACTCAAAGCTGAGAACAGCTTTCATCACTTCCTCATAACTTGTAGACAAAAACAAGTGTAGAATTGGTTGCAGTTCTGTCAAATTGCTACATGCTCTCTGGCATTTGTCTGCAGATACTAATATTTATTTTATAAATCTGAGATGGTTGGGGAAAACTTTGTAATAGCACATTTCCCATATCTTAATCCTAAACCATACATTGTTTGGAGTGACTGTCCTCTGCCTCTACACATGGGGTAATTAATTTTGGTGTTCCAGATGTGGCATATGCATTTTGTTCACACACATATTGTATTATCACTTTGCATCAAAATAGTTATGACTGTGATGTTAAAAGACAGAATTTTTATTAGCTACCTCCAGTCAAATGAAAAAAATCAAACTGAGTAGGAAAACCTATGCCTAAGAAGGCAGCCACTGAAAACACTGAGATTAAATGCTCATTTTCCACTTATCCTTTCCTAGACTACTGTCCTGACTGGATTTCCTACCTGGGACAGGTAGGAGAAACCAAGAAAATTACTGCATATGACTATCAAGGTAAAAGACAGGCTTGAGGGTCAAGGTGTTCAAAAACTGTAAGAGCAGAGGGCCAAAGAGGAGTTTGAAACAAGGCCTCTCTGATGCCATTTTTCTGTCTGGAGACAGGATGGTAAAATGGAGTGGAAAGAGATCCTATCACACTGTTAGGATTCCTCCAGTCAAGCTTCCCTCTCATGGCTCTGTGCATATTCAGCTTGACAGAGCCTGGCAAAGGTTATCAACAGGTTCCTTGACATCACAGGTGTATTAAACAAAACAGAACAAGCATGGCTGTCCTTTCACTGTCTCTCATCCCAGTGGTTATACCACAGAAATGCTGAACAAAACCTCAGGCATCTTTTTACAGCTAAGAGCTGATGGGTTAAGAAAGTTTTCAGAGCAACTGCAAGTTTGCTATAGGGGAAGGAATATTACAAATAACATAAGAGATTCTATGGATGGGAAAAAATCATCAAAGCCTTATACATCCCTACAACTCCAAGGCAAGGCAAAAAACACTGGTAAGTTTGTAATGCTGCTTATACAAGGATAGAATAGGATAAGGATTCCATCTGGAGAAAGCCCTTTCCAATATAGTATGAGGAGTAAGCCCATCAACTGTGGTCAAGAATCAGTGGGTGTCAGCTGCAATGATGTAAGAAAAAAAGCAGTAACTGTAACAGTACATTAGAATTTGCATTTGATATATAACATCCTGGAAGAGATAAAAGATCATCTCAGCAAGCTTGAATGTCACCCTGCAAAAGAAAGATGAACACTTTTGTAGAAGGTTACTTCAGGGTCATTTGGTATTTCTTCCCACAAGGAAGAAATAATATCCAAAAACTTAAACACAGTATCCCATTTCAATGTCATTTCCTAATAACCATGTAAATAACTCACAGCAGTACCTCATGGTGAGGCAAAGCAGACAGCTCTTCATACTTTATATATTCTATGTGTCACTGACTTTTTTTTATACCTTGTGATGCCACTGGACTCAGAAGGTGGCAAGAAAGAACATGAAGTAATAATGTACTCACTCCAAATATCCTTATGAAGGCAGAACATGCAATCCTAGAGAAAGATCCAATTAATAACTTTGCTTTCAGATCGTTGAAGATGCAATACAATGACACTCATTTTACTCACAGAAATTGCATTAAGCTTTTCTCTGGTATGCATGACTGTCAAAGTTTTGACACTGGCACAAGGCCAAATGCCCCCATGAAAATACACTTTCTCTGGTGTCTGCTGTGAGATTTTGACCAGGAATAAACAAAGCAGGCTCCCACTTGAAAAAAAGAAAAATTTATTAACTAAACTACAAAAACAATTACTAAACTACACACAAAAGAAAAGAAAACACAAGGAAAATGAAAACCTCACAAAAACACTCTCCTCCTCCTCCCCCCTAAATTCCCAATACAATACATCTTCCAAAATCACCAATTCTGGGTCCAGCACCACCCCTTTAGAATGCTCAACTTTCAGTTCCTCAAGAGGCGAGGGAGTCCTTCCGTGTGTCGTGGTGGCCTCTTCCATCCTTGTTCCGGTGCTCTCACCACCGAACAGGGATCAGGGCTGCTTCCAGGGTTGTCTTTTTAAGGATGCTTTGTCCAGTTCCAGAAAAGCACAGTATCCCACCTCTGGGACATCTGTCCCCCCCATATTTTATATACCCCCTGGGGCCGAGGGGTACCCACACTGAATCTTCTTTGGCTCTGGGACATTTCTCCCCCTGGACTCAGTCTCTGTATCACACAGAAACATGGCTCTGTCCATGGCTACACAAAAGAGTCCAGCATAAAATGCCACTCCCTCTTCTCCATTCTTCCAACATCTCACTCACTCTCTCTCTCTGGTCCAGACCTTCATCACTCGTCTAGGAAGGGTTAATGTTCTGTGAAGTTTTCATTGTCCAAGAAGGATTAAAACTCCTCCAAGCGGCTGGACTCCTGGCTGCACCCCCCCATCTCCTCAGCCGGGCTGCCTGGTGCCAGCACATGTTTACTAAATTTCAAGGTAATGGCACACAAACGCAGGCTGCACTCTCTCTCTGTCTGTCTCCAAAGGGTGGGGACAGGCTGCCCATTGCTTCCCAGCATTTCTTTACTTCTTCCTTCCACCCTTGGGGGGGCCAGGCCTACCTCTCCCGGGCCGGGCCGCATGGCTTTTCCCCTGCCCCTGCCCAGCCAGCAACTGGGCCGGGGGAGAGACCCAACTCCTTCCCGCCGGTAATCCAAAGAGGCCTGCCAGGGGTAGAGCCCTGCTTTTACCCTGTGTTCTCAGAGGTGGATCCAATGCCCAGTGGTTGGGCCAGATGGCAATATTCAAATCTGAGCACTCATTGGCCCCATCCACAGCATCCCAGAAATCCTGTTTCCGGGTCAAACCATGACAATGACCAATATGCTTTGCATGCCAGAATTAAATCAACTATATGTTAAAATGTTGACTGATATATAAAATGGTTATGAACAGGAAAAGAGCAAACTGAGAAAGAAAAATCTATCTAGAATGGAGAAAAGGCTCAAAAGTTGTGGTACAGGCATGACTGGAATCAGGTAAGGAGAAAGGAGGCTCTTAAGAATTCATGTAAGGGGGCATTTATGTAAAGAGAACATTCATGTAAGGGGTATAGGATTTTATATCCTGCTCCTGTATTAGTTTACTCAATAAGCACAGGACCTAATCCATTCAGAGAGTAGCTCTTCATTTTTAACATGATGATATAAATGCTTTCTTTATGCACAAGATTAAATTAGGAGTCTGAGTAACTAAATAGTGAGAGCTCTATGAGAAGAAAAAGGGTTGTGGCAACAGCTTGTAGAGTCAACAGAAACTGAGCAATAATAAAAGCAAAAAGCTACACTTACAGCACAGAACAGGAGAAAAGGATTTTGTTTATTGGTATGTATCTGAGAGGCATACAAATGCTAGCTGGTGCCAAATCAGAAGGGTAACTAATGCCTCGAAGTACAGAATCTCTTACCACCTTCCTCTTCCCACCAAGAACAGGCATGCTTTGATGCTCCAGGATTAATTAATCAAAGTTATTAGATCCCAAATTCCAGTATTTCCCAAATTCTGGTATTTTCCAGCCGTGTGTGGAAAGAGTTCATAATTAACCCACAGGCAGTAATGCAAGACAGTGATGAAGCTGAAGACCTCCAGGCTTGTGTGGATATGTGTATCCCAGATGATGCTGCTGACATGACAACTGTCCCAGAATGAACCTATGAGTTAAAGACAACACACAAAAATAGTGTTTGTCTGTATGTACATAAATGGGAGAGTTTGCAATTTTAAGTAGGCAGCATACTATTTAGTACAAGAAGTACTAGGAATGATGATTGCACAAATAATTCATAACCCTACCAGGAGGAACCAGTTGGCATGAAAACAGTAACAAGACATAGACATTCTATATACTTCTTCAACCTAGAGCTCTGAAGATTCACAGACAAAACTTACCCAATATCTGATCATATTTAACAAAAGCATGCTGAAGTTGAAAAACCAAGATGTAGTTAGTGTACTTGGTCTTGAGGGGCACTATTACCAGAGCGAGACACTAACAAATGCAAGCAAAAAGCTATTTCTGCCTTTCCTAACACTTACAGGTAATTTAAACACAGAAGACTTACAGAGAAAGTAATGGGATTACTGTTGCCATAGTTATCAAGATTATTTTTTGGCAATCCCTAAGTAATTTCAGCACTTGTCAAAGAACTTTGGAATTGGAAGAAACAATATATTTGTGCATATAGAAGAAGAGAAGGAAACCCCAGAACAAGGCCCTTTTAATCAGACAACAAAAATACTCTGGTACAGGAGGAATTTTACCAGGTGTACTGAATAGTGAAAGCCAAAGCTGTTAAATCCTAAGTTCAAGGCAGTAAATCACAGTTCCCTTCATATCTGGCTTTGTGGGAAAAAACAAAAACAAAACAAAATAAAAACCAAACAAAACCAGGGAGAAATTCTCTTAACCAGAGCCTGGTATGCCAAGAATTTTGTAAGGGGGTGCACATACCAATGGCAAAATGAACACTGGAGTGGACATTTAAGCACACTAGGAATGTCTCTGATCAGCATTAGCCAGGAAAACACCTTGCCATGCAGCAGGCTAGAACACAACACTCAAGTGAACAGCAGAGTTACACTCCAATGCTTCATGATATTAGTCTGAATAGAAAGGCACCACACTTTTTCTCTAAAATGACTTTATGTTTATTCTTTACTCTACTGTAGGTGGAAAAATCGCAAAACAAAAGAAAATGCTAAGGGAACCCAAACAAGACACATACAACCCTGTAATATTCCCCTGGACTCCCTGTGCTTCCTTCAGTGGAAACACAGTTGGTTTCACTCCTACAGACTCTGTTTATACACACATTATAGCCCAATCCTGTGGCTAATTAAAGTAAACTTGGAGCAAGTAATCCCACTGAAGCCAATGAGCATGCTAACAAGCATACAGTCACACAAACAAATGTTTGCAGGTTGAGTCTGACAATACAAATATATTAACTCAGATCTCTAAAATTAGCTATTCCAATTAAATTTTAGCAGGGCACATGCTTCCCCTAATTGGAATATGGACAGCATGCAAGATGACTGTTGCCTTCTGGAGACTGAGGAGCTCCTTTCAGGACTTTGTCTGGAGCAAGGTTATCAGATCAATGTAGTGCCATGCCAGGAGCTGCACAACTTTATCTTATCTCAACAGAAGCATGGTAACAGCCTTCTAATAAACAATAGACAGTGGTATTAATAATTTCTTCTATATTTGACCCCTTTGTCATACTGGAAGCTGCACAATCTCTAACATACGTAACAACTTTAAAGAGATGAGTGAAGTGTGCATATCTACCCTCTGCACAGGGAAAGCAGTGTTGCACTCAGGTAAACAACATAAAGATCCATTTAGCATTGCTACGTATGAGAACGAGGATGAATGAAACACAGTGATAAACAACAGCAAGACTCTTAGTTACAGGAACAATTCTACTCCATTCAGGTGCTAGGCAGAGACATAGGTTTATCTTCAGACCCCTTACCCCAGAAGAGGTCCAAATTATTTTGCTGAAATCCATGCACAATTTCTGAGGAAACTTAGGGGAATTAAGGAGGGGATTCACAAAGGCCAGCACACACTCAGAAGCTGCCTTAATTACCCCAGGTGAAAAAGGAGAGGAACTCAACCCTATCTCTTCCTAGGACTTAAAAAAGTTCTTTCAATTACTGGAAAGGACTTAACCCAAATTTCAATATCTGAGCTCTCTCTTGGAGCTGTGCCTCCACAAAATATATACAAACACAGCTGAGGGGGCACTGCTTATATAAACCATAGATGAGCTTATCAGGGAAGTGTCTAAGACATTAAGTCACAAGGAGGTATCCTACCTGTGACACTGTGGGGTGATATCAACATGACACTATTCCATGTGAAGAGCTGCACCTCACTGGCAGGACAGCCCTATCTGCCAGGTATGCTGCAAACACCCACAGGGCTCAGCACCGTGGGTGAAATGGCCAGAGAAAGGCCTGGCCATGCACCCACCAGCAGTGATGAGAGAGGCACTGCACTGCTTGGCATGGCTGACAGGCAGCCTGGGACCTGCCCAGAGCAGCCTCTGCAGTGCCTGGGGTGCTCTGCAGTGCCTGGGCACCTGGCTGAAATCACAACCAGTAGCTTGCTGGGGAACGATTTAGGGCTCCCCGTTTAGAATCCAGGTGTGCCTGCAAGAGGAATGCCCTGAGAATCCTGAGTTAATTTCTACTGCAAACAGCTGGATAGCATTTCTAGCTATAACCTGAAGTTGCTTTTAAAACAAGCACTTTGCAGATGTACTCACCAGATCCACCAAGAGTACATTAACCAAGGGGATGATGTAAGAGTGTTCCGCCACCCTAACTGCAGCAATCGCTGGTCAAGAATATGGATATTAAACTAATCTTATGTGGGATGTAGGAGAACTGGATGACAAGGAAATAAATGACTTTTTAATTAAATGGAAGAGGAGTATGAATAAAGGACATGTCAGTTTCAAAAGCTGAGCAAACAAAGCCATTGCCTACAGTGAATAAAATCATAGTTAAATAAATACATTCTTCGCATAGAGATTCTAAAAAGTACTGGCTTTCCTTTTCATTCCAGTTTTTCTTTCTCAGTGGTTACTTTGCCAAGGATTCCTATGCCCCTGCTTAAAAGCAGTACCTGCCTGTGGAGGGAGCCTACCTGCCACCAGAGCCAGCCAGAGATCCCTGGGGCTTCACCTGTTGAAGTCCTTTTACTCATTCCTAGCACATATTTTATTAGAAAAATCAAAAACTGAAATAGGCTGTTTGTTAAAAAACTCAGCATATCATTAACTACTAATGAAACCTAAGACTTTTCAAAGCACATGCACAGGATTAAAACTGCCTTCTTTAAAGCCAAGGGGAGCTTACCCTTGACCTCAACAGGAGAAGGGTTGAGTGAGCTTGGGTTAACGATGAGTACTTTTGAAAATCTCAGGCAAAGTGATGAAACAATAAGATTAAGAAGGCTGACAGAAGAAGTGGTGCACTAGTATGGATTTATTTACCTTGATCCAGTGCATTAATGCCTATTTCCTGCACATACAAACCACCTTATATAAATCAAATTGGCTCCTTCTGTAAATGTAAATTGGAAGGAACACTGAAGCTTCACTTCAGTTTGCAGCAGTGGAGACAGTCAAAACACGTGTACCACTCCTCACCAATACATCAATATCTGAGGTTTTCTCATTCCCAAGAATGAATTACTCAGTTACAAGTTTTCTCAGGTACTCTGGAGCATGTGTTAGTGTATATCTGAGGGGCACAAGGGACATTAATTAGCATCAACAAATTTATTCACAGAAAAAGCAACAGCAGGAAGAAAAAAAGAAATTGACATTATACTGAAACAATGGCCTAATGGGAAAAAGAAGCAACAAGACTGGTTTTCCATTTACACGATTGCAAAGTAGATAAAAATTGGCTTTAAAAGTCTTGTATACAAAACAATAAATGTCCTAACAAGGTAAACAGTATCACTAAGAGGTAATGAATGATATTCGGGTGCTCTAGTTCTCCTTCACATAAACAAATATATGACTGTAAACAGATATGGAATGAAAACTTAGTTGCATATGGCAGTGCAGGGAGGGCTTCAAGATGCTCTAACCATGTGTAATTAACTGTATCCTAGAGGAACGTCCTGACCTTTGCCATACAAGTGGCATTTCCTGGTGAGAATTAAGTCACTACTGCTGATATTCTCAGCCGACAGACAAAAAGAGCGTGGAGTCTAAACTAGAAATAGCTTTCCAGATGTGGAAGCTATTTTTCTTTGAAAGTCAAGTCATGCTGCAGGGAAGACAACATAGCACCCATTCTTTCACCCAAGAGAACATTTTAGTCATCAGTGGCAAGGCCTTCATCCTGCTCTGGTCAACAGGAGCCTGGCCTCTGACTTCACTGGAGTCAAGACTTTTACTGAGAGATGCTACTTAGCATTTTTACTGACTTTGGGAAGTTATGCAGACCCCACAACCCAGATAAGGTGAATATGTTGTCTGCTTGGTTGGTTTTTAAACACCATGCACAGACTTAATTTATGAAAGACAACAGAATTTCCAGGGCAATAAAAATACAAAAACTGAACATCTTCAGATGATGCTACAAGGTAACTGTGAAGGAGCTAAAAGAGGAACTGCTCAGCTCTGAAGAAGAATATTAATGAAGAAAAAAATTCATAAAAATAAGCCTAGACAATCTAACTAGAAAGTCTTATTCTGGAACATATACTAGCATGGGCCACAAGAGCCATCAATTAGTATTGACAGGATGCCTATATTGATGACATAAGGAAAAAATAACAACTGCATCTTCTTTTTTTATGCTTACAAGTGGCTTTATCAAGCTGCAAGATCAAGTCCTTACAAGAAAACAATTACCACTATGTCTTTAGAGCTTCTTCAATGGCTGCAAACAAGACCAACTGTGGGACGTTGGCAACAACTAACAAAAGATCTCAAGGATCATAGAGGATTGCATCTATGCATGTTTTTGGAAATATAAAACATGGGAACAATTTTATCATATTGAGAAATACTGACGGAGAATTAAGGCATTTTGTCTAATAGAAAACTACAGGCAGTGAACTCTGTAAGCCATTTGGAATGGACATACTCCAAGATGAGAAACAGTACTATAAATTCTGGGAAATAGAATACTTAAAAAATCAGAGAGAAAAAACCAAAACATTTATTTGCATGCTACTGTATCCCTGATATGATGCTCATCTACATCTATAGGGATGCATGAATACAGAATTCTGGGAAGAAAGGATTCCAAGATGGCAGGTTCCATTAATGGACAAAAACACCTCATTCCTTGGCCAGAGAAGGCTGCATCTGTATCAGCAAGCAGTACAGAGCAATAGGAGAGTAGCTATACACTGATACAGATTATGCTGAGGATCTAGTGTTCAGATTACACACAGCTGGAATGTTCCACCTCTGACTGGTTCTAGTCTGGTCCTATGCAACCAGAGACCATTTTCCAGTTTAGATTTGCCTGAAAGAAATCTAATTCAAACACTCTCATTCACTTAAAAAACACATTCCTAATCTGAACTCAAAGTCACACATTTACATACAAAGTACCCTGTGTCAGCAGCTGATGTATTTGGAATAAAATACATATACTGAGCTCAGAGAGTTTGATATCAAAGTCACAAATCACAGAAAAAATCAGGTTGGGAGGGACTTTTGGAGGTCATCTAGTCCAACCTCAGAGTAAGGCCAGTTTCAAAGTCTGATCAGGTTGCTCAATGTTGTCATCTTATTGCAAAAGTTCCACACCTTCTTGGTGATTTCTCATGATCATCTCCTCACAGCACTGACTCCTTCTTCTCATACAGACAACAAACTCCAACTCTCTCCCCATCCAGCTAAGCCACTCTTTTGTAGCACTCATCATTACTGGACACAGCTGTGGCCTATTAAGGGCAGGCCTGTTCCTAATCTCTGATAATTAGTACAGCTGCAACTCCTCAGGAGATTGCCTTCTGCACTATCTTTATGTTCTTACATTCTATCCCCCAAAAGCTCAAGGTCTTGTAGTGTTGAGTGTTAGATGTCTCTGAGGATGGAGATTCCAAATCCTCTTTGGGCAATCCTACTTGGTCTGCAAACTCTCATGGCCAGTGCTTAACTGTCATGTGAATTTTTAAAATTTGATTCAATCACACTTTCCCTCACTACAACTTGTGGCTGCCACTTCTTTCCCTTTTGCAACACACCCACAGGAAGAGTCTGACTCCATGTTTCCTGAATCAACTTGGCCTTCTATCCTCCAAGAACAAATTCAGTTGTTTCAGCCTTTCCCTCTAGCTTACATTGAACTAAGCACTTCAGTAGTGCTCCACAGGACTCTAGTTTATCAATCTTTCCCTTGTACTGGTGGCATGAAGCTAGACAGAGTATTTTCAATACAACCTTCTCATACCAAGTATAGGGGAATAATCACTTCCCTCAGCCTGCTTGCTGGCTTTGCTCTGGCTGACAGAGGCTCATGTGTGGTTAGTCTTCATCATCATATCTGCTGTCTGTCAAGACAACCAGCGTTTTTTATCTACATTTGCAACTGGCCAGTCAGTGCTCATCTTGTGTTATTCTGTGAGAATTTTGTAGCCCAGGTGCAGGACTTCACACTTCCTTCTCCTGAACATCATGAGGCTCTTGCTGGCCCATTCATCCAGCTTGCTGGAGTCCCTCTGAGAGGCAGTCCCACTCTCCTGTATCCAATTATCCCCAAGGTATGGAGTTATCCTGTTTTCCAGCTTCAGGCACCATTCAGAAGGTCATGAAACACTAAGTGACAAGTTAGCAAACAAAACTAATTCACCTACAAACACTCCGAAGATATAGTCACTCCCATCACCCTCTGAGATCCCATCAGATCTCTGACAACAAGAGGCCCCACTGTCAGCCCTGAGAAACATAATTCCTGATTAGCCACCAGTTAGACGGACATTGAAGCTGCAACCACGACCCTCTTAGACCAGTGGTCCAACCTTTCAACCACTCTGCAGGGCACCCATTCAGTCCATACTTTCCCAGCTAGCCACAAGAATGCTACAAGAGTGTGCTGAAAGCCTTGCTGAAATCAATTAAATGAAATCTGCTGCTGTTATTCACAGAGGCAGCTGTTTTACGATAGAAGGCAAGAATCAAGTTGCTTAAGCTTGTTTTACCTGTGGTGTACCCAAGGTGGCTGTTCCCTGTTACTTTACTGCATTTTGTGCATTTGCCCTACCACAGCCTATCAAACATGACAGAAAACAGCCTCTCAAAGACACTGTCTGGCTCCCTCAGATATATCCCATCCAGCTCCATGGATTTGTGGAGAACACTGCTTGGATTCAATTCCTTCATATGAGATCACCGAGCCCTACAGTCATCTTTAATCTGCTGAAGTATTATAACAATATGAGAGAGTCGCAAAGTCTGATGATTGGCCAGGTCTTGGCAACCTTTGTGATCCAGTCCTTTGGGAAGCAGCAAACTTCGGAACACATCAAGTCTGGTCAGCACATGGATATCATGGATATCTGCACTTCCTCCACCAGGGAGTCTTCAATACCAGTTACCCATTGCTTCCTCTTAGTGGCACTGGTTAAGAGCAGTTGATTGAGTGCAGCTGGTCTAAACACCTCTCATGCCAGAACTCACTCCTCCTTTCTTGTTTCCAGGTCTATAGGTTTTATTAAACCTATATTATTATTATTAGCCTCACATATTTGTGTTACTGAGTACAATACCAAGTATGGGTATATCTTTCCATTAACTTACCTGAAAGAAACTGCTTGAGGCTGGAAATAAGACTTCCTAACAGCGATGCCTAAGATTCAGGCTTCTCAAAGTGAAAAGGTTAGATATAAGCAGCATAAAGCCAGCTACTTATGAACATGACAAAAAAAAGAAAGCAAGCAGATGCTACTTGAATGGAAAGAAAAAGAAGGAGAAAAAAAAATCTATACACATATTAAACCAAAAATACATACACAGAATGCTCCATAGTACCAGAGATGTCAATGACTTGTCCATGTCGTGATGCATACGGTTCATATTGAGTGTGTGCACAAACCTTTACTGCCAGACTTCGCAGATCTCGCTGCGGTCAGGAACACAGCCAAAGCCATAAATGTAACACCCGATTTTCAGGGGAGATGGGAATGTGGAAAAGAGTTAGGGAAATTCTCCTATGAGGATGCCTTTGAACAGCTCCAGATAACCAGAGAACATTTCCTGCAGCCTCCAGGCATTAGGATGTGGCACAAGGGCATTCATTCATCTCCAGGTCAACCAAGTGAGGCCAAGGCTGCTAAGCCCATCCCTTTCCTTCAGACATACATGGGAGGAAACTCCCCCTTCTGCCACTAGACTATACAAGAGAGGGGAGGGAAAGAGAAGGAAAAAAACTACAGTCTTCTGTCCACCATTTTAGAGAGAGAAAAGGGATTCCTCAGCTGCTGCTTTTCCTATCTGACATGTAAATGGAAAAGGCAAGAGATCAGGCTCTTTCCCTACTGCATTAGATGGGAGAAGGAAGATTAAGGAGGAAGCGGGACAGGAAGAAGGCAGGAAGCAGCCAACAAAAGGTAAGAAGAGATACTAAAATTATGTACTAATGCTTTCACATTTGAATCCAAATTCTTAGAAATCCACAACCCAGCTGCGGAAAAAGGACTTTGGGAAAGCTGGGAGGGGATGGAGGGATGTTTGGCTTTTTTGGGATATGTACATGTTTTGTTTTGCTTTGTGTCTGCATGCTTCATCCAAAGGGTTACACAACGTGAAGCTTTCTACAGCTATATGACAACACACACTCCCGACACATCCAGGGAAAAACCTCAACCAGACTACAATTTGTTCAAATGAACACCCAAGTCTAGCAGGACGCTAATGTTTACCAGGTACCACAACAAAATTATGCATTAGAAAATATTCCCTGCCTAGTTGTGAGAGTACAGCTTTCCCATGGCAATTCTAATGCCCTAAATTCGCTAGCATTTGCCAGATAGAAGCAGCTGCTCCAGGATTCCTTTGGCAAACACCATATCTCAGTTTTTTGTTCTCAGTATGCTGCAATTTCCTGTGGAATGAAGAAGTCATCTATACTACAAAGAGGTGCAGTACTAACACTTTTAGAAGTAAATTATTTTACAACACATGTATTATGGAGAGAAATATAATACTTGGGCTGAGAAATTCCCAAGCGGAGAGAGATTAGAAAAACAATCCGATAAACAAACACCATCAAAACTTGTATTTTTTTTATTCAGTGCAAAATATATTGGGTAACTGTTGCTGTTTGCTGTTCCTAGAAAGAGGGGAATTCTGTTGCCAACAGCTGTAGTTATTCATAGGAATTCTAAGACTATATTGAAGATTTATGCTCCTGACAAAGGCATAAAGCTATCCAAACTAGGGCAGAAAAACCAGAACAGTCATTTCCCAATGAAACAGACACACATTACTTTTGTTAACTCTTACTATGGCAGAAGTTTTGACCTTCAAAACCAGAAACTCATGCTGTGGTTGATGTTTATAATTATTAAGTCTTGCAATGCCACTCTGCACAGGGTGAACTGGCTTATCACTGTTATACAAGCCAGAAAGATACCCTATCACCTTTAAATCAATTCAAGTCATAAATACTTACCTCCAAAAGCACGACTTTAAATTCCCTTCTTGAGATTTTGGAGTTTTACAACCATGCTTTCCGCAGCTTATGAAAAAGGAATGAGGGTCCCCTTATGAGAAAGGGGACCCTAGGCAAAAGGCTGTCCTTGCATGAAGTAAACAAGCAAGGGGAAGAAATTTGGGTCTCTTTGCGTCAGTTACACAGATGCAAGTGGCCCTCTCTGCCTGCACATCACCCTCCTGATTCTCATGGAAAAACTATTCCTTGTGCTCTGCAGGATTAAGGTCTTCTGTGCTCAATGGAACTACATCAGATGACAGAATACAGAACTATTATTTTTAAGTCAACTGACATTCAGCAAGAAAACTCAGGATATCAGAGGTTTTAAAGTTCATTTATTTGCAAGCAGCCAAACAGCATAGTCTGGGTTGAATCCTGGGCCAATTTACAGTTCTACTCTATGCTGTTCCATGAACATCACACCGAGTTACACAACTTGGAAATCAATAAATCCACTGCCTTGAAAGAATTTGCTCAAAGATTCACAATAAGTCAGTGGCAGCATCTTGCCTAGATCTCAGACTTTGGCTTCCATTTTGCAGTTGCTTGGTCCACCAGATCATATTTATACAGTATCAACAAAAATATTTTTCTTTCTGAAATTGCTGTTTGTTTGATTTGTTGGTTTGGGCTTGTTTTTTACTAGGAAAAGAAAATAAACTAAAAGTTTCTAAATAATTATGGTTGTGATTTTCTTTAACCAACTATACTTCTCAGCTGTAGGAAGGACAGAAAGCCTGATCTCTTTGAATAAAATGCAAAATAATTCAAAGGCCTACATAAAAAAATCACTGTGTACATCCCAGTTTTCAGGTTCAGACAGATATAATCTAATAATCTAAAATCTAATGTCTATTTAATTACTAACTTTAAAAATCCTACATGTAACCTCAGAGAAGCAAAAGATGAAAATAAAACCTTCCATCAAGGATCAATTTACTACCACTCCTTAGTCCTGCAAAATGGTCTGTAAAAACAGAGGATATTTTCCTTAACAGAATCTTAAGTGACCATAAGCAAGTGAACAGAAAGTATTCCATTTCCATAGTATTTATGATCAAAAGGAAAAAAAAAATTAAAATCTGGGCACTTAAAACCAACTTCCATTTTAAAAGTTTTAGGGTCTAAAAGAAGAATAGTATATATGTGGCAAGCTTCTTTCTGTCACCACAAATGGCTTCTTTAACACAAATTACCATTGACAAATAATCAGTTAGAAGAGGAGTTTCCAAAAAGGCAGAAGTTAAGTTATCTAGCATGGCACTAGAGAACACACTTCATTTTAAACGTGCTTATAGTTTTATTAGAGCCAATGGTTTTTTCCATGCTTAAGGCTAAGCATATGTTCGTGTACTCGGCCAAGACAAAAGCTTCCAAGTCTGTTGTTAGAATGCAAAGCGAAGCTTTTTATCCCAAACCACATTTTCTTGCATGTAATCAGCCCTGATGCTGCCACCATAGTTTCCAATTCATTCCAGGGTGCACTCAGCATTTATGAGGGCACAGATGGTGCTCTCTTTCCTGAGTTTCTAAAGAACATGCCTAAATATTAAAACAAACTTGGCTTTCTGCCTCCTATCCTGTTCTTGCTCTCAGTATTGCCACCATAAAAGTAACAGTAACCTTTGATCTAACCTGGAAGCCTTTTCTAATTAATACAATTTGGCAATAGGACTATCAAGTACTGTCAGCCCACTCAAAACCAGAGAACCTGATATGCAGAAATCCAGCACACTAGTCACACTAGTGATCAAGAGCAGGAACAAGCAATCCACAAAACAATCAAAAGGACAAAAATTGGTAACAATTTTTTCAGTAACAAACTACATGATACCCTAACGGTATTTAATGGCTGTGTATGTCTGGAACATACACAAGGTTATTCAGCAGCTTAAGCAGCAATTATCAAATAAAGAGGCTGATTTGTAAGGCAAATAAAGAGCACTAGCATGACAGTATTTAAGTGAGCAAGGCCTTTTCCAGCACACTCAATGCCATAGTTTGCATTATGCTGAGAACTTTTAGGCAGCATAGGACGTTGATTCCTAAATTTTGAAAATTATCTACTTGTTTCCAAGCACGCACACACCAACGTACACAGAGACCAACAGAAAGACCAGCTGTCAGAATATTCCATTAAAAATGTCCTAAGGTAAGATAATCTCAGATTTGTCCAGCAGATCTTGACAAAATGTTCTTGAACATGCAGCTAACTGGACGCAGGTGAACGTGATGGTCAACAGGTCTTAGCCACCCTTCTTCACAGGCTCTCAGTCTCACGCAAAGCACACTGACACTGGAAAAATCACAGGTCATGTGCATCAAAATAGGTATGACCACACTCAAATGGGGGTACAGCATGAGGGAAGGGCTTGGAGAAACATTAATCAGACTGCTTGGAAAAAATGTTCCCGAGTGAGGACTATTTCACTACCTTGCTGGTAACATGAGGTTAGCAGCCAGTGCATGCTGCCAGAATCTGGGACAAGAAATGTGCATTTAAAGCAATTGTCTTGACTTCAAAACAGCTCAGCAATTGCATGCATAAACTGGTGAAGAAATCAAATCTGAACAAACATCTAGTCTAGAAAACTAGTTTTAGAAGTACATTTAAATGCCAAAAAGCCATAGATTGTACAAAATAATCTGTTAGCACCTAAATTTCTTTTAAAAATAAGCAACAGCTAGTAATTTTGCAAGTAATGATCCTAGATATTTGCACTCCACAAAATATAATAAACTAAATAAATCTAAATTAGCATATTCTACTAAATAAAAATTCCATTAAAATCATAATAAAAGTGAACAAATAAAAACTCTGTAAATATAAACGATTCATGAACAAACCACTGTAAAACATACATAAATGAAACAGTATTTGATATGGATGGCAAAGACACTGTTCTGCAGCTAGTCAAAATTACTTTTTATAGTCCATTCCCTTTGAGGCAATGGATTATGAGTCCTCCTATATCCTAGCCTCTCCCAAGGTAACCTTTCCTGCTGTCTCCTTGTGTCCTGAAACTCAGCCCCATTCACGTCTCAAACTTTGCAATATTTCCTGGTGTTTGTGTAGCTTCCAGGACATTAAGGCTGTTCCCTTTTCTTGGTATCATGAGTTTACATGACACATAACTTGAAATTACTGGTATATTCAATACTTTTGAAATTATGGCTTGAAAACAAGCTTCAAAATAGCAGCAACAGCAACCCTGGCCTTACCTGAAGGATCTTGTATTGTCATTTCCTTACGCTTCCGCATCAGCTTGTCCTTAACCCACGGGAACTCCTGCAAGGAATCCAAGAACACATCAAAAGCTTTGGGTCCTCTGGTGGGGAGAATATCAAGGAGCATCATGGTTTTCCTCTGACTAGTGGTTTGGGCTTTTATTTCTTGAACATGACTGTCTGTGAGAATCCCTTCTTGGTAGAGATACTGAATAACGAGTCCATCCACCAGCACCTCTGTGCAGAGCTCCAGGCGCAGGGAGCGTAAAAGCTGCTTGTCTCTGGCATCCATCTGGCAACCTAGAGTGTGCAAAAAGGAGTAAGGAAATGTGTGAAGAATAAAATACTTCAACCTTTAACATCCAGAAGTGATATCTGAACATCCAAAAGTGATGTCTGACACCTGTCAACCTTCACAGAAAACTCCAAACTCAGAATCACCAACCTGGCAAAACTACTAATGATCCCCATCATCTTCTTTCCACTCAGATTTCACTGTCACACAAGGTAAAATGATCCAGTTTCTGGGAAATTAGACTAGGCAGGAATAGAACATTTGGCATTGCAAAGACCAGTCCTTTGCTGGAGTGAAACCCATGCCAAATAATGCTGCTAGTTTAGGTCCATACTAAAGGCAGCTAGGGCACTTGCCAGTCCTTAAGAGACAGTAACTGCCCCAAAATTAAAGAGATATCACACCTGACCACTGATACAATTACAAAAGCAGCAGCAGTACAGAAGCAGCAGGGACAGAAGCAGCAGGTAGCTTTGGCCTCCAAGATGCAATTCAAGTCTAAGAGGGGTAGAAACATACCTTAAATATCAGGTCGTTCTCACCCCTGAATCATCCTGGAAGACAGCTCTGGAACTCAGCTGTTCTGATGAGAAGAAACTTTCTTTGAATTTCCTCCTCAAATGCCCCTTCT
Organism: Melospiza georgiana; assembly: GCF_028018845.1. Classification (NCBI taxonomy): domain Eukaryota; kingdom Metazoa; phylum Chordata; class Aves; order Passeriformes; family Passerellidae; genus Melospiza; species Melospiza georgiana. Next base: position 37,449,109 of record NC_080433.1, read on the forward strand.
ATTTATAGGCATTTCTTCTGCCAAAACTGTTCCTTAGCTTAAATAGCTCTTCTCCCTCTCTTCTAATGTGTTCACAGGAAGGCATCAGATGCCCTCTGCCAGCTTCCATGTCACTTGACTAACACTCTGACTAGACAAAAACTGAAAAAGATGCATTTTATAGCCACTCTACAAAAGAATAACCAGGGTCCAGGAAGACCAAGCAGCTCATCCAAGATCAAGTCAGCAGTCCATGCCAGACCTTCAAACCAAATCAAAGTATTTCACCCAGTCCTTAATGACAAACATATCCCTGGGCCCATTAATGGCATTTGAAAAAGAAAATGACAGGACAACACAATTAAATACCTTCTCATTACAATAATGAAGTAAAAAAATAGCAGCAAGTGTTGAGTGTGATTACCAAGAGGGTTTCTAACAATTAAACTAGACACTGCTGTTTGAACCACTAGACCTTGCAGAAATTCTATTTCGTTCAGCTAGAGGATACAAGCAAGGAGAGACAGAATTTTCAAAGCTTTTGCATGAAACCTGATGAGGTCTTTTTACCATCAGAGGTGCCTGCTGACTCCCAGGGCCCCATCAAAATTGTGTGGTTGGCCTGGTTGTTAAAATCCAGGAGGGAGACCAACAGAACATACTGGCATGTAAATGGCACCTTGGACAGAACGCAAGAGCACAGAGTCATGAGAGAGAGACTGGAAAACCTTGTCTGTGACATCCTCTGACAAAGCCACTTTCCAAAAATGCTTCCATCAAGTGTCAAAAGCACTGCTGGAAAGCATCTTCCTGGAGGACTCTATCTTTCCTGGGCTAGTCAGTGCATTTCTCATCTACTGAAGTGAATTTCAAGGTGCTTACCTTCTGTCTAGGGATCGTGTGGGAATCAAACACTGCTATGCCAGCCCATGTCCCTAAGAAATGCTAGTTTGCCAAGCACAGTTCAAACATCAAACTCCATCATGGACTGAGGCAGTGCAAGCAAGAAGACAGACAAGGAGCAGGCAGGAAAGAGAACTGGATTTTCCCACTTGATGTTAGGATGCTAATTTTGGACAGGTGAAGCTGAAGATTCTGATCTCCAACACATAGAACTACAGAAAGCAATCTCTGGACTAGAGCAAAATTCAGGCAGTAAATCCTACTAGTTCTTCCTTCTAGGAGAACACCCTTGAGCTCATGAAGCACTTGCAGAGTTCAAGAAATGCATCCAGCAGCACCTCTGAGGGTGTCATCTAAACCCAGGCAGAAAACTGCTTCAGATACTACAGAATTTTTGTGTTTCACATTCTGAATGGGCCCCAAGAGTCCCCATTCAGGAGCCTCCTCACATGCTGGATGACTGTACAGAACTTGTCAAGTTCATCTTCTTCCCAACCAAAGCAGCCAACACTTTTCAAAAATAAAGCTCTTACAAACCAAAGGTTTGCACCTTTGTGCATTGAGAAATGCCTGTCAAGCCAGGAATCAGAAGGGAGAATTTCTGCTGTAAAAGCCCTTTGCCTTGCTGACTGCAGAGTGCACACAACTGAGGGTTTAAAGTCCTGGCACTGGCCTGGTAAATTTCCAGGGTGGAGCATACTGACTTCTAAGGTCTTTATAAAGATAAAGTATTTCTTTGTATGTGTTTACTGTGAGAATCAAATGTCTGAGTTAGGAACTAAGCAGCTAGATATGGAAATGTATCAGGATTTTGATGTGTAACAGCGTTGGGACAGAGTGCAACAGCTTTAGTGCAACACAGAATTATCAAATTCATTTTAATCACAGCCTGTACCTACGGGTTCAAAGTAAAGCTCTGAATTAAATTTAGTCGAGTAATTTTACAGAAAATGAAAAATATGAGATGTCCATTTACCCAAAATATGACTCAAGCATTCCCCAGATATGTCTGAAAATTGACCTTTTCCAAATTTTAAGAAATATAGCCCACGACCTGCTGAATGAGCACAGTCCTTGACTCATCCCCACACCAACACAAGCTGGTTTGCATTTTTCTGGATCTGACAGAGTAACTGTCCATAAATGGGGACACAACTTTTGATAAGAACCCCTTCTGACACTAAAAAGGCACATTCACTCAGTTACTCAGTTTTCTTGCTAGAAACATTGCACCGTTTTCTGGAACACCCACTGCACTCATCTGCCTAACCCACGTATTATTCTGGCAACTCACAGCAAGCCTATGGGTTAAAAGTCCTACACATCCCCCCACCCTGCCGGGGAGAGGGGAAAAAAAAAAAAAAAAAAAAAAAAGAAGCAGCAAGTTTTGCTTTTGCTTTTAACGTTTTCCCTGCCGAGGATAGGCAGCTGCACCTCCGGTAACAGCCAGGGCCAGCGGCCCGCACGGCGCCCGAGCCCCCTCAGGCAGCAGCAGCCCCCGGCTCACCTCCCGTCCCGGCCTCCCGCCGGGCAGGGCTGCGCCAGTGGAGGCGGCCCCGCCGCCCCGGCCCGGCCTCCCCGCCGAAGCCCGGCCCCTGCCCCGGCCCCCGACGGGCTCCGCGGCACCGCTCTGCCCCTTTCCCCTCGACGGTGCCTGGGGCGGGACGGGACGGAACGAACGGAGTGGAGCCGTCGGCAGCGCCCGGGGGAGCGAGCAGTGTGCGGGGAGCGCCCGCCGCCCCCGCCCCGTACTTACACGAGGGGAGCGGGAAGCTACCCAGGACGCGCCGGCGCCCGCGGAGCTTGCGCGGGGAGCACCATCTTTGTTGAAGGCAGGAGGGCTCGGCCGGAAGCCGCCGCCGCTACCGCCCTGCTGCGGGCCGGCCGAGGAGGGGCGGCCGCCAGCGCGGGAGGGGCCCGCGGCCGCCATGTCAGCTGCGGGCAGCCGGGCCCGGGCGGCAGCAGCCGTGGCTGGGGAGGGGGCCGCGGGAAGGGACCCGGCGGTGCCGCCGCTGCTCGGTGCCGCCGCCGCTGCTCGGTGCCGCCGCCGCTGCTCGGTGCCGCCGCCGCTGCTCGGTGCCGCCGCCGGGGCGGGGGCGGGAGGTGTCTCTGGCAAGGAGGCGCCTTTCCTGGAGTTCGGAGGACCTGCTGCGCTCTCAGGAATCGGGGCGGTGGGGGTGTTTAGTGAGGGGAGGGGTTGTGTCTAAAATTAAATTAGAAATTACGAAATTGGAGTTTTAATGACATTAGAAACAGCTGATCTCATTACTCTCTAGGCACACTGGTTCCTATTTTTGAGTATGCGAGATAAGCTGAACTTCATCGTGGTGCTGGCATCCTCATATCAAACACAGAGCAGTATTATATCGTATACTGTACACATTTGGCTTCATTACTTTCATCTGGACAGCCTAAAAATGAAGAAACTTTAATCGATGAAAATAATTTGTTCAAGTAAGAGCTGGCCTGTGTCTACCACATTGCTATGCACGCTCTTGTCGTTTTATTCCTCTGTTAGTGAATACTGTATCATTCACTTAATTTTATACGGATGCCTGGAACTGAAATACAGTAGGAAAGAGAAGACAGTGATTCACAGCGCTGTAAAAATGAGGCCGTGTCACTTTCACTCACACATCATGAAATAACTTTTTTCCATCTTTGCATAGGTGTCAGGTGCCACACGGGATTGAGTGGTGTCAGCCCTTTTTCTTTCATGTCGGGACCGCAATAGCGATGAAAGGGAAAAAAAAAAAGATCTTCCAGTGCTGGAACGTACTACCTTTGAAGCTGCAAGCAGGCACAGCAAGCTGGCTGTGGTCTGCACAGCGTGCTAATACCTACCCTCTGGAAAAGCAGGAAAGGTGGTTGCTGCACTGCTGCTAGAAACGTCATCACCTTGTGAATCCCATTTGTACACTCTGTTTAGACTAATCGTACAAATTTAAGGGTATTTGAAATACTTAAGGGTATTTGGAAGCTGGTGGTGGAAACCTTTACGTGCCTTTCCTAGATACTGTACCCAAGAAATACTTGCCATGGAAAAATGTAACCAAGAGCAGAGTTCACATTCTGCCTATACTTAACATGATATTTATCTACAAGATTTTGCATAAAGATAGGCAGCCACACTCAGGAATCTTAAATCCTTTTCCTTTGATTTTCCTGTGGCTGACAGTTGAGAATTTATGTGGACACAGAATGTAAATCAGCCTTAAAGGCAAAGTTTGTATGCTGGTTTTAAGAAATGTTTTTAAAAAATGGATACACATATCATGTGGCCAGCTTCTGCTGAGATGCTACTTATTTGGCAGTTTTAAAGCAGTGTTTTGGTTTGATGACATAACACTTTTATCTGCAATTATTTGCAGGTAATAAATTGGATACAGGGGTTTAAATTGCTTGTCAATAATTGATAAATAATATCTTATTACATCTGATAAACAAGGTAAATTTTTTTTTTTTTTGTCTCAGGCACATGTTAGTCTTCTAGGAATGCAGACATAAAAATATCTAAATGCTCCTCTGGGTTGTTTCAGAGCAATGCTTTAACATATTTGACAACAGTGGAAGCCACTCAAGTAACTCATCATCGGTAACTCCAAGACAAGAAGTATGCTGCTGTTGTAGCCAAAGTACAGCTGAGGTGGTTTGAAATTTTCTTGCCATGACGTTTGTAATAGTAGTTGTGAGGAGATGCATTTGTAAACAGTCCAGAGCAGCTCTGGGGAGCAGAGACACCACGACTGTCTGCATAATCATTCCTCAGCACAGCAGTGCACAGCTACTGAGAGCTTCTTGTCCCAGCTTCTCGTACTTCTGATTGTCACTGCTGCCTTTTTTTTTTATTTCTTTCAGTCATGATCTAAGGAACTGTATTATATCTGGAATTGGAGTGACCAAACTTGGAGACTTCAGAGAATCTCAGCATTGCAATCCTGACAGCTGCTTTTAATTGCAGATAATGTGGCTGCATTTTAAAATAGAAAATTAGAACAAGCAGTTACATCACTTCGTTTACTGTATCTTTTTGCCAGATGAGGCAATTTGGGTTTTTTTAATTTTATACTATCCAAGAATGTCTTAGAAAGTTAGCAAAACATATGGATATGCACAGAGCGACTCCAGATTCCACCCAAGGAAATTAGAGCAGCTACACAGTCAGCATTTAGTCACGTGTTTGCTTGCAGTCTGAACAGAGATAGAAAGAAGGAAAGCAGTGAAGGGAAACAGATAGGCCTAGGAAGGAAGAGGACAGCACCAGAGGTCCAAATCTCATAAAGGGAAAATCTGGCGTTTCCTTTTCCTTTCACTAGTTAATAACTAGTGCTGCAAATTTATTTAGTGGAAACTGAATACGGTACTGGTGTATTGAGTTCATCTTTAGCAACGCAGCCAGGTTTTCATTATATAGTACAGGTACAGGATAAAGACACACGGTCCTAATACTTTAAATCCAAGGAGAGAAGTCCTTAAATTCTTTGTTTTGGTCCCATTTGGGTTTCGGCCCTTACTAACGGTCTCCCACTTCCATTCTGGTCCAAGTTCAACAAAACTTCAGAGACATGGTTTGGTTCTATTTCAGTTTTAAGGACAAATACATACATATATTTTATATCTGTTTGAGCCAGTTTGGTGTCAACTCAGTGCCCCACTAACTGCTCAAATCTCAAAGCTAACCATGTAGAATTAAAAAGCCATTTCCTAGATTGCAGATCAATGGACCATAATAGTCAGCCCTGCATATCAGTATCCTCAGACTTTTTGTCTTAAAAGCTTGTTCTGTCTGGTTCTGCATATTGAGGGGCCATCAGTGGTCTTCAGGCCACACTTTTAAGGACTGCTGAATTCAGGGTCACAAGTCCAAATCTGTGAGAACCAAGCTAAGCAGCATCTCTTCTGACATGCTGTTCACTTTACATGTAGGTTATTCCGAGTCATAATCCCAGATTTTTACATTTATTATGCACTTTTAAAAGCTCACTTAAAAGTCACAAACCTTTTTAGAAAGGTTTGTGTACCAGAATAGTGAGTTTTTTAAGAAATGCTTTTGAGAGGATCCTTTATGCTAATTAGAGTCAAGCTGTATCCAGGCACGTGTGTAATTTGTTTTCTACAGACTAGTTTGTTTTCTGCTGATAACAAGAGGCCAAATGTGTTCTTAAAACTGGCATAAACAGATTTAATGTATTAGGACTGGGCTGTTTTCAATTGTCTGCAGGACAGCATTCCAGCTTTAGAGACAAAAGAAAAAAATAGGAGCCTCTAGATTTGTTTGTTAAAAGCACATCTAATTGGTTAAATCTCTCACAAAACCTCAGAAATTAGGAAGGGGAAAGAGAAACATATCTTGTATGCTTGCCTGTCAATTTTAGAAAGAAGAGCGCAGAAAACATTTCTGTAAGTGATGTGTCTCAAAAACCGTGGTAAAATGTAAGTCAGGGTGAGCCACACTGGGTGGCCTGAAGGCCAGATGAGGGTTTTGCAAACCATTGCTGTCCACTGCTGTCCCAGGCAGTAACCCCTTCCCTTCCTCCCTCTTCTCTTCCTCCTCACCCTGGCCCCCATTGCCCTCCCCTTTGCAGCTTTGCCCTCTGTAATGCTAACATCCAAATCTCCTGTGCCACTCACTGCAAACCTGGCTGGTGCCAAGGAAAGGAAGGGTTTGGGATAGAAAGTTTCCCCAAACTGTAGACCAAATCTTAGGCATGCTGTGCTGAATGCTGGCAGGGTTTGAGGGCACTAGGTGGTGACTTGGGAAGGGGTCCCGCTCTTCAGGTGGCTTTTGCTACTAGAAAAATGATTCCTTATCCCTCCTAAAAAAGATGACAGGCAGGACTGAAGCACATCACTGAAAGGGATCAGCCCTTGGGCTGCTGTGTAATTGTTCTGATACTTTGTAACTTCCACTCATTTAAATAATAAAGACTTTAAATTCAATGCAGATCAAAGAGAGGAATTAATATAAAAGATAGGTGACAAGTCATGAACTTCCTCAGAAGTAGTAGTTTATTAAAAGGCACGTCCAGCACGTAGATAAAATATAACATACAAAGTTCTAAAGCATCTTAAAACATAGAGTTTGAAGTGACTCTGTAGTGTCTATACATTTACATTTGTTTCCATAATAAAAATAAATGTTTATTAGCAGTACTGCAATGAATTCCTAGTGCTTTTTACCACGATACAAATAATCTCTAGCAAAAAGTTGAATGAGAAATAGTTATAAAAAGGAAGCAGGCATCCACTGCAAAACTTTACTATACATTTCATTTTAAAAATCTAGTGAATTGTAAAAAAAAGTGTAATTAATACTTGCAAAGCATAACTCAGTATTTTTCAGAATCTGTAGTCCTTTAAATATATGAATTAATGTAGTTCTCTATTTTTAAGTTTAATTTAAAGATTCTTTGAGGAGACAGATGAAATACTGCAAGCTTCTCATTATTTATTATTTATTCCAGACTTATTAAATTACTTTTTAAATGTAAAGCACCATTTTATTAATATGAGAACAAAGAAAATGCACTAATTAACCTGAAAATGAAACATTGGCAAATAACTAAAACTAAATAAAGATTGAAGTCTGAAATCTTTTCACAAAACCAACTTACTTTATTTGCAAATTACAGCATATGAAATGGTTTTCTAATATTTTAGATAAAATACTGGAAGGTTGCTTATGTTTAGGGGGAGAATAGCTATTGCTTTTTGCAATCTTCTATTGCCTTCCCTGGATTTGAACTGGACAAACTCATATATTATATTTTGAAAGGTTCTTACTGTAAGGTTAGACTTCAGGAGCTAGCAATGATTCATGGAATGTTTTTACAGATAGCCTCACAAGATATTTGCCACTGCTTATACCTTTCCCATACATCCTATTTCGAACAAAAAAATACTCTTCTATTAAAAATTGACTTCATCTATTTTGTTCCCTTTCAAAATGAAACCTGCCTGCCTGCAGGCTTGTGAAGCATCCTGCAGTAGGCATCCTCTGTCAGGGGAGTTAAAAGAAACAGATAAATTTCCAGAAAGCCTCTCACAAGCAGCTTCCCTCACAGAAAAACCACGTCTGAAGCATTCCAGCTCAGGAAGGAGCTGTGCCATATCCCCTGCAATCTCGTTGGACAAGGATCTCACTTTACTAACTTATTTCTCTCTTTTTAGCAGTGCAGCCAGTCAAAGGTATTGCCCTCACTGCAGCTTAAGTTCCTATCAATGCTATTTGTAGTATAAGCCACTTTTCACTCCATGCTGAGAAATTACAGAATGTCGAGTCCACTGCTTTACAGATGGATAAATTGCAGCTCAGTCGTTATTAGTGCTCTTCCTACAGAAAATCAACCAGCTCAAAATCCCTTGAACAGTAAGAGTTGATCCACAACATATTCTGCCCTCCAGATGTGCCAAACAGGGTAAGAAAAAAACAAATGTGCTTATAAAGGTGTCCAGAGCAATCTCTCAAATTTGGAGATTCCCCCTGGGGCAGAGTGTGGGTACAGTGAGTCAGCCCAACAGATCCTATTTCAGGGCTGCAATCTAAAGACAGTTAAATTGTAACAAAGCACTTTGAAAGGGGGTTTTTGCCCTTTCAGCTACCACAATACAACTATTTTTCATAAAATCCTGTTTTCAAACCTGACCCAAATAGAAGAAGAATTTGCACTGGGCTTTGAATCTTTCCCCGTGTCTAACATGCCTCTGCATTTACTATTTGTTAGCTAACAGTGCACCAAGCTGCAAACCTCAGCTATGAAACATCAGTTACAGAACAGTTTGACTGGAATCAAAAGGATTTACTTACATAAAGCCTGCCCTCCAGTGAAAGAGAAATCAAGACAGAAGCACTGAATTTGTTTGTTTGGGTTTTTTTTTTTAGTGTATTTTGTTCTTTGCAGCGCTCACCACTAAACTTTTTCTGGATATTACGTGTTTGAAGTTTGTCCTACTAAATGCCAACTCATTCCTTATGCTAATATAAATGGCTTTTGCTCCAGCATCATATTCCTCCTTAATACCATAAAAAGGAGTGGTATTATTTTGGTATTTCAGTTCCTGGAAAAATAATGGCTCCAGTTCTGGAAGAAAACAAAATGAAACACAGGTGCAATCCCTTTTTAAAGATAGATTCTAAGTAGAATGAGATACACAACTTATCAGGCAGCTCAATCAGCATAATTACAGTAATATATTTTTGTATTTCTGTAAACTTTCTCAGAGGCACTGGCTAATTTAAAGCCCTGCAGATAACCTGATCAATAAACACAGTTAATCCTTCTCCTGCTTGGTAACCCTGGCACCAGGACTTACTGAGTTTGCCATAAGCTAATTTTTTTTTCTCAAAATTGAGCGATCTAGCCAGACTTTGTCTATGTGTGGATTCAGACTGTACTGATACTAGTTATTCCCCATGACCTTTAATCTCTACTAGTACACCTTTCAGCATCCAGGTGGTTAGTTATTTGATACACCTTGTGAGAAGTACCACCTCTCACAGGAGCTGCTGGCTTTTCCATGTCCTTTCCCTTTAATGCCTTCTCAGACGTGAAAGCCAGACAAAGTAATCCTCAGAAAGCAGAATATTTTCTCATCTTGTTCCTGGCAGCTGTGTTTCACCTGGCTTGTGTTCTCTAAGACAGGAGATAAGGACCAGTGATGGTCAGCACCTGAACCAAGTCTGCCTCCCCCTTCCTTTGACTGATATTCAGCCTGTTGCAGAAACGACCCAGTTTTAGCAATGCTGTGGCAAATGGCCATGTTGTTGTAAACAGACCAGTTATGTGTCAGTGGAATGTTCTTTCCAGGCATTTTCAGTCATGCTAATGGCTTAGCAAAATACTGAGACCTGCTGAATCTAATGCTAATAGAGAAGTGCTTTTCAGGAGCTAGGCTGAGATACCACAGCAGCTTGTCATCCCCACTTCCTTTGTGTATACAGAACTAACCAGCTCAGACCTTTCAACAAACTTCTATTATTCTATTTAGAAATTCTTTGGTTTAGATAGTAAAAGTTTCATTAATTTCTATATTTTTAAAATAAAAATTCTCCTTTCAACAAAGTTTTTTTACTGTTATTGAGAATTAGCAATACAGTTTTTAAAACCCCTCAAGTCATTGTTTCCTCTAGCAGTAAATATAATACTTAAAATTATTTTAATGACTGCAAAGTTGGCAGAAATTTTATTTTACTTTAATTTAAATGACTCTTAGACATGATACCAATGTCTAAAGATAGCTCTTCCTATTTCCATTATGTGTTTTGGCTTAAGGAGAGCAAAGCCCTGATATCATTTGACTTACTTTCCACTAGTGTCTAAGATTATAGCCAAAGGAAAAATCAATAGGATTGTTATCAAGAATACAAGAAAAAACTATTGAAAAGAGCATATAAATAAATAAAGGTTTTTAAACAATCTTTAACAAGGTAATTTACCTGCAGGGACATTTTGCTAAAACATGAGAGTTGGCTAAGGTACAAAATCCACACAACTACAGAACTCTGTCCTCCCTGTGCGATGTAGATTCTGTTTTCTCAAGGTGATGAGATTTAGTCTCATTATAGGAGTAAATTCCTCATTGTTGTAAGATATAAAAAAACTCCTTTGCCCTCCATATTCTGGTGAACAATTTTTTCTTCTTGCTAATAATTTGATACTGTTTATCTAGAATGTGATTACATAAAATATAATTAGGACAATAATGACAAGATCAGATTAAAATAAGATTACTTCTAATGCAATGAGCACAGCTGCTTGGTTACATTCCCACTCTACCCATTCATCTTGTACTCAAACTGTTTTCTGTCTCAAGTGATACTGCCAGCAGGAAGATACCCACACAACTAAAATACTGCCCTAGTTCACATTCTGCTAGGTTTAGTGCTAAACTAAATACTATCACCAGTTCAATTTTCATCATTCATATTGCAATTGTGTTTATTTTGGTTGGTTTTTTTAAGCATCACCTTTTAGGATTGTAGGATTCTCAGATTTCATTTAAGTAAAGTGAAGAGGTTTTCTAACATTCCAGGTATAAACTGGAAAACTCCAAGACTCAAAAAAGAAAAACCAAATCAGTACATGGGGTGAAAAAAGGCATAGGATTAAAGTCCTTTTCATGATTTGACTCATGGGCATTGAACCTGTGAAACTGGCTTTGCTGCACACTCTGTACTAGCAATTCAAGATGATATACATCAGTTAGAAGTAATTTTTATAATCTGAAAGGCCCTCAATTTAAAAGCTAGTGCTGCAAACAAGCTGCAACAACTATAGGGTAAAGAAAAAAAAATACACTGAAAAATTTTTTAAATGTTTGAACAACATGTCTGAAAATTTTATGTCTGAAAACTCACAAAGTCTTCATGCAAGATCTTTGTACTGCTGAAATCTAATCATGTTCTATCATCAGATTTTTTGTAGCAGAACAAGTCATTCCTCTGTGCTGCATTAGAAAGAAGCCAAGCTTTCTGCAAGCTAAACTGTGGTTTAGTTTTACTAGTGCAATGCATCACCCTAGGACTGGCATCCTAATGAGGACAAGAACTGTGCTTTCATACAAAGAGGACTAGTTCCCCCTCCAGTCTGTTTAAAATATTGTTCACAGCTTCGAGCACACACTAGAGTTACAGAGCCTACTTTTCCTCACAGGATCTGATGTAAATGATACAAAGTCTAGGTCGGTATGCTCAATGTTTGGTGACTTGATTCCACATCACAGTAACTTGATTAGTTACAAGAATGACCACCTTTCACTTTGCCAGCACTCCTTGTTCTCAGCCTGCCAATTGCCCTTGTACTTTGGAGAACTGTTATTAAAAACCCAGCAAGCTTCCCTGCATCTGCCCCTTGTTGTTCCTCAGAGCTTGGCTCTGCTGTGGGCTACACTTGGCCTGTGACTTCTCACACCAACAAGCCACAAATCATTTCTTATACCTGCAGCATAGCAGTCTCATTGCACCCCAAAGCTCTTATCTTCTCAGTCTGCTTGCTCCAGCACTGGTATTCATGATGTGAAACCCCCAGGGATTTATTTTAAAGGTCCTCAGCAGAATGTGTTTACCATTGAGACCCCAAGTGTATCATCCTGGCTGAAAAGGCACAGAAGTAGAATGTTAACACAGCAGCAGATTAGAGGGTTTGTCACTGTGATGGAAGGTATTCCATACAGCAGTTCTCTCACCACAGGAGAGAGCTAGGCAAGAACTGTAAGAAAAGATTCATCAGAATGAAAAGTGTTCCCAGGAACACAGTTTTTTGACAGGCTCTGCTCACAGGAAAAGCTCCTTAGCCTGAGGGTGGCAGATCTTAGCAAGACTGATGACAAGAACCATGTAGTTATGACACATACCTAGAATACAAGAGCTCTTTGGGCATGCCAACCAAAAGGTGGCCACAATATAATGTGAAAGACTTCCAAATACATCTTGGCAAGACATGGAGAAAATTTTTACATAACAAAATATTTTTATTTGTTTTTCAGAAAAAACCTCTTCCTATTTCTATACTAAAGCTTGAGTTTAAAATGGGGACAGAAAATTTGAGCCATGGAAGAGGAGAAACCCACCTTTTCCATGGAAAGAACAAGAACATATCAAGTATATGTCATATCAAGGAACCATCCACTCTGCCTCATGTTCTTGGTGCCTTCTATTTCTCAATGGCTCTGCTACTCATTTCTGCCAGGATGTTACAGACAGAGTGTGTTACAGAACTGAGTGTGTAACACTGGGAGTTTAGATGCAACAAATAAGCTGGTCAGGGCCCCAGAGTTTATGAGAAAGGACAGAACATCTTGAAAGTACAACAAAGCAGTTAAGTCACAAGGAAAACAAGATTATTTTATGTTGTTTCTATTTCAGCCTGGGCAAAGCTAGATTACAGCAAGTCTTGACAACCCTCCTTGTTCAAGCACAGGTCTTGGCTTTAATCAACAAATAAGCTTGGGAAAGAATTAAAACTTTTAATTTGTTGACTAAGGGTGAGTCTATGTCCTTGTTTCTCTCTTACTGCTTTCCTATTTTTCTCATCCTGTGTGTTTCTTCTATTAAATACTTTACCTTTGGGCTGAAGAACGGATACTGAGGGTCTTAGTCCCTCTTTCTGTTTAGAAGACTACTGAAACAGAAAAAGCAATGTCCTGTGCTAATACCCAACTACAGGAATTCAGCAGGCAGCCTCTAAGCCATTAATCTGAATGTAATCCAGCTATACTTTTGAGCAGCACCACAAAGGCAAAGCAGGGTTATTCATCCTCACTGATACATGTGCATTTATCTGAGTATTAGCTGGGAAATTATATAAGTTCCTATATAAGAGCACTCTTTCCTGAATGGTAGAAATCCATACATAAAAAATTGGGAGATTGTTGTGCGCTTTGATTTACTTTATTGAGTAATCATCTGATAGCTACAATGGTGAATTGGAAGTTTAGAAATAAAATAAAATAAAATAAAATAAAATAAAATAAAATAAAATAAAATAAAATAAAATAACAAAAAGAAAATTAAAGAAAAAAAAAGAAGAAAAAGGAAAACCAACCCCTTTATAAAAAAAATCCACATCGTATTTCCCCATATTTTGGGAAACAGGCTGAAGAAAACATTCTACACTGTAGAAGACACACGTAACTGCTGATACCCATGTTTTGACATTGGAACTGCAAGTCTGAAGTATATAGTTCTAAAGCCTCAGCCAAAAGAGGCTTAATAATAATAGCATGGAGACATCACCGCTGTGAAGATGTTAACACATTAAGGATTCTGGGATACCAATCTGGTATAATCAGCAATATACTGGGTTCCTGTGAAAGATGTGGCATTTCTTCTTAAGGTCAGCTTTTAGAGAACTTTGAAAAACAATGTTCTAGACTGATTACTTACAGTACTCCTTTGCTTGCAGAAAAGCAGGAGAGTAGTTCAATAAAAACTGAATACATGATCATTTTTCTGACTGGATTTGATTAGTTGCATAACTTTAGCAAGATTATCACAGTGTGTGATCTAGTTAAGCTTTTAGGATTATATGAACACCAGCACCAAATTAATCTTAGAATCAGACAACTGAGATACTTGTAAACTCTCATATGTCTCTGACCACTTATGAAGTCTCTCCCGGTCCCACTGCTTCAGAAAGCATTTGATAGTTAGTGCAGCATTTTATTGACAAAGCAACACAATCTGGATAGAGTCCTCACTTCTCTCTCTTGCAAGAATAGCATGCCACCTTGTTGAACCCCCAAGGATGCAAAGTGGGATTATTTTACATAAAGTCTCCCTTTGTAGCATCTGAAATAAAAACCTTTCCCCTAGAACTGCCACTGTTTTGATAGTGAATTCCATGCTGAGTTGTACAACTGGTTACTCAGTTCTTTGGCTGATTTTAAGAATTGCATTCAAAAGTTACTCCGTGCTAGAGGCATTTAGAAAATATATTTATACCTGGTATTGATACTCTTTCAAGTACTCTTTTAGTCTTGTTGGTAATGGCAGCTCCCAGATCTGATTTGTGCTCTTGTTTATAGCTATTCTGCAGCGGTGTTGCAGAGATGGAGCAGATGTATAGAGGGGTTTGTTCAAGTAAAGATGAACTGTTCCATTTGAAGGTGTTTCAGTTCTATCCTTGCACATGAGAACATAGTACTCAATCAAATGCACAACGCTGTTGAACTGCTTAAGTCTAGATCTGACACAAGTGATAGAGTCCAGTCTAAACTTGCCATCTTGATATTCTATACGTAGATTGGTCGGTCCCGCTGACGTTTTTACTGATATAGTTAGTAGATACTCTGAGTGCGAACTATCCCTAACCAAAAAGGTCCCTTCGGGGGCATCCTGTAACCTTTCTTTGGCTTCAGCAACAGTCATGTTGCCCCAGTACCATCCTGTTAAAAGATGAGAAAAAGAAGGGATTTGTTTATTCCTGTTTGTTTGAAAAGCTGCTCTCTAGCTGATATACTTCTAGTCACCCATTTCTTTTGTTGCTGGAAAGCTAAAGTCCTGCAGGCACAGTAAATTTTTATTTGCTATTTAAATTCATTTGTTTTACAATGCATCTCGTTTTGACAGAACTTTCCAGGTCACTTTTTATTTCCCCATGTAGGCATAGACATGCACAAACGTTCCCGCAGCGTCCTGCGGGGCCGAGAGCGGAGCCGCCGACCCGGCGGGCCGCCCCTGAAGCGGCAGGGGCGCGTCCCGCGGCTCCCCGCTGCTCTGCCGCCGGGACAGCAAGGCACGGGCTGGCAGCCCGCACAACGCCCGCTGTGGGGAACTCGGAGCAGGCTGCTGCTGAAATGAGCTTTCTCAAGCGATCGAAAGCTAAGGGATAAGAAAACAACTTCGGCGAGGTAGCTGCGGTCCTGACGCGGCTGCGATGAAGACAAAAAGCCCTTCCCTCCTCCCGCAAGCAAGCTCCGCGTCCTGCGGGGCCGGGCGAGCCGCCGCCGCGCCGCCGAGGGCAGCGCAGGTACGCGGGGCCGAGGGGATGCGGCCGCCCCGGCCGGCGGCAGCGCCCGGCCCTCGCCCGGCCGCAGATCCCGGGCTGCCGCTGGGGCGCGGCGCTGCCGGCGCTTTCGCTTCGGCCGCCGCAGTCCGCGTAGGGTCGGAGTCGTCGCCGCCCCTCTCCGCCGGGGGAACGCGACCTCGCAGCGCCGGGCGGCGATGGCCAGGCGTCGCGCCGCCGCCCGGTTCCCCTCGGCCCGGTGGGGATCCCTGCCGCGCCGCTCTGCCTCCCCCCGGAGAGCGCCGCCGCCCCGGGCGCTTTCCCCTTCCCGGCCGCCCGGGCTTACCTGCCCGCCGCAGCTCCTCCATAGCCGCGGCCAGCTGCTCCGCCTCACGGCACTCCTCGGCAACGGGCGCCGCCGCCCCGGGGCGCCCCCAGCGCTCCCCGGAGCTCTCCGCGCTCTCCAGGGACTCGGCGGAGCGCAGGGTCATGGGCGGCGGCGGCGGGCGCGGCCCCGCTCGCCCGCAGGTCGGGGGCTGCCGGCAGGAGAGGGCTCCGCTTGGCCGCCGCGGGGCTCAGCGCCGCGCTGGGCGCATGGTCCCGGCCCCCGGCCCGGGCGCCGCCTGCGAGCGGAGAGAGAGCGTGGTTAGCGGCGAGCCCCGCGAGAGGCGCTCCCGACGCAGAGCGTGTTTCTGGCGATCCCGCTTCGGAACTTCCCAGCATCCAGAGGAGGGACGCGAGGCGAGAGATCACCTCCCGGCGGAGCGGGGGAGGGACATCTCCTCCCCCCCGCCGCCCAGCCTGTCCTCGGCTCCTCTCCGCCGGGGACTCGGCGGAGGCGGCGTCCCGAGACGGTGGTCTCGCTTTGTCGCAAAGGCGAACCCGCTGATGCCCCGCTCCCTCGGCCGGGGCAGGCGAGCCCGGCCGGCAGCTCTGGGACTTTTGCGGCGGGAGGAGGTCGTGGGGGAGAGCAGAGCGCGTAAAGGTATGGGAGAGGAGGGGTAACCAGCAGGGCAGCGGTCCCAGCCCCGGCGCTGCCCGGGTTCCACGCTGCGGTGCGTACGGACTCCTTCGAGTAAGGTCATCCGCGAAGTCGTACCTGTAGGAACGGGAACGGAAGCCCGGCGTGGGCCATGCTCCTGGGATAGGAGACCTCCTCTCGGGCAGCGGAGTACCCGAGAAGCTGCGGAGCCAGTGCGCCGGCAGTGCCGGCTCCGGGGGCTCGCCGGCCGCTTGGGAACGGAAGGGGCAGCGCGGTGGAGGACGCGCTATAATTAGCGCGGAGCAGGAAATATGCTTTTCCCGCTCCATTAAATGCTGATATTAGGGAGGGAAAAAAAATCTTTCCTCTTGGCCGAAGCTAACGAGAGGGACGAAAAGAGCCTCTTCTCTCCTGGTGCACCGCCACATCAGGGGCGACACAAGGCCGGGCAGTACCAGAGAGGGAGAGCCTAGCTGGCTTGGCTGGAGCGAAGGGACGGGGCTTGCGGGAAGACCGGGAGCCCCCCGCCGGTGCTTGCGAACCGGGCAGTGTCTGCTTGCGGGTACGCAGCACCCGCCAGGTGAGGGGGTTATGCTGAGGTGGTTCCTCCCCCAACAAGTTCCGCGGCGGAGCTCAGAAACTTTTCTAAATTAAACTCTAGTGACAACTGATAGGGTGTTCTGACGGGTTTCTATCTCAATAGATGTAGGCAGACTCGCGGGAACCCCTCGACAAAGCCCATCCCTCCTTCCCCCGCGCCGAGCTCCCAGCTCGGTGGCCGGGCGCAGGTGCGCCTGTCACCGGGAGAGGCTACGGGCGCGGGGCCGACGGGCGCAGGTGGGAGCAGCCCTGCCAGCGGTGTCCGGGCGCGACCCCTTGTGAAAGAGGCTCCGGCAGCGCCGAGCCGCGAAGCGCCGCCGCCGCGGGAGCTCGGTGGGGACGGAAGGCTGGCGAGGCGGTGGCGGCTGGCTGCAGCCGGGCGTCCCCCGGCCGAGGCGAGGAGAGCCGGAGCAGCCCGCCTCTGGCTGCGGGGAGCCTCCATCCCGGCGGTCGGCAGCGCCGTACGGGGAGCGGGGCGGCGGGCTGCCGGCTCTCCAAGCGACGCACGGCATCGTGCGGAGGGGGGCGACGACAAGGGGACTCACCCGGGCTCGGCGGGACGGGGCTGGGGCCGCCGCTGCCGCCGCCTGGAGGTGGGGCGATCAGGTTGTTCTGGCTCCCGGCGGCGTCGGGGGGCCGAGGGGACACGGCACCCGCCGCCGGGGAGAAGCGTCGAGGCTGTGCCGGGGCGGACAGAGGCTGCCGGAGGAAGATGGTGCTCCTGGGGAAACAACACCCTCCTCTCCCCCGCCTCTCCCCGGCGCGGGCGGTCTGCTCAACTTTGATTGCGAGGCGAGGGCATCCTGCCCCCGCCGCTCCCCCCTCCCGGGATGGTTACATACAAAGGCTGCTTTCCAGGAACTTTCCAGGAACCGCATCATGTGACAGGACCCGCTCCGGCGCCTCCGCCGCGATCGCGGCCAGCCGGGGCCGACGCACCGAGCCGCCGCCCCTGTCACACCAGGGCAGCGGCCGCCGAACGCTGCCCCGCGGCCCCCCCGCCTGCTCCCCCTGCGCCCGCGGAGCCGCGGGCGACGCGCAGGTCAGTGCCCGGGGCTGCGGGGGGACCGGGCCGGCGGGGCCGCGCGGGGCGCCCCGCGGGCGCGGCGGGACCCCGGAGGGAGCGGGGCGAGCGCGGCCGCCCGTGCCGGGGCCGGAGGGGCGAGGGGCGCCCGGCCCGCCCGGCGCCGGCAGCCGCGGGCACCTGAGCGCGGCGGCGGGGCCCGCCCGCGGGGCCGGGAGCGCCCGGGGGCCGGTGCCAGGAGCTCCCTGCCAGGGACTCGCGGCGGCCGAAGCTCCTGGGACACCCCACCCTGGTCTCCACCCCCCTTCACCCTCCGGCGCTGAATACCTCGCTGCTACAAACAGCCATTGCCCGCCGATGCGCGCGCCGATTTCCTCCCCCTCCCCCCCCCCTTTTTTTTTTTTAATTATTATTCTTTTTTTTTTAAATAATCACGAAGCTGTTTTTCGGCGTAAAGATGGTTGATTGCGCCCTGGGTGCTGCTCGGTAACCAGCCACCTTTCGCCGCTGCCCCGGCGGCCCCGAGCCGACTTTAGAAAGAGACACACGCAGAGGGGAAAAGGGGAAAAAAAAAAAAAAAAAGAGGAGAGAAAAGAAAAGAGGGAAAACAAAGCAAAAGTAGCCGTAATAGTCTCACTCCAGCCCTTGGCTGCAGGTTAGGGCTCCCTGCAAATTGTACGGGGGTATCTGGGAGGGAGAATTGACGGCAGAAGGATTACGGGGTGTCTTTTTAAAGATTTCAGGAAAGAAGCCCAAACCTACAGCATAATAAAAGATAGTATCTTTAAAAATCGGGGCGGGAGGGGCGAGGGAGCCTTTGTTATCAGAGGGGAAATGAATATGTATGAGGCTGCCCTGTCTGGCTGAGGGAGCGGAGCAGCTCCCCTGCACAGAGAGAGCTCCCAGGCTGAGACGCTGCCTTGGGTCGCACTCCCCAGTACCGTCTGAAATGCAACGTTTCTTAAAAAATTAAAAAAAAAAAAATAAAAAAAAAGGACTGAGGAAGGATTACAAATCCTGAAGGATTTTGTAACAGTTATTGCTTATAATTCTTAAGCATCAGAGGATAAGAGAATTAATAGTTATCTTAAAAATTAAGTTCTGTATTTAGTGATTAAGTAAATTCATCTGAGAAAAAAAAAAATCTACTTTGTTAAGTGAAATATTGGCCAGCATGATTTCATCTGTTTGTAATGCCTGGGTGCTTTTGAATTTAATTTATTCAGTTTATGAAAAAAAGGTGGTTTTAATCACTGGCAGCAGCACAGATTTAAAATGAGGTCTGAGGAACAAACACGGGCTTTCTTAAGCATTCTCAGAAATGGTTTAAAACAATTTAGGTCTTGAAGGTCATTCTTGTTCCTGTTTTTGTCTGTGAAGTTCAGATAGCCTCAGATCCAGGCTCCAGTGACAGTTCTGGAATTCCCACTAACTTTTTTCGTTGGATTGATATGTAGAGGGGAGAGAATGGGTTTGTGCCCCTAGAAATTTAGTTGACAGTTCAGCTACCTATGACATAAAATCTTGCAAAAAACCTCCATTACTTTTCAGAATGGCACTGACTTCACTATGTTCAGGAGAACAATAAGGAATTAATATGGATCTATTTTTATTACTAAAATAATTCTGTATATGTAGGCACACAGCTTTTGCTCAAAAAGTATTTTGTTCTGATATCATAGTGTTCAAATTAAGGCTGTTTCTTTGAAGTTCATTAATGCATCTTGGAGAAAAGGAATACGTCTTGTCTAGATGCAAAGCTGCTTTTTTCCAGCTTTGCTGTAGTTCTCTTTCCCTGTGTTATTTTATTAATGGGATTTTTATGTGGATAGTATCTCAAGACTTCCTTTGCTTCTGCTGTTTATTCGTCACTTGAAGTCATAATAATTTGTTTCTAAAACCACAGCTGGCTGCTATAAAGGCAGAGGGAGGAAGACCACGATTTATGTGGTGAATGAGAAACAAGAACAGAAGAATGTAATAAATGTTTGTTACTTAAAACTTCAGATATTGTTATGAGAAAGGTAGCATAAATATTAAATAGGCAGTATATCAGCAGGATCTTTCCTAAACAGAGTTCTGTTAAATTTTTTTTTTCATGAGAACCTAATGTCTCTTAAAAATAGCACTAAATATCTGATAAACTTACAAGAGTAATGAAATTCCAGCTTAAAAACTGCAAATGGATCTTTAAATGACAATCCTGGCACCTCACAGGAGTGCTCTGGTTTACAGTCACCTTTATTCTCTGGCTTGAGACATCTGAAAGTGCCATGGGCTCCGTGGGCTATGCTTGTATTTTACTGTTTCTTTCAACAATGTTACTTGCTCTTTTTCTGCTCTGTCTGCCTAAGTCTTCCATACAGTCACAAGAGAGAAAAGAAATAACTGTAAGGGTAAGAAAAAGTGACTAAAGGAAATTACTTTTGGGACTATGGGCTGTACGTAGTGCATGAAACTACTTAAAGCTACTTTTTAGTTTTTTGGCACTGGGATATTTAATACAGGTTTGGTCTGCCTCAAGAGTTTTACTTTATAAAAATCAGAATGGAGTAGGAGAAAGATGTGAAATGAAGAAAGAGAAAAGAAGGAGCAGACTCAGAAAACTTAGTTTTCCAAAATAGGTTTTTTTAATCTGCCATGTAACAAACAGGAATTCTTCTAAACAGTCACTAATACAAAAACTATATACAAGTGAAGATTTAAAAATTTTTTGTGCAATTCAAACCAAATGCTTTATTTATTTTTAATCTGTTGTTTTGGGGTAGCAATTCTAGGAGAAATATTGCTGTACATATATAAATATGAATGCTTCTGAGCCAGTTTTAGAGGCATATCATCCAACTGGAGATGAAAGGCACAACTTAAGCAATCTCTATTTTTTTTCTGATACTACTATTCATGAATGTTGGTTCTGACTGTATATTATCCATATAGTAGATATTTTTAATCTAGTTTTGTATTAGTAGTGAAAATATGAACATTAAGGGTTCTTGAAAATCACAAGCAGAATATATTGTTTGAGCTCAAATGCACTCAAATGCATATGCCTAAGACACGGAAGGAGGAGTAAATTTATTTTTTATTTTTCCTTTAGGCAAAAATCCCTTTCATGACCAAGGAAGGAGGCAACAACATTCTTACAGCCCTGAGAAGTGCCCGTTACTAGGAATGATTTTCACTTTGTTCCTGAAAAGCACGCCAAGTTTACTGGTGAGCTCGTACACTGATTTATTTATATAATATGATGTGAGCAGAGGGGGGTAATGTGATTTTGACTCAGCTGATTTTGCTAAATTTGCTCTTATTCACTGAAAACATTTACTGATCTATTAAGATAGATTTACCTAGCTACCTGGAAGAATACAAGGGGCCTTTCCCTGCTCTCTTCATGCTTAACTTCCCAAAGATGCAGCACAGAATATCTGTTATCCATGCACACCATTTGGTCAGTTAAAATCCCCTTCAGTTAAAAGGACAGCTATTGCTTATCACATAGCTCTACTTACTGAACGTATTTTGACAACTGTTTACCTGAACTAGTCTAAACAACAATGTACAGCTGCCATGGTTTCCCTGTCCTGGGATTGCAGTCTGGTTCTTGAGCAGAGAAATGGGAATATTGAGGCTTTGGCTCCAGCAGATTGGAATGTGTTAATTGTAACTCCACAGCACGAGAAAGGTCTGCAATGTGAACTCTTTGAGGATTTCTCACTTAGCAGTTAGGAGAAAGGTTTGCTTATTTCACAAAGAGTTCCTAAAACATAATAAATAAAACATAGGGAAAACAAATATTTCAGTGTATGGGATCATCCTGCCCTTTCCAACTGCCTGAGGTACAGCATGTTTTGATGAAATAGATTAAGATTTATACCAAACAGTTTTACTCTTTACCAGCTGCCACCTTATTTCCTGCTATTTTTATCTATTCACATGTGAATGCTTTGCTTTTCTTATTATACATTTGGTAAAGGAGAATAATAAAAGAATTCAGTGAATAATTTCTATAAATCAGGGGTGCTCTAAAAGGAAAGCAGCACTTGTGATTTAAAAGCAAACATCAAAAGATGGCATCAAGGGAGTAATACTTTGAAATAACATCTGGATTCTTTTCTTTCAGAGACAGTTGATAAAAAGAAGGATCATTCCCTTTGGTTCAGTGGATAGGTAGACAGATAATCACTGTCAAGCACAAAACTGACCATAAAAAGGTGGCATTCAAGTCCATCTCTCATCTCATCCTGTGCTATCTACTGTCTATAAGTAAAGGCCTAACCTGCATTGAGTAAAAGGTTACCTAGCCACTTGGGATCTTCAATGAAAAAAGTTAAATGTAGTGCTTGCTTAGTTTCTCCAATTTACTGTTTACAATTTAAGGTAAAACCAAATTAACATAAAAATACTTTCAAAAGGCATGTAAAGGAAAAGTAGAATGTGGTGACACAGGGTACTAAGTATAAAAAAACAAGGAGAATTTACACAGCAGTTTTTACTTTATGCTATGCTAGGCTTCCTTATAAATACCAGAATTCTGGTCTATCACTGTGTTATTTTGTGAATTATCAAGTTTCACTCTGGCTAAAAGTAGCCAAATATTGGTGAAAGTTATTGGAGAATAAGTTGTAAATATACATGCTTTGGTAGCATTTTCTTCTCATTCATGCTTCCTTCCCATGAACAAGGTAGAAAAAAGGAAAGGACCAATTTTGGTACAGTCTTCAAACAACTGCAAGGAGAATATTTGATATGGATTTTAATATTCAGATTATAGCATAAAATGCTGTGACTGTAATATTTATTTACCTTGGTTTTTTGACTGAGAAAGTGCATATAGGTATATATGTGCACTACACCTATGCATACACACGTTCAGAACCATGCTCCTTGAAGTTTTGGATTTTTAGAGAAACATACACTCTTGGGTTTAGTTTTTTTTTTAGAAAAATCCTAGAGATAGCACAGCTGAAAGCACTGTGAAATCTTGCATTCTTGTCCTAGATGCTGCCAGAAAAAACAAGCCTTTTATGCTTGAGGAGGCTTGAGATGTTTTTCTGCCAGTTGCAAGTCCTACGCCTCAAAGTAAAAGAGAGCAAGTAATGTCTGTGAAAAAAAGTTTCCTGACAGACAGCATGAAAGCAGCTCTCCTATGCTTTGCCAATCCATAAGTAATAAAGTTCCTTTGTTGGCAGAAAGTCAGTTTTGAAACTAATAAGGAAAACTAAAACAGGTGATGCAGTGCCTATCTCTAAAAGGGACATTTTTGAGTGAAAAGTGAAGTAGAAACTGGGTTGTGTGTCTCTGAATAAATGGCCTCCCATCAGAAAAAGATTAATTTTAAGTCACTGTTCTAGTTCTTATATTAAGGATAGTTTAATTCACCCAGAGCTATTTGGCCTTCAGGATGAATTCCTACAATTAAGTGTTTATGATTGAAAGTGCTGCCATGGAGAGCAGACAGATGAATATCATTTTAGGAGTACTGTGAATCATTAAATGAGTTGTAGAACCTTTTTTTGGGCATGAGCCACTTCTAAATTTCAGGCTAAGGCTATAATAGACTTCAGCATAAGGCCTGACGTGTTGCTGTACTTAGGAGTTTGAATAACAGGATAATCAACGTTTACTAATGTATTTATATAACCTTAAACTTCTTCCAGTTAATTGAAAATAGGTTGCCTGTTGTATGTGAATATGCTGCTGGGTTCAGACACATTTTTCAGATCAGTGCATTAAGTGTTAGTGTCAGGTAATGAACTTAACCTGCCTCTGACGTGTTGGCTTCTTTTGGCTCAAGATAGGTATGGCTGCTTTCCCTGCTTCAGTGTAGAGGCTGCATGTGGAATGTCATACAAACCTGGACAGATGACAAGAAAACAGTGCTAGCTGCCAACTACCCTCTCTCTGTTTGTCAGGATTAGTGCTTGCTTTTTGTCAGGATGGCTCCACGCCTCGTCCTGTATCTGACTGGCACACTGGGAGGATGCAGCCTGATGAAATGCTGGCCAGGCAGGCTGTCAGTTTTAAGGCTCAGGAGAGGAAACAGACATAGGGCTACTCTTTCTGGTTTAGGAAAGCGCATTGGTCCACAGCTTGCCTTTTCTTGGCACAGCCTGTCCATTCCCAGAATTGCTTGCTCCCCCTGTAAGCAGTTTTTCCAGGTATGTGGAAATTAAAGCTCAAACAGTAGTAGATAAAATTGGACAGGCTGCTTGAAGCAGTATCTCCCCCTGTACTGTACCCAAAACCATCCTGTGGCTCTGACAGAGCTCTGCCTGCAGCAGGGAAGAGAAATTAACTCATGCATCTCCTCCTTTACAACTTCAGCTTTCAGACTGGTGTTTTAAGAACAATTCCAGTTTCAGTGTGGCTTCAAAACTGCCATCCATCAGGAGCAGCCTCGTGAGCTGTTTGGTCTTGAGATGGCAATTCTGTCCTGAGGTGGGGTGAACGGCTTGGGGGGAGAGTAATAACTCCTGCAGCCATCTGATTTTAATCCCTTACCATATGTGACTCGAAGTCCTTAGATGCCCTCTACTGCCATATACCAGAATTAACAGATGGCTCTGTGTAACCAAATTCAGATTTGCTTGTTATTCTCTCTGTTCTTATAAATGAACGGAGAAGGGGAAATAATACCCATAATTATTACAAAATATGCAAAGCATTTTATAAAGTGTGAGTTTGGGCTAGACATATTTTCTGACTTTCAGTGCCATTGCCCTACATTTCAAAATTTAACACTAATTTTAGTAGTCTCTTCAGAGCTCATTTCCCTGATAAATTATCCCTCTGTGAATAAATGTGATCTGGAAAGATGCCTGAGGCACAGCAGAATTTTTCCCCAGCATTTCATGCCACATGATGCCAGACAGAAGGAAGCTGCACAACCTGCTGCTGTAGATCAGCCTTTGTTCTGCGGAGGAAGGAAAGGATGCATTTAGCCATTGGACATATCTTTTGCATAACACAGAACAGCAGGTAAGAGTGAACCTAAAATGGAACAAGAATGAAATTTCTGTCCTACCTTTGCCTGTGTTATGAGAGGTTTTGTGTGCTGGCAGGCACAAAGCAATCCTAAGTCAAACAGGACTAATCTTGGAGAAGATCACTCCCCAGGCTCTTAAGAATGAAGTGCCTTTGCGGTGCATTGGCTTTAGCTGTGTTGGGTATGTCAACTCCTTTTCCTTCTATAAGGAAAAGCCAGCAAAACAATCCCACCTTTAACTCCCTGTCCCAGGCTGAAATTTGAAATGAGTGGGTTTGGGCCAAATTAGCAGCCATATTTTGTGTACATTTTTAAACAAGCCTCACCTTTCCTGAGGACAGTATTATTTCTTTCTGCTCTAGGTGTTTGCTGACGATGTTACAAATAGAAGCAGGCCCGGCAGGAGGGAGCATGAGCTTTCCAGTGGAACCTGTGACAGCAGGGACCTGCTCCAGGTAAATGGAGGACACACAGGAGAGCCTCTTCCAGGCCAGTAAAAAGCCTGAGTTCATGAAGGGTGCAAATTTCACACTGTACTTTCTTTTCCCTCCAGCACAGTCCTCTACTTTCAGGCACACTGGTCAAGAATATGCTGCTTACATTTTTCAGGAGCTTTTATAATTTTTTCAGAACATAATCTCAAACTAACATAAGCCCGTAGCAAAATCTTATTGTGAATGGGGGCTTTGTTTCTGAGAGACTCTTTTTGAAAATGCCAGGTTATCAGCTAGCCCTTGCATAACAGGCTGAAACAGGAATTTGTTCATATGGCTTTGTTACAGCATATTCCTTCCTTCAACCCATATCTCCACTTTCTCCAAGAAATACACAGAGCTCTTCAAGTCCTTCTGGCAGGTGGGCTATGTAATGTTATGGTGGCAAACCTGGAAAGCTTTACCAATTCATACCATCCAACAATGTGGTTCATTGCATGTATTTTCATTAGCCCCATTTTCCCAGTTTCTTTAAGGGCATTTCAATCTTTCAGTGGCTTTTCTTCTTCCCCTGTCCATCAGGGAGTGAAATCATATGCCCACAGAATGTAAATAACAGCTGTTTCTATTCAATTTGCATTTATATGCTTAGCACTTAAAAATAGCTTATTTCTAGAGGCTTTCATAATCTATTCAAAATTTCTTCTTAGTCAGAGGTACTAGCGAGATGTTAATGAAATCCCTTTGGACTGGCTGATCAAAAAGGCACAGCAACAACAATGAAATTCTTCAAATGACTGATCAGTTATGCTTCTGAGTTACTCTTCAGCAACTGACTGAAGTATATCTTTAATCTCCTTGGGCATTTTAAGATCACTTCCTTGGGCTGCTCTAACAGGGCAAAATATGCCAGGTAAAAAGATGAATGGTTAAAAAAAATCTATGCTGAAATGGTAGTGTATTTCTAGAAAAATTAATTTATTATACAAGCTGAACAGGGAAAAAAACCAAACAAAAACAACACCTGGCAAGGTATTTAAAGGGAACAGCTCATTTGCCAGTGTCACAGATCTTTGAATAAACAAACCCCTTATGCCCGGTGAATAACTGAAAAACAGCTTTTTGATCTTTATACTATTTTCTTTTGTTGACATTTCATGAACCCTAAAGAGGATACACATTTGTATTTATTAATGCCTAAATGAACATTTTAAGAATTACGTCCAATTACTGTGGGTTTTTTCCCTCCAGAAAACTTTGGAAGCCTTTCACCTCATTATTTTGCCAAGTGTCTCACCTTGCATCTTCAGATTTCTTTGATCCTCTGAAGATTGAAAATTACAGAACAGTGACATTTAGTGACCTTTGGTATGGTTGAATTTTCCAAGGTTGAATGTGTAAGAAGATGCTTACTCCTAAATGCAGATTTTGTTTGGTGTTACAGAAAAGCACTTTCTTCTCTGCATAATTGTTTATTCAGAAGAAAAATCCTTTTATTTTTACAGGAGCCTCAACAGGGGCATCTCTGAATGGGAGACTCTGGATTGGTGACTGAAACTGTTTAGGAAATACTAATTACATGTGTGAATTGCTGTGTGTATAAGCCTGTGCCAGACTTATTCAGACTTGGTACTGTGAACAATGGTAATTTAAGATAAGGTAATCTTTAAAAATGCTGTGGGTTCACACTACCTGATTTCAGAGAGCAAGCTTGTCTTTCTACACTAAAAAAAAACGTCCCTGACTAGCTGTGCTAGTTCCTTCCAGAGCAGACTCCTGTATTCACATCCCACAGTGCTCCTTGGACTCCTCCTGGTGCCCCTCTAGAGCCAACATGCAATTGTGATTTTTCTGTGTTGCCTTTCAGTCTGAAGTTTGTGCAATGGTGTGAAACTGTCCCTCAGCCTGTGAGAAGGGTGCTCCCCTGGCAGCAGAGGGAGGGTACGTGCTGCACCTCCTGGGATGTGGTAAGCTTTGAGGGCACAGCCAGCCTGGGTGGTTCAGAAGAGCACATCCTGTGAAGTCAGGCAGGATGAGACCTTGGGAATGGTGCTTGGTGCTGTCCCTGCAGCAGTGGGAAGCCATGGCTTTCAGGAGGGCTTCTGGAGCTGTGGGAGCAGCAGCAGCAGGGGCCTCAGCCTTGCTCCCCGACTGCCACATAACAACGTGCCCAGAGGGACCCTGAAGGTGTCCCTGCTCGGTGTGGGGAAGCCCAGGGCCCTGGTTTCACCTGCCAGAGTCACACAGGTACTTTCACTTCAGAATAAATGCAGCACTGCCAAAGAAACACACGGCTTTTCCTGCATCATTTCCACAAAGTCGTGAGTTAGAATCTTGGTTGTATTGAAACAGAACTCGCCCAGTTCTAACAATTCAAGCTTTAGTCCCTGGACTGGACAAGGCCTGCTAGGCACTGTGCAGGTACTAACCACTGCTGCTCTTCTCTTCACAGCCCATGGTGGCACCTTTCAGCCTTACCAGTCTTACTTCAAATCTTTCTCAAACAAATATGGCCATATAAAGCCAGTCAATTGTAACCCCATGCAGCCAAAACTAGAGCGTGTTTCTTTCAGTATTAAAATACAAATATATGCTCTAGAAAGGCAATTTCTCTGTCCTCTGCTTATGAGGAATTTTCCATGAATTTTATTTGCTCTGTGCTTCTACTCTGGATAGGAAATCCTTTTTTCTTAATCTAGTTCTAAATTTTGTGGAACTCGCCACCACTCTGTTACTCCATCACTAATGCCAGGGTTTTACCTGTAGGAAAAATGGCATGGGGGAAAGGGAATTCTGTTAATACATGTTCTTGGAGAATAACAAATGAACCTATACTGAAGCCAGTCAATATTAAAAATTACATAATAAATTTTTAAAAGTATATGAAGCCTTATGTCACTTATAACAACCAAACAAATATTGTTACTTATAACAACCAAATAATTAAGGGTCAAGGAAATTTTTTTCCTAGCATTTGTTTATTATTCAATAAAAATCATCACTTTGTCTTAAATACAGCAAATGAAGACCACTCCTGCAGCACAGCTCTGATGCAGTGTAACTCCTACAGACAGTGGCTTCAGAAAAACAGTACTTAGCATATTATTTGTTTAAACAAATCAAACACATTTGAATGAGAAACTAGCAGTGTTTAAGACAAGAAACCTCAGCAGTGTTTAAAAAACTTGGTGCTAATGACTAGGATTGTTTAAGAAACAATAATCTTTGGATGAAACTATTAAGCTCTGTTTTGTTACCATTAGTGAGTAGGAAATACATGTTTATACAGGAGGGTCATGCTTCAATAGTTTAATCTTTTACTTAGGTTAATTTTTATTCAACATGGTAATGGCTTAGTGCAATTACTTTTAACCGTTCTTTGAAGTTTTCTCTGTAACTTTCATGGTCAACATTTTATTAGTTTTAGCAGAAGAGATGCTAAAAACCAGTTCTTGCAGAATTTTTTTAATCATCTCACATTTTCCTGGTAGGGGGATTCTTTTGCTGAGTAATCAAACTTTGGTAGCAGTCAAAACTGGTCTTATTTAAAAGGTAAACTGCCTCTTACATGTTTTTCATCTTGACAAGCAGTAAAGCTGAATATAAGCACAACCTTTTTCTGTATTTATGTTTGATAAAGACCAGTTGGCAAAGCTTCTTAGTTCTACTGGCCGTGCCAACATCTAGTGTTGTCTCCATACAACGAAAAACTGTATGATACATACATCTACATCATGACCTTTAATAAAGTGGCATGCCAGTCCATAAGCTTCTACTCCCCCAGAAGCCAGGAAATGCAAAATTGCTGACCAAACATGCTGATTAGTTCATGCAGCTTCCACACACCTCCCACTGTCTGATCTGCAGTGTTCCAACAGCTGTAGTTATACACAGTGGAACTAACATTCTGTATCAGTTGTATTTAAAGTTTCAGATAATTCCATGCAAATTGCCCAGTAAATCATAATTCATCATGTTTGCTTTTGTAGAAGCACCAAAAGATAACAGCTGAAATAATAGGCTCATTTCATAAGAGGTACCAGAAAGATATATAAATAAGTAATTATGTTATTTCTCCAAACAGCTTATTATTTTTAGCATTACAGGGTTGATTAATTATAAAGCGAGAATTAAAATTTCATACACAGTGTACATTTAGAAATTAAATGTGTGTGAATTACTCTATATAGAAAACTAAGAGCTCCTATATACAGACTACATACTACTGAAGGCTAACAGAAACATCAAAAATGGTTTTATCTGAATTTTAAGAGTATTTTGCACAGTTGTGCTCCTACATTAAAAAAAAAAAAAGATAAAGGCCCCAATATAGATAAAAAAATATCATCTTCATCCTCCCTTCACAGAAAAGCAAAATGCATCTTCAGAGGACAATTGTGTGACATATTCTAGCCAATAAAATGTTAAAATAAGATCAACTGACTGTTGCATGTACTTTTTCTGTGCTGACTGACCATAAGGGGAGCCTTTGAAGATTAACTCAGGTTTAGATGTCTAATTAGTATCTGTCTCAATCTTGGAGATAACCCCAAATTTTATGTATCGTAGGTACACAATTTGTTCCTTTATACCGGTGACTAGTGGGTTTGCTGTAGGTCAATTTTGTTATATACAATATAACAATATAACAAAATAGCAAAACAATAACAATATAACAAAATAGCATTAAAACAAAATATGCATATTTTGTAGCATTAAAACAAAATATACATCATCTATTACAGATGAGGAATGCAGCCTACATCTATTTTATCTCTCCATTTTATAACGTTGTATTGGCTTTGAGGATGGAATGAGCATGTGAGAAATTACATGCTGCTAAAATTCACAGACTGGAGAAACTGAGAAATGCAGCGCTGGCTTTGACAAGCAGTCGGTACTGTGACTTATAATGACCTGCCACAAGGATTTATTGTGGCACAGCAGAATTTGGACGTGACAGATGAAGTTCAGACCTATTATAACAGCAGCAAGACAGAAGTTTCCTATAGAACTTCATAGCTGGATGGGGAGGAGGGATGGCAGGATGGGTGGGCAGATGGGCAGGAGGGTAACTGCTGCCTTCACTGCAATCTTGGGGAATGAAACAAAGTCATGACATTTGTCACATGCCCAGCAGCACATTCCTCCTGTCTCCGGTGTGCCAGTCCCAGCGTCTGTCCGTCTGTCTGGTGGGGAAACCAGTTTAGGAACTGATGAGCCAAAGCCACTTGGCTGCTCTCATTCCAGCCAGGCTGATCAGCAAACCAGCTACACTTCCTGATCCTGCTTGTCCTGGGGCTGCCACAGTGCAGGGACAGGGACAGGGACAAGGACGAGCACAGCAGCAGGGCATTGGCACAACCCTCTGCTGCCAATTTGTGCTGTTATTACTGCCCCACTATCGACTCATTTTTTCCCCTGACTGGGATGGTGGAGCTTTTTTTTTGTCTCTGAGACACCCTACAAAAGTTAATCAGGCAAAAAACCTTTGATCCTTTAAGTGCAAGTCCTTTGGGAGGTGTTAAGGAGCGCTTTTTGCCGCCGTGCTCCCGAGTGTCAGGATGGGAGCAGCCCAGGGCCGCCTCTCGGGGCTCAAGCTGCCGCAGAGCCGGTGCCGATCCCGGTGCCGATCCCGGTGCCGGTGCCGCTCCGCCCTGGGCGGTGCTGCCTCCCGGTGGTGCCGCACGCAGCCTGCACGGCAGCTCCCGCGGCGCGCACCGAAGGGAAAAAGCCTCTTCAAAGCATCAGCTCTGTTTTAATCTGGGGATAATTAGAGGAGAGGAAACACTTCTTTTCGCTGAGGCACTCAGATTAATTGAACTGTGATTTAAATGGTCCGAATTCCTGCTCGGGAGCACTGGAACAGGCTGCCCAAGGAGGTTGTGGAGTTTTCTCCTCTGCAGACATTCCAAATGCACCTGGCTGTGTTCCTGTCACCTCCTGCAGGTGACCTTGCCTTAGCAGAAATGTTGGACTATATGATCTCCAGAAGTCCCTTCCAAACCTAACAATTTTGGGAGTTAAGGGCAAAACTTTTGAGACATGACTGAAACAGTTTTCTAATGGCACACAGACCAAGCAAGGCTTGAGGAGACTTTTAGTGTGACTTTTGAAAACCAAAAATCCCTCAGTAAGATGTACCCAGCTGTCTACTACCCACAGCAAGCAGCCTAAGATGCTCTGGAACTCAACAGCTACTAGATACAAAACAAATGGCTAAGTGCCCAAACTGGGATACAAAGTGCCAGAACAGACTTAACATTGCAAATTTCATGCAACTTAAGTTTTCAATTACAAAGAACAAGGGCAACAGAAAACAGAAATCCCAAACTAACTTTGAAATTTTTTTTTTTTTTTGCATAGAAGTAGAACAATAATCAAGTGGATGAATTCTGAATTCCAAGTTTCCAAGTGAAGAGAAACAAAGCCAGTTGTTTAAGACCTAGAAAACCAAGAAGAGAGCTTCAGATTACCATGAGAGTAGTATTTTAATTGTGTCATGCCTCGGGTAACTCAGGAAAAAGATTCAGTAAAAGAAAACACAGTAAGACTGAAAGCAGCACCACAATGCAGGGAAAGATTTTAAAACATCAATGTTACGAATCAGTAACAAAAGGGCACAGGGTACATGTAGTGAACATGTGTTTTAGACAGTTTCCAGCCACTGGTCAGAAGAGGAAGTACTTTAAAGATAGCAGCCAAGCACATCATAGATTTTTAGCTCTCAAAATGCCTGAAAAGCATCCAAAATGTTTGGGAAACATTGTGCAAGCCAGTATTTCTACAGTGATTGTGGATGTTTGATCACAAACAGGGTTTGACAGGCAAGAACAGACAAATGTCATAACAGAAGTTTATGACTGCAAAGGTTTCTCTGTAAAGCAAAATTTCTTAGCAGCATTAGGCAGCAGTAAGCAAAAATATGGGAAAAAGGATGGGAGAAAATAATTTTGAGTTGAAATTAGTCCAAGGATATATCTTCTTACACTGAAGTCAAACGGTGACAAATTAGGTCTCAGCTTTCCAAAAATAAAAGGGACTCAATTTTCTGCATTGGAACATAAAACACTGCATAAGATGTAAGCTCACTTATACACCAGAGTCCTCACCAGGCACCACATACTGATGAAAATACCAAAATTTGTTGTACTACAAATTGCTACAATCTATTCAAAAAGTTATATTCCAGGCAGAAAAAGCCACTATTATGTTCATGCAATTGAACTTACAGAGTTAAGCAGCCATCCTTCACAGAGACCCCACAGACATTACTTCACAATAGCAGACTTATTATGTGAGCAACACACCATTAATAACAAGCCAAAATCACTTGGCTCATGTTGGCTTGAGCACAGACTCTGATATCTTCTAAGCACAACAGAGTGAAGGAGCAAAAGGATTTCATGCTCTGCCATGATGAACCATTATCAGCTACCCAGCATTTGGAGTTAAAAATGCACTGGCACTAGTTTTCTGTATAAATTCCCACAAGTATTTAAAGGCAGCCTTTTTACACACATCCAACATTGCTTTTTTCACAAATAAAGGATGTTCAAGGGAAAAAAGGTTATTCAGTAGTATCTTCAGAAACTAACTAACAGTTGAGATGTAGTTTCTCTACATGTCAACTGAGAAGATGAGTGGTACTCAACTTCTAGCAAAATCTGTAGAAAATGCATGGTGGTGAAATGACACTAGACTAACAAAAGAAACAAACCCCTTCCTAGTTTATCCAAATTGCTTTGGAAGGGAAATGCAATAAAAATATATGATGTACATGAGACAATTATTTTCTGATTATTTAGAAGGATCTACTAAGAAGGCTTTATGAAGTCACTGGCATCTCTGCAGCAGCATAATGTTCCAAGCTAGCCCTTTCTATTAGAGGGCTGATGCCTAAAACTGTAGACTGGAACAAAGGTTTTTTCCCTTTTCCTGAAGGAAAAAAAGCTACATGACATGTACAGGAGGAAGAACATTTAAGCAGTACACAATGATAAAGCAATGAAGTAGAAGCAGACCAAACTCCTACTGTGATACAGCTATTCCAGCTTATGTATGAACACAGCATCCTCACTGAGTGGTAGATCAGGTGGGATTAAACAAACAAAAAAACCCCCATGAACCACAAATGCACACAGAAGTTTGTAGATACCTGAGAATGCTGGATGATTTTGAAGAGCAAGTTACTGTGTCTTGGATGCTAAAAATTAACCAAGTTGGCCAGTTTTCCATACACAACAACAGGCTTAACTACAATCACTTGGCTGATGTGTAATTAAACATGGAGCCAGGTATCTCACAAGTGTAACAGAAGAAGAAAACCAGTTTGTTTTCACAAATACCTCACATAATATTTTTAATAAAAACTATTTCATTAATTCTTCAATATTCAAGCTCACCTTACTAAATTCCTAAAAGAAAAAAAAATACTATCCCACTCAAAATCACCAAACCCTAACACATCCATTTCTAGACTTTCCATTTTGACAGAAGATTTGTATGGATTCACTTGACCAATGATAAGCCTCTGACCTCTTGAATTTAATCAGAGCACTCCATCCCTGTTACATCCTGATCTAAGACTAGTCCATTTGCTGACCAGGAATGCACAGCTGCCTTCACTGATTCTCTGTTTTGTCAGTGCCATTTTGCTGCTTTTAGTAGAAAATAACAGTCAAATCAAGTTAAGCATGTTACAGCCACACATGTCACCTTCTGTAACTTTTATTTCCAATCAAAACTGACAGCAAAGTCCTGATGAACAAGTCGTTATCTTGGTTATCGGTCTTTGGGAGGATTAGGATTCTTGCGTCTTCTGTGATACCTAAAAGAAAAAAAACACTGCAGTGAGTGCAAGCTGTGGACAGCCTTTATTTTTGTGGTATTTCTGCCCCCAGTGAGTGATCCGAGGTTACACAAGGAAGTGAAATACAAGATACACAAGCACAATCCATCACCACTCATTAGATGTCATCTCTGTTGTTTGTGGAGTTACATAATGCTACTCATTTCTATTGCTACATCTGCTACAAGCACGCAATAATCCAATCAGTTCTACAGCTGAATAGGCACAAAGGCTGCTGTTTATTCTTAATCCTTTGTGTGAAGTTAATTTTATTACATGGTCAGCCTTGCCTTTGGCTAAAATGATTGCCATAGAACAAAGATGTTCAAAAGAGCTGTGCCAGACTGTATGTTAAATAGTGTAATATTTTGCAGAAAAACTAAAAAACGAATTATTCTGAACAAATAATGAACCACACTTCCCTCATAATTATGCATGCTAAACAAGGCAGATCCTGTCTGATCTTCATCGAAGTGACAGCTACCCTTTGGTCATGAAAGTCCTATCTTTCCATTCATTATATCTACTCCCAAAGCACATTAATTAAAAAGTTTTCTGTGGATAGCAACAAAAAAAAAAAAAAAAAAATTAAAATTGCCTGTATTATGTCTCCATAGCTACAAAATTAGCAGCTATTGAAAGACAGCGTACCATGGAGTGGAAGGGTGTAAGACACACCAGAATGCTGCTGGTTGAGATTAGTAATGCCCAGAGGTCCTCTTTAAGCTCAGTCATGTATATGTGCACCTCTCCTCCTCCTCCATTTCTGAATACAAGGCACACCAAAGAGCACTTTTCACCATTCCAAATGAAAAACCTCTACTACTCTTAAGTCTGAGAAGCATCCCACTGAGGTTGCTAAGGAATAGGCAATGCATGTTTCCAAGCTTGTTTGGTTATGTCCACTGAGGGTATTTTACATACTAGATTCTGTTATGGAACTTAGTAAATGACTCAAAGCAGTAGCTAACAGGATGTATGAGAAATTTCTGCACTGTCACATATTTTACAGAAAAAAGTGGCAAAGGTTAACAAAGGAGCAGTGTTAAAAAAACCCCTCATTATATACAGTCTTCCATTCACCCAACACTGCATTGAAAATTTTATGTACTAGCCCAAATGTTAGAGGTATCTTGTCTGACATGACTCATCCTAGGTTGAATCTGCTCATTATATTATTCCTGCATTTCCGTTTACTTCCAAAAGGAACAGGCAAATTGAAAATACTTACTGTCCCACAGGATACCAGCGATGTTTTGTTGTGTAAAACATTTTGCTGAGCTCTTCAATTGTAGGACCTCTACTGTTCTTTAGCTCTTTTTCATTCAATCTGGATTTTAAAACTTGATCAAGGTTTTCTTCTTTATTATTCACTGGATCTGGCCGTGGTATGGGCTAGCAAAACAGTAATGTATATGTATGTCCTGTTTCTCCTTGTTTTATTTAACTGAGAAAGTAAAAAAGCCAAGCTACTAAGAGTAATCTGTAGTGCTATCTAATAGCTGAAAAATACAGAAAAATACCTGCAATTACACTGGCTGTTTATTGTCCTCACCTTCCCACCCCGAATGAAACCACACACCACTGTGGAGCAGATATGTCTAGAAACACCTTTTTACTCTAGGTTCTGCAACTGGTGATCCTAAAACCAGCATTCCTGTAGTCATTATTGCAGATCTCAATCACTAGCTGAATCATCAGCTTCAGTTCCACTAACACAGAAGTATCCACACCATTCCCAGTCAGAATTTTATTCACAGCAACCATCATAATTGCTAAAAATCTTTGCTAAAACATGTACCTTAGAGAAGAATGTCACTTCCTAATTTTTTATGCAACAGGTAAGACCAAGTTGTTTGCTTTCAATTGAAAATGTAACTACTACCACTATTACAAGTATTTTCCCTTGTTTAAGCCTTTTACACCTGTTTTTCTTCAGGTATGTGCAACTGACAGATTTAAAAATACTGCTATGTAATTTGCAGGCAAAAAGTGCTAAAATGCTTTAGGTTTCAATGGAGGATTTTCACATTGGGTACTTCAGCAACACAGCTGCCAGCTGCAGTATTTTACTAGCACATGGGAACAGGAACTTCAAACAAAAAATGTACACTAGAAAAATTTCTCTAGGTTTTAAATCACAACACTAGATATATTTTCATCAATGTAAAGATCACATTGAAAGTACTACTGATAGATAAAAATCAGTATTTAGAGTTCTTTGTGGCTTTTATGAACTCAATGCTGAATGGAACCTGAAGTTTGAGTTGAAAACAGTAGCAGCAGTATTTCTTTGTTTTCTCTTGTGCAGGAGGACATATGAGCCATAACCTGCATTCCAATCATCCTCTCTGAGTAGTACCCATGTAGACAGACACTATTTTCTCTGTAGTGCACAAGTGTTTTAGTGCCTTTCATTCAACTAGAGCTTCTGTATGCTGCGATACCTGAGCTTTTCTCACTCTTAAACTTGCCCTTAATTCAACTAAGAGTAAACTTTTCCTTGTGGCAGCAGCTATATTCATCAATCATTTACTTCACAGATGTGCTGAAGTAATTTCAAATTTAAAAAGATGCTCTAAAGACTCAAACCTATGAATTACTAAATGCCTTTACAAGAGTAAGAAATATAGATGTGCACATTGGACATACTTTTGTATGCTCGTATGGAATCTCAAGCGAAGGGTGGTAGCAGACAATTGTCTTCAAATCAGATGTCACTGCAAGTTCCACTTTGCTATAAAAATAAAAAAACCTCATAACTTTCAAAAGTACTGAACAACTGAGCAGCCCATATCCCAAAAAAAACTGGATTTGACCCTGCATTTATGAATCTGTCATAATTTCTATAAAAAAGGGTCATAAACATTTGAGCCAAATCTCCAAGTTTTTGTTTTCTCAGTCATCTTCCTTTTTTTTTTTTCATGGAGAGGAAAAAAGGGCTAAAATAAATTATTAAAATACCTGAACATATGAGTTGGAAAAAAAAAAATCTTAAAACACTTAAATAGTTCCACATAAAGCTCTAAACTCTAAAGATTGGGATAATGATCTCTAGGACAGCATGTCTTTATAAGATGTATGCATCTGTAATGAAATAATAGGAAACAAACTCTGGGGTTCTAATGTTCCTATTATGTAAAAAAATGTTGAACAAGAAGTCCTACTTAGTTAATTGTGAGAATATAATTTTCTCACCTTCCTTCCCCTTCCCATGAGTCATTTAGCTTCCTAAAACTGTGGTGACATGAATTCAGTGTTTCTCACTATATTTGTACCATCTTTTCTCATTTCTACACAGATTCCCCGTGCAGCAGCACAAAAATACCTGGACCTTGTCTTAACAACAAGCATCAATGGAAATTACTACTCTAAGCTAATTTTGCTCTTCCACAAACAAAACTGCAGGGGTACTGGCAGTCATCAACATGTTTAGAACGAGTCCTGCATGACTTTTCATTACATTGAAACATTAATTTCATAACCATTACTATCAGAGACAGTACTTTAGCTGAAATTATTACATATATCCAATATTGGCAATAGATGTGTTTGATACTATTATATGATGACTTCAGGACAGAGAGAGAAAGTAGCCCTGGAATAAACATTACATGAAAAGGCCACAGAGCAAAGCACATTTACATACCAATTGTAGTCTTCAGGGAGAACTGAGTATGTAGATTTATGGCAAGCATGATACACAGCTCCACCTGCAATAAAAATAAAGAACTCTGATGTAGAAACAAGCAGAGCTGTGCCCAATTAAGAAAGTTCATATTTTCAATTTTCATTATTTCAAGTCTTAATCAGGGATTATAATCATATTCAGTTTTAGATTAACATAACCCAAATACTGTCTAAATAGAAGTTCATTTTAGTACACAGCTTTCTAGCAGTGCAATCAAAAAAAAAAAAACAAACAGTGTGCAGGCAGCTATGACCTATACTTACCTTCCTAGTTGTATTGTTTTCCTGAGTAAAATCACTATATGAACAAAATACCTAGAGAAGTCACCATTAGGAAATATCCTTTATATATGTAAAGAACCTTAGAGGACTTAGAGGGAAGGTCATAATTTCATTCACAGCAATATTTATTATAAAAATGAAAAGGAGGGGCTCTGACTGGATATGTAGAGAAATGTTTTCTTCATGAGGACAGCAAGCCAAGGGGATGGGACTCAGGCAGGTTTGTCAGTTCTCTGTCCTTGGAGATTTCAAAGACCCAGCAAGCCCCGAGCAACCCAATATGACTGCAGAGCTGACCCTGCTTTGAGCAAGAGCTTGGATCACAGACCACTCAAAGTCCCTTCCCCATGGTTTGATTCTCATTGTTTTAATAGGATCATAGAATAATTTAGGTTGGAAAAGACTTTAAAGATCACAGAGTCCAAACACAACTAATCTAAGGTGTTCAAGAGCCCCTCACACAGGAATCATCCTGTAGGCACTGCCTTCCACAACAAAGATATCCAGGCCTAAGGTGGGCCTGGGAAGTGCCTGGAGTTGACTTCCACTGAGAAGCCCTTTCCTAATTGCCAGAACCTGAGACAAATCCACATGGAAGTTTCTGTAAAGCTTTATTCAACAACTACACTTTTAGAACACAATTATGATCACAAGAAACAAGTCTTCACATGTTCTGAGCTTTCTGTTAAGTCATAAAAAGGTTTCAACTTTATCTGACATTGTTTTATTTACACCATCTTTTAATACAAATAGGATTCTTCACGGCTGCTCCTAGCACG
Organism: Melospiza georgiana; assembly: GCF_028018845.1. Taxonomy (NCBI): domain Eukaryota; kingdom Metazoa; phylum Chordata; class Aves; order Passeriformes; family Passerellidae; genus Melospiza; species Melospiza georgiana. The sequence goes on from NC_080433.1 coordinate 37,488,062, forward strand.
GGGAGAGAGCATTCATTGTGCCAAGACTGCAAAGGCTGAAAAAGCCAAGAAGAAACTTTTGTGTAGCTATTGTTCTCTCAGAAATATTTTAGATGCAAACTCTTAAATTCAGAATTACTGTTAGCACTTCCACTCTTCAGTTCTTCTAATTAAACTATTCTTAGTTATTAAGGAGTTGAGTTCCGGTAAACTGCAATTAGTTTGTATGTCTTCCTAAAATTTCTTTCCCTTCCTTGCCCACTTACCTCTAAGTGGTAACATGTCTATTCTATTTCCTCCATTACTGTCTTTTCTACCACCTTTACTACCTTCCCTATTTCCTTCTCTTGACATCTAAAACATGGACAAAAATCTAAGAAACAGTACTGCCTGTTTCTACTTGTTCTCTGTTTATGTTAAGTGAGATTTTACTATAGCCTTTTCTCACCACTTTTCTAAGCCTGAAAAAATCAACTTAAATCTTCAATGATAATCAGTGGTAAGAGGGTAGCATTTACAAGCTAATCAATCATTTGGGGTGCATCCTACTTGGACCATGAAGGTTTTCAAAGCATAAAAAAAGAAAAAAACAAATGAAGACATCCTTTAGATTACTATTAGAATAGAGCACAGACTAACAGACTTGATTCTGTTCAAACAGAAAAATCACTTCCATGCTTCACTACTTTAAACCCTACAGGAAAGAGGTTCTCAAGGAACAAATTTTAATACAGGACTTCCACAATTTCATCACTACTTACTCTGCAGTGGGACCTGCTTACAGGTTGCTGCTGAACGCATCCAGAGGAGGCGGGGCCATGCAGTTCTAAGTGACACTGCCATGGTGACAGCAGAGAGGAAACCAGTCCTGGACAGATGGAACTCAAAGAACTTCTTCTCTGCAGAACACCCTCTGAAAGAAACCAGTTCTGTAACTATTCAGGATACAAAAGACTAACAATTAAACTTCTTGAATATCTTAAGGAAAAAAATTGTGCAACATAATTCTTCATTATCAATTGTTTATAAATCCTTATCACTGGAGATAATGGTAACTGTCTCCTTAACAGTCAAAAATAGCACAAGACATTATTTACTGAAGGTTAAACTTTAAAAAGAAGCTTCCGTGCCTGTGCCTTCTCACAGGCTTTTCTACTGGTACTCACCCACCTAAAACTTGCATCCTTCTTTCTGACACTCCATAAAATTACTCATGAAATATGCTTTTCTTGTTAACAATGTAAATAACATCAGCCCGTACAAAAATAGAAATACTTGTAAACTACACTTGCTGTAGTTAAAAAACTCTTGAATGCAGTTAATTGGTTTCAACCATCTCAGCAATAGACCTGAAAACTCACAAACACCATTTAGGATACCTTAAATGTTACCTAAATTTCACAGAAGCAGAAGGACACCTTATGTTTCATTGTCTACTGAAAAAAAATAATTGCTTTAAATAGAAACTTACAGTGAAAACCAGAAAAACGTAAGTGGAAACAGTTTAAACACACATACATAAAAAAAAAAAAGAAAAAAAGAAACAAGAACCTTTCAAAAGTACTTGAAATTTTGGGCTTCAGAACATCACCAGAAACACGCATTTTCCAATTTTGACATATAATTTTTCAGCATTCTTTTTATCTGTGCCAATGCTGCTGAAGTTAGGGGAGCAGCAGCACGTACAGAGGCGCTCATAACTTGCCCTCAGAGGCTCATGAACAAAGAGGGTGCGAGGAACGCGGCGGATCTCGGTCCAAGGACAGGGTCAGGCACCTGACAGGGCTCAGCCCGTTCCCGGCCCGTTCCCGGCCCCACTGCGAGGACCGCTCCGGTTTGAATGGGAACAGCCCCATCCCTGAGACAGCGCGCAGGAAACTCCAGCAACACGCGGGAGCACGAAATCCGCGGCTCAGAACTAAAGAAGATATTTAGCACTACAAACAAACCAAGACACTAATCCGTCAAAGCAATGAAAAAAGTACCCGTTATGAAATCCTGAGCACGCCGCACAGGGTTCAGCCCCTCCGAACGTGGGCAGAGCCTCTCCGGCCTTGCCCGGCGCTCCCCCGCGGGCCCCGCACCAGCCCCGGCGGCGGAAGCGGCGCCGCGCGCCCGTTCCGGCTCCGGCGGCGGCTCGGCCCGCGGCACGCCGGGACTCGTAGTGCGGGCGGCGAGGGGGCACCGGCAGCGCCCGCCGCCCCTCTGCCCTCAGCGCTGCTCCAGCGCCGGCAACGAGCCCGCAGCCGCTGGATAGTAATATGGATGCCTGGCTAAGCCGGGCCGTGGCTGGCCGGGCCGGGGAGCAAGGTACACACAGACACATATTAATGGAATCAGTTAGGCTGGAAAAGATCTCTGAGATGATCCAGTCCAGTCTTTGACCCATCTTTGTACACCTTGACACCTAGGCCATGGCAATAAGCGCCATGTGCGGTCGTTTCTTGAACACCTCCAGCGATGGCCACGCCACCATCTCTCTGGGGAACCTGTTCCAGTGTTTAACAGTCCTTCCTGTGGAGGAATTCCTCATGATGTCCAACTTGAACCTCCCTTGGCCTGAGGGCGCTTCCTCTTGTGCTGCTGTCCCCAAGAACCCAGATTCATTACCTGGTGTGCAATAAGCCAATAATTAACCACTGTGGACAACACTGTCACGGGTTGTCCAACCCCTACCTTATTACAACCTCTTTTCAGGCAGTTGTAGAGAAAGAAGAGGCCCCCCTGAGTCTGCTCCAGGCTAAACACGCCCAGCTCCCTCAGCGCTCCTCAAGGGACCCTTGGTCAAACACTGACTGCTCACCCTGCTGGTCCCTGTGCTGGGAGAGGCTCAAACCCGCAGTGGAGGCGCTGAGGCGACCTCGGCATTGGCAGCAGCTGTTCGGCTGCGGGAGGGGGCACACCGCCCCAGCCACGGGCAGCAGTGCACCTGCCGGTCCTGGGAACGTGCCAGCGTGCCATAGTCTTATATTAGCTGCAAAATAACCCCCTCTAATCCCGTAATTCAAAGGGACATCTCTATTGGTTATTTCACAAGCTTGCAAGCATAGCCTGCTTGCTTTCAGGTTAAATTACACAGTGGCTGCAGCAGCTTCCTCTGTTCAGCCAGCCAGATCTTCACAGTACCTGTAACAATCTTCTACAGAGAAGGCCTGTGGATTTTATGTAGATGAAATTGCATGTTTTCAATATTCAAGGCATACCGAAAACTCACCTGAATGTCTCAGGCACACTGCTTCTCTGAGGCTACCTGCTGTACTTCTTTCATAGACTGAGTCACAAAGCATTTCAAAGACAAGGTTATATTTACAAAACATTGATAAAAGGCAAGAAGAAAAGACAAAAATCAATTGTCTGACCTGCTGCTCTAGTATCTGGAATGGCTCCAGCACTTCAGGCATTTTCACATCCACAAAGCCTCTAAGTCACATCAGCAGACTGTGTCTCCATTCCTGTCACAGCATTACCGTTTTGGAGACTCTTGGTTATTGTTTCCTGAAAGGCAGCAACCTTTTCCAGAAAGCTTCCAAGGATTGCATCTTTTCTGGTCATTGACTGTGGTACTGCAATTTCATGTTGTCATCAGTGAAAGCCTCACAATTTCAGCAAAGTTTATCCGTGTAGCTACACTAACTTCCAGCAGTATAGCAGAAGTATAGCCAGAAATCAGTAGTCAAGGAGCTGATCACTCCCAGTAGCACTGACAAAGGTTTCTTCTTGAGTATTTTTCTATACGAAGGAAGATGGAAGACCCCCATTTTGGGTCTCCTTGCAATATTAGATTCATTACACCATAGAAAAAGGGAGCACAGATGGGCCAAAATGTTTTACATACTACTTAGAGAGATGCAACCAAGGTGAGAAATCGCATCTCCCCTACAAAGCTCCTCCAGATTTGTGGAGATAAACTCATTTTGAAATTCCAGCAAGTTTCTGTGTGCAGATACAGAGGCATCTGATCTGGGCTCATGCACCAAACAGAAGGAACACAGTTCTATCTATTTTCTGCTGTGTACTAGCTTATGATTCCCACAAGGAAATCCTTGTGCTGTATAGGATGAGGGCAGCATCCTATACAATGAAGCAAACATCCAATACAAGCAAGACAGCGGTTCTACTGATGGACAAATAAAATGCTTTGAGGATTTTAAACTCAAGGACAGTGCTGAAAAAAAATGGCAATAAACTGTCTGAAACAAATGCACTCTGGAAATTAAAAGAAAGGAATGAATTTTCATTTAAAGAGTGAGCTTCAGGAATATTTTGTCCATAAGCATAGTGGGGGTAGACAGAATTATTTCAGTATTTTCAGGATGGGAACTGCTCAGGATTCTCCACTTTCTTCTGGTCAGCTGCAGTGTGACACACCTGTATGCAAATGCTTTGTGTGCTACTTGTGAGTGTTTGTGTGTGAACCTCTGAGAAGTACATTAAGCCCTCATTTCCTTCCTAGGAAATACTAAGTAAAATTAAGGCTACTCTAACTTTTCTTGAAGATGCTTATGATTTAATTGTCATAGCTTCTTTAAAAGATTGCCTAAACTCAGGGATGATGATGACTGTGGTTGACAACTCTGATTCTTAGTTGTTTTCTCAAAAGGACATTGTTCACCCATGCAGGAGACAAAAATCCTTTGCTGTGCACTGGAAAACTTGAAATTAACTCCCTTCACAACTGAAGACCACTGTAAATTTCACCTGTTTCTTTCTCCAGTGCAAGACACTTTTTAAAAATCTTTTCTATAGGGAGCTGTACCTTCTTAAAAAAAAAATAAAAACCTCCCTAGCCCCTTAGAAATTGTCTCCCAATACAAAATACTAAAACTTGATATGCTTGAGTATACCAGTCATGATTACAATATAAGACTTCTGTGGTGCTCCTACATTACTGTTTCCTACATCAATTTAGTTGCTTTAATAAAGACAATTTTTTACTCTTCAATGCCATTTGTACCTCCTGAGGACTGCATACAGACACACACTTGCAGATACGTGTGCTCTCCTCAGACATGAGTTTGAAAAAGTAGAGTTTCCAATGTTCCTGATGAATGTGACCAACAAGTCTCCTAATGGTGGGATATTATAGGCTGGTGGCATTGAGTTGTTAATAGCTAAGAAGCTAATTCATTAATGAGATGGTAAAGATCAACAAAAGCTTTAATTTGAAGCTACAGTCTGTACTGCTTGTTTTGAATGACATACTTTTTTCCGTAAGGTTCTTATTCTGGCAATGTGCACTTTTAGAACATCCCTGTAATGACAAATCTTGTAACTTAAATCCTAGTTCTGAAAAGTTGCAATTGAAAGTACCACAGAACTTTTATTTTTATTTTTTTAAAAGCTGAACCACATACCCTGTTAGGCTTCCAGGCTATTTTTAGGTAGTTTCTATAAAAAGATTTTTAGGAGATAGTAGATGAGGTCTACCCCCTCCCTGACGCATAATGTTCTGCAAGTATATTCTTAGCAGCATGTTCTGACAGATTACAGCTTTCCAAAGGGAGATGGGAATTGCTTAAGGACAGCTCAGAAGCGTGACTGCACACTTCTCCAGCATGTCTGGAGATGGGGTTATTAATAACTGCCAAGGCCCTTGCCTGCCTCAGCAGCTTGTAGACAGCAAAGGGGAGAGTCGCTCAGTCTGTATTCGCTCAGCAGGAAGATTGTTCTTTCTGTTTCCTCTGGAGATACGATGGAGGCACTGCTGCTGAGTTCCAGACCTCTGGGACTTCCTGTCTCTGGAAACCTGGGAAGTTTTGTTTCTAGGTTGCTCTCTTACTGAAGATAAACCATCAACCTGCTCTTACTCCAACAGTCAATTACAAACTTCTCCAGGCAATCTCCAGCTGATCAGATGGCTGAGCTATAGTTAGGCTGCAGACGCTATGTAGTGATGAGGGCAGCACTATGTTGGTTGGCTCTGTTTTAGATGAACAAGTTATAAATCAGAGATGTCATCTGCACTGGCGTGGGTTTTGTGTGAGCATTTCCACACACACACACAGACAGCCCTTCTGAGAAATGGAAAATTAGGACCTGGCTGTTCCAGCTCTTTTGCTGCAGTGACATATTTAGGAAATTGCTTCTTAGGAAAATCATTCAGGCTAGATCATTGGCAAACTGAATATAATACACATTTATTGTTTTCATAGAAACCACAAGGTTTCAAAATATTCCTAGGAATAAGCATTTGGCTTCCTTTTAAACTGGCAAGGTACTACACAATCATACCTAGAAGTGGACCTGAATTTGTGAAGGGATGGATGTGTTTCATTGCAAAGGTTGTGTCTTAACAATGGGGATGGATGGGTCTCCACTCCTTAAATGCTGTCTCTTAATTTCTATGAGAATATCCTGTAAATGTAAAAATCAAATTTCTAATGAGACTCTGTAGTTTAGTTATGGTCTTAATTCTCAATTTTTCTCAAGTTATGTTGTAGACAGACAGATTTCTATTTTAAGCCAGTCTGTAAACACCCAGAGTAAACATCAAGGCTTATGTCAGTAGGCCCTCCTTATGCTTTAGCATATCTCACACCATCTCATCACTGCTCCATCCTGTTACTGATAAGGAGGAAGCTGCAACTGTAAATAACAGATGACAAGACTACAGTGCCTCAGCAGTCATATGCAGCCTAAATAATTTGTGTTGATTACCATAGTTCAAGGAAACAACACTGTCTCTATTCAAGCAGCCACTTAACGAAAATCAAAAATTATTTGCTACAATGAAGGCTCCTACTCATAGCATCCCATTTTGATGTTGTAAGTTGGTAAAACGTATAACTGGTGGGTTTTTTTCCTTCTCTCAGTACAGTTTCACCCAGTCCTGCCAGTTCAGATAATTCTGAAATTGTCCAATGACACTTTAAATTACTGCTAAATGAAAAACACTGCACTTCTGTGCCTTAGTTTCCCCCTATGTACACAGGCATCATAGCAACTCTTGAGACATTACTCTGGGATTTACTGAGCATTTTTAATATAAAATGTGGATATTACTGTGAATATTTATTCTGCTTGTGTACATACATCCATCTGGTTTTTGCTGTAGAACAGATTTTCTACAATACTTGGTAAAAATATAGAAATGCTTCTATGCAAAAATAAAGAATCTGGGGTTTGAAAGAGAGTTGTAATTACAGTAAAACTTCTCTAAGATTGCAAAGAGGGCTAGGAGGAGGAAATAAGATTAGTCAGCCACAGGCTCAGCTGGCCTGGATGCACCCACTCAGTGAGTAATTCGATGGTAACTTGATGACAGCAGAAGCTGTCACAGGAAGATGGTCAGCAGCTATATTGAATTGTTCTGGGTGTATTAATTGCCTAATTGCAATTACTTCTTACCTTCCCTGCCTATAGTAGCATTGTACAACCCTGTTGGTGAGTAAGGTGGTTGCCTAGCTTTGTTCTTGGAACCACTGTAATCCCAGCAATGGTGTGATAATCACAGATTTGTGGGAGGAGTACTGTGCTCTCCATCCTGGCCTGTGCAGTGGGCCAAGATCAGCCAACAGAACAGGTCACTGCTGCAGGAGGGGATGGTCCTACACCTGCACCATCTTACCCTGCTTCCTGCTGCTTCTCTTGTGCCACCTCTGATGCCTCAGTGAGCTGGTCAGAAGGGTAACTTAGCCCAAAACAACCCCCAACAACAACCCCCTATGCCTCAGTAGATACATACCAATGACAAGAGTGGATCAGGAATACAGGGAAAGGCAGCAGGACCTCACTGCTGCCTGCAGCTTCTCCAAAAGGCTGAGGGGCATCCAAAGCTGAGTTAATTAGTCATGGACACTACAGGTACAATTTCACTCCCACTACCTTTTATTGTCTGGGGCTTGCCAGAACCCACTGTAAGACTAACCAATTCACCAGTCCAGCATGAGGCTAGACTGAATGGCTGTTTTTCTGCCAAGTTAGTGTACTGCATCAGCTCAGCAGAATGAACAGTGGGGAAAATGCCATGTGTAAGGAAGGGAGGTAGGAGTGAGATGGGAAGGGAAGAAAGAAATGCTCTTTTTAAGAGATTGACTCAGCTGTTTGGTTTAACATAACCTCAAGTACATGGTTTCACACTACCCCTAATGCAGGGAACTACAGAGTGTCCCTTTCTCACACCCTCAGGCATGAGTTCTCGTCCTTTTTTATGCCTCACCTGTACAGCTGTGTAGCTGCCTGTGGTTCACAGCAGCTCACCGAGGAACCATTTGTGCTTTTGATCAGCTCATCTTAGGTGAGATCATGGTGTGAGCTGAGGGAACAGCAGTGTGTGGCATAGGAGGAAGGCAGCAGTCCTCTTTAACAGCAATGCAAATAAAAAGTAGTGTGCCCTTGACATGAAACTACACACTCAATAACCACTGTAGAGGCAGGCCTTGCTGGAGTTGGGCTATAGGAATGAATGAATGCCCATTTGAATGGGGACTACAAGCGACAGTCTACAGTTGCTATTCTGGAGTAGCCAGCTTGGATGGCTTTTTCAGCCCAATATGGGTACTCAGGGATCTCTGCAGCAGTCCTTCTGGGAGCTAAAATGGCTTAGAGGAACAATCTAAATCTTTGTAGATATAACAACAGAAATCAATGTTTTTGTTTACTGCCATCTCCTGATCAAGTGGACTTCAAAAGCCCTTTCATAAAAGAAGCCAGAAGGAGAGGTATAATGAAAACTCCCAGGATGTGACAGACCACTTGTTGTGCAACAAAAGATGTCTAAACATAATAAGCCAGAGTGACTTGCTGCTGCTTCTGACTGATGCAAGGTTCCTGGTCTACGACTCTTGAAAGGGACCACTGAATTCAAGACTGATGAGCATTTATTTGAGCCAATTGTGCTTCACTCTGTTGTTGTGTCTCACAGACTTTCAAGGAACTTTTGGCCCGTGTTTTCTTCCATGTATGCCAGTCCTTGAATGGACAATCTTCTGTGAGAAGTGTAAAAGAGAAAAAAAAAAAGGGGGGGGGGTGAAGGCAGAAACAAAGAAAGAGAAGTAATTTAGCATGCACTGTAAGAAAATACATAATTTTCCAATTACTTTTGTTTTGAGGCCCAGTGAAGATGCTTTGATATCTAAATAAGGGTTGGAGTCATGGTCTGTTACTCCTAGAATTGCCATTGCCAGAGAACTTTACTTTCTACCAGAGTACACAGAAATTATGTCCTGTTTCAAACTGGAAGAAAACACTTGACAGGGAATCATATGCACATAGGGTTCTATTCCTGGCTGTGCTGCTGGCCTGCTTAGTAACCTATGGGAAATTAGTTCAATTTTCTGTGCTTTTATTTCCCATAAATAATGATGCACATTCTTAGACGTTACTATTACTATGAAGCTGTAGTAATGTCCTAGTATGTTCATGCAGTAGTTATACTCCAATGTTTACAATATTCCTCTTTCTACTGAAAAGGAAGGAGGTTCACTAATCAGGTGTTATTGAGACAAAAACCACAGAATTGTTAGGCTGGAAGATCCTATTTCCAACTCTCCTTGCCAAGGCAGGGTCACCAGGAGCAGGTGACACAGGAACATGTCCAGGTGGATTTTCAATGTCTCCAGAGAGGAGACTCCACAACCTCCCCGGGCAGCCTGTTCCAGTGCTCTGCCACCCTCCACCTCAAGTTCTTCCTCATGTTGAGATAGAACTTCTCATGTTTTATTTTATGGCCATTGCTCTTTGTCCAGTTGCTGGGCACCACTGAAAAGTCTGCCTCTATTCTCTTAAAACCCACCCTTGAAATATTTTTATGTATTGATGAGATCCCTTCTCAGGCTTTTCCTCTCTAGACTGAACAGGCCCAGCTCCCTCAGTCTCTCCTCGTTAGAGATGTGCCAGAGCCCTCATTGCCTTTGTGGCCCTTTGCTGGACTCTATCAGGATCGCCTTGTCCTTTAGGTGCTGGTGTTCTAAGCTACCCTTGCGGCAGCTAACAGTCAGGGCCGGCAGCCGTTTGGCGCTGACAGAGCACACACAGCTCCCGACGCCGGCTCCATTGTGCCGCGCCGGGCGCTGACCCCGCGCGCCGATCCCTTTATCCTACATTTCCCGGCGTCACGCGCGCAGGGCGGTGCCGCAGGAAGCGCGGCGCGGGTCTTTCCGGCCGTGCGCGCGCCCCGAGCGGAGGCGCGCCCCGAGCCTGCACCGACGAGACAAGATGGCCGGGCTGCCCCGCAGGATCATCAAGGTACGGCCGCGCGCCCGGCCCGCCGCGCGCCGCTCCGCCATGCCCCGCCGGGAGCGCCGGGCGCGCCGGGCCGGGCTCCCGCGCTCGGGGCAGCGCTGCGCCGCGCCGGCCGCCGCTTCCGGTGCCCGGGAGTAGGGCCGCGCTAGGGCAGGGCCGCCTCCCCGGCCTTCTCCCGCCCCTGCCGGGCGAGGGGCGCCTCGCTGCCGCCCCGCCCGCGCCCCCGCCGCTTCCCCCCGCCGCCGCGGGGGCCCCCCGCCCGCTGTGTCGGCGTGCGCGGGCGGCGGGAGCGGCTGGGCCCTCCCGGCGGGCGCGGGCCCGCGCCCTTTGCGGCGACTGCCCGGGCGGCGGCGGCGCCCCTCGGCCCCCGGTGCTGCCGGGCGCTGGTATCTGTGCACCCCCGGGGTCCGGAGCTCGAAAGACACCCGGCACACCCCCCTCCATTCTGCCCGCCCTGCGGCTCCTCACCGGGGGCTTCCGCCAGCCCCCGGCTTCCCCGCGCGGCTCTCGGCGTGCTTGGGCCGGGGGAGGGCGGCGGTGGCGCCGTGCGCGGTTTCCTCTTGTGCAGTGAGGGACAAGGCACGGCGAGCAGTGAGCCTGGGCCGCAGGGACACCGGCACCGGTGGTACACGCTGGGACAGCCTGGTTACTGCTGCATTTGCTCGGAGCTGTCGGCCCTTACCCATTAACGTGCCGTGCTGGCCGTTCGGTATCATGTTTCCACTTTGATTTGCCCAGCTTTGCAAGGGTTCTTAACTTTGGGGTACTTTCAGCAGATCCTGCGAATTCAGTTCCAGCTTAAGGCATAAGTAATTTTTGGTCACTTACTGGAGATACAGGTAACTGTCTTGCAAGCTATGAAAACATAGCTCGCTCCTGTAGCTCGCGTGGGTGCTCCTGCTGTGCTGCTGTCTCCTACTCAATTTGTAATGGTGCGAAAGGAAGCCCTCGAATGGGTGATCATTCTCTTTACAAAAGTTATTAGACGATTCCAGTGAGGTTTGTTAGCCCTCACAGGAAATGACAGCAATCGTAACTTGTTACTGTGAGTGGATGTTAGTTTTTAACACTGTGGAGCTCTCTCGGTTGGTAACCATTGTAAATAAATGAATTTATTAAGTGTTCAATAGTGGATAAAAAAATACAGTTATTTCATCTAAAAGTCAAGTTATCAAGTAACTGATAGAGACGATGAGGTAAAATAAGGCAGAGGTAGCATTTATCTTCTGTGAAGCAGAGCTAAACTACGATTAGTGCTCAGAATTGTAAGCAGTAAAATTAAAGAAGGCAAATCTTACAGATTTTGACGCCTAGCCAGCTGCCTGAGTGCACAGCATGCTAATCTGAATGTATTTCAGGTGTGATAGGGAGCAGTGATTCATAATACAGTGGAACTGGTGTTTATCGCAGGGTTGCAGTACGAGCTCAGTCATGAGGCTGGTGTCTGCGTTAAATTTTCATTGCTCTTGACACCTCCCCAGAATACAATCGAGAAGTGCACCTACTTTTGCTAGAGCGTAAATTTTTTTTCTTGGTACTTTTGCTTTCTTATGCTTTTCTAGAAAAAAACGCTGGCACAATTTACACAACTCACTTCAAAGATGTGTGGTGATATGGGACTGTTTCTTTTCCTCTTGAAGAAGAAAGATGAAGGGCTAAAAAGAGTCCTAGAAAGTCCAGATTTTCTATGAAGGATCCCCCTTAGACATATGATGGGTTGGGTATTTCCATTTTCATTGGAGTTGTCTGCAGCCAGCCTAGAGTTATTAAATCTTGGCTTGGTTGTGTTAGATGATCAGCTCTTCAGCTCCTGTGCTGTGCGTGCCTTAGGTTGCCACATGTGCCTATGATCTAGGACTTGAGTCTGACTAGTTACTACAGCCTCAAAAATGTGCAAAGTCATATCTTGAAATATCACAGCTGCAGAGGTGCAGTCCCAGAAATATGCCTGCTAAAATCTTCAGGAGTCTTCAGTGAGGATTGTCATGCCAATTTTGACTTTAATGTTAAATTTCCTATTCTGGATGCCTTAGAGGGAGAGGAGGGAGTGAACTCAGTTGCTAGTGAGTATTTGAAAGATCAGGAAAAGAAATGGAAGAGAGAGATAGGAAATAGCTGAGTAAGGGTAAAATCACTCCAGTAAAGAAAATTAAATCTTCATGCTACGTGCAGTAGTAAATTTAATGATAATGAAATGGCGCAGATACTTTTAGGAAAAGACCTTTCTCCCTTTTTGCCACATGCCCCCTTTGTGTTGTCATCCAGGAGAGACCATGGATGGCTGCTTGGGGCTAGGAGAGTGTATTTGGACTGTAATGAAGGCCTGAGCCTGGCTGGCCGCTCCAGAAGCAGTTGGCATTCCCTGTCTTGAGCGACTGCTGGCAGATGGCCGGGCTCAGGTTGACTTGCAGTCCTGTGCTCCTCAGCCTGCGCCTCTGCTCTGCGCAGGCTGTCCTCCAGCCCAGGAGGAGAGCAGGAGCTTTCCTTGCAGTGGCAAGAGCTCTGTTTATGTTTCCAATACTTTCTTCAAAGTCAATGAAAAGGTGACAGTAGGGGTGTTGTAAAGCAGTTGTTGCAGAACATACAGAATTATTCCCAATTTGCTGTCCTCAGATTACTTAGAAATGGACTTTAATAAAGCATGTGTGGGAATGGTCTGTAAGTTCAAAAGATTACTTGCTTTAGAGTTATGACTGTTAGCATGTTACAAATGGTGAGTAGAAGACATTGATGTAGTTTTGAATCTTTGAAGATGTAATCAGAATTGGAAAACCTTGTGTCTTGTGAATAGAGAAGAGGTATTTTTGTTTTCTTCAGTAGTTCAGCACCGAGGGTCCTATGAGAATCATCTTGACCAAAAAAAACTATTAATGTAAGATAAAATTAAAATGTGTTATTGGCACATGTAACAGATGTGTGGTTTTTATGCTGTAAACTTCTTTCCAAAAAGTGACTATTTCCAGTATTAAAAGGTGAGCCTTTGCAACAGACAATAAATAAGCCCAGTGACTTTTACTTTCAAGCACTTATTACATTGATTCTTTTCCTATGTTGCAAAGTCACGTACCTCCAGTCGAGTAAGGAATTGAATTGCATCTGAATTTTTTTCTTGGCTGACATTCAATCCACCTCATTGCTGTGTCAAGTGCAGTCAGAGTATGTGAATGGAATGGATAATATTGTCCCATATCATCTTTTAAAGGGCTTTTTTCTCTGCTGTTTTCATTGCTGCAGTGATCTCATCATTCATGATTTGATGCACAGGTCTCTAAGTTGACTGTAGCCAGTTGTTATTAACGCTTCTGTTACAATCACTGCAGCTGCTCCTAGCATGAAGTAACCATCTGAAGCAGTAGCTGAGGCTACTTCAGATTTTTTTTTTTCTGATGAATTTATCAGTGTTAAATTACAGAGGCTTTGATTTCCTCCCCTGCACAATACTGTGGTGTTGTCTGAGATATGCATTCCTTGCTATTTACTGTGTGAAGCTATTTCCATTATCTGCAGTGAACTCCTGCTTGCTGTATTTTTTGAAACTCTGAGAACATTTGGATTGCTAGCTAGAAAATGCTGCTTCGAAATGTAAAATTTCTGGGAGATTTTATGGAGATTCGCTTGGTGTGTGTGATGCTAGGCTCTTAGAGCATTCTATAGTAGAGGCCAGTATAATCAGCCTTATATATTTGAGGTTTTTTTCCTGTATAAATCAGGCATTTAGTCTGCAACTGGAACTTTCTAGAAGTTCTTTAAAAGTGTTACTGGCAGCCAACTTGAAGTTTCTTACTTTTTCTTGAAAGCTTTGGATTTTTGAGGCATGGACTTCTGTCTCCACATGAAAATTTAAGTCACTGCTGCTTTTTGATTTCTGTGACATGTCTGACCACTTTTTTATTTCCTGAATAAAAAAAAAAATAAATAACAAAGATTTGAGGTAAACCTAATACCTTTTTGTGGTGTTTTGTATTTCTTTGGATGGTGGTTAGGCACAGAAAACATTACTTCTGAAGAATGCTGCTCCTTGACATTTATCAGAGAATGTAATGTGTCTTTGCATCTTGTATGCCATTTGAATCTGGTGGATAACTTAAAATTTGATAGAAGAGTGAAAATTTTGGGAATTTTCAGAGGTGTTTTTGTACTCTTTCAAAACCATTTTCTCCCTGCTCCTGCCTCCCCCTGCCCCCAGGTGCAGAAGGATGGTACAGGTGCTGTTTTGCAGCCCTCCCTGAGTCTTCTTGCCAGGTGGGCGGTGTGGTCTGGGCTGGCTGGGATAGTGGGAGGAGCGTGCAGGCAGGTACTGGGAGCTGCAGCTTGGCAGGACAGCTGCTTTGTCAGGCAGGGGAGGGAAGCTGAGAAAAAGGCTCAGGCCCAGAGGATGAGAAAACCTTCCAGTTAGGTCTAGTCTAAAAAGAGAATGTGGTGTCTTAATAACAGATCTTTCAGAGGACACTGGTAACTTTTCACAACCTGTTCCTTAAAGAAGATTTCAGTAGACTCTGTAGAATAAAAACTGAGGAAAACCCCAGCAAATAACCCAGACAGAGGCAATAATCCTGTTTGGACCATCTTGAGCAACTTCAAGGCACAAACCTATAGTAAACCAATGGGTTCTTATTGCTTTACATTTGTATGCAGTTATTTTATACTGTAATATGTCTGTTAATGTTTAGATGGCTTTCAGAGTATCACCAAAATTTGTTTTGTGTAATAGTACAAAACAAAATCACATTTTTAAAGTTACTTATGACTGGTGAATTAATAGTGAAAAGCAAGATGCAAATTTTGCATAGATGGTGTGGTGGATTGACCCTGGCTGGACACCACTCTATCCCTCCCCTCATCTGAGCTGGGGAGAGAAAGTACAACCAAAGGTTCCTGGGTCGGGAGAATCACAGGGAGGGATCACTCACCCATTGCAGTCCTGGGCAGAACAGACTTGACTTGGGGAAATTAATATCATTTATTACCTATCGAAACCTAGTAGATTAATGAGAAATGAAACCCAAATCTTAAAACGGCTTTCCCCCACCTCACCCTTCTTCCTGGGCTCAACTTCATTCCTGATTTTCCTCTCTCCTACCCCTCAGCAGTGCAGGGGAATGGGAAGTGGGGGTTGTGTTGAGTGCATACACGTTTTCACTGATGCTCCATCCTGCTTAGGGGCAGAACTCTCTGTACTCTGCCTGCTCCAGCATGAGGTCCCTCCATGAACTTCTCCAACGTAAGTCCTTTCCACAGGTACAGTCTTTGTGAACTCCTGCATTGTGGGTCCTGTCCACAGGGTGCAGTCCTTCAGGATCAGAGGGCTTCAGTGTGGGTCACAAGTTCACATGGGTCACACCTTGTGCCAGCAAACCTGCTCCAGCATTTCTCTCTCACCACGACCTGCCAGGAGCTTGCTCTGCTGTAGGCTTCCCATGGGGTCCCAGTCTCCTATGGGCACATCCACGTGCTCCAGCACGGGGCCATCCATGGGCTGCAGGGGAGTCTCTGCCCCCATACCTGGAGCACCTCCTCCCTCTCCTTCTGCACTGACCTTGGTTCTGCAGAGTTGTTGTTCTCACATAATCTCTTTTCTTTGTCCTGCTGCCCAGGTTGTGGGGTTTTTTCCCTTTCTTAAATATATTACTACCTCAGAGGTGCTGCCACCATTGCTGATGGGCTCAGCCTTGGCCAGGGGCAGGTCTTGGAGCTGGCTGCTGCTGGCTCTGTTGGGCATGGGGGAAGAAGCTTCTGGCAGCTTCTCACAGAAGCACCTCAGTGGGCCTGTCCCACTAGCAGGCCCTTGCCATGCACACCCAGTATAGACAGCGTTTGGGCAGAAGCTCAGTATGAGTTAGTGTGCATTAACCACACTTTGATTGTTGACTCTGCACTGTATATGAATGCAGGCCTCCCGAGCAAATGTGCTCCATCAGGATAACTGCAGGAGTGGTTTACACTCTTAGCTTAGTGAATTCAGTTCTGCTTTACTTTACAATAGCTGGAGATGCACTGTGAAAAGCTCTGTCTGTGCTATCACATAGATAATCCTTTAGGAATTTGCATAGGATCTCAGATTCACAGTTCCAAAATCCTGTAATCTGCCGTGCCAAACTCGAGAATGAGGTCATTCTCGGGGGAGGTGCTGCTGACCTTAAAATGCCCCTCTCCAGGTTGCTGCTTGGCTACAAGGTCTTCTTCCAAGAGTGGGTAGAGCTTGGCTACAAGGTCTTCTTCCAAGAGTGGGTAGATTCTGGGGATTTTTTCTCTTTTTCTTCTGGGAAGGCACTGTTACTTGGAATACATTTGTGTTCATCTCATTGCAAGTGGTTTTGCAGTGGTTAAAATTGTGTGATGATGGGATTTAGAGAGCCAGAAGCGTGTGAGAGGATTGTGAGCAATCCAGAGTTCATTCACAGTGCTTGCTTAGGAGAGCTGTAGTATCAATTTGTTGGACAACTGTCTGTATGTCAAATACTAGATAATGTTTTCTGAATCTACTGTACCACTGTTTTTTGGTTTGTTTTTTTTTTTTTTTAAAGCTGATGCCTTTGACATGTTGACACTTTGAACATGTTTCCTTGCCTTTTTTTTGGGAGGTGGTGTTGGATACAGTTGGGGCTAGTTTTAGAGTCTGGGAATCTACAGGGTGGTAGAAGCATTAATTACTGTACAAGAGACAGTAGTCAGTAATGAGCCCAGGAAGTGGGGGCGTGTGGAATGCTGACTCTTGGGGATTGTATGGCAGGGGAGAGAATTCATGTGGAGGCTGGCTTTTGTGAACCGAAGTGTAGCCTCCTATTTATGATGTTTGTCCCTTGCTTTGCAGTTTAATGGGCTTTGCTGCTAATTCTTTTTTTCCTTGTCCTAAAAGGTAATGTTATTTTCAGAAGATTTTCTTCAATGAAATTGTTTTACAGTTATATAATTTTAATGTAAACATTCTTAAATCTCCCTGACAATATGACATCTGCTTAGGTAACCAATTTGTTTTCAGTAATGCTGGTTACAGCCGGTTCTTTGCATAGCTGTAGCTAATGAATTGATAGACCCTGGAAGAATTTGTGCCAAAATGTGATGTAATGCAATATTAAGTTTTGAATTAAATCTTTGTAGTTTTCTGAGGCAGCTTTATCCCTATATGTAAAAGACAGTTTTGACTGATAAGTTTCACTTTTTCTTATTGCCTCCCCCTCAAAAATCAAAGCAAAAATATGCATGCTTTTTTACCTTCTTGTGTGCAATTTATCACTCCTCAGTGAAGGAGATCAGTGTGATCTTCCCCTTTATTGCAGTCAAACAGGAAAGATTTGTCATTTGGCAAGTAATTATAACTTGTCACTGTGCCAATATAGTGCTTTAACTAAAGCCTTAAGTCTCTATTTCGTACCCCAAAATGAATCTGGACTGTTGGATGTAGTTGGAAGGTAATGACACTGGTAACTGGCAAGGGTTACCTGTGGTCAAAATGAAAGTATGAAAGAAATGTATTTTCTTACAATAACTCTACTCTGAGTGTGTAGTCTCAGTTGAAATGCTGCAGTTGGTTATTGTACTTCTGTTGTTGGCAGAGAGCTGCACAAAGTGAAGAAGTTACCACTTAGTTGCTTAACCAGAAGTTTGTGAAGTGATCAATCTGGCTCATTCTTGTAGCCGCCTCCCAGTACCCAAAGTAGGCCTACAAAAGAGCTGGAGAAGGACTTTTACAAGGGCATAGAGGGATAGGACAAGGGGAGTGGATTCAAACTGCAAGAGGGCAGGTTCAGATTGGATGTAAGGAAGAAATTCTTTACTGTGAGGGTGGTGAGGCACTGGAACAGGTTGGTCAGTGAAGCTGTGGATGTTCCATCCCTGGAAGTGTTAAAGGCCAGGTTGGATGGGGCTCTGAGCAATCTGACCTAGCGGGAGGTGTCTGCCCATGGCAAGAGAATTGCACTAGGTGGTCTTTAAGGTCCTTTCCAACCCAGGCTGTTCTGTGATTCTCATTCAGATTGAACAGCCTTACTGTATGAACAGATTCAGCTTGGACTGTGCTGGCACAAAAATTTTTGTGCCACTGAGGTGAACTTAGGCTGAGGAACTGATTTGGCTCAGAACTCTGCAGTAAAGGTTATTTCTTAAACCAAATCAGTTCTGTGATCTCATCTGTTATTTGACTTTGCAAACATTTGGGCTGATGAGTGGAGTATATGGAATGATGACTGTTCAAATCAGCACTGCTGCTGACAAATTAAAGCTTCCCATTTGGGCACACTTGCATTTTGTGAGGAAAGGAAATGGTGGAGGTAGTTACAGATGTGAGTGAAGTTAATCAAGAAGAACTGAGAACCATGCTGAAGTGGTGGGTAGAAAAGCAATTTGACTTAATTGTAAGCTCAACAGCCAGTGAAGAATGAAACAAAGGACTTCCACTCTCAATGACTACAAAATAGTGGAACTTAGGTGTAATTAAAAAAAAAAAAAAAACAACAACTCTTTGATTTTTTGCTATTGGTAGCGTCTTTTCATCTGTTTTAGAAATCTTCCTGGAGGATTTGGCAGCAAATGTCTGATCTCCCTTAGGAAGCAAATACTGAAATAACTGATGAGCAATCAGTTAAACTGAAAGATCTCTCTTTTTCCTCATCACATTTTCTCCCCATAAATTGTTATGTGTGATATCCTGCAAGTGATAAGTGTTGATTATTTCAATTGTAGCAGGAAATGGAGCTAGTGGTTTTAATTTTAAGTCTGTCATCTCTTTCTCAAAAATTCTTAATTTTCTATCATCTGTGGAGTAGAAACTGCCTACTGCATTCTCTCTAAAAGTGGTTCTGGATACCACATCTCAAACACAGATTAAAAAGTAATGTGTGGTTTATGGTGCAGTGGGCTGACCTTGGCCAGGTGCTCACCCAGCCACGCTCTCTCCCCACCTCCACCAGGCAGGGGGAAAAAATAAGAAGGAAACAAGACAAAGAGAGATCATTTACTGATAATCATCATGGCAAAACAGGTTCCACTTGGGACGCATTAATTAATTAATTTGCTTCCAGGTAAGATAGAATTGGATGATGAGAAACAAAGACAAAATTAAAACAGCAGCTTTGCCACCCTTTTCCAGTATTCAACTTCAGTCCTTCACTCCTTGCTCCCCAACTTGCCTGTCCCTGATGGATGCAAGGGAGTGGAGAATGGGGGTTTATGGTGAGTCCACAGCAGCTCCTCTCTGCTGTTCCTTCCTCTCCACACTTTTCCTGTGCTCTGGAGTCGTCCACTCCATGGGATACAATGTGGGTGTGTGCTCCACTGTGGTCCTTCATGGGCTGCAAGGGAATCTTTGCACCCGTGCCTGGAGCTTGTCCTTACTGTCCTTCTCTGACCTTCTTGTTCACATTAGCTTTGCACACTTTTTTTTTTTTTACCCCTTGCTGTTCTCTCTGTGTGGTGCTGTTTTCTGTCCTTTCTTAAGTACATTTTCCCAGGTGTGCCACCAGCTTGGCTGATGGATTCACCCATGTCCTTTGGCGTGTTTTTGGAGCTGGCTGTGTCTGGTGAGGTACAGCCCATGGCCTCTCCTCACAGAGGTCACCCCTGGAGCCCCTCTGCTGCCAGCAGCTTGATACATACAGCCTGTACAAGTCCTCAGTTGGTAATGCAGTTGAATTAGATCATACCAAATACAAAAAAAAAAAATGTAAGCTGATGTGGATTTCTTTCAGTTGGGGTGCCTTTTTAATTTTACAAGTAATGCTTCTTTTTCGCCATTTTGGGATTATTCCTACAGTGTTGCATTGCATCCTATTGTTCCCTTTGTAAATGGCCAGGGTTAAAAAAGTTTGGTAGCTGGCTGTTTGGAGACCTTCTCCTGTAGCACCTGTGGAAGAAACTTGTCAAGGGGTGTGCAGATTTTTTTAATTTGTACTGGTGGGAGATGCTTTTATCCACAGCCAGTGCCAGCTGTTCCATGGTTTCTGTTGGAAGTTCCTGTCCTCTGCTGGATGGCAGCAGAGTGTTTATGTTGTCAATCAGATCTTTAATCTAGTTAAGAAGACCTAGCTCACTTTTCCTGAGTTGCATTGGGAATGCTGTCAGGGTGTGCTTTCTCAGTAGATTTGCAGAATGGTAATTTCTGGCAAGTTGGCAGCAATAGACACTCATACTTAAGCTGTAATTCCTGTTGTAGATTAAGTTCACATCCATCATCTGTATTCCCTGATCTGTTCAGAATAAAGAGAGTTAGTTGAACCTACAAGTAAGGGTAGATTCTGCCTACACTTTCTCAGTGTCTGACGTAGATTAGAGGGGACTTGTACCTTGCCTTGGCCTGACAAAGTTGTAGGAGTGTGATACGGAAGGAAAATTGCTTGACTAGTGCTTAGAGAATTGAGCTAGTAAATGTGTTACTGAAAATATGAATAAAGAATCATTCCCCTGAGACTTTGTATAATGATGTGGTATTGTGCCATTTCAGATATTTAATAGCTTTAAGACCTGCAGTGTTTTCTCTTTATGTAAGAGACCTTTAGTAATGTTTTGTGTTTTGAAGTTTCAGAATAGTTTTATCACAGATATGTCAGCCTCTGAATGATAGTATTTCTTTTTAAGGTAGTAGCATAAAGTTGCTAGCCATAAAGATGCTTTTCTGTAGTCTTAGTGTTATTAAAGGTTCTTTGATAACTGTTATAGATATGCAGAGTCTTTGGTGTTTAAGACTTTTATAGATGGGTGAAGACTTTTAATTTAGTAGTTTACCATCTGTTACTGAAATTAGCCTAGTTGGTAGTTAAGCTTCTTCCTTTGGAATGAGGAGGGAAGGCTCTCCATTTCCTTTTTAGGTTGGTTACAGAATAGTAATCTGTTACACTGGTGTCCTGCTGTGGTTACAGTGCAGTCCCAGCTCTCTAAACCAGCCCTTTCAGCAAAAGGAATCTTCTCCCATCCTTCTGAGAGCATGTGTTTGCCCCCTGCTTTTTATTGGCACAGCTGTTTGCATGGAACATCTGGTGCACTGCATCAGGGACTCTTCTCTCTTGAATGACTTTTCCCCTTTCTTTTCTTTTCTTTCAGATTGGGCACTTGCTGTGTTAGACCATGAAGTCAAGAGATAGCTATATAGGCAAAAGTGAAAGTGCATAATAGGCTGAACTGGAAAAGCACCACAAATTTGGTTTTTTCTTTCCTTTCTGCAGTGGCTGATCATTTATCGCCTTAGAATATTCAGACCCTGTAAGGTGGTGTGATTTCTCTGAGCTACCTTTGTTCTAATGGATTTTACAAAGCTCACTAGGTGATTTCACAGCTGGTATCAAAGGATAATGTGGTCCAGAAGACCGTTCTGTAAAATAGTGTGTTCCTTCAATTGTAACACTCACTGAGACCATAGTATTAGTGGACTAATAAGCAGCATGTTTTATTTATTAAAGTAATCTGCATAGCAGTAATATTGACTGTGAAATAAGAAGACTGGAGTATCAGGGAAATGAAATGCAGGTAACTGAATTACTAAGCAAAGCACATTTGTCTAGAGATATGGAGCTTGGATTTCTTCTCTGAGCTAGTTTGTGCTGACTTCACAGGCAAGCTTCTCTTAAATTCTAGTGGCATTCACACAGTAGCTTTAAAGGTCACATATTTTGTGGGTGTTCAATATTGATTTGTTCCTAACTGTTTTAGCCATGTTGCTTGGCAGGCAGTGTAAAATTTGTGGTGGTTAACTATTGCCATAGCACAGGGAACAGAATTGCACTATTTTTCCAAGCAAAAAATAGTTCTCCTTTTTAAAAAGCAATGAAGAAGCTTGTAAAATTGTCTAATGCCATGCCAAAATTTGTTCCTTCAGTACTGTAGTGGTCTCTGTCAGACAGAGAAGCTTTACAGTTCAGCTGCAGTGACTCTGGTAGGTAAGAAATAACCTTTGGGGTTTTTTTGCAATTACTTGCATACGCGAGTCTTCTGATTCTGGTATTTGCTGCTTTTTTATTTTGGCACTATCTATTTGTAGTTATTTTTTTGGTCCTGCCTTAGTCTGTTGATAGCAAGCAAGACTTGTGAAGTAGCTTTTTGTTTTTCAAGAGTAGCACACAGAAATCTTTTTAGTTGTTTTGACTAAGGCCTTGACAGCTTGAGGCTTTTGTAAACACTTCTACAAGGCTGAAAGTGATTGAAATAGTATATTTGTAATGGATTCCTCCTTTGTATGCTTGCTCATACCTCCATGTTCATTAGCAGTTGATTTTCCTGTATGTCTGTATGGAAGCATCTTCTAGGCTGTTGCCTTTACTTCCTTAAAGAAGTGCTCTGTTTTACTCTGTATGTGTGAACAAGGAGAATCCTGGTGGTTATGTCTGCTTTTCAGTAACATTTTTCCCCCTTTGACTCAAAGCAGAATAACCAAGCAGTAGCTGAAAGAATGAATGAAACCAGCTCTCCTGCAGATCCATCTCTCCTCATTGTGTGGCTTCTCTTAGTCTTGGCAAGCTCAAAAGCCCTCACCCCTGCCTCCTGCTCTGCTGGTCTCTTCTAAAGATCAAATGCTCTCCCTTCCTGCAGCTTCCTATCCTTACATGTTACTGTAAAAACAGGTTGAGGGTTTCTTCCCCCTCAGGTATAATTAGTTTTCAATTTAATGTCTTCATAGAAGAATAGCTGTGCAGAATGTCAGCTACACCATCTGTGCCATCAGTATCATCTGTCACTCTGCTTCAGGCCACCTGTGTTAATAAGGAAAGCTTTGCTTTTGCTTGTCAAAACACCTTCAACACTTCTGTGTTTTCTAACCACTTAATTAAAAATAAAAAAGGGAAGGCATAAAAAGGGGGGAGGCATAACCAGTTGTGGTTGTCAGATGTGGTTTTTTTCAAGTATGGACTGGCATGTATCTTTTTGGGTTTATTAATTTATTTTAGTCAATAGAAATTGTTACATTACTTGGAATTGGAAAAAGTGGAGTAAATACAGGAGTGAGAAGAAGTGTCAATCTAAAAACATTGCAGAGTATGACAGATAATTGCTTATGACAGCACGGGAAACTTCACTGAAGGCTCTAGAGCTTTCAAAATATGTGCTGAAATATCTTCTGTGAAACTTCAGAATGCTAAAGGAGAGCTAATAAAAACCACTACATAATACAATTTGGGAACTCGATGGGAGTTTGTATTCTTGTTGGAGACAAAATTAACTGTTCTGTTGTAAAAACATTTTTTGTGAGCAGCAGAACTGCAAAACCCAGTTTTCTCTGAATTTATTATTTGTCCTTTTTAGCATGTTTGTGTGTTTCAGCTCTTTTTATCCTTATTGTCAGAGATTTTTGCTGGGCAAGGGTTGTACTTGGTTGGAATAAATTGGCCAAACAGCAGTGGTAGTGCTGGAGCTGTTCATGTCTTCCTCTCCAGTAGCACTGAGCTTGGTTATCCTTAGCCATTGACAGCTTACAAAACATACAGAACAGTTGAAATTGGACAAAGGGTCTAAAGGCAGTTTTGGGGGAAAAAGAGGAAGTAACAGAGTGCATAAAACTCACTTCCTCAGTTAAAAAAGTGTAAGAAAAGAAAGTCTAACTAAAAAAACGTGGGAAGTCAAGTATTGCATGTGTTCAATCATACTGATGAGTTAATAAAGGTGGTAAATTAAAAGTTTCATTAAAAGAAATTAAGCATTTATTTATTTATTTAAAAGTGTTTGGGATACTTATTTCATTGGGTAGCCGTCCTCTGGGAATTAGAGAATAAGATCAATGTGTAGTTCAACATTTCCTTGTTTTGTGCACCTCTCCTCATTCTCTTGTGGGTGATGTACAGGGTGGTAGGTGGTTATTTTTTGCAGTTGCCTTTTTTTTTTTGTATTTCTTTTTGTTTTGTTTATTTAGGGTTTTTAATTGGTAATGTACACTTAAAAGAATTAAAATGTATAAACAGGTCAGCTTCCTGACCTGTTTATATGTTGTGACCAGGTGCATGACATTGCCTGTATACTCACAATTTTTTCTCAAATATGACTTATTTTTGCAAGTTTTATGGCAACTCAAATTTCTTTTAGTATCAGCATGTCTGCAACTGTCTTCTTACCCTAAAATGTGGAAATTGAGTCCCTGTAATTACTTTAGAATTGGGCCTAGTTGTATATTTAAGCATTTTATATGCTTAGACCTTACAATGTAACTTTTTGATTAATTTCTCCCTTTTTGTTCCTTTTCCATGATGTCCCCCCAAATATAGTTAAGATATTATTGTTAATGTCTTCATAATTGCAGGACAAACCCCTTATTTATTGTCAGAATTTAGGAAGTATTGATATATTTAAGTACAAACATTGCACATTTTCTCAATAAACAGCATTTTTGCTATGCTCATTGCAGTCTACAAGCTTATCTGTGTTATACAGCTCTAAAAAGCTGTTTTCTGAAGCTTGTGCACAAAAAGTGTTTTCTGAAGCTTTTGCACAAAGGCAGTGATGTGTTCATGGGATCATGGCCTTTCATTTTGAGTGTTTTGGAGAAGTTTAACCTGGTGCTTGCTCTCTGCTGCAGCGGAGCCTGGCAGGTGTGAAAGATGAGTGTCAGCCAGCTCCCTCACAGGCGTTCCTCCTCATTTGTGTTTGGAAACAGCTTCAGTGACACTGATAGTGATGGAGCTCTGTGTGCAGTGCAGGAAGCAAGGTGTGCTCTTTGGAATGTTCATCTAATATTAATGTTCCCCTGTGGGCTCAGAGGAGGCTCAGTACTCAGTGGCTGCATGCAGCGCAAACACTCTTTTTGGCAAGCCCTTTTTCTGGGGTGTTTATAGCGAGGTGACCACAGTCACAGAATGTGGAGGCACGAAGGGCTTTCTGAGCAGGGTGACATGGGTGCATTACGGGGTGCCTGCACTGAAGGAATTGTTTTTCTCATCTCTGGGCTCTCCCAGTGTTTACTGACAAGTGGTTTTTAGTGGCAGAACGTGCAGCTCGCAGCCAGGACTGCTCCCTCGGATCTGCTGGCAGGTGGAAGTGCTGATGCTGCTGCCAGAGAGCTGCTGGTTCTGGGCTGTTTTAAGCCAGGATTGGCTCCCCAGTGTAGTTACAGTCAGCATCCTGGCATAACTAGGGATGCAGTCTGGGGACTGGGGTCACTGAGGGGGAGCTGGGGACTGCTGAGATCAGCCCAGCTATTAAAATGTGTTATCCTTAATATTAAAAAATAGTCTTTGAGCGTGCCCATCAGAACCAAAGCCACAGTTTCCTTACGAGCACATCTCTGGCAAAGTCCAACTGTGAAAAAGTTTAAAAATTGGTCTTTCCTGTAAGTTACTCATTTTTAGGTTTTCAGTTGGCTCACATTAGTTTATTGTAGCATAAGACACTTTCCTATGCCAGAGCTGTCCAACAGTATATGGTCTTTCACAGGCAGAAACCCAAACTGTCCCATTTACCTGAGGCAGCACTCATACTGACAGCCTGCTGAAACAAACTGAAAATGGTTTATGCATTTCAGGGGTTATCTGTAGTTTCTTACTGACTTTTCATACCATCGGATGTAAACTATCAGAATTTGTTATGACTGCTTTTCTACACAATTAGGGTACAAGTAAATAGCCAGCAGAATACAAATGAGTAAGTTATAAAGTTATGCTTATAATATGAATATACTCACAGAAGTAAATGTAGACAGTTCTAAGAGGCTTGGATGGCCTTCCAGTGAGGTGTGTAAGTGGCATCTAATGTCTATGCAGATAAGTAGACAATATGTAGTTGCAACAAGGAAGCGCACCAGTTATATTCAGATAAGTAGACAATATGTAGCTGAAACAAGGAAGCACACCAGTTATATTTAGTTTAGTTTGCAAATATACATAGTAATAAATTTTATATTACAATTTGTAGGACCTTGAGAATTCAGAGATGAATAATTAGATTTTGGAATTAATTACCATGACTTTACTTCTTTAAGTATTGATCAGTTTTTGTAAAATAAGTTGTTATTTAACTGCATCAGGACAGCCATATCACTTCATGCTGTGTACACTTATTTCTGCAAGAGTAATGCAGCAGTGCAGCTAGGTTTGAAGAATTTATTTAGCTAAGTAGAGGTAATCTGTGTGCTTTGTGTTTGTATGGAGACTTACTGTATTGGAGAGAGGCTGACTATGAGGGTGTGCATACTGACAGGACAAGAGAAATGGCTCCAAACTGAGAGTGGGTTTAGATATGATGTTAAGAAGAAATTCTTTACTGTGGGGGTGGTGAGGTAGTGGAACAGGTTGTGCAGAGAAATTGTGCATCTTTGGAAGTGCTGTTGTAGACATGTGAATAAATATGCTATAAAATTGAAATAATGAAATAACGTTACACCTACAAGTTGAAATCTTCTGTCAGTAGAAACAGGATGATTTTTCTTTGTGAAAGCCAACACAGAAAGGTGGTGAAAAAATTAAGTGTACACAGTAAAAGCACTCTTAGAAGGAAAGAGGAAATGGGACTAAAACTGTGAGGAAATGAGGCGTTAGCAGGAGTTTTTTGTCCCTGCCTAGTGTCCTTTTACCCATTTTGGCCATGGGGTCTTTTTTTTATAAGAGCTGGAATGGTGCCCATAAGACTTGTGAAGGCAGGCAGCAGAGGAAAGGAGGATGTACCTGCCTTGGTGTGTCTGCTCAGTGCATTAGCAGGGTGGGCAGCTCTTAGCTGTGCTCACAGCTTGGTGCCTGTGGTGGGATTTGCACAAGAATGGAGCAACAAAGAAACCAGGTCCCTGCAGGAGACTGGCCTTCCCTTATTTTGCTGTTTACAGAACATCTTGACTGTCTTCTGCTGTCTGTTATGGTGACTTTAAACATGGGTATATGTAGGCTGAACGTGCTCACACCAAAGCTATTTATGCACCTATATGTCTAAATATATAAAACATCCTTAAAATATACCTTTAGTGTTGCAGAAGAGTAGCACTTTAAATTCTTCAAAGTTGGATCTGATTCCAGTACAAATGTTCAGCTTAATGAACCAGTCCACTCTTGTTAAGAATAAGCCTTGAACTCTTTCTGTGGGTGATTAATCCCTTTGGCTTTTCACTTATGGGAGTTTTTATTTAAGGTAGAATGGGAAATGCTTTTGGTGTTTTAATTGTGGTATTCTTTAAAGTGCTTTTAAGTATATTGAGGAAAAACACAGCAGCTTGGCAATAGTTCAATCAAAAGTTAAGAAAATCGAGGCAGCTGAGTTATCTATTACTGTGTGTTACAGAAACACAGCAGGTGAGGATTTGAGAGGAGATGGGTATCAGTTTACCCCTGCCTCATCTCCTTTCTGCAGATGTTCTTTGACTTTGAGGAATGTAACACAGTTTCTGTGAATATAGGCTAAATGAATGCTTGTTGCTTTTAAAATGGTTTGTATGGGTCTTATGGTTTCTATGTTTATTTTAAATTGGTTTTATTTGTTTCATTTTCTCCTTTTCTTGTAGGAAACCCAGCGCTTGCTGGCAGAGCCAGTACCTGGGATAAAAGCAGAGCCAGATGAAAGCAACGCACGCTATTTTCATGTGGTCATTGCAGGTCCACAGGATTCCCCCTTTGAGGGTGGGACATTTAAACTTGAACTATTCCTTCCAGAAGAATATCCAATGGCAGCTCCTAAAGTACGTTTCATGACCAAAATTTACCATCCTAATGTAGACAAGCTGGGAAGAATATGTTTAGATATTTTGAAAGGTAAGTGGTACTATGTTTTCTTTCTTCTTACCATATTAAATACAGATGTTTGTAAGTTGACCCTAAAAAGAGTTTTCTTGTGTTTAAAGAATATCTTGCTTCTTTAATCTGGAAAAACTTGCTATTTCTGTAGACTGTGGTGAATATGGTGTTTCATAGTGCTATAAATGTTTCTTCAGATAAATGGTCCCCAGCTTTGCAGATTCGTACAGTTCTGCTATCAATCCAGGCTTTGTTAAGTGCTCCCAATCCAGATGATCCACTAGCAAATGATGTAGCTGAGCAATGGAAGACCAATGAAGCCCAAGCCATAGAAACAGGTGATGTATCTTCTAACTTTTTTTTTCTCTAGGTTTAGGAATGGCTTACTCTCTAGATTTTTTTTCTCTAGGTTTAGCAATGGTGTGTAAAGCCTGACCTCTAGTTTTATGTCTGCAACTTGAAGAAACAAAACATTACTACATACAGTCATAGTCCAGGTGCCCTGAATGTGCCTGCAGTGGTCTATTTTTAAGTTCTGCAGGGCCTGATAGAAGAAGCTGTCTAGATCTGTTTGATCTTGGATTTTGATGGTCCTAATATGCTAGTCTGTCTAATGGTCCTAATTTGGTAGTCTGTCTAATTTGGAGTTCTGGTAAAATGAAGGAGCATTCTACTGCTTGTCCTCTATGGCTTAAGGAATGGATTAACAGGTTCTGGAAAGCACATCTCTGATATTGCATCTGTTGCAGGCTATAGTGGAATGCAAGAGTTGCTATGTTATGCCTCTTCACTTTTGAATCCACTACTGTCAGACTGCTTCTATAATACATAAAAGTTGACAGCTGCTGGAATTCAAAATTGCACTTAAAAATCTCAGAACTGATACATTTTGTGTGCTTGCAGCAGTGTTGTAAAAGAGATCTTTAAGAATATGAATTTAAAATTACTTTAATCAAGCCTGAAAACTGCATCTTTTCTTAAATGTGTTTCTTTTTCTTTCCAGCCAGAGCATGGACTAGGCTATATGCCATGAATAATATTTAAATGCGCTTTGAACATCAAGTGTGCATCACTTCTCCTGTTCTGCCAAGACCTCTTCCTTTTTTTGTTTGCATTTAATGGACACAGTCTTAGAAACATTACAGAATAAAAGCCCAGACATCTTCAGTCCTTTGGTGATTAAATGCACATTAGCAAATCTGTGTCTTGTCCTAATTCACTATTGTACCGCATGAGCAGAGGCTAGAAGTATCATCTGGATTGTTGTGAAATTGTTTGAAAGCAGCAGCACATCTCTGCTTTTAATCATTTTTCCCGTCATGGTTTAAGTATAAGCACTGTGAATGAAGGTAGGCAGGGTTAGCTGCGGGGCTTTTTGTTTTAATTCTGTGGGCTCCTCCTCCCTTTTTATGGTGATGCTAATTGCATTGGTAAAAGCAGCTAACCAGTTATATTTTAGAATATACCCTCTAGCCCAGTCTAACTTAGACGCTGTAGATGGACAAGCTTCATTGTTTGAACAAAAAACGGGAACATTAAACATCCATCACCTTCACTAATACTATAGTGATTCTGCTGTCAAGTGTAGAAAAATCCCTCCAAGAAAAAGCTTGTGACCATTTTGTATGGCTTGTCTGGAAAATCTCCTGTAAATCTTATGTTTTAGTAAAATATTTTTTGTTATTCTACTTTGCCTTTGTATAGTTTATTTTGCTGTGTTTTCATTTCTCTGTGACAATCATATTTAAAAAAATTGAGTCCAGAATTGACAATTTTTCTTCACCAATCTGACAGATTTAACAGTAAAGAAGAGGAATTCACAAGGGATTTTTTGTGGGTTTTTATTTGTTTTTCTTCATCTGTTTCCTGACTTTTTCATTAGTGTGTGTTATGTGGGTGACCTTACATGGCCAATTTAATATGAAATTGCATTTGGAGTGACTTTTAGAAACAAGTCTTGGATGGAGCAGTTGTAACCTTAATTTTAGCAATGCGTCGATGTGTGTTTTCATGGACATAACCCGAATGAAGTAGGAGGTGGAGAGCAAACAGCAGCACTAATTATGAGAATCTGCATAGCAGCACGGTTTTCTAACTTCTTTAATTCCTGCTCTCTATTAACTTGAAATTCCAGTGGGTAGAACCACTGTTAGAGCCAGCTTATGCAGTGACTGATGTCTGCTTAGCCCCTTACAGCTAGCAACTCATACCACTGGTTTTTCTCTACAAGCCTTATTAAGCTACTTGCTTGAGCAACTGGTCAGCTTAGATAGCAACAAAGCTTCTTTATTGGAGGGAAGGAAAGTGATGAAAAAATTCCTTCTTGTCCTTGTTTTTTGTGTATGCATCCTGTCGAGAAGTGCAGTATCTCTTCTGGGAACCCATCTAATTGCTTCCCTTCATTTCTTGTATCTTTGTTCTCTTCTTTTCCCCAAGCCCTCTCCCTCACAAAACCAACCAACCAAGCAACAAAAAAGCTTGAAAGCTTTTGGCAAGGCCAACCTGAAATGCATAAATGACAGCCTGTAGTGGTTGCAGTAAAGGGAGTATTTTGTCATGCAATCCAGGGGCATGATTATGTAGTCTGTTGGTATTCTCCCTTTTTCACCTCTTCTTCCTCTAGTATCATCTGAAATTTCTATAGAATGTGGTGTATTTATTGTGCTCTTATGTAAGATGAAGCATATCTATTAAAACTATGTTTTCCAGCAGAGAGTGCTTTCAGTTGTTAGTAACTGCTAATGTCCCTCGAAGTTCTCTCCAACATGGTTGAAGAATGGTTCAGAATTCAATTTTTTCACCAAACTGAGTCATAAAAAAAACTGTTTTAAAAGTACTTTCTGTGTTGAATGTAAGCCAGAGTTGGTCCAGGGCTTGTAGCATGTTCTTCAGAGTGGGTAAGCACCATTAACCCTCTCTTCTTACAAATGTCTGTTTGGGGCTGGCTGGGCTGTGTCCTGGATCTGCTGCTAGCATAGATAACTTCTGTGGCAGGCAGCTGAGAATAAGTCAGCTGTGCTGTAGACTCTGGATTCACTTCACCTACCTCTTAATGCTTTATCTTATACTACATATGCAGCTTTCCTCAGCTCTATCTCTAGTCTAAGGGCTGGTGGCACCCCCAGAGGATAGTCAGACCCACCTAAGCATCCTCTTTGAGAGTGGCTTTCCCTCCCTTCAGCAGAGAAACAAGACCTGAGCTGGCACTTAAAACAGTTTCATTTTCATAGGCAGAATGAATCCAGACCCAGATAATGTATATTAAATAATACTTACTTTACTTTTAAACCTCTAAGAGCCCTGTATAGAGTCAAGCTGGGAATGATCTGGCTTGTGTCAAGGAATGTGTGACAGGCTAAGTTCTTTGAAGCCAGTAAGATAAAAGCTTTTCCTCAGCAACTGGGAATATACACCTGCTTAACTATGTGAAACTCGGTTATCTCTCTTCCACCTACCATTGCAGCTGATAAGCAAATGCAGCTGTCTTTTAGGGAATGTTAGTTTTATCTCCATTTTTAGTATGTGTCTAATGAATCAATTTACAGCAACTTCAAAATAAATGGGTTTCCTCTACCATTATTGGTGCTATGTGTCAAATGTCCTAAAATCCTGAGCAAGAGTGATGACATTGCATTTTATGTGTCAGTGTTTGGGTAGTAACTGTGCAGCTGTTGAGCCTGGGTTATCCTGTGGGCTCTATAACCACACATGCAAAATACTTTTGCAGTAGTTTCCTGTAGATCAAGAGGAAGACTTTTGGTTTTGCATAAATATTCAGTGGTGGTCTCTTCACATGTAGCCATGTTCTGTCATGGGTATGAAGTATATGATTATTGGGAACTGATGGAACAGGTGTTTTGTATCTTAGCTGACTTTAGTCTAAACCAAGTGAAACATTGCTTTGATAGCTTTCAAGTAATTGTATTTCTAACACATTGAGACTATTGTGGACCATCTTAATGGACTAGTGACATCAAAAATTGTGACATCTCTATTTATATACATTTCTTCTTGGGTTGGGTTTTTTGTTTTTTGGGGTTTTTTTTTGAAGGTTAAAGTAAAATGTCTGGTAGGTTTTGTCAATAACATGTCTTGACTGTAATGTGATATGACACTGAAATAAAAGGAAGAGTGATTATTCATTACTTAGGCACTGAGCTTCATTTAACTGCAGTGGGCTGCCATCAGTGTTCAACAAGTTTCCTAAGAGTACTTAACATCTGGTAAAATAAGAAAGATAACCTTTAACTACTCTTACAACTTTTCAATTGCTTGTGGCTTCCCCTCACATTGTAGAGAGAAGAGCAGCACTTCTGTCCTAGAAATCCTCAGAGGAGACTGCTCTGGTACACAGCCCAGAGGATGTGTTGAGTCCCTCCACTGCTTCCCCACCTTTTTTGTTTGTTTGATTTTGTTTTGTTTAGGAGTATGTGGGGTCTTTTGTTGTTTTTTGGGGTTTTGACTGCTTGTTCAAATCTGTCTGGTTTAGTGCAAGGCTTTCCTACTTACTTGCAAGTTTGGACAGTTTCTAGTGCTATCAAATTGATAAATGTATTGAGCTTTGCTGAACTGTGTTGCATTATGAGCATGGCTGCGTTGCATTATTAACAAGGTTAATTATCACATGCCTGCTGGAGTGGAGTTTGTACAGTTTATTGCAGCCTTTTCCGTGGAAGTGTGCAGGATGCTTTTAAAGCAAATATTTAATTATGTTGCACTGAAGTGCATTAGAAAAGAGGCATCAAGCAGCATGACTGCCTTATCTGTGGTGTTTGCTTTCATGAACTCCCCTCAACTCTTAGATAAGGGTTAGGTGAGCAAGTAGAGTACACCTGGGGAAAGGCTGCTCCAGTGAAGTGCTCAGGGGAACTACCCACTGGGTTAGGGAAGGGAATTGTCCCCCAAGAGGACACACCTGGGTAGCTCAGTTAGTTGCTGCAGAGCTGTCACTCTTGGTCAGCTCATCACTGAGACCGAGTGCTCTACCTGGAGGAGAATTCTTGAGCACTGGCAGGTAGAAACCACAGGTACTTCCACACTGCATGTTAAGAGATGGATGCAAGTGTGACATGTAACAGAAGCATTTTTATTAGTTCATGTTTTAGGAAGGTAAATACAAATTATTTCACATAAAATCATCTCTGACTGAAGTACTTGTGCAAGGTTGCTCCAGATACTTGTGTAAGCTGGGTTCTTGCCTTTAGAGCTAGAGTGAAGGAGTATTTTTGGTTCAGGCCTAATTTGAACCTTCCTACCTAAGCTGCCTACTAAGGCTTGAAAGGTCATTTGTAAATCAGAAACATTCCATGTGTGATGTTCAGTTGTTGCTTGCTGTAGTGGGTGTGCTTGTCTCAGCCTGAATACCTGCTGTCATTTTCCCATCAGCTACTCATGAGTCATACAATGTTCTTCCAGGTAAATCTGAAGGCTTAGGCTGGGTCCTGGTAAATTTATGGAAGAATGTCTGTGGTCCCATGCTCAATTATCAAGGGCAGACTAATCCCACAAGACACAATAAGGTGATTCTAATGGTGTTTTTTCTTCCTTCAGTTGCTGTGGATGTTCGTCCAACTTATTCAAAGACAGGTTGCATTAGTGTCCCAGCCAGAAAGCAGGAAAGGAAATATTTAGGAGAGTGAAGCAGTTGAATGACAGCAAAAAGGCCCTTAGGACAAGAACCTTGTTACAAAATTTGTCTGGATGTTATGAGCACTAGGCCACAGGTAAGCCAACAGCAGGGTAAGTGCACAAGGTGATGGTCTTTGGCCAGCATCATACATGGCTGTAATGCTTCTTCATACTGCCCATCCATCAGAACTGGTGGTAAAATGAGGGAAAGCTGCTGGGAACCAGTGCTACTACCACTGAGCTGCTGAAAGCAGTGTGGGCTGTGAGGCAAGCAGCAGCTGATCACACAGCAGCCACATTCAGTGGCCTCTTGCCTTCCTAAAATGGCTATTTGAACAGTATTTCATGCTTATTTAAGGAAAGGAAATTGTCTGAGAGCGTTGTTTGGGGTGGTGGTGCATAGCACGTAGCAATCAGACTGTCACAAGCAGAAAATGCCTGTGATTGCTGAGTCTGCAGGTTAAGAGGTGGCACCATTCCTTATGTGGAGCATTGTCCTAATGGGGATGTGGTGCTGTTCATCACTTGAGCCAAGGAGGCAGTGCCTTGCCTAATGCCACAGCAGTACTGAGACCCTAAGAGTATTGAAAGAGGCTAAGTTTAAAAAAACCCTTAACTTTTTCAGTTCAAGATTGAAGATTCTTACAATCTCTCCCAAGTCTTGGGAAAGTCAATCACTCTTGCCTTACTTGCCATGTGTGTGCTTTGTCACACTTCTGCCTTGAGTCTTACATGTCACTGGATGCCTTGGAGATCCAGTGATAGGAGCCAGACAGGACTATGGCACAACTCCTTAAGCTGAAGAGAGAGCTGTGGTAACTTGTGACAAGTCATACTGACAGGGGCAAAGACAGGAGCTGTTCTCCAGCCTACCAGCGTGGAGGAGTGCAGGTTCAAAGAACAAGGTAAGGGGAGGTAGGGCTCCCGCAGCAGGCTGAGCACTGCCACCAGTTTTCAGGTTGGGACAGGCACTGGATATGAGTGCTAAGGGGAGAGGGGAGTGTCATGTCAAGTTAAGGAGAAGAAATGATTCTTTGGAACAAGGAGCTTGGTAAGCTTGAGTGCGGGGACAAGGCAAGAAGTAGGAAACATTAGATGAAACTTAAATGTAGTTTAGATGGGGTTGAAGCCTTTCATACAGTCACTTCTCGTGAAGTATTTGCAATGGAATGACTACATCATCCACAGGACTAATTTAGATTTTATTCTGGTATTTCTCAAATATAAAAAGTCAAAATTCTTACATCAATCTTTAAAGAAAATCCATGCAAGCAGGTCAAAATGTGTACAACTTAATTCCCTTCCCACCCCCCCTCCCTTCCTTTCAGTTTTCACTTCACAAACCATGCTGGTAAGTAAACCAAGTGTCTGCCCCTCATGTTTCTTTTCACAGCACATTGTTAACAGAACAATGCTAGGCTAAGCCAGGGGTGCAGTAAGCACCAAAATAAGATTTTTCACTTGAACAGCCTCTCTGCAATACCTCAGGATTTCTTGTGTTTAAAAGCATGTCCATTTTGCTTAATTCTGTCTCCATGAGATTTTAAACTTTAAGGCTCTTTTTCTTTGATACCACCATAATGTAACTGATGAGAATCTCAAAACCATCAGCCAGGAAAAGCAGCAGTACAAAGGAGACTCCAGCAATTGCAGATGACAACCTGTCTCTTCCCTTTTTCTTCTGGAGAACCAAATTGGATACATTGTACAGAATTTTTTGGTATGAGAGAAATCTCAAATTTGCTTTGTTTGAAATAGGTTTGGCCCATCAAACTAGTGATTCATGTAAAAACAAAATGCTTGTAACATTTAAATTGATTGGTAGTAGAAAAATTATAGCCTTCCTATTCCCATTTTTACAGCTCTTTCTTTCTTGTTGGAGTTCAGTGTCAGATTTCATTAGTACTGAAGCCATACTGCTGTCCCTTTACTGCAGTTGTTCCCTGTAGCAAAACTGAAATGTCTTCAGTTTACGTCTGAAATTCACAAAACATTTCTCTTTGAAAGGGAGTAGAAGTCAAAGCAATAGAACTTCATTCTGAAGGTTGCATAGAGACTGAAGAGATTTGTACAACAAATGCTGTTTAAAAAAAATCTGTCTGGCACTACTGAACAGCTCAAATGTGTGTGACCAAAAATATTTATAGGCAATCAACTCTGAGTTTGTTAGCAACAGCAATACTGTACATTTTACATTATTATCAAATACATAATTCAAGAGTTACAAAATAAGATCATGCATTACCACTAAATCTCATACAAGCTTGGATTGATTTCATTCCAAGAATCTGAAATGGAGACAGAGCATTTTCTTAAATGAATAAAAACCTCAAACTCTGGATTCTGTTTTAGCTTTGATGGATTTGATATAATCTTGTTACAAGAAAACGTATAGAAGTTTGCTCAATTTAAAGTGTTAAAATAACTACTGAACAAAAAAGGTGAGCATTAAAGTGATCAAAAAAGGGAGCTAAATGATTCATTCTTTTAAAGGCAGCTTTGGAGCCAGAGGTACCCTTCCACACCATGAGTATGATTTTAATAAAGATTAGACATTCATTATGCTCAACCCCTCCTTCTCCTGTTTCACCTGGCAGAACAGTTTAAAGTAGTGAGCTGAGCAAATGGTGTGCCAGTCTGGAAGAGGTTCAGTGTAAAATAGGGATTCCCCTGTGTGCGCTACTGAAACAGCAATGCTCCTTCCCTGGCCTCCCACCTCATGAAAGGATGGACAAGCTGTTGGCAATGCTTCCACCTGTAGGTGCACCTGAACACTTGTGTGTTCTTTCCAGTTCTGGAAGTGACCTGGACTAGGAGCTAAGAGAGATGGAAAGCAGTGTCCTACCCACTGTTTCAGAAGTCTTCAGCTTTGTGGCTCATGCCTCTTGTCAGTAGTATTTATGCCTCTTCAAAGAGAGCAGCATTAAGAGATCAGATCATCTATCTCCCTAGTTTCACTGCATTTACATATGGCACAAGATTGTTTTTCTAGGAGTAACTTGTGGCAACAACATTTTTTTTCCTAAAAAAGTGTAACAGCACAAAAAAATTCATAGCAGCATTTTACACAATTTGTGTTAAAAAAGTAGAAGTTAACCATTTGTGTATTGAGTAACAAAAGATTTAAATTACATTTATTTTCCATTTTACACTCACTATTTACTAGTTGGACTATTTACAAAGGTTCAAACATTGTATAAGAGAATGAGCTTTACCCAGAATAAACTTCATGTGTGAGGTAGTGGTCTACCTCGACCTGTTTTGGCTGGATATAAAGGAGGTACAGTTGGGTTTAAATCCTAGAAAAAACTCAGAAGTAGGATGTTCATGTGAATTAGACTGTGTTCTTGTAGAAGAAACCATGCACACACACACATACAGAGAGAGTAATCCTATGGTAAAAAACATTAAGACCAACAGTGGATTTAGTTTTCATCTTCTTGGATGAAAAGCAGGAGAAATAATTAGAACAGGGAGGTTGTCAGCTGTACCTCATTTATTTCAACTATATTTTTACCAAGAGGCCAGCTTTTTTTGAAGAATCTAAAGAAACTGATGTTCAAACAGTAGAACTGAAGGAATTAAGAATTAACTTAAAACTGGGGGGTTCAGCACTCCTAATAGGACAAAGGAGTATTTTTTCTTTCCTGGTGTAGTAGCTGTCAACACTCTGTCCCAAGCACTGCAGGCAGCACTCCTGGCTCCTTCAGGGCAAGGCACCTCCACACAAGCTTGCTAAGAGACACCTCTGCAACCTCAGGGTGCCCCTGGTTAAGTCTTACTTTCCTCCAAACATTTTTAAATTGCAACAGACTGCAGGAACACTATATGAGATGTTTCTAATTGAAGAAAGAAGTTTTTGGAACCTGCAGTGTAACCACACCATGAACAAAACATGGATCAAGGTTAGAAGGAAAAGAAAGGGGGAGAAAGATCTACAATGCTTTTCACACAAATCTTCTGACAGTTCACCAGCTGACCAAGTGATGAAACTACAGTCTAGTGGATAGTTTTGGTAGCTGCAAGACAAATTCTTGTTCTTGCCCTAGTTTTATGTTACATGAAGATTGCATAGGACAAGGCAACCTTTTGGATAATTGAGGCAAGCAGTGCTTAGTGTTGGTATCCTTTGCTCTTGACAGGCTGAACGTGGTTTAGTGCTTTATTGTAGTCACCCTTGTGCACCTCTGCCTTCAACACATTCATTTACCCAAATACTGCCAGCTCAAAGTCTTAGCACTTCATCTGTGGATACCAAATAAGAGTTTAGTATTAGACTATCTGCTCAAGCTTTAACTACTGACTAAAACTCACAAGTTTTAAATAAGCTGAACACCACTGAGATGCATATTTTATTTTAGCAGATATGCAAATTTATAAATTTATATAGTCAAGTTTTTTTTTTTAATGGCCTAGTAAGGCATCTTTAAAAATCCCTATATGGCTTTGGTTTGCTGAAATACTACTTTACACTGTTAAAAGAAAAACATGTTCAAATAAATTTGACATTATGACACATTCACATATTTCACTTAAAACTGACAGTTATACAGATGCCTACATGTGATCACAGATGTCTCCTGTTGTGATGACACGAATAAAAAGGTAATCCAAATGTTTATCTCACAGTAGAGGGCAACCCAGAAGTCTGTGCAGAAGTGACATATAAGGAGTTATTATCTGGAAGAGGGGGAACCACAGAGTTTCCATTAGTGGGTGAACAGCTCAGTTTCAGTTTTTCCAAGTATTCTGCATGAACAGGCTTGTGACACTGAAGGACCTTGATTGCATCTTCTACTTTAAACCATTCTCTTTTCCTTCCTGAATCCACAAGAAAGAACAGAGGTATAAAATGTTAAAAGCACTATTAGTTGCTATCTAGTTATTCACTTTTTCTCAGTTCTTTGGAAGTTGAAGTTGTCAGGCAAAAGAGTGAACAAAAAGACCTTGAAAGAACTGATTAACCCAAGAGATTCACTCAGGCTTACTGAAAGGCAATTCATAAGAAGGAATTTCAGGTAACTCTCTTGAAGCAGATAGTGGACAGAAACTCATATGACTCTTTATATGCTCCAAAAGCCCCAGCTGGTCATTAGAGGAAAGTGTGATGTTATTTAAATTACTGGATACTGCCATCCTACATTGTTGTGCCCAGCAGAAAACCAATCTTGAGACTGAACATGCATGCATGAGAATGGCTTGGTCTGATTTCAAAAGCCATGTTCCATACTCAAAGTCTCCATATGCATCCATATATGGACTTGCTCAGGCTAGGTGTGAGTTTTAAAAAATAGTATACCTTGTATCAGACATGTTTATGTAAGTTTCAAGACTTTACTAAGATCACTTAAGACCATCTTAACTTTTACAAGCTGGTCCTTTAAAATTCAAAGTCTCTGAAAATACATATAGCCAGGTCAATGATGGTCTTGTTAAAATGGAAGGAATTCTATTTTTTTTTTTTTTTGGTTTTACAGCATTATATGTACTCTGCTTGAATATACATAAACCACTTATTTAAGATCAAGGACACTTTCAAAAACACCCTAGAGTACCGGACAGTAAAACATTCTACTTTTTATGGAAAAAACAATTTGGCAGTATAGTATTCGGCCTCTAAAAAATTACAATATTTATTTTGTCATAATGTTATAACAATTAGAGTATTCTAAGAATAAGAGTAACACTATGTTGGAAGCAACCCTACTTATGTGTTAAAGTATACAAGACCCGCATGCCTTGAATTTTTCAAGAACAGAATTAGTATTACCCTTGAATTAAACAAACTGCTTAAGATAAATGAAGAGTTTGCTCACAATATTTTCAAGTGTAGCACATAAGGACAGATAATTAGTTTACCTATATTAACTGAATCCTCCCAGTCTTCCAGTATTTCTGTCACAGTAAGAACATAAACGTACGTCCTATGCTTCCGATCCTGGTTCTGCTTGAATATGAGAAGGACAAGTTTAAATTCTCATCTAAGTAACTTACAGACTTACCACAACTACAAGATAGAAATTACTTACCTCTAAAGGATAGTTGCCAGCAAGCCTGACTTTTATTTTCACTAAACAAACATCTGTACTGATGAGACCCAAAATAATGGGAAAACAAAAGTTTTATTTGAAACAGCTATTTTCTTTTACTAGACTGAAAAAACTGAGCCAAACCAAAGACAATACTAACAATTTTGAAGATTGTGAAGTTCTGACCAAAGTGTCATCCAGCTAAATATTAGCATTATCCACTAGTACTGCCCTGGATAATTACTAGTACTTATCTTTTACACATGTTGTAAATTACCACCGTACTCCACATTTGCTAAAACTGTTTCCACAACACATTTCGTGGATGAAAGTTCATTTAAAAAAACCCAAGCACTTTTTTCAAGATGGAACCACTGCATCATGTGGCCATGTCATCTACACAATGCTGGCTGTAAAGTTTCACTCTGTGAGTGCGGCAAATTAAATAGCCTATGCTTGCAGTCATGCCAAATGCAAAAATCATTGCCATCTGCTCATTCAGCAGGTTTGCCACCATGGCAGCACTCACCACGTGTTTCAAAGGCAGGTGTTTTGCACGGGGCAGGTTAAACACAGTCTGACAGAGCTGTCTGCTCAGGGCAAGGCCCCTATGCTGCAGCCAGCCCATGGGAGGTTGGCAGAGACATTGCTCCCTGCTACTCCAAAGCAGGCCAGTGGCAGTGTTTGAGGTGTTAGCCAGCCCATTAGACCATCCTTCCCCTTGGAGAATAACTGAGCTCCTAATAAAACCAGGACCATCTGCAATTACAACTGTACTAAGAACCAAGAGATGTTATGGCCTAGCTGCCCTAACATATGACTGCATTCTTGTGCAAATAACCTTTCCCACTTAACTTTATTTCACTACAAGCTTAAAATAGTTTTGAACTGATGCGTTTTACTAGGAAATAAAAATTCTCCAGGAGTTCTTTGTCAGTATCACCATTAAATGAGATACATTTATTTATAACACATATCCTTTCTGGCTGTAGTTCTAGAATAAGAGGACTCAGCAGCAGCATTTATTTCCATCTTCTCTTAGTTTCATCCCCAAGTCACAAGGTGTGGCCCCCTGTACTAACAACAGTTTGTGGGAGCCTGTTGAGAAATTAAAGTAGGGCCTTGATTTAAGTTAGAAGTAACCTAGAAAAGTTACAACCAATTTTAAATGGCTTCAGAAGAACATATACCTGAACTATCAAGGAATCAGCATGCTTTGCAGCCAACAAAGTGACAGCTTATCCTGGGCTTTTTGGTCTGAGCTGAGAAATGGAGAAAACTTTTGTAGACTGACCAGCAGAGTTAAAACAGCCAAGTTTTTAATGTGTGGGACCATCCAGTTCAACTCAAACCCAAAACATATCAGAAAAACTACAAAGCTTCAGGAGCTCCTCTAAATAAAAGCTGGGTGAAGATTTGTACCTCACTGAGACTAAGGGACTTAATATACAGCACAACATAGTAACAACTGGATGTATTAGGAGCTGAAGACTATTTAAACTAGTCTGTTCTGGTCTAGAACTCGAGCAGAACTAAAATAGAATTCTAGCTAGCATGTGTCCTTGCACTGTTGGTAGTTCAGAGTCTGATGTTTATACCATCAAATAGATGTTTTGAACCACACAGTTTGCTAAAGGCTTGATATATCTGTTGTCCAAAGCCTTGGCCTTTTTTTAGCAAATTAAAGCCATAAAGAGAATTCATATCCTGACTCATCAATTTACATGTGTGAAAGTTGACAAATTACTCCAGCAAAATCTAACCAGGGAGGAAAAGTCAAAAGAGTGCCTCAGAAGAGGCTGGTGTAATGGTTCAGAAATCCTAACTTTATGACTGGTTTGGTTTTTAGGGATTTTTTTTTTCTCCATAAGTACTAATTTAATCTTTCCAGTAGAGATCCAAAATGAGCTGAGATTAGCTCAGCTGGTGAGAGCTTGGTGCTGGATAACACCACATTGATGAGTTTGATCCCTGTACAAGACATGCACTTAAAAGCTGGACACTGTGATCTTTGGGGTTCCCTTCCAACAGAGAATATTCTGTGAAACTGGGGTAAGTACCTTGAACTCTTCCTATTCAAATCTTCACAGATCATGTAACACCTAAAGTCCTGTCTAATGCAGCAGGTCCAGCAACACTGCAAAATTACAAGTAGGTAATACTTATGAACTTAAGTGTGATGTTGCAGCTTACCAGTTTTCACAAAGCAGCCACTGCTTTTAGAACTCAAAGGAAATAGCTCACCTCAAATATCCCAAGTAGTCTGCCTAGCTTTCCCTTTACTCCAGCCTACAAAACAAACAAGAAAAAAAGTTAGTATTTGGTATTAATTTAAAACATATAAAGCATCTGTACCATCATCCTACATTAGCATACTTCTCCTTATTAGGGTTATTTAAGTAAGAGTTTTAACTTAAGTTTTAATTAAATACTACTGCACTAATTTTGGAGATTCTAGTTTTAGACTCTTTATGAGTATTAGAGTACAAAAGCTTGTCCTAATGAGTGAATCAAAGAATCCATAAATCCTTCAAGGTTCCCATCCAGACCAAGATACCGTATTACTTCCCATATTTTTAATGTACTGTATTTTATTAAATAGATAAATCATACCCCATACTGAAATAATCTAGGAAAGGAGAAAGGACAAGAGAATTTCAAATAGTATTAGAATTAATCTGAAAGATGCAATCATCAAAACTCCAGTGCTATTTTACACAGAAATTTAAGTACAAGTTTTAAAAATACTACAATAAATAAACTGTAGGTTGTTGCATGGATTTTGCAGCATAACGACTTCACGTGTGCTAGTTTTCATATCCCAAGTAGCTTTTGTCATGTAATATAAGCCCCAAATTCACATCCCCAATTCTCTGCAGTTTTGAACTCTTTCTAGCTAGTACGATTACAAAACACTTTCAATTCAGACTTTTATTCCAATATTTTAAAATAAACCCTGTATCAGCCTATGCTTTGTGATTTTTATCAATTCAGATAAGGTGGTCATTACTTTCTACTAAGACTCTGAGGTTTGCTTTTCCAAAAGTAATATATCATGCCTCTTCCAAGGGACATGGCCTATGATCCTCCACTAATTCTAAACAAAACTCAGTCCATATGCCTGACACATAAAGGCATATGTTGCCTACTGACAGACAATATTTAGATTGTTTTTGTCTTGTTATACAACCAATATTTAAAATAGGGCTTCTTAGTGCTAAGATGACATTTTCTAGTTTTCAGTCTTTGCTTCCAGCCTTAGCTAAAGACAGTTATTGATGTCTTATGTCTTTATATAAAGGACCATATGGATCTTCATTACATTTTAATGAGTAACTCTGACAGGCTTTAGCAATAAGTCTAATCAAAGTCTTACAAGTGAATGTTTTCTGTGACTGCCTTTTTAAAGAAAGCAGACGGCTGGTGTTATTTATTAAGCCATTTGGATGAAGAAAGCCCAATCACAGCCTCTGCAAAATTATCAAGTCATTTTGCTTATCTAGAGCAAGAGCTAGAGCAAAAGTTAATGCAAAACTACATGCAACATTCTGTTTGTCTGCTGTGATGGCCAAGATACCTGTTAGAGCTCATAAAGCCAAAATACACAACTGGACCTGATAGATAAGTGATTAAGCAGCACATTAATTAGGAAAGTGACAAGCCCTTGTTTTGAGCTGAAAGAGTAAGGTATGCCACAAGAGGCACTAGAGATTGCTTGTGCTTTTTACTGGGTAATGAAAAAGCACTTATTTGTGAAAAGCAACATGCTGAAGAAATGTTTTTTACTGATCAGTCCTAATTTCCTCAGCATTACAGTATCACTTCAAGTGAGAGTCTGACAACTAATATTTAACACATGGCAACACCACCATGACCAGCTAGGTTTACTGATACTGAATAGCTTTCATAGAGGACTTTTGTCAACTTACTGGTATCCCATAGTCACAATGTGAATTTATCAATGTAACTCTAAGTGGAATTTACTTAACACTTTCTCTTTTCTCCCTCCAAGCAAATCAATGGTTTAAACAAATGCACTTAGCTGAGTAATTCTGAATGAAACTATTAGAAGCACTCCATTAGATCATGTGTAACAACTTCCCAAAGCTTGAAGTGAAGCTTTGGTGCAACCAGATGTTGCTATGTAAATGTGATTACTATAACCGATGCCTAGTTACTCTCAAATAGACATGTTTCCCAAATGTAGCATCATCCCTGCAGACAGCAGTATATTTAGAAAATCTCTACACTCAGAAGTGCAAGAAGGTAGTAATTCAAGGGCTTGTGATTTTTTCCTGAAACTAATATTCAACTGAACAATAATTCAAAGTCTTGTGATTTTTTCCCAAAACCATTATTCAAGTGAATAATCTTCATAGTTGAAGAAGCACCTTGAATTTGACAGTCATCTTTTAAGTGCTTTTACTAACAAGAATATTTCCTTCAAGTTCTTTTCATGTGCTTCAAAATGTGTCAAATTTAAGTGCTAGAGGACCAAGAAATAGTTCAGCTTTATCCCCAGAACATCAAAAGCAGTTCCCCCTTTCCCAATGGTAAGCTTCTAATCCAATACAGTGGTTAAATTCTAGACTTTGAACCATTTTGCCTCTCATAAAAACATACTTCTTCCTTTGGCTTTTATGTACCCATGGCTCTTAAAATATGGTTCTTCATGTAAACAGAATCCTATTGGCTTCTGTAAGTGTGTAAGGCCATCTAAAGTTTGGGAAAAAA
Organism: Melospiza georgiana; assembly: GCF_028018845.1. Lineage (NCBI taxonomy): Eukaryota > Metazoa > Chordata > Aves > Passeriformes > Passerellidae > Melospiza > Melospiza georgiana. The sequence goes on from NC_080433.1 coordinate 37,532,235, forward strand.
GCCTGAAAAACCCCAGTTTTCTTCTGACAGACAAGCTGTTGAATTAAGTGCTATACTTGCCCAGAACAATTCTCTAAGGAAGTCTGAGTGCTCTGCAAACAGGACCTCAGATCTGAACATTATGCATATATTTTAGCATTAGTCTAACTCAGCCACAAGAGAGAGAATTCAGCACTGCATGCCATGATCGGTGTGCCCGAGGTCACTCCCGCTGAGCTGCGGAGGCACTGCAGCCTCAGAGGAGCGCCAGACTCGCCTGTGCCCTGCAGATGGAGCCAGAGTCACGCTGCAGTTCCACGGCTATGCCAACAGCTACCAGGGCAGAAATTGCTGAAGATCTGAAAGATTTGGGTTATTTTCAACTCCGGCATTTGTAGGATAGTATTGTTGCCATTTTATTTGCTACACTCCTGAAGAGATGGTGGCAAGACTACTCCTGCCCCATTTCTGCATACTTTTACAAAACAAAATGCTTGACTACATCTGCCCTAATCTTTCAGCTGAGAGTGTGCTTTATTTATTTCTGCAGTGTCTAACTAGTTCTAGTCTGTAGCACCCGGTCATTTTTCAGATATTAGATGCTCATTGGAGCTAATTCCTCTATTTCCTGTGAGAAGTCTTAGATGATATTACTGTCATTTTCACAGTTGCAGCAAATGATCTTCAGGATCATCCTCTTCTCAGAAACTATATCCACACAGGGCTGAGGGAAACTGCATTTTTTCTCATAGGCCTTTCAATACACTACTAAAGCAAACAAAGCAAGAGTCTCTTTTTTGTGAGATGGAGCCAGAAAAGGGAGTGGTTCACAGTTCACAGAACATCTCCATTTACAAGGCTGGGCATCATTGGCTTGCCACTCATTTGTGTCATTTTTCTTTGAACAGTGCATTTTGCAGACAACTTATTTTAATCTTTCATGCTATGCAATTAAAGGCAAAGTTCCAAATTCATTAATGGAGTAGCTCCTCATTTTGATGAGGTTCAATACCTTTCTGGGATTGCTTTATTCTATAACTTCATTTTGGTATTCTACTTGCAGGTTTGCAAAAGTTTATTTCATCTAAATAATTAGGGTAACTGTCAATTTCCAGTAACCTGTGAAATGTCAGACAACCTTAAATGAAACACTAACTATCTAACTAATGAAACACTAACACTAACTAATCATTATCACTAACACAAACAGAATTGAAGAGTAAAAAACCCCTGGAGTCATGTACACAGGCAGACAATGAAACAATTGCCATGCATGTACATTACAGAGATCTCTGAGTTGTAAAACATTCTCAATACACTACTGTTGATGTTGAAGTGAGGGTATTTAAGCCAGTGGGCTATCAACACTTCTACCATTAAAAAATGCTATTATAACTCCCATTATGAATTTATCCATTTTAATAAATTAATAGAAATACTGAATCATGCTTAGTTTGTGCATGACCCAATACTGAAGAAAAACATTTCAAACCAGCACCACTGTGCTTTCTTTGAAGTTTATTCATTCACAAAACTCTTAACAGTTCACTGTACTGTAACCAGCCTGCCAGGTGACATTGACCTTAGTATAAAAATAGAAAGGACATCCACCTTTAGAAAGGTCAGTATGAATTTCCATGGCTCAAACCCCTAAATACCATTCTTTTTTCTTTAAAAATGGCACTTGGCAATCTCATGGAAGCATATAAGACTTACCCAGTAGCTGAAGAATATTTTACTTTATGGTATGAGCTTCTAAGTCTGATCAGCTATACAAGCTATCATACCCCAGGAATTCTAAGGGAGTAGAACAAGTGTAACCAAGTTGTTTTTGCTTATTAAAGCCCCTAGTCTGTGAAAACTCTTCATGCATTTGCAAGCACAGCTCAAAGCTGAACATGGCTGGAATTTTGTATTGTACTCCAAAACACCATAAAAAGCACAGTCCCTTCAATATCATCCATTCTTTACCACCAAAGAAAAAACCCCAAACATATGACTACAGTTTAATCAGCTTTAATTTAACATGGAGATGAGACTTTACTATCCTTCACCTTGGACTATAAGTCAGATGAGCAATTATAATTACCACCATTCCTAAGAACACTGAGCAGAGGGCTGGGCTTTTTAATCCTACCCATGGAACTTGTGACAGTGGAAAGACAAGACTCTCCCTAGAGGTGTTACTACTGCTTGGAAACCTAAATCTTTGCTGAGTCATTGCTAGAACCCAAACTTTTTGCTCCTTTCAAATGGACTGTATCCTGTGGCTGAGTATGTCTTGTGTGGGTCAAGATGAGCTCCTCCAGCCTGGAACAAACACCTTTGGTTCAGTGAGGTTTATTCATGCTTGAACCTTGCTGCAGGAAGGCTGCTGAGAGCAGCCACTAATGAACCAGTCTGTTCCCCAAGGAAAATGGGAGAAGGGTCACTGAGTCACAGCTCACAGATCTCATTTTGGCACTGAATAGCAGGCACTGCTTGGTGCAAGTCACATCTACATCAAGTTCCTAAGCCTCAACATCACAAAAGAACCAGTTTTAAGGGTAAGCAAGATGAACCATCAAATAGTATAGCTAATAGAAAAAATCATTACAAATACTAATCACCAACAATATTAGCCATAGCAAAATGGGATGAGAAAACTGGTTAAGTCTAGTTGAAATCCTACAGTTCACTCACCAGAATGCATTCAATTTATAAAAAAATCATATACCTTCTATTTCAAAGTCTGATATTTTGATTTTTCTTGCAGTTTTATTTGGTTTAGACATGGCTGTCATGATATTAAAGAAACACTTAATATTTTTCACAATTTTCCTAGGAAAAATAAACAGCAAATGAAACCCCAGAATTCTGAATTTGAAACTAAAGTGTTGTAGTATAGGGAAACTGCATGAATTCATCATGATTTAAGCTCTGTTTTGCCTGGTCATAAGGGTAGAGATAGAAAGGCAGACAATAACCATAGTGCTTTCTTTATAGATAAGCAGCCATAAACATATGAATTCTCAGCTGCTCAGACAGATCAGTTTCTAATCTGTTTAATTTGAAATGTCCTCAAAGGTTTGCTGATTTCTTGTTCTTATGCAGCTACATGTTAATGGTTAGTTTACCTTCACTCTGTTCTAAAAGAGCTGTAAGTCAAACATTTTCTTCACAAACACAGAAATGTTACAACACTATAATATGCCATTTGGCATAAAGTCACAGTTTTACTTCCAGTACTTGTTTGTAAAGGCAGACAGAAATTTAGCTATGAAATGAAAACAGAAGCTAAATTGATTAGTTCACCTCACCACACTATACCCCAATTCTAACACACAGAACTGCAGTTCTTTGAATTTCATAGCCACAAAGGTCTGTCAAGTACTGGATAAAGGAGGTAATTCCTTCTTCCTTCTTGGTTCCCATCTGAAGACAACAGCAGCACAGATCAGCTGGATTTTGTGCTTTGGTTTTTGTTACCTCTTCATAGACCTCTCTCACGGCTGCTCCCCCCGGCTCTTCCTCTGGTTCCATTCCTCCACCTGGTACAATCCACTGGTCTGGGTATCGGCTACTGCTCACCAACAGCACCTGGAAAGAATTGCAAGGGACTGTTAAATACAGCTCACAAGTCAGGAATCTCACTGCTACCTGCTTGTCCAGCAAGGCACTTATTCACCTAGCCAGATGGATTACAGGCTTCAGAAAGAAAACCTAACAGGCAAGCAGGAGTTGGAAAAAGAGGAACACAGTTAACATCCAATGTGTTATATGAAACTAAGTCAAGACAATGTCATTGTGATCTCTTTGTACAAATGCTTTCATTGGATGCTTAACAGGATGTGGAAAATACAGAATAATGTGCACAGGAGTGAAGGCATACAACAAAAATCTAACAATATTTTCCAGAACTAAGCTTCAAATCATAGAGATGGCAAAGTGTGAAAATTAAGACATTTTCATCACAGAGAAGTTAAATTAATTCTTCTGGAATGGCATCTTCTGGCTAAAAATAAACCTTTGAAAATATTTCTCATTTTTAGACAGATACAAGCTTCTTTTTAGTTACTGAAGTGTTATGTTAGCATGACACGCTTACACTATTGCATAACTAAGATACAGCAAGAGTACTTCATTGGCCCTTGTCCAATTTGATTTCTTTTAAACATTTATGTAAGAGGAAAAAGCACAACACATTGAATTTGATTTCTAAATTTAACATTTTTTCCCCCAAGATGCTTTAATTTCACTTAATTTGACTCTAACCTGGTTCTGTCATTGATACACACCAATTTAAAACTCCCTCTCTGTAGGACCTGCACTTCATAATATTCAGAGCAGAAAGATGTTAGCTACCTGTCCAACAAACTATGATACCTTGTATTTGGAGTAATTTTGCAGTAGAAGTTTATGAAGATAAGACCTTGATTCAGGACCCCTTGGAGATAAGCAGTTTAACTTATATTTGAGACACATCCCAGGTACCAAGACATACTCAGTCATCTGTGTAGTAAAAGACTTCCTATTCTAAGCATTGCTTACATGAACCCTACCCTGAAGTCAAAGGACAACTGTGGGGAGTAAAAGGGCACGGTCAGTGCTCAAATCTTGAAAAGCAATTAAAAGACTAGAACAAGAACCTCAAGTCTAAAGGTTAGAGTTTTAACTGGTGCCAAACAACTTAAGTGACCGTCCCAGCCCTCACCTTTATGGACTTCAAACTTACCCCTGCTGGCTTAAATAGGAAAATGACTCTGCTGACAGTAACAGGGAGATGATTACCACTTACACCACGTCCCTTTGGCACTCAGGGAAATAGGCTGTAGGTTCACCTACAGGAATTGGGAGTGTAATTCAGATGGCTGCATACTTTGTGCATGCAATGATATGTGTGCACACTGAGGTGCACCTGGAAGAGCCTTCTCTGACAGATACTGTCCTGCAATGTTTATCTTGTGTGCAGTCAAGATTAGTACAGTGGAGAATCCTTTAGGGTAGGACTAATTTCCCCAAAGCTTTTTCCTATGCTAAGGAATACAGCAGAGACATAATTTAGTACAGAAGCATTCTTAGCGTCTGATCTAAAAGTTCATGTTTTCAGTCAACTCAAGTACTTTACTCAGCTACCTAAAAGCCCAAGAATATTCACAAAAGCAATAAGGTTAGACTCAAATGCATCTCAACTTGATTTTTACAGCCAAAGGTTTTGGTTTCCTAGGATCCTTTGACATTAACAAAAGATTCACAGAGCGTACACAGCTCTACTGAAAGTAATTCTAGAAAATGTTTTTGAACACTTAGTGGAGCACCTATATCACTACAAAGAACCACTTTAAGCAGTGCTTAAAAAGCAGTTGTAAAAATCAAGTTATGAATTCACTTCTGAGTTCCAGATTTAACCAGTAAAGATAATTTTCTGCTGATGAAACTAACACTCAATCCAGTCACGTAAAAGCTAGCAACAATAATAAACAAAAGGATGATTATCATTAAATCATTCCCAGCTTGGTAGAAAATTTAAAATCAGCATTCATTGCTTAGATAAGGCTAAACATAAAACTCTTAATTACTACCATGGGATAAATCAGGTTGCTCATTCTGGCAGTGTAGTGTAAAGCCAGGAGTTTTTACGCCTTTATATTTAGTAGTTGACTACTGCTAATCAGATCAATAGACTATTAAGCTGGGCTTGTACATATATTAGCTTTAAATTACCCTCTTAAAAAGCAGAAACAAATACATCTATCAAGTAATCAACATTAAAATACATCAACTCTTGTAGATAGGGTTTACAGCTACATAAACTCACAAGTGTTACAGCCTGGGAATTAATTTTAGCAACCATCCAAACCTCTAAGCCTGGAACTGAAGCATTTTCTCAAACATCTTTCCCTCTGTGCTTTATTGTCCTGTGATCCCACTGCTTTTACAGTCTGAATCCAAGAGATCACACTAAGATATATCCCTGAGATCCTCAGATGCACACATGAAGCCACTAGGGCACGAGGCACCCATGCTGGGGTAATGCTATCAAAAACATACTTCGTGCTAATCAGATTCCACAAACAACAAGACCTGATAGCTAGCAGCTGCAGGATTGTGTGGTAAGGCTGAAAAGCATTCCACAGACTTTTCCAGTATAGCATCAAGCAGTCTTCCATGTTTTTGGGGTTTTTTTCTATGCTGTTTTTCATTCCATATAGTTTTGAGGTATTTCCATCTGTAAGTGGCCAGAAGATACATCTCCCAGTATTTAATGATGAGAGTGTAAATAGAAATGTGATTTAACTATGAAGACACCAAAAAGCTGTGGTCGGTTGACACTGCACTCACATGCCAAGAGAAGTGCAAAAATCAGCAGCAAAAATGCAGCAATTCACCTTCCCTTAATAGAAGATAATCAAACTAGGAGAAATATGATCTAGGTTGCCTGGACAATCCAGTCTTGTCTGAGGAGGCTCACGGTCAAGCAGATTACAATAGTCTACTGGAAAAGAAAAGACTGCAGAGCCTCACACACCTGTATTTTTCCTGGTTTATGCACACCAAATTTTACACCAAAACCCCATTAGGCGCAGAAGAAAAAAAAGCAAAAGTACTTCCTATGCAAAGAAGTCTGTGTCCTGTATCCCCAGATGCAGAAAAAGGGCTAAGATTTGAGTTGCATTACTTACTAGAGGTCACTGCCTTTCCCATGTCTCTGACTAAGATTTACTGTCCATAACTCTTGTTCAAAAAAGTTACAGAGTACTGCAGTGCAATCTGCTTGTCTAGTTATACAGCTGAGCTTATCTTACTCCAAAGACTAAGGTAAAGATGCTGTAATGCTGCCAAGTGAAGAAGTAAAGCTGCAAAGTTCAGCTAAGAGGAAACAAAAGGAAAAATTATTCCATTAAGTGTTACCAGCCAAGTTTCACCTCACTTCCAAGTCCAGGAATAGAAATGACCTTTGAGTGTAGCGAGGAGGAGAAACTGCTAGCCAGTCTGCTTGTAATAAGCACCTATCAATACTCATAACCATAATATGGTTAACCAAAAAGGTTATTACAGGGCAGGTGGCATCATGGGACTTGGTCACTATAAATGCTACGCTTGCAGACAAACAACTGAAAATTTCTAAAGATGCTGAAGTTTTGGCCTTTTTAGTGTTCTCAAGTCAAAAGCACTCATGAAACAGTTAGTAGCCCTGTATTCCAGAAGACCAAAATGGTAACAGCTCAGAGTAATATAAATTATAACCACAAGATATTAATCTTGATATTTTTTCATATTAAGCTCTAGAGAGATAGAAACTGGTTTAAGTTTATATCATTGCTTTCTACCTTTCTTAACTGAAGGACATTATACTTTACCAAAATAATTGTATTAAAAACCAATTTACATTAAAAAAGCAAGAATAAAGTTTAAATTAGCTGGAGCAGACCCCCTCAGAGCTGGATTCTTTAGACTTCAAAACAAAGTGATCCCCAACTTGAAGTTGAAAATATACCATCCAATTTTACAATAATTATTTGTCATCAGATGTCAAAATTCTCTATTCCCAGCCTAATCCCATCTATTCTTGTCTTTCCCACTGCACACCTCATTTTCATGGCTCCCACTACTCCAGTAAGCTGTCCAGCTTAATGTCTGAATTACCTGATGGAGTCAAGTCTGCCCTTCTTTATAGCAAAGCTGGCAGTTAGAAGGAGCCATGTCCAAGAGAAAAGGAATCAACCCCTCACTCCCAAAAGACAGCTGAGCATTTGTGACTCAGCTGCAAAGAACATCACACTGCCCAGGTGTACTGCTCAGAAGACAGGTGTGAGGAAGACAAAGGATTCAGCTCCCAAACTCTACAAAGGTGAGCACACACAAATCATTTCAGAAGATTTAAACAGGTCAGAGTATAGAAAAGATCAGTAAGGCATTAAAAGGTACCTCTCAGGTACAAAACAGTGCCAAATGCTGTTAAGATGTATTGCATATTTTCATAGGCATCAGAAACATTAAGAGGATAAAACAACCAAGCCTACTTGGAGAAAAAAGACAGAACCTACTCTGATGGAGTTAATATAATTTAACACACTCAGTATGGAAACTCAGCCTACATGGTAGGTCTGCTTAAGTCACAGGCAACTGAAAGAGTCAGAAAGACGGTTTAATCCTAATACAGCCAAAAGGGTCAGTCAAGCCCTAAGATTTGTTTAAAACCAGCCTTAAGATCAGGGAAGAATACAAACAGTAAGTGCTTTATTATTCCCTAAAATTTTCAACTTGCAATTGTTTTCACCTCAGGAGCTTCCTTAAAAGCACTAGGGGACAACTTTGAATGCTGCAACTCAGGAACACTATTGAGAAGCATCTTTTACAAACACTGGATCATATTTGCAGATTTAACTGTAAAAATTTTTAGGCAGAAGCACACATTTCAGAGAGCATATGTCAATCTGCTACTGTAATTAAAGAGATTTCCTTTATCTAACAGTTTTTTCCTCTATTTCAAGAATCACAGCCTCATTTTAGTAGTTATGAAACAGTTTTGCAGTTCCCCTATAGGTTAATGTGGTATCCTTGTCCTAGAATGCCATTGCCTTTTGGCAATGAGGTTGGAAAATGCAGCTTTAAACCTTGCCATAGCAATGCTACACAGGCAGCATTTAGTAAGGAACATTTGCCTTCCTGAAAAGATTCTCAGGAGAGTGACTGCTTTTAGTCCTCATTTGTTACTGCCAGAATTTTCAAATTTATTTTTTAAACATGGAGAAATAACATGTGCAAAGTTATTGTAAAGTAATAACAAAACCACAGGATCAGACTGGACAGCATTTTAAGAGCTAATTAAAGTCAAGACTGCAACACCTTTACTTTCCCCCTAACACTGGGATAATGAGTTTATAGGAAGCTGATCAGGATGAAAAGTAGATTCCCCATGAAAGCTTTGTCGAGCCTGCCCACACAACACCCATCAGGACACAGCTGTTCAAGGGGCAGTGCTGCACAAACTGGGGCAGGAAGGCACCACTGCAGCCTCCCAATTCCAAATGGGCCTGTACTAATTTTCAAGAGCCTCTGCTAAAGTACTTTAAAGGCCACAGACTGAAAAGCAGTCCCCAGCTATGACAGAGGTTATAAAAGATGATTCAGCCTCACTGAACAGGAGCTAGCACAACAGCAGAGGAATGGCTAACTAGCAGTACATTAATCCTAATGCTCATTAATTTGAGCACAAATCTTGAATGCATCTCAGAAATCTGGGTTCTGTCCACACAATATATTAAAGTCTGAAATATCCTCCCAACTTTACTTGTATATCCCTTTTCAAAGCAGCAACACAGCACCTGGATATCAGTCAGTACTACTTTTCCCCCATTCTGAAGATGAATAGTAAAGAAATATGGGTATAATTATATAATACTATATATAAATAATTAGATCTGCAAACTATTTTTCCTTTGAGACTTTTTAACTTTAGGGCTATATAGCAATAAGGAGAGATGTGTCAGCTTTTTTTCAGAAGAAGTTTTGCTTTGACTTGCAATTACAGCTGTAATATTTCATAAAAATTTATTTCGTATTAAACGCAAATATTTGGTTAACATGTTACAGTGACATAGAATTTTAGTGTCTTCCTCTGGCTATTTAATATACTTCATTTTGTTCTTTGGCTGAAGTGTTCATATCAGGAATAGAACAGCACTGTACTACTATGGCATGCCAGTCAGAACACATTTCCTCACATGAAGTGACTCAAGTCACCTGTAGCATTCCATCTCCCCCCTAAGCTTTAGCATGCTTTGGAAAAACAGATGTGACAGGTCTCACAGTGTGATGAAGGGTGCAGATCTTGCACCCAGACATAACAAAAGGAAATAATGAAAAAAAAAACCCCTGCAAACAAATAAGAAACTTCCCACAAGTACCTATATAAAAGTTTTACTTTTTACTGAGCAAGAGTTTTACTTCTCACACTGGGACAGTTCCCGAATGCTCTATACCCAACAACCTGCCTCCCTCATGCTTGCTAATGCAGACCAAGGGAGAAACCACAACTCCAGGTAGCAGGGGAAGAGCTAAATTAATATTGCAGCCCATTTCTTTTTAACTTGAAACCACGTCCTAATCTCGAGCAGGGGAACTGGGCTTTGCTGGTTACTCAGCAACATAATCTGTTTGACTGAGGGATCAGCTTCCAAGCACTTGTCAGAAACAGGAGCTCCAAGCCTTTGAGAGCTGCTCAGCTGCAGGTAAAGATTTGACAAGGTTATTTCTTGACAAGTACCAGTTACCTTTTAGCCTTTTCTATCTTTGAGATACATCTTTGAAAACTAAAATTTGTGTTTAAGTATTTACATTTGTAGAACTGGTTTCACCGAAGTGCTTAAGCACTAGGTCAAAAAGCCAACAAATTAAAGAAAGCTTTTCAAGAGTTCTACAAACAAGACTGGGAAAAAAATACACATCAACCTATGGTCTGTGAACTCACATATCTACAAAAGATGTCTAAAAAAACATGTGTACAAACTCTAGCTAGAGATAAGAATGCATATATGTGTATGTAAATAGGCATATATATATCTAGCTATGATATTAATGCATTTCTGAAGAAGTCTGCCAGTGCTATTTCACAGTAACTTGGAAGTTTTGAGCCCCACTGAGTTAACTGAAGCAACTCAAATAGAAACTCTGCCACCAGTTTAAATCCTAAGTAGACTTAGGATGGTGCAAGTAAGCTAAAAGGATATTTTTTCTAGTATCTTAACATAAATATAACTGGCTCAAAAAGACATCATCTTCAAAACAGGGTAAAAAGTGCTTTGTTACAGGACATCTTAGACTGATGTTATACAAGTACAGCCATATTTCCTTCTCCCCTCAGCCCAGCCCTCTTCAAGCAACTATCAACCCCATTAAACATATCCATATGGCATAGAAAAGTAATACCACAGGTATAGAAAAAAAAATTTGAGATTTCAAAATAAAAAAAAACCCCATCATCGTTGACTGCTGTCAGTATCTGAAGACTTATGAGTGAAGACTGAAGATTTTTGCCATGGTGGAGAGTTGAATTCCCACAGCCTCACTAAACCTGCAGGCTTTCACTGCTGGCAAGTAGTTGGAATTTGTGGAAAAATATTCCAGCATGAAAACATAGTGTGTATGCCACGCCTGCAGAGAGCTGCTTTGCTGTGAACATAACAAACACCAGTGTCTTGTATCCAGAGTTGGTTACCTGACAACATTCAATTTTTCTTAACATTAACACAAGCTTTAACCCCATATGAGCCTGCAGGGACACACTATAAGCAAATACTGCCTCTGTAGACACATCATAAAGAGCCATTTTGGTTTATAGGTCTTGATTTTTCAAGCTATACCCTTTTCTACAGCATGGAGATCATAGATTCATAGAATGGTTTGGACTGAAAGGGACCTTTAAAGATCATGCGGTAGCTCCAGCCCCCCTGACACAGACAGGAACACCTTCCACTAGAACTGGTTGTTCATCCAACCTGGCTGATAATGTCCAAGTGTCAAGAAAATGCTGAGGAAAAGATAAGGCAGCAATCACCCTATGTTAATTACTCTTCCTGTCCATTAGCAGGGCAGGGACATGAAACAGAGAAAATAAAAGCCACAGTGTGCTTGAAGTCCACAGTGAAATGTGTATTGTCTGTCATTTAAAATATGTCTATATTCTATCAGACCATCATAACGCAAGGTAGGTAACCCATACCACTGTGGAGACCATGCCAGCCTTAAATGAGGTGCCATGGTCATACCCCAAGTTATTTGAAAGCACACATTATTTGCATGTTGACACCTGAGAGCTCTACACTGAAGGATAAAGAAACCAAATGAAAAATTCCATGTCAAGAATGGAATATCTTTCATGACTCTGCAAGTTTAATTACAATAATTCCTCGAACACTCCATTTTGCCAGGGTAGCCAGGTGATACTTCTGGGCTCTGGCTTTATGGATCAGGTTGCATAACAAAAGGTCCTTCTGGCTTTCAGACCATTTAAACCAATGCACATAAAAATAACATTTTGCTTTTTTCTTTAATAAAACCATTGCTAATATAAAGCAACATCTGTACAAACTAAAGAATACTATCTTTTAAAATTATTAAACTATAACCATCATAACAAGATATAAGAAACGCTTGCTTAATCAATCTTGATATTCTACAAGCTAATAAAGTTATTAAATCAGACCAAAAAGGAGCTATAACACTAGGAGCTTATAATTTTTAACTCAAGGACACAAGTTGAGATGCAAGTGTATGCCCTGCTACAGAGGGGAAAAAAATTTCTACATTTCCTGTAAGTACGTAACAATACATTTTTCCTCACTGTCTCAATATTAAAAAAAACACCTTCCCATCTGTTTTCATCTCATGTACAAGGCTGAACAACAAATGCAAAATTAAAAATTGAAAAGCTTGAAGACTTTTTGCATATTAAACTATTTTAGGTCTGCCACTAGTAACTGCTGACTGAACACTAAACTAGGGCTTTCAGTACCATATTTGATTACATAAAGCACTCTTACAGATGCCAAAGTAATTAGAATGCACTCAAAGTTTATATTCAAGATACTTAAAAATAACTACTCATTTATTTGTATAAGATGTAGTTGATGGAAAAAAAATTAGGTTTTAAAATTATTTCAGTTACTCAAATTGCTGCAAAAATGATGTTTATTACTATTTGCTCCTGCTGCTTTAAAGGCATGCCTTGTTCTCTGCATTGAAAAGTAAGAATCCCCTTGCATACCTTCTGTGCAGACCCTAAGACAGGAGGGTTTTTATGTAAAACCACTGTTTGCTGCACACTGAATGTCTAAACAATTCCAGCCTGTGGAAGCCCTTCAAGAGGGCTCTCCTGCAGGCTTATTCTAGAGCTGCCATCCCCTCCCAGTTGCTTAAGAGAAACTTGCATTTCCTCCCAGCCCATCCCTGCCTGCTGAATGCCATCAGATTTTTGCACACACCTACCAGCTTCTTGTTTGTTCAATGCAGAAAGGCTGCACCCCCCACACACTGCATGCCCACACAGCCTGGTTTCTTTTTTTTGGGATTGCTCCTGCTTCATTTCCAGGATGTTTTTTCTTCCTAAGGGCAGACAGTCCCTGCAATTACTTGTTTATTTCCTTACAGAACAAAAGGAACCAGCACTTCAGCTCCTATCCAGCCATTTTGCTCTCTCTTCAGCCCAAATGACAGCAGTAAGACCAAAACAGGCAACACTTTACTGCCAGTAGTCCAGGAGACATCCTTTAATACCCAAAAACCCCAAAGCTACTGGGCACTTTACTTGGCTATTTGGGTTTGCTCCTTCTTAAAGGATTTTTCTTTTTAAATCATACACTATGACAGCATGAAGGAAACTAAATCTAAACCAAAATGGGCTGTATAGCACTAAATCATTCTGTGTGGAGACACTTCCAGATGAAGAAACATGATTTTCACAGTGGTGCAGCTGAACAACCATCAGTCATCTCGGGTCCAGGTTTTCAGCTTCAACATCAGCTCTCAAAGCAGCAGCTTTTGACAGGTGGCAGGACTGCAGGGAAGCCCAGTTTGCAGCCTGTAACACTCAGGAGAACTGACTCAACAATTTTAAGCCTGGCAGCAAGGAGTGGCAAGTCCAGCAGTAAGCCAAACTGGACAGGGGGCTGGAGCTGGGAAATAGGAGCTTAGAGGAACCACCAGGCTGAGTTTTGCCTCAGCAGTATTCTACAGCACACCTATGTTCCAAATTGAGAAATAAAGAGCAAACTGAAACTCAATGTAAACAGTTGTGTAATAATAGTAATAAAATAAACAGAGGTATAATGAAGTGTAAGGGATGGGTTTGGCCAGTCTTTTTCCATTGACATGTTACTTCACCGTGCATAAAACTCAGCTGTAACATCAACATCAAGGAGGCTGCACAGGCAGCAAAAGGAGAGCAGTATGGGTAAGAAATGGACCAGGAAGCCATAACAAGCAGATTTTGCTAGATGAACAGTAGAGATATTAACTGTTTTAGTGACTTGCCCAGTTTTTGTCAATGGGCACAAAAAGCTGTTACTGAACATGCCTGAGTCTTTAGTCAAGAGGCAGCATCCAGAAGTCATGATATCAACAGGGAACATCACATGAAGTTGCAGAAGAAGGATCACCTCAGGTGAGAACACTGCTGTGGATTTCTGGTACAAGTTTAGAGTTCATGACGTGGCAACAAGTAAGAGACTTAGATATCACCAGAAAACACAAGATGACTACACAACAGCTTTACAGTCATGTAGAGATGGGTCCTATTGCAACATTTTTTCTGGTATAGCTAGAGAAGTGTTAGCAACCTTTCGCACAGCATGATCCCATCTAAAGCACAAGTGTCACCCACATTAAAAAATACATTTTCCAAATGGAAGGAGATGTAAGAGCTACCATGATGACCAAAAGAGAAAATTGTTTCTAAGAAAAGATGATTTAAGTCTTAAAGTTCATAAGAAATGCTAAGAAAGGAATGACTGCTCTCTACAGATATGTCAGAAAACTAAGTGCAAGAAAGGAGAAAAAAAAAAAAACTTAAGCTCAGCTATAACTGGCTAGGGACAAGCCTTTTGGACAGTCAGAATGGAAGTAGAAAGAAAGGTTAATTCTAAGATTTGTACCACAAGATTGCTATAGATACTCATTCCTCCAGAGAGAACCTAATCAGATGAAAAATAGACCAAATTTAGTCTTGCAGACAGTATCTCTAGAAAAAAAAAAAAAGTTGAGATTTGGATTTCTTGCTTTTAAGAGTCCTAAAAAGAAATGTATTGCTAAAAATTGTTTTCAGTTGCTGGTTCTATTTTCTCAACTCCAGTGTCAAGCAACTCTTTGCTTATCCTGTAAATCAAAATAACTATGAAAACTATTCTATTCTGTAGTTCCCCTCCACCTCCCAATAACTTCTGCAGGAGTCTCCTGTTCCCTTCTTCTCCAGCCGCTGAGACACCATGCTTGTGTTCCTTTCCTGCAGAAGTTACCCTACACTTAAACACCCTGGAGGTGTAGCTTGGCTGAAAACTGATGGTGCAACCTCTAAAGACTTAGAAAAGAAACACTGAAGACATTTACATGGAGTAGACCAACAGAGAAATCACCTGGACAAGTGTTCAAGAAAACAGAAGCAAGCCTCAAACACCCAGTTTGGGGAACATGGCTCATGATTGAAGCTAACCACAAACAGCAGTCAGGCATCAAACTTGTAAGGAATAGATTCTGTACTGACACAGAGGAAGCTGGCACTTGGGAAACAGCTCCTAAGCGAGTTCAAGCTGTTGGCACTGCTTTCTTGGAAATAACTTGTCAGAAAGCAATTTTAACTGTTTTCACAGACATAATCTATGTCCTAAATCTGGTCTGATGCTCTCCCATCCGCTTCATCCTCAAGTATGTCTACCTGCATGATGCCAAGGCTTCATGCCAGCAATACCAGTACTCCATCCAGAATACACAAGGAACTGCAGTGCAATAATGGTCAGCACCCACTCTTCTCACACAGCCCAGCCAAGCTGCTACTACCATGCTTAGCCTCAAAGGATGTTATTATACACAAGCAGTATTCTGAAGCAGCCAGTGATCTCATTGGATGCAAGACTGAAAGAGAATGACAAGAAGTTGTATCAGGAAATGAAGAATGAACACAAATCACTGACAAAGGGTGACCTTAACCATGAATTTCCAACTACAATTGGTGCAAAAAGTTGTAACAGTGGCTCAAGTGTACAAACTCCAAATAAGTCTGGAGTTGCATCCAAAAATTCATATTAGTCACATAAATGGTGAAGTATGTTGGAATGTCAGAGACCAAAGAAAAGCTGTAACCCATAACAAGACCTTGCAAGACTCCTGCTGGGTGCCTTTCTCCCTCACACTAGTAAAAACTCATCAGCACGGTCCCGAGGTTATATTTATAACACAAAGGAAATAATTTTTCTTTGCCTAAACACAAGTGCCTGTATTTTTTGATCAGGCCTCTTCCCACTGCATTATATTTACTTAGTAGATTTGTAAGGAAGACATTCGCTGTACTGACAGCTTGGGAAGGGCACCAGCATCTTCCAGCATCTAGATAAAGGCAGGAAAAGCCTCTAAACACTAACCTTTATAGTTATTTCATGGCTACCAAACAAGAAAATGAAAAGAGAAGTCGCAAAAGGGTACGCGTCCAGCCCGAGACCATCTTAAAAGCATTGTGCAATGAAAGCATCAGCGAGCTCCCAGATAACGGGCAGTGCCATTGACCTTGGCTCGGAACACGGGACAACTTTGTTGCCACCTCCCGACTCTGCTGCAACACAAAATTCCGGGGGAGCGCCACCCGCAGCAACAACTCTCCCGAGCCCGTTCACGAAAATATTTCTAAGCCCCATTTTACTCTCTCCGTGGGAAAACCAGGTGTTCCAAGCGCAGGGTTTTTTTTATCGCACCCAAGCAGGAGGGGCAGGAGGTTCGCCTTAGGATGACACACCAGCCCTGCCCTCCACGCGCCATTATACATTAACCGGTTTTCCGCGTGTCACGGGCGCACAGACGATAACCCTGGAGTTCCAGCCGGTGTCCTGGCCCATCCCGCCCCGCCCCGCCCCGCCCGGAGAGCTCGGTGTCCCCCTCCCTTCCTTCCCTCCCTGCTCCCCTCTCCCCGCCGCGGGGGCCGGGGCCGCGCACAAAGGCGGCGCCGCGCACGTGGGCGCGCACCCCGCCGCCCCAAGATGGTGGGCGAGAGGCGCGCCCGCCCCGCCCCCGGCCCCGCTCGGACCGGCATGGCCCGGGGGCCGCCCCGCCACCGGCCCCTGCCGGCCGCAGCCCCGCCGTGCCGCCCCTACCGGCTCTCGGGGTGCCGGCAGCCCCGGCACGACCGTGCGCGCTGGGGGCGTCCCCCGGGAGGCGCCCGCGCCCCGCGGCCAGACAAAGGGATGCGGCGGCGGCGGCGGGGCCGGCGGGACGGGATCGTCGGCCGGGCCGGGCCCGGCGCCCCCCGCCCCACGTGCTCGGCGGGCTCACCTCGTCCTCCCGCTCGCTGCGGAAGCACAGGCACGCCGCCCGCTTCTTGTAGCCCTCCCGGTCGTACGTCCGCGTCTGGTTCGGCTTGAATTTCATCATAGAGGCGGTGACACGCGGGCTGCCCCCGGCCGCCGCTGCCGCCGCCACGGCTCCTCTCTGTGAGCGCCGCCGCCGCGCCCCTGGGACACCGGCGCGGGGCCCCCGCTCGGGAGCGGGGCTGGAGGAAGGCCAGTCCCAGCCGCTGTCACAACAGCGCCGCACCGCCTCTGCCGCTGGTGCCGCCGCCCCGGGAGCTGCGCCGCGCCATGGAGGCTCTCCCGGCGCCCCGAGCCGCCGCCGCCCGCCCGCGGCGGCCGCCCCTGCGCCCCCACTATTTAACCGTAACGCGCATTCCTGCGCCCGCCGCGCCGCTCCGCGCAGGCGCCGGGCGGGGCGGGGCCGCGGGGGGCGGGAGGCGAAGCGCCGGTCACGGCGGGCGCTGTGCGGGCCCGGGCAGCGGGCGGGCCGTGTGGGGTGGGCGCTGTGCCGGCTGGGGCAGCGGGCGGGCCGTGTGGGGTGGGCGCTGTGCGGGCCGGGGCAGCGGGCGGGCCCCGCGGGGTCGGGGCAGGCGCCGCTCCAGGGCCGCTGGGCCGGTGCCCGGTGCCCGGTGCCCGCTACGGCTGCGGGGCGCAGGAGGGCTGCGGTCTGTGCCGGCAGCCGCCGTGGCACCGAGCCCGCCGTAGGTGTGCGAGACGGAGCGGCGTTCCCTGAGCGTACATGGGGTATGCACATGGCTCGGGTGCCGTAACAAGAGTGTAGCTTTGGCACTGTAAGTTAACCCCTTTTGGAAATAACTTGTTTTTGGAAAACATGCTCTACGCAGGGTGCGGGCAGCTCAGGCTGGTTTGGTTTCGTTTATAGTATATTATTTGCGAGCTCAAGATGGACAAAAGGCCTCCCCAATGGTGCCAGTAGGCTAGGACGAAGTCTACTAGCTCCATACTTTTATTATCGTCAGACTGTTGTCATAAAAATCCCCCAACCAACTCACAAAACCCATCCAAAATCAAAACAAGAAAACGCTACTCCTTTCAATGTCTCGGATTGCTGTCAACTGCAAGAAGTCATCAATGCCTTCAGTGGTCGCGCATGAAAGATTACTCAGCTGTGTTGGCAGACAGAAGGTTGTGTGTCCTTATTTTAGTGGTGTGATAGTAAAAATTTCCCATCTCAAGTGTTCCATAAACTTTTTCCTTCAACTGAACCTTTTTGCTGTTCAGCAGGCTCTCTTATGCTTCTAGGGTGGAGCAATGTGCTTTAAACTTCTATTCTGCTGGGTTCTTGGTGTTACAGAACACCTATTTTTTTCATCCTAGTATTATTTTTTAAACAGTTTTGTTGATCTGTAACAAGTCAGACTTTTTGTATGCTGTTTATGGCATGTATTGAAGGGAGATTGGATTGTCATCACTGGTTGCTCTGGTCCTTAGTGAAATTTGGACCTTCTCTTCTTCAGAATATGAAGTGCAATGAATCAGTGTGACGTCAAGCTTCAGAACCATGAAAGCTGAAGGAAAGAAAGCACAATTGTAATGACTTATATTATTCTGCCAAAGTTATAATAAGCTGTAAAGTCAAACACCAAGAGATTAAGAAACTCCATATTTAATTTGCTTTTCCACATTAGTTACTTGTATAAACATATATGTTTAAGAAGGCCTCTGCCAATTTGCCACTTTTGCCGCTTAGCAAATGGACTGTAAGATAAGATTTCTTCCTTTTCTGCTCATTCAGTGCAGATCCAGGTCTCATTTATTGCTGCTTGTTACCAGTCAGGTCTCAGGCTACATATGATTTTAGCAATTTAATGGATCTCCAGTCAGGATAAATTCTTTGTAAGTTTTTTTTTTTTTTTTGGTTTTTTTTTTTTTTGTTTGGTTTTTTTTTTATAATGAGGGAAGGACCAATACCTAATTAGTGTCTGACATTTTTAGTTCAAAGGTTACCAAGTTAATATTGGAAGGCTTTCAGAATACTGAGGAATGCTTTTGATGCTTGTATTCATAAATTTGTCCATGATACAGGGCAGGGAGTGTGGTGTAGTCTGCTGAATTCTTGTGTAGTTTAAAAGACTCATCTTACATCTCTATAAACCAGGTAGATGTCATTCATCAAGTGCATAAAGCAAAATAAAAATCTTGTCATTCTTTTGCTTTTTAAAACAGACCAGGGTAGAACTCATTTTGGTTTGGGTGGTTCCTTGGGCTAGTGTTTCAGGGTTTACCTTTCAATACAAACCCATTTTTAGTCTTCCACATGGATCTTTCCGAATTAACTTTTATTGTTGTTGTTTTTTTGTTTTGTTTGTTTGGGAGACTTCACCTCTCATGGATTTGGAGGAGGTTCAAAAATAGGATTTATACTTAATGAGAGCACTGTCCAAAGATCAGATGACCTTAGGCCAGGTTTTCCACGTCTGTACAGCTCACCCCTCCCAGCCCCCAAAAACAAACAAAACATTTGGCTGCCAAATCAGAACACATCACACAAATCTGTCTCTTGTGAAACTCCTGGTTTCCTTGTCATGTATTGCAAAGGTAAGGGCTGGAAGGCAGAGTTCTGTGAGATGGGCCCATCAGTGGCTGGCTGTAGTTACAGCTTCTAATCTTTCTGTTTGTTTGTTTTATTTTGCTTTTGTTTTTTGTTTTGAGAGAGAAGCTGAAATTCATTGTGCTGTGAATTCATCTTAAGTGCCTGAGATGACCTTTTTTTTTTTTTGGAAATGTGATCCTTAAACAATCCTTGGTTTTTAGTCATCAGGAGGCTTGAATCTTCAAAGTTTTTGTGTTTTTTTCAATTCTTTCTTTTTTCTTGTAAATCTAAGTAATAGGGTCTGTGTATACACTGAAATCAGCATCAACTGGGTGAAAAAGTCATATAATCAGTGAATAATTGATATTTACAATGCTACCAGATACTTATATTCATAATAGTTTTGTAACAATGCATTGCTTTGTATTTTCTTAAGGCAGTGCATGAATAGTGGGTATCGAATGGGATATATTGCTGAAAGGAACTGCTGCAGTGTGGTACCAAAGATGTATTTTAATCAAAGATGGGGGTTTTTTGTCTGCTCTTTTTCTGATGAGTGTCTCTGGATTTTGTGGTTTACCTCTAGTAATTGTGAAGTAAGTGGTGATTCCTTGAGGACAAGTGTGAACCAGACCTGAGTATACAACCCAAGGTGCAAAGAAAGAGGTTCAAAAACCTCTACATTCAGGCAAAAATTATTTATCACCTAGCTGTAGTTACACTTTGGAGTGAAGTCTGCTTAAATGCAAAGGAACGATTTTCTTTTCCTTGAGAGGAAAGAAACAGGTTTAAAAATTTACAGAGTAATTAGATTTTCCAGTTCCCTTGACCTACATTTATTGCTGAGATTAGAAACTGCAATGTTCAATAACTATGTTCTGGCGAGTTTTATGTGACTTTCTTTGCCACTCTTAGTTTATTATGGTTAATAAAAAAGAAATATTTGCTTTGGAGGTACTTTTAGTGCTCTGCTTAATATTTGCTCTGGAGAGGAACAGATACCTCAGATTTTTTGTCACCTCTTCAAATAGCACATCCAATTAATGACTTTATGTTAGGGAAGCCAGTGTCTTTAGTTATTATTCTAGGTGATCATTTGCTCTGCCACATTTATAACATTTTTTTTGTTATTCAACAGCTAAACCAGCACAGAACCCCCAAAGTTCAGGAGCAAGCAGTGTCTTAAGAATGCATCCCTCTAGTGCTGCATAGCCTGGGCATTTGGAGCGGTGGGTCCTCATCCAGCTGCTCTGAGGCCGGGTGAAAGGCTGCCTGGAGCTGCAGCCTTGTCATCATTTCAGCAGAAGCTGCAATAACTGCAGTGCTGAGCCTGGAAAGGTTAGCCTGACTGCCACACTGGTGAGCAGCTTTCCCCAAACTAGAGAAAAAGTCTTGAACTTGTTTCAATACAAGAACATCTGGTTTATGGAAAATGTAAGGATTCATTGGGTTAGTTCTTATTTAAGTTGATTTACTCCACCCAGATACAATAGGAGGGAGTAGTGATTCTTCTGGGATTTTATATATTTGGCAGGAAAAAAATTACTTTAGTTAAGCGAGCAAGTGAGAACTGTGCCAAGCTAGCTTCCCTGCAGACTTAAAATATTATCTTTTTAATGATTTAGCAGTTATGAAAATGCCAGCATTAGTCTTAAAATAATTTTAAGTGCCAAAAAATATGCAAAAGTCTTGCCAATTCATACATGCACTCTCTTCTGGTAAACACTGAACAGGAAGAACTTTGAAAAATGGAGCACTTACATATTTCTAAATCATTCTGCTGCATAAAGAAGCTTTTGTGTAGTAAATCCCACATTATCTTTTCCCTCAGAGCCAGATTGTCACCTGGCTGTTTCAGCTGCACTTTGAGGAGAGTACACATACATGCTCATTAAAACAGGAGTTGCATTCTCCATCCACAGCGCTCCCTAATTTTCAGGTGAATCTGGACCACTGCTACAGGTGCCAACAAGTATTTTTTTTCTTTGGTTTATTCTTTATTATTATTTCTTTGCTGAACAACAGGTATGAACTGTATGCAATTACACTGTTATTGTCTGTGAGTCCAGTTTTATAATCTTGACTTTTATCAAAAAGTATAGTTTGCACTGCTTTGATGTCTGGTAAAAGTGACCCTGCCAGTAAAGATAGGGATTAATTTCAAATGCTTATGAATGGGGATGAATAATAGTCACCATTTAATTGAAAGGGGGAATCAACTAAATGCTATTATGTTCATTCGAATGTAGACATCTGAGCATGTTTATTTTTTATATATTTAGAGAACTGCCTATTTTTGTGCTTTTTTTTTTTGTGTTCAGTGAATTCTGATTGATTTGGATTTGCTTAAAATTGAGCTTTTAGTAAAATAGAAAAAGTACTACTTTATGTAACTGTTTAGCATATATTATTGAGCTTCTGTAATAAGGTTGTTTTGACAATACTCAACTTCATTCAAAGTACCTGAAGATTTTTTTGAAGTAATACAAAATTATTTTATTTTCCTCATAGAGACAATACAAAATCTAAAGGATTTGTCCAAATTCCATGAAATAAGTAAATAGAAATTAAGATCACTGTTAGGTATTTCAGATTTTCTGTGAGATTATGTAATTTTAGATTCGGGGTTAAGCTCCTAAGGCCATAAAGCTTTGTTAATTGTATCTCCTGTTGTTTAGTTTTAAAGTCATAAATGTTCCTCCCGTGAAAAATGCATTTCACAATAGGTTCCTTATTATTTTCTCCTCTTTAGTTATGAACTCATTGCCATAACACTTTTTAAATTCAAGTTTTGATTTAATTCTGGTAGTAGACTACTTATAGTGCAAGTGGGTGTAGTTTGGAGAGACTGTATGACTTACTTACAGGCTTGTTCAGTGATAAAGTTATGCCTTCTAAGTGATAGCAATGAAATCCTGATTTAAGTGGAAAGAAAATGAGAAGTGTGGTTCCATGAAGATTGTGATAGTATGGGGTTCTTTGTTGATCCTCATTCAGTTTCCTGGATAGCAAAGGGTAAAATTTGTCTAGGTTTTGAGGAGTTTGGCTTATTGGAAAGATAGGACTTCACTTATTCAAAGCTATGAAAATACCCAGATAGTTTGGAGGTCTACCTGTGGTTAAGATGTTATCAATCCCAGAGCAGCAGCAAGCCTGTAATAAATACCAGCTGCTCCAGTGTCTTGGTTTAATGTACAGAGGAAATTGGACCATGAACTGAGTTGCCAAGAGATGGACACATGTTCTGTTTGGCTAAATCTGTGCAGTGTGTTTTCCAGCCATGGGCTGAGGGAAGGAGTTTATAGTGGCCTTACATCAAAACCATGCAGCTCTTTCTGGCAGAACCTACTTACTAGAAGCCAGGTTAATATTAAAAGGCTTGCTGTATTATTATCAGTGCATCCAAAATGGAAGAATAGAATGTCATTTACACAATCTTCTTTCCTAGTCTAACAAAAGTCTTCTTGGCTGGACTTAGCACTCAAGTCTCATAGAACAGGTTATTTGTTTGTTATGTTTATTTTGTTATGTTTGTGTATCCAGGTTACTGACTATTTGACCCTGTCTATTTCTAATATGACTTTACATAAATCTAGCAGAAGAGTTTGAATGACAATGCACATCTTTTTTGACTGTAGAAAAATGTAATTTGTGGCAGAAACACTGGGGGCTTGACCAAGGTGTGTTTTATGAGGAAATGTGCTAAATAGCAGTGCAAGTTATTTTGTGTACCTGTGAGTTGAAGAAATACTTGAGATAATTACTAAAGGTAATTCCACATGAGCAGTAAACACTTATTAAAATTTGCTCTTATATCTGGTAGAATTTCAAAGGTAAATGGAAAAAGTGATTACTGCAAAGGTGTGGTGGCAGAGAGGGCAGTAAAAAACCCTGAGTGCTCCTCTCCATGTTTTCATCTGAAGATTTAAATCCAAAAGGGTTTAGACTTAATTCTAAGGGTTGTTGACCCTTATACATTTAGTCAGGCTTAACGTTTCTTGTTGGAAGCTCCCTTTAAAAAGAGTAGATAATAAAATCATAGAATCATTTAGGTTAAAAAATACTCCAAAATGCTGATAGATATGTACAACAGTATGGGTGGAGCAGATTTATAATAGGTAGCCCACAAATTTTAATCATAGTTAGTCATTTTATGACCCATTACCAGACTCTTAAGATTGATTATGGGCTTCTTGAAAACATCCAGACTGCAAGCTGCTCATTGCTCTGTTTCTACGGGAATGTTGATGACTGAATGTGTTACTGGCTTTGGAACCAAATTGCACTGGGGCCTGGTATTATCACTTATATTTCAGTGCTTTTGTTTCAGACTGTGGTTTGGCTACTGTTGCTAAATATATGCAGCAGAGCTGTTTGCAATTTAAGATTTGAACCTCCTGGTGTTAGGAGGCCAGCAGAAGGTAGCATTTAAGCTGTGCCTGAGGGCTCTGCTGAGGTCAAAGGCACAGATGTGTGCCTGGTTTGTTTTTGTGCACAGAAAATCATGCAAGGACAGTCTGTGGGCAAATGGAAGATTTGCATATAAATGTACATGTTGGTAGCAGTAGGAAGTCACTCTGGTGGCTCTGGATTTTAGCCTAGTGATTTCCATATGTTTTGGGTTCTGTTGCTCAACTTCTGAGCAGGTGGAACATGTTTTCTGTGTAGGGCCACAATAAAATGGTATTGATATGGGGGATGGATTCAAACATGAATATGTTATTAGAGCTTCAACTTCAGTTTTACTGAAGAATTGTATTTGTCTTGACAGATTGTATCCAGAAAACTTTCCACTACCCATGGGATAGAATCTATGCTTTAGAAAGATCATCCGACTGGTCAGATGGTTGGAGCGCTAAGACCCAGTAAGCTCCAAATTAGGAAAAGCCAAGTAGGGAATTTCTAGTTGCTACTCTGACACGTGCACTGAGTGCTTTCCTTTATTGCACAATCCACATGAATTATTTAAATGTTTATATTTATTTAAATTTAAACTATTTAAATTGCAACTTTTGATAACTATCTATTGAAACTTGTTCCTTTTTGTAAATATTTTTCCTCTCATACAAGTAGTATGAAAGTGTCCACTACTTGTATGTCAGTAGTCTTGAGAAGCATTCATCAATTATAGAATTTTTCTTAATGACAATTTCAATTTCCCAAATTTTAGGAAGATAGAAGAAAAAAAAATGCACTTATGCACAGAATAAAATCAAGTTTGCCTCCTGGAGTTTCTCCAAAGTTAGCATATCAGGCTTTAGTTACTACTTTATAATAATTGCTGTTTGTTTCCAGTAGAAGCTGAGTAAATGGTTACTGAACTTTGTCCTGAGAAACAATAAATGGGGACAATTTCAAATCAAAAACTGGGGATGTTTGATTCTGTAATTCAACTTGTCATTGAGCTGTCTGTTAACAGCTTCACATCTTTCAGTGCAATGAGGCTCAGACTTTACTATTGTCTAGGTAACAACTGTTAAAATATTGATGGCAGTGGTATTTACTGTAAGTATGCTGTAAATTAATACCTGTTCTATTGTTACTACTTGTAAAGATGAACTACAGTAGGAATTGATTTGTCCATTGTTTTAATAAAGTTCCCTATTTTCTTGATTTGGGATGAAATCCAGCTGTTTTGGATTCTTCCATAGAATAAAAATGTTTTCTATTCTGGTAATAAGTGTTTCTCAGGAAGAAAGCGTTTGTTATTGTTTTAGGATTTATCTGGTCTGCCTGTTGTTCATATTGATAGACAACGCCTCTTCAGATTATAGCGTTGCCCGAAGTCTGCTTTTTAAAAAATATTCTACCTTTGCTGTATTACTTCATTTGTTGTCCTATTAAATTAAATAACTAATGCAACAAATTCCATCCTTCCATCATGCTTGCGCAAGCTTTGGAAGGTTACTTCACTGTCTGTATTGCATAGAACTGTTCATGTAATCTTAGTTGAATTACATTATGACATTGTAGCTCTATCTTTATCAAGATTTCCTAAAATATTGTTTTCAGCTTTATCTCAATACTCCCTTACTTATGTGACTGTGCATGTGAGTTTTCAGGGATGCTGCTGAGTTCATCTCATTCTCAACAGGTCAAGTGGAGTGTAGAGCTTACAACGTTTTAGCAGTGTTATGCATATTTAAATTAAAATTTGACTTTATAAAGCTTCATTTTCCATTTAACGTAAATTTTAATATTACTTTTTCTTGGATAAAGTAGTAATAAATTAGTAAAATTTCTGATTAAATTAAAAATTATTCTTCTGAATGAGTACTTAATATTTTCACTGCGGAAAAAGGGTAGGTGAAAAAAAAAAAGTAAAATTTCTTAAAAGACAGTGTATCTCCGTAAATTACATGTATATAAATGAAAACTCTGGGATAAGGGTTTAGGGTACATCTTTATTCTAATTTTAGTAGCCAGTTTTAACATTTCTCACAGGATGGAAAAAGGTGAATTTTCTAATGATTTTTTTCTATTATTTCCTGAACCTTACTGTTACTATTTTTAAGAGTTTAGATAAGGTATCTTTGTATAGCAAAGAAAATTCTGGCAGTAGCAATGCATTACTGGAAGCATAAAAGATGTCACAAACAAGCTTTTCTTTGTTTTTTTTTTCCTAATAACAGTTATAAACCTGATTTATGTAGTTTGGTGTTTGTCACTCTTTCCTTCTGCCTGAATGATGAACACTAATCCTAGAGAAACACCAAGGATCCCATGGATTGCTAGTATTAGCAGGAGGCTTGTAAGAATGATCCACCAAGGACAGTGCTTTATTACAGATCTTGTCAATTTGAGTTTTAAAGGAAATGAAGATATTGTGGTTTAAATGAAGTTGGAAATAGGATTTGGAATTTGACTGAGGACAAATCTAGTTTAGATTGGTTTGAAGGCATAGACTTCACAAGTCATATCCTGATTATGGAAATGCTAAAAGATCAGTTGTATTTGCAGCTGCAAATTTGTTGCTATTTGAAGTGGTGACATGTCTTTTGAAATCATCTATTAGACTCAAGATACTTGCCTTGAAATGTGGCTGAAATCAGATTTTGCAATTGAATACTTGGAGTTTTTGCAAATGTTTTTCCCCTGATAGTAGGACCAAAAGTGCAGATAATTTCTAGAGATGCATTGTAAGTGGCAGCAAACAAAGTCCACTAAAATAAATAAAAACTGACCACATGAATTAAAATTCTGTAATATAAATGGTGAGCATGTGCTTTTTAGATTTTACCTTTCTTTCCTTTTCTGATTTTCTCTGATTACCTCAAAGATTTTTCCTTTTATCTTTTCTTTTACCTTGGGAAGTGTTATCCTCTTTGTATCAGTTTTATGTAGTATTTATATCGAAGCTGCTGCCAGATGGACTTTGTCAAAGGTCTGTAAAGTCTTTTGGGCCTTTCATGTATGTGAAAGGGACCTGAATTGATCCAGTTGTGGAATTGGTATTATGCTGGGTAAGACTGTTGTGAGTTTGATGTGTAGTGTTGCCCTAGTATTAGAGATCTTAAAACCATTTCATTCTAGACCTTGGAAAATAAGTAATAATTAGATATGAATTGTTTTGTGTTGACTGCAGTGGCATGCTTTCGTTGTTCAATGACACTGGAGCAGTCCCTTTTAACTATGAAGTAATGTCTGCCACTCAATTTGTCCCCAGTTGAACTCAATGTACAGGCCTCTTATATAATAAAGTGCAAATAACAAAGAATGAACATGTAGTACAAGTACTTTATAATAAAAATTTAAAATTGATGCTGACATTTCCCATTCTCAACAGTTTTTAAATACTGTGTTGTGTGCATTATACAGAAATGGTAGTTTATTTTAAGGTAAGATTGGTTCTTTCACTGTTTTTCCTGTTACAATGATTTTGATTCATTCAGAGAAACTGCTTCAGTAGATTAATTTCTAAAGGTACTGTAAAATTCATTCTTATGTTAAGGATTGTAAACTTCTACAGATGTGACCATAATTTTTCTGCCTTGGCAGATATTTTAAGACATCTTTCATGTCTATAGCTATTGAGCAATTTCCACATGATGAGCTTCAACTGGATGTACAGTGTATTACCTCATTGCCATTCTTAGTGAATAAACTTTAAATACTAAACCCAATTTTAAATGTAAAATGATATAAAGAAACTATACTTTCATTTTTTTTTTTTGAGTAATACTTTATCAATCCAGCTACTTAAAAATGCTATTTCATCATAAGAACTCTGGAGCACCTGTTCAATGTGGTATAATAGAAACTCAAACTGGATGTTCTTTCATGTTTGACTTTTCTTCTGAACCATTGGATGGCTCTACTTCATTGGCTGCTAACTAGTGCATACTCCACATTTTCTTTCTGCAACCACAAGAAGAAACTTCTTAACACACTGACCTTCCTCATTCATACTTGGTAACATCCATATCTGACATAACTTGAAACTCAGCTTTGTGAGTAATATATTTGTGCTGTAAAAGCTGAAGAGTACTAGAGGAGGAAGAGGGTGTGATTGAGTGAGTGTGGGGAAAAGAATGTGCTCAGAAACATGTAAGGCAATGTGTGGAGCCAACCTGACAGGAGGTATACAGGGTTGTCCAGGGAATGGGTGACTCTTCCTGGGTGTGCTGAAGGGGCAATGCATTTTTATTAAGGGCAGAGAGATACACAGCTGAATGCTTGCTTTTAAAGAATGCTCTGTTTCCCAGCTCCTTTTCTGCTCTTCCTTTCTTCCCTTTATGCCTATTTCTACAGTGATAAGGTTATCTTGGCAGCAAGGAAGTTGTGTGAGCATAACCATTCCTAATAGAAGGGCAGTTATGACTCTTCTGCTGTGTGGAAGGGCTGGTCTGCTCAAAGATTGCTTCACCTTTTATTGTAGTTGACTGTAATCCAACAGAAAGCAGTAATAACAATAACAACAAAACCACAAAAACAAAAAACCCAAACCAAAAGCCAGGAAGATGCTAATTGATTTAGATGTCTAGTATTTCATTTGCATTTTGTTTACATTTCACTTTTTTTGAGGTTTCCATTGCTCTTCAGTTTCAAACAGCTTTACTGAATAGCCTGAATGAGCTTGTAAAAGATGTACAAGTGTTTTTCCTTCACACAGGTTCTAAGTCTTGAAACATATTCTCTTGAAATATAATATTATGTCTGAGTTATTCCACTGTAGAAAAACATACAGGATGAGATAGGATAATCTGTGGAAACGCCTTTCCTGGGATGGATGATCAGAATTAAGGGTGTCCATTGCCCTTTAGGAGATCTTCCAAGACATTTGGTGGGTGCTGTAAAGGCATTGCAGAGCATGGGAGGCTGAATTCTGACCGAAAAAGACAGAAGTGATCAAATGGTTGTTTTCTTTCTCCTGTGCCTCATTTTGGTGAGCTGTATGCCTTAGTATAAATCTGTTGTGTTAATTCTTCCCACTAAGAATTTTAGCCAAGCTGATTATTGATTGTGTGCGCAGTTCAGAGATGGGAAGTATGATCTACTCTCTGCTCTCATCTCCTATTGTATCTCTTGGTGACTGTCTGTAATTTGGTGACAATGCTGTACTTACTCTTTACTGGTGTTAGATATAATATTTATCTGATAGTATGTGCTAATTATATTTGTGGTAGTATGTGGAGTAGTATTTTCAGTATGCATTTTTAAGGGAGTAGAAGATTCCTAAGAGAGATTAAATGGATGTAGGTAGTAATACTGTGGATTTTGTGTCTTGTTATGCATAAAAGCCTTCAATATTTTTTTCCCCTCCTCATCTCCTACTAAAAAATAAATCAGTCCTGTATTTTCTGTGTTTTTCATTTTCATAATTGAAAACCTGCAGGATTTGGCCCATGGCGGTTTTCCCACATGTTACACTGTTTTATACTACTCAAATGATCTCTATATCTGTATTTCTGAACAATTTTCACTTAGTAAGGTAAATGTGGATGTCTTATAAAAGTTCAAGCAAAATTAAATTTTACATTCTCAACATTCTCACATCTGTCTCTGATACTATGTTTTGCTATATGGATATGGAAGTAGAAACTTGGGATAACTGAAATAAAGTCTGAGCATTTGATGTAAAAATAATTAATTTCCTGTAATTAAAAAAAAATTCTCACATAGGCAGACAGTTCTAGAATTTGTCACGTTAGGGTTTCTTATAACATCCTTTGAAGAATTTTCTTTTTTACAAGTGCTTCTGGAAACAACTGGATCACTGGCTTATCTAACAGCATTATTTCTATGACTTTAATGGCAATATTGTGCAGAAATGAGCATCAAAATGACTTAAGTAGTAACTTATATGACTCATCAAGAGTCACGTAAGTAGACTCAGATTAGCTGCGATACTGATTTTATGAAGAAGGAATATTTTCAAACAGTAATCTAGGCCAGACTGGCCTCTGTAAATACTAGAGAACTATTTTGCAAGAGTAAAGTAAAGCTAGTAATTCTTACTTTGTTTTGAAACAGTATACAAAAGTTTTAAACTTTCCTTTAAAAAGTCTTCCTCTTCCTGCAGTGTAAACATTTCAAATTGCCCTCTTTGTGAAACTGAAATAGTTGCAAATTAGCTTGTGGGGTTTTGTTTTGTTTGTTTTGTTTTCTTGCTTTTGCTCCTCAGCTCTTTTCAAGAACACAATGGTTGTTGTTTGAGAACATGCAAGCAGTGAGTTCTGGACTGAACTGAAACTGAAGTGGAATGATAGAAAGAATTTCTGAGAACTAAAACAACAAGAATGAGCATCAAAAAAAGGATGGAAATGAAAGGGAAAGGCAGGTATGAAAAAAGGGTAAGGCAGATATGAATGACAAAAATAAAAAAAAGATAACAAATATGATTTTATGGTGCATACTAGCTGCAATTAATAAAAATGGTACTTAATCTGCCCATGTGGATTAACATTTTTGTTTTTGCATCAGTGAAAGCACTTTGCTGCAGCTACCAGCTACCATTTTGGGAACCTCATTGCATATGGTATTTCTGATATTTCCTCTTTAACCAAGAGCCAACATTTTGTTCCCAAAATGTGATGACTAAACAGGAGAACAACTCTGAAAATGTGCTTAGCTTTATCTTTTTTTTACAGTCTGAGACTTTTATTACATAGAAGTAATTGGTAAGATTGCAGTTAGGAAATATAAATATCTCCAGAAGGAAATAAGTTTATTCAAGGCATCTTATGAAAACAGGCTTAAAATCACATTGTCTTCAGGAGGAACACAAAACATTCAGGTACTTAGATGACACTTCTATCACTTGATAGTTTATACATTAATTCTTATTATTTACTGGTGAGAAAGGACTAGTTGCTCACCTGCAAGCCAGTCATATCAGTATGTTGGTACAAAATTTCTTACAAATGAAGGAAATGAATGTGGTAATTCTCTGTATTGTTTTTTTAGACAATTGTTGGTTACTGTTCTGATGTGCTAACAGTGTAGCAAATCGTTGTAAACCAGTGGCAAGGACTGCTGACCTAGGCATTCCTGTGTCCGGGAATTTTCAAACTTAAAGCATCACTTTCAAGGCACAACTCTCAGCTTACAACAGCCTGCCAGAAATCAGAACATGTAATTAAAGTGCAACTCCTAGAGTATCAGTCTCCATATTTTTTTCCATAACTTTGTAGAAGCCTCTTCTGGGATGGGGAGGTTTGATTTCGTTTGTATCTTCTTGTAATCAGATGTAGGCTATTCTAGATATGGAGTCAAAAAATGTCAGAATACTCTTTAAACCCTAGCAGTCCTGCCTTGGAGTAGAGCAGTGGACCAGATGACATTTTAAGTCCTACTTTTTCAAGTCCTTGTTCTAGAAAGAAATATTTTTTTTTCCTGATTTTTTTTTCCCATTGGAAGCAGGACAGTCTGACCAGTAGCAATTTCTCATTCATGCAAAAGGAGATAAACTGTCAGTCAGCTGTCACTGCTGACAGCCTGTGATGACACATGGCATGCAAAAATAAGTGATGTCCGTGGAGGTGTGTCCATGAACCATTTAAGACTTTAAGCATTAAAAGTAATATAAATAATGACTGTCATTTTGTGCATTTATCTCATTTTCCATAGCAAGAAGGATTTCTACCCCTGATCAGGGCTTCTTAGGATAAAACCTGGTTTGGAATGCATTTCTGTTAATATGCTGGAGAAAAAGACTCAGCATGTGCTAGCATTCTCAATTTTCTTTGACATTCATGATTTCCAGCACAGCTGCTTTTTTTTTTCTTAATGAATGTCAGATCTTTGTAATGCCAACAATGTCTCATTGCCAGAAAAAAAATAAAAACAAAAAATCAAAACCCAGGAGGCAATAAATGGAATTGATTTTTTAAAAGCTCTTTTTACTCTTAAAGTAACTGAGGAGCATGCAGGTTTTCAGAACAAGATGTGTTTACTTTGGCAATAGCTGCCATATGTTATTTTTTGTTTTTCTTCAGTCATCTCTCATAAGGGGGATAGAACACTAACAGAACATAACTCTAAAGAGAGTCACCCCTTAAATACACATTTCCTCGTGGTATTATAAACTGGTGCAAGAAACTGCTTGACAGTTTCAGTTCAAGATAACTATGCCCAACATTTTACATGTAAAATAGCTATTAAATACAACACAATTGCCCAGTCTTAAATCTAATTTTCAAAGATGTGTGAAAGTAAGAGGTGGTTAGGAATTTCCTTAAGATTTGACTATGCTGTCAGTTTCTGGAAAATGTATGCTGATATAGTGGTAGCCAGCCACTGCTGTCTCTTACTGTTGAAAGCCATACATCATGATATGCTTCCTGATGTCTCTTTTTGTGCTGGCTGGGTGGTTATCTCCTTGCAAAACTGACATGAATCATGCCTTAGACATGCTTGTATTTTTCTTCCTTTTTCCTGGAAAGGCATTGAAGCAGCAACAGGGTAGTATAAAAGCTTCTCACTGCTGTTGGAGGGCAACACCAGTAAAGCTGAGACCGACAAAGGCATTTAGGAGCGTGATTCCCATTGAAATCAATAGGAATTGGGTGATTAAAGGCACTGCTTATGTGGGTTTGGCTTCTGGCTAGGCTGCAGAACAATGTTACTGGGAGGAACCATGGATGGGATGGAATCAAACAGCACGTTTTGGGTTCCATTTCCTTTCTCATGTTGGTCCCACCCATTGTTTGAACAATGCTAGTCAGCCCTCTGGCCATGAGCGGTGATGAGTTTGCTGACAGCTTCTTCTTTGTGACAGTCCAGTTGAGCTTTCCATTGACAGTAACCCACAGCAAAGACTCCTTAGTTTCTGTGTGCCATCTATCTTTTTTTTTTTTTAAATTCTGTATCAGCCACAGATGTGTTAGTATGATATATATTGTTTCTCACTTTTAAACTGAAGAAGATAGTCCTTTCTGCAACCAGCAGCATGCATTTTGCAATCGTATTTTAGAAAGTTGCTTGTTTCTTGGTTTATTTTATATTTGTGTGCAATTAAATCCAAATGTCCTCCTCTACCCTATTAAAAAAAAAAGGTTTTTTATTCCAGAATTTTTGTGGTGGCATGTTTCATAGCTACCATAGTTGTAAAGGTGAGGTAACAGCAGTGACTCTGGATTTTCCTCTGTGGAATTTCTGTCCTGTCTTCTGGATGCCTATAGTTCATATGCTCTGAAATGAAATGCAAAACATGCTCAGTGTTTGTATCTACTGTCACTACATTATGCAAACACAGCCATCAATGTCTTCTGAGCTGCAGTCTGCCTTGAAGACTTTCTTGTGGAGCTGCCCACACAAGAAGTTCTGCAGATGGAAGTTGTAGCAGAAGCTCCCAGCATTCAATCCTGAGCTGGGAACTGAAGATGGAATTTACTTATTGCCAGACCAAAACCAAAGCCCTCAAGAAGAATCGGAACATATTTAAAACAAATCTGTATTATACCAGATGTGAACATATGAAAGGTGATATGATGGCAGTAACATTCCCAGTGGTGCTCAGGGTTAATTGATAGGCAGGTGGCTGTGCTGTTTCATAACTTCATCCCTCTCTGTCTGCAACATAGCCTCTTGATTATTGCTTATAAAAGCATTGGTAGAGGATAAAAATACCAGTCTTGGTAGACTAGTAGGAGTTTCTCATGGCTTAACTTCCTCCCCTTAAATTTTAGTATAATCTGAGTTCATAAGAGCGTTAAGTTAGGCAATTGAAATGTGGAATAGTGAATGTCCAGATTCGTTTTGAAATAGCAGACTACAGGATGTTTTGGAAGTTTGGCACAGTTTGCACTGAGATGGATGTAATTCCTTGGGTGCTTCTCAGCTTTTTTATGGCACCTTACTGCATTGCCATGTCCTTCCAGTTGTGATCCATAGCTTCTAATAAGACCTAGCCTACTAAGAGAAATTTAGTGTCTCAAGTATTTCTGAAATCAAATTGCCAATTTTGTTGTCTATATGAGTTCAGAGCTCTAATGTTAACTCCCTGTATCTACATTGCAGTTACAGGTGGGATAGCAATGCTTGCATATTGATCTAGCTAACCTAGACAACAGCACTGAAAATACAAAAGTGTTGCATTTGGCTCCTGCTGTACAAATCTGGGCTGTATGCTGGCACTGTGTGGTAGCTGAAGCTTTTGCAGTGCTTCTTTGGTTATAGCTATTGAATTTCGGTGTTAGTCAGCTTCAGTTCTACCTTTGACTGCAACGTACCAGCAGCCTGAAACTCAATCTGAAGAAAGAAGAGGTTCTAATACTAATGAAAAGCTTTAATTTGAAGAAACAGAACAGCCAAAATTAAAGAGATGATGCTACATATTATGACTGCTTGTTTGAACTCACAGCTGCCTTCTTGATAGGGAAGCACTACTGTTGCAGCATTAGCAGCCAGACCATGTCTGTCTGGCTTTTGGGCCCATCTTGACTCAGAAACTCTGTTTATGTGCAGTTCATATAGACCATTCAACTACTTTGCCTTTTTCTGCACCTGACTGAATCAGTTTCAGCATGCTTTGCCACGTCGCATTATTGTCATTCTGGCACTTATTACTCTCATTAATGCCATATATATGAATCCAGGAGCTCAGGCAATCTAGAAAAAATCACATGCACATGACATGTGTTTACTTCTCAAAGGTTTTGACTCACCTCAAGTGAGGTTCACATTTTTAAACTTTTCTTTAGAAGCATGCCCTGCAGTATAAATCTCCTTTAAAAGAACAAGAGCAAGGTAAGAATCTGTGTTTGATCCCCTTGGCTGAGTAGCCGCTTGCTTCCTCCCTCAGTGTGCCATGCTCTGGCAGCGCAGGCCGTGGCTTGGGGTCAGCAGGCCTGAGATAGGAAGGGCTCAGCTAAGCCAAGCCCTCGGCGTGCAGTGAGCTGGAACACCTGGCACGTGGCTAACAGCACTGGTGAGAGCTAAAGCATCAATGACTTTCATGTGCCAGAGCTTTGGAAGCAGATTTATAAATATAAATGCAGTGTTACTCGGGGCAGAGCCAGCTGAGGTGACGCGTTTCTGGGCCTCAGCGGGCCCCCGTGCTCTCCTCAGCCAGTGGCAGACGCAGTAACCGAGGGAGCGCGTTCCCTCGTGGGGAGCTGGGCTCATGGGAATTGCTTTGCAGGTTTTTTGTTGACTTCCACAGCCAATTGCTCTAGGTCAGCTGAGGTATGATACTTGATTAGAGTCCAGCAATTCATTTGAACCTTTAAGCCTTTAGACACCTAAAAATCTCTGTGGATGTGCCACTAATGATGTTGAAGCAAGTTATCTGAAAGTGCTTTTATCTAGCAGTTGACCAGGGAAGACTGTTAAGCCTGCATTGGAATGAGAGGGGAGCAGCTGGCAGGGCATTTTTCCACACTGCTTTGGAACTTGCACTTTCCCCAATACCAAAATAGTTCTGGGACATGCTGCAGTGGCCCACTTGTTTTTCTTAGCAGTAAGGGGTTGGGAGGATTCTGGGGGAAGATTGTAAATATATCTTTTCAGCTGTTGGGCTATGTTTATTATCCAGTAAAAGGGAGCTACAGCTTTAGTATATCTTTATAACTGACACTCTAAAAATATAACCTCAGCCAAAGGGTAAGCATCTCTTTCTTTAGAGTAACTGTATATTCAGATGGAGTACAATCATAGAATCATAATGAGAAAGGAGGCAAGTCCATTTTGCTGAGAATTAGAAGAACATGTAGCAGTGTATATATATCAGGATACTGAGGATAACGTTTGCTAATGAATTGAAGGTGAGTTCTCAGTGAACTGATATTTATTCTCTAATTTTAACTACAGTAAGTTTACCTAATATTGGATTGCCATTTGCTTCCTTTCTACGAACATGCACAATTACTCTAAGTAGAAGATAGAATTGTGGTTACGAGAGTTAGAAAATGGGAATTATTTTTTCAGCCTATTTTAATTCTGTAGACTTTATTATATTCAAAGAAAAAATATCACCTTCCATCACTCTTCACATCATATATTTGCTCCAAGAAAAGGAAGATAGGAGAAATGGTAGTTGAAATGGGATTTGAAAAAAGCCTTTCACATGTTAATGACTGTAGTGACATGATAAATGTCAGGACAGAAACAAAGTCTTCTTAAAAACAATATAACTGCAAAGAGGACTAAAGAGCACCAAACAGCAGATTGCTCAATATAAAAGGGTAATTTCTCACACTTTGTGTTATAACTCTTACCTCACTTCCCTTCAAAATTTTAGGGAGTGTGGACAAAATAAAGTAGTATTACAATGCTGTCCTAACTCTATATAGAAGATTAGGAGCTGGTATCTCATGGACAAATATAACCCAAGCTTTGGGATGCCATGGGATCATATTTCATTTACATCATAAGTTATAAGTGGTCTCTACATTAGATTTTCCTCTCTTTCCATCACCTTCTACCTTCCAAAGTACTTCTAAATAGATTACATCTCTTTGGAGTTATATTTGCTTTGCTAATGGCTATTTTTGGGCTATCAACTGGCCAGCTCTACTGCTGAAGCTCTACTTCAGTGTCTTCTCTAATTTAGAAACTTACTTGAACGTAAATTTCAAAGCCCTGAAGTCCCATTTTCATAAGTGACAGATGACCCTGTAATTCTGCTACTCTTGAAAAGTTTAACCCACATCTCACTTTTTTTAATTATTATTATTATTTTATTTTTAGAGAGAGGATGAGACAGCGAGAACAAGTTTAAAACATTTTTTCATAGGCATGATTTAGAATGCAGGTTTCCTCTTTGTTTAAAAGAAGCCAGACTTACCTCCTCTCTGGTGGTTTGGTATGTGCTGGCCTACTTGAATTAGATCCTCACAGGGCTGAGATAATTTTGCTTCTCAGGTCATCTTACAGGGGCTGCTGAAGATTTTCTGAGAAAAGCAGTCTGCTGCCTCAGACAATGTGCATGGGTGGAAATACAGCTGTAATAAACAGACTGAAATTTATTAATGCCTGGAAAGAAGATTTAATGAAATGGCTGCAGTGGACATGACCTAGCATTGTGATTGTGATGAGGAGGCAGAAAGGAGCCTTCCATCTGTAGTCCCACTAGAATGGACTGTAAGCACCTGAGTCTTCTATTGTATTAATTTCTCCAATTTAGTTTGGTGAGATTAAATGAAGGATATGTTACGTGCAGTTATGCACAAAGAGTGAGGAATTTGTTTATGACAGAACAGAGAGGAAGGCATTAGTATAATTTTTGAGAAATAATGTGTGCTATTCTACTGTTTTGTGTTCATAAAAGATGAATTAACACTGGAGCACATGCCAGGAAAGGCTCTGAGGTTGAATGGACAACATCTTGTAAGAGTGCATAAAAGCTAAATAAGCCTGCACCTCTATAAACCTGTGGGAGGAGAAAATACAGTTAGACTGAAAAACAATGTGGGGATAAGAACATGTGACTAAAGTAATTTACGGTAAGGTTTTTATAGTCACCCAACCTTCAATTATGGGGTGTGAGTGTGGAAGTCTTCCCTTAGGACTGGTGGGTTTAAGAAAACAACATTTTGACATTGAGATGATAACAACCTGGAGGTTTAATTGGTCCTTTTCAGTCCCTTTCAGTTTCCATGTGGGATATATAAAAATATGGTAGCAAAAATGTTAGCAATATCTCTGGTTTAGAATTCACAGAATAGTTGAGGTTGGAAGGAA
The DNA here is from genome assembly GCF_028018845.1 of Melospiza georgiana. NCBI lineage: Eukaryota > Metazoa > Chordata > Aves > Passeriformes > Passerellidae > Melospiza > Melospiza georgiana. The sequence goes on from NC_080433.1 coordinate 37,569,921, forward strand.
GCTCTGGGGATTATCCAGTTCAATCCTTGCTCAAGCAGGGTCAGCTAGGGCAGGTTACTTAGTGCTGCATCCAGCTGTCTTTGAATATGTCAAAGGATTCAGTCTTCAGACCACCTCTTGGGAACAAGGCCCATGGTCTGATCACTCACACAGAGTAAAAAGAATGGTTTTTCATGTGTCTACATGAATTTTATGTGTTTTAATGTGCAGCCATTGCCTCTTAACCCTGATGCTGGGCACTTCCAGTCTGGTTCCCTCTTTTTTGTTTATTTCTATTCAGTATTTATACACATGGACAGGATCCACCTGAGCCTTTTCTTCTCTGGGCTGAACTGCCAAGATCCTCCTCTGCAGAGCTGCTTTCCAGTCAGCATCTAGCCTGTACTGGAGCCTGGGATTATTAAAGCCCAAGTGCAGGAATTTGGACTTCCCTGTGTTGAACCTGATGGAGTTTTTCTCATTTTTCCTTCCTGTCAAGGTTTCTCTGGAAAGCAGTGTGCCCATGTGGTGTATTAGCCACTCTATCCAGTTTTGTGTTATTGTGAACTTGCAGTGGATGTGCTCTTGTCCCTTCACATGTCATTTATGAGAGTATTAGAAAGTACTGGCCCCAGTACTGATTCCTGGGTGGCACCACCAGTGTCTTGCCTCCAGCTGGACTTCATGCCACCCTCCCAGTTTGGCCATTCTTGTTTTCAATCCACCTCACTGTCCACTGATATACCCCATACATTGTCAGCTTCTGTGGGGATATTAAACAGAGGCAGTGTCAAGGGCCTTTAAAGTTGAAACTGCAAGGAGTTTCAAGAAGTTGTCAGTAAATGGCTGTTAATAGCACTGAGACAAAGTAGAATAACATATGGAAATTATTGAGGGTAGGAGAGATGTGGCAACCAGAATAAAACTCTTTTAAGGATGGAAGTAAAGATGCTTATGTTTCTCAGAGCAAGAACTGATTCTACAAATGATCTAGTATACTTTGTACAACAGCTTGTATACCAACAGCTGTTGCCTTTTAAGTTTTTGAGATAGAAAGGTACCTAATAGAATTAATGAATAAAATAATGTTTTGTAGTTACAAGAAATTACTTTTAGTGCACACTACTGCTACTGGTTGGTATTAGGCTGTTTCCAACAGTTGAGTGTAGTGAAAAATAAAAAATCAGTGCCCTTTTCCCAGATATTTTTTGTATGCTGTCAATGCAGCCACCACAAAAGAATGCTCTGTGTGCCCAGTGGATAAAGCTGACTTTTGGAAACAGGATTCCTAGATATTTAAATTACAGGAAGAGGAACCATGGAAGGATCATAGTGAGGTCAAAGGAACTGGACTGATATTGCAGAGTTATACTGCAGGCAGTTCTAAAAGAGCCTTAGGTTCTGAGTGTCCTGTCCTCCTGTACATTAACTGTGATCTACCAATAGCAGTAAAATCAGATTTCAAAGTTTTAGTGTTTAGACATATATTTATGCCTGTATGAAAAAGCAATAGTGATAGTAATCTAAGACAACACCAAGTCACACCTTAATTAAAGAGAATGTAATTATACTACAATGAGAATTTTTCATCCTTTACTGTGAAATTTATATGGGTCACAGTTAGTAGATGATCCAAACTTTTTAAGTTTTACCAAAGTGTTTTATTCAAAAAGCAAAATAAACCTTGGCTTTTTAGAGAGCTGAGTGCTGCCAGTTTCAAATGCCATGCTATGAGGCATGAACAGGGGTTAACAATACTGTTCACCCTTTCCATGGCAAACTGAAGCTACTCAGCTGTATTGAAAATGTAATTTTAAAAAGACTTTCTGTATGATTTGAATAATATTTCAAGCTCACTTATATTTTGAGAAGACAAGCTTCTCAAATGTCTTTATAGATATTTTTATTTAACATATGCAATTTCAGTGAACTTTACATAGATACTCATTTTAACACTAGAAAAAATTTATAATAGTTCTCAGACATAGAAACTATGCTTTAGTAGAAAAAGGTTCTTCCAGCTGAAATACTTAATGCTGGAAGAAAAGGCAGGTTTTTTTTCAGACACTCCTTCTGGAAAAAAAGCAATTCTCACAAATCCAGTTCAGGCAGTTCAGATGCTCAAATTATGTCATCCTGAGTTTGATGTCTTGAGGCCTAAACAGGCCTTTAGTTGACAGCAGTTCAGATAAGTATTATGGCATTCTGTTCCCTGAAAGACTTAAAATAGGAGGGTAAGTCTGTGGAGACTAAGCAAGCTTGAAGTCTACACTCACACATTACACCAAACATTAATTAAGCCAGTGTTAACCCTTAGCCTAGCTCAGTCACCAGAAGTCTAAGTGAGAAGTGATAATGCCAATGCTATCCTGGAAATGCCTCTAATAAAGAATAAAAGCATTAAAAGAGGTAATTACCCAAAAGATAAGCTTAGTTGTGATTATCACCATCCATAGAACAAGAGCTGTCTACTCAAGACAATGCTCAGAGACTTAGAGATTCTGAATGTATTATTCAACAAGGAAACATCCACCAAGATTTTCCCAAGCCATGGCCATGCTCTCACCCTCAGGCCAGAAAACGTGATGAAGGAATATTACATTAGGTGCTGAAGGAATACCATTTAATCTCATCTTAACCTGCACCTACTTGATTTGGGCCATAGTATTTCACAGGAAGTGGAGCTTTGAAGTAACATTAACCCCAAGAATTCTCCAAAATATGCTTCCCCCACCCAGCCTATATTTCCTATTTGGACTTTATTAAGGCTGCGATGGGAAAACTGCTTCCTGTAACCAAAATAAAAGTTATGGGTTACTATACCACCTGTTTTAAAGTAATAAGCTCAGTAAACAAAAATAAGTTCTATAAATGAAAATAGCTGAATTTTTAGCTGAATCCATGTGTTACCCAGCTAGCCTCTATCTAGACCTGACTGATGCATGATCTTAGCACTTATTCTGAAAGCTGAGGACTTGCTCTAGAAATAGTGGCTACAGTGGAGATTTTCAGAACTGACCTGTTGGGGGGGCATAGGTGGAACTACAAAGAGCAGGTATTACAAAATGATCTGTCTATAACAGCTACCTGAATATGTCTTTCAGAGTAGTGGGATTTAAAAAGGCTGCAGACCAGATTCTTTCTGGTGTAGGTGGGTGTCAGAAATAGTTCCTCACAACAGTGTTAAAGTGGGAAGAGTAAGTAGGCGGGACGAATATCCATCTCTAGTGATCTGAACAACACAGAACTTGAATAGTGACATTTTTTCAACAAGAACTACACCAAAGTACAAAGATTGGAAGAGTCAGAGCTGGTCTACATTGTAATTGCTTTGGTAGTATTTTTATCTGCTCCACATGACTATATGGTAACTGCTTTTTAAAGGAAAATTATTTCAGTGATGATGCAAGTGTTACTGTGTGTGCTTCTCTAACAGATCTTTAATAGATGGATGTCTCAACTCATGTCAGGACTGGCCAATCCTATAACTATGGGAGTCAAAAGCAAAATTCTCTCTAACTTGTAAAATGAGATGGTTAAAGACAGTTTCTGGAAGGCTTTAGATAATAAGTATGATTCAATTCCTGAGACATCTTGCTGCCTTAGAGGTGTCAGACTGCAGTTTTTAAGTCAGCCGTTGTTTTAACATATCTTTTTTCCCCTTAATGGTTTTTGATCAGTTTGATTTAGTTACTGTTGGGATCTAAGTTAGAGCAAATTTGGGAAGGTGAGAGCCTTCCTGGGTTTAGAATCCTGACCAGAGAAATTTTAGTGAAGTTCATTGCAGTGGGAGTCATTAACTGTAATTCATTTGGACAGAATAATTTTTCTACTGAATATGTCTGCCTGGTATCAATTTTCCAGGATACTAGTAGCTCTTATTACTCTATATTGGTGCTAATTGTAAATGCTGTATAGTGTTCATGACAGAGACCATCTGATTAATTTTGCTCATGGGATTTGCAAGGTCAGATTTTCTATGACATTTTTGCAATATCTCTAGTGGACATAACTTTTTTAGGGTTTTGCTTGCATTCTTGTACAGGCATAAGAAATGGGCTCTATAATTGTGTAGCTTCTTCTTTTTTCCTGTGTACTAGTTCCATTGCTACATTAGGCATTGGCTGTTCTGTTATTTCAACAGATCCCACATTTTAGTCTATATATACCATCACAGTATTTGAGTGTTGTTATTGATGGTTTTGGGTAATCTCTTTACTCATCAGTCCTTCATCTATACTGGACCTCTCTCATGCTCTGCTGAGGGAGTGGGGATGATCTGTTAGAATGTTGCCTTTGACTGAAAGTTTGCTTTGTTAGTTTGTTTTTCAGTAAATGTCTCACTATGAAAATGTATAAAAGATGTGGCCAAAATTATTACATGTTGTTCTTCAATGTACTATAATTTCTACAGGAAGGATTCCAAGGCTAACTGTAGCTTCCTTTTGCTAACTTGTTAGTTTGACAGCATTTACATCTTCTCTCTCAGACCTTCTTATTAATGAAGTCCCTCTTAATCAACTTTAAAAAATCTAAACTACTTTCATTTGGTTTTGTTTCCTCTTGAAGATAAAAGAAGCTCAAGATATTTCTCGTAGGTTAAATGTTGAACATTAAATGTTTTGGGAAAATGGCAAATCACATGCCTTGTCTGAATCTTTTTCATGGTTCATCACCAGATTATGCTTAGATTATTCTATTTCTTTTTCTTTGGATAGGCTTTCAAACCCTTGTAAGAAGTTGAATCAGGTTAAGTATGTCCCCACAAAATTCCTTATTCATATTGGATTAGTATACAGGAATAAAAACTTTTTTTTCAGAGAACTTTCAAATACCCTGCATCACCACCTTGTTATCTGGCAAGGTAGTTTTATTATTGGGACTGCATAGTTCAAATCCTAATGTGAACCATAAACAACAGCTTACCATTTTTGTTAGTATGAGACATCTGTCCTTTTGATTTGGACTAGTGCACAGCATGCAAAGGTACTTCAGGATCTTGTCTGCTGTGTCTGAGTGTACAAGGTGGAGTATTAAGCCTGTACTATATGTGGCAGCATATGAAACCTCACAGAGTTCTCAAGTGATTCCACATCTATGGTGTATCTACTGAGGCAGTTGCAGATATTTGCAGCCTTGTGTTTGCAAGGTTCAGTACAGATGATGGTGTAAATTGACATGTTGACTAGTGTCGACTAGTATTTACTAGTTACTAAAAACAGTCATGAAGATAACTAGTGTCACCTTGTTGGTTGCAAAATGTTAATCCATCCATTTAATACTGGAATCTGACAGAGAGTCTGAAAGCCAGTGGCAATCCATGGTCTTTTCTGCATGAGGAGGCCTAGCTGGCAAACACTCTGTTGGCATAGTGCACCTAGCAACTTCTTCTGGCAGAATGCATTTACATTTGATTGCTTCTGTTGGCAATATATTTCTTCATGGCTTCAGATTGTATTGGCAAAATATACACAGCATGTAAGAGGATCTCAGTAACTGTGTCTGTAGTGCTGTGCAGCGTTTGTCTTGAAACCAAATGTGTTAACTGTTCATTCTGCACTTGTTAGGGCCTTGTTGTTCCTGGATCTGGGGGCACCTGAAAACAGCTGATTCTCCTGCAGGAAGAACATTAGTTAGTGCTGAAATGTTAAAGGTCATTCAAGAGCAGCCTCACTGCTTTGTGAATAGGCTGTGTGCCCAGCTAATTCAGTTGTCTGCAGATAAGACAGTTCCTTGTCTTTAGGACAGCTTGCTGTAAAGGGAATGAGATTTGTGGGCAGTCTGAGTGTCTGTGTGTAGACCCAGCTATATAACATGTCATTATTTGGCAAGCAACAAGGTGAGACTGCTTCTGAGTATTGAATATTGAATGAACACCCTTCAAGAACTGATGGAAGTGTGCATTAAAGCCATAGAAACTGCTTCCTCATGGCTGTATTTAGTCTTCTCACTTTCTCATTCATTTCACAGAATCATATAATTACATAGCTTGGAAAGGGCCTCTGAAAGGTCACCTAGTGCAACTGCTTGCACAGAGCAGGTTCAAAAGGATCAGGTTGCTCAGATCCCTATCCAATTAGGTCTCCCCTAACTCCTCTCTTGTAAAGACTGGACAAACACAATTCTTCCATCTATGTACATCATGTGCTTCATCTCCCGGTCAGCTTGGTAGCCTTCCCCTGAATTCACTCCAACACATCAATATCTTTCTTGTGATGAGGAGCTGCAAAGTGAACATGGTACTCAAAACCCTTCTATAAAATAGTGAAGCTGTACTGATACTTGATAACAGTGGTTTTGTCTGTTGTAGGATGGACAAGACTTTGTTCTATAACAAAATCTTATAAGAGGTCTGATTTTCTACAGGTGAAATGGTTGTGATGGTGAATGCCATTTGTACACTACCTAAATTCTGGAACTATTATGTCCTTTGGGGACCTATTCAGGTGGAAAAATAAGGTGTTTGTAGTAATTGTTGGAGTCAGAGATATGCCAGTTCCACCTGCTCTGGTTACCAGTTGTTTGAGGGAGCATAAAAGAGTATTGTGATGGCACGCCCTGTCCAAAGAGTGACTGATTCTTTTATCACATGTGCAGATTTTTAAAAATAAAATAATAAATAAAGGTGGATTTGTAGATATTAGACTGTTATCAAGCTTAGCTTACAATATGAGCAATGCTCACCTTGGCATTTATAGCAGCTTCTGAGTAGGAGGATTAATAGCAAATCTCTTCCATCAACGTTCAATATTGCTATAAAAATTGAGTTAGGAAGATGATGTAGGTCTTCAACCAAAGATTATTTCTCATGCTGTGTTGTAGATTCTGGGTTGCTATTATTATTCTTTTCTGAACAAGAATGCAGCTTAGTATTTATTTTTAATTTTTTAGCATGTCTTGCAGTTTTCAATCTTTCAGGTTTTGTCCTAAGTCTCTGCAATGGGAGGGAGGGAGTTTATGTAGCCAATGTAGAAAAAAGAGTTTCTCTGATCTTTTTTTCCTGTTTATCATGTATTTACATGGTAAGGTGTACGCCTCAGATCCATACAGTACATGGAGTGAAATCTGATGGGTTAGAAATCCTGGAAGAGCTTTGAATATCTGTGATTCCACTGCACATCTAGAGATCATCATGAAAGCACTGTTGTTGCCTGATAGTCTGGAAATGATAGAAATTGTAACCACTATAACAAAAGGCCACCACTATAACAAAAGGCCTCTGGGAGAAGTTTCTATATGCCACAGGCTTACTGGGTGGGATTCATTTTACCAAACACAGACAATTCCTTGTCTGGACTTCATTTATTGTGTGTAGAGGAAAATAGGGAAATTTATAGGGCTTTTTGTTTTCATTTTGCAGCACAATTTTTCTCATCCCGATGCCACTGCCTAAAATAAAACAGATAAATGACTTGTTAAATACCTGTTTTCTTAATTGATTTTAAAGGGAGCTGGAGATGACTCTTTCAGCTCTAAAAATCTGTGCAATAGCTGACTAAAGTTGGTTGTAATAGGTTTGCTTTTATTGTAATAACAGCAGGCCAAAAGAGAACTTAGGTTGCTTATGGGAACAGTTTTAACTTCTCCAGTTTTTTTTCCCATGTTCTCAGGGGAATTGGAAGCAGAGCAGGAATGCAGAGAGGCTTCTGCTGGCTGTTATTTTTCCTGGTTAAGAGTTCTTTGTTGTCCAGTGATTGTTCCGGGATAAAGTGTCAAACTCATCCATGCCTGAAGTTTTCAGTGTTTCAACCTTTCTTCCTGCGTTAAGTTTTTTGAGCTTATTTGGAAAGTAGTCTTCACACTCTTAGATACACAGTGGATATTTTTGGAGAAGATACAACTGGCTGATCATCTCTGTTTCCAGGATTTGAACAGCCACACTGTGCCCTGGTTAGTTTCTGAAGCACTGAATTTCAATTCTCGAACACATCTTTTGTGGTTTTTCTATTTCCTTTCAGTGATCGCGTTCAGAGTTGTGGTCAACTGCTCAGGGTCCAAGTTGAGACCAGCGATGTTCCTCAGGGATCATTACTGGGGCTGGTGCTGTTTAACACCTTTCTCAGAGACATAGACAGTGGGATCAAGTGCAAGCTTGCTGGTGACACTGAGCTTTGTGGTGCAGCTGAAATGCTTGAGGGAAGGGATACCATCCAGAGGGATCTGGACAGGCCTGAGAAGTGGGTCCATGTGAACCTTATAGACTTCAGCAAGGACAAGGTCCTACACCTGGGTCATGATAATCTTAAGCACAATTATAGGCTGGGTGGAGCATAGATTGAGAGCAGTTTTGGGATTTTGGGGTAAATGAATTGTTTTGGAATGTTATTCTTAGAGTATCATTACCTTCTGTCCTGCTTCTATTACTTTCTACTACCAATGAGATCTTCAAATGATAAAATAACTTAAAAGCACCCTATATTTATTTTGAAATTATGTGACTTGATCATCTGGTGTTGGATAACTTCAGCAGTTCAGAGAGGGAATTAAACACTTCTGCTTAATTTGTGACTGAGCCCTATTACAGCTGATTTTTAGGGTCTTTGAATTCAGTTCCAAGCAAATGTCAGTGGGATTTAGGGCTGTGGCAGTAGGAGCCAGTTTGAAAACTTAATGGCCACATAAGGCCTTTTCTTCCCTGGCCCCTTACTGAGTTACTGTGGTGGTACAGAGGAGTCTACAGCAGATTGCATAACAGTCCATGAAGAGCTTTGCTGTGTGCATCTGAGTGTAAGCTCCTAGGTTTGAGTTCTTGTGTATAAACAGGTAGCATCCAGTTTCTAGACTTAAACATTAGAACTGTATGTTTAGACATTAACTACTATGTTTTCACTGTAAAGGACTTGTCCAAGAGTTTGTCCTACCTTTGAGAATCAAGTCACCAGCACAAGTAGCCTGTTTACTGTTAAATCAGAACTTTGTATTACATGAATTTCAGACATTTTTCTGCCCTCTTTTATTTGCTTTTCCTTCCAAGCTGCTTCTGAGCTTTCTGCTGAAAAGGTTCCTTTCATTCTGTCCTTTAAAACTGATTTCAGTTTTACTTTTCAATGGTTTGTTTTTCAAGGCTAAGGTGTTACTATTCCAATTGTAGAGTTGGTTATCACTTTTTAAGTCAGCTAAAAGACTTGACAAAAAAGCAAGAAGCAAAGGAGCCTCAGAAGTTACATTTTAAAATTTATTGTGTATTTACGACTTTGTCATCTTTGTTTTCTTTTTCAGTTCCCAGCTTGAGCTAAAAACCTGACCATTGTATGCTGATGTTAAATGCATCAGAAGATTGTTTGGAAACAGGAAATTCAGAGGACTGTATAACAGCATCAGCGTAGCAGACCTCCTGTGTAAATTTCAACCTATTGGTCATTGGCTGCATAATGCCATCACTGCCTGATGCTGAAGGTCTGATGTCATGTTCCAAGTGACTCATGCAGTCAGCAGTGCAGGTATGTTAGGAGAGCAGCAATTGGCAGTGGACAGAAAATATTAGTAAGTTGATCTTTTACAGAAATAACTCTTCTATGTGGATTTCATAGCCCTTAAAGTGAGTTGAAAAGACAATAAATATCCCTCATTAGTGCTATTGCCACCTTTGCTCTTGCTAACTTTTGAGTTGCTGTTATTTTTGATTTTCAGACTGAGGAAATAGGAGGGTGAATTTGGGAAGTGAAGTTGACAGGAAGCTGACACTGTGCTGATAAAGGAAAGCAAGGTATGTTCGGCTGTCTTAAGCCACAGATGTTCCTTCTGAAATACGTAGAGACTAAATTTGGAAATTATGTGTTTCTGTAGCCATTCCCTGTAGTTCATGCCAGGCAGTTTGTGTCTGTAGATGGATACCATTTTCAGCAGGAAATTAAGGAAGCCACCTGTTTTCTCATGACATTACCCTTCTTTAATTATGGCAACCACAAGAAAGCACTGGATCTTACTACAGAGATAATTATATAGCAATCACATTATGACTCCATCTTACACAGAAATACTTAAATTAGCTTTAAATTAATTAACATCAGCCAAATACCCGTATCAGTATAGATTCAGCAGCAAAGAATTCAGTGCAGATTAACTTTCTGAATTTGCTTTTCAGGCAGGCTTTGCAGTCTGTGCCAGGTTCTGTAGCTTCATTGCTGAACTGCCTGCAGTCCACTTATGTAAAGTACACCTTGATGCAATACAGTCATGCCTTGCTGGAGATGTAAGCATGCCCTGTTGGTCTGGATAGCACCAAGCAGAATGGTCTTCTCTTGTGGTCACAGTCTTTTACCATAACCTTGAGAGACCTAATATAGCTGGCATGTTTTGCTATTTTTTTTCCTGAAATTTTATGGAGGGATGTCCAAGTTCCAGTGGGATAAAACTAGATGAAAATTGAAATAATGTATCAGCAAAGTCATATCACTAACATTAGTGATGAGAAACAGCCTGTTGGAAAAAAAGAAGTGATTAGAAAAAACAGGTTGGAATGAAGTTTTGAGATTATGTATATGGAACTGGTGGCTGCTGCAAAATAAGTAAGCTATTAACTCTTAAGTCTGTGGCACTCATTGAATTTCTTGCAATTAGCAATGTACTATCTAAAGAGATCTGGATTTGTTGCCTTGGAATAGTAAAAATACTTGTGTTCAGGACGGAAGCACTAAAGGAACAGTACTGAAAATTTGACAACTGAAGGTTTATTAGCTTCAGAAGGCACACGACTAATAATCTAACTAGCTGACTAGGAGGGCCGTACGAATTTGGAAGGTCTCTTGAGACCTTCAGCTCTTTCATGCTGAACACACAGATACAATAAACTAGAAATATCCAGGTGTCATGGTAAAGCATAAGATGCAAAAGCTATCAGGTACCATGAGTTTATGAGCTGAAACCCTTCTAAGTTTCTGTTGCAAAGGAAAGTAGTTGCAGCTTAAGAATTTTAGAACTTTTTTTTTCAGATGTGGTAATAATGCACTCATTTTCATGTTCTTGTTTGGATCCATGAATTACTTGAATCCAAGAGTTAATGAAATTAATCACAGCAACATTTGCTTTAAAAATATTTTTTAAAAGAAAGGCTTAGTTTCCCTCAAGAGATCTCATTTCTTTTAGAAGTGTATTTTATGATAGGAGGAATTACCCCATTTAAATCAGAGAACTTCTCCTGTTACTGAGTCCCTACGCAGCTGGTCAGAATGGACACCCAGCTTCCACCTGGTGAGACAGATTCACAAGGACAGAGAGATCCTACCCATGGTAGTTAAAGTTGTACATTTTTATGGAAAGAAATTCCAAGTAGTAGCCACTGTCAACATTTCAGCATCCTCTTGAAAAAGGGAGAGACCTTATTTCTTAGGGCAAGATTTTTCAATGCATTCAAATATAGGAATATATCTACAGAAAACAAATAGTGGGAAATGTAAGCCTTTGCAGTAGGGCATTATGTGGGCAATATAGATGGGGAAGGGTCCAGTTTTCCATTCCCTCTGATTTCACCCAGTTTAAAGGCTGCTCTGTATTCTGTCAGTTAAAACATTTCCTGAGGGACCTTTCCAAAGGGAATTTCATTAGAAAAATTTATACCTTGACTTCTACCCACTTCTGGTCCCAATCTAATGATTTACTCCCTTATAGCCCCACCACTGAAGGGCTTCCATATGAATGGGAGAAACAATGACCACCATATCTTCTACTTGTTTCTCTGAGCAACACAAAAGCAAACATATAAAGTTAAGTTTTGGTCTTTCTGAATTCATAGCAAAACTACCATGGATTTTAGTAGTATTAAGATTTTACCACAGGTATGTTTCTTGGCCTCTCTGAACTTTCTTTTCTCGGCACTTCTGCTCTGCTGTGTTGTCAGGTTTTTTGAGAACAAGAGGAAGTGGTTACTCTTTTGTTTAAGCCAATAAAGCTGGTTAGAGTTTTGTTGAGACTAGAATTGAAGCACTGCTTGATGTTGCTGCTGTAATATGTTTTAAAACAGTCTAAGGAAGTACCAGCTTATGGTTATTTACTATACCATGTTTCACACAGATAACAGGAGTCTAAAGGCAACAGTCAGTTATTCTGACAGGTGACTTGACAATAAAACATTAAAACTGTCATTCTGGCCTTACCAGACTATAGGACTAATGGAGCAGTTACTGCTTGCTTTGCCATGAATTCACTAAAGCTGTCAACCCTATTGGAAACTCTGCTGACATTAATGGGACTATTGTCAACTTCAATCATACTTCTGTCAGAATATTTTATTTGCCACAGTAACTGACTGGTGGTGTCTTTACTGGAGGAGTTAAAAGAGCTGTAAATTGTACTCCCCTTCCCTGCCATTGGCAGCAGCCATTGTGGTGTGCACTCCTCATGGCACGGTGGGACACTGTCACGTGGCTGTATGAAGCATATCAATACATGAAACACGTGTTTCCAAGGCTGCTTATGATTCTAAGCTATCATGACTAAATGAGATTTTGGGTAAAGTGAGGGGCAAAAAGGAAGATAAACCCCAGTTGTTAAATTGTTTAGGCTTTTCATAGTGTTTCCATTATGAGCCGGAAAAGGTAAAGAATAAATGACACAAAAATGAAGCCAAATGTTTGGAAGCTGTGCTCTGCAGGCAGAGTTCTGTTGACTTAATCAGATCAGATCAGATGAAATTCCTGCAGAAAGCCTTCTCCTTTGCTGGTGAAGTAAGTCTAATAGCCTTTCAGGCTAAAACAAACTTTTAGGGATTTGTAACAACAACGCTATGGTTCTGCAGAGACAACAACATGTCCATAAATTGAAACTAGTCATCTGACAGTCTCCATTTGTCTGACCTACTTTCTACTTGCACTCTGTAAACAGCCACAAGAAGAAAATTTGGGGATGGCAGAAGGGGCAGTTACAGGGACAGACAAGAGAGGCAGAATGTTAGATAGCTTACATATGCTTTATATCTCATAATTTATAACCAGAAGAAAATGAGGGAAGGGGATGATCACAGAATTCTAGTGTCTGATGAAACATAGCCCCAGAAGAGTGGTTCCTTCCTCTTGGCTATCACCAGTGACTGCTGTGGGATGGCTATCTCAAGAGATCCATAAGGATCTCACTGCTTTTTATCTTCCTAGAATGGATGAAGAAAATAGTCCATGTTCTGAGAAAAAACTCTTTCTCAGGTGTTCATGTTCTCCTTTCCAGAATTTGCTATCCCCAAAACCAGGATGGCAGAATGTGTGTCTGATGTCAATCATCCCAGCAGACAGTCTGGTTCAAGGCTGGTTTTATTTATGTACCAGATGGTGAGATGGAGCAGCTGAAGATACTTTGCCACATTGCTCTATGCACCTAAATATTGTCTCATTGATTATGTAGCTGAAGCTGGAACCCATGTAGTGTGGTCTACTCAGTCACATTCTACAGCTAGGAGCCATAACAAAATCTTACTTGGTGTTGGTTTGGAATATTTGGGATCTAAAATGTGCTGATCAGTAGGTTCTGGAAATCGCTGTTCTTTCTAACAAAAGTGGCATATCTGTTTTACTCAGAAGTGTAAATCTAAAAGAAAGCACTGGAGTCTTTCTATTGAATTGAAAACTCAAGCTACTGTTTTCTTAATAGTTGCACCTTTTTTTCCTGTGCTTTGCATTACTTATGGCAATATCCATGGCTAGTTGTTAATCTGCTGCAAAACCTGTTAAAAGTTTTACTGAGGCTAGGAAATTTACTGTTAATACTAAAACAGCCCAGTTTGCAGCACTGCCAACACAATGCACATCCTGATCTGCCCTGGATTCTGACATTCAGGGAGATTATTAACTTGTAAACTTGTATGGTTTTCCTCATGAATGAATTCTGCAAGAGATACATGTGTAAGTACAGCTTCAATGCGTAGACAAGGCAAATACGCAATCGTTCCAAAGCACCATTATGTTCTCCAAAATATTGACAGGTCAAGTAAATAAAATCATGAAAAATGACGATTCCAGCAGACCTACGTGTAAAGGGAGCCCTAGGAGTCAGTGAGAGGAGTGTGCTTGGAGCTGGTGCAGTACTTAGCACTCAGTTATGAAATAACTGGGCAATAAGACACAGTGACCACGTGGACACAGTAATTATAACACTTGGCAGAGCTTATGTGATGACTGACCTCTTGCCAGTGCGAAAAGCAAGAGCTGTGCCACTCAGCTGAGGAGCAGAAGTTCTAGAGCAGGAAGCAGGAATAGCTCATGTTCTGTCTGGATTTCCAAAGGAGAAAAAATGTTTGCACACACTGGGGACTAGAGTGCTATTCAGCTTCTCTATCTCCCTGCACTCCCCTATCTTCATCATCCTTTCCTGTTCCTTCCTCACCCACTCAATGGACATGTAACTTTACTGGTGAGCATGGAGGCACTCCAGTTCTCAGCAGTTCTTTCTGTAACAATATAAAGCCTGGCTTGCTGTAATAAAATTTTAATGGGCAATATTTTTCTTTAACACATTCTCTTACTTTGCTATTTGCACTGCTATTGCATCTTAACTATGCGAGGAGTGATAATAATAACAGCTTTGCTGGCTTTTGCAGCTTTGCCAGGGAAGTAGGTGATAATATGGCAGCTTTCACAAGCAACTTGCATGAAATCTTTAAAAATGTGAACATGAGTCTAGGCTTTAGAAAGCCTAAAGAGTGAAAAAAGGGCAGTAGGGCATGGCAGAGATGAAGACTTCCACCTTCTAGGACATGTAAAAGCTGAGATAATCTGAGACCAGTAGCATATAACATTTTTATAGGGCTTTTCTACAGTTAGTTATTGCTTTTATTCTAGCCTCCAGCTGACATATTGTAACTTGAATTGGTGGGATAATTACCAGTGTCAAAGAGACCAAGTACTCAGAATTTGTCAGAAGCAGCCTGGAAAAGAAAGCTGGAGAAAAGGAAGTCCCCTCCCATGCTAAAAGCATAGGGTCAGTCACAGACAACCTGTGGTGGTAATAGAAAGGTTTTATAAGCAGGAGTGGAAAAAGTGGAAGCCAGGCTATGAAATTTCAGTGTATTGGTCTTTCAATAATTGTTCATGTGGGAGAAATCCCTGGCAAAATCCCAACAGGAGAGCTTATAGCCTCTTTTCACTTGTCCTTTTGTCTCCTTTCTTGTGTAGGATCAAATGAAGAAGATCTGATCTCTGATTCTGTCCTGCTTTTCCCTTGATGAGAGGAAAGTAGTCAAAACTACCTAACCAGAGGAACAGTGTTTTGTTATCTGTTTTAATCTGGACATGTGAATTACTCTAACTCAATCCACAAAAGAGAGCAAAGATATAGTGCTTGATATAAAATGACCAACAATGACTCCTATACATGTCATACCAATGTGATCATTTCTCTGTGTTTGCTGATTCATACAATGCTACTCAACAGCACAGAGATTTCATACAGTACCCCAGCTGTGTTAGCCAACTTTGCAGCAGTTTGCCAGCTCAACCTACTGAATTCCCATGCTAATAAACAGGGCTTGGCTGCAAATGTGTTGTTTGCACTGTTCCTTAGCAAAGGTACTGAAGATCATAATTTTGTGCAAACCTCAGTGTTGGCAGACAGTCAAAATAATACTAAGAGCTGGTTTGTCAAATTTAGTTGGGCTTCCAAAAATACCTTTTTATAAGGTGCATCTAATGTGCATGGGCTGTATGTTACCAGTGGGATATTCAGGATGAGCATTTTGATAAGGGCCTTAAAGAAAATGGTCTTCAATAGACTCTTTTTTCTAAAGTGTATCTTTGGGTTCACAGGGAACCCAGCTGTTTATACTGGTATCCAGAAACTGCTGCCAAGGTTTTGTTTGTCGAATCTAAGAAAAAAGGAGCATTAGGTCAAATGCTTGTATTACAGCACTGTAGAAAAATATTTATGAAGGCTTTATGAAGGAGGTTTAATCCACAGCTTCTTTAAAAAAATGAAATGGAAGATAGTTCAAAACTTTTCTATAAACATTGTAAAAATCCAGTATAAACCTATAATAACATATATTTTTAAGATAAATTACTTCTTCCACTCTTTTATCCCATGTCCTACAGTAGTTTAACTTTAGAATCTTGTACTTTATGATGATCTTGATTCAGGAACTGTTTTTCAGACATAGGGAATGCTTGCTGACTGTGGTACATCCTAATGACATAGACTATCTCTTCAAAGTTGACTCCTGTAGCAGCAGATGCAGTCTTGTGCATCTTGACAGTGAGTGAGTGTCTGAATCTGCATCAGTTGAAATTATTTGCTTTATTAATTCTTTTATAGTTAAACATTCTTTCACCATATAAATTCCATGCTGACTTTTACGTCAATAGATTAAGTCATATGATGATTTAGCCACGTGTTCTGTTAATAGATTGTAAAGCAGGCTTAGAGCAGAGACATTTCAGCACTTCCCAATCTGCAGTGTTGTGATTAAACTGTCTGCCTGCAATGTTGGTGACTGGGGAAAAAGCAACAAAGGAAGCCTGTCAGTAAACAAACTTTATTGCAGAAATCTTATCACAAATGTCAACATATAAAAGAAAATGTAACATAAAAATGCATTTGTTAATTCCAGCTCCCAGTGACACTCATGGAATAGACTGGTTGGGCAGATGATTAATGTGATATATAACAGACCTGCTGCAGTTTTCCTTCTTTGATTCTGAGTTGGTCATTTGGTCAGTGAGCCTTCACTGCCTGCTGTCAGTGTGAATTGTGCCGCTGACTGACGCAGAGCAGGAAGTCTCCCCTGTTTGTGCCTGTGCTATGCCCGAGTGAACTGCACTACTGACTGATCACTCAGTTTCCATTAAGCCATGTTACCTTTTGATAAGTGTGTGTGGGTTTCCTAGGCTGTCTAAAACTGCTAGCATTGCTTTTGCAATATATGTCTTAAGTCTATTAGGAAGTGCTTAGCAGCTGTCTTGCAAGAAGGGCAGACACATTTTGATGTCCAGCTAAGTGCAGCATGGCCATCCTCCTATATGATCTGTACATGTGTACACTTAGACTCATATTAAGGGAAATGTAGGTCTGAGTCTCCTTTCCTCAGTCTTCCCTATATCCATGTGTATGACTGAATTTTAAAGTTAAACAAAAACACAATTTTGAGGTCAATTTATTGTCTGTACTTCATTTCTCCAGCTCCAAAACTGGATGAAATAGAACATTGCTGCTATTTCACTCCCAATAATGGTATTACTGCAAATTAAAATGAAAGGCTGAAGTCCTTGAATACTGCTGTGACTGGGATCATGAAAGCATCATACACAATTGTATTGTAGGTTTGCTTCTTGTTCCTATAGCAACATACAGGCAAGGATCTCAAGGCTCTTTACAAGTATTCATGAATTAAGCCTATGAGGTCAGGGATGGTGATTATTCCTGTTTACTAATAAGGAAATGTAGAGGTTAAACTGCTTGATCAAGGTCACGCAACAAATCTGTATCCAAGCCAAAAATAAAAGCTGACTCTGGTCTGTGCTTCAGTCACCAGCTGATACTCTCTGTTTGAAGAGCTGTGCAGGGCTGAGGGGAAAGCCTTGTAAAAAGTCTACAGATTTGTACATTCAGAATGCATATTCTAGCTCAGATTGCCTCACTTAAGTAACCTTATATTTTTATCTCTTTGTCTATTTAAACTTCACCCTTGTGAAAACATCATTATATCCAGTCAAACCAGGAGTAACATGATTTTGACAAGAGTTTTGCAAATCTCTGACAAAACAAAACTGAATCCTATGCAAAAAAAATTGTAACAATCTCTTCATGTGTGATTACTACTTATTCAGTGGCAAATAGATGAAAAGGTCCAGAACATACCTAGTTAATTTCAGTGACTACATAGACCAAAAAAACCCCATATATATTTTTACTAAGAACAAATATGAATTTTCTCTGGAGTTACCACAGAGATATTGTACTGTATGATGAAAAAATACGGTTTGTTAATAGGCAGCAACAAATAAAAGTGCACTTTCCTGAGTTTCTTTTTAAATCACAGGAAGGGAAAAACTGTAAACTCTGAAAGTTTTTTTGGTATCCAGCCTCTGCTCCTCCTTCTGCACATAGTGTTCACCAGAGTATTGTGAGCTGAGATAGTAGAGGAGAACAACAGCCACACTTTTTTAACTCCATCATCCCACTGGATACTGTTTGTAGAATCAAAGAGTGGAAAATAGCAAGTGTACTCTTAGGAATGTCCTTTTTTAGTCCGGGCTGAATAGTATAAAATGCTTTCTTGCTCCCTGATCTCTTAGGCATATAGATATCTGACCCAAGTCACGCTTTTTCTAGATACCATTCATTGCAGTTATCAGGTGGATGTTGGGCTGCTTGTTAGCTCTATCCTTGTGGTCATGCTGGTTTTTTTTTGTTTGGGTGGCTGTGACTGCGAATTTTACGCTGCCTAGAGGAATAGTTTGCTACTGTTTCCTCAGGATCATCGGCTACTATGGCTGTGTTAGGATTCTGCTGAAGAACGTCAGCTGGGTGAACGTCAGTAATTTAGTGAGGAAAAGTCCTGTGAGAGTCGAGGATCACGTTTAGCTACATTTGCAAGTCTAACTAAAATGTTCACAGAGGCACTAAGCAGTAAGGAGGCTTATTGGACTGGCTTTATTGCTTAAAAGGAGCTAAAGCAGGGGTGGGTTAAGGACAGGAAAGGGAGGATCAGCACTTCCACCTGAAAGATAGAGCAGATCTGGAAGTGAAATAGCCATATTAATAGCTATATTTATATCTAAATTCAGATATATATAGATTTAGATATAGATGATGTAAATATACATTAGACATAGATATATACATATAGATCTCCCAGTTGGAATGAATATCTGATAATATTCTCAGCTTCTCAGAAATCCTGCATCCATGAGTATTAAAATCTGTGAAACCCTGAAAGGATAAAGTGTAAGGGTCACATAGGGTCTGCTATCAATCTGCATTTTGATCACTTTGTTGAGTGACAGCTGCACCTCAGCTGTTGCTGTGCCCTCTGAGCTGGGCAGTCAGGGATCCAGAGGACTCAGTCGCAGTACAAGACTCCGCTGCTTCTTTTTTTTCTTTTTTTTTTTTTTTCAGTTTACTCTTAAAATGTTTCACTAACCTTTTTCTAAAACTTTTGTAGCAATCAGACTTGCTTGAGAATTTAAATTTAGCCAAGTGACTCAATATTACCAATCCCTACCTTGCTTTAGAAAGAATCACTTTGTACAGTGTATTTGGGTACTCAGCCTGAATTTTCAGGTGGTATTGACTGACTGTAGATTCAGGTATGCTTAGGTTTTACAGGTCAGAGGAAGTGAAATGGGAAAAATGTAGCAATAGAACTTAGATTAAACTGTTACTCTCTGCCTGACAATCTCAAGCACAGGCCATTAGTTCTTCTTTTCAAAAACAATATTCACGGTAATCTCACAGAGGTCTTTACACTTGTGGCAATAAATGTTTAAGTGAGAATACTTTGAAGAAACGAAATTACAGGCTTTTACATTAAGAAGATCTACTGATCTTTCAGTGCATTGAAGTTTTTGAGAGCAGATGGCTTCTGTATATTTATAGTTTTTCTCTCTTTTCAACAGGTTGGACATGAAACAAAACACTGTCATTGTATCTGTAGGGAAGTTCACCTTTATTTTCATTTTCTTGCTCTCCTGCTGTCTTTGAAAGGTGGAAATTCTACTTGCCAGTGGCAGCATGTTGCAACTTGATGGGAGATGGGTAGTTTAGAAGTGCTGAGTAAAGATTTGATTCTGCTGAATACACTGGGTCCATGATCCGTGGTCCAGGGTTTCACCTCGTGGGAATGCAAATGCCTAGTGTTTTCCAGAATAATCTGAAATTTCTCTCAATGCTGAGCAAGGGACATCATTGAGGTAATAAGCCCCAAAGAAACCCTTTGCTGTATTTGGAAACATTAGCAAATGTCACAGACAACACTAACAGTTAACTACATGTCAGTGTGAAGTTATGAACCTCTTTGTCTAGCCACCACACAAAGCTGATAAATCTAATGGAGAGAAAATTTTGCAGAATGTACAACTGGAGTCCTGATGGCTGGCCTTAGAGGCATTTTCCTAAATGTCAGTTGAATTGCCACCCAAACTCAGCTGCACTTTGTCTGAAGCATCCTATTCTGAAGTCAGGTAAATTTACCCCTGTTATTCTGCAGCTTTGATGATCAACCAAAGTACAGTATCAAACTTGCCTTGCTATTGTGAAATGCAGCCTATCACTATATATGATTTTCTGATAGCTGGAACTGCTTTTCTGAAATGCATTCCTGGGGCTAAGCAGCCCTTAAACAAGTCAAGGAGCCAACTTATTGGTAATTTATCTCTTGCTGATCAGATTTACCTCATTCTAAAAAATTCATGAGATAGACTCTGAATTTTCTTAGCAGCTTCAGTGCAAATTCTTTATATCTTAGTGAGTAGTTATGAAGCTTTATTAGGTATAATGAGGGGTGCAAGCTTATCTCTAGTTTCTGTGGAGACTAACCCTGGTAAGTAAGAAGACAAATGCGAGAACAAAGGTGTTTGTGGAATATACCACAGCTGCCCACCATACTTGATATTATTTTTCCTGTTGTGGTAGAGCAGAGTAGACTAGAAGGACCTTTATAAAAGCAGAATGCGCCAGATTCTCATCTTTCATGCCTGATAACACCTCCACGCATGGTCTGATTTAAACAAACCTAATAAACATGTCTGAAGCAAAGCACTGCTCAGACATCATGTGCCCTTTGGAGAGAAACTGATGGAAGAAATTCTACACTCAGGCTGTCACTCACTCAGTTGTTGACACAACTGTTTGGGGGACTGTGAACTGGATCAGGCAACCAGATAAGGTTAAAAATAATGCAAATGAAAAGGGTACCATCTTCTATGGAAGGGAAAGGTTTTGGTACCATCTTCTATGGAAGGGAAAGGTTTTGGACTTTTTCCCTGAGCTGAGCTGTGCTTTGCACTGGCTCTCTCCCCCACCTGGACAACAGTTTCAATGTTTGTCAAACCCTTCCTGAGCAGATGTAGCTCACTAAGTAGAACAGCAGAAAACTATCCAACCTTGTATTTTACTATGCCATTTTAGCACGCTAAATTATCTCTAAGGAGGGTCTGGTGAGCACCAGAGCTAGTAAGAGATAAAGAGCAGAAGCATGACCTCCTGCTCATAGTTTCAGGGACCTATTAGTTTAGCTCTGGAAACCCTGTGCAAATAATTGTGTCATTGCATGTGGGGTAGGAAAGAGCACTAGTGCTAAGCAAAACAAATGACTAACAGAGAGGGCAGAGAAGAATTACACAGCCAAAATCCCATTATTAATGAAACTGAGGTGTCAGCATGAGACAGAAGGACAGCCTTGTCTTTCTGTATCAGCATGTAAAAATCAGATTTAGAAGGCTGGAAAAGTCTTGGTACTAAGAACCTAAAGTGCTGTATTTATAACTACCTGTAGGGATTTGAAAGAAATGTAGAGTTGAGTATGAAATAACAAATGGAGATTGTCCCCTTTAAAAACAAGCATAATTAGTGGAAAGGTTAAATTTAGATTTGCCTATAGAATGATTCTCTATCTTGTCATTGGATAGGAAATAATTAATTACTTATTTCAATTCCAATGTCCAGTTAATGACACAGACTAGTGGACAGACAGCAGTGTGGATTACACACATTCTGCATGTTGATCTTATCCTAGCTTTGATGATCTCTCTTTGCCCCTAGGGACCATCATCAATGGACCAGTTGTACTAAATTCATAGTACACATAGCAAATGTAATTTTTTTTCCTATTTCAAGCAAACTAAGCATGGTATGCTGAACTGAATTAGGAGTGTGTGGATGTAACTAGGATCTTTTCACTCCTGGAGACTCAGCTGATTGTCAGTAAAATGGAAGCATTAAACTTGAGGTTAACTAACACCAGTTTAAATTAATAACTAAAATGCAGTGCCTAACCTTTGTCTGCTAAATGCTGCACAAAGTGAACATGTAGCTTTAAACTGGTTCTTAGGTACAGAGGCTAAATAAGCTCAGTACCACTTATGAAATTACCACAGTCCTTTTATGAACAATATTTGTATTGGTGACTTCACAAGAGAAATAAAGACTGGACATGTCTACAGGAGACTTAAACTTGTTCTGTGGATAGAGGATGTCATTCCTCAGTTAGCTACTTTTACCATAATATTGATTCCAATTTATTTATGATGCACATTAAAGACAAATGGTGAAATGTGACCTTTGCATCAAAGTCCATTGATACACAGAAACGAGGGCATGATCTGATGGGACAGGGATGTTGATAAAAACACAGCTTTATGGGAGTACTCTGCCTTCGTGGTGGTGCTGAAAACCCTGTCAGAGTGAAGGTGCTATTCCTGATGCAGATCAGCTGTTTGATCTACTGCTCAGTATAACCCCACAAATAATTTCATTGGCATGACAGAAGGAGGGGCAGAGGGGAACAACTGTGTTGTTTCAGTGAACTTCTTTTGTCATTAGCCTACAGCCAGAGCACTAGAAATATCTTAATCCACCTTCAGCTCTTGTCTAAGTGGTGAACCAGTTGTTCCTGTACTTGTGCTGTTGTTCACTCTTTTCTTTCAGCTGTACTGTGGTAATCCATGTGAGGCTGACCATAAATTGTTCAGTGAAGTTATTCAGGTTGAAAACCATTCCCATTCCATATTTGAAGTTCTGACTGTTCAGTTGATATGGTATTAAACAATGGTTCTATACAGGTAGTTGTACAGCACAAATAAGAACAAAAAACACTTGGCCAAGGATAAGGACTCTTGAAAACTTTACTGTTGGTTTGCTTGTGGGTAAAAATATGAATAGAACAACCTTTTAAGTGTAAGGCACAGTTTAAAATTAACTTAGTTTATTAAGAGGGTATGGTCTTGTAGTAAGGGTAATCTTGTATTTTCCATCTTTGTCTGTGAGGCAGGTTTCAATTGCTCACTGATATTCATGGAGAGGTTTGTACCAGTCTGCCTGTGTAGGTTTGAACTGGTGCTCTAATCATACAGATTGTTCAAATTCTTTTCTCCTTGCTTAGTTAAAAGCATTGCTCATTTTTCTCCTAATTGCCCTTTTATAACACTGAAAAAATTTCTGCTTTGTGATTATCCTGTTGATCAAGTTCTCTTTTATTTTGAATTGATACAGTGCTCTGATAGGGTGCACAGTGTTCATTAACCTGATACAGGAATAAGCAGCTGTGGTGGTGTGATTTAAATAGTTACCTAACATCTACATCCAAGGCAAACTCAGGGTGACACATCCTTGGAAAGGTTCCTAGTGAAAACTGTCCTGGAGAGAGCATATCCAGCAAACAAAATTACCCAGGGCAAGGTTTGTCAGTTACTGCAATCTGAGAAGAGGCAGCTTGGAAAAACAAACTGGACATTGCTGTAGGAAGGAAATCATGCCAGTGCATTCTGTGAGAGACTGGGCACATGATGAAGGTGAGGACACCCTCAGAGATGTCCTCCTCAGTGATACTTGCATGGGTCACTGAGGTCAGAAGAATTAAAATAGTCATGGTTGTACTCAGTGTCTGTGACATATCTTGCAGCACTAGAACATTCAAATCCTTTGCAGTGCTCTTATTTTAAAAATTATGTCCCTTCAATCATTAACATTGGGTAGATCACAGAGTCCATATCTCCTTGCAACCTCAAGCTATCTTCTTTATGTCAGTTTAATTTTCTGATCCAGTCTGATTTTAAAACTTCTCATTAACATGACAGTTGGAACCAACAACAGGCCAATTACTGAACTTCCTGTAGTGTGAGAGGAACAAATCACACCATTTTTTTGAGAGGATTTAAAACCTTTGTCTGGTAAGTACAGGTGGATGTGGCCTCCATATTTTCTGTTAAATAATTACTCCAATCTTTTATTTTCATATAATGATACAAATACAAATCTGTAGTGCAGCTGAAGAAGGCTGAAGGTGGATTAGTCTAGATAAATACTTTCTCACAAAGCAGGTAGAAGTTTCTTCTCAAATTGAAAGTTATGGTATTTTTTTTTTCAATTCACCCTTGTTTATTAGGCACTGAAGAGGCTTTTCTCCTAAATGATAATATATTGGGTTAACTTTAGCAAGGAACAAGAGTGAGAATTAAGTAATACTGGTACCGCTTTCCTAGAGCTTGAGAA
Organism: Melospiza georgiana; assembly: GCF_028018845.1. Classification (NCBI taxonomy): domain Eukaryota; kingdom Metazoa; phylum Chordata; class Aves; order Passeriformes; family Passerellidae; genus Melospiza; species Melospiza georgiana. The sequence continues at coordinate 37,594,023 of NC_080433.1, forward strand.
CTGGGGCTGCATTTTTGTAAGGGATATCAGCAATGCATCAAAACCCCCAGTATTGTACACATTGTGTTGCAAAGCAATCCAAACTCCTTGACAACAAAGCTGGAGGATATTCCCATAAACGTCTTTCTCACAAAGAACAAAAATAATTTCAAGTTTATGGGTTCTCCTACACTATCCCTTGCTATAATTTGATTGCTATGCTTGTATTATATTTTTAATTTACTAAAACAATGTAAATCCTGTTTAGAAAAACTTTGCCAAAGATTTCACTGCACAATCTCTTAACTCATTATTGGTTTTTAATAAAGCATGATGCACAACATTTCCTAATAGTATATTCATTCTTTATGAGCACTTCTTTTGGGATAGGTGTGAAGAAATAATACAAACATGCTATTTTTTCCCTATTATATCAGATATTATTATATCTGATCTAAAAGTTTTATGACTGTTCTCTTATTTCTGGGTGCTAAAGGAGACTGTGGCAATCCTGTGTATGGGATGTTAACTTATAGGCTATGGTCATTTTTGTGAATACCAAAATTGCCCAAAAATGCATTTTTAGGAGGCATAAAGGTAATAATTTTTAGGTCCCATGCTCAAAGATTTTCCTATTTTAAAAGGAAAATAATGGCAATTTAGCATATTTAATTTTGTAACTTAGAAAGTTTAAAAATTGGGTTTTGAAAAGACATTGTGATTTGGAAATTTTCCTCTATTTATGATTTTAACTGAAAGTGTATTTTCTAGACATGGAACAAAATACTGGTTTTTTAGCATGAGTAAAATGTTCTGGGTGATCTAGAAAGGAATATCCACATGTTGGCCAAATCTATGAACACAAAGTATACAAATATGAAGCTGCTCATGGGTGCCTAAAATTTGAAATTCATTTTAGTTTTTAGTGTGATATTGTAAACTGAGGTTTTCTAGGCATTTAAACAGGTTGTGTGTGTGTATATATACATATATATATATATATATATATATTATATACATACACCAAGCCATGTATTGCACTCACAGCCATTTTGAGCAGTAAAACAGTTGCAGAAGCAGCCAGAAATTGGTATTCTTTTGTTTGAGCAGGAATTGAAAAATTAACTTGTGATCTAAACCATATGTGTCTTATGGTAGAGGTATATGTGTGCTTTGTGTTCCTTAGACTAGGACTTTGGGGAATTTATACCCTGTGGGACTTTTTGAACAGGACAGTGACAAAACTGAGGGTGGTTATTAATTGATTCAAGCAGTGTCAGTTATTCTGGTATATCTATTGAATTTCTTCAATATTCCCCTAGTTTCATCTCTATGGCTGCCATGTAAGATGAGTAGCTCGTTTGACCTTTCTGGTTCCATTGCCTTCCTCCCCTTCTTGGGACTGTGCTTTTTTTCTATGATATGAACATGAGTTCATGCTGTAACAACACCTTTTCTAATTGAATTCACAGAATTGTGTCTATTGAGATGAGTCCCTTTGCTAGGGGTTTTCTGTGCAATCGATATGGACAACAATGAAAGGGACTCCCTGGAGATTGTCTTTATACCCCTCATGTCACCAAGAGAATTGAAACCTAGGCAGATTTTGACTTTCTTGAAGTCACCCAGAACTGAACCTTCTTCCCACTAGCATTTGCTACACTTTTGCGCAAAAAAGACTCAGAAAAGTTTTTGATGGCACAAGAATCAGCCATAGAAATGTGCTTATATGGAATAGAATGAGGTCTGAAGAAAAGTGGAAAAATGTTTTTTGCTTGTAGCATTTAAAACTCTGGTTTATAAACATTTGTATTTGATTAACTTCACCCTCAATAATAGCTCTGACTAAGCTTGCAATCCATAATTTTGAGACCACAAAGAACTAAAAAATACAGAATGTCAGGGTTGACATTCTGGAAATGTGTAAAGGAAAGGATAAACAAATAAAACCAGCCCCCACATTTTGGAAAGGAATGTTCTGTGCACTGACTACAGTCATGGGACTCAGTTGAAATGGTAAGGAAGAGTAAGCAGTATGAATTACTGAATGTTGTATAATCTTTGTGCATGAATAAAAGAATGAAGAGGATGTCTCTTGGCAGAAAAGCAAATGTCACATTAGGAGGAAAAAGTTACTACAGATCATAAATCGAACATTAGTATGTGATACAATCTAATCCAGTATGAGGACTGCTAGAGCTCTGCAAACTTGAATGTATCTCTCAAGGCTCACTGCAAGCACAGTTAATTTCACAAACAATGTCTTCTTCTGAAATGGGATTAAATATGGCTAACTTAAGGAGCTGGTGTAAATTGCTCCCAGAGGAGTTATTGTTTAGCAGCCAGATAGCTGAATATTTCTGCCAGGTAGTATGAAGAATATGTCTGCATCTCTGCTTTCACCTTTAAAAAGAAGAAATGGTGCTTCTGGTGAAGCTTTTGGAGAACTGAGAACACACTTCTGAATGACAGGTGTTGCTGTTATTAAAATTGCTTATATGCCATGTTTGCTATATATGGGATTAAGAGTCTATGCTAGACAGCAAAAAAATGATCAGATTAATTCTCAAAAAGATTGAGAAAATGTTTTAGGCTTAAATCCTACTTCCAAAACTGAGTTGAAAGGGTGATTTATCTCATCAAATGTTGGTTGGTATCTGGAAATGAGATACCTCTGAATCCAGGGAAGAGAAATGGTAACATTTTAGAGTATGCACGATGACCTAGATGTGCACTTCATCCTGAAGGTGACATCAAAAATAGGTCAATAGTGTCTTTGCTGACCAGCTCAGGACTTTTCTTCACACACCTAATCCAACATGATTACACATGGCCATCTAGGGCTTTATTCAGGAAATTCTACCTATAGGCATCAATCAGTTATTTCTTTTGGCACCTTCCAAGGCCTAGATTTGTTCAGAAGAAATTTTTCTGCCAAGGAATTAGGGAATGTATAACTAGTTTGGCCTGTAGTCTATGGTCCAAGTCCTGAAGGTCCAAAAGAATAGGGTCCTAAGTCACTCTGGCACTTCCAGTGTGTTTATTTTCAGTGCTTTTGCAAAAGACACTGCTTTACATAACAAAATAGTAATTCTGTTTTGTGAAATACAAGTCTTCATTACATTCACAGTATCCATTGCTGAGCTTTTATCACATAATTCTGAACTATCTTTTCACATCTGCTGATGAACCCTTTAGAAAAAAAAAATGCACAAGTAGAAAATAATTGAATTCCATCTGCAGGATTCACATCCTAACAAAAACATCAGATTGAAAAGGTCAGTGAACTAAAAGTCTTTTTTTGGCAGTGGAGATAGGAGGTCCAGAAGAGTTTCTGCAAATAGAAAATATAAACAAATAATAAATGTAATTCAAAAGAACGTTATGTTCATGTTTATCTTGCAGATAGAACTAGAAATTCACAAACATTTATGCAAAATTGAAAAGGGTGTTTAAGACAACCTGTTGTCTGCCTATTATCTGAACAGCTGTTTGTAAGAGAATTTTCCACATAGGTCACTGCAGAAAAAGAGTAAGGTGTTGACAGCCTGATGGATGAGTTTGGCTGGCATGGTGCCCGTGCAGTTGTACAAGAAACACTTTCGGGTGTAGTAAGTGTCACACACGTTCGGATTGCCTCTAACAGAGTGGCATTTCTTTTAAAGTTATTCACGGAAACCAGAAGATCACTTGAGTTCCTAAAGAGCAAGTCACGCATCTTCTAAATGCTCTGTCATTAAAAAGAGTAGCGAAAGTTCAAACTGAACTTAGGAGATGCTCTTTATGTGAAAGGTTGCACCTTTTAATATGGAAAGGATAATGCTGCTGTGCACACAGAGCTACAAGATAAGCAAAGGTCCCATTGCCATGTAGAATTGCACCACTCCTAGCACACATTGTTTCAATTAGTTTGTATTGACTGGAATCGAAAATCCCAGGAGTCTCAGCTGTTTGATTTGTGTATGTAACTTAATGTGACTGCAATACAAATAAAAAAAGCTTCAAGCCACAGTTTATATGAAGGAAAAGAAAGACATTTCTTTATTTTTTACTTGCCAAAGGACAAATGCCTGACTGTTTCTGCTAAACATTTCCCTAACATTTCTGTCTAAAGAGAAGCAGACACCAACATGGTAGACACTTGATCTGTTGGCCAGTCCTGGTCTATTAGGGCATGGAATTGCAAATATGTCCTTTTTAAAGTCCTGCTACTAGGTGGCTCAGTGGCTATATGCAAATCATCTAACTTCAAGGAACTTACATGCATACTCAAGCATACCATGGCAAATGCCTGCACCTGACTGGCTGAACCTTAGGCTGGGAGTGAATTTGGGGAAACTTAGTTTTGTGCTTGTCAGCCAATAACCCATGGAAAAAAAAGTAATTGAGTTCCTTAACTACTCCATTCCTCTGTTGCTGTATTTGCAAAGTTGCTGTTATATTTAGCATTTACCTGCTTTTGCAAACTGTTGTGAGGCATCTGCAAGGAGAATCTGCTTCTGTACAGAGTGCTCTCTTGCTATAGGCTGAACAGCTGAACAGCTGACATGACTGTCATCACCAGCCTGATTAATACAAAAGCAATACAGGAGATTTTTCCTCTCCTGTTTCTTGACTGCATAGGATAGGAGTTTTCATTATCCTAATATATTTTTGAATAATGTATTTTTCATATATATATATATATATATGCATATATGCTTAATCTGTATCAAGCAAACCTTTGGGATGTCTCTCCTCTCTGGCGGGAGTTATTATTCTTATAGAAGGAAAATTTATTTTACCTCTACTTTTTATTGTAGGTGTAGGACAGCACATGACACTAACTCCACAGTGGAGGCACCTGAGAATATGTAATTACCTTCCTTGTCTTGCTGGAGGAGCCTCCAGTGATAAGTGCAGGGTGAAAGGTTTTGTAGGTTATGCCCTTCTAAGAGTTTTTCTACCCCCAGAAAAGAGCCTGTTTGCTGCGTTACACTGGTAGAAGGTGAAGTATTCTGATGTCTGCTTAATCTCTGTAGCCAAGTAGGACAAAGAAGACTGAGATCTATCTTCATTTTGCTGGTGTGAAAATGGACAAGGATTTGGAAAATGCCTCCAGGTGTATCTATGCTGGATACAGAACTGAGTTACATCTGTCAGATGTATTCTCCTGGGTATATATTTGCAGCACTTCTGTCTGACACCACACACTAAAGGGTGAAATTTCATTTAACATCCATAATTTTAGTAAGAAGGTGACAGGAGTGATCCTCCCCGTGTTGGAAGAGATGCCATATTTTAGCTACATGGTTCTGGCAAACCTGGTATTTTTTTTTTTCTTCTTAGATAACTTTTTCCTCTTTAGGTTTTTCCAGGGAATTTCTAATGCTTGCCCTGAATAGATATTAATATTTTTCTACTTCTTTTGACTACTAGGAACTCCATATTGTGCTGCAATCTCCTAGGCTGCTGGAATGTTGGCTACTATGCTAGCTAGTTAATGAGGGTGGTAGGGATTCAAGGGGGAGCATGTATTTCTGTAGAGGTATTTCTAAGCCACGGGTACAGTCATTAACTGCTTAATTTTAGTCCCAGCTGCAGGGAAATGAGTTAGAAGAACTTTTAGCATTTAGCATTGTAACAATACCTTATTTCACTGCCCAACTTACAAATAGCCAAAATTTTAAAATTTAGCAGAAACCCATCTTTCCTGCAGAAACAAATGGAAAACATTGACAGTACAAACTACAAAAATTATGACATTGGAAAATGTGTCATGAAACTGGAGAAAACCCCCCCAAACACCGATTTGTAATTACAAATGCTTTCTTCTGCAATATGCCCCATCTCACTGCCTCAGAATTGAAGCCCTGGGCTTGGCAAAGACTGTACTGATTGAAATCTAGAGTGATTCAAATGCTAAGATGTCATTCTTGAATCATCCATGCCCACCAGATCTTTTACTGGCTTGACAAACTGTTCAATTTAAACTGATACTGTGCTCTGTGTATAGACAAAACTGGAGGTTTCAGCCAAGGTTTCCAAGTCTCACATGCAGTGAACTGAAGCAAAATGTAAACTCTGAGTCAACAAAAAACATTATGGGTTTTGAGCAAAGGAGGCATTGCCACAATTGCCTTATTATTGTGTGTCAATACACTGGTATTGTAGTAGTGTTTGTATAGATAGTATTAGATAATAGTATTGTATAGTATTTGTATACAATAGTATTTGTAGTCACCAGTGCCTACAAAAGTTGCTCAAGCATGAATTAAAAGTGGCTGAGCAGGGCAACCTGTGCTTTCACTGTCATTTGTGCACACAGCCTCCTCACCTGCCTCCCTGCTTGATACAGACATGCACAGCTTTTATCCCCATGGCACAGATTTAAATTGTTCCCACTGCTAATCTTCCTTGGTGATTGCAGAGAGTGGGCTTGATCCACACTGTCGGACTGAGTGACCACAGCCCTGGTGGATGGTTCTGCAGAGAGGGCACAGTCCTCAGCCATGCAGGCAAAGCTAAGTGGGCTCACAGACAGCAGCCTTGGTCCCAGAGCAGCATGAAGAGCTAAAATGCAGTGAACACTGGATCAATTCTTTTTTATCAATGGAAGCAAAAGCTGCTAGAATGGAAAGAGTACTATTCCTAACTACATTTATAGCTGCATGCATAAGATATATAAGACATTCAGAAAAGAGGAAACAGCTTTGTCTCTCAAAGTTCTGCACTAATCTTGTAAAGTAACTTATTTTGTACTTATGGATTACTTTGCAAATGAAACTATTGCCATGAATGTTTGGGTGTATAATACAAATAGGACTATGGAATGAACTTGATATAGGACTGAAAAAGTAAATAATGGACCATGAATACAGTATGACCTGTAGTAGGGTTCAGCTATTTTATGCATACTAAATAATACTAACCAATCCTAAAACATGAGGAAACATCCAATTCAGATGATTTACCCCATCAGATGTTGTCATCTCTTAGGTCAGATCCTTTTGATAATGTTACAAGAACAAATCTATTTTTACCCAGCTCTGTTCAAATATAATTTACTGGCTCTGCAAGTGCTTTGGTCTAAAGCCTGAATGAACAGGTGTGAGAATATTATCTGACCAAATCTGAACTCATGTATTTTATATATTGTACACGCTCACACTTTTATTTATAAAATGAGTTCACTGTCCCTGGCATTTCACTTGCACTGTTTCTCTCTGGTCTGTGGAAATCTGAAATGAAAGAAAGCAGCACCAGTAACTTCTAAGCTTTCATGAAGACAAGCAAGTAAAAACTAAGTGAAAGATGAGAGGTTTTTTCCTCTTAGCTGATGTAGTGAGCTAAACACAAAGTTTATTTTAGTCTTTTAGTCTTTAGGAGTAAACTAAAACAGTCACGACTGTTTGGTTTTGTCTACGCTGTTTTTTTTTCCTTTTAATTTAAAGTTTTTACCTACCAAAACTACTGAGAAATATAAGAAAACTTTTAAATTGTCTGTGATGTATATTTTTTTCAAGAAAGAACATAGGATACAAGCAGAATGTTCATGTGTTTAAGGACACTGTGTGGGAGTGTATGTGTCTGTTTAGTTTTCAGCAAAGATTTTGGAAGGAAGTACTTAAAACATTATCATTATGCATTTGACAAAGATTTTTGCACTTTGTGTACGGACTTTGAAAGCTTGGGAATTTCATGTCTGTAGACACACCTCAGACACATAGCACAGGGTGCCGAAAGCTACTAACAATTATTCTAAGGATCATTGGTAAGATAAAAAGAAATTACATATAGAAAAAATGCAAGACACATTTTGGAAATGTCAGATCACGTAACTTTTAGACATGCTAGGGTCAAATGACTTAATGTGTACTTTTAACAAGGATTTGTTAGCAGAGCAGCAGTATGACATTGGCAAGTAAGCTCTGTTTCATGTTTGGGGGTGGCTCATAGCCACCATGAGCATAAGCTTGGCATTTTTAGCAAGCATTTTTAGCAAAGTCTGTTAAAGTTGGAGCTGACCACCCTTCCTATGTAACCAGGGTCAGTATTTTTTACTGAAGCAAATTAAAGCTAATGGAGCTAATTTATTCAAGCCAATAATCTAAATAAAAGCATAAAACCTCTATGTAAGTACAGTTCCAGGAGAGGCAGATAGCACTGTGTGTTGTTAAGTCTCCACAGCATATCCTAGTATGGCTTTGTGTATCAGTTGCTCATAACTTTGAGAAGTTTAGCAATTTTGACTGCACTTTTCCATTGCTGATGGAAAACTTGAGGTGAAAAACTTTGACAAACAGCAGCCAAGTGATTGAGTCATTTCTAAAAGGAAAGCTAAGGGAAGAATATGTTGCTTTATTTCTTAAAAAAATATTCTCAAAAGTTGTCTATGTTGTGTCGTAGTGTGGCCTAGAAACTGGGGAAAATGAGAGAAGGAATGGAAGGCAGCTCGATGACAGAGAGGAGTCATGGAGACGGTGCAAGAAGAGGGAGAGAATAAAGAGGGAAGCTGAGTCTGGAGATAAAAATGACTGAGATGATTATAAGCTGGGACTCCAGTAAGCAAAAAGGAGGACAGGTGGCCACAGGGATGTAGAAGAGAGCTCATATGTCAAAGTCAAGGATGGAAGCTGCTTGAGAAAAATTCTGAGAGAAAGGGAGATTGGGCAGGGTCATTGAAGACAAAGCAGGAATGAAGTAACTTATACATATATGAGCAGGAAATTGGGAGGATATTGCCCTGGGAGTTATTGGGAGAGCAGTGACTTTGGAGGGAAGGCAAAGGAAGAGAGCTGAGAGTGGCTTAGCAAGGGCAGTGGGACTGATATAAGAGGCTTGCTGAAGAAAGAGGAGTTGCTGTTACAGAAAGCCTTATGCATGCATAGGACAGATAGGAAGTGCTGGGCATTGTCAACAAAATCCAAAATGAGTGGGTGGGAGTTTTACCTGTCAGAACACATTCTTCCTGCTATACCTTTTCTATCAGCCACTCATGGTAGTAAATGTCACCTGAAGAAGCAAATGTCTTGCAACCTCTTCTGCTGGTTTACTGGCAGGAAGGCCGCTTGTCTGGCTCAGAGGCCTGTGCTTTTGGGTCCAGGAGCCTTGGCTCATGGGTGGTGGCAGATACTTGTGATAGGCACACAGGAGTTGTAGTGATTTAGTTCTGTTCTGTTCAGGCTTTGATTTGAGAAGGGTCTAGGAAATTATACACAAAGACTGTGAAATCAAATGTCTCAAAGTTACTTAGACAAAAGTCTGCTCTGAAATTAGAGAGAATTATTTCCTAATGCACTTTCTTTTCTTGTGCCTCCATATGGAATTTATTCCATAAAACTCCCATGACATGATGGGGCTTTTGTATTCTCTCTTTGTTATTTGCACTACTTTATGACTGATGTGCCCAGGAGATGATATTTCAGAGTACTCAGTGTTTAGTACTGCTGATACTCAAAGTAAAGCATCCACATAAATCAACTACAAGCTGACTCTTTAACTCTGCTTCAAATTACAACCCACAATCTCAAGCCACATATGGGAACATGAGGAACATGCAGTTGCTAAAGAATAGTGAAAAGTGTGATTTAAATGGCCTCTCTGGCACTGCAGAAGAGCTCCACAGTAAAAAGCCACATTCATTTGCTTTCATTGTGAGGCCTTCTATTTTCTTCAAATTTGCCTTTTATCACTTGCCAATTTTTGCAACAAATGATATAGGGGGGAAAAGGAGTGTCCAGAAAGCATAGTCTTCATCACTACTTTGTCTGGATTTTGTCCCAGAGGAAAGTCATGTAGTAAACTGAGTAAGGCAAGGGCCCCCCAAAACAGTTATGTAATAATGTATTTTAAGAACTTAACTCAGTGTACAGATAATCCTAAACTCAACATCATGTCATAAACTCAGGTGCTTTTGCACATCGGCAGATACTTAGAAAAACAGGCTTAAAGTTTGGCTTCAGATCTTTGGGAACACCAGGCCATGTCCTATAATGTGTCCTTTGCTGCTACTGCTACAGAAGGATTGGAATAAAAATAATTAAATGAGTCTTTGCTTTTATTTTGCAAGTGCATTTTTAAATGTGAATCTACTCAGAGAAATGTCTTTACCTGAGACCAGAATTTTCTATATTTCTAACTGTTATTTTTATGTTAAATGTGTTCCATTTACCTATCCTAATGGCTACTGCCTCTGCTTCATATCCACCAAGTTCTACCTGCACAATACAAAATAGAACAACAATATTAGAGGACTATTCCAAACTGTGTTCATAAGGGTGGACAAGTGCTGCTACAGCAGGCATGTTTATGTATTTCCTCCCACATTCCTCTGGGAATCTGGATTGTCCACATGCTCTTGTTATCTGTGACTCTTTTGACCTGATGTGGCCCATGTGGCTGGGTTGGTGCATAAATAGGAATGGCAGTTCTCTCAGCACCTGAAGAAAGCCTGCTTTTCCTTAGCCCATTCCAAAGTCTCACTCAGTGGGCAGCATGCTCCTGCCTGTGGCAAGACAGCTGTTGTTGGCTTTGTGACTTAATGCAGTGGGAGGATTTGCCCATCTCTCCTAGCCTGTTCTTGTGGAGGTCAGGTGCAGCCTGGCCACTGTCAGGAACTGTGAGTCCTGTGCTCAGAGTTGGTTGTTAGTGTAGATAGAAGACTAGAAATAAATTTTTTCTCCTCCAGCTGATTAATCTCTGCCATTCCACTGAATGCTACATTTTATGAATGTCAATCAAGCTATGAAATAAGCCCTGCACACTCTGGAAGCAAACAAGTAGAGTAATCAGGTATGCATGCCAGAGTCACTGCATGCATAGAGTCACTTCAGTACCTATCATTGTACTTTGGGAGGGGAACATCTGAGGGAAAGTCATTCAGGAATTACAGTTATGTAGATGAATGTCAGGCTTTGTTTTTAAATGTGCAACACATTTAAAGCAAAGAGGTGCTGAATTGTTATATTGGAATGGCCAACTCTGTCTGCTCAGGGTAGGAGGGTACAGAAAATTTCCTTTCAGTAGTTAATTGGTAAAAGTTTTGTATTTTTAAAGGAGAGTGGAGGGATTCAAAGGTAAAAGGGAATTATTTTAAAGAGGCAGATCAGAAATGAGGAACTGAACTGCAGGACCAAGAGGTACCAGGAGAGGAATCAGAGCGAGTGTGAAGTATAGAAACCTCAGCAGGGAGAACAAGGGGAGTATGGATCTATGGACACATTGCACATTTTTCCAAGAGGTTTTTCTGGTTGATGTTTCTGAGCCACCTTCCTCAGACTCTCCAGCAAGGGTTGATGAACCTCTTGGAATTTGTAACCCTCATGTTGAAAATTACTGGTTCTTATCAAGAGGTTAACTGTTTAATGTTAACCGCAGCACATTGCTTTTGTGTGGAGAAACCTAATCCAGGTATCAAAACAACATTTGATCCTAAAGGAAAGACACTGACCTTCACTTTTACCTCAGCTGGTTGCAGGTAGTGCATTTCAGAACAGTGTTTGGATACAGCATGCATGAAGATTAAAGCATATTCCCAAGGCATAGCTTTTCATCATAGCAATGTGAAAACTTATAGTCAGAAGTGCTTCAATAAAGCAATTCCAAATGTAGAATTACCTCTGTCGGCTTCCAGTGAAGTTTCTGCACTGGGAGAAATTTGATCTTTTGCCAAGAAGGTGTTTACTCTGTAATTGTTTCACAATCATTGAACTTTTGGATGGGAATTCACCCTATTGATGTATTTTTATGTCACTTTACATTTGTAAAAGACAAACAGCTGAATCCTTAACCAGTCTGGTTGCTGCTTCCCTGCCCTTCCTGCCACTGCTGGAAGTGAGTCTTTCTATGGTTTCAGAAAGACCTTCCCCTTAGAAGAGACCATGAACAATGATTACACTTCAGAAAATCAGGTAAGCAAATGAACAAGTACTCAGTGAAGGACAATTATGCATATTTCTTTAGCTATTATTTTAGTATTTTCTTTTCCACTGGTAGTTTTATTCTATTGTGATTTTATAAGCAGCTTGTAGAAATGAAAAGAGACTGAGGATGTCCCACCAGCATTCGGCCTATGTGAAGAATGTTCACTATCAGTCAAATGGTTGAAAATAAAAGAAAACCTTGTACTGATCCTCATTAGTATGTAATAAGATGGACTGGCTTGTTATCTTGGAGTTACAGACCACTCTCCTGTGTAGTAAACAATATCTGCAAAGACGGGAAAGAAAAAAAATTTGTTTGTAGGAGCAGCAGTGTATTTGCCATAACCAGAATTGCTCTGAGGCAACTATGCCTGTACTTTTCCCCTGGGCAGTCACATGGCTTCTGAAAAATGTGGGATAAGGAGTGTCCCTTCCCCTGTTGGAAAGTGGCCATGTATATATGTCACATTCTCCAAATCTACCTGCCCTGTCACCTAGCTGCCCCATGTGCAGGTACACATGGAATGAGTCATGGCTGAAGGCTGTCTGTGTGTCCTGTCACGTGGCCACGCAGGTTTGCTCTGTCCTGTGACCGCTGCACAGCGTGTCCTTTGGCCAGAGGTTGCACAGCTGTCTTGGAGGATGTGCCTCCTCATCCCACCATGCACTTTTCTTGTGCTGTGGTTCTTTAGGCTACAGAGGTGAAGGCACACAGTGGAAAGTCTGTGACACCTTCAGAAGAAATGGTTTGTTCAGGCTGCCCAAGTGATCACCTGATTTGTGGCTTGCTGCCTCTGTGCTTCAGGGACACTGTGTGAGATGGTGCTAAGACTCAGCTGTAGCCTGGATGAGCTGCTTGGTGTGCTGTATTCAGCTCATGAGCTCACCACCCCTGCACTAAAACCACTCTGACTCACTAGCTAGAATTTCATCCATTAGTGTAATTAAGAAGTAAAAAGAAATAAAGCAAGGTAATGAGACTTCTTTAATAATGTCTGTGGATATCTTTAAACCAGAAATATAGAAATAATCTCAATTTAGAATAAGGGGACTTTATTTAATTGAAGTTTCAAAAATGACTGTGTTTTGAAAACTTAACAAGCTGAGTTTAACCGAACTCCAAATGCCAAAGCAAAGGTCATGACTTGTTATCAAACACGTAGTCTCAACATTTTTTCTCATGTTAGGAGTGCAAACAGATGTTTTGAAGGAGTAACACATTCTATTTGTTTTGTAAACAAGAAACTAGAAAGGGAATGCCTGTCTGGTTTTGCCTTGTGTCTTCTGAGGAAGGAAGGCAGGCCAGCAAAAAGATATGTTCAGATTTTCCTGAAAGGTGGACTGACCATGAACGGGAAAAACAAACTATATCTATCACTTCCCTGGTCCCCTTATCTCCTCCTTTTACCCTGGATTCCACTTGGATACGTAAGAAGCCTGCTTTTTACTGATCTAAATCCCAAGTGTCACTTTGTTCTTATGCAAAAATGTTACAAGTGTATCAAAACATAAAAAGCATACAGAGTTTGTACTGATGTATGGGTGCTGGACTCTCCTGAATTGATCTGAATCATGTTGGAAAATAACATATCAGAAACTGGGAAAGACATACTTATTTAGTACCCTTCAGCATGAAACCCTATGAGTAGACAGATTCACCTGGAAAACTGAGTAACACCCGGAGTCAGCCATTGGCGAGGAACTAGCAGAGTGCCTGATTGATTGGGAGTTCTGGCAAAGCTTCAGAATGGTATCCCTTCCCCCAGAATGTGGGTCCATTCAGAGGCTGAGGATGGCTGAGCTCTGGGACTCTGTCAACTGTACTATAATAAAGATAAATAACAGTAACTATAATAAGGATAAAGTGCTTGAAATAATGGAACTGCCTGCTTAATTGTGATTAGCCCTAGGAATGATTGGATGTGTAAACATTAAATAAAAATATCAGGAAACTTTGTATACAAAATTCCCTTTTTATTTTATTGCAAAGCATACCTCTCTGGACTTCATATTCTGCTTGGGTGGAAAGGCCAAAAGACCAAGTGTTTTCTTAGGCTGTCCATTATTAGTTACTGGAATGAAAAGCCTTGGGGTGGGGATCTGCTGGCATGCTGATTTTCAGTCTCCTGCTCTTGGCTGCATGACTCTGCTTCTTCCCTTATGTGACTTTGCTGCCCGTATGCTGATTCAGCTCACTGAAGCAGCAGAGAAAAATCTGATTTTCCATTATATTCTTTAGATTAGTTTTCTACCTCATCAGTAAGACAAATTGGTTAATTGAAAAGCAGAACAAGGCAAGAAAAAAGACCAGATGACTGAAAATTGTATGAGACAGTTTGGATACTCTTACTCTGGTTGCTGTAAGACATTAGATATATTCAGCTTTTCTTGACTTGGGAATTGCCCTGTGAGTATGATCTGTATGCTGATGTGGAGAAGGTGTTTTTCACTGATTCTTCTGAAAACAGCCACATGCCTAACTGCACATGTGACTTTTCCTTTAGACCTTTCTTTCTGGGAGGACTGTCCAGGTTAGCACAAATCCTTAGAGTACTGTATGGATGCAAAAGGGGCTATGAGTTAAACAGGCTTATTTGGACAAACATGAACACAGAGCATGTACATCTAAGCAGGCAGGAATGAATGGGATCCTCAGATGGGAAATAGAGACTTGAGGGTAGGAACATTTTAACAGGAGAATTAACTTTGTTCAGAGCCCAAACTTTTGTAGACAGGCAAAGGTGATGTAATATTCCCAGGAGCTGGAAATTACTTCACCTTAAACACTCCTTTGAGTTTAACTCACAGAGAAAATGACTTCAGGTGAAATAACTTGAAAACATTAGCGGGAGGATTTTGATTTTTAAAATGACTTTTATTTAAAAGCCATAAATATAAAGCTTATTTTTGGCACACCAGAAAATCAGTTGTGTTCCATAATGTCACAGAATTGATGGAGAAGATTGCTTCTGGATATCTGTTCAGTGGAAGAACTAGCATAAAAGTTTAAACATCATGTTCTTCTTTGCTAAAAGGTCCATTTTAGGGGCTTGATAGGTATGGCTTCAAGAAACTGCTGTTGTAAAAGGCAAGGAATCCTTGTATCAGCTGAATCTGGGGGTGGAGGGCTGACCCTACAGGGCAGGTTCTCAAATCTCCCTTGCTGAGAAACAAATACCAGAAATGCTGTAGAAACAGAGCAGTCTGTTGCAGCGTGCCCTGACAGGCAGGCTGTGTCTTGTAAGGATGCTTCTCCCTAACTCTAGAGTGTGATGGCTATCAGTGGTAACACTGACATTAAGTGGCAGAGAAATATGATAATTTGTCTGAACTTTCACAGAAGATGGGATAATAGGTGATTTATTTGTATTTTTGCTCATTTAAAGTACCATGCAAGTATGGCAAAGAGCTAGCAAGTTGAACTTTACCAATAATAACCTCCTCTCTAGCACAGATAGTTCTTCAACTTTGTCTGTAGAAATGGGATACCCTAAAGCTAATGACTACAGTGAAGGATGAGTTGACAGTCCTGAGCTGTGGACTCATTTAGAGGAAAGGAGTGGAACAGGCTGTAACACTGACAAATTAATTTCCACCCTCTGGAAAATATCACTGACTTTCCCTCTGTGTCTTTGGGCCAAGAAGAAATACCCAGAAAATGAGATTAGAAACAGATGGATCTACTGTTATATTAGGAGTTGGAAATCCTTCATTTTTTAGTGTTTTAGGAAGAGGAATCAAAACATTTTTCAAGCTCTTTGCATGTTCAGTGTTGCACTGCTATGTACAGTTGATGCCCATAAGCCTTTCCCAAATGCTACAGACATTAACAACATCTCTCCAGTAACTGAAAGAGGATACAACTTTATCAAGAATGTCAAGCATTTGTAGAAGCAGACAGTTTGAAAACACATTGGCTTCACCTCGCCAGGTGGCTGAGTTTGCTTGATTGTGTTGACAGGAGAGTAAAGCAACACGGTGCACTGCGTAATTCGTTCCAGTTACCAGATGGAACTGGTTGGTACTGGCTGATCAGACTAGGCTGTTCCTGAACTTTTCCTCTCCCTGGCTTTTATCTTCATTCATCCTATCTTCCCTTCTTTACAAATAGTAGAAATGGCTCCCTTATATACTCCTTTCCACCTCTAACTGTGCTCTGAAATACTATGATCTTGCAACAACTAAAGAGTATTGTAGCTCAAGCATTACTTGTCAATAAAGTCAGAAAAGTGGAGAAGCAGGAGCATAACAGCAGAATGGGACAGGCAAATGAATCTTAGAAAAGATGTCCCCCAGGAAGTGGAACAAGACCTGTAACTCTGAGAGCTCAACAGGAAAGAGGAGCACAGCAATCTGACATAGGAGGCACTGCTAATTGCTGTGGAATTGCCAGCAGTGGAAACAGCCCCTATGTTTAGGTAGTGTCAGGGAGAAAAAGGTGTCAGGGAACAGATAAACAGGCAAGGAAAGCTTGGCCACTGTCTGCACCTCACTTACCTCTTTTGGCCTGACTGTTACATATAGAGAAGTCTGCATGACTTCTGTGGTGGTGTTCACAGGGATCCTAGGATGAGAGAAGAGACGAGAATGTTGACTCCATGTTTCAGAAGGCTGATTTATTATTTTATGATATATATTATATTAAAAGAAAATTATGTATTAAAACTGTACTAAAAGAATAGAAGAAAGGATTTCATCAGAAGGCTAGCAAGGAATGGAAAGGAAAGAAATGGAATGATAATAAAATCTTGTGACTGACCAGAGAGTCCGAGACAGCTGGACTGTGATTGGCCATTAATTAAAAAACAACCACATGAAACCAATCAATGATGCACCTGTTACATCCCACAGCAGCAGATAATTATTGTTTACATTTCATTTCTGAGGCCTCTCAGCTTCTCAGGAGAAAAAAATCCTAATGAAAGGATTTTTCATAAAATATGTCTGTGACAGTTTTCCCTTATTGGAGTTGTCCAGGAAAGCAGTGGAGGAGCTGTGCTGTTATCCACAATGCCCCAAGTCACATTCAGAATCGGCAGTTCAGTTGCTTTTGGGGGGCCAAAACTTTTTTTCCATTCTGTATTGTAACTGGGCCCTTGTTCATCCTCTGTCTTGAATGCAAATAACAGTGTAGGACACTGCTGCTGAGGCTGTGGGCTCAGGGAAAGGTTAAGGAGGGGCATGAACTGAAACAGCAGTGACTACCACATCAAAATAATCTCAAAAAGAATGGGGCAGCAAGTGTCGATCAAGCTAATGGTGGAAGAATCCACCCACCATGGAGGCGAAAGAGATAAAGGACAGAAAAATTGTCAGTGCTCTTGCACGGCAGTGGCTGTCAAAGTGAGTCCTGATATCCAAATCTTTTTCTGGGTCATTGTTGTCCTGGCTGACCATCAGCAGGGAATGAAGTATTAATATTGTGACTTCTTTTCAGCTTCTGGTAATCTCATATCCTCTCTGTATTAATATGGTTTGTGTGCATGATGAAGAAGAGTGCTTAACAGCCAAGATCTTCCTTCATCTGCACTAGATTTTTACTGATATAAAGGTGATGATCTTTTTATGATTTGGCAGTCTTCCTCAGCATGTTGCTCACTGATGCTACTGAACTGGGTCTTGTGCAGTAATTATTGGATTTGGCTTGATTCCTGTTTCTAGCCTTTTTTTTTTTTTAATTATTATTTGATTGGTTTTCAAAACAGTTTCAGAAAGTTCCTGCAGGTTTGTCCTTGCACTGTCTGGGCACTGAATGCAGTGAGCTAAGGCTCACTGATAGTGTTGAGAATCAAATCCATTAATTTCTCTTGGGAGAAAGACAAAGTCAAGTAATATATGTGTGAGGGGAGGGTGATAATGAGGGGGAAGGACAATAATTTAAGTGGTGAGTGCTGACTTTGAATTATAGGAAATATCTTGCTTGGGTGGCATATGCATTTGATGAAATCTGTGCTTCCAAATGCTGTAACTACTTATGCATATCAACCCGGTGTAATCTTTTGTGGGGTTAAGAGCAGTAAATGTTCAACTTAGATTTTCCAGATTGTCTGGAGGTTTAATTCTTTTAATCCCTTTGGGTAGAGGTGAAGCAAGTGCATAACTTAGGCTGTGTGCTGTGACCTGGAACAGGATCTTGCTGGAATACACTAGCATGGGTGGCCTTCAGGAAGGAAGGCAGATGTTTATTGATATGAGGGGAGTGCAAGGGGGAATAGAGGGAAGTTTAAAAATTAACAGGAAAAACCCTCAGCTTTATCACTCCAAATAAGACCTTTCAGCTGTGACTATCAGTAAGAAAATCAAGAGCAGACCTGCTGCAAACCATGTCAAAAACATACAAAGGGTAGTGATATTGGAGCATCTTAAAGTCTGACTAAAACAAATTTGCATGCCCAAAACTGCAGTACATTTGTACCACTGATATGCATAAGGTGAATGTTGTTCTGTGCTGGTTGCACAGCAGTTGTGCAACCCACCAGTGATGGTGGGTGCTTGGAGACACCTCTCAGGTGGGTGTGGGGTTGGATACAGAATACCAGATCTTCTTTAATATGTGGTGGCAGAAGCTGAAGGGGTGGAGAAGGAGACTGACGAGGGCAAATCAACACTAGAAAAATTTTGCTAAATGGAGAGTAATGTTAATATGTAAGAAACCAGAATACGAGGCCTGAGCAAGCGGGCAGGACAGTACAGGCTGTATAGAGCCCAGCAAGCTCACTTGCTGACAGGGACTCCTTCAGAACCCTCCCTGCTCACACCCCTTTGCTGTTGCCTCTGGTATCTCCATTTCACCCAGCGCTGCCAGGTTTCTCCTGCTCCCTGAGTCAGTGCAGGTTGCCAGTTGGAGCATTATCTGCCTGTGGGCTCTATTTGCTATGCTGGAGTTGCAGGGGGAAAAGTCCTTGGGTATGCATCTCCAAGTCAGGGCTTCTGTGTGTTCCTTAGTTTCCATGCACCCCATCCCATCTGCCAGTCTCCCATGCCAGAGGCCACCTTCCCCCCCACTGCTGTCAGTGTCCTGCAGTCCCTCTCCCACAGCCAGTGGCTCTGGGAGCTCCTCCAGCCCCTTTAGCTTCTCCAGCAGCAATGCTGTGCATCTCTCCCACTGTCACCTCCCTAAGTATTTTCTCCTTTCTCTCCTCCCAACCTGCAGTGTAATTTGTCTCTTCAAGGATGGGCAAGGATGGGACTTGCAAAGCTGAGATAGCCAGACAGGATGAGAGGGATAGGGGATATTAATGACTTCCTTGAAGAACCCTGGAAGTTCATGCTAACATGGAAGGGGTTGAAAAAAACAAACTTAGGTCAGTGGATGTAGCCTCTGGTTTCTTGTTTTCTTGTCAAGTTTTCAGCCAGTAAGAATGAAATGTTCCTCTAAAATCTGAGGACAGATCAGAAGTGATGTTGCAGCTTCACATACAGACAGGAAGACAATTACTGTTGAGCAGAGTACTAGGTCATGCTTTCCTTGCCTAAAATGTTTTGAATTTCTTTTCATGTAGCTGACAGATGCTCTTTACTTGCACTCAGCTCTTAAAACTGGCTACTTTCCATTTCACACAGAGCTATTATTAGCAGAAGCTTGGGAACAGATCAAATTTGATACACCATGAAAAATTGTGCAAATCCCTGTTTTTCTGTATAGGAAAGCTGAGGCACAGAGAGGCTCAGTGCTAAAGGTTAAGCAGTGAATTGTGTACCAGAACTAAAATTAAACATGAATTTCTCATTTCAGATTTTCTGCTTGCCTTTTAGCTCTTACAGCTGTTTTCCAGTGCTGGTAACTCCAGCGAGGTGGTTTTGGCTGTTTAAATCGAAGTGTATGTGTTTTCTGTCATTGCCTCAACCTGTGATATTTACCAAAACTGAGTTACTTGGACTACTCACACAACCTGCAAAGGTTGATGTAAGATTAGTGTGGCTGCAAATCTTACAGGAATTATGCCCTTGTGCACAGGATTTTACAGGCTACTTTTTAGTCACTTGCAGGCTACAGATTTTTTTCAATATATGGTGAGCCTCTTGAATAAAAAAGGTCTTCTGCAGCTAAGTGTATTACAAGAAATCTGTGTTCTTAGCAGAAAAGAGACACTATTCAAAACAATTATATTAGAATATAGGAGAAATAAAACTTAGAGAATAATATTTAAAATAATTTATCTTGTAAATCAAACTGACTGGAAATGCATGTTCAGGCTGTAACCCTAGATAGAAAATGTATTTCAGTCAGCTGAAATGTTAACAAATATAATCATTGTGATGAAGTTTCTTGTGCACTATTTGTCATTAATTTCAAAAAGTTTAATCTAAATTTTCATTTCTGGAATGGAACTTTCATATAGTGTCTGTGCTACTGTTTGCAATCAATTCCTGCAGATGTAATGTCAATCTTGATAATATCTATCAATTTCAGATTACATTATCTGGGTGTTAGTCTGTATCTAAATGTCCTGTACTTGGTTTTGCTAAAGCTTCAGGACAGTGTTTAAGCACATATTTAAACACTCTAAAATACTGGTTAGACATCACAGTCAATAGGGTGTTATATACAGTGTTTTGGAATGTATGTTGGTTTCTTTATGGGGCATTTGTGCTATGTATACATCCTGTGTGAATAGTAAGAAACAGCATCTAAGAAAAGCTTCCTTAATGCACTGAGACTATTATCTGGTAGATATTAAAGAAGCTCTCTTCTGGTTCACAGAAATTAGATGTAAGAAAAAAGATTTTTTTTCTAACAAAAGAAGTTTGTGCAATAAAATATTCTAGGATGTTAGGACAGAATTCAGGTGGTCGGTACTGTCATGTATTTGGCAGAAGCTTCTTGTGGATTAAATTCTTCTGAAAATTCAGTTTTCTCATTGTTGTAACTACATAATTCTCATGTACAATTCTCAGCACTGTCTCACGAGCATTTAATCAATTTTCAGTTCTCCAGGTGTACAATGGTAGTGTGATATCTGAGCTATGAGACCATGATAGTGTCCTTCAGAAAGTCGGCTTGGGTGTTGACTCATGTTGTAATTTAGATTCTACAAAAGAATGATTTTACAGAATGGAAAATTCAGATGTTGAAATCTCATTGACTTTCAGAAAAAAGTTGTGAACATAACTTCTCTTTGTGCTTTTTTACAAACCTGGGTGTGGAGTTCATGTACTTTTTTGCTTTCTTTCCCCCTTGCTCATATGATCTCTTCCTGGTGTTAGAACAATTGTTCTCACATGAGCTGGTCCCCAAGGGTGGTGAGTTGTTAATGGAATGGTGCATGTCATCTGCTCTAAACCATATACAGTATTCTGGGGTAACTGGGGATATCTCCTCTAAAGTTGCTTTCCTGTTTTATGAAATGGGCAGCCTCCTAAGCCTGTCCAAATAAACAGAATTGAAAAAGAAAAATACTTGTTTTGATGTCTGGGTGTTGGAGACATATGTACCAGTGCTTGTTTTTCTTTCCCTGGGCATGATGAAACAGTACATTGTAGCCACCTTATTTTTCTTGGCTGTGCTCCTTAGTTTCTCTTATGTAGATGCAAAATAATAAAAAAGAACTTGAGCCACATAATACCTGGGAACTTTTTGTTTAAAACATGTCCCAGTGCACAGATTGCACTACACAGTTGGAAAAGAAGAATTACAACTAGCTTAGTTGTTTTGATATAAGGTTTATAGGAATCAGTCTTACACTGAGATTTCCTTTAGCTCTTACATACCTTTTTTTCTTCCTTTTCTTTCAGGCATTGTTTTCACTCCAGTTGCTTTTGTTGAACCAATATTCAGTACAACATAGAAAGGGTTTGATCAGCACACTTGACAAACAGGCAAACAGCTGCTGAAGGAACAGGGACTTCCTGGGCTGGCTCCAGTTGGATTGGACCTGAGATGTTGTATGATTTGGATCAGTGTTGGAGTACCTGTACTTGTGTGGTTATGTCAGGCTTTCTTATGCTTGTGGTCTTTTAAATGTCATTCTCTATATTTCTCAACTGTCTCTTATCAACTTAATCCAGTGCTTCTGGCTTCCTATTCATGTGCATTCAGGGCTTCTTCCATTGTGCTGTCAGATCTGTTTGGGCACTTGCACACTTAACAAGACTCAGAATGGATCCACCTGAAAATAACCATTTATTTTGCTGAGTTGCTTTACCGATAGATCAGCCCTCTGGTCAAGTTCATTGCTTGGTGGCTCAAACATCCAGGCTGGCAGAACAGAGAGAGATCTAAGATGGAGAAGTTGTTCACACTGTGTGAAACAGTGCTGTTGCCAGGGAGGAAACCCACGTTCCTGCTCTGCCCTGAACTGCTCGTTCTACACGCTCTGAATCTGATGGACCAAAGACATATCTTGCTATCCTTCACCCAGAGCATTCAGTCTTGCTCAATGTTGACTAAAGGGAAGAGAATCCTGTAGGCACACCGTTTGTGGTAATTGGGAGTGGGGCTGTGGCTGAGCCTCATCCCCAATGGGCTACAGCTGTGAAAAGCAGGTGAGCAGCATTGAAAGCGATGGGACAGGGAGTGCCCAGGTGTACTGACCAATCACCAAAGGGAACAGAAGGCATACAGGTGCAGTGCATGAATGTTGAGGGTATAAAAGGTTCTGTTGAAGAACAAGAAAGAGCGGATGTCTGCAGCCTTCTGAAGTGGTGTTGCTCTGTATGGGGTCAAGCCTTGTGAAATTGTATGGTGAGTCTTTGTGTATTCTGGGTGTCTCAACTGTGATATATACTGTGACAGAATCCTGGTTTATGTTTTTAAGATTCTGTTTAACTTGCTTCCCTGAAGAACCCTGGCCAGTTTTTCACAGTCCCCTTAAATGAAAGATGAAGCAATATCCAAGAAATTAAAGCTTCCTGCATTTGCTTTTAGCAGTGGAATCCAGCTACAGCTGATGAAGCAGAAGAGGAGCTGGGGGATGATACTGATAAGTCTCCTTGGATGCAGTTTCTGAATTTTGTGGCAAGTGGCATCATGCTAAATGGCCCTATTCTCCATTGGTTTCTCCTGTCCTGTTTTTTGGTGTAATTTTTTTTTTAATATTAGGCAGAACTGAAGGCCTAATAGCCTTTTGACACTGAAAGATATTTAGATCTGTAGGCTTGCTTTCCCTCAGTTCCATAATCATAATTGGAACTGAAGAATGAAGTAGATAAATGGAATTGTCCAACATCAGAGTTACATTTAATCATTCTGGTCTGTGAATAAGAGTTTACAGATGTGATTAGAGTTTGAAATTACAGAAAGGGAAAAGAATAGAAGATGCATTTTAGTTGCTTACAATAGATGGAATAAGAAGATGGAAGATTGTCTCAAATTTGATTCCATTCATTTCTCATCAGATAAGGTAGGAGTATTTGAGTTGATTTAAATAACATTTTTCTTTTTTTTAAGTGAACATTTCTGAAACTAATGTATCCCACTGCACAAATTTTATGTGCAAATATCTTTTCCCATGTCAGGCTGATCTCTGTGGAAAATGTAGACTTAAGATATGACAAATAAAACTATCATCCTTGAAGTACAATTTCTTCCGGACGAAAGAAATGAGTCATAGTTGGACTTGGTTATGTCAGATGTCTATTTCAACCCTAATGATTATATGGTACCAGAGGAGCATTATTTTTCATGTATTGTACTTGACATACAAAACCTCCAGGTTTTATTTTACTTGAACATTTTTAGGCACCTTGGTGTTTCACTGACTTAGAAAAAATATCTGTGCAGGTAACCTGGCTTTATGCCTATTTGTAGTCCATTATATGAGGCATTCTTATGTCATTTTTAAACAGCTGGTCTTTAGTGACTTCACAAGGACATGCACTTAACACTAGATACCTTTCAGTTGTATCCACTACATCTGTTTGTACTTTTGTGGCACAAATGTGGGTCTCATATTCTTGGAAGGGTTTGGCATTTGCACTGTGAGGATCTCATTCTCTGAATTTCTCAGTATAATGCACTGGCTTCTCAGACAAACTAAAAAGGGAGAAAAGTGTTTCATGCACAAGCTGGCAGATGTAATTTTGCTCATACTAACTGTGAAATGACACCTTATGTTTGTAATTTAATTTTTTTAGGGAATGAGTGGTTTTCAGTTTTTGTTCCTTTCTGAATTGCCAGAACTATTGTGTCTATCTAGAAGCATAAGTAAACATGCAGTTTTAAGAAAAATAGTGGCTGCCTAAGGTTTTCCATACTGTTGAGAATGAATTTGAAGCAGTTCTGGCTTTCTCTACATCATGGCAATGAATTACTTCATGTTCAATTTGTGGTTCCTATACTCACAGCTTTTGTTTTTCAGAATTTTTGCCCACTATGTATTTGTGCAATTAGCTCTCCCTGAATGTACTACTTTGAACTTACCATTTCTGAATTGCATCTTGTGTTTTTTCAAGGCCATTTTGAAGCCTGTTTATTGCCAGTGTGGTTCTTGCAACGCTGCTCAGCATATTTTCATTTGAAAGGTGTTTTTGCTGCATTAGCAGCCAAGAAAGTAATGGAAACAGAATAAGATCCATGCACCTGTCTAAGAGGAACTCTATGTAAGTAATCTTAGTCTATGAAATTGCTTAGAGGAACCTAGTAAAAATTACTCTTTGCATAGTTTTCCAACTTGTTTTTTGGTCAGCATACAATATTTGTACCTGGACAATAGTCAGGTGTTGTGTGAGACAGTATCAAAAAGCCTGATTAAAGCAATGACTTTGTCATCCTCCAAAGTATCTCCTATCCACAGGCAATTTTACCTTCTAACCATCTTAAGAAAGATGGTTAGAAGGTAAAATTAAGAAAGAAATATTTCCTATAGGCTTGTTTTTCAGTTCAGCAGACTATCTATTGAAAATAGAAGTGTTGGCAGAAGCAGGTTTTGCTAGAATGAACAAAATAGAAGGATTTCTTAAAAAAAAAAAAATTGATTTTTGAAAAAAATTGCGAACCCGTCAAATAATTGGGTAAATAAAATTCTTGTGCATGACCTAGCCTGCCTTCAAGGTTGGTGGTGCTTTAAAATCCAGATCTCTCCTGCAATTAGATACTTTGAACTTTGAGGTTTCTAAGATGAGAATACTGGTTGTTTCCTAAGAAACTAGATGGAAGTTAGAGCTTTAATGAGTGTGTCTGGATTACAGGATGTAACAAGAAAAGACTAAGTAACCATAAATTCCCTGCTTCAGAGGCATTTTGGAAGATTTTGAGTAAAGATGTAGTTTGTGACAGCTCCAGAATTTTATTTTTCCTGCATTGTGGTTTTGGTTTTTTTTAAATTTCAGTTTGTAGAAGTAGTAGATAGTCAGTATGTCTGATGTCAGGTAGCTATGGGAGGAATAACTAGCTTCAATGCAAAACCTGTTAGTTGAACTTAATATAACCTGCAGTACTGATTAAGCCATGAAATATCACTGTCAAGGCATTTCTCTCCTTGAGAGAGAAATAGTTGATCTCTCTTTTAGTTTAGTGGCAGCAGTAAATGTCATTGTGGAAACCTGTCCTTTGTAAACAAAGTCTCTTCATGATGACAAGCACTTTCAGCTCCTACCTCAGAACAAATACTCTGACTCTGTATTTCCTTTTATTTATTTTCTTTTTAAACACCTCTACAGTGTCATGCTGATAAATTCACAGTTAGCTCTTTGTGACTACTTTTCATGAGATGAAAAACATTTTGAACATTTTCATTTGCTGTACTTTTAGAATATTAGATCCTTGTGTCTCTTTCTCTTCCACTGAAAATCCTTTGCCAGAAGGCCTTGATTTGATACTAAAGCAGTGCAGGATCGTGGGCTTGCTCTTACAAAACCCAGCAAGATCTCTTTCACAGAATAGTTTTGATTTCTGCAAAGCTTGTTTGACAGTAAAATTGGAGGTTTCTTAAGGCTGTTGCTGTCTTGGTTGCAACATTTCCTTGGAGTAAGACTAATTTTTATAGCTACAGTTAACTTGAATGCAATAAAAGCTATCAGAAGTCTTAAAAGCACAACCTGTGATGAAAGAAAACGAAAGAGGGTTTATTTAGCTTGGAGAAGAAAAGACTGGGGGGAAATGTGATAGTCTTCAGATATATTGAAAGTCACTTCAAAGAGAGAGAGGGACGAGCTTTTGTTTGCATCACTCTTCCTGATTTTTGAACGTAGTCTAGCTAGGTCACATAGATTTATATTATTTCTGGGGTGCTATGAAGTTATTTGTTGTGTGTTGGTCCCTGAGCTAGTAGAATGATTGGAGAGTGCTGTAGGAAAGTACTGTAGCTGTATTCATAAGGTGTATGTTCAGGTGTGTCACAGTCATATTTTCTGGAAAAATCCCTTTGCCCAGGATTTCTCTCCTGGGAAGCTGAGAAGCCTCAGGAAAAGGAAAACAATAATTATCTCATTGCTTTGCCTGTGTTTTGCTCCTTTGTAATGTGTTTGGGGATTGTTTATCCAACCAACAGGTTGATTGGTTGGTTTCATGTGAATTGTTTTGACTTATTGGCCAATCAATGTCAAGCTGTGCCGGGGCTCTGGAAAGAGGAGTTTTCATTATCTTTTTAGCCTTCTGTAAGTATTCTGTCTGTATTCTTTAGTCTAGTTTAGTGTAGTATTCTTTATATAATATATTAAAATAATAAATTAGCCTTCTGAGCACATGGAGTCAGATTCATCATTCCTTCCTCTGTCTGGGGAACCCTGCAAATACAATACAGGTGAAATTTTCCAGCTTGTTCTAGAACACATTTGATGGCTTTCTGTTGGAAACATGGCAAAACTGCTGAAAATTTGCACAGCTGATTAGTAGTAATCATCTTTATTCCTAAAATAAAGAATGAGGTAGCAGAGGGGGACCGATAACCTTTGCCAAGAGCTGGGTGAGGAAAATCTTCCTGTTGGGAGCTCCCCTCTGATACTTTTCCTCAGGTTCTAGGAGGTAGAAGAATTTGTGTCTCCTTTAGCCTGCTGGCCCTCATTCAGTGATCTAACAGTTTTTATTCTGGTTAAAAATTCTAAGACAGTAGGTAAATTACCCTGTAGGATTTAAACTCTGGCTCTCTGTTTACTGCTGTTTCTCCTTATGAACCCTGAGGGTCTGTCCAGGTTTAGAGCAAATTTGGGGCAGAATTCCCCACAGGAGCTCCGGTGGGAAAACATATCCAAATCGGCCCCTGCCCCCAACTGGTCCGGGAGACAAAAATACCTCCTTAGAGAAAGGTGGAAAAAAACTGTTTATTAAACAATAAAACCAAAACAATATCAAACAATAAGATCCCTTTCCACTCCAAAAGAGAAGACAAACTGAGAAAGTCCCTCCCCGGGTTGCAGCTCAGCTCACTCAGTCTCTGGTGAGTCTCTCTGGTGCTGGAATTGTCGCAGGCCAGGCCTGGCCCCGTGGGCCTCAGCTGCAGCTGCCGGTGCTATGCTGGGTGCTCAGTCCAGAGCAGGTTTCAAGAGGTCCAAAGAAAAGGAAAAAAACCACAGCCTTCTTTGCCTCAGCTAGCTAACACTAACTAAAAAGCAAAAGAAGAGCTCTGTCCCGCTGTTTGTCTGCAGACAACACAGTCAGGAGCAGGAATGTGGAGGAGTGGAGTACAGTGTCTGAAAGCAAGCTGCGCGTTTCTTCTCTCCCCCCCTTCACTCTCTGGAACACTCTTAAAGGTGCAAAACTTGTTATTCAACATAAACAGATTGAGACAACTGGGGATAAAAGCATCATATAGTCAACCCGGGACAGAGTCCAGAGTTAGCAGCCAAATAACTACAATAACATGTTCAAAGTTAGCAGGGTTGAGGTTTTTTTAATTTGGTTTTTGACACTTTTTTATTGTTGTTGGGCTTGGGGTTTTTTTTTGGCTTGTTTTTATTTTTTTTTTGAAAGTCATATATTTTTAAATGCATATTCTGAATGTTCTGATAGAGCTTCAGCAATTTTTTTTTCAACCCAGCATCTATTTCCAAAGTATCTGCACTCTGAAATCTGCAATCACCATCATGTTGCCCATGTATTTAACCCAGTAGGGCTTCTGACTGATTAGTCATTTGGTAGATGTCCAGCATCATGCCAGAGTTAGAGACCTACAGGGTTTAGGGGAAGCCTTCCCTTACTAGATATATTTACAGAAAGAAGCAGTGAGCCTTTCTTAAAATCCCAAATAATTTCCATGCAGTGGAAAGGTTGCAATTCTGTATATATATTGTAGGCAATTTTTGGTGTTCAGACACCTGCCATAGATTCAGGTATGGTTTTCCAGGAAGCTTAAGACCATGCTGCAGCTCAAAATAATGGTCCTACCTGCAATATATTGATGAGTTTTCATGTGGGTCATCCGGTTGTTCTGAGTTAGCCCCTGCCTGGATGAGTGCTACAGGCAACAGGAAGGCAGGAGTAGGCATGGAGGGAGGAGCTGGTGTCACCTTTGGAGGACAGAATCCATGGCTTGTCACGGTGGCTCAGTGTGAAACTTCAGGCTCAGGACCAAGCTTAGGTCAGACAGCAGGATCTTTGCCAGTATTATGTGTTTTCACCAGTTTCTGCCTTGCACTGGCTGTGCTGTTTGTCCCATTTACCTAACAAGTTGTGGATTGTTTCTTTCATAAGATCATGGGAACTTGTCTCCCTCATATTTTTCAAATTCCCATTACCTAGGCTAAATGAGTGAATGCCTCTACTGTCTTTCTTCTCTTTTGCCTTGCTTTTGGATTGACTTCTCTGTCAGACTTGAAGAATTGTGTTGTTTTCCAGCAGTGTATTCTCTTTGCCCTTTCTAATTCTCATGTACTGTGACATTCCATATTGATTGAAGAGGTCTCAAATTGTCTTCTCTATCATCATATTAGGAAACTTTTTCTTGCTTTTGCATTTAACAGTTGTTATAGAGAAAGAGTAGAGCATTAAGTAATAGGCAAGAGTGATGGATCGTCTCTAGCATCGTGCAAACTGTGTCTACTCATGGATGTTTTAGAAACTGTCTTGAGCTGGATTTTCTGATTGTCTCTGCTGACAGGAATCATGAAATCACTCAAACATGAAGTAACTAGAGGACATGAGAGACAGTTTATTTATTTGTGAGTTGCTACTTCAATAATTTTCTTATTGTGTATACAGTTACAGCAAACAAGTGACTGCCTGTGCACAGCTAAAGAGGACAGCTTTAGTGTCTGCTGCACTGTAACTCCATGAACACACACACATGGTCTAAGCCAGTCTTGGATAGAGTGAATCTTGTGTCCCTGTCCCCAGGCAGCAGCTCACACTCTCAAGTGTCTACACATGGGGTGAAATGGGTGGAAGATGCATCCCTTGAGAAGTGACTTGAACAAAACAAAGGCAAAATTGATTTTTCCTCTAAGTTCCTCAGTCCTGTTTCTCTCAAAGCTGCAAAACACATCTGTGTCTGCCAAAAGGAAATGGAGACATGGGGTGGGAGAGAGAGTGGACCCATGAGATGAGGGACTATCTGTCTCAGAGGCAGAGCCAGCTGATCCTAAAACAAGCATTTGTTGAATTATGAATCAAGGCAAGTGATGGCAAATGTGTTTAAGATGTCCTAAGCAACCTCTGGACACCAGCCTCATCTTTCAGGCAAGTTATTGTAATTCCAAAGTCTTTCAGCTGCTGCTTGTGCAGCTGAAAAAAACAGGGTTTAGATGGGGATTGGGGTTTGAAACCAGTTTGAAAACTGTTTGCCCTGGGAGCTCCTAAATGTCTGCCCTTATAAAGAAGGGAGCAGGACCAGGCTGGTGGTGGTGGGAAGAAGGTGGGAGTTGTTTAGGTTGGCATTGGCACTAGAGAAAGAGATCAGCAAACTGAAGGAAACATGCAGTTGTTCATAAGAGAAGGGCAGTTATTGTTATAAACACGTTTTTTTTTAACAAATTGGCCAAAAATTCTGTCTCTTGAAATGAAAAGATTTCTTTTTCCAGTGGGAAAGCCAAACATTCATTCATATGTTCTGAGTCTGTTTCATAACTCACATTTTCAGTCACTGGGTATGTCTTTTTACTATTTTTAATTTTCTTCTGTAGCTGCTGTGTTTCTCTTAACTCTCTATACTTAGTCATGTATGGGTCTATTTTTTTTCTATTTTTTTTCTACTTTATTTTATTCACTGGAGCATATGATCTATTCTGTTTCATCCTTGCACTAGAATGATTAGATTCTCTTAGAGGGTGGAAAAAAATAAAAAAGCTATGATTTGGGAAGTGAGGTCTATGCTATAACATTTGGCTCTTTACATCTGTGAAATTCTCATCGCTAGTAGTGGACATACTGTTACATAGTGGAAGAAATACATTGGAATAAACATCAGATAAAAAAATAATGCCCTAATTGCTGTTCTCAGTCAGTGCTTCTCTATAGCAGGCAATGCAACTGGTATTGTTTTTCCTAGGAGGATGAGCCACCTTTGCTTTCCATGAGCCATGGTGGTATTGATGTTGGCACTGTAATGACTTGCCATATGACCATTTGCCTTGCAGTGGTAGAAGAATAATTAGGGCTGAGACTTCCTGGACCCCAGACCTTGATTTAAACTTCTCCATCTTTGAGCATATTTCTAGTCTGTCTTGGAGTTATCTTGTTTACCTATTGAGGCAGCTGGTTAGAATGCCAGAATGTGAATGCTGGGAGTAATGGGGAATGCTTACTGTCCAATGGGATACAAGTTAGTGCCTTTATCAACGTACTTACACTTGTTAACCAGAAAGTGATTTTTCTTTGAACATCCTCTGTGGGGGATTGGTTTTTAGACACTGCATAATTCTGGTCAGCTGAGCAGTTTCCTGTAACAGTGAAGAAGCCAAAATCAGCTTCCATTCTACTGACACCATTCAGTATGGATTCATCATGTAACACACTCTTGCCTATCATGAAACCTATCCCTGCAAAATAGATGTCTGGTGTAACCATATACTGCTTTGAGCTGCACAGAGTTGGTGTCACACTCTGAAGTCATCATTATTTTCAGAAGGCTTTGCTAGTTCCATCTGCCTAACTTCTCAAAAATAGCCTTACATTAACATTGTTAGAGTAGGCATTTTATGTTGAAATAAATTCATATATTGGCATTTTTGTTCCTCAAATAAATGCCTACCATGATGAGCAATAGACAGTGCACTTATTTTAGAGAGGATAGTCTTAGTTTTAAATTATTTACCAAAATCTTTGTTTCTGTCAGTATCAGATAGTCTTTAAGTAGTCTTTAATGAATGCTGAGTAGATCTAAAGAAAAGCCTGTCAAGTGATCAGTAATTGAATTCAAAATTTCATCAAGAGCAAGACTCCAACAAAAAATGAAGTCCTCCTTCATTTGTCAGCCTTTATAATTGAGACTGAAGCAGAGTTATAAATTAGCTTTTGCCTCTGGTGGGAGCTATTCATGGCAGTAAGTTTTTGTGACAGTATGGCATTGTCCCTGCTATTGATTTTTTTTCATGCTCAGTTACTCAGACTTCTTGTGCTGCTGATTTTAATTCCACAAGGAGGTACAACAGCATAGGAAGTTGTCTGTGCTGGCACAATGAGAAATGTTTTATGAATGGATTATGACAAAGATGCACTTTTATGGCCGCTGGAGAGGCTATGAAATTAACAACTGATCACCTCACTTTTCGATTAGTCCGCACCGTGACAGGAATATTCCTGCTCAGCTTTGCTGATGAGGGAAGACTCAGCTACTGGGAGAGATTCTTCCATCAGATCCTATCTTCATTACCTGTTAATTCTGTATTTAACCTGGGTTTTCCACTGCCACGTGGGATATAGTGTTGAATCTAAAGCAGCTGTCAGAGGCACACATGAAAGTTTGGTCATGAGCTGCCTTGGTGCCTTTTTATCGGCTGTTAGTGCCAGGTGTCCTCACTGAAGGCATGCACTCACACAAAGCAGTAATGAGTCTTTTAGCACCTGCCCTTAAGCCTCTGGGCACTCATTCCAATACACTACTTACCTGTGCTGGCTCACTCTTTGCATCATTGGCCTAAAAAAGGAGACATAAAAGCTTGGTGTCTAGTATCCCAACCTGCCTACAGTCTTCTAATTTTAATTTATCTCTACGTTTTAAGTAGCAGAGCAGTGAGGCCTCAAAAATCCAAAATCTTCATACAAATCACTTGACTGTAGGAGCACATCAAATGCCTGGTGTCAATCTGAACAGAAGAGAGCAAAACCTGCTCTTTAGTAATGAAGAGGAACACTGAACATCAAGCTGATGCTGTTTTACCAAAGGATTGGGGATTCTGAAGATCAGTGTAGAAGCCTCTTTAAGATAAAGAGACCTGAGCAGGTAGTGGCTGGAAATACAATGGGAAAAAATCCAGCGATGAAATGGAATTCTGTTCTTCCCTGGGTGCATGGAGCAAAGGTAAAGGTATCCATTTTGAGCATGACATCATCAAAGACCAGTCCACTCCAAAGAACACAGAGAAAGACTGTGGGACATAAGTGGCCTTCTCCTGCCTTGGAAAAAACTCAACTTTTATATACAAGATGTATGTCATGCAAAGACTATGAGCAGCACAGATTAGGATTTGATCTCTCAGGGCAAAAAGATGGAGGCAATTGTGTTTATTCCTGTTTCAAAGGACAGTTTCAAACTGAAGGTGTTTGCCAGATTCTGCACCTGGGATGGGGCATCCCTGGATGTATGGACAGACTGGGAATGAGAAGCTGGTGAGCAGAGCTGCAGAAAGATCTGGGGCTCCTGGTGCACGGCAAGCTGTACATGAGTCAGCAGTGCCCTGGCAGCCAGGAGGCACCAGACAGCCTGGGGTGTCCTGGGGGAATCAGGCACAGCATCACCAGCCAGGCAAGGGAGGGGATTGTCCCCTCTGCACTGCACTGGGGTGGCCTCACTTCGAGTGCTGGGGGCAGTTCTGGGTGCCACAGTATAAATAATATTGGAATATATAAATATTGGAGAGTGTTCAAAGGAGAACTATGGCTCTTCATGGAATGGTGAAGGGCCTTTAGGGGAAGCTGTGTGAAGAGAAACTGAGGTCACTTGTTCTGTTCAGCCTAGAGAGGAGGAGACCTCATCACAGCCCACAACTTCCTGATAAGGGGAAGTGGAGGGGCAGACACTGCTCTTTTCACTCTCATGACCAGTGACAGCACTTGAGGAAACAGCAGAAGGCTGAGTCAGGGGAGGTTTAGTTTCGATATTAGAAAAAGGTTCTTCACCCAGAGGGGGGTTGGACTGGACACTGGAAAAGGCTTCTCAGGGAAGCCTTCTCAGGGAAATGGTCAAAGCACCAACTTCAGTTCACAAAGTGCTTGGACAACACTCTCAGGCACCTGGTGTGACTCTTGGGGATATCCTGGGCAGGGCCAGGAGCTGGACTTCAGTGATCCTTGTAGGTCCCTTCCAGCTCAGGATACTTGATGATTGTATGATTTGAAGGTTTGCCTTCAGTGTTCTATTTGGAAGCCTAACTATTGCTCATTTGCCAATGGTTCTTCCATTTTCTTCTCCCTTCATCCTGATCACATTGCTCAGACTGTTTGGCTTAGTTTTGAGGTGGCAAAGAAGGCAAGTAGCATTTTATTGTTGGATAGATTTTCCACATGACCACAGCTCTCAGCTGGTGGAGTGGCTCTGCTGGATTTGTATATGCTACTTCTCTGAACTAATTTCTGGGGTCCCTATTTGCTTCATGCACTTCAAAATAGCCTGTAAATAGGAAAAAGTGAGGAAATCTAGCACTTCACAGCAGGTGAATTAGTTGGCCTATTCAAAATTGGAAGCCTTTATATGCCAACTTAAAACACTGTGTCCACCTCTTCATCAAATCTAAATTTCCAGATGCCTGCATGCTTCCCTACCTGTTCAAATCACTTGCCTGTTTGCACTGCCTGTAGGTCCTCACATATCAGGCTGTTGCCTAGCTGACTTAATTTCTTTGTGGAGAGGAACAAGATAGAATTTTCCACTTGCTTAGACATCCAGACAGTGATTCTGCTGTAAGAAGAGCATCTCTTGTGTCCCTCTGTAGTTTGCAGTCTCTGTCTGTCACTTAGCTCCTTCAGTTCAAGATAAGTTTTGGTGGTACAAATGGAACCTCACACATTTTAAATTGCTTTTATCTTTCTTTGATTTTGGTATGTAAGGGTCAGATATCATAGTACAGTACAGCAGATTTTAAGGTCACCATCACATGTCAAAGCCGGTTTCTTTAATTTCTCCCTCTCTTCTCTTCCTACTCTTCCTCCTGTCATCAACTACACAATTCTCCCCTTTTCTTTCTTGGCAGTCCTCTTGCCCTTGGCAGGCCAGTTCATCTCACTGAACACGCAACCCCCCTCATTCAACACGAGCAAGTACATATTCTTCTGAGGCTTTAGTGAACCAGAGCAGCTCAAGCTGTGAAGCCACACAAGTGATGGAACAGGAATGCATAGAAAGGAATGGTGGAGGAGGCAGCCCACTCCTTGTAGCAGCAAGGTCTGGCCAGCTGCAAAGTGAAACCTTACCTGAATGGAAGCCTGCAGAAGTCTGAGAAGGGCACTGCATAGCCACTGCTGCTATGTCTTCTATTAATTGACCTCCCCACCTCCTTTACTCCAACAACTGTTTTGAATAATCAGAAGTTAATTTTAACTCCAAATTGCTTCCCTGAGGATAAGTCCCTCTAAGAATAATTCCCAGCAGACAGAAGATTAATGGCAGAATGAATAAACAACAGGAGCCGGTGAACCTCAAAAAGAACAAAGATGGGACTAATGTGTCTCCTAATCCCTAGGACTGGGTCCTTCTATTATATTTGCACATACTTTGACCAAGTTAGGCAGCTACTTTTTTAACCTCAAGGGTTTCCAGTGCACATGGAAAAAAAGGAGACTATTTATTTTTGTATCATGCATATAAGTATTGTATCTGTATACAAAGCAGCAACCCCAGTGCCCCGTGCACAGCCCAAGCATATGACTTTATCCTACTTTGCAGCCACTCTGAGTGTGTTAGAAAAATTGTATCCCCTACCATCTTTGCTCTGGCAGCTGTGTGGCTTGCTGGAGCTCTGTACAGCATGGGCAGGTGTGAAGCATGACAGATGTGGGTTTGGGAGTGTGACCATACTGTGGAAGGGTAGGCTGCTGTGTGTGGATAGCTCTGATTAATTACCTCTGGCATTGAAGAAAGGGTTTTTGCTTTGTGTCTTGTGCACTGCACTGCACTTGTGTGCTGTCCCGGTACATTATTTTTCTGCCTGACAATTGGTGCTGGGAGAATAAAGCATTTGTGTAGTTACTATGCTGTGAACTTAGTGACTCTTTGTGGTGAGCTATCAAAGGGATGAGTACAGGCAAAGTCAACCTTCCATACAGAGGTCATTCTTCCAATCTGGAAGTGGGGGAAGAGGTGTGTGATTTGAAGATGTTTGTACTGTAATGTGTCCCTGACACACTGCTGAGGTCCTTGGTGTTTCTGTGAGCAGACAGACTTCAACACATTCATGTATCAAAACAAAAACTGCTTGTTTAAGTTAAAGTCAGCAGCATTTTATGATCTGGTGTAGCACTACTCTGCTTCCAGCCCGATGCCCTTGGAGGATATTGCTGTAGGCATATTTCAACTGCAGGCATCTCTCCTCCGCTAGATTCTCAGCAGATGGGGATTAGGATGCAGTACTTGGCTGAAACTGTCCTGCTGACAGATCACAGTGACCTTGCTGTGACTTCTGCTCTGATCTCACTGGCACTGCTGGAATTTGACACACTAGAACATGAGATACTGGCTCCATTATGCCACTAATTGGTGTCCAGAGCATTGTGTTCCTGCCTCCTTCACCATCTGATGTAGGTGGCAGATAGTTCTAATTTATCTTTGCCATGTGATTTAGAAGGCTTAAGTCTCTATCATCAGCTAGTTGATGACCTTATCCTTTCATTTGGCTCTCTTTATCATATGCAGGTGTAGAGCTTGACACAGGCTTGTATTGTAAGCATCCTTGGTCTCCTTATTGCTGGGTCTTCTTCTGGAATGAAATGAATTTTTTTTAATATTTTTGAGCATTGATAAAACACAAATATTTTTATCATGTATCTCTAGATTTATATCTTAAAATATTTTCTCTATTTTTTCAAATGTACAGCAATATAATAGTTTGTTTCTGCAAGATTATTTATTTTTGGACTGCATAGCCTGATTTTATTTTTATCTAGCAGTGTTATGGAAGATAAGACATAGGAAAGATTCATATTCTTAACCAAAATACTTCAGAGCTTGCTTTGAAGGATGGTTTTTTATCTTTATAATTATTTATTTTGTCCAAAAATCAGAACACTGGATAAAAATATCAACAAACTGAAACAGAAAGCATCTCCACATGGCATGATGTCTACAGCACCTTTTTTCCTCATGGAAAAAAGAAGGCAGTAGTTTTCCAAAGTCCAGTTTTGTCAGTCCTACAAGTTGGAATTTCATGCTGTTAACTTAATCATTAAGGAGGTTTATGACCGTGAAGAATATGACTTGCAAATGCATTGGTATCAAGGGGGGACAAATGACAAATCTGGCCCAGAGGGAGCACAGCAAGTAGTTGTTAGCAGAAAACTACCTGACACAATTAACAGAAAAATAAGTTGTGGATTTAATTACTGCAGCTCTGCCAGATGAAAGTAAAAGCTATTTATTTCTGTCACTTGTACCAATGGTTAAATCTGCCAGGAACACGAGCATTGTCAAAGTGGCTTTTACCTTGCAGGATCCTGACTCCCCAGGTGGAACTCACAACCTGCTGTTATACCCTGTAGCTCCATGGCACCCCATTGAAAAGCAGGTGTCTCAGTAAAATAAAAAGCAGTCTGCAACTACCTAAAACATCATACATGAAATGCTGAATTACATAGCAGGTCTGAACCCTACTTCTTTTTCTTGGTTTATCCCAGGCTGTGTGAGTATGCCTATGCTAAATGAGAATATCCTCTTTTTAGGTGCTTAAGTGTGCCCTTTAGTAACGGGATGGATGACCAGTGTTGCCTAAAAGTTAAGGCATGGGTAGGCTGTGGATGATGGGGAAACTCCCTTCTGATGAGGCTCTTCCTCGTCCTCAATTCAATGACTGTTCATACCTTTTACACTAGGCTGCCCACTTGACACAGCCCTCCATCTGAATTCTTATGTGGACACAAGGATTTCCAAATCTCAGAAGCAGGGTAAGTGATAGGAGAGCTTGCAGGACAGCAGAGCAACTGTCAGCATAGGCATGAATGCAACTCACATCCCTGAACTGGTTTATTGTAATGGTGCCAGGTTTGTCCTTTCTCTGAACAGGTAGTAGGTGGCAAAGTATAGAAAAGAACTTCTGATAATGACAAGGTGAATTAAAGACTAGTAAACTATACTAATGAGGCTACTCCAGAATGGAGGTTAACAAGGAATGCTCAAAGAGTTTAATGCACAGAACATGTAAAAGGCTAAGCTCTCTCTTTTACACTTTCATCTCACAGATTATTTTTAACTAGCCTACAAAACCTGACAAGCAGATCTGAACAAGCAGATAGCTTTTATTGGGAAACACTGAAGATTGATTTCCTGAGTTTTATTGGCTCCCTTTTTGAGTACAGGTGCATAAAACTGAAGGTTGTATTTATTTCTTCAATAAAGATGTGGCAGAAATCTGCTTGTAAAAATCTTCTCTTTTCCTTGACCTTAGTAACATGACCTACATTGGGGATATAAAGTCCTTCATCAGAGCTTATCATCTGCTGAATACTGCAGTTACAGTTCACAATGCTTTTCTATAGTGGTCATACAGCTGAATGGAAAGCTTTAGGCAACTACATTGAATAATGATAAACTACTGCTCAGTAGTTGGGTGACTTGAGGAAGAGTTGTACATGCATTTTAGCTATTTGTTTTTCTTAGATTTAGGTGATAGAAGATGAATTTCCTAGATGAGATTGAAGAGCATGTCAATCACTTTGCTGTTTGTTAAAACAACTAGATGTTTTATGAGTTTGTTATTGTTGCTTCTTGAAACAAACTTTTATAGTTTTTTATAGTCGACATTTCCCTTGTGTCCAAACTCTTTTGAAGTAACTGTTAATATCTCATAGCATTTTCCTTGGCATTTCCCATGTCATTGTAAGTATTTGTAACATAGAAGAGAGAGGTTTTGATTTTTTGTTTGTTTTACAAAGGAAGAGTCTTAGTCAAAATACAATTGCCTAAATCATTATAAATTGAAGAATTCTTTACCAGACAGTCATATACAGCAGTGTGCAGTAGTGTATCAGGATGCCACATTCAAACCTACCAGCACAAGATGGCCCGATTTATTTTCTTGGATGTTGGTTAGACTTCTTTTCAAGAGGTTTGACTTCCTAGAGAGTGGGACCTTAGGCTGTGGTTCCATAATATAAGGCATTTTGTGGCAGTGACAGATAACAGGTTTTCTGCTTCCTTCTCCTTGCTTCCATGTACTCTTTCCTTCCCCTTCACTGCAAGGAGCTAGCTCGTCAGTCAGCCAGTGCAGAAGGCATGAGCCAGATCAAGGAACTAATCCATTGTGAAAATTAACCTTTGCTTTGTTTTTAACTCTGGCTCTTTTGTGGAGTTCACAGTAGGGTTTCGGGAGTGGTGGTGCAGGTGCAGTGTTGCACAATGAAGTTGTGAAGATCCTGCTTGGCCTTCAATGGGAGATATAGATGGAACTCTAGGATGGGACATTTTTGCTGAAAATTGGTTACTGTGAAATGATGCTCTCAAATTTTCCATCTTCCCTAGCAAGAGCAGAGCCCTTTTCTTGCTTCCTTGCTGCCTCCTTGGGCTTACATAAAAGACACCCTGCACAATTACTCTTTAACCAACTTTTTTTCAATAAGGCCACTTTGAGAGCATTCTAGGTTCACACTGTGCAGAGGTTAAAGTTTTTTTATTCCACTATTATACCACTAAGGTATTGAAAGCACACTGGTTATTCCCTACTTCCTATCTTCAGGTGTTGCTGAAACAGTCATTTTTATTGAATTGCTTAAGCATAGCATGGTCAAAGGTTGGGAAAGTTGTAAAACCACAAGTGGCTAAAAATTCTCCAGCCTAAAGACATGTTTGAGGAGTGATAAACCTATCATCAATAGCTTTGCATGTGAAATGACAGACTCTGTTAATCATTGTAAATATTCTGCTCTGAAGAGTTCAGATACTGTCACTAAGGAGTGGTCCGGTTAGGATGAGGAAAGTGCCCTACTTCAGAGGACTGATGCCAAACTCTCAAGGTACAACCAGCTAGCCTGCACTGCTGAGGTGTGGGCCCTTTCCTGCACCCTTATGAGGAGAGTAAACCAAAGGTGGTCCTGGTTTAAATTGGAGTTTCCACAGACCCAATCATAATCCTACAATCCAGGGGAGAATCTTTCACCTCTGTATGGATTGTGAATTCCTCCCAGCCTTGGTATTATGACTGTTCCTGCCCAATAGATCCCTTCCTGGATCACATAGGATAACAAACCTGAGCCAAGTTATGGGTGGGCACATGATCACATTCCTGTTGAATGCATTCTGGTGTGGATATTGGCTTTGTGTGTTTAGTCACACTTTAGAGGAGCTGTGCAAAGATGGACAGTACTTGATCTAGCATAAAATCTGCCAGGTCAAAATAAATCCAACAGAAATTCTCTAATTTCATTTGAACTGGCAGAGTGAATTTATACTGGATGAGTGCGTAATGTTCCGTGGCTGTGGCACTTCTGGGTCTGTTTTCTGTGGCCTCAGAGGAGAGTTTACCATGTTGTTGAAGGTTTGTAGACCAGAAAAAGTGGGGCTGGGTGCATTTAGGACAAGGAATAGTGAGGACATTTCTCTGGTAGGTGCAGAGGATCTGGTTTTGGAGCTGGTAATCAGGGAGCTTCATGAATACTATGCTGTCAGTAAAGATAGGGAGGAAGGGATGTCTGGATACAAAAAGGCAGCCTTCTTCTTAATGAATGGAAGCAGAATGTGGGTCTGTCTCATATTACAGACTTGTCCCAGAGTAACTCCCCTAAAGGATAAAAAAGGTACTGCTTTAAACACCCTACTTCATTGGTTTTATCAGGGCAGGGGTGATGCAGCCAGTGACTGTTACTTGAGTAAAGAGGTGTGTACATCCATGTGCACAAACACAGACAAAACCATGTCACTGTCTGAGAAACTTGAATTGTCTCTGTGCAGATGGGTGTGATCTATGCTTCGAAGGTTCAAACTGGAAGCACTACTAAGAAATACAGTTTAATTACTGTCCTTGGAGCCTGGTTCTCACTCAGCACTGCCTGGTATCAACTGCTATCTGCTGCTTACCATTCCCTGATCCCTAAAAATAGACAGAGATAGAGGCAATATAAACTGAAACCATAAAAAGACTGGATTGATTTTTTTTTTCTTTCCAAGGGAAAAAGGAGGCAGAGCTTAAAAGGCAGATGTAGGCATGGGGAGTTTGGCTTGTTACCTTCAGAGGAAAACATTGTCAAATATTTACTCAGAGCCTAGAGATTCCCAGATATGTTTAGCTAGGAAGGAAGATAAATTAAAAAAATAAAGCCAGGAATAACTGTTTTAAGTAGGCTAGGTATATCTCAAAATGACTCAACTTTCCTGAGAAGTGTTGCAATCTCCAGGCTGTCCTACTCCGCCCTCCTTGCAGGTGAATGCTCTCAGGAGCAAGGATTTGAGAAACTGCTTTGCTGGATAAGCAAGGAGCAGCTTGGCTGAGAAAATATTATTTCTAATGCTGCATTTGTAACCTTGATAAGATCTCCACGGCAACAGAAGTTGCTGAATAGAGTTGGTCATGACATTTTGACAGAAGTGTTCCACTAGAAAATGCTATTTTAATGCAAAAGTGTTGGGGAGAAGGATTTGATTTTGACAATATTTTGGTCCAAAAAAAAAAGAGGAAAAAATCTGAAAAATGTCACAGAAAGAAGAGGTTTTTCTATTTTCTTCAGCATGCTGTCTTTCCTCCTGGGACCTTTCATGTCAGGAAACAAGACTAACATATTTTCCTTTTCTATTTTGGGATTAGTGGTTGAATTCCCACTTTGTCCTCTCTTTTTGACTCTTTATTTTAATGCTATTCTTAAAGGCTCTAATCAAAACAGGAGATAAGAGAAGCCACAAATCTTCAAATATCCAAAGTATCTACTTTAGGAAAGAGAAATTTTGAGATAAAGCAAAATAATACACTGGAAGAGTGTACTATAATTACTTTCGCATTTTGTTTTTAGTAGTTAATTTTATACCGCATAGCCTAAAATCTCAGATTAGAACTGTTTTCTTTACTTATCTTCATCCCTTCTCTGGTCCTGATGTAATGGTGGTCAGAGACATGTCACTGTATATCATATCCTCTCACTAACAGTATTAGTTTCACAGAGGAAAGTCTTGAGACCTGCAAGTGCCAACCTCATAATTTGTCTCTTTTCCCAGGGATGGCTACTCATGAAACTAGTGCAGAAAATGGTATGGGTAATAAATGTCTCTGCAGAGGCAGTTTTCACTTGTTCTGCTTCATCACTCCTTATTTGCTCATTCAGTATTAAGAGTACAATAAAATGAAACATTCTTTGTGGTCAGAATAGACATAGAAATAGGCACCATCTTCAGTAAGAATGTTATTTCTAAGAGTTTCCTGTGGGATTGTTGGAAATATATTTGGTGATCAAGATCTTTAGTCAAATGTGCTGATTAGTTCTGTGGCTTTACTGCCTGCTGTCCCTAGCAGCCATTTCAGTACCACCTCTCCTCCCACTGCTCTGTTGCGGAGGTTACTGAAGGCTACCCTTGGGCCTTCCCCTGCTGCCCCCACACTTGCTGCATCTCCCTGAGAATTCTCTTTTTCAGGATTTCACAGTCGAACATGGGACATTACCCTGCAGGGCCAGGGCATGCCTTCATTCCTGGTCTAATGCCAGGTGAGTTTGCCCTTGTCTCACAAGTCCAGTGAGGTGTTGCAGGGATGGACTGGTCTTCCCCCACAGCAGTGGCCTGGTTTTCAGGCTTGCACTGGCTCAGCCAGCCACAGCAGGTGTCCCCAGCTGGAACCTTCTGGCAGTGCTGCAGATGTGTCAAAGTGGTGCACACAACAAAATCCAGCCAGCCATCTTTATCTGTGAGAGGATGGGAAGCAGATATTCTGGCAGTTGTCAGACACCCCTACATTTCCTCCGGCACTTGCCCATCAGTGAGCACAGAGTCAAAAACTGCTGCTGCTACTGCCAAGAATGCACATTTCTCTTTCCAGGAGACAGCCATCACCATCACCACCAAGCTTTGCATATTTACCTGGTGTGGACTCACCATGCAGGAATGTGCCATCTCACTGGAGGTGTTTGCACCACCTAAAATGTCCTGGGAACGGTAATAGCATTGGTCAAATGAGGTACCTGGAGAAAGTGTTAACTTTCTAACTGGAATGGCCAAGGTGATCAAAAGGACAGAGGTGAGCAGGCAGGGAAATAGCTCAAGGTCACACAACATGTAAGTAGCAGAGCTGGGGTGAGCATCCTCCATCCTAATTATCAGGCCTTTTTCCTATCACCAGTCCTATTGCAGACTCGTGCTTTAGGTTCAATGGGCTTACGTCTGCTTTGGATACATATTTCCAGGAAAACATTGTCTCTGCTTGCTTCAAACTGCATCACAGGTTTTGCACTCGTTGTGGTCAGTCAGCATCTTGACTCTGGTGTTAAAACTGGCAGAGGCAGATATAACTGTCTTTGTCAAAGCTGACGGATGGAAAAAGGTGGAAAGCCAGCACTGAATGCCAACTCTGATAGCAGGCTGACGCAGAAGAGGCTGAGGAATCATATAGGATTGCTGCCCTGCTTATATCACAGGGAATGTTTTTTGTAGATGCTCAAACTGGCGTACATTGTGTTTTGGCAGGTGTTTGTCAGTGCCCTTATT
Organism: Melospiza georgiana; assembly: GCF_028018845.1. Classification (NCBI taxonomy): domain Eukaryota; kingdom Metazoa; phylum Chordata; class Aves; order Passeriformes; family Passerellidae; genus Melospiza; species Melospiza georgiana. The sequence goes on from NC_080433.1 coordinate 37,636,756, forward strand.
TTATAGCCTGGCTGAAGGCTTGTTGACGGATGGCACTCAAGAGAGTGCTTTTTATAGGTGCCAGTGTCCAACTCAGATGTAATTTCTGAAAGGAAAAGGTGCTTGGGGTTAGAGGGATCTGACGCACTGCCAAAGCATTTTGTAAAAGGTACTTTGTACTCTTCAAAAAGGGGAGGTATGTGGGAGATGAATGAGGAACATCAGCTCTCAGATTTAGAGTGAGCAGTGGCTCCTGTAAGGGAACAGTAGTTATAGAATGGAAAAACAAGAAAACAGGAATTTAATTGGACATATACCCTGTGTCCAGGAGAGGCAAGACTTGGGCTGTGCTTGTCTTACCTGGTGTTCTGGAGAAAGATTTCTTGTCACAGCTTGACCAATTTCTTAGCTAGGGACTGAGTGTGTTATAAGTGAACTCAAGTGTAGGCTATTACTCCTTAGCAGAATTCTCCTTTGTGGGACAGGGACCTCAGGGCTGACAGTCACCCCACATCAGGCTGTGCTCTAACCAATGGGCTGCTGTCCAATGAGGCCCAAACATGATGGGCATAGCTAGGTGCTAGTAACAGGCTCCATCAACAGCTCCAGACTGAAGGAGTGATGACCCAGATCCAGGATTCATCCAGGGTATCCATCTGGGAACACAAGGAGATGAGGCCAGAGACAGGGTTGGAGAGAAGATTGCAGTGTGGATCTGTAGTCCGGGCTAGAGGCTGGCGCTTCTGTTGCATCTCTAGCTCACGGACTGATGATTCTGGACTGAGTTGAAATGGAATCCTATGCCCTGGGCAGGGTGGTGGGAGGGGCCCCAGGTGAGTTTCATCAACACCAGTAAGGAATCTTGTTGCACCTAGGACCCTGACAAAGAAGAAAAAGTGTGGTTTAGCTACAGGAGGCTGTGGGATTTGCATTCTCTGAACCTCAGAGAAGCAGAGGAGAGAATGATCAAAATAATTCTTATCTAATTTGCTGCTCCTGTGTTTGTGCACAAGTGAAATGCATTATGGAAGATTGTTTACCTGAAGGGATTTGGTAATTGGATTCTGGTGTGAATGTTTTGTTTTCTTGACCAATCTCTGCAAGCTGTGTCCTGATGGTTGGTCAGGCGTCACGAGATTTTGTGCAGTTGAGTTCTTGTTCAGTTTCAGTTTAGATGTAGTGTAATATAGTATATAATAATATGGTATAATAAAGTAATTAATTAGCCTTCTGATATCATGGACTCCTGCTTATCATTCTTCCCAGACTTTAGGGTCACCTTGAAAATCTGATAGGAGGCTTCATATGCAGTGGCTGTCCAGGTTTACCAGAAAGAGTCAAGCAATGCTTTCTTCAGGAAAAGTATCTGGATCTCAGTGTGGCTGCTCTTTCTAGCCGCGGGGCTGAAGGATTTGCAGACTCTGACTTCATTCCCACATTTTTGGGAGTCAGGACATGTCTGTTCAACCATCTCCAGTTCTGAGTCTTCTGGCTGGCCTGTGTTCTGAGTAGCAGAGATTCAGGCTTCCAGTTGAGGTATTTGGGGACAAGACAGCTGACAGGCTGAAAAACAAGCATAGTCAAGGGATTTATTAAGCTCAGGCACTTCACTCTTTACAAGTACTAAGGAGCTCTACATATCTCTGAAAGAACACAGGTCCATGAAGTACCTTTTGTGGAAGTCTGTGGCAGAGACAAATATAGAATCCATTTATTCTTGGACGTATTCAGCTGTGGAATGATCCTTTCTGTTCTGGAAGATATAAATCTACTTTACCACGTGCTTTACAACTTCTGCAGAAGAAGAAGCAAGCCTGAAGAGCCAATAGTGCTCTCTGGAAGGCATCTCTGTGTAAGGCCTGGCGTGCATCGAATGGGGTACAGGGTCTTTGCAAACCAATGGTAGGTATTCCTGCAGTACACATACTGAAAGTTCCTGAAAACTGTATTGTAAAGAAAAGGTATTGTGTTGCAGGGGGAATGAAGATAGGGTGATGCAAACAACTGCATGATTTCCTTGTTCCTTTCTGCAGTCTCAGATTTTTTTTTCTGTGACAGGTTTCTTGTGTGTCATTTCACAGGGCTTTAGAGGAATAGAAAATGTTTCACAGTATAAGCCCTGCTTAATGAGATTTTTAAGCACTAAGAAGCATCTGCACCGAGATGGCAATTATATGGATCCCTGTGTGAGCCATCTGAAGCCTTTAGGTTAACTGGAACATGGACCCACCTTTCCTGTGTGCCCTCCCCAGGGTGTAGGGAGTTTGTTTGCCTGTGTCATGTTTACTACAGCAGAATTGTGAGATGCCTCCTCTGAAGGGGACCACATCTTGGAGGGCTTTGATCCCTCTGCCTTGTGTAGACAGCTTTTTTTCTCTTCACTCTGACATTTTTACTCCTCCAAAATTCAATCCTTAAGATTTCTGTCCCATGTCAGAATTTCTGTCCCATGCTACCCTCCTCCATGTCTCCTCCCATGTATGTGAGAAAAAGTTCTCTTATACCAGGCTATTTCCTGCTAAGCTTCAAACTTTTATCTCCAAATATGGGGATATAAAAGCTCCCAGGAAAAAGTTAACTTTTGTTCTTTGACATGAGCAAAATGTGGGCAAGGCAGACTTTTATTTGGATTAATTTTTACGCATTGTTGCTCCATTATAACTGATACTGCCTCAAAGCAGATGTCCAAATGGAAAATTTAAGCTACAGAGATGGAGATCTGGTGAAGTATTCAGGACTAAAAAAAACCCATCATTGAATGGGAATTGTGAGACAATGCTAATTATAGGTGTGGCAAACAGCTGTAACAACCAACACGGCAATTTCTGCTGTTTCTCTCAGTGTTTTGCAATTTAATACTCTTACACTCTGTTGCCATTTTACAGCAACCGCACACTAGCAATTCACAACCAGGTAACGCTTGTAAACATCTGGAACAGAGATTATCCTAAAATGGGAAGTAGAGGAAACACTTTTCCATGTGGCTGGGATGCTGTCTATTCCTGACCTCTCTAATGAATGGAATTTAGGGAAACCAATCATTAGAGGGAGGAGAGGAAGGAAACTCAGGGGAGAAGGTGGAGCAGGACAGAGTGCCAAAGTTTCAGAGCCAGCAGAATCAGTAAGTGCACAAAAGGACCAAAGATTTACAGTAAGCAAGCAGCAGAGTCAGTGTGTGAATACAAACCAGTATCAGGATAAGTAATGACTATGATTTGAGATTAATAAAACCCACCAACAAACATGCTTGGTGGTTCTGTCCTGTTCAGAGAAGCTGCTATCTATCCCTGAAATTATGACAAGGAAGGTCAGTTATTATTTTTGAATGATAATAAGTATTTTCCCTAGATAGAGGGCAGGTGGAGGAAGTCTATCCTTGAAGAACTGGACTGAGGCTATCCATGAAGTATTGAACTGAAATCTATGACTCCAACATAAAAAGAAAAAAATAATCTACATTTTTCTCATTTTTCTATCTTTGGATCTATTAGTGCATGAATTCTGCCAAGTATATTTGCTCAGCTTATCCCATCTGCCTCTACTTTCTCTGTATGAAATCCACGAGAAGGTTCTGCAGGTTTTTGGTGAGAAGAGACTTCAGAACTCAAAGATGTTGCATGCAGCAGCCCATAAACCTTAGTTATGCAAGTTTTAGGATGTGGCAACAGGTAGCAATTTAATATAACTTCATTGGTTTTAGTATAGTCCTGTAATCAGAGCAGTATTATCAGACTGACAGCATGAACAATAAAGACAGACATAGTTTTGTATCAATTGTCATTAACAGTTGTTCATTCACTTTAATGTCACAGAATATTCTGAGTTGGAAGGCACACACAGGGATCCTCGAGTCTGACTCTGAAGTGAACCCACATCCATGGCATTATTAGCACCATGCTCTAACCATCTGACCTAATCTCAACCCACTTCCAGATGTAGTAAAAATAGATTTCATTGCATCTGGATGGAGTAGATAGCATGACAAAAATTTGTGTGGATGTACTGTGTGACAGTCACTCTTAAAAGAGTTTCACAGTTCATCACAGTAGTAGGGTAAAGTAAAGTGTCATTAGGAGTGGTTTGGGGAGAGGAGAGCAGAGGAGAGGGGAAGGGAAAAGGGAAACAGTGATATATTGTAATGACAGTTACATTCCTTTCAGAAGCTACATTGAATTTTGTAGTTATTGTTTTTTCATGGCAAAAAATCACCAAGTTTCTCTTGAATATAAACTCTAAAAGTGATTTTAAAAATGTCCATATTCAGAGCAGAACAAGAAAAGAAATAAGAGAGGACTATGGAAGGGAATCCACCAGATTAAGGGGCAATGGTGGCCTTTGGGAGTCTTTAGCTGCCTCAAAAATGATGGAGTTAGGCTTATAATTGGAGAAAACACACAATTTAGAGCAGAAGTTTCTATGTCTCTCTTCATTAAAAAAGGATAAATTTAATCATGGTGAAGAGCTGTGCATTATAACACTATTTTTGGAATATGCCAAACAGGTATGTCTTACAAATCTGAAAGGGTTCTGAGCAGTGGAGATCTTGGAAAGGGACAATACACAATTGGTTTGACTGCAGTCTTACAAGAGCCTTTTGCTGGTTGTGGTGTAATTCTTGCTCTGATGTTAAACCATGTTTAATACCCTGCTTGCACATAGCATTGATTTTCAGTTCCGGGAAAAGAAGTTAAATCATCTTCTATGATTCTGGAAAAAAAAATCTGATATTTAGATTGGCTGAGCAAATGGAGATATTTTAAAAATGGTTTCAATAACTTTCTGTAAGATAACAGTTGGTTTTCAACTGACAAAGCTGGGTAATTAGTCAGTCATGACTGAAATCAGAATTATGGAGCTGAAAACTGTTGTTTAATTAACATTCTTCCACATCTGGAACTTTCATAAGACAGTAAATAGTTCTGATTCTTCCTGAAAAAATAATGGCTGAATACCTGTAAAATCCATTATGTAATAATAGAAGTGCTGCTAGCATTACATTAGCAATTTTGAGGAGCTGGCTTTGCCAGCCCTTTTTGGACTTTCTTGGGAACTTTTCATCTCAGACATCTCCAACTGTAAATATTTTGTATGCTTTTCCTCCCACAATAAGTTGTAGTGACTTCACTGAAATAAATTAAGTGCCACTTTGAAGTGAAGGGCCTTCTATTCCTAAAATATTTGATTTTTGCAGAGCTTTGGACAGATTGTCTAGTATGTTTAGGGAGTTCTGATATTTTTTCCTACTTCAGACATATATAAAGAACTTACATTTCTTCCTTTACAGCTCAAGATGCATCAAGATATTTCCCTGTAAGTGAAGCACACAAGCTCCTTTTCTGTGGACTGTGCTCCTGATTTGACAAAGAACAAAGGTGCTTGGTGGCACACTTACCACTTCATCTTTCGTGTCTTGATATAAGGGAAGTATCTTAAGTTGTGATCTGACCAATTTTTAGAATTAGCTAGAATGTAATTTCCTAAATGCTTATGAAAACTTCATTTATGATCATGCAGTTCTGAATAATGTTTTGCTGTGATAAGTCTCAGTGATTTCCAAAATCAATGTGTCTGTGTTCCGCATGATTCCTCTTGTGCGGTCTTGTACTACTCCAGACACTAAAGCTGTTCTCTCAGAGCCACCATTGTGTCATTTTTTTGTGATAGTTGCTCAGCCTGATGTTGCAGGTGTAGAAGGTGTGATTTCTGTTATCTCCTTTCAGGTACCTAGATTTGTGAGTCTCTTTTGGTTTCTTTTCTTTTAAAGTAATTTCACAACTTAGGAATTATTCAATTGCTAGTAAAGATGTCATAATCATAGAATACTTTGTGTTGGAAGGGACAGATCATCTGGTTCCAACCCCACTGTTGTGGGCAGGGATACCTTCCATTAGACTGGGTTTCTCAGAGCCCCATCCAACATGGCCTTGAGCACTTCAAGGGATGAGCATCCACAACTTCTCTGTGCAACCTGTTCCACTGCCTCACCACCCTCACAGTAAAGAATTTCTTCTTACTATCCAGTCTAAACATACCCTCTTTCAGTTTAAAGCCATTCCCCCTTGTCCTATCACTATGTGCCCTCATAAAAAGGTTGTGTGGACTGAAATTTAGTTATGTTTTTGCCTGTAACTTTGTAGAGTGATTAGTGCTTTAAAGATGCGCAAAATCATGGATAAGCACCATATTAAGGATATGAAGGAAGTAAATTTTATTTTTTTACTTCCTTGTACAGTTTCTTACAAGGTCTAAATGGGAGCACCTACTGGACCACATTGTGATGCCCTCCCACTCTGCCTGCCTACATTCTCTTCTTATAACAGGATGAAAAATGAAAAGAAAGCAATTTGTACACCTTTCCTTCCTTGTAAGCTGGATGCCAACAAGTGGCTCAGGCTCTTGATACACCCCAGGTCAAGATAAGACATGCCAGATATGCCTGCACCTGAGATTTACAAAACACTGCTGGTTCCCACACTATAGACACAGCTTGAGAAAATTCTTTGAGCAGATTGCTGTGGTAGCAAAAGGACCAGAAGAAGCATAGGTATCTGTATTGAATAGGAGCAATCAAAGGCTGGGGAAATTAAATTTATTTTACATTGAGTCTATTGCAATATCAGGCACTTCTTCAGTTCTTTCCTTTTAACTATTTGGATCAAGATTTCTGGAATAATTTCATGCCTTTTGTTTCACCACATGAGGAAAAATATGAAGAGAAGAATGCTGTGCTTAAATCTTTATCAAGGGTTTATGTTGAAGTCATTAGGATCTGATTCAGAACTCTTTTAAGAAAGTATACAGACCCTGAAATATAATGGAAGCAATGCTTCTAAATTCTCAGCAAAGGCTGGGTTTATTTAGGTATTTTTCAAAGGTGTTGTGCAACTATACATGTTTGCTGACAAATCTCATGGTAAGGGTTTGCTTAGTTCTTAATTATCAAGAACAAAAATACTTACACAAAAATGCTTACAAACAAGGCTGCTGGTGACCCTCACTTTCTGTTTTGTAATGTTTAACATGCAGTTTGAATGTTTTGAATTTTTGCTTAGCAGGATAAGAGCTGCACCATAACTCTTTTAAAAATAGTCTTCATAGCTGAAATGTTAATTAAAGTTTCTATTTCGGATGTTGAGATTTAAATGCTTCCGAAATAGCTTTACATGGAGCAAAGTAAGAATTAGGACAACGTGAAATATGTGCTGGTGTTGCATCAAAATCAAAATATGGAGTGCTACCAAGCCTAGACTTGTGTGGGGCGTGTTGTATGGTATCCATGGGATAAAACTGTTTCCTTGCAAGGCAGGAGACAATTGAATAAAACCCACTTTCTCCCTTATTAGCTATTTCCTATTAGGAAACACTGGATATTGTTTTTCATAGCTACACTTCATGAAGTGCATGTTATGATAATTGCCAAGTGCTGTGATACTTCTTCTTATTTGGTAAATCTTGTACATGTGGATGAAATATTATTTTTCCATGGATATGTTTATATGAATTCCAGCCAGCACCTCTACCTAGAAAACTATGTCAATGTAATGCAATGTTATGTAAGTTTTGTTTTGGTTCTTATATGCTGCACATCACAGGGTTGAATGTCTTCCAGAAGTGCATTAACTGGTGCAATTGTCATCTGCTAGATATGGCTTTCCCACTCCCATTTATTCCAAAGAGGACTTTTGTGCTCTCTTTATTTTTGGCCTCTTTTAAAATAGTTATATGATCTGTATGTGGTTCTGTATGTGTGTGTGTCTCATATTCAGAGTAGAAGATAGTGAGCTTTGTGCTGGAGATAATTCCAGTGGAAACTCATCCAGAAATCTGAAACTGGTCTGGGAAAGCCCTATTTTCTGCAGAGCTTTTCTTTGTAGATGGATAATCATGCTGCACCTGCACAATGAAGCTACTCTCTGTTTTTCCTCATCCTGTCTCTCTCTGCAGGCAGCTGTTCAAATGAGTGTCTCAGGTCCCAAATGTCTGAATCCCTCTGGAACAGGGATGCACTGGGAGCAACCCTGCAGATTAAAACAGGTCTTAGACCTGTGCCCATCCATGGGTGGTTGTCACTGCAGCTGAATGTTGCCTTTGCACTCATGCACTGCTGTGTCTCTGCAGCATACAGTGGTGAGAGGGATGGCAGAACCCAGGTTAGAGTGCTCCCAGGAGGAGCCCACATTGGAACCAGCATTTCTGTGGGATATCCCTCCTTTCCTTTCTTCCATTCTTTTTCAGGCTGAAGTCTAACACCGGGTCTTCAAATTCAGATGATAAAGCTGAAGAAGTGGCTGATGTGTATCACACAAAGAGCAGCTCAAACTCTTCTGACCAAGAATTACTGCTGTATAGTTTTTTATCTTTGGGATTTTTCCCCAGCTGGATATTGCTTTTGAACTGAAATAATCTGTGTTTCTCTTAGGAGCTGAGCTGTCTGGAAAACATGTTGATCAAATTCCAACATAGTTTTTCCAAGAGTGTTTCTTTTGTCTTTTGCTAGCTGCTTCCTGGTGTTGTTTATCCAAAACCCCACCTGCTGTCAAGGGCAGTGCTGGCCGTGTGAAACATCTTCACAGCCATGAAGCAGCTGTACTTATTAGGCCTAATTTCTGCAATGAATTACCAAGTGTGTGTCATTTTAAACCCCCTCTTCTTCTCAGCCTTCCTACCACCACCAGGCATCTCATTCCATCTGCAAGCAGTGGTAGAACTAGGTTGCCAAGAACTTGTGAGGTTTGCTTTCTCTGCACCAAGTTTAGCATAATGTATGTGTGGCTTGCACAAGAAGGACAGTTTTTCTGTTTACCTGTCATATCACATAATCCTGGAATTTATCCTCTTCATCAATAGCAACAGTAACTATTAATTTTTGTGTATTTGAAGAAGAAGGGGGGGGAAATGGAAATGAAGACTAAGCTTGGGAGGGATGCAATAGGATGATACAATTCTCTAATAAATATTTCAAAATTCCAAGACAATCTGAACTTGGAACTGACAAGCAAGAAAACTCACATGATTTCCATATGCTGTGGGATGTCCAGAAAGCTGTATCAAAGGGAAACTGAGAATATAGTTTTGCATTACAGTACTCTGTGCTATATTTGCATCAATCAATGAGAGAAGAAAAGAGAAACTGAATTGTTTGAAACTACAAGTGGAGATCATAACCATTCCAGAAGATTTTTTTTGTTTGTTTGTTGTTTTTTTGGGTCTTTTTTGTTCAGGAGATCCTCAAGTGCTGTACTGTGGAAAAATAGAAGAGTGTCAATAATGGATTTGAACATAAGCTGCCAGCAAGCTGGATGAATGGTTTGCCTGTTGCATTCACTGAATGTCCTGAAGTATCCCTGTCAAGATTTTAATTTCCTGCTAGTGCAGACTAATTTTATTTTGATTTTTTTTAATACATCAGAAAAATTTTAGCCTCTAAACTGTATCCACAACTGAAAGGATCTGAGGACTAATGTAACAATTTCTTCCAAACAGGCTACATAGCTCTTTGTTTCTCTTGTCCAGTATCCATGAACATTTAAGCTTTAGAAAGCCTTGAAGCAGTCATTACAGTTGTATTTGACCAATGGATTGCTTGGACTGCTCACCATGCATATGTGTTCAGTACAGGCAGCCCAGTCACTGTAAGGTTAACAGTGTGGCCCTTCAAAGGATTCTGATACTGCCTTAAAAATCATGGTACTGTGGAGTTTAGGGGTTTAGATTTTTTAAGTTGCATTTTTAAAGTCACATTGTCACTGTTTTCTGATCAAATACATTCATCTTTATCAACACATTTTTCTCCTTCCATCCATGTGTCCACATTCCTTTATCTCCTGTCAGTCAAGTTTTTGAAACTGCTTTTTGCAGCATTCCGTTAGAACAGGGTGTTGGGACTTGTGACATTTCTGAGCAACTCGTAACTGAGAACTGTATTGAATTCAGTGAGTCTGTTTTAAGAAGGTTTTCATGTTATTTCAACAGCTCCAACACTTGTTTACCTGGCTTTCCTGCAAAAACCACTTTTTTCTTTTTTTCTGGGGTTACCACTAGATATCACATCTGGTGTCAAAGTCTGTGAGACTTGCGTAGGTCTGTGAAAATTTCTCAACCTCACTTAAATAACATTTAACAAAAATATACATTGCATACTTGGCACTGGAGAGATGCCACAGTTAGATGACAGAGCCACCCTATGAAAAGGGACTCATGATGCATTCCCAAAGGACATATCTTGTAAAAATAAAATACAAGGAAAACGAGAACATATCAAGAATAGTCTTAGTATTTCAAAGGGAACATGGCATGCCAAGAAAAACATTGTAATCTTGCTTCTGTCTTGAAAGAAAATTTAGAAGCATTTTAAAAGCTTTTTACTTCAATTTGGTGCCAGTTTGGGTTTTCAGGCTTACAGGGCTTTTTTTTTTTTTTTTTTTTTTTTTTTTTTTTTTTTTTAATCTAGATGCACCATAGAAAATACGGAATTAAAAAAAAGCATTCCTAATTGGAACAGTGTGAGAAAACAAAAAACCAGGATGCCTTGGAAGAGAAAGAAAAATGTCCTAGAGAATGGATTAAAACCATGGAACATCTACATTGGGTGCGTTTATATACAAAACCAGACAATCAAATTGATATTGATTGAAAAACTAGAAAAGAAATTAGTGTTCCTTGCAATAATGATAATAAGCTGGTGATGGAAATTCTTTAGTTACCTGAATTCAGGGATAACAGTGTGAGCTGCAGTTCTGTCTTCAGCTGCTGTTCTCTCTTCAACAGAGAACACTACACAGCAGCTTCTGCTGGATACACACTGTAGGTTCTGCTGAATATTTTTTCTTGAAGTAAATATTAGTGGAATAGGAATGACACAGAGTTGGAAAAATACCAACTAAGAAGAAATGCTTTTTTCCAAACCACATTGTTATGAACAAGTGAAGAGTGTGACTGGTGAGGGAATGGACATGAAGAGTAAAAGGGATAATGCTCTACAGGTTTAGGTGACATCTAGCAGAAGGTGCCATCCAGAAAATATATCTGGTTTGGGCAGGATTGAACTATGGATGAGCCAAACTGAGTAGGGCTCAGAAGGGAGTATCAGGGCTTTTATTTCTGGTCAGCCCTGTGTTGCCATCTGTCCTTGCTCTAATGAGCATAGAAACCCTTAACCTTCATGTGTACCTGCTTAGGCCACTACCTGAGCATCTGTTTTGTTTTGCTGGAATTTGGTATTCCCACCAATGAGCAGGAGTACAGAACTCTAGAAAGTGAGTCTATATAAGTAAAAGTAACCTAACCTAACCCTGTAAAGCAGGAGGGGAAGGAAGGGCATTGCATTCTTACTGCTTACTGCTTCTGTGCAGTGTGCTGTCCTCTCTGGTCCTCTTGACCTCTCCAGTTTCCTTCTCTTTCCCCTTTGGCTGCATTTATTTGGTGGCAGTACATTTTGTTTCTCTGTGCGTATAGTTTAAGCTACAAACCTGAACATTATTCTATGCATTTGTTTCCATAGATTTCCAAAGATTAGAGGAGTAAGGGTTTGGGTTTTAGATAATGATGTTTGTGATGGTCTGGGAGACGTGAGTTAGAGCTTTATGCTCAGCCCCACTGGAGCAGGCAGCCTAGGACACTCCAGACCAGGCAGCTTCAGCACTGTGAGACTACCTTGTCCTATTTCCATCAGGATTTTTCAATGTGTCAGATAAAACAGCCAAACCAAACCTTTGGAAGAAGGCAGAAAATGGAATTTCAGTAAGAAGAGCTATAACCAAATGAAAAGTTTCTGAAAAACAATGAGTTAAACACATGTCTGGGAATTATCTAGCTATTAAAAAATAAATAGACCTCAGATTTTGTCTTCATTTTTCTAGAAAGTGTCTGAAGTTTCTTAAGCTGCCTGATGGGAAGCAGTGACCACCTAGGATCCTGTAGGCTACTGTGTCAGGGGAAAATGTAACTCTCTTTTATGGAATTATTTCATTCTGCTTTTCATATTACTAGATTGTTTTGGCACTGGGCATGTTTAAATTACATTGATTTCAGAAAACACACAAACAAAAAATCCAAACAAAATTGGTTAATTAATTTCGAAACCTTTTATTTGAGAAATAATGTATGAATAAAGACTGTCAGATTAATGCATTATTAGATAAGGAAGAAGAGACTTTTTTTCATTTGCATTAAATGCTTAGGGCAAGCATTCATGTATGAGGCAGCCCAGCTGATGAATCCTGTGGTTTCATCCACAACATCACCCAACCAGGCCACCTAAACTTCTTCTGTAGGTAGCAGAGAGTGAGACCATGAACCCAGCAACCAAAACCACCTGGGTTAGGAGTCTTGATCAGCCAGTGAAGGAACTTCCTCTCTGCTGGATATGGCGAGAATTGCACGCTTGTGAAGTGCCTAAAACTGGGTGATGCCAGTTATCCTTCCTATATCACTTTTTAAACAGCTAATAGATTACCTTGAGTCTTCTCTGAACTGCCATGAAGACACTTATTTTGTGTTGTTTTAATTTCCCAGGAGTATATTTTTATTTCTTTCAGTTTCCTAAATTCTCCTTAGCTAGATTTTATGTGCCATTTGTTGCACCATGATGATAAGATCATCAGAACAACACTTCATGATTTGGCTTATCATAGGTGCATCAAAACTGATGTACACTGGGAAATATTTCTTGCTAAATTTAAACATCAAGGTGAATTGTTATTTACATGCAAGACAGCTTTATTGTTATGATCATTTATTTATTGCACTTTTAGTGTATTGGGAGCTTCGCAGCACATATTGGTAGGTGTGCTCTCTGCCCTTTGAATACTGCTATTTTGAAATTCACCTGAGGCTGGTTAATTTACTCTTGAAGCTTGACAGGTGATATTCTTCTTTATCTTTTGAAAGTGAGAAAAACAACAACCGCCATTCTTTCTGAGCATCTGGAAAAATGTATATAGCAGGTGTGAGCAATTGCAGTTTCCTTTCTCTGTTAATCACACTGTGTAGGAATATATACAGGTTTTATGATCTGATTGCCTTCTTCATGCAGTGTAATTCACCACCACAGGGATAAATATTGCAGGGAAGGTACTGTGAAAAGTAAAGTATACATTCTTCTTCAAGGTGGTGCATTTATCTGCTCAATAAACCTGGTTCACTGCTTCCAAGAGCTATAGCCAGGCATTAATAATGTAATTTGTGTCAGTCCATAGGGGCCTGGCAGCAGAGGAATCAGGACACCTGGCCACTGAGCCAGAGTCATGAGTACAGGCTGTGCTCCAAATGTGTGCTGACAGTGGTTCCCAAGGGATCCTGCTTTAAATGAAGGCTTAGTCATGCAGGCTGGCAAGAGAAAGGTGGGCAGGGGTGGTGCCAACAGCCTCATAATGGTCCTTACTGCTTCTGCATGTTTCTGGGCGTATTTTTAATTGTATTCACCCAGGTCTTACCCAGGACTCAGGAAAGTGATGGATGTGTTGTAGGTATATACCACTGCCTTCTAACAGATGGACTCAGTGGTAATCAGGAAAATATTCCTGAGTCCCCCAGCAAGGTGCATGGTATGCTTCAGATTGAGAAAATCTCTGTGGAGCAAGGGGAGACAGCCTTCACTTTCCCAGGGTTAAGATGTAAGAGCAGTGTCCTGGTTTATGGAAAATTTGGGAGAAAACCTCCAAAAGGGCCCCCCACCCCCAGAAAGCCAACCCACGCATCCCCTCCCCCCAACTGGTTCTGGAAGAATTTCCTTGGAGCGAAGTGGAAAAAAACCTGTTTATTTAACAACCCAAGAACTCCCCAGCACACAAAATTAGCAATACTGGATGACAAAACTCATTCACTACTCTGAAGAGATGGCAAATTCAGAGTCTCTCCAGTGGGTGGTCACTCTGCTATCAATCCCTCTGGCACTGCGAAAGGCTGCTGTCCAGAGCAGGTCCCAGCAGGCCACAAAGTGTGAGCTCTCGGTGCTCCCTGGGTCCCGGTCCAGAGCAGGTTCAAACAGCTCCAAAAAAAGGGAAAGGAAATCAGTCCAGGGAACTTCTCTGCCTCAGCTAGCTGAGCTAACTGAACACCAACAAAGAGCCATGTTCTGCCCTGTCCGTGCCCAGACACCACTGTGGAGGAGTGAGAGCAGTCTCTGATAACAAACTCTGTGCTGCTTCTTCTCCCCAACTTCACTCTCAGAACCAGCCTTGAAGGCACAGAATGTAATGTCCAGCATAAACAGAGCACCCCACTGGGGATAATGTCACCCTAGGACAAGCAGTTTGTGCTGTAACTCTGCTAACATAGTGGTTAGAATTTTCTGGAACATTATTCCAAAACTAACAACAATTCTTAATGTGGTACTGGATATTCTGTTGGGCCCCACTGGATGCAAAGGCATCTAGTCAACCAATAATGTCTTTAATAAGTTCTACTGCACAGATCCAAAGCTTTCTCTTGCTGAAGATGGCCACTTGGTACACCCTTATTTAAATGCACAGGCTGTCCTTGGAGCATGTTATGAAAGCAAAATAGATTAGGAAGATGATATTATTTGCAAACAAACTGAATAACAGTATCAAATCTGGTGGGGTAGCACTGTGCAGTCAGTTGAAACCAAGACTTAATAACTTCTCTGGTAAGGGAAAGAGGGTATTCTTCTTAGCTGGCAGTAAACTTTCCTGCCTATATTTTTGGTCTGCTACTGTTTCAGTCTTTAAAAAAGAATTATATCAAGCTCCAGCTCTATTATATGTTTGCGAGCTCCTTGTCAATCTCTTGGGGTCTCTTGGAGCTCTGGATGAGGCTTTGATCTCCACTCCTAGCACAGAGCAGCTTCTCCTTTTCTCTGTGCCTGTGCATCTGAGGTGTCCATCAGTCAGGGGCAGTTACATGCTCTAGCTCCCAGTCTAGTGAATTATTGAAGAGGGAAGATCCTGCTGCTCTCCAATGCTCTATTCATCCTTCTTCAGGCTGTGTAATTCCAGCTGTCCTCTTCACTGTCTCTAGATATAACTGGATCTAGATCTAACCTGATTCAACTTGGCAGCACTAAACAAAAACATAATTCCAAAAGAAAAGCAAAGCATGGGGTTTTTAGTGCTTAGTAAGTTGAATTGGCTTTATTTTACAGATAGAGCATCTTAAGTTGCACAAGAGAGGAGCTGAAGCTCTGTGTATGAGAAAAGGGAAACAGACAAGGAAGGGGTGAAAATGCTGGAGTAGGACCATTGTGTCTTGAAGCACCCAGCCATTGCTTTAAGCAAACAAATCCTCTCTGTTACACCTCTGGCTGTATTCATATCATCTCAACACCTCTGTCTCCAGGCTTCCTTCTGCCCTGCCCATGATGTTCTGCTATTGCCATTTTACAGCAGAAGGCACAATCAGTGGGTCTCTTGACCTGACAAGAAATCGAAGTCAGTTGGGTGACTAGAGGTGAGTGTCTGAATCCCTGGCCATTCCTCCTTATCAGAGGGGGGAACTAATCTTTCATTTTCCCTCTTAATTACTGCTCTTTTATGGTAACTCTAGTTCTGCTTATGAGCACACAAGAGTATTTTAATACTACACCGCAAAACCAGAGTTTTGGTATCTTTCTCCTGTCCTTTCATACATGAACTATTATAAATAATCTGCTAGCCAGGGGGCAGAATGCAGGTTGCCTTCACGTGTTGCTGCCCTGCTGTAATCTCACTAGTTAGCTGCCAGAATTTTCTAATTTCTAAAGTAAATGTGCTAGCACTTGGATATCAAATTGCAAAACCCTGTTGAGCATATTTGTATCCAGAAGTGCTACTAATTGGAGTTTTTATTACATTTTTCTTTGTATTCAGGACTAGTAACATGAAAAGATATTATGCTGTTTGAAAGCTTCAAGCTAATATACACAAAAGATTAGCTTGCTTCTATATAATAACCATGTGTCACTTAAAAGTCACTGTGCAGACTGTACATGATGCTCAGGGACATGTTTAAAAGCAGTGTAATCAGCTTTTAGTCTGGTCTTTCCCTTTGCATGCATTTACAGTAGTCAGACAAATATTCTACTCACTGGTCTTGCAGAGCTCACTTTAACTGCTCACTTATACAATCTTGTAGTGGCATGGTACAAAGGCAGAAAACAGCTCATATAACATCTTTAAAAGGAAGTAACACGCTGGAGTTAGAATGCGTCTGAATGATGATATATTAAATGCGTTTCAGATTATCCCAAATAGTTTTTAATTATCTACATTTTGGTCAGTAGCCTCTTTGTCTTATGGAGTTCATGCAGACTTGACTGTACTTTCTTTGTTCATGTTCTGGGAGTATTTTTGCAGTATGGAATACTTGGTATCCATAATACAAGCTGTACTAGTTAGCTATGATTAGTTACTTAAGACATTTGTTATTATTTCCATTACCTAATTGGAGGAGAATAATTTATAATTAGCAGGGTGAGTTTGGCTTCCTGAATAAGGCAGTAATTTGTGGGATGGGACTTAGCAGGAATTGGAATTAGGACATTTTCCCTTTCCTTGATTATACAGGTCTTGTCCTTAGAATCAGTCCTGGAAAGTTAAGTTATTCTTAACACTTTAGGTAGGGAATATCTTGATTTTAAATACTGTATTCTATTTTTAAAGGAAGGCAGCTCTGCACTTGACATTTACTGTGAGAAGTGCTGTCAGTACAGTTTGGTTTATGTCAGGGTGTGTACAACATGTGCATTGTGTCTATCGCATACTTGGATAGCTTTGATCTGTGGGCCGTGGCTCACCCGTCAGTTTGAACCTGTAATCACTGACAGAACTGCAGACAGAGGGTAAAGGTTCGGCACAGGGCTCTAGATAAAGCTACTCCTTGCTCTTAAGGTGGCTTTGGTACCCTCTCTTCTGTGGTACATGTGGGGAAATGACTTAGGATTTTTGACAGCTAGGAGCCAGGAACTTATTGCTCCTCCCACTTTTGGTTGGACTGGAAGTGTCTATAAGGATACATTTAATGTTAAAGTCAGGGTAATGATGAGAGTCAGGAATGGTTGGAGACTTCAGCTTCTGCTGAATTGGTATTGGAATATTATACTCTGGGTAGGAGTGTTATCTTTAATTCTGGACAAATGTCATTAGGTTGTTTAAAATATTATTTCAAGCTTCAGTTTTGGATTAATTTTAGTGAGCTATTCTTTGATGTATAAAGTTTTAGTTCAGTCTGTATTTGGCTTTCAAATTGCATTTGAACTCTGACCAGTAGAAATGAGAGACTGAGGTTGAAATAAAAAGTGACAGGACAGTGCATGGAGCCTCTCATTGGTCAGTGATGAGAGTGAATGTTTGAGTATTGCTTGGAGGGCAGTTTTGACCTCTGATGAGCTGGTAAATTAGATGTTGAAGTGAATTATTTTCAGGAGGTGCTTGCTACTCTTCATGGATTACACAGAGGGACTGGTGTGATCTGGTTTCTGACTCAGGTGTCTGCATTAAATGGATGCTGCTAGATGGAATTAATCAGGCCTTTTTATTTTTTTTTTAATGTTGGCAGTAGCACTAATGAGGATCAATTGCCTTAATTTTCAGCAATCTAGTCCTTATCTGGAATTTACTCAGATTGTTTTGGTCAGTGATTGATCTTCTTGTCAGTTATTTTAAATCATGTTTTGAGTCCTTTTGGCAAATATGGAAATACTGTGAAGATGAGAAACCTGGAGTGAAGGTTGGTTAGTTAATTCCAGCTTTGTTCAGGCTTGATCTAATTCTGAAGCAAACACTTTTCCACAAAATGTTCCGTGGAGACATCCCAAATTCTGTAGCTCAGCCAGTCTGGCTACTCCTGTTGGAAAATTTTATTTCTTTCATTATTCTGTTCAGGTCAACTTTCTGCTTGTTGCTTCTTTCTGACACATGTACAGACTCACCTGGTTCCTGTACATTTGATAGAGTATTCCCAACAAGTTCAGGTGTGTGAAAATATTCAATAAGCAATACTTAATCACCCTGCCCCACACCTGAAAAGGAAATTGTAGTGGTGAAGAGGTTTGAACAGGAATTGAATCTTCCTTCTCTGAAGGCTGGTATTAACACAGAATTCATTAATCTGCAGCTCTGGCTCAGGCAGGCATTTTCATTGCTCTTTCCTCCTCCTTTCCCTTCATCCTCTTGGCTGTTTATCCTTGTCTGGCTCTTCCTCCACCATGATTGTGAATATGACTACAGAATATGTTGGACTGAGGAACTGCTCTGGAGAGAAAAAATTATTATTATATTGGTGGTACAGATTATATTTCAGCTGATTCACTTCCTTAGGAGACTACACAAATGTTTGTGCTGGGAGGACACTGTGAGAACCAGGACTGGAGGTGGAGTAGGAATGGCTTCAGCTGGCAAAAGCACCAGACTGCTGCCAAAGCCTCAGTCCCAGGAAAGTGCTGTGAAAGCAAAGGCAAAGCTGATCAAGTGGCCAGATATGGTGTTGGCAGTGGATCTACTTGGAGCAGGGTGTTGGACTAGGTGAGCTCCAGAGGTCCTTTCCAACCTTAATTATTTTGTGGTTCTATGATTCAAACTTAAATCCTTTCCCTCCATCAGGCATTTGGATGCATTTCATTCAGCACAAATACAAAGCTAAGATCAAAACTGTTCAACAGAGATAGAGGCCTTCTCAACATTTGGTATGCTCAAGACTGTAAAAAACAGATCACATCCACACAATTTTCATTTATTAAGAAGAACTTTTCTTTATTCTTTTCTGCCTTATTGCACTATGTAGGCTGTTGAATTTTGATTTGTTACAATTTGTTAGTTGTAAATGTTGTGAAAGCTGAAAGGGTGATATCGAGGTACAAACAGCAGGTAACCCTGTAACTGCACCACTGTCAAATTTTCTGTGATACCCATGCCTGTTCTTACCATAGCCAATGACAAAATAGGCAGTGCCTTATGTGGTATGGGACTATTCTTGAAAGCTCTGGTATCATCTCTCAGGGTCAGGGCCACAGTGTAGTGGTAGTAGGCTGTATAGTGATGGTGAACATATACCTGTTCCCTTCTTCCTTCCCACAGAGCTGTTGCTGAGAGCCCTTTCCCTTTCCAGATGTGTGGCCTCATATGCAAAATGCAGAGGGAACAAAAGAGAAGGCAGCACCACTCTAGCTGCAATAATGCAGATACCAAAGAAAGGCTGAAGTCCATGGCTCCCATCCATCTGGTGTGTCCCCTGGGATTCCAACTCTGTCAGCCCCTGCTATTTTCCAATGAGATGTTGTCCAAAAAGACCACAACATACTGCACAAAGAGATCCAAGGCCAAAAAAGGAGTACTTTGTCCAGGGCTCAAAGAGATGTACCATGCTTTTTCAGCAGCTTGCACAATATCAACTGAATAAACCCCATAAAATTCTTTTAAGTATGCATGAAAGTGAAAACAGGACATCTAATGTTAAAATGTCAATACAATGTGTATTATTTTGCTGTGTGGTTTGCTGCCTCATGTGGCTCTGCTTCCAGGTGTTCCAGGTGGTGGGAGAAGATCCTGTGTACTGACCAGCCCCTGCCTCCCCTGAATGGGGTGAGCCAGGCTGTAGTCACAGCACCTCCACTTGTCAGTGATGTCACTGGTGAGGCAAAGCAATCCTGAAGGACAACTTGCTCTTTTAAAGGAAGGCAGGGAGCCATTGCACATTTAATGTTGGCATGATACATACTGGTTATTTGAGCTGGAGTGGCCAAAATACCTTAGGCCTGTTGCTCAGGCTTGATGAGTTTATCTGGGTATTGCTGATAGCTTGCTGTCCCCAGCTCTGTGCCTCACCCAGGATGTGCAAGGTGCCTCTGAGTCAGCTGCTGCATCACCTCAATTTACATCATGGTTGTGGTCTGGAGTCTAATAGGGCTGATTCATGTTGATTCACCAGCAGCTCAAATCTCTCTACAGTCCATGCTAGACAGAAAGCTGGGACATTATTTTTCTCCTTTCATCCTATCTGAGATATTCCTACTCTTCACCACTCTTTGCCCTTAGCCAAGCTTGACAATGGGGAGATTCAGTGTTCAGCAGTAAATTGCTAGAAGTTCTTCCTTCTCCTGCCCCACCCTCACCTCCCCCTCATTTCAAGAGACTGTCTTCAGTTGCAGAAGCACAGTATCAGATGGGTCCTGCTGTGCTGCCAACCTCTGCATGTCTGCAGGAGGCTGCCCCTTCAGTTCTTGATAGCTCATTGAGGCAAGTATTTGGCAATTTTCTCTCCTTTGCCATTTTTTTCTCCCCTTACTCAACTGGGTCCTAATCTGTTCTTGTGCCTTTTAACTTCATGCAGAACTGAAGAACATTATGACACAACTAGATTAAAAGTATTGCAAAATGCTCCTATATTTTCTGTACAGCAGCTGTGGACAAAACTCACAAAACAATATGTTATTATGAGATACAGGGAACAATAATACCAGTTGTAGACAGGCTGCTTCCTCGCTACTGTGAATGCTCCTTTATGACCCCCTGAGGATCTCTACAGGGCAGAGGTACCCTAAGCATTTCTCTAGCTCACCTCACCACTTTCCTCCTTCACCCTATACTCAGCCTTTCATTCCCACCCCTGCTTCATCCTGCTGGCTTTGTCCCTGCAACGGTGTGCCAGGAAGTGGATTGAACCCTCTTGCTGAAATGACCAAAGCTGAAGGGAACTCCATTTCTGAGGGTTATTTATACTCCTGATGGCTGCACCAGGACAGCACCATCATCCAGTTATCAGGCAGTGCCTGGCAGAAAAAGTGGCTCTGGCTGGATGGGAACCTCTCTGGTGGCTTTGTCTTTTAGAAGGCTGAGTTTTGTGGAGCTGCTCCTGCCTGACAAGGGCCTGTCAAAGGAGCTTCAGCATAATAAGAGTAGAGGATCTCAAGAGGATTGGCTCAATGAGGCCTTGAAGAGGTGGTGGGGCAGGGTGAGAAAATGGGAAGATAGGTGGAAATGAGGGTATGAAAACTCAGTGCATCCAGACAAGGCTGGGAGTGCTGTCAGAATGGAGATAGGGTTAGAGGAAGCTTTACTGGGGATGGAGAAAGCTGAGCATCAGATCAAGTAGAGGGGTGTTGATGGGGAATGTCATATTTTCCTAGACAGGTATAGATAGAAAAAACTCTGACGTACTTCCAAGAGTGGAGATGAGTTTATGTGCCTGAAAATCTGTCTGGTTCCTGTCCCTTTAATTTAATAAAAATAAGGCCTGCCCTTACAAATATTGCCTTGGTCACATTCTCACAGCTCCAAAAGCCACGTGAATACAACCAGAAGTAGAGACAGAATGATGACAGTTGGTGGAAAAATTCAAAGACAATTCTTCTTGCCAGCTTTCCTGAGGATGTGTTAAAAACAGGCCTCTAACTTTCTTAAGCGGTCTATGCCCAGCAATAGATTTTGCATTCTCTGGGCTCCCAGAGTTCAAACACTTTTAATGACTAAAAATGCTCACCTCGCAGTTCTATAGCTGAGTCCCTCTTGGCTTTCATCAAAATTAGCAGAGCTACCCAAATAGTAGATGTGATGAGGATCAGTCCTTTTCTGTTACCTTTCTGCACATTTTTCTCTGATCTTTAGTGCCTGATGCTAAGTATGGCCAGCATTTGTGTCAGAGCTCTGTCCCTAGGCTTGCCATGGCACAGGCGCTGTTTGGAGGAAGTCCCCTAGCCTATGGTAACACACAGCCCTCGTGCTTTGGGTTAGTGAAGGGGAAGCAACGATATACAATTGCAGGGAGGATCACTGGTTTGCAATCTCTCCAGGAAATTGTAATGTTCACTTAGACGCTATCCTTAGTCTGAATATGTTAAGTCCCTGGTGAAAAGATAGCCACAATTTAAGTTAATTGTACAGTTACTGGAAACAATAAGAGTTCTCTTTGTAGTCAGTCCTCCCACTCATGGCATTAGCTGGTTTTGTATCCCCACTATCTCACACCACAAACTAGTGGGGAGAAAACAGTAATTCTTGACTCTTTTTTTTTTTTTTTTTAGGTGGAGGAGGCAACATTTTTGCCTTCTGTGCAAATTCATTTTCCCGCAAGCTTTGATTTAACTTCAATTTTCAAGTGTCTCACAAACGATTATCACGCAGGTCCTGAGAAATATCAGCAAGGGAACTGTCACTTTATTGTGAAGAAAGAAAACAAGACAAAAAAGAAGTGAAACTGAGGGAATTGGTGTTAGAACTTTCTGTCTCAAACTAGTTTAAGGCTTAGTTTGTTAAAAACTGTTAAATGGGGAGGTGAGCTTTTTCAAAAGGCTTTTTGATAAAATGCAATCCAATGGTAATGCTTCCATGTTCTTCTCCCCCATTTACACCACTGGGCTGTGGAATAGGTAATCAGGAAGCATTCTGTCTCACCAGTCCTTGAATCCTGAGAAAGGGAAAGAGAAATAGGCTGTTTGCATCTGAAGTGCTAAGTTGCCTCCAAAGGATCCTCAGCTTGTCATTAATAGGAGAATGTTCTTCAAATGGAAGCAACTGTTTTGGACTTTATGGACTTGGGCACCAATGCTGGCAAGAGTTAGAGATTGCTGTGCAAAGAACTTTTCCCTGGGCATTCAGAAGAAATTTTCAATAGGTCTGCATGTTTACTCCCCAAAGCAGGAATTTCCATGTGCTTTCTGTGGACAAATGTTGGTGAAAGCAGATGCCAAACCATGGCACCACATTAAGGCCAGAAAAACTGCTTAAAAAACCAGATTGTTCCTCTTCCCTTTTCTCAGTCAGTCATCCCTATTCTTATGGAAACCTTCTTACAACTGCAGCATAAGCATTTGTATGACTTTGTGGGGAACTATATTGCAAAAATTGCACATTTTTTCCCAGGGACTGTTTTTCATTTGGATCAGTTCCTTGATCTGGTTAACCATGCAGCCACACAAATATTTATGGTGGCACAGCACAAGAGATGATCTGGGAGAAATTGTGGGAGTGGGAGAAAGTGGGGAATGCTTTATTGGTAATCATGTTCACTTAAAAGAATACCAAACTGTAGCTTAAAGAAGAAAGGAATAGAAGTGGGATGACACGTCTGAGAAGGGAGTTGAGGCATGTGCATTATTCTTCAGAAATGAAAACACAGCTTCAAATATCAAATGGTGTCATTACAGGGGGTGAATATCAGCTGACACAGCCATTTCCAAAAGTCGCAGTCTGCAGGCAGGGAGACTTTTCAGAGTTGCAGTCTGTCTGAAACTTCACTTTGAGGGAGCTGGAAACAGAAGATCCAAAGGGCTGCAAAAGTAATGTAGATGACCCTGTGCCTCCATGTAATCCACAAGATCTGAAGTGAGGTGCTATGTGAGATCGTTTTGGATAAATATGCTGGTATCTCCGTGTGTTTGTGAGTGTGCACAGATGGGTTCTTGCATGTTGTTCTTCTGCTCTTCTCCTGTTCTTCTCCTCCTTTATTGTAGGTTTCTTTTGAACTGGTTTGTCCAAGAGAGCATGGCACACAGATTTATTTACTGCTGTTTTCTTAGGAAGGTGTGCTACTTGCAGCACTCTTCTGGGCCCTGCACTCTGCAGTGGCACAATAGCCTGTCAAGTCCTCACAGAAAGATGACGTGGCCCCTTGTTCCATGTTGCTGGTGCTCATCCTGACTTCTGTCACTTGCCACTTGGGCTTGTGTGGCTTTGGGAAAGGACACTCTCTCTGCCTGCCCATACTCACCAAAACTGACCTTGCTGAGCCTTTGATGGCCTCTGACATTTGCTTAAATATATCTGAGTTTTATGCCAAAATATCCTAGTTCCAGTGCATTCAGGTTGAGAGGAGAGAAATTGAATAAATGTTGTTTCCTGCTTCCTGAGACTCTACTACATTTTACAAAACCCTTCAGAGACAATTCCTACCCAGAAGGGAGCTCACAACATGCTTCAGCATTATTAAGCTAAAGCAGTTGCCAAGTCTATTCAGAGCCTTATAGCTACATGTGTGCTGAAACACCTTTCTGGACAGAGGTACAAAATACTGGGCTATGTCAATGCTGCAGTTTCCACTCCCAGTTGGTATCTTTTCTTTCTCTACAGGACCCAAGGTATAACTTAGACACATCCAAGCTAATTTTGGACATGTTAACTCAGTTGCCTACAGCAGTCTAAGGAGCAAGGAGTTCATAAAAAATGTCCTGTCAAAAAAATCAAGGTAGATTAAGCAGCAATGAGCTCCATGGCGCTGCAAGTTTATGACTGTTCCTGGTCTAAAACACAAAAGTTTGGTTCTTTTCACATGGTACAGTATTTTGAGGGCTGTCATACCTTTATATTGTGAGGAACTATGCTTCTTGAATACTGCTGAAATCAGTATTCTCTGTTTACACCTGCCTTTTAAGAGGTTTTCTAGCCCACTGCTGCATAGTCTCATAGTTGTACCCAAGGTAAGAGAAGGGGCTTGTGCTCTGTAGTCAGTGTTGTGGCAGGATGGACTATGTTCAAGTACTTTGATTCCAGACTAAATGCCACGTCTGGTTTAGCCTGGCATGTCTTGTGTTAGTGTTTCCAGGGACACATGAACCAGTTCCCTTCAGAAATGTTTTTTAATGAATGAAGTTCTGAATATCCAAGTGACACTTCATTATTCACAGCTACTTTATTTCAGTAGATGCTGTTTGAGTCAGTATCTCCCTAGCTTCTAAGTGAATAATGTCATTATACCTTCACTTCTTCAGAGGCTCTCAGGATCAAAGATGTCAGCTACACTGTGATCTTCATTAGAAGGGAAAGACAACAGGGACAGGGCTGGCTCATACAGTGAAAAAAGATATTTTAAACTCTTTGTCTCTTCAGACCATAATAATAGAACAGTGACTCTCACTGGGTAATGGATGCAGGGTAAGAAGCTGAACAGGGCTGAAATCAGAGAATTTGGTAGTTTTCTTCTTTAGTGCAGGGGAAGGTGCTTTCCAGATCATTACAAATGCTTGGTTGCCCCCACATTTAACTATATTGTAGGAAATCTGATGGGAAGAAGGACCTTAGAATAGGTTTACAGTTCCAGCTGCTGCAAATTTAAGGGCAGGGTTGTTGGCTTATAGAGCTATGAGTGAAAAAGAAGCAAAAGTTAATCAATTGCAGGACCAGAAATATGAACAACCTTTTTAGTACTGATGTTTCATCTCTGCATAATTATATCAGGGCCCTGAGGGCACCCCCATTTCTGACTAGCCTTGCCCAGCTCTCTGGGGCTCCCCCCACACTGCCCACAGCCCAGGATCCCGTGTCAGCCCCCTGGGGCTGTTGGTGTCTGCCCCATATGCTTCAGCAGAGGCACTCTCCAGCTGCCCACAGCCCTGCTCAGCTGTGAGTGCCCCAGGCTGGGACTACCACAGGCCTGTGTCCCCACAGAGTTACCCAGTGCCCAGGGCTGGGACTCTCTTGACTTTTCTGGTGCCTCCCCAGCAGCTCTGTTTTGCCATCTCTCATGGTAAGATCTCAGACTTTGCAGGGCCCTGACAGTCAGGTTGCCTTTGCTGGAATTCAGCCAGCACATTTCTGAGGGCTTTTTTCCTGGTGCTTTGTCAGATACATGAATACATCTGAGCTGACTAAAAATATTCTTATCTATTATTCAATAATCTCTTCATCTTTCACCTTGCTGCTGGGTTGCTTTGTAAAACTTTAACAATAAGCTCATTTGATTGAAGTGGAGATAAGGAGTCAGCTCATAAGTGCAGATTTTTGCTGGAGAATGATCTGTGAAGCCTATGTGTATTTGGCCTGTCTGCTTCTTTCAAGACCTACAAACCCTAGTGTAGGTAGTGCCCTAAGAAGGGTACTTGTTTATTTCCACAGGCATTTCAACTATGTAACATAGGACAAACATATTCTTTAACCTTAATTTAAAAATATCTACTACAAAAGCACTGAGCTCTAATACCCAGGAATAGCAAATGAGCTATTTACCAATATGAAGCAATGTTCTAAACAGAGTATTTTCATCACCATATTTTTTTTATTTGAATGATTCTTTGTTTATCAGAATATTTGGTGAATGTATTTGACAATGTTGCCTTAAAGAGTTTATGACAGCCACATGTTTGGGGCTGGAAGAGGGGGAGGAAGGGAAGGTTGCTAATGTGAGAAGATATTGCAGACCACAACAACCCCCTTTCCTTCTTGTCCTGTGTTGGCTATTATGACACAATTCTGGTTTTGGAAATATGTGGTTTCTATTTTTGCTCCTGAAAAAAAAGGAAAGGAATATATTTTCCAACAACATTGTGATAAGAAACTGTCATTGTCCAGTGTGCACATGTGCATGCACTATGCACAGGTGGTGTGAGAATGTCTGTTTTGTGAAGACCTTGTTCAGGAGTAATAAGGGAAGCCCATCTCTAACCCAGGCCATGGTGGTATGTGTGCTCTGAAACACTTGTCCTACCAATCTCGGAAACCTGCAGATACTACAATGTATCTGAGGGGTTGCCCCAGTACAGATTGGTGGATATTTGTCACCTTCTGCTGCTTTGTCACCAGTGTGATAGGTGTGATAGCAGTGGCTTTTCCATGCTTACTGAGGAATCTCTTTCACTTGAGATATCCCTCCAGGTTTCCTGTGTAAGCAGTACTGAAAAATAAACTATCTATTTTCTCAGGACTTCCTGGAATCATGGTCCCAAAGGAAGAGAGGGTTAAAAGCATTTTTTAAAAAAGACTTGCTAATTAAAAATGAATTAAAAATATCTTATTAAACTTCTTTAGCCTTAGCTATACTGAGAAAATATATACTGTGTGATCTAGCACATAACTTGTTGTGCAAGTTGTGTTTAATATTCTAAGAGCATGTCACAAATTTCTGTCCTTGCTCATTCCAAGGACAAAATGATGTTTAACAAAATGATAGAAAATAATTTTACCTCATATATTTTAACACTGCATTTTCCTTGTAGAGTGTTGAGCTTAGTTATTCTAATTTTGTCTTCAGTAATGTGTTTCTAATTTTGTTGTTGTGGCTGTTGTTCCCTAAGGGTATTTGGTAATGAGATTCAGCATTTAAAAAAAATGCTTAGATGTAAAAGACTTCTAATAATGAAATCAATGAAAAGAGTATTTCTAACTAGAAATCCTGAATACTTTATCATTAATACATGAAAAGTTGCTACTGTTTGTTGGGTACTGAGTTTTTAATTTCTGGTGCATGTAACCACTTAATTCTCCTGGGCATATTCTGTGCACATCTGGAAATCTTCATTCAGAAGGGCCAGTTGACATGTTTTCCACCAATGTGTATGTCAGATGTGCTGAAATCCACAGGAAACCTGGCAGTGTGGCCAGTACAGTGTTATGGCTTTATGACCAAGAAGCTGGTTTAATTTGGAAGCAACAGCAGAAATCTCATTTGAGATAGAAATAAGTGCAATTTTTCTTTCATTTACCTGGAAAAGTTGGTTTACTTCAGATCTGGAAGGAGGCATGTATGGCTAGGCAGGATTCAGGAACTTTCCAACAGTGGCTGTGTGCAAAGGTGATCCATATCTTGCTATATATTTTGCCTTCTCAGAAGATGGATTTTTCTCCTGGGGGAGCTCCTCTCCATGCTTCCTTCTTGACAGCAGGTTGTCTGCTCTACCCTGTCTCCCCAGCATTTTTATCTGAACCATTGAGGCCATCTGGAGGTAAAAGGAAAGTCCCAGACCAAGAACTTTGGGATGGCCAGTGCTCACTTTCCCTGATGGCCATAGCATCAGCAAAGAAGAATCAGCAAAGGTGTCAGTGTGGTCTACACTTGCAGATTTCTTCATTGACATACCTGTAGATTACTCAAATAGGATAATGTGTTAAAAAAAGGATTATCTTTCTGGGTCTTGTTTTCCAAATATCAGCCCAGAGCAAGTTTTCAGACCTGAAATACAATAGCCTGATAGAAATACTTATGCTAGAAATTCTGCCAGCTCTTTAGTGCCAGCAGCACCACTTAGTCACTGGGGGACTTTGTTGTCAAGATGACTCTTTCTTTTGCAAATGACAATATGTTTGGGCAACACTGTTTGGTGCTTCTAAGAGTAGGGGCTCTGTGCAGGTTGGTGGTTAGCCAAGCCCACAGCTCCTGGGTGCCAATGTCCCATGCAGCTCTGCCAGGAACAATAAGGGTGGGTGTTCAGGCAGCACTTTCCATCTTCAGGTGAGTTCACAGAGGGTGTGGGACCCAGCTGCACTCACTGTGGGCTGCAAAGCTCCAGTGGCAGCTCCTCTGTGGCTCTAGGCAGGAATGATCCTGGTGGTACATGGGACACATGCTGCCTGTCGCTTCACATGTTGCTTGGAGAAAAAGCAGCACGTGCCCTAAGGCAGGGCATGCAGCACAGCCCAGCTCAGGCACTCACTGCTGTTCAGGGCTGCTACCACATCATGCCTGCCTGGAGACAGGACTTCTCTATCAGACTAGATAGGTGAAAATATCTTTATTCAGATATTTTTAATGGAAACACACCCATGAAACATAAGGCTTCCTAAATCCTTTTCACCACTCTGTGTGTGACTGTGGGGGATTTTCTAGCTCTTTTTGATCCTGATTTAATTTCCCAGACTTGGAGCACTACTGGTAAAGGATACCAAATATGTAAAATTATATTGTGTGTCTGAGTAGCATTTAGTGTCCTCATGGAAAAAATGTTGACATGGCAAGCTCGTGACAGGGCACTCTGCCTTTGTGGAACTGGTGGACAGCCTTTCTGTGGACATGCCCTTAGGAGATGTTCAGAAACAGTGGTCTCACATGCTGGTATGGACAGAAGCTATCACGAATTTGGATAAAAAGGCAAATGTATTTACTGAGCCATTCTTGGTAACATAACAGCTTGCACGGTAATCTATTTGTTATCATTGGCCTGATTTAGCAGCAGGTTATGTTCAGCACATAATGAATAAAAACCCATGAAAAATAATATTGTGATCTAAGACTACTGAGCTTTAGCTAACATGGTACATTGCCTGCTTTCAGTTAGGCTCAATTCAATGAAAATTAGTGCCAGTTGTGTTTCATTAGTGCACCAAAAAGAGAGCTGTGTTGTTGTTTTCCAGAAAGTTGCTGAATCACATCACTGTGCAGAGTATATTCCTCAAATGGCCTTTCTCTAATGATGGAAAGAAAAAAAAAAAAACTAAAAAGAAAGCAGCAGCAAACCTATAATAAAAGTCAAATGATGAACCATATTATGAGAAAAAGTAATACTATCATTTTCTTTTATTTTATTATATTTCTCATGCTGCATTGCCTTGGAGTTGAAGGGCATAGTGTATTCCTTTTCTCTTTTACTGCTGCATGGCTTGTGCTTAACTATTTATGTTGCAGTGCTAAGACCTGCTCTTGCTCCCTGGGAGAAGGACGCTACAGTATGATTAGACCTAAGTGCATGGCAGGGAAAGCTTTTAGTACAATTTTTTATGTATAAATATTGCATACTTTATACCCATCCTTAGACTTTTACCAAAAGACAAGTTATCTGATACACTCTGGTGGCCAGTCTTTCTACAAGAACTTACCGGTGCAACATGGAGAATAATGCATGTGTGTTTGGCATGTATTGTGCTCTGTTTTTTATTTCTGATTGTTATTTTTAATTTAGGAATGCATGTACTGATCGATCAAGCTCTGAACAGGTGTTTTTAGCTGCTAGTCCTTTGGTCTCTAAGACTGACACTGGGTTGGTTTAATAACACCCAGTTTCTGTTAAACTTTCTTTTTCATCACAGCTCTCTATCTGTTAAAAAAAAGGAAAAGCTCTTATCCTCTGGTTTTTTTGGACTATAATAAACGCAGTAAGGTAGAGGATTTTGGTGTAGATTTGTGTCATGCTCAGCAAACACAAACCTGTCTAGCACGGGCCTTCTGGGCTTTACAGCCATACAAATAACTACCAGCTTTCTGGACCTTCAGTACAGGTATACATGGCTTAAAGACTTAAACATTTTTGTGTATGCACATGTGAATTCAAATACACATAATGTTCAGTTCAGTCACATAGCCTCTACTGACAATAACTAACTATGACAGTTCTGTATATTCTATCTTCTGAATTGGCTCTGCTTAATACTGCTTCTCTTACGTTGTCTGTGACATGGTTAGCCTTTTTCAGTTTTTCTTTTTGTTCAACAGGAAATGCCAGGCTTTTCTGATGGCATCTTTCCTTTTCTTCTGGGCACTACTCTGTTACTTCGGCTATAGGTGTTGGAAGATGAAATTCTACTCAGCTTCCAGGCAAACAAATCTCCATCCTGCAATGTGCAGGGAAGCTGCTGAAATGCTGGGACAGAGACCGGGGGAAACACTAAGAAATTCCTGACTCCCTGTAGGGCACAAAGTGTGCACACAAAGAAGAGGGAGGAGGAAGATGGTAGGTGTGAACCTGCAGCTCTCCTGCCCAAGCCCTGAGAGGCAGCTCTGGTGCTGCTCCCCCTGTTTGCAGGGCAACTGCTCTGGCCCTTGCGTAGGGCTCTGCTTCTTAAGACATTTTCCTCCTCTACCTTTCTATTTCCTTTCTCTCAGAGTCATCAGTTAAGGTTGTAAACTCCTCTTGCTGAGGAAAAGAAGGCGGCCTGCTCCCTCTATAGGCTTCTCTGGTCGTTGCTTTCATGAACCAGCCATCCAGGGGAACAGAGCTACATGCTTTTGAAGACTGTCAAAAACGCTGAAGTGAGATGTATTTTGCATTTATTTTAAATTTAGAGATGGTTTTTGTGTGTGTAAATGGGTGTGAATATGCATCTGTGTGTGTATGCAGGTGCATGTATATGTACAGATGCCCCCACACATTCTCTAACACCCATGTATATAGCTACTTTTGCTGCAAAAGTCACATATGGAGCTGTTTTACTGTTTAATTTTAGTCTTTTTTTAGGGCAGGTGCATGATCCTTTTGTGTGAACTTGCTGTTTGTTAATGGTTTATGACAACAACCTCCTGACTGCATCTTACCCTTATTAATTGGAGAGACACCATCTGAGCCAGCAGTTCCATGAACTCAGGCACGCTCCCTCCCCAGTGTCCTCTATCCCAACTGCCTTTCTCTCCTCTCTGTCCCAGGACTTTGCCTCCTC
This sequence comes from Melospiza georgiana, assembly GCF_028018845.1. Taxonomy (NCBI): domain Eukaryota; kingdom Metazoa; phylum Chordata; class Aves; order Passeriformes; family Passerellidae; genus Melospiza; species Melospiza georgiana. The sequence goes on from NC_080433.1 coordinate 37,667,736, forward strand.
AGCTGCACCAGCACTGCCATTTCTGGCATTGTTCTGGTAAGAAAAGCAACCTGTATTAAGAACAACTCTGTAAACAAAAAGCCTACTTGTAATTTGGATCAGCTCAGTGACCTGATTTACAGCACAAACCCAAAAAGAGTTGCAGAGAAGCAGGAGTGTGAAGAAGCAGCCGGAGGCAAGGCAGGGATGGGAGACAGACGTTCCCAAGCTGTCCTTGCAACTGAGTCCCCCTTGTGTATAACTACAGCTGCCACGGTACCTTTGCTCTGGCACAGATATCAAAGGGAATTCCCCTGCACTGCCTGAAGTAAGACTTTTAGGGAAAAACTGACACATTGGTGAGTTATATATTAACCATTCTAGAGAGTGGCAGCGTGACAAGGCAGTGAGTTACTGATAAAAAAAATAGCAACATTTCCATTATGCAGAGCATGGGTAATAGCTCCTAGGAAAAAATGACCCAGCTCTTTCCACTAAATGATACTGTTTTCAATTCTTCCATACTTTCTGAAATGTGAATATATTGTTCAGATGTTTTCAATGCTAAATAAATGCCTCTGGCTGTTTCTTGTGGGTTGCTGAGGGGAGAAGGCAGGAAATGTTTTAGCTAAAATGATGCAGCTATTTCCAAGGAAGTGTCAGCAGAGTAGCATACAAGATTTCAGGAGTTACAGAAAAAAAAATAATTGTAGCAGTCATTCAACACTGTGCTCAGTTTTCCTTCCCAAGGTCTGACCTTGCTCTATGTTCAGCATTATCAGAGATCTACTGCAATGAAGTTTAGGTTCTTATGTCTCATAGGACACAAATTAATTGCTTTAACTTAAGTTTAAAAGCAGAACCTTGCCAGAGATGACAAATGGGAGTATTATATATCACCAGTTAAATGACTAATGTTTTATTTGTCTTTGAAGTTTCTGGTGAAAGCTGAAGCATAATGGTGAAAGAGAAAATAATTTAAGTTACATAACACCTCACATATGGAATTAATAATGCTCTGGTTTTATGTGAAACACATTGCTCTTCAGTGGTTATATACATATATATATATATATCTGTCTAATGAAGATGATTCCATTTGGCGTTCTAATATGAGCTGTGCATTTATTCAGGAGATTTAAAGTTTTTGACTGAAGATGAGAATTTTTTATAGAAGATCCTACTTTTGGTCAATGTATTCCACTATTTAATGAAAAGAACCCCGTCCATGTTTCAAGTCAATTGTTTGGTTTTCAAGAGATTTTTTGGCTTTCAAAACCACAAAAATGATCCTTGCTTTAGATCAAAATGCCATCTTTTTGAACTAAAAAAAAAAACCAAAAAAACAAAAAAACCAAAAACCAGCCAACCCCCCCTTTTCCCCCAAACCTCTTCTTATTTCAGGAGTAAAATATTTCTTTAAAGTTGTATGTTTGGAATTGAATTGCATGGAATTTATGTAGTCAAGGCTTTAAGCACACTCACACAATGAATAATTTAACCAAAATCCCTGAAGTCTTTTTATCAGGAACTCAGCTAGACAGGCACTTAGAGAGACCCTTTTTCTATTCCCAGTACTATGGGAAGTATAATCTGCACTTGACAAGGTGAAGTAAAAAGGAATTCAGATAACAAAAGGATGGTATTAAATACTAATGCACACAGGAGAGTTGAGGGTAGGCCATGTTCAGGGCAGGATATTGCTCAAGTGTGTTTGGGAAGGGAAGTACTGACAGGGATTTCCTCTCCACCCCTCAGATGTGCTGACCTCTTCATGTGGGTCAGGGTTGCCCTGGCATGTGGAGGCTGCATCTCCTTTCATCCCACCCTGACCTCTTGAAGAAAACAGAGGCATGAGTAAGGGAGATGAATGATTTTGGTTAAATAGCTGGTGCTGGCTGCCAAGGAGGCAGCCTGTGACAGTGGAGAAGAGCAGTGAAAGGCAAAAAAGGGTAATCAGGATTAGGTCAAAAGAAAGGCTAAGCCAAACCAGAGAGAGAACCATTTAGGTAAAGACTTAGCCTAGGGATGAGTGAAGCAGAGTTTCAATGGGATTGATAAAATCCAGGATACAAGTGTGCTTAGGAATAGCGTGATTGTTGTTTGGATGCAAGGGCACTGTATGTGTACTAGCATTGCAGATACTGACCATCTCTAGGCTGGTGCCAGAGGTCTGTCACATACACCAATTTGGAATCCCTGCCAGTTTTCTGAGTACAGTGTGTCCAGATGATTATTACAAGTCTGCAGTAAGAGGCACGCAAATTATGCTTGTATCTGATATTCAGACCCCAAGAAAAGGGCAAAGAAATGTAGGTCTTTTATGTGACAATTTTGATCAGTCTTATCAGGGGAAAATTATAGCTTTGTACTTGCCCATAAAATAAACAGCTGTTGTGATTAAAATACAACAACGTCAGTTTCTGCTTGTTAGAAATGTTTTGCATACAGTCTTTGGCAACATCATTTCTCCTCACAGGAAGAAGACTGTAAGACAACCCAGCATTACTTTTTAGATGCCATCACACTACAGTATTGCACCACCAGGGTGTTGCAAAGAATGCCTTACAATGCAGAGCTACCCAAACCTAACAAGGCTTGGGAGTCATGTATTTGTTACTCTATGCATGATCTCATCTTCAAAGGAAGATTAGCATTAGCTAACTTAGTATGATGGAAAGGGAGGAGTTGGTTTAAAATTCATTTCAGCAACAATAGGGTTGAATAAAAATTCATTATTGTCATTATCCTCTTTCCCAGTTCTGCATGTAAGTGTTCATTTTATTTCAGCAGAGACAATTGCCACAAAAATCAGGACAAACTAATTTCTCATGTATGTGCCAAAGCAACATCAGTTGGTATGTCTGTTTGGGCTGCTCAGCGGGGCCATGAAGATCATGCTTTGGGCTGGGGGCAGGCACCTGTGACTGAAGGACAGAGGAGGGAGATGCCAGTAGCTGCCAGCAGTTCTGGTGTCAGACTCATGCAAAGCATGACTAAAACAATGCCACTTCTGAATACAAAATTCCCCATTTCTTTCTTGCCCTAGTGAGAAGAGCTCTGCAGATGTGGAGACAGGGACAAAAGCAGCCAGTATTTCCACTCTTTGTACATGCTAGTCAGCCAGTCAGTTCATGGGGCACTAGCTCATCTCTGGCTTCTGAACTGAGAAAAGAAGATGCTCCTCTTACAAGTAACTAATGAATCATCCCTTTTAGTACATAGCATGCATGACTGCATTGTTAAAAGCAGTCTTAATCACTCACTGAGAAAAATGTTATTGATCATTTCTCCCTTTTTGTTGTTAAGTGGAAGCCTTGGGAGTTGTGACTCACAGCCCATATGATGTGGCAAGACCAGAAAGACTTTAGTAGATTTTTAGATAATGGTAGGAGCCCTCTGCATCTTATTCCTCACATCTTCCTAGTATAGCTATAATTTGGAAAAATGGTAGATTTCTTCGTTTTATATTATTCTAAAAATCACTGTTTTGCAGATGGTTTTGGCCTGAACTTTACTCAAAATTCAACTAAGAGAAAGATTTGTGGCAGGCAACTGACTTGTGGCAGGGGATAGAGCAAAACAGCTTCTGGGCTGGAGGAAGCCCACCCCCCCAATTTGTCTTTAGCTCTGTAGTGGTGTTGGACATGTTGTGCATACAGCACTTCACCCTGGTTTATGAGCATAAGACTATGTCAACAGAACAGTGAAATAAGGAAAAAAAAGTAGTAAGAGTAAATTGGAAGGTTCTTGACAGCTTCCTGGAAAGAGAATGAATGGATCTGAGGTAAGAAATAAATTGTCTTGTTTACTTGGAATTGCCAAAGGCAGAGAAAAGTGAATAAGTAAAATGTTTTCAATGTGATGTGGGAAAAAATGTATCTGTAGGTATTTTAAATGTTGACAGATATACTGATTGACACACTTGTGTATTAACTGCATTAAAAATACTAGCGTGAAAGATTATTATCAATGCCAAATGATAAAGTTTTCAACTGGTGCAGGATGCCATAGTTAAGACAGTCCATACCCTCTTAAATCAGTCTTTCCATGTTTGTATGTCTATTATATGAGGATAATACAGCTGTATTCTATTACTGCATCCAACTTATTTAATTGAACTAGGCATTTGTTCATTCCTCCACAAAAGCAAAAGAAGCTACAGGTCCTCCATGGAGGATGAGGAGTAAGACATGTGGGGACATTTCTAGTGGTGAGTGATTGAAGCATGGCTGTTGTTATAAATTTTTTTCTGTTATTTCTCCTAAATAATCTTTCTCATTCATTCTGAACAGAGAGCTTTCCTACATGCCCCTCCATGACACTACATGACATATTGCTGGACGGCAGGTCCTCTGCTCTCCCACCAGTGCCTTCCTTAGCTTCTGGAAAGTGGAACCAACCTCTGCTGTGAGCAGACACTGGAGAGGCAGGGGTAAGAGGGGTAAAAAGGCACCCAGCTAGTAATTGATTGTGTAATGATTCTAAAACCCATGCATTACAAGACTTCATGTTTGACTCTAGCTGGGAGCAAAGGTGATGTAAAATAATGTATGATAATAGTTTTCTTTCAGCATCTTTGCCTAGCACTGGATAAGTAGCTTTTTGTTTCTTGGGCTGCCATTGTTGGAAAAAGTATTGCCATCAGATGTAGGTCTTAAAAATATCCTTTGATATATGGAAAGGAAATGGGATTTATTTTGAGACAGAATTTTGCCTCCCTGGTGGATTGGTTGATGAATGTGGTCACTTGATGGAAGCATGCTGCCCTGGGGGAACAGCTCTTGGGATGTGTCCCTGTGTCAGCTCAGCTCTCAGAGAATTTCAGAAATCCTTGTGGAGGAAGCAGATGTTCCCAGTGGTATCACAAAGACAGAGCAAGAAGACAAAGAAAGACAAGAAGACATTTGAGAAGGAGGGCATACTAAAGACCATAGCAAAACTTCATTTGGCATCTTCAAGGGAGGATTCAGTGAGAGCGGAGATTTAGAGTAAGCCTTGCTGGGGGACAGCCCTGGAGTAAAGCTGAGAAGCTCCAGAGGCCTCCCCAGCCATCACAGGCTGTTGGTGGGAGTTCACATTTTGTGTGATGACCCTACAGATGCAGGGATGTGTAACTTGTAGAGCTCAAATCCCAACCATCCTCTGTATAGGATATAAAAGATCCTAAAAATTCAGGGAGAAGCAAATAATAACTGTACAAAATTCTAGCTTTTACATAGTTTTGTCTTGGGAGGAAATAGTCTGGGCCTTGACAGGTGAAAGGGGACAGACCTGATATAATAATCTGTAACAATTTTTGCAAAGATAGTTATAGTAGTTCTTGTTCTTGTTCTTTGTGAGCAGCAGACATCAGGAAACCAATATCTTTAATAAGAAACAGCAATTTTAATTTCTGACTGTGACTTCAGTTTGAAGTCTCTTTAATACTCTTAAAATATATTTCAGTTTAATAACCTCATTCAGCATCAATTTTTGCTTGGATTGGAGAGCACCTTTTATTATCTGCTATTTCTTACATTTATAAGAATAGTACTTTAACATCAAAGGAAGCATAAAAAAATAAGCTGTTTGGATCACTTCAGTAAATTGCTTATTGCTACTAATTGCCCACCACTTCATAAAATCCCTTTCTGTTTCATGGCTCTTCCTTGCAAAGCTCTGGTGAGCCTGAGATAACTCCATATCTGGTATCTCAATATTTAAAGTATAAGATTGTGACCCTCAATTCATTTTTTTCCCTTCCTTTTCCCATGTACTTCTAAGTCTCAGGTCTCCTTGTGAAACTTCAGAGCCAGGCCATTGCATTGTGCATCTGGAGGATTCCCACTGGTTCCCATACTCAGCCATGTCTATGGTTATGGTCTCATACACCTCTCTGACAGGAACACCCTCATGCTATCCACCTTTCCCTGTCAACAGAGCCTCAAGCTGTGTTTCTCCCTAACAGGAGCACCCATCCTTAATGGGAATCAAAAGTCAGGATGACCAAAAAAGCCCTGCTCAGTCATGAACCATGCGTAGTGGGTTTTCTCTTCCTTTAGTGTAGACTGGAATATTGATTTCAAAACCGTACTGGGATCAGCTCCCACTGTGTGCAAGAGAGCCAAGACTCCAACGTTCACTATTGGGAGATTTCTTTGAATGTCTTGAAACACTGAATGCCTCCTCATTTCTTTTTCTGCCTTGGGCCATGCTACAACATGGATGTTCTGTACAAATTATTGTGACCATAATATTTCTGGGCAGCTGGGAAATGATGTAGAAGTAGATGATCCTTACCTCCTCCTTAAAGACAAATGACATTTTAACCTTTGTATTTTTGCAACTATACTGCCAGAATCTGGGAATACATTACACAAGCTTAAAAATTTAAGATTTTCACACTAATCAGTATTGTCCAATTGCCTACCAAAAAAAGGGCTTTATTATTCCCTATGGGAAATCTCTATACTTGATCAGAAATGTCTAATTTGAATAAAATGCCCTAACTTCAAAGAGTACACTTGATTTTCCATTTCTTGATCATTCAAATCACCTAGCAAACTCATCAAGAGGTTTTGGTGCCCTAAACACATTTTCTAGTCAGGTAGTTAAACCACCACTGAGACATTTTTTAGGTTGGATGATTTTATTTGGTTTTGTAATATTAAATCTTAAAAAAAAATCTTTATATGATGCTTTTCTTGCTTCTTTGGTTTTAAAACTTTTTGGGGCAGACATGGTCCATGCTAAAACCTTCTACAATACATATCCAGTTTTGGGCGAGCCATTTCAGTGCCAAACTGGAAGTTAGGAATGAATATTTATTTTTGGAGCAGATACATCAGTGGCATTGCTCTTACTCATCTAAGAGAAGAGAGGTATAGAGGCCAGGCTGGGGTTACATGGCTTGGCAAATAGGACGTCAGAGTACTTAACTGTAGATCAGAAAAGCTACCAGCACAAACAGCACAATTCAGGTGTTTTGCAAATTTATTCCACCTAACAAAATGTATTAACATTGTTTTAAAGCAGTTAATGTCTTCTGGCCAGCTTTATAATGAATTTGATGTGGAAGATTTTTTGCCTGCAATCAACTTGCAGTCAACAGAAAGTATAAAACTGCTTTAACACTATAACCCACACTCAGCTTAGATGATACAGAAATTCAGTGGTGCATGTGTATTTGTTCCAGATTAAATCTGTATTGTTAGTTGACCCAGTAATGCATCTAGCTGGAATTTAATTGAAAGGAGCATCAGCTGTTGAATGGCTGATCCTTGATAACTGTGTAACCATGTGGCATTTCATCATGTCACAGGAAGTGCATTTGTTACTTTTTCCTTCACTGATACCCAGTGCCTCTTTGCCCTAGGCTTTGGTACATGCATTTTATTTTCCATTAATAAATTAGATGGTTTGTGTTTTCCTTTTTGCTTCAGTATTTTGTGAAATTGCAAATTGTACCTGCTCTATGCCAGAAGAAGATGAGTGAAAGGTCCTGCTCTTTACTTTTTTAGTACAAACATTTTAGCTAACAAAAAAAAAAAAAAAAAAAAAAAAAAAAAAAAAAAAAAAAGAAGCTTAACTGAGAAAGATTTTTAATCCTCCTTTGTTTATACCCAAGATCCTTCCTTGTGTTTAAGTCATTTACTACAATTGCTTCATGGACAGGTTTGGCTAGTACTGCAAGAAAATCAAGGGCTGGCCAGCCAGCATTTTGCAGTGTGCACTTAGTTGTACACCTTAAAAATAGCATTTTAGTTCCTAGATGCAGTACACATTAAAATACAAATCTGGATGGCTTTGAGAGGTTATCTTTATAATAACAGATATCATTAAGCATTATGGGATTAGTGTAATGCTGTGGGTCTATTTGTTTACTGTTTTAAGAAAGCCTGTTAACATCCTTGTATAGTTAAAATTCAGCCTTTTTATTTAGCAGCCTGTATTCTGACAATTTAAAAATGTTTAACTGAATTGCTGATGCAACACATGTACACAGTGACTCTCAATAAAGCCAACATTTATTGCATTTACTTACATAGAAGGCCATGAACAAATAGTGCATTAATGTTCAGAGAGAGGGAGGACAGTGTTTGAAGCAGTGCTCCATGGACCTTTCTATTAAAAAAAAAAACAACCAACCAAACAAAATAACCCAAGCAGAAGCTTGTTGTTGCACTTGGTTAGATTTATGTTTGAAATAAACCAACCCATGTCAGACCTTCAGCAGTTTTTGCAGTTATGCAGAAGGGTGACCAAAATGATGTCCTTAACTATTATCATTAAATCTTCATACACTGAAAAGTTATCTAATTTCTGATTTCCTAGTTTCTGCTGTAACTGGGAAAGCACTACTAAAGTTAATTTTAATAACCATTAATACTGACATGCAAACGATCACTATTTCCCCTACTTCTTTCATTTGGCATTTAATCCATTTCGCTTAAAAATCTTTGAAATAGTCTCAAACGTGCCTAGACTGATTGAAATGAATAAGTTTGCTTCTAAGAGGAGGGAACGAGAAGCGACATATGTATATTAGCACATCCCAAGGTGAACAGATAACTCCAAAGAATCTGTTATTCAAAATATTTTAATTTTACTCTGCAGTGGAATTCCACAAAGGCCCTTTCTTGTTCCCTTTGACCCATTTTCTGTGCCATTTACTGGAAAGTACCCAGGCAAATTGCCAACAATTCCTAACGTCTCTGGACTAATGGGATCAGAACGGCCATGGTATCACCACAGCTTTTTATGGTGGAATTAGAAAATGTTTCTTTTGTGGCAGGCTTTCAACTTTATGCAGAATAATTTCTTAGCTGAGGCATTTGGCTAAGAGTGCTCTGCATGACTCAGCAGCAGATATCCATCTCAGATTTTGGTTATATTAATATGAGGTTTATTTTTTACATGAACTGATACACATTTATGACTTAAGCTCCCTTGCATGCTGCTGGGCTTTCTCTAGTTCCAGTGCCTGCCTCTCCAGCTACTCCAGCAAAGCCACATGACATGCTACACAGGGGTTCAGTATTGAGGTGGATGGAAAAGAAATCAGTGACTGAAGCAATTTTTTCATTGATAAAAGAGATAATTTTGTTATTCTGTCCTTAACTAGGGTTTCTTAAGGGAGAGCTGTGCAAATTTTCCAACATTCTGTAATACTAGAATGAAGTCATGACTTGGAGCTCTTGGATTTGTTATTGATGCTAGCCATGCAACCTTTATTAGCACACACACTCATTACTCATGCAAGCCATTGCACTGACTTGAAAGAGGCTCTCTGTAGCACAGGAACCAGCCTCGAGTCACCAGCTCTTTGTTAGAGACATCACCACAGAGTCAGCCAGGTTCTGAAGCAGCTGAGCAAACACACTCTCTATAATACATGCAGAGGGAAGTACTGGTGCTCTGGCCAACCTCCTCAGTACCATGAGTGAAGAATTGGAGAGCTGTTATTTTAAACTGTAGTGAGAAGGGAATGGGTCAGGAACTATTGGTGATTAGTTCAAGCATAGACTGAAACTACCCTATGTGCTGCTAAATAGCCCTGCCCTCAGCTGAAAATACATTTTTGCTCAAATCTGCTCTTGATAAATGTTCCAAATTTTGTTGTACACCTTTCATAGAGTCATTGAGGTTTGTAAAGACCTGCAAGATCATCAAGTCCAACCTTTGACCAAATATCGCCATGTAAACTAAATCATATTCTTTTAACAAACTGTTCAACTTGAAAGGAGAGAGCTTCAGCAAAAGATATGGGTAAATTTGAAAGCTCCTTACTGAAAGTATATAGAACAGCACACAGTGACAGTCAAAAGTGTACTGTTGAAGAGCTAGGAAAAAGAAAACAAACCAGAGGCTGATATCAGGATACTTAGAAATAACATCTTGAAAAAAATGGGATACTTTTCCAGTGCGGCACATCTTGAACCAAAGGAGCTTGTGACCATGCCATTTTGAGGTCGGGAATTTTATATGACTGAAAATAGTCATCTGTATGAACACTAAAAACATGTAGGGCAATAAATAGTCCAGAAACTTGTAGGCTGTAAGTATAAGGAAGCATATGTACTGTGCATATACCACATGTGTTCCTTGACATTTTCTACCAAATTACAGTGGTTCCTTGTAGCCCTCAGTTGGGGTAGAAGATTGTGTGAACACCAATTTTTGTGAACCATGGTCCAGACATAATTGCTTTTTATTTGACTATATGCACAGCCATTAAAAACAAACAACAACTCCCTGAAGTCCCAATAAAACCCTGAAGCTATCTCTTGGAAGATCTGAGAAGTGCTGGTGCACACTGGGCCATCCTGAAAGCTGCTTGTACAGTCGACTGATTTCAGTTCTGTACTGAAAAAAAAAAGCTGGCTTTGACAGATACACAAGAGTTGTAGTTCGGACTCAGCCTTCAGCTTGTGTTTAAAGGAAAAGGTACCTGTTTCCAGCTGGTTTTGTAAAATCTTTGCTGTGATTGTGTTCTGAGACCTTCTACTAACAATTGACTTTTTAGGAAGGCACCTTCTCTTGTCACCAACCCTTAACAGAGCTTGGATGAAATGAAAGTTTACAGCTCCCATGCCTGGGGACACAGCCTATTTACCAACAGCCAAAGATTCTATTGAATTTTAGGAGAGTGCATGATATGAATTCATAGATATTACCATACACACAATAGTTAAAAACAAGGACTTCCACTATAAGTGGGACAGATTTAATTTTTTCCCCCTAGATCCCTGCCCCAAGGATGAGTTTTTATGTGCATTCTCTGGTATGTAAAAGCAGCCACACTGCAGTCTTTCCTTGTGGCCAGGATTCAATAGGATCTCTCTTCTCCCTGGCTAACTATTTAAATTTGTAGGCACTTTGTATCTTTGAGCCTTATCTGACTCTGTTGTATTTGAAATTGGCCCACAGATTAACAAGTTACTGAGGGAGTGATATTTGGACAGGGAGACATGTGCATGTGTTCTAGCATCTAGACAAGGAAAGGATCATGTATTTCCTTTCAAGTCTTGCTGAGAAAAGCCTCCTCTGATATAAGACTGTTGACTAGTGTCCTCAAATCACTATCATCTTCCTCTGAGCACTCAGGAATTGCTAACCTAGAAGAGTAAAATACATTCTACAAAGATGGGTTGGTCAAGTTACTCAGGCCTGGCAAATCAAGCAGTCTGGCAGTTTGTTGTGTAGGCTGTCACTCTTGTTGAAATATCTATAAAACTTGCAGTCATTTCTGTTTAGATGCAGAGTAAGTATCTATGGTCTGCCTAAATATTTAAAGATCTGTACAGCTGTACAAAACCAATCTTATTCCCATTATTAATCCCAAGTACAAAACTCCAAAGACCCTACCTGCCAAATTTCAAAGCCATTTTGTACTATGGACACATAAAAATGATGTCATGGGCGTGACCAAACTCACCACTCAGCTGAAGCCATTACCAAGTGTGTGTGCTCTTAATGTGCCTCAGTTGTGGATCCAATGACACGAACATGAAACACACTGGAACCTGTAGCTGGAGCAAACTGAGTGCAGTCACATAACACTGCTATGCTTGAAGCCTCCAGCTGTGGCAGCCAAATTCTTCTGGTCATGTGCTCACAACTCACGCCACGTGTGAGGATTTTAGAGTACTTAGAAATGTCAGCCTCTGGGTGGAAAAATGTTTTTGATCTTTACAGCACAACTGGTGCTCTGCTGTGATATTTGTTCTAGCCGGCACAATTAGTCATTGACCAAGTTTATTATTTACTCATGACCCTTTGCCTGGCATCCAACATGTGAAAATTGCAGCTTTTGGACAGAAAGGAGAATTGTAACTTGTTGAATTACATATTCTAGAGGGTACAGGTATTCCAGTAACTCTCCTGCCACGTCTGATGTGGGGTTTTGTCTCAGCACCTACGGATACTGATTCTTTCTCAGTTAAACTTGTCAGGAAAATTAATCCATAAACACCAGAGGTTTATGTGCAAAAAGGAGACAGAGGAGTCCTGTAACTTTATTCAAATAAAGGGAGAGATCATGGGGCATTACTCACGGCGCCTTTCAAAATTTTTAGGGGACACAGCTCCTCCTTTTTATCCTAATTTCCTGGCTGCATTTTCTCTCTGTCTTTCTCCATTGGCTGAGGTACTTGAGAGGTACAGACTCCTTAAGACACTGAATACCTAAGATGCCGACTACCTAAGGCCCCCTTCTAATGTATACCACCCTCCTGTTTTTCTTTTTCCTCGTGTCTTTTTTTTTCTTCAAATCTAGAGATTTAGCAGTCTTAAGTGAGTAACAGTCTGTGTCAATTAATGGAATGTGTACGGAATTTATGGTCCCCCTACCATCAGGCTCACAGTTTGTTTGTAAAGCTACTTCTTTCTATTCTTTCTAACTCCTTTTAACCTGATGCTTTTTTGTACCCTTTTTTTTTCTTTTTTTTTTTTTTTTTTTTTTTTTGCCGCACGAGTGATAAAGTAACACAGGGCTGCATTTGCGCTCTGCCTCCTCCAGTGCGCCCTCAGCCGCAACCTCAAACTACAGCCCTTGTCCTTCTCTCGGCCGATGCCAGATTGATGCCCGTAGCAAGGGGCCCGCAGCTGTCGGGAGCCTGGGGCGGCCCCCGAGGGGAGAACGGGCGAGGGCAGGGGGCAGAGACACCGCAGCCCCCGCCCTGCCCTCAGCAGCCATGACAGGGCAGCGGAGACCCCGGGCACGGCGCAGGGACAGACCGAGAGCTGCGGCGCTGGGCCCGGTACGGGGGGAAGGAGCGGGGCCCGGGCCCCGCGGAGCGATCAGGGCGCAGACCCCATCCCGTCCCGGGAGCAGCCTCCGGCACATCCCGCACCTCTATCCCGCTTTGCCTCCCCCGCTCCTCGCCGCCGGGCGGCGGCTGCCCCTTCCCCACGGGACCCGCCCCTCCCCGGGGCGGAGCGCGGCGGCTGCCCCGCCTCCCCGGCCGCGGCGGCTGTCACGGGGCGAGCGGGCCGCACCGGGCTCCTGCGGGGCCCCGCGGCTTCCCTTCGGCCTGGCCGCGGCTGCCCGGCGGCATCCGCGCTCTACCACCATGCTCAGGCGGATTCTGCAGCGGGTAAGGCAGCGAGGCCCGCCCCAGCGGCGAGGGCGGTGTGCCGTGCCGGTGCCGCGCCGGTGTCGCTTCCTGGTGCCGGCCGGGCTCGGAGCCGCGCTCCCCGCGGCAGAGCCGGAGCCACCGGCCCTGTCCGGCCCGTCCTGCGGCGCAGGGTGTGGGTTAGGGCCGTCGCGGCCCCGGAGGCCGTGAGTTTGTCCGCCCCCGTCCTCTCGCTGGGGGACGGCCCGAGCCCCGACGGGACAGGACGGGCCGGGCCCGCCGTCCCGGCTGGGGGCGGCGTCGCGTCCCGGGCTGGGCGGAGGTGCTGGCGGCGGGCGGTTCCCGCGGCCCGGCCTGTCGGAGGGGCGAGGGGCGGCCCTGGCCGGCGTGGCTCCTTTCCGTAGCGCGGCGGCGTCTCCGCCCGCCGCCTGCGCCCGTTGCCGCGGCTGCGGCCGCCCGCTCATAGGGCAGGATAAAGGGAAGCCCGGCCTGGGGAGAGCCGCCGCCGGGACCTGCGGTGATTTCCTCGGGGGCTGGCAGGCAGCAGGCTCTTAACGCCGTTCGGCCGCCTCCCGTGTTTTAGGAGCCGGCTTTTCCGGCAGCTCTGCCGGGCCAAGTTGTGCCACTCGTTTTTGAAACCCTTGTGGCTTGCCCAGATCCCCGCGCCGGTGCTGGTCCCCTTGCAGTTGGCCTGCGGCTCGGGGGGCGCTCCGGGAGGCGCTGTTGCGGGGCAGGTGCCGGCGCGGTGCCGGCTCGGTGCGGCCACGGGCTCGGCGGGGAATGCGCCCAGAAGGGGTGAGTCACGGCGGCGGGGGGCAGGCAGCGCTCCAGATCCCGCACCGGCAGGGAACCGGGTCCGTGACACGCAGGAGGCGCTCACGGCTAGAGCGAAAACCAGCTGCTCTCCCCGTTTTATCCGCTGTTGCTTCCAAAGCGTGCTGTCTGTGTAACACCTCTGCGAAAGAGTGTTTCGTTGGAAACGCTGGCTTGCTCTCCTTATCTGCCTTACAAAGAAGCCTTGTTACAAGAATGAGAGTTAGAGGAAATAAAGTAAGCATACCACCAACTTTTTCAGTGTAAAACATTTCTCTGGTTATTTTTCAGTCGTAGACCCTGAGCAGGTGAAGATCTTGGTCTATTTGGAGCTTCGTGTTTACAAGGAAGAACTTCCTTCCTGAAGCTTAATGGGAAGCCTTGCTAACGAACAGGGAAACTTAGTACGGACCTAATTAAATATTGGCAGCAGTTAACTGGGTGTTTATTGATTCTGAGAAACACCAGGCCATCAAGGAAGGCTTCTGTAAAAGAGGAAAAAGCTTCATACAGTGCCAAAGGATATTTGCCCCTAAGTAGGAATTCTGCTAAACACATCTTATTAACATCTAAAGTCAAAGCAAAAGTTTCTGTGTGAGAAACAGACATCTTTTCCTAAAAGATTGAACAAATAGTTCTCCAGTTGCTCCTGAAAATTATGAGATTATTGTCAGGAAAGGTGAAACAGACTTCTTTCTGCCTAAAAATTAAGCAGAGAAATGCCAAGATTTTTGAAGGTGTTAACCTTTAATTGCGGAAAATAACTAGGTTTTTAAAAATTCACCTCATACTAAAAGGGGCTTTAGGCACTTTGTAAAAATGGTGATTGCATGCACAACCTTGTACTTACATACCATTTTGACTTGCACTCTGGTTGGCAAACTGTGAAAAATACTTCTGCTGTACTTTGATATTAAAAATGAACCTTAGGTATATGTCAGATATTTCAATAAAGAACATAATTATTAATATCTTTCATGTGTGTTGTGCAGTAATTTGAAGGACAAGGAACCTCCACGTGACCATTTGATTGTCCATCATTTGTATAGCTAGCAAAAAACTCCTGCCTTTCTGTCACTGAAACATAGTTTCTTGCGTATCTGTTTGGTTTGTTATATGCTTATAGGTGATGTCACTCTAGCCAGAGAGCTGGTCATCTTGAGTTACGAAAGCATGTTTTTTGAAAAAAGGAATTCTTTATTACATTCCTTTTTGTTGTAACTCAGCTGGCTGACAAGCTGCAAAGGAGGAAGACAACAAAGATATGGTTTATAGTTTCTGATTCCTGAAGTTTCTAAACCTCAAACGTTTATTTTTTATACTACTTCTCTGCCTTGATCACCTTTCTGTTTCATCCCTAGTTGTAATTTCTGTTTTTAAAAGCATCTTCGCTGTGACTTTGAATGACATATTTTCAAAGTAGAAAGTATTATGTACTAAATATTACTTACTTGGCTTTTGAGGTTAGCATCTCCATGCTGTCTTCAACTAGCTTCTCATTTTACATCTTCCCTACAAGCTTCTAAACTTTTTTACAAGTTTCTAAATTTTATGTGTGTTTTCAACATGGCATCTCAGAGATCCACCTGTGTTGTATGTTTGCACCATAACACCCCCTTTGGTATGTTGTTGTCACTTCCTGGTTTCATTGTTCATCATACTGATCTAGAAAAAGGTAGTTTTTCCCAAAGGCATCTGCATGGAATGTCTGAGATGCACCTTTCCTGCCCAAATAATTTGAGTAGTAGCCTTTTCTTTATTGTGTTCAGCTTTGATGCCTTCTGTGGGCATTGTGTCATCTCTCTGTTAATCTACTATGGGACAGTGGCAGTTGCCTCTGGCCTGTTAAAGCAGAGCTCATTTCTTGTATTGGCAAGGAGGAGGCATTTATTTTCAGCTGGTAGAAAACTGATTACTTTGACCTCCTTCTGAGCCTTCTTCCCATTGCTCATGATTTTTTACTGGGCGACTCATCTATTGGAGCAGTGTGACTACTTTTGCAGTAGTTTTTGTCTCCATTATTTGTCTTTAACAGTCTACAACTGTTGGCTACTCTGCTCTGTTGGGTGCTCTCTGCTCTTCTATTGCTTTCTGTTTCTAACTAATGCTCGAGTTCTTGGTCTTGAGATCTTGGTGTCTGGGGGAGAACAGGGCTTTTCAGGCATTTCTGTAGCTCGGGTAGTACAGTCACCTTTTCTCTTACTCCAAGCTCAGGCACAGAGGTATTTACTTGTCTGAAGTCATTGCATCTCATGCCTGACTTATAATTTTCACATTTATAAGTGCAGGGCTCACTAGATAGCATATTTACTTGGATAGATGCTGAACTGCAGCTGTGCCTCTGCCTTCTCCTCAAAGGGAGCACGTGTGCCTCTTCCTGGGCACAAAGTGTGCTTGTGTGAAACTGATGGCATGATGAGAAAGAAAAGTTTTATGCCCTCTGAAGTCAGGAGTAATTTCATTTTACATAAAGCAGCATCACACTGCTTTAGAAGTAAATGGTGATACTGTTCTGTGTGGCAAGATACACTGTTCTGAGCACCGAGAGTTCTTTGGCAAAAAGGGCTTTGGCCCTCTTACCTTCTCATTTTTGTGCCTTGTTTGTTGCTTCAGGGCCTTTTTATGGTTGTAGTAGTACCCTTAGTAGTCATATTTAAATCTGTGCTGGAAAAACTGTTAAATCTGTATTTTTTCACATTTTCTCAAGGCTTTACATATTTTTTCAAAGGTTTTAATTTATTCTGAATTTAAAATTGCTGAAAAGAGTCTTCTGACTGAAAGGAATGTAGCTATAGACAGATAAAAGACTATGCAAAAATGACACAGTAATGGTCCATATTTATACTCCCTCATATTAAAGCATTAACTCAACTCACTCATTATATAATTTTCTATTCCTTTTCAGAAAACAAGCTGTAATCATTGTCATAATTTTTGTTGTTAATGATGTTTCTTTATATTAGTTTGCAGTTTTGAGAAAACATAGAGAACAGCATGATGAAGTTTAGCATATTACTTCTACAACTCTAGGGCTAGCAGTAGAAACAGGTTTCTCTGCAGAGTAAACAAATGTAATTGACAGCTAGAAGAGAACTATGCTGGATCAAAGACTAACTTTGCATTAGTCTTTCAACTCTGGGTATGCCTTCAGATGTCAAATGCTACTTTTATAACTATACATACACAGAAGCCTGTGTGGAAATTTCCTTTTTCTCTGGGATTAGTAAGTCATTTATTTGCTCCCCTGTATAGCCCATCTGAAAACAAAGACCATCGTTCTGAGTCCTTTCATAGATCACAAAGTCCAAATTGTTCAATGTGTTGTGATTCCTTTTTTATTTAATGGAATGTGATACCACAGTGGTATGGGAGCATAGCATGACTGTGTGTGTGAACCCATTTGATGATGCAATGATCAATTAAAAAAACACCTTTGCAATGTCCCATTCTTTATATGGTCGGTGAAGGATATTTAAATTACATTACAACCTTGAAAGATAAATTAATTTTGTTTTTGATCTTGGCTTCCTTAACATTCTTCCAATATTTTATTTAATTTTTTGTATCCATTTTGCAAATGGATACTATGAACTATAACTTGAAAGTTACTTAATGACCTCTTTCCTTCTCACTCTTCTTTCCCATGCATGGCACTCACCAGTAAATGTCACCATTTGTACTAAGCTTTCTAAATCTAGCCTGGAATTATGCTTTCTCTTTTCAAGAGCACACATTGATTTTTGAAAGGTTAAAGGATTTTACCAGGTACTGTGTAATAACTTCTGTCATACAATGCGTGCAATAAGACATGCCATCCACTGCTTATTAGTGTGATTATAGCAAGTCCTGAAGTGTTTCATAAAGCAAGTACTTTGAGCAACCATGGAGTAATAGCAGTGTAAAGTGGAGTAATAACAGAAGAGCTTGCAACCTGGAGGTTGTAATAATCTCAAATTTGTAGTGCTAGAACTAGCAAAACTTAATATGCAAATCTCATTGCAAAATGGAGTCAACTCTGGGGTGAAATGGGATGGACAATTAAAAATGTGCAGTAGTGTTGGATAAGGAGTTACAGTAGGAGGTGAAGAAAATTTTATGTTAATTGTTACAGAAGATTCTTGGTTTTGGGACAAAATGAATCATTAGCTATGCTGAAAGTGTTCAGATATTGCAAAAGTGGAGGTAGATGCTGCCTGTCTAAAGACACAGTTGGACCATCTCTTAGTGCCACTGAAACATTAGGTGCAGTATTCTAACTTACCTGTCTTCCTGGGAGACCTGGCTTCAACTTACCATTTGTTTTAGATATTATTCTTCTGACTATCAATGGAACAAAACCCACATGTTCATTCATGGAGTTACCTTGCATTTCAAAGCTTTCCTGCAGGGTGTGTGTTTCTGTGGGCAGCACTTCTTAATGCTACTGAACAGTTGGGGCAGAAAGGGAGCTCAGGAGCTCCCTGGTCTGAGCAGTTAGCAGGATCAGCTTGGAGGTCAAGAGCAAGTTGCTCAGGCCTATCTCATACTGGAAAAGCTGTTCTTTACATCCAGTAGGAATCTCTCATTACAGTTTTTGTGTCTGGACTTCCCACTGTGGTCTTCCCAAGCTTAGACCAGCTTGGCTTCCTCTGTTTGATGGCCTCTTCATGGGTGGTGATGTGACTGCTGTTTGGCACTCCCAAAGCTGTCTCTACTTCCGGGTTGGGCTGGCTCTGTTGCCTCAGCTTCTCACATGGGTCAGATGCTTCATCCCCAGATGTGTTGGTGGCCTTTTGCTAAACTCATGTTTATCAGTGTTCTCCCTGGACTGGGAGAGCAGTATCTGATGTGCTCCACTGGCTGCTGGCCAGTGGGGAGTGATCACTTCCTTTGATCAGCTGGCTGTGCTCCTTGTTAGCACAGTCCAGGCTCCTGGCAGCCATCTCTGCAGACAGGGCATGCTGCAGGCTCCTGTTTGGCGTGCTGGCTGACACAAGGCCTCAGTCCTTTTCAGCAGGGACCTCTGTTACTGCCAGGAGTTCTCCTTCCCTGGCACAGGACTCTGCATTTGTCCCTGTTGAATTGCATAGAGTTCCCCTTGGGCTGTTTCTTCTGGCATTTCTGGGTCCCTCTGAGTGGCAGCCCTGCCCTTGAGTGTATCAGCTGGCCCTCTCCGTTTGATGTCACGTGGAAGCCTGAGGTGTGTGCACCTGTGGTCCATGCTGGGATGCACCTTGTTTAGTGTCTGTATCAGTAACCCTGGGAGGAAGTACCAATGCCTTCACTTTGACATATTTTGTATGTGTATGGTATGTCTGCTTACCCCCTTTTTGCCTCTCCTATTATTACCTTGCAGAGCTTGCATTGCCTTGCCTATTCCTTTTGTATGCTGTGCTAGAAGGAAGTGGTGTTCATACTTTCTTTAGAAATACAATACAGCTAGAGTGAAAAAGCCATGGAGTAGGAAAACCAGAGTATGTTGATCACATAACTGATAACTTCAGAGAAGGCTGGAATAAGGAGAGATGGTTGTCTTCTCTTCCTGTCACCAGGCCCCATAGCTTAGTGCTTCACTCCTCGCTTCCCTTTGGCCAGTCTTCAGAGCCTTTCCTAAACTGAGGTGTATATCACTGGGAATTAGGTCCTTAATCAGTAAACTTCATCTGTTTATAACATATTTTTTAGATTTGATAAAAAGTAAAAGGCTTTGTTATCTTTGTTATCTATGAAAGTTGAAAATAAAACACCTTTTTAAAACAAAGCAGGAAAATATACTTAATATTCAAAGAATGTGAATAATGTGTGCTTCAGATTTCTTATAATAGGTTATATAACTGATTTGTCTTCAAAAAAAAGGAACTATTTGAGCAAGAGAATTCTTTTCCAGATAAGATTTTGGAGGCACCAAGATCAAGAAACTAAAATTCTGTCCCTCTCTCTGTAGATTTCAATCTATATATTTAAATTCTTTATCCTCTTATATTAAAATATAAAATCCTTTATAGCATTACAAGTATTTCCAGATGGGCCAAAATACAGCTGTAGCATTACTTTATCCCATTTGAGATTGTCATACTGGTGCTAGAGAATGAACTTTTTGTTCTTTGTTGAAACTAGGATTGCATATACATATTGAGATAATTTTTTAATGATGTTTCCTTTGAAAATGCTTACTCTTCTGCATCAGTTAAGCAGTGACATTCTGGAGATGAGTAAGAGAAGTTAAAACAAATTTAAATCAAAGCTATACTTAAATAAGGATTATAAGATAAAATCCATCTACTCAGATTTTGAATCATGTAGTATTTAAAGTTTATTCATTGATTTTATCTAAGTCTGTAATTTTAAATCAATACTGTAGTTTTGATTTTTAGCCTATTCATAGAATATGTCTTTATAGGTTGTCTTACTGATTAGCATGTTTTAACTTTACCACAGGCTTGATTATTACTTTTATTTTTTTCAATCAAGACAGTGTACCTGCTTATGTGCTTGTTGAATCAACAGGGTTCTCAAACTTCAGTTTTCTGTCTTTCATATATTTAAGGGCTTGTCCATAATGTAGACAAGTTATCAAGAAAGTAGGATAATACTAATTTACTACAAATGAAAGTTTCTAGATGGTAATTTCTACTGTTTTCCTGTAGGATACAGTGGCCTAATTTAACATCACCAAGAGTAATACAAGGGCAGAGTTTAGCCAAAGTTTTTGTTTTGTTGTGAACATTCATGAGAGGAAGTGGTTTAAAATCCTGGCCTTTGCTTCTGGTATCTGCTTGGATTTTTATGAATGGAGAGTGTTGGATAGAAGCTCTTTTTGAAGTGTTGTGCTGAAAGTTATATAATTGCTTGTCAACCTGTTCACTTCTTGTGGAGGGGAAATACCTCTGTATTCCAACAAGTAGAAGAGGCGCCTTTGCATAGGATATGTACTGTGCTTTATTAAATATTTATTAAGTATTAAAATGTAGACTCTCACTTTTGTCTTGCCCATCTATTTCAGACTCCAGGTAGAGGTGGGTCTCAGAGCTCGGATTCGGATTCATCTGCCACGCCTGGAAATGCTGTGGACGTGAACAACGACGGCTCCTCAGAGGTACTGTGCACTTTCACGGGGCTGGTGTCTTAAATCTTGGATGCTGCTTCCATGGAGCTGTTGGAGTAACTTTTGATGCCCTTCTTAAATATCAGGTTGCAAATGTCATATTCTAAAAATTGTTTGTTTTTTAAATGAAAATAATGACGAGGCCATGTTTATATGTAACTATTAATTAGGCTTATCTATCCAAGTAATCACAAGCAATTCTTGCTGTAATTCTAGAGATGAATTATTAAAATTAAAAGCAATGAGATGTAAGCTTAAGACTCCTTGTTAATAAATCTTTCATGAGAGCTGCAAAAAACAAGGATTGACATTTTATCATGCTTGTACTTCAGTTTCACCTTGCTTCTGCTAAGCTATAATGTATATTGGAAACCTCTTCCTTCAAGTGAAGTATCAAATATATTGAATTTTATTTGGTAGATAAATGTATTTGGAGTATAAATCCTATCAGTGTTTCATGTGTTTCATGTGCTGCATGCCATATTTAATCATCAGAATAAGTTGTTATTCTTGTTGCAATCCCATATTTTAATGTCTTTGTATTTACAGTGTTGTCTGTCATTAACTCTGAAAAATGCAAACTGACTTCACTGGCTGTTGAAGCTCATTTGTGCTAATGTAGCCTGATTACCTATCTGGGAAATGTTTTGAGCTTAACATACATACACAGTGCAGGGTTAATTGCCCCTATTGAAACATTAAATGGAGCAAAGTGCCCTTTATTACACTGAGTAAAATGTGTGATGATTCAAATACTCCAGTGTCTGATACAAGATAAGAGAAACTTTCACTGTGCTGTTTAAAATCCTATCTGTGCATCTGCTTATTTCTACTTTCTTAATGCCTTATTGCAGTCAATGTAATCAGACATTCCATAATATTTTGCTGCATGTTCTACATGTCACACATTTTTGAGTCCTAGTCTGTTTTGTGTGCATATTTAACAGTCCCTGAAGCAAATAAATATTCTTAAATTGACGACTAAAAATCTTACTACTTTCGTAGTTGATTAAGGCATAAAAACATGCAATGGGATGATTTCTCCTTTCTAAAGTTTGGTTAAAATGATACAGATCTGTTAATATGAGTGCAGCATCGCTGACTGTACAGCTTGTGGGTGCCATAGGGTACCTCACTACTAATGGAGTGGTGTTTTCTTGGCATGTGTGATGATGTGCCTGCACTATTGCCCCATTGGCTGTTCTTTCTACTGAGTTGAAACTGGGTCAGACCAAAGGCTGCCTTGTCACTCTTGACATGCATTTGTTACATTAATAAAAAGTAAATTCCATCATTACTTGCATTGGGTATTATCCTTAGCACTGAATTCCGTAGTCTGTTTGAAACTGAGCTCGAACCTGGTGATGGGTTTTTAAATTCACATGTAACGCTACTCGAATCTGTTAGCCTTCCTTTTCCCTCACTGCTTCCCTGAGGTCTTGTCTCTCCTGGAGCTTCTCTTCAGGAGCACTATAGTTGGTCTCTGCAGAATGTTTGCTGTTTGTTTTATCTTGATATTCCACATTCTTCTGCAGTCAGAAGTCCATTAACTTGTTTTCACTCCAGTTTCTTGGCTAGATTTTCTAATTTGTATTGCTGCAAGATTCAAATGGAGAATAATTGTGAAATCTGTGCAGATTTGTATGTTTCCTTTCTCCTCAAGCCTGGTTGAAATAAATCCTGATTTTTGAGAATTGTAGTATGAAACAGAAGGAGTGGGAAAGTCTGAATTCAGACTGCTCAAACTGCTCAAGAAGAGGTAAAAATTTGCTCATGTCCTGTCTGTGACCATATTGGCACTTCACGTCCCAGGCAGACATATAATGAAGTCTTTTATTCACTGAGCAATATGCCCAGGGAGGAAACATTTCAATTTCTCTTGCCTTTGCAGCTTAGGTCCCAGTGCAACTGTCAACAGTACAGGGTTGCTAAATATTCCATGCTTGCAGTGAGTCTGCCAGTGAGATGGTGCTTTCCTTAGTGTAATGTAACTGTGTTAACTAGACAGGTTTGCCTCAGCCTCTGCTGCTGCTGTTGCAAACTTGCTTATTAATTTATAGAGGCATTTCTGCAGTCTCACTGCACCACTCCTCCCTTTTTGTCTGAAACATCTGAGCACCCTTATGGGAAACCTTGTGATGAGGTGGCTTAATGCCTTGTAATGCTTCATTCACGATATTTTATGCAGCTTGTTCCTCTGTCACACGAAGGGGCACCAAGAGTGTAAGGAAAACACATAGTGGTATGCAGCATGGTCCTAGTTTCTAGGGCATGTTTTAGATTTATTTATTTTCATGTCCTTAATAACTCTTCCTTCTTGCTTTCTCTATGGTATTGCTATGGTTTTTAAAAAGTCTCTCTCCAAAAGGAAAACATACTTTGCTTTTGGTGATTGTAGAGAGCTTTCAACATAAGAATTCAAACTTTTGATTCCAGATCTGCATTTTTTGTCTTTATTAGTTTCTTATAAACAAATATGCGTTTCACAGGGCTTCATCTGTCCATTGTGTATGAAAGTGTGTGTAACTCCCACTGATCTGTCTGAACATTACCAGAGTGAGCACACTGGGACAGAAGGAAGACAGGAGCTTCGTGACCTCCCAGCTACTAGTGTGGGTCTTGTTTATTTTGTTTAAATAGCTTTGGTGATGGGCTGCTTTAAATAAACGACATATTTTCCTGCTGTCAGCCTTTTAAATTGTTTCTTTTGATTCCTTGCTTAAACAAAATTTGATCTCATGTGCATGATTCCAAAGTATACATTCACCTGAAGAATTAATTCATGTCTAGTTTTGTGGTTTGCAGTTGTCTGTCACGTGACATATTTGCAGTATTGGAAGACTTGCATTGCTGATATATACACTTCTCTTTTTAAACTACTTTTGCTTGATTTTCTTATTAAAAAGACTGTTTCCTTATTTGATTGTCTTCACATCAAACTCAGTATCATGATAAAACATGGTGTTGGATCAGGCACATCCTTTGTGAAAAAAAGTGTTTTGAGTTCTTATTAGCTAACTTTTTTTAAAAGTGGATTTTTAGTGCAAGATAGGTAAAGGGAACAGAAGGTGGTAATATAAAAAAAACTCAGAAACTTCTCTTTTTGAACCTGTTTAAGAGCTTATGTATTGCAGCAAAATTATAAAAATAGTTAGGAAAAAAATTAATAGATAATCTTTCTGGATTTTTTTATGCCCTCAAGAAAATGTAAATGCTGTTTCAGTTAATTGATGTAAATTGTAGTGCATTTCTGAATTCTTCCAATTGTGCAGTGTAAAACTCACACTAGCCTCCAGCTGCACAAGGCTATCTGATTCTTTTTGCTGCAAACCTTGAGAGAGTAGATTGGACTTCTTGGGGTGGGCAGCTTGCTGTGCACTGAATGGGTTTGTATAGAGGGGAAGTTTTCCATTGCTTCTGCCTGTGTTACTTTTGCTGAGTTTTGAAATCTAAGTGTTTATTCTAGGATGTGTGTGTGATGTGATTTTATTTGGTTTGGTGTTATATTTGCTAGGTAGTGCCTTTTTCCTTCCTTATACTTGATGTGTATTTACACTGTCTTTTTGAAGGGAAAACTTAAAATTGTTGGATGTTATTCCCAAAAATGATGGAAGGAGTCAATACATTGATTATTCTAGAGATAGATTGAGATATCAAGTGTGAAGTGTCAGCTGATAAAGTGAGGAAGATCTGTGGTAAGACTGACCTGTGCTGCTCTCTTGGAGTGGTGTGGGACCTCTCAGAGCCAAGGCAACTTGAGTATGGCTTTTGATGGACTCCTCACTGCCTCTTGTTGAAGCAAAGGCTGTCAGTAGTGCTCTGTTGTGGTCAAGTCAACTTCTTCTTTTCTTTATTATCTGGTCATGATGCAAGTGCTGTACCTGAATAAGCTGTGGCATTCCTGATGTGATAGTGTTAGTAGGTTGTGGCATGTGAGCCATCAGAGGTGGTTTGATTACCTGAAGAAGTTACTGTTTTATTTAAGCTGCTTGTGCTTAGCATATTTTATGGAATTGACTGCTGGGTTTTTGCCCACTTTGAGTTTTTGTTTTTCCACTGACTTTTTGTCAGTTCCTTGGTCAGTACTTTTCCCTTGAAGAGCTGATTACATCTTTTAACTTGATAAACCTATGTATTGGGTGTAGCACTTGAAATACAAATTCACTTGTTTCTAGCTGTTGCTCTTTCCTGTTACTAAAGCTGTGTTTCTTTGTACTGTCGTTCGGTAAATATCTGTAAGAGGTGAGAAACAAAGAAAGAAAATATATGAGGGGTTTGTTTTTCAGTTTGATCTTTTATTATGTGAGAATGCCTAGAAGCATTGAAAAAGTGGGGAATTCTGTTAATAACTATAGTCAATACTAGTATGAAAAGTTTAACATGCTTGACTGCTGAGAAGGCAACAAGCAAGCTGATTGTTTGCTGCTGGAAAAGAATAGTTTGCATTTGTAGCAAACACATAGAAAAAGCAACACAGCCAGGCTGTCACACCTCACTGAATCCCTGCCCTTTCTGGGACAGCGTTATAACAATGATAAAATGTTATTAGTGTCATCTTATGTAGCAGACATATGAAACATTGCTCAGTTTGCCTTATTTAAACTGTTAATATTTAGTAGTATTGCTTGTGATTAGTACTGTGGATAGTACATAGTACTGGGAACAGTTCAAATACCTTTTGTTGGAAAGAGTGCTGAAGAAGCTTGTGAGTTCAGGATTTTTGCTAGGGAACTCTCCTTAAGCAAGGAGATAGGATGTGTTGCAGTGTTTAGATACACTTTGTGAGACCTGAAAAACTGTTACACGATTAACAAAAGCCTTTATACCTTGCTTTAGATTTCACATGTAGTTTCTTTGCTAGCTCTTCTTCCATTGGTACACCTATCAGCTGATGAAAATTTTAGCAAGTGCCCCTGTGTTTTCCTTGCTTTTCCTTCCTTTCTGTCCTCCATGCAGTGAGAATTGTCTTTGTTTTTCAGTAACAAGCATTCTCACCTACAGTGTCCTGTTGTGGGAAAGGTTTCTTGCCACTCACCTGTAGCCTGATTTATGGCCATCTTCTTGAGCAGCTCTCTGCAGCCCTCTTTTGCAAAGGAGGGGTTGAAACCTATGATAACTGGTGAAAATGTCAGTGTAATACTTCCCCTGCCCCCAAGATGTGATGAAGCCTTGCTTTGAAATGCAGTGGCCTATTCAGCTGCAGGAATAGCCACCAAAATGTTGGCAAATGTCTGTCCATGTGTAGCCAACTTAGCCAAACAAATGATGTATGAAAGTCCCACACATTGCCAAGTTCCCAAACATTGTTTCCCAACTTCCATGTATACAGTGCTGTCACTAACAAAAGCTGTGTGGTGGCTTCTGTTTTGTTTTCTTTTCTTTGAAAGGAATGATACATTTCTAAACTGTGTCCTGCATTTCCTGACAGTCTCTGTTGGATGTTCAGATGATCTAAACAGTGAGTCAGTACAGAGGCATAGTTTGAGACCTCCTGTGCTGTTTTTGTCTGAGGCATCCAAAGCAACCACTGAATGATACCCCTGCAGCATTTAGAATATAGTGGCTGTTAATATCTGTTGTCTTATCCACCATTGGGCTAAATCTAAGGCAATTTCCAGACACTTCTTTTGGGTAGTCTTCATAAATTTCCAGACTTTTGGTAGGAATGTATTTCTTGGCTAGTACAAGCAAGATATGACCTTGATGTTTTCTGAATAGGCTTTTCATAGCAGAATTACAGAGAATGTAAATTGGCATAGTAGTTGTGCAAAAATGTGTGGTTTTTAAGTCAGTCTTTAAAAGATCACATTCTTTATGTTTTTTCCCCCTGACTGTCTCTTATTGTGGATGCAATTGATTGAATCTTCTGTTTCTATGCATGCCCTTGGAGTGTTGCAGACTGTTATTGCACAGAACATAATGTCAATGCTTTAAAGCTGATATTTTATTCTCTTTCAGTTGTTTCTCAAATTAGGTTGTGGTGCCTGTTTTCACCTCAACAGTACTCGCCTGCTTTGCACACAAACAAAAATTATTGATTGAGTTATATTAGTATATTAACTTCCTTCAACATCTGAACAGTATTAAGAGAATGAAGAATTAGAGATACTGATTTGATTTGACTTGGCCATGGAATATGACTTTTCTTTAAGAAATAGAGATCCCACTGGATTAGAATTTCTAACTGATGACGAAGTTGTAGTCTTGCAGGTTGTGACACAATTTTAGTCTTACTCATCAACAGCAGTAAAAACATAAGACAACTGAACTAGAAATTATGTTGGTTCTATTCTTCTCAGGAAGAATCCAGCTTCTTTTCTAGGAAGAAATCAATTCTACATTCTGGTATAAAATACTACATAAATACATCTTTGCTCTCTTTGTCCAGAAGTTTAAATACTTGTAAAATTGAAATGGACTGCAAGTCTTAATTATACTCAACATGACCTTTTTACCTACTTTTCTAGTGATTAAATAGAGATGTTATCTGAGAAAGCCACTGTCATCTTACTGTTTACATAAACACAGAGGGAAGGGTTTTATCTGGTGAAAGACATGAAAAATGTCAACTGTATTTTCTTTTTAGCAATATATAAAAGGAGCGACCTAATTTTTTTATTCTTTAACTTAAAATATGTCATGATTTTTTAAATCAATATGTAGGCCTTCTGAAATAAATTATGAAATGTAGTCTTGCCCTTGCTGTCTAGGCAGACTGTTTAAGCTGCTTCTGAGAACTTCCTGAGGATTCAGTTAATTGCTTTGATATATATTTGGAAAATACAATCGAGAAGCTACTTGATACATCTTTCAGCTCTGAAATATCCCTTATGTTTCTCTCCACTGGCCCTAAATGTATAGTTTCTGATCTTCCATCATGTAAAACGTTTCAGCCTTTAAATCACTGTGTAACTGGGGAATATCTGGGTTTTAGCTTGGATTTACTGTTTAAATGCTGGTGAAGATGTGTATCTTATATTGAGGAAAATTGTGGAGGTTCATCTGCAGTGGAAGAAACATGAATGGTGAGCTTACTTTCAGTTTTCTAAACATGCTGGACTTTATTCACAGCATACAGCTTATTGTACAGTACAGCTGTGTGAGAGTAGGTCTGTGTTCTGAGAGATGGACAGACATAGGTCGTGGCCAGAAGGTGTTGCAGCCCTGGGCTTCAATCACTGCTGTTGGCTTTTTGGTCATGCAGCTCACTGGAAACAGGCTGTAGCTAGGAATGCTGGCCTGGTATTTCTGGAAGGCCAATAGTGAAACTTAGATACTCAAATCTATTTAAACTTAAAGCCTAGTCATGTGAATGCCAAGCATGTTAAAGTGCATCCTGGGTTTTGTTTTGGGCTAAGCTGTCCTATAGCATGTATACAGTAAAATAGTAATGAATGTTTTCCATATGGTAAAGTTTCAGTTATCCTGAAATGGTTCTCTGAGGTTGTGAGGTCAAGGTGTGGCCTTTTTTGGTTTGGTGTTTTTTGTTTTGTTTTGTTCTGTTTTGTTTTGTTTACCATAGTACTTAAATATTTTCCAAGAATGCAAAATAGTGAAGCAGTGAAGTTCCATGGTTCCCTAAGCTTGACCCATGTTCTAAGTGCTGGAATAAAAATACAAGATGTTGCAGGAGCTTTGTTTGTATTAGTAAATGCAGCTCTGTGCTCTGTAAAGCTATTTGTGCTATATGGCTGTCTACCACACACGGATGTAGATCAGCAGCAATCGTAGCATCCTAAATAGGAGTACTTATTCAATTCTATGCAGTTTTAAAAGGGATTGGCTTCACTATCCTCTAGATCATCTTCTAGATATTGCTAGAAGGTGCTAAGGAATGCTGAGTTGCTATGGCTGTGACTTCAAAACTTAAATAAGGTGCTTTATTTCTTGGATTCTAAGGACCTGAGCACAGCTGAATTCCATCCTGTAAAAACTGTTTTGCCCATGGGCTGTCCTTCAGCCGTCCTCCAGTTTTAATTTGTGAAAGAGGGACTTTGAGTAAAGTAAACTGTGCTTTCACTCATTAACTAATTAAGGCAAGATTTCATATTGGCTCTAAAAGACCATTTCATTAAAGCTTAGGGCAAAAGGAGAGCAGTTGGCAGAAGAAGAGAGATTGAAAGAATCTGTATGGAGGTGTCTGAGTTACAGTTACTGGTGATGGAGCCCTGGGAGGTGTTATGCTGACCCTACCTAAGGTATTCACATCTGTTCAGTCAGGTGACTGCTTTCTTGCTCCATTAACTGTGTTGAATAGCTCTGCGTTGGTAGTGATTGGGGAGTAGACATCTACATGTAAATGTTGGGGGTTTTTTAAACCTCAGTTGGGAGCCTTCAGTTAATGAAAAAAACATCATTAAAAGTAAGGCAATATTCTGAAAAAGCTGACATTTTTGAAATACTTCTTTACACAGCCAACCCCATCACCCCTAGTTCTACAGAGCAATTTAAGAAGACAGAAACCCAGAAACCTTTCAGTCCTACACATTCATTTTCCTGTTACATGATTTTAAACTGGGAATAGTTTATGTGAGGATTAGGAGGACTCTATGGTAGCCTGCAGTTGGTCTGGTTGTGCACTTGTCTGCCTGTGGGTCTGTGCCCTGCTTTTGCTGGGCACTGTGTTTCAATGTTGTAGGTCAAAGTTCTTCCAATAGTTAATAGCTCTGTAAATTATTTTAGTACAAAAAAACCCCAAATCCCACGCTAGTTTTTGTAGTGCGATTTTCCTTCTAGTGTTGCTTTTAGTATCCTGGCATACTTCCCAAAGAATGCTATCTTAATGATTCATACAACTATTAATGTTACCAGAAAGAAATAATTTACCTTGAATGGCTTTAAGGAGATAGAGCACTGAGAAGCTTAACATTATCAAGCTTGAAAATAAATCTCAACTATTAGAGGAGATAAGTAGTTTTTTGTTCTTTGGGCTTATTTGTAAGTCTATCTTGAGAAAGGTAGTTGAAAAAAATCTGGTGCTTTCATGGAGTCTGAGATCTTTAGTGAAATTTGGCATTATAACTCAAGCTGAGGCAAGATGCTTTCCTATAAAACTTCTCTGTAGCAGTTTCTGTTCTGCTCTGAGTGAAACCCATGTATTTTGGAGTCTTTGCACTGAGGAAGGCCTGTCCCACTACAAACAGCATGGTACTGTGGTGGTGCTCGATGCTTGGCATGGCCCATGGGCCTCCTGAAAGAAAATGTTTCCTGTGGGATCAGAAAATTGGGATTTGAAGTTTAGCATCTCACTCATTCTCATTGGAATGCCTGGACTATTGGGTCAGGGTCTGTTTTGAGCTGTAAATTGTGTGCTGTCTCCTAGTTGTTTGTTTGTACATGTATATTGGAGTTTGGTTTAAATGCCTTTTAAAAAAAATTGTTCTTTCTGTGCATGGCTTCAGAAATTCTGTGGTGATCTCAATAACTTCTTGCTGATAAAAACTAGTGCATGTAGTTGTAGATTATGTCTTGTTTTCTGTGAAACTGTCAGGCATCTGCAAAAGTCCTTGAATTCAATAAATTGTCATTTCTTGGTGAGAAGATATAAAAACAAACCCAAGTAATCATCATTTAACTTCTTTTAGGCTCTTTTCTTTCTGTGTAAAGTGAAAGATAAACCCAACCAGAAACTTCAACTAGGGAATCATGAGTTATGGTGTCTTGGAACTCAGTACATCCCTCCAGGTGTCCAGAGTTGCCGAGGCCCCTGCCGGGGGGCTCGGACAGCCTGTGCACAGCCCAGAACACCTGTGGATTTGATTTTGACCTGTGGAGCAAATTACCAGCTTTGTATGAGGACCTGAAAGTCACAGAAGTTTAAATAGTGTAATTATAAAATTATCACTGGGTGAAAAGGTAGATTTTGGGATTTTTAGCATGGGGGTTTGAGGACAAGATGGAGCAACTTTGGCGTGTCTAGCGTTTTTCTTCTTGGTCTCCATCTTCTGCTATCATGCTGGCACTTTGGGATTGGTTTAGAATAGAAGTTCACTGTCTAACATAGGTGATAGGTATTGGAAAATAATTGTAAATATGATATACATTGTTTGTAGTATAAAAAGACAACTCTGCCCCAAGGGCGGTCAGAGTGCCGCTGGCTGTCCTGCTGAGCAGATCTCAGCTGGGCAGAAAGAAAATTTTATAGACAAGATTTAATAAACAACTTCAAGACCAAAAACTGAAGAGCTCTGACTCGTTCTTCGGATGCACAGGCCGAAACAGAGACATTTCACACATCTTGGGGCTGCAATTAACAACTAAGCTCACGAGATATGCAACAAGTCAATGGTGCAGCACCGAAGGGGCTGTAAGTGATGTCTTTGCTATTATTAAATGAAGAATGTGAAATACCTTTTGCTTCTCTGTGGCTGTGCTTTATGCAAAGTAATCCCTAAGTACATGTTAAAAGGAAACCAAAATTCAAGATACTTTCAACTTGCTTCTTCTGTAAAGGAGTCTGTTAGTTAAGGTATCCATCCAGGTGCAGGCTTACTGGCAAGGATGCCTCAGCTCCTCCCCTAGGCTCTGATGACACCTCTAGGTTGTAGCTGCTCCATGTCCTCTTTATCCAAGACAGGTGTGGTCCTGATGTAGGAATATGTTGGACCTGATGTAAATTCCTGCAAGCTGACAGAAATGTTTACTGAATTTAAGCATCTCAGACTATCAGATTTCTTCCCTTCTTCTTACATGTTTGTCTTTAGAATAATAAAATACACTTTTGAACATATTTAGAGTTCATCTCAAGATGATACTGAGAGATGTTTCTATTTGGCTGTATTTAATTTTAATTTTTTTTAAGAGATAAAGTTAGTGATCCACCAACCCAGTTTTCCAAACAAAATTGTCACTGGGGCTGATAGTTACAGATCCAGGAAACTTACATGCTTCTACCTGTTACTGACTGCTGCCTGAAGGATCCTGATGATTCTGATTTTCCTACTGTAAAGGCAACTGAATTGGTGCTGCTGACATCAGAGTTGGATATTATCAGTCTGTGAGGTGCAGCTGATTCCTGGGTTTGTGCAGTTTGAGGCTCTGATGTATGAGTGCTAGTTGCCTGTGTTTGTAGGAGCTGGTGTTCCTGTCCGCCTCTGTACAGGAAAGATGACATTTCCCATGGCAAGGGCACCTTGTTGCTGAAGGGTGACGGCTCATTCTGTTAGAGCCTGTGTGTCAGACCTCCAGCAAAAGCTGTGTTAGAGTGAGGGTGCATCCGAGAGCTGACCCCAACAGTGCCAGGTCCCCCAAAACTGAGGCCAGCCACAATCATGACAGTGCTGGT
Source organism: Melospiza georgiana (assembly GCF_028018845.1). NCBI lineage: Eukaryota > Metazoa > Chordata > Aves > Passeriformes > Passerellidae > Melospiza > Melospiza georgiana. Next base: position 37,699,954 of record NC_080433.1, read on the forward strand.
GGAGAGCCTGTGGCTGGTGGGTGATGCTTGCTTTATCTCTGCTTGTATGGGAGGAAGGCAGTTTCTAAAAAGAAGAGGAGGAGGTTTTGTCCATGTTTCCCATCTACCAGTGACAATATGCCTGTCTCCCTCCACCCTGCAGGCTCACAACTGCAGCACATTCCCTTTGCTCAGCAGCTCTGCTCTGCCTCTGGCTGCTTGTCCTTGTGGACCTTGCCTTCAAATCTGCCTCCCTGCCTGCCTGGAAATCTTGGCTAGCTTTGCCCAATAATTGAGATGAACGATTGCTGTCCCCCTGGGCTAATTGCACATGTAATCTATTCTTTCCTCTTCTCTAGGGCTCCTATTTGCATAGAATAAACCCCAAGCACAAGAAAACCACAAAAAAGAAACCCAAGCTAAAAAACATATTTTGCTGTTCAAATGAAAAGAGATAAAGGGCAAAAGGAAGGAGAGGCCAGAGCAATTTTCTGCACTCATTCTTTCTAGATGCACTTACTGGAACTGTGAGGAACACATGCTTTTCTCTATGAACAGCTTTTCTCTATGAACAGCAGACCTTCCCATCACTGGGAAACTAAACACAACACTGAGAACTGCTTAGTAGAGTTTCATCCTGAAAGGATGCTGTCGTTGCACTGTGTGAAATTGACTTCTTTCTGTATAAAGCTTACTAGGAGAAAACCCAATCCTATATTTTGTGACCCCCTGTAACTACAGGGGGTTGGCTGCGTGCCAAGCAAATCCCTCTGGTTCTTGCACTCAGAGTGACTCTCACTGGCATCCTATGCTAATTGCATTAGATAAACATTACTGGGAACATAGTAGCTGAACAAATTCTGTACCTATACTTATATATTAGTTAACTTGGTTTAATCTTGAGTGAAACTGTGCTGATCAACTCTGCCAATAAATAAATGGTTGTTAAGGTTTGATGCCTGTTTCCTGCTTAGGAAAGAGTACTCTGTTTTGTTTGGTCTAGTTGTGACAAAACTAGTTTTCCATATGATATGTGGTGGACTTGACAAGCAACTGTAATTAATTAGTAATTAATTTCTGAAGCACGAATAAATAGTAGAAGTTATGAATGCTCTGTTTAGAGCTGGGGTTATGAAGGCTCTGTTTAGAGCTGGGGTTACATTTGAGTAGCTGATCATGGTAGTTTTCTTGGGTTAAAACCATGTAAATGTTGTTGAATTCTTAGTGACTTGTGAAACAAAATACTATGAATGCCAAATTAATAAATGAATGCTGTTTGTGGTTATCAACATACGCATTCATTATGTTCACTTTGTCTTAATATTTAAATCTGTTAGCATCCAGATGCAAAGTTAAGAGCAGTAAAGTGCCAAAAATCTTCATGTGTACTCCATAACTCATATGTGAGCCTGTGGTAGGTGAAGTGTGATAATCCCATTTAGAGGAGTGCTCTCATCTTGGATGCTGGAGAGCCTTGGTTTAATGTCGGCATAGACTACAGTTTGTAGCGACATAAGAAACTTAAGGATAACATATAAATGTAAAAATACATATTTGAAATGAGTTAAAGGGACAGGGGGCCTTAAAAAAGTTAAAGACAGGCACCCCACTTACATGAGGTCCCTTCTGCACTGCTTGGAATTACAGGGAGTCTTTAATGTGAGACGAGGTTTTTAGCTCTTACTCTGGGAATGTCTCAGTGTCGCTGCTGTGATGGGCTGAAGTGTGGATGGGAATTGGGCTCAGAGTTGGCATGATAACCACATGAGTGAGGAGTCAGTGTGTAGTCCAGCACTCAACACCAGATGTAATAAATGGTGAAAAATTAGGCGGATGGTACTTCTGGTAAGTGGCAGCTTGAACACTCCATAAATGTTTAGAGATACATAAAGAGGAACATAACACTGTTTTCATTTGTGGGCTAATGGGTAGAATGAGGGCATTGATCTGCTAAATTTCCACTCTGGTAAGCTTGTAGTATGTATGCTGGAAAGAAAATTGAGGATTTATGATTCTTAAGGCTGTAGAGATCTGATTTTTTTGATGTGGTATTTATTTGAATGGCATTTACCAATTAATTATATGAAAGGTAAAAGGTGATTCTTAGTTGTCTGGCCCATATTAAAATCAGTAGTTTCAATATGGAGATAGTTGGTTTATTAATAACTGTGCTTTAGAGTGGATCATTATATCTCCTTTTTAAAGACCAAACTCCAGATGCTACCTTCTGTTTGGAATAAGAATGTGATTTTATGAAAAGTTGTGTGGAAAATTGTTTTGTTGGAGGAGGGGGAAGGAATTGCAGAACAGTTCTTTTTGTTTTGCTAAGTAAAATTTTGTTGCTGGTATGTAATACTGTTGGGGGAAAAAACTCACTGAATAATGGAATGTGCCTTTTGCAGGCATTTTCTAACATTTTAATTACAAAAACTCTTATTAGAGCATGAAAGAATTAGTATGAATCTTCGAAATTGCATTTACTACTTAAACGCACAAACAAAATTTACGGTTCTGTATAAAAATAAGAAGGAAAAGAAATGTATTTCATATTTTTGTTTGTTTGTTTTTCCTTTTTGTAATAGGGCTTTATTTGTCCTCTCTGTATGAAGTCTCATGGATCAGCAGAGGAGCTGTTCAAGCACTATGAAGCAGTTCATAATTCTGGCATTGATTCAAGTCACGGAGGGGAAGGTCATCTGTCACCAGAAAGGTGAAACAGTACTCATTTGTGCATGTGCCTTTGTGCTGGTGTTGAGCTGCTTTTAGTTACACTGAAGGTTTTATTAACTTGAACTTATGCAGTCAAGTGTTTAAATGTTCATGTCCCATTTCCAACTAGAATTAAAAGACATTTTGTAGCTTACATTGTCTGATACTGATCTGACAGTAGGTGAAAATCAGATACATATATTTATGGTATTAAGCCACCTGTTTCTGATCCTGCAGACAATTAGCATTATAGACCAGAATGATTTTTACAAGTGTGGCAGAAAAAAATATGGGTTTCTCCTAATTTCTAACATAGAGCTGAAATATCATCATGGGAGAGTGAAGAGGATAACCCTAAAGACAGGGAAGAAACCCAGTTTTGTCCTTAGTTAATTAGGGTACTTACTGGGGAATTACAATATCAGTATTTGCCTAAATAGCTTCCCTAATTACCTAGTTATTTGCAAATCTGAGAAGTTTCTGTGTGTGCCAGTACGTCTCCTTCTGTGTTTCAGAAAATCCATGCTGATTTTCAGAAATCTTAACTAGTTTATTGATTCTTTTTTTGGTCAAAACTGTATTATTAAATGCATCCCTAGGAAGAATATCAGGTTGTTTCTTTTTTGAGAGCAGTGGTATGTAGCAGGAATTGATAATGTGAAACTTTCTCTAGAAATATTAACTGAGTAGTCTCAGTTGCTTTGGGAAGGTTTTTCTTGGGTGTAACATTTTTATAGGTTTCCTCTTGCTTCCTGCTAATTCCTTTTCTGTTCAGTGCTTGTTTTGTGCTGCTGTAAAGAGCAGTCCATGCTGCTGTTTTGTCACATTCCCCTGGTTTGTACACAGGAGATTCAGAGTGAGCAGCATGGAGGTACATAGAACATGACCCCATGGCTTCTGCTGATCCTGGGGAGCAAACAGTTCAAATGTTTTCTCACAAGCAGAAATATAGGCCAAAATGACAAATAATTACATTGAAAGAAATACATATATTTGTGTAACTAACTCAAGAGAGGGTCACTCTTTGGTGAAAAAAGAGTGTGGAAGATGACATGTTTCAGTTGTTACCCAAATGCATATCTGTATTTGATCTGACCAAAGCTGGCAAGCCAGTACTGAGCAAAGCTGGCAAGCCAGTAGGAGCCAGCATTAGCAGAGGTCTTGGATGACTCTTTCCTTGTGGGTAGCTGCCTTTTCTCTCAGTTGCTGCATCCAAAGAAATCAAAATTGAGGCTTTATACAGGATAAAGTGATGGGGTACTAATGAAGTCATATTGGGCTTCTGATGTGCACATTTATTCAATAATGACTATTCTTTTTATGCCTAATTTAAGTCTTTTTGGAGTAATTCAACTTAGACCTGAAGTGATACTTTTGTAGGATAATAGCATTCATGTGGGAGAATTATTGCTCATAACTATATTGTTTATATAGTTTATGAAATTCTTATTTTTATGCCTGCAAATTTCCAAAGTCAGCCAGATGTTGGCTGGTGAAATTTAGTTATTTTTCCCTGGCTCCTGACAGTTTAAGGACAAGTAGTTTTGTTTTCTCTCACGTAATTGAAAAAGTGGATGAGGTCTGGGAGTTAAGATGGAATAAAGGGAGTCTGGTGAGAGCCATTGTGTAACACATGAGCTACATTTTCCTATTAGTGTGGCATTCTTTAATGCTACTCATTTGCTTGTTTCCTTGAGAAAACTCTCATTCAACATAAATATGTTTTTCCATGCCTTGGAATTCCATATTAAAGAAATATTGTAGCCTGCAGCAGGGAGCCACCCCACTTGTTCTCCATGTGTGAAGCTTATGTGCAATTCTTAGGACCAAGAATGGGAGGTGAAATTCCATATGTAGTCAATAGGAAAAGTTAAGTTCTGGGAATTGCACAGTTTTCTCTTCCTGCCACTCCCCAGTAAAGGATGATGAATAAGTTTCAAGAGTAAATCATGTAACTCCCCCAGTGTGATTCAGAAAGGCCATCAGAACTCAATACTAGGGTAGAGGCACTGGCTTTACAAGTGGAAAACTGAGTGGACCATAATGAAAAGGCACTAAGGATTTTCTACTTGGTAGTCTCAGATGTGCTGAGAGGAGGAAGGGATTGTCACAGTGCTAGCAGAAAAGGAGATTTGGTGAGGATTTGGATGATGGGAAGAAAAGCAAAGTTACAGTGCGTGTAGCAATCACTTACACTAAATCCCCTCAAACCATCCCCCCACCCCCTCCAACCATGCACTTTCCACTGGTTAAACTAATTCAAGTTTCATTTTAGAATAGCAAAATTTTATTGGGGATATGAAGGCAACTACTGTAGGAGGCCCCTTACATTGCAAACTCATTCCTTTCTCCTCCCTTATCTCTACTACCTTATCTCTACTACAAACTAGCTTTATACAACTCAAACCCTTTGATGCATTGTGAAGACCAGGGCATATTAAATGCTTTGGTATTGCAGGTGTGGTATATGTTCAGTCCAACTTCAATACAGCTGACAGTTCCACCTGCTTTTTTATTTATAATCTTAGATCTGAGTCTTAGCTCATTGACTTGTACTGATGAGAAAGTGGCTCCCTCTTCTCCACCCACAGCCAGGTTGTGGAATGCAGCTACACCTGCCTCAGTAAAGTTGTATTTGCAAACCTCCAGTAAATCTGTCACACAGGCAGAATAATGTGTACATAACAAAATTTTCCTCTGAAAAAAGTAAATCTCCCAATATCCCATGTTTGTTTTGTCATTAAAATTGGTCCACCTTGGAGTTCTTGCTCCACTGGTCCAAATGCATGTTTCACTTGCTACTTGATGACCCTGACCCTGACTGGTGAGGAATAAATTCAATCTACACTAACATATTAACATCAGTTAATATGCTAATGTAGATTGAATTTATTCCTCACCAGTTCAGCTAAGGAATAACTTGTTTCGGTGGTTTATTTTCTACTAAGTATGAGATAATTTGAAAGAACATCTGTGGAGGAGGGGATAATGCACACCAGCAGCAATAAAATTATATGGTATAAAAGTGAGAGGATTTTTTGGCACTGGTACCCTGACATATATATTTCTGTGTAACCCTTAGCATTGCCACTGTACAAACAGTAAGAAAAAATATTTTTACATTATTTTAATGACCCTTGTGCTCTTGATTTGGAGTGTCTATCTCAGTAATGCAACAATATTCTTGTGTGTATAGTTGTGCAACTCTGTAAGGAGACCTGTGATTTTGAAGGATTCTGTGTGAATCAATTACTAACAGTTATAGCCTTGGATTCTGTGTTCTTGTATGGCTGGAGGCTTGAGCATGAAATTTGAGAATTTAAAATTCTAAGGCTTTAAATATTCAGATCATTAAGTGAATATGTCTGTGGGGCATACCAAATTGCTGTGTGGATGAAAAATTATGTAACTGCATATTTCAGGAGTAAGATAGTATGCTGTTGCTTACCAGTAGTCCATGATATGGAAAGTGAAGGAGAAGAAACCTGTCCTTTTTTTAACAAAGGCATGCAAACCCGTTAAATGTTCCAATGCATAGCTTTGTCATTCTGAACTCATGTGGCTGAGCTGATGCACTGATTTAGATTTACATTCTGTTCTCATGAGACTTTTTATTCTTATCTATTTCTTTACTTATCCATTTAATATGTTTAGCATTTCTCAATGTGCAAAGTGATATTAAGCTTGTTTGTTCTAAGTTAAAAAAAAAAACCTAAAAATAAATATTTATAATTATGTAAGTTACATTTATGTAGTACATGGCTATCAGTCTGATTACTTAACATGCATTACAACTTGTATGTAATTGACAAAATGTAACCACCGTGTATTCATTTTCTCCACTCTGTGGATATATTTATTCAGAGATGAAGTATCACTGCTCCGACAAGAAGTCCAGGACTTGCAAGCTTCACTGAAGGTTGGAAATGTATTTTACTTGCACTTGGTTCTTTGTTTCAAATTGAATTGTTCCACTGTCTTGAGCAACCAAATTTATAGTCTCTCTCCCCATCTTCTTTTTTTTTTTTTTTTTATCATTTTCCCCCTTAGGAGGAGAGATGGTATTCAGAAGAGCTGAAGAAAGAACTAGAGAAATTGCAGGGGCAGCGGCAGCAAGTAATTGCTTTAAAATACTTGAAGCAGGTTTATCGTCAGCATTGACATTGAAGATTAAAACCTTTTTTGTAAGGCACGTGGCCTGATTTAGTTAGTTCTGTAATTTAAATATTGACGTGTTCTTGCAAGCAAAGCTAGTTATCTCTACACAATGTAACTGTGTATATAAATGTGTATATGGAAATGTAAAGAACAAAGTCAGAATAGATAATGATTCTTCCATACTACTCACTCCAAGTTCAGTTCAGTTCAGACTTTTACTTCTGTTGAGCTTATTCAGAGCTCTGTTTATTAAAGAAAGTAAATTGAATGTAGTGTTTCATCTTTTATGAAAAAAGGCTGTGGAGTCCTTGTAAAGAACTTTTGGAAAACAGCAGTGGTGTTTCATAGGTATCCAGCTGAGCTCAAAAAATAATGCAAGGCAAATTGTGGTGTGTTGTGCCCTAAAAGAAGCTTGTTTTTTTATTACTATGAGCTGCTTAGATGTGGGATAGTTACAAACCTCAGAAATTGCTTTCTGTCAAAGCTCCCTCTCAGGATGTTCTTGATGTCTGTAACCTCTGTTTTTAGGACAGATTTCTATATAGAGGAAAGGGAGGGGGAGGGTATTCTTTCTGGAGCCTTAGGAGTGGAAACCTTAATAGTGTAGTGATAGATGAAATGAAAAGTCATCTTGGCCTTTTCCAGTCTTCCAAATATAAGTGTTTGAATTCAGGTATTTTTATACTGCTGTGCAGTATTTGAGCACAGAAGTCCTTGTTTCCATCTTTTCCAAAAAATGGATGAACTTTGGAAGTAGTAGTTTTTATTCCTACTGTCTAATGGTGCATTTATTCTGTTTTCTTAAGGAATCTAAATCTGATGGATTGACAACAGCTACGTCTACAGGTGGCTAACATTTTATTATAATAATTTCTGCACTGCTTTGGAATTTAGTTTGGTTTAGCTTTTAGGTAAATTAGCACTTTTGGTAAATTAAAGAGCTAGAAAGCTGGAATGTTATAGTTACTGGCAAAAAGTTTATTGTAAGATCTATTAAGAGCTATTTATGTTAAGCAGTGGTCTGGGGAAATATTCCAAGGGCTCAGGATTTGAAATTTTTAGAAGCAAAACAGGAGTTCTGAATCTGAAAGCAGTTCTCATGAGGCATCTGGAACACTTCTTTAATAATTGAAGAATTATTATATTGAAGCAGTGAGCACTGCTACAGCACTATACTATATCAACTCTAGCATTTTTCAGTGATGGTCTTATGGAGTGTTTTTCTGTGCTCATTGCTAGCAAAGAAAACAGTGAATTTTTGTTTGTTTTGATGACCCGTAATTTTTGGTCCGTTTTTCTCCATGAGGCTCTCACAGAATAAAATTTTCCCTATTTGTACATAAACTATCTGACTGATATTGATTAAAGGTTTTAATTACAGTTCAGGGCTTGGAGTTTAACATCATGTCACAGTGATCTGCAGGGCTATTTGTGACCAATGAAAACCAATATGTACTTAGTCCTGCAGAGTACTCAGCTAGTGACAGTGACATCATGCTTGCAGATGTTTAACTTCAGTAAAGTTGTTCACTTTGCTGAGATGATTGGATGTTAAGGGATTTTGGTTTACATATTCACCTCTCATGGTTAGTTATGGGCATGAGGAACTGTATTGTCCTAATTCTTCTAGAAAATAATACTGTTCTTTTTATGGAAATAGAATCATTAGAACGGCAACTAGAAGAGATCCAAGTAGAAAATTTTAACATTAAGCAAATGAAAGACTTATTTGAACAAAAAGCAGCACAACTGGCCACTGAAATTGTGGGTAAGTGTATTAGCATGCGATCTGATTCTCTTCTTGTGCAATTTGTGAAAGGGATCATTTATTCAACTTCTTTCTTACTAGATCTTAAATCAAAGTATGATGAAGAAATCAGCCTTCGGGAAGGTGCAGAACAGAAGGTGACAAACCTGAGACAAGAACTGCAGAAAGAGAGAAGTACAGTAGAAGACTTAAAGACAGAGCTGGTATTCACATCACATTAATGTTTTTGTTGTTTTCAAGTCAAGGGAGGCGTTTATTTAAATGCTTACAAACACAGTTTTAAAGTAGGCAAACTCTGTCAAACTTGAAGATGTCTGCTTGTGGGCTGAAAAAATTCAGAGTACCATTGTTTTTGATCTGCATTTTCAGTGTTTTTCCAGTGAGAAATTATATGTTGTTTCTGACATGTATTAAAATCCAGCTTGCATTATGTTGTAGTCTTCTCATTTGATGCTCTACCATTCAGCATTTCTGCAGTATATTACACATATAGATGTGCTGCACAGACCTGAACTTGAAGCATGCCATTGCTGACTTCAAAATCTATCTTTAGATCCCTTTTTCCATGAGGTGTTATGCTCTGACTGTCCTTGGGCAGCTGGATTTTTAAGAAGTGCTCAGAGAGGTGTTTTGTGACACGGTGGCTGAAAATCTGGCAGCTGTCATCATCATGCCTATGTTAATCTTGTCCCTCTTGTGCTTGGCTGATAATACCAATGTGTGTGTATTCCAGGATTTGGGCTCCTGATGACTTTTATATTCAGCCATGGCTCCAGGGAGCAATCCCAGTGACTCAGCAAGTTGGGCCACTTCTAAAGCAGTAATGCAAGGAATTTCCTAGTTTCTCACACTCAGCTACTGCTTAGACTCTGGAGGAAAGTAGGACTTGTTTATCTCCCTTCTTCCCTGTAGCTGACTGCCCTCAAGGGCCTATTGGCCTTGCCCAAATGCTGGACCTATCCATTCCTCCCTGATCAGTTGCTTCTTGTGTTGCCTTTTCCTTATCATTTATTCTGTTCCTTTTCTATTCTAAAGATGTCAACACTCCTTTTCGCTGCTTTCTTTAGTGCTCCTAGTTGCCACCCCTCTCCTTTCCCTCCATACTGTTTCATGCTGAGGGATTTTATGGTGCTTGAGATGCAATTACCAACAGATTTTGCCTGTGGGTTTGGTATGAGCCCCATCTGATAGCACCTTCAAGACGCTGCCTTCAGCTGCCCTTTTGTTTTGTCTGTGGTGATTTTCTGAAATAATTCTGGAAGACAGGGGCAGTATCCTGTATCTAGCCATCTACCTACATAAAAATTACAAAAATTAAATCTTTGAGACAATTTTTGTTTTGTCAGATTTGGTTGAAATCAATCAGCAAGTTCAAAATTTAGCAGACAAAGCCTAAAAACTAGCCCTTAAATCCTGTTTTCTTTGGGAATTATAAGCACTTCTCTGGTTTTTTGCTAGTTTTTTGGGGGAGGCTTTTTATCTCTTTTTTATTTATTAAGCCTATCTGTAATACTGTATATGTCACCTTGTCTATAAGTGGATTATTTGATAGATTTTTAGAAATGCGATTGACTCTGGAAGCATGTCTGCCATTGTGATGTTTGTTGCTCACTGTTCCCAACTTTTCAGCTACAAAGACCTGGTGTGGAAGATGTGGCTGTCCTGAAAAAGGAGCTGGTCCAAGTTCAAACACTGATGGATAAAATGACCCTGGAACGTGAAAGAGAATCTGAAAAGCTGAAAGATGAGTGCAAGCACTTGCAGGCTGAGCAGGCTAACTCTGAGGTACAATAATCATGTATTATAATAGTCATAATCTTACATAAAGATGTGTGTTCTAGCTTTGCTGCGATTATCATGTGAAAATGGAAAATAATAACCAATCATAATGAAAAAGCATATTTCATTATGATTATTAATCATAATGGAAAAGCATTTAATTGAATCTTCTCACTTCTTCAAAAGTTTTGGTTATTCTGCTCTTCCATCAGTTACAACTTCCACTTCCATAACAAGCAGAAGAAAAGGGAGGCAGCATCTCAGATTTGGATCTTTAAGGATATCTTCACTCCTCAAACTGTCTCAAACAGCTGCTGGCTAAAACACAATTTTGCTAAGTGTTACTCATAAGAAAATAAGAACTGGAAGTCCTTCATGGCCACATTGGCTGCAGTGCTTGACATGAATGTTTGGCCATGTTTCATCTCAGCTTTGCTCCTCAAGAACACATCAAGGACTGAAAGTTCAAAGTGGTTTATACACCATTCTTGGCTGGTTTTACAGGCTGGCTGAGAATATACATATTAATATTGGTTTCAAAGTAAATATCTTTAAAATAAGGTAAATGCTCAGTATGGGTGAAAATAACAAAAATCATATTAGCCCTATATGAGCATCTTCAAATGCAGGAGAGGCATGTGAAGAACAGTGTAGTCTACAATTGTCACCTAAATCTGCTGGGTGTTTATATCTTTTTCAGAGCTGTTCCTGAAACTAGCATCTGCGTTTTTCACATGAATATTCATACTGAGCGGTTCCTTTCATCTTTAGATTTTCACTATAGTTGCTCCTGCATTGTGAATGTGTAATGAAAACAGCTGCACTGCTTTGGAGCTAAGCATTGCTATTGAATCTCTCTGCTTATTGGGATTTGTTTCACTATCTTATAAATCTTCAATAAATGAAGCAGCTAGGCTTGATTGTTAACTTGAGTGCCCAAAGAAGTAAACAAAATTAGTAGCCTAAATTGAGGGTAAATTTAATAAAGCCAGGACTAGTGTTTTTATTGTTTGAGGTTTTTTTTTTCCCCTCCCACTAAGCAAAGGCATTAGAAACACTGGAATATTTATAAAACAAATTTGAGGAAGTGTGCAGCTTTTGCAACTGCTTCTTTCTGTCTTTCAATTTTATCCTTCTGCTTTCTAATAGAGACACTTAAATTTGAGGTAATTTTTTTTCGAAGCATTTAATTTTCGTGGCAAATTTCTGTCATATCAAGACAATTTCAAGATGTTATTAAACAGATGCATTCCTGTTTTTTTAATGGTTCATTATTCATACAGACTCACCAGCAAGAAAATACCAGGGCTGAATATTTACCCAGGATATATTTCCCTGTTAAGAAAGAAATGTGAGATCGTCTTACTGAATTGTGAACAAGAAATGGATCTTTATGCATTTAAATTATGTTTCTAGTTGGAAAGGCTGCAGTGGTGTCCTTTGTAAGCTACCTGCACATTTTTCTGCATTATATTCTCTCGGTATGAAATAACCATACTGTTTTCTGATAACACCCTGGAATGTTTGGCCAAAAAAGACCAATCCAAGGACACGTTTTAGCTAACAGCTCTGTTATGAGACAGCATGGTGAGGCACAGAGTTACAGAAAGTCAGTAAACTATATGCACTATATGCAAATTGTTCTTATGTTCTCTTTGGTGTTCCTTTTTCTCTAGGAAGGTTGTAAATTGGATGGTCATTGTCTATTGCTTCCGTTCTGCTTTAGTTCACTTTTGGATTCAGTATTTATGCATTTGTGCTGAAATCTCTGCTTATGGGAACAATAGGAAAGAAAGCTTCTTCATAAAAGGTCACTGCTATATAGTATATTTGAAATGAGTGCATTAATACACAACATGATTTAGAGTAGCTATGCCCTAAAGTGCTTTTCTTGTTTTTTTCCATTACTGTATTCAAATACTGTGCAGTCATTGATATAGTTTGTTCTGTACTGATCCTGTTTAATGGGGTAGTATTGTTCCTCTGATTATGCTGACCTGCAGGGTTGATGTGTCCAAAAGTCACACAGCAAGTTTGCATCAAATGCCAGATGCTCTTGCTTCTAGAGCCTTTTCCAGCACATTTCCCTTCCTAGAGGGGCCAAGATTTTGGCCATGTAACTGCAATGATATGGAAAGGTTTCACCTTTGGCTAGAACTGTGATAATTATCAATGGATAATCTGTTATTATTTTCATCAATTTTGGGTTCAAGCTGGCATTTGCTGGCATTTTGGATTGAGTCAGATTTCTGTCTTCCAGAACAGGATATAAATGAGTCTCAGTTGGGAAATTACACTCAGTGATACTTCTGATGGTGCTTTGAGCTTAGTTTACTGGTGATTTTTTTCCCTAGGCATTTTATTTGTATAGAAAATGTATTTTTTATTTTACTACCAGACATCTTGCTTTTGTTGGATTATGCATGGAAAGCTTTGTTTTAAATGTGGATTTTTCTGTTTGTCTTTTCAGGCTACTATTAACCAATTAAGAGCTGAACTTGCCAAAGGACCTCAGGAAGTAGCTGTGTATGTTCAGGAGCTGCAAAAACTTCAAAGTTCAGTCAAAGAGCTAGAACAGAAGAATCAGGTGAGAATGTTATTATTTCCTATGCTTGTCAGCTCACATTAAAATGGAACCACATCACACAATGCCTTTGGAAACACAGAAGACTATCTTCTTGCAGAAGCTGAGAATTCATTTGCCATTTTGTTTAACAATTGGATTACTATAATGTGCAAGCAAACACCATATTTTAATGATCATCATACCCTACAACTGAAATTCTTTAGGTTGCTATGATTGCAAATTTTTAATAGCTGTAGTTCATGCTTACCTATCATTAAGCAGAATTGCCATCTCACGCATTAAAAGTAGTACCCCTGGAAATAATACATTTGCCTAAAAATCATAATTTGAAAGATATTCTCAGTTCTCTTTGTTGGTTTTCTAGTTTCTTAGCTTTTAGATTATACTTTCATCATATTTTTCAGGCCATTTACTGGCATAATGAATGGTAGAAAATGGAAATTGATTCCAGAAATTTCTCAACTTACATTCTTTGAGAGCTGTTACCAGAGCTTTTGAGCTTGCTGCATTTTGTATTTGTGTTTAGAAGTCATGTATTGTGGGGGTAAAAATGGAACTAAAGGGGGGCAGGAAGCAAGGACAAAGATGTGTACTGATTCATGTTGCATGTAACACTGGATATGAACTGGATATAACATACATGCATTTACTAGGAACCTTGTCAGCCTTGGAAAAAGGAAAGGGCAAGGACAAAACAGAGTCTATTTAATGTAATCTAATATTAAAACATTTGCAAAAAATATAAGAAGGTGAAATAAAAATTTGGTAAATGAAACTACCTTTAGCAGGATGACTCTGTTTGGCTCACTCTAAATCAAGTATAGAACTGAAAAGTAAGAGTTGTCATGATGTAATTTTCCATAGACCAGCAACAATGAATCAAGCTTTTGGCAGAAGTGTTGCTGTACAACATATAGAGCCCTATTCTGAATCTATTGGTATTTCATTAACAATGAGGAGTGAAACAGATTGATGCATAAGATAACCACACATTAAGAGAGAGTCCTCTGTTATGTCAGGTTAATGCCAAACACCACTTGAGGAATTGGAAGAGGAGAAGTGGCAGTGAGCTGCTTTTCCTCTTGCAGTTTTAGTGACTTAAAGCAGTTTGCAGCCATCTTTTAATGCAGCTTTTTGTAAGGTGGTATCCATAAGAATTATGTGCTAGCTATGGAATTTTGGCCCTGGAGAAGTTGGACCTAGAATTGGAAAAGGTAAGACTAGCTTACAGTAGCAGAAATTGCTTCCACTTTGAACGATGTGTCATCCTTGAAAAATCTATCAGGGAGGAGCCATTAATTCATGATAGAGCACATTATATGGAGAATATGTAGAATATAATACATTTGATGTGAGCATTGGTTTATAATCCAGTTGCAGTGTGAGAAGATATTTCTGTGCATTGATGTGAAGTTTTTCAAGCTCATGTACAACCTCAAGCAAGAAAGCTGTTTCTTATATTTTCAGGAGCTATACTGAGAAAAACAGAGGTATATATAAGTATATATATAAGTATATAGGATCAGTTTTCTGAGCTCAGCTGGAGCTCTCTCTCTGTCATTTTTAAAGCACAATAATTATGGGGCTTGGCTTGCCTTGCAGAGGCCAGTAAGGGCCTGTAGCCCAGAAGATAGCTAGCATGGAAAACTTTTCAACTTTTCCCTAAGCAATTGCAGTTGTAATTAAGTTGGTTTGAACATTCAGGGAAAACAAATTAGTTTTCAGGATACAGAAATAGAGTTTGTGTCGTGTTCTCAGTAAGAGGAAGTGAATTTATGTGAGAATATGAAAAACAGTATTTCCAGTTGAAACTGTGTGCTCTATGGGCTTTAGAACCAATGTGTGTGATACAAGATACAGGTTAATATTTTCTTTAATACTGTTTTTTAACAAGCTCTTCACCGTTCAGCATCAAAACTTAGAAAGAAATTTGAACAATATATTGAACAGCTGCAAACAGAATTGTACTTTAATTGCTGTGTAACTCTCTTCACAGAGTCTAACTGAGAAGCTGCTGAAGAAAGAACAGGACTACACCCAGCTGGAAGAAAAACACAATGAAGTATCTGTGAGTAAGAAGAATGTGCAGGCAAGTTTTCACCAGAAGGACCTGGACTGCCAACAGCTTCAGGCAAAGCTGTCTGCTTCTGAAGCCTCGATACAGAGACTGCAGACTGAGCTAGGTGAGAAGGCAGAAGCAAGCCAGAAGCTTAAAGAGGAGTTATCTGAAGTAGAAACAAAGTACCAGCATCTCAAGGCAGAATGTAAACAGCTCCAGCAGCAGAGGGAGGAAAAAGAGCAGCATGGCCTGCAGCTCCAAAGTGAGCTCAGTCAGGTAAGTTTCCTTAAGCCTCCTTGATGGTCTAGGAATGGTTCCTTAAAACCTTCTCATGAGTTAAAAAAACTGCATATTTAAATGTAAATGCATATTTCTTATGAACATGCACTTACATTTCCTTATTTGAAGGAGAGTAATTAACCAGCGCTTGTGTTTTACTACTCTGTAGGAAGTCTGAGAAAAGCAAGTCTTGGTTTTTCATTTGAACTGAACAGTGCTTGATTTAAGTCAGAGTAGTGAATGTAGTAGGGAATACCTAGTGGGAAAAGCCAGGGTAATGCTTTTCACTCATGATTTTTGTGGTTGTGTGGAGATAATTTAGTTTGATTTTTAAAGAAGGTAAGTCATAGATACATTTATTTCTCTGTCTCTAAACCTTTTAAACTTTTGCAATTTTTGATAAATTGAGCTAAATTTTGACACATGGCCCAAAGGACTTCAGTGTTAAATTCTTTGGGAAACAGGCAGCAGGAGAGAGGCTTCACTCCAACTTAACACCTGGGTGGAAAGTGTAATGGAATCACAATTACTGTTCCTTTTTCTGCTCCGCTGGGCAGCCAGTTGTTCAAACAGTGATTGCTTGCAGTGAACAGTAAAATTGGGCTGCCTTTTGCATAGATATTAGTAGGGATTTAAGGGAAGCATGAGGAAGGTTTAGGGGTATTGAAGGGAGGACCTGGAGTTAAAAGGTGAATGGTTCAAGGGCCTTGGACATAAATGCATAGGAGGATCAAGTTCATTCATAGCTTTCCCACAACCTATGGAAAATTCTTGCTGTGCTGCAAGGTCTGATCCTTTCTCTGGTTTTGCACTGAGTTAACATGTCATTGTGTCCTTGAACATGTTCATGTAGAAGTAGGCAGGAGGCAACCCAGGACCTATAGCAGCAGTTTCATGTAGAGTCAGCTGATTTTATGAAAAGAGCTTTTTAGAACAGTGAATTGTAAAAGGTCATCCTTGCACTTTGAAGATGGTGCAGTACTGCTTTTGATGACTGATAAAATCATGAAGCAGGTTTGTGTCCAGCTGGAAGAGCACATCCACCTGCTTACTCTTTGCTGCTGGAAAGTGCTGGACTATAAGCCACCAAAGCTGCCGTGTACCCTACAGTGACTCTTCATGTATCTCTTCTCTGTGGAGAATGAATGCCATTGATGTAGCCAGCTCAAGCTAAAAATTGCACTCTTAATATTCTAGCAGAACAGTGTATTGTGGGAGGCAGTGGAGCAGGTAAAGGCAGGGTGCTTCAGCCACTGGATCTGCAGGAGTCAACTGGTGAACTGGATAAGCCAAGGTAGCTCAAAGCATCATTATTTTACACAACAGTCCTAATGCTTTTGAAGGACCACCCTCTTTCTGTTAAATCTCTGTGACTTGTTTTGAAGGGCTCCTGTAGATAAATGAGGATGTTTCTGGGTCCTTCCAACCCACTTTTAAAAATATTTCTTCTTGCCTATGCCGTTGATGCTGTTTTTTAACATGATTTGTGTTTCTGAGGTGTATGAGGTACATACATGACTTCAGGAGGCCATGGACTTGTTTTGGTCTGGGTTATGAAAACTTCACATGAACATTGCACAAAATGAGTCTGTGTCACTGCTGGCTAAGGAATGACTGCAAACATGGGTGACTCTATTTTGCAGTTGCACAGTAAACTCCTAGAAACAGAGCGGCAGCTGGGGGAAGCACACGGGCGGCTCAAGGAACAGAGGCAGCTGTCCAGTGAGAAACTGATGGACAGAGAGCAGCAGGTGGCTGACCTACAGCTAAAGCTTTCTCGTGCTGAAGAGCAGGTAGGGCTTTTTATGCAGATTCTATAGTTTGTTCTCTATGAACATGATATGTCTCTACACACACTTGTGGTGATAGTGCAGTTTATGAAGTTTGTTTTCATGGGAATTTCTTTTGACTAATACTGTCAAGGACTTACAGTAAAATTATCAAAATCTGCTTAGACACTGTTTGTCTTCAACAGATGTATGTGTGTTTGTGGTGCTTAACAAATAAAAATTGTGCATTTTGCACTTAGGAGCTTTGTCTAAGGGTCTTGTGAAAAAATAACTTAGGTGCACAAAGGCCGATATAGGTAGTTTTGTATGTAGATATTTTTTTAAGATTAAGCCCTACATGAAGAAAAAGTAAGCATGGTGCAGCAGGTCATTGATGGTTAATAATCAGTGTGGGTTGGATGGGCAGAAAACACTTGTTTTATTAATTTTTATTTGTTTTAATGAATATCTTGTATATGTTGCTGATTTTCTGCTGGCTGTAGGGGGATTGGCCAAATATCTGAGTGGTATGTTGTCAAAGCTTTAAACTTTTCTGTAGCTAATTTGCAAAGCCTTGACTAGTATAGGAGAGACTGCTAAACTGAAGTTGCTACTAAAATAATGACTGACAGTTGCTACTGAAGTTGCCAAAAAAAGTAATAATAATGTTGTTTTACAGGTATCTTTATTATCAGTCGTGTTACATCTTAACAACTATTGCAAAAAAATACTAAAAATTTCTTATGTTTTAGAATATTTGAGAGCTAAATTACATGCATCTGATAATTCTTTTATAGTTATTGCTTGGGATATAGAATCTCACCAATTAATTGTAATGAATGCTTTGATTAGATTTTGATCTAGTGTTACAGATTTTTGTTTTTATACAAGTTTTTAAAAATCCATGTTTACACTAAAATAGTTTATAGTTAGAGTAAACATTGAATACAACTGGCACACTGAGTGGTGCTTTTTTTCCACTTATTAGTCTGGTTTGTTTGGTATTTGGTTTTGGGCTTTTTTTTCAGCTAAAGGAAAAAGCAGCAAATTCCACAGAATTGCAACATCAATTAGAAAAGGCAAAGCAGCAGCACCAGGAGCAGCAGACCCTTCAGCAAAATACAACAGCAAAACTACGAGAAGCCCAGGTAATGTAGTTATGTATCCTCATGTGAAAGTGGGGTTTCATTATGCTAAATACTTCTTCTTCCTAAAAGTGACTTGCAGGAATTATATTAGTTTCAAGAAATTAACTTCTAAATCTGGACTAGAATATAGGGAAGGTGTTTGATAAATTTATCCAATATTTTATGCATTAGGACCAATTTTTAAGGTCCTTATAAATAAACACTATTATCTTCTTGTCTAGAATGATCTGGAGCAAGTACTACGACAAATTGGAGATAAGGACCAAAAAATTCAAAATCTTGAGGCTTTGCTTCAAAAAAGTAAGGACAACATCTCTCTGCTAGAAAAGGAAAGAGAGGACTTATATGCAAAAATTCAAGCTGGTGAAGGAGAAACTGCAGTTCTTAACCAGCTACA
Source organism: Melospiza georgiana (assembly GCF_028018845.1). NCBI lineage: Eukaryota > Metazoa > Chordata > Aves > Passeriformes > Passerellidae > Melospiza > Melospiza georgiana. The sequence goes on from NC_080433.1 coordinate 37,718,586, forward strand.
AGAGAAAAACCATGCATTACAAATACAGGTAAGAATGTCAAGATCTGGTTCTTTCTCATTTTCGAATTTATTTCCTTTTTTTTTTCTATCTCATCAGATATGACACTAATCCTTTCTATACTATTTCATTTCTTTAAACTTGCTTTAATGATCTTACTGTAATTTTCACATGACGTGTTTTGGTGACTTCCATGCTATCAGCAGAGGGAAAGGAATTCCTAGATATTTCATTTGTACATATGCTAGTAATATGTACTTACAAATAGTCATACACATAACTTTATATATTTATTTGTATGTGTGTATGCTTGTAAAAAACCATAAATATATTTATAACTATATGTAAATAAAAATAATAGATACATTTGTTTCACTCATTTTAAAAAGAGGTTTGATTCTGGCTTTCAAGACCAAAATTCAGTTTAGCCTGCATCTGCTGTCTCCTTAGAATTTTGTTTCTGTTACAGTAAGGCCAAATTGACAATTCTCTTTTGCTTCTATTTTCAGCTGGTAACCTATTTAAACTCTGGTGTTGTGAACAATATAGCTTTACTGTAATGGTTCAGGAAAAGAAATGTGATAGCATTGAGTCTCCAGAGCCATAATAAGACACACTAAAATTAAGTTTTTACTTCCTTGGACATGCTGTTCCAGCCTTCTCATGTTGTTTTCTTTTCCACTGCAGGTAACTCAGCTGACAGAAAAGCTGAAAAATCAATCAGAAAGTCATAAACAAGCCCAAGAGAATTTGCATGAACAAGTGCAAGAACAAAAGGCACACCTAAGAGCTGCTCAAGATCGTGTGCTTTCCCTAGAAACAAACATCACTGAACTAACCAGTCAGTTAAATGAAAGTAAAGAGAAAGTGTCACAACTTGATGTGCAGGTAATGGATCTCTGTATTTTATGGTGATGAAAAATTCTGGTTGTGATTTCCTATTTGGGAAAAGGTGAATTTTTCTACAAGGAAATATATGCACTAACAAATGAATACTGCTGATTTTACTATTAAACTTACTGATGGCTATCAAAAAAATAGAATGAGGTATGGTAAAACAGATGTTTTAGTGAAGTACAATTTATCTTTCAGGTAAAAGCAAAGACTGAATTGCTACTTTCAGCAGAAGCATCAAAAGCTGCTCAGAGAGCAGATCTACAGAACCATCTGGACACTGCCCAGAATGCTCTGCAAGATAAACAACAGGTATTAAGTGACACATAAATTTTCTGTGTTACCTAAAAACTGCTTAAAAACCTAAAAATAGTCTATTTACAAACTCAATGAACATATGAATAAGCATTGGGAAATGATAATTTAGTATATTTTAACCATGTGGCATGCATTCAATTCCTTTTGCTGCTCCGGAGCAGATATATTTTGCAGTGCAAGGAATTTACTTGGGAGTCTGCTCCTTGCTGTAGGGTTATTCTTCAGAATCTAAGCTTTCTTTAGGCATTCTGGAGGTATTACTCAATTCATGTGTGTATGCTATGAAGAAAAGATTGTAGAATGCACTTACTAGAAGCAAAAACTCCTAACTCTTACTGCTGACTCAGATAAATTTCCTATCAGCTGCTGGTACTCAAAAATAATTCTCTGTGGGCCAAAAGGCTGGTGATAAAATGACATGTTTTTTAATGTGTTTTAATCCTAGGGAAGCATTTTACCATATGTTGAATCAAATATTTGCATAGTTAAAATCAGTGCTGCTGTGGTCTTCACGGAAACATTACCAGCAGATGTTAATGTGGCACCATTTTGTAGCATGGGAATGTAATTAGTTACTGTAAACAGGAGACAACTTTTTGCAACCATTAAAGAATTAATTAATAACTAAATACATCAGCTTGGTTGGAGAACAGTGAACTTCGATGTACCTGTTGTCATAGTGGTTACTAGGTGAATGTGTTTGTGTCTCTTGCAGCATTTATTTGTTTTCTGTTGGACAAAATGTTTTGAAATCATCCCTGGTATGTGGGGAACTGAGCATTTCCATATTATTGGCTTTCCTCTTTGATGGTTGATTTCATGAGAAAGAAAGACATCAAAAATTTTATCTCAGTTTTTTAATGTCATTTGCTAGTTACTGCTGTACTAACTTGAGGATCTAGCACCTTTATTATCTACAATTCCTTTTCATTTACAACTTCAAACACCTTTGTTAACATTTAGGCCAGAGCCTGTAAGGTTTGAGAGAATATTGAGGCTTTAAAATTATTTTTTTCAGTGAAACAGAGGGAATTTGTGCATGTGTATGTGTTTCTCCTTTCAATATCCTGCCCCTCAGAATAAAAAATAAACATTATTTTCCTTTTTGTTTTGAACACATTAGATAATTTAAAGCATATATGACATTAGTAATTTTTGAAGTTACTTAAAAAGTAACAACCTTTGTATTTTGTTTTACCCAGGAGTTAAATAAGGTCAGTGCTCAGTTGGATCAGGTTACAGCTAAGCTGAATGACAAGCAGGAGTACTGTACTCAGCTGGAAGCCAATCTTAAAGAGTACAAAGAAAAATGCCTTTCTTTAGAACAGAAAACTGAAGAACTAGAGGCACAGCTTAAGGTTTGTATTGAACACAATATCTGTACCTACAGAAACTGATCTCTGCTGTTAGGCAGCATGTGGTAAAAGCTGTGCTCAGATTAGGGGGGAAGGATTATATCAATATCACTATTGTGGGTTTTCTTTCTCACTAGTGTTTCCTGATTCACCATTTAATCCTGTTCTCTTCTTCCATACTAGTATATATACATTAAGAAGATAGGTCTATGACACTGCCACTATTGTGTCATTTTCCTGTCTGTGTGCTTCTACCAGCCTTTCTGCTACCTGGAAATCTTTATGTTAAGGAACATGAATATATCCCAAAATTTGAGTTTTCAAGTCAAACTTGCACACTGTAAAAGTACTAGCAGGGAATATGTGTTACATTGGCTAGCCTTGCTTAACACTGCCTGTCTGGTTTAATTTATTTCTGAAGCCTTTCAGTAGGCTTTTTAGCAAGATTTATTTCTCACTCTTTCATCTCTTAACTTGATCTGGAGTTTTGCATTCCACTTCTGAAATCAGTTTTTATTTTAAAGTCCACATAATTCTGGCAGAAGGTTTGCAGAACTTCATGGTGTTTTGATATACTAGTATTTTCAGTTAAGGATATGAATTAGTCTTGATGCTTGAGAGCTTTAAAATTTAGGAGAGAGCTTTGACTTTTGTTCACTATTTAAAAAAAAATCTTGGTAGTCAAAATTCATAACACACAAAAGCATATGATTCAGGGATCATGGGAGCCGTGCAGAACTGGTTTTGCAGTGTTGTCTGTCTCTTCTGAGGGAGGTTGGTAGTCTTTTTGCTCAAGACTGAGTTGGGTGTTTTTCCTAGCTTTTGTGCTCTGTAGAAGAGAACAAAAGCTTTTTTAGCTGTACGAATTTTTAAATCCAATGCTATTAAAAGCTGTCATGCATTTAATTGTCAGCATAATTATTTTGTTCTTGCATCTCTTCTTTTGGACACTGGGATTTTTCTTGCCTACTTTGATTTTTGTTTTTAGTTTTCATTCTTTTGCTGAAGTTTCACAAGTAGCCAATGGACACAAATGTTTGGGAGAAATACAGAGCGTGCTTGTGTAAGATTTTATGGGGTTCCTGGTAGCTAAAGTGTGAAACTGAGCAGGGTTGTTGATGCTGTCAACAGGAATGCAATTCTATGTAAAATCTTGGCATCATCACCATTCTTTGAGATTATTCCAGTTGAATATGTGGCATTTAAAAAAAATTTGAAAACAAAAAGCCCTCAGGAAATTTCATGGAGAAACTTGGCCACTTTGTTTTGTGGCCTCTGTGTGAAAGCAGAAGTGCCTGTAAAACAGTCAGTATGTTGAAGAGTCTAAACAGTGCCCATTTACTGAAGGCTTCTGTGTTCTTTATATTCTATGTGAGTGAAAAAGTAGCTTTGGAAAAAAACAGAAGAAAAACCTCTTCCAGGCAAGCACAGAATTTCTTCACCACTTTAGTTTGTGTATTTGCTTCTGCTGTAAAGCTTTTTGTCTATTACTTTGCAATAAAATGCCTGCTCAGCCTTTTATTTAGAGATGCTTTTAAGAGTGTTTTACACAATAATTCAGTTCTGGAGGAGCAGGTGATTAGCAGGAACTAAACAATGAAAGATAAATTGCAAAGCAATGAAACAGATGATATGTGAGAGTTGTCACTGCTTTCTACAGTTAATGCACTCACAGACTAGATGACTTTGCTTTTTACTGCTATTTTTATTTTGTTGGTTGTGTTCTGATGGCTCTATCTTTTTATTTTTCTCTCTCAGAAACTTGAAGGTGACATTCTTGATGCTAGAGCAAGTAAAGACCAAGCTCTTCAGGAGTTACAACAACAGCAACATCAGAACAAAGAATTAGATCTCCGGACAGCAGAACTGAGTAAACAACTTGAAGCAGCAAGAGAAGCGTATGCATTTCCTGTGTTATAGTACTTTTTAAAGTCAGACATAAAACCGAGGCAGTTGGGACTAGAGTTGAAATTTTCTGCTTCTCTCTTGTGATTTCAAAAAGTCGTAAATAAGTGCTGTGTCCCCTCTGCTACAAGAACTGTGTTGTATCCCACCTGTTGCCTTTCACTCCATCTGCCATGTTGTCTCACAGGAGTCACTGACTGCTGTGATTCACTACACTTCTTCATTTTATTCACTGTGCTTGTTGTCACCTAAATGGCTGAATAGTCTGATGTAGTGAGGTCCATCTTGAAATATCTATACCTCTGTAACCTTTTTCAAATACAAATTTGCGATTTTTGCATAAGCAGCAAAGGGGTAGTTTCTGTTCATGATAGTTGAGGAAGAAGGAACCATCTCAAAACTAGTTTCTGAAATTGCTGTTTTGTCTTAACTGGAGAGATGTAATGGCCATGGGTGAAGGTAGAGACATTTAAGGATACAAAAGAACCTGTGAAAAAGAACTTTAAAAAAATATGTTTTATCCTTTTGTATTTGCAGGATGTCTAATGCTCAGCTGGATTTGCAGAAGAAATCTGAGGCCCTTGACCAAGCAAATCAACAAATTAAAAAGCAGGAGGCAGAAAAGGCCAGTCTCAAACAAAACCTTGAGAAATCAAATCAAGATACAAGTAAACAGCTCAAGGAACTTGATTGTAAAATGCAAGCAGCCACATCAGAGCTGCAACAAGTGAAGTTAGAGAAGGACACTCTATTAAAGGACCTTACAGATACCAAAGATAAGCTCTCAAAAAGCTCTGAATCCTTCAAAAAAAGAAAGGAGGAATTAGAAAACGAAATTAAAAAAGGAAAAGCAGCTATGGCAGAAATGGTTAGTAGATTCTTTAGTTAGGCATTAAGTTTGGTGTATATACATTCTGATAAAATGACTTTGCTTTCTGTTTGAAAACAGTGTACATATGATGAAAATGCATGAATATTTAGTACTGTGAGGAAAACCAAATTGTGATTTTTAGTAGTTCATACATGTTTCCCACCTTAAATTTTTGCCTAGATATTTACAGTAGTAAGCATCAGTCATATCACATAACTAAATCCTTTCCTCTTCCTACACACCTTTAACATAATGAAGAAACTAAATGGAGATGACACATGGTGGTGAAACAGTTTGATGGCAAACGTCCCCTTTTAAAAAATGCATCAGCTGTATAATAACAACACAAAGTTTTAGAACCTTTGCAAAATGCTGTTGTATTGAAGAAGTTATTTTTCTGAGGCCATTTTAATTCCCTTTCTGAAGTCTTCGTATATAGAACTTCCTGTGTGTTTGTCTGGACATGCTGGAAAGCTGCAGGCAGAGAGTAACATCATCTGTCATTTGGGGAATGCCTAGCTTAAGGTATTATTGGAGTATTAGAACTATTTGAATTTCAGAAAGGTCTTAAAAATAACAGTATAACAAGTACTTGACCACCAGAGCAACCTATTATGGTAAAGAAAGTAAACTATTACTAGGGCTTTTCTTACCTCTTCTGCCTTGGTGATATGAATGGGCACTGTATGAATACAGTTGTTCTGACAGTGTTGTCTCAGATGTGGCAAGGGCTGTCTTCCTCATACTCTTCCCATCTTACATGTCCATTTTCCAGAGCCATTCAGAGCTGCTTTTATTCTGATCTGCTCCTAGTTAAAAAGAACATTTTTCTCTTATTCATTCAGCTTTTGAAGGAAAGCTCTTTTGTTTGCTTTTCTTAGTTACTGCTGTTTAAAGATTTGTTTCTCCTAAAAACTTGAAGGATTTTCTCCCCAGTTTAGACTTAAAGGCAGTAGTCCAGATTCTGCTTCTAGTTCTGGAGTCTTTTAGAGGCTCTCCACTGTCTTAAATATGTAGTATTTGGACTTAACATATGGTTGCATATGCGTGGAGGTCTGCAAATTTACTTGCTTGTGAGTTTTAGAACATGAAGGAATTTTAGACCCTGAGTGAGACCAATGAGCCCACTACTTCATCAAGAAGGAGAAGCTTCAAACAGGGAGGCCATCGTTAATCGGAGAAACTCTGGCACCTGGCTGAGTTTATTAGTATAGGGCGTCTAATGTGTGGCTTAGATTTGCCCCTTAAAGTTTTGACAGGTTTTGAGCTGAAAGTGTCTGCAGTTGAGAGGCAAGATTTCTCATTGGAAATGAAAGGGGTATTTTTCAGAATGTGGAACTCCTGCAAAAATGCTCCATACACCGTCATAGAAGCTAACAGAAATATTTCCCTGCCTTATGTTTTTTAGGAAAAATCTTGCCAAGAGTTAAAACACCAACTTCAGATACAAACAGAGTCTGTAGCTAAAGAGAGGAATGAATTGAAAAACTCCCTGGAGAAAAAAGAGGTGGTAAGTTGTCTGCTTAGTTTCAGAAATCTAAAAACCAATAATAATAAATGTTTAAAAGATTGATTTTCATTCTCACCTGCTGGGACTGATAAGAGATAAAGATGTTTCAATTCTCAAATTGTATACTATCTTTGGCACTGAAATAAGGTGATACTAAAACTTTCCTAGAGGGTAATGTGAAGCTTTAAAATATAGGTTTTAGTCATAGTTTTCAGTGCTTCACATACCGTAGCAGGGAATTTTAGCCCTTCAGGTTTTTTCATTAGTGAAATGGTTATGTGGTATTACTGTGTCCTTGTTTTTTTTTTTTTTTTTTTAATTCCTTACAATAAAAGTTGTTATTTCATATCCTTAGATCTACTTTATTCTTAGGCTTATTCAGTATGTTCTCAGTGTAGTTGGCAGGACATTTTCAGATATCCTTCAAGGATTGAATTGCTTTTTCAAACTTGTGTAAGTCGCTTGTGACTATATAAGGACCAAATGTACTTCTTTTTCAAAGAATGCATTCATACCATGCAGTGCAGCTGGCAGCCTGAAGGACACATCTGCTTTCATGCATTTCTTTACCTAAGGCATCTTCTGTTCCCTAAAGGAATCAGAAAAGATTTGATCAATGGGCATAGTTTGATAGACTGTGATGGACACTTACTGTCTGAAAGAGGTTTGAGGGTGTGCAGGTGTGATGGTAATTGCTCTGTGACTATTGCTGCTCCTTCCCTGGCTCCTCACTTGTTCAGCTGAAGTGCTGTGGTGCTCAGTGGAAAGTGCAGAAGGATGAGCTTGGTGTGTGCTACAGATGGCAGCAGGAGAGCCCAAACCACTGCTGGTGTGAGGAAACTTGCCTGATCTTAATTTAGAGTGGATAAAAAAGACTGCTGTTGATCTCTGGGTAGTAAATTTGGAATAACAGATTATTTTAATGTGTTATGGCAGTTCTTAAAATCTGCTTGCCAGTGTTCAACCACATAGCTATGAAACAGCAGTGGCACTGTGGGATGGTCTGGTTCTGTGAACAGCATGTACAAAAAGTGATTTAAATTTAAATTATATACAGTTACTTAATATTTTTGAATATAGATTTCTAAGCAGTTGTCTGTAGACCTTGATTCAGCAAGAGCACAAGTGCTGGAAATCCAGGGTCTTCTGAAGGATAAAGAAAAAAGTGAGCAACATCTCCAGGGAAAGCTGAGAGAGTTAAAAGAATCTTTTGAGCAGAAGAAAAAACATAGTGAAACATTGCAAGCTGAATTAAAAAGTGCCCTTTTAGAAAAGGTAAGACTGTCCTTTCTTACTCTTACAAGAAAATGAATGTAAATTCCTCTGATAAATATTGAAGCTTTTATGTCAATAACTTTGTGATAAACTCTGTTTGCTGTAGTCTTGTTGGAAATGGTAAGGTCAGGATATGGAAGTGAGGTCTTCAGATGCTGTTGGAGATAAAAACAGCAACATCAACAGCAATAATGAAAAGAACCAGTGCTGAAATATCAATTCCATAGGAATTGAATTTTAGTAAAGGGATAAAATAACGTAGATTGAATGTGGGTTTTTTGCATCAGGAGCAAAGCAAAAGCTGCCATTTTCTTATAAAGCAGTAGAATTTAGTGAGAGTATTTTTAGACAAACTCTGCAGTGTTTTAAAATGTCCATGCCAGTTTTAAACCCAGTCTTCTCATATTATACCAAAATTATCTGAGTGGCAGTGTAAAACTCATAAACCATAATGGGAAGAGTTCAAATGTCTTAGAACATTAGAGAATGTTGTGCTGTGTGCCATGCACTGTTAAATGTGGCTCCAGCTTTGGCTGCCTAATGCTCCATGTTCATATTTGTGCTTTAGACAGCCTGTGGAAACATTTGGTCTTGGTGTTGTGGTTTAACCCAGCCATCAACTCAGCTGCTGGTGCTTGGGAAGACAAACACCATCACTCCACACTCCCTCCTCCCTTCTTCTGCCAGCTCCATAAGCTGGGCATGATGTCCTATGGTATGGAATTTCCCTTTGGTCAGCGGGATCAGCTGTCCTGGCTGTGCCCTCTCCAAACTCTTGTGCACCTCCAGATTTCTTGCTCATAAGGTGGTGTGAGAAGCAGGAAAGGCCTTGGCTCTGTGTAACTGCTGCTAAGCAGTGGCTAAAACATTCCTGTCACAACAACACTGTTCCCACCACAAATCCAAAACACAGCCCCCATACTAACTACTATGAGGAAAACTCTACCTCAGCCAAAACCAGCACACTTGGAAACATTATTCCTATTTTTATTGTTTAGTCTTAATGTGTTTCACTTTGTCTTTTGTAGTGAATTAAACTTTGTTGTTAAATTAGGTATAAAACATTACTGTAAAATCACAAATATCAAGTTACTGAACTGTTATTCCATAAGAACAAAATTCTCTTCTTGCAGTAGAAATACATTTTATTGAAATGCTTAAGCTAACATTAATGTTTGTAACATTAACTAAAACTTTCTATGCTTATGTTTCAGGCAGAGCTGGAGAATAAACTACAACAACAGTCCATTTTGTCAGCACAGGAGCTTAAAGCAGAAAAAGGCAAGCTGGCAGATTTACAGAAGGCCCATGATAAACATAAAGAAAACATGGAGAAGCTGCAGCTGGATCTTTATGGCAAAGAGTCTGAGCTGCTGGCAACCAGGCAAGACCTTAAGGTACTTGCAGTCATTTTAATGTCATGTGTAAATTAGCAGGTGTTAATATCCATTTTGAAGACCAAGAAACAATGCAAGAACTATATAAGTGAAAAAAAATCTTCTGCTATATATAGTATTTAGTGCTGTTTAATCCCTTCTCCTGAGACAAAAGAAATTCTGAAACTAATTTAAAGGCAAACTTTAAAGATTTGCCAGTTTACCTGAAATACCCTTGCATTTCTGCAGCAGCAAAGCGAAGAGTGATTTGGTTTCATGTTCATTAGGGTGATTTTTTTAATGTTGCTTTTTCTTGTTATATACTTTCAACTAATTGAAAGTATATAACTACTTGTTATGTAGCTTTCAACTAATTTAAATAGCATAGCTAATTAGGGCAAGGTCTGCCAGCCTGTGAGTAACTGCTATCTTCCAGATGATTTAACTAGAATATTCCTGGCTGATGGTAGATGTTAGGAGATGTCAAACTTATAGAAACAGTAGGCTTATGGACCTACCTGGAATACAAGTGCCAAAATTTACTTCTTGAAGTTTTTGGTATTCCTGAAGTTACCTGGTTTTGTATTAGTGTGCAGTGCCTTCAAAGAGGTATTGCTGAGAGTTGAGCCAGTCAGCAAAGGTGTTTTTTGGCCCTTTTTTCTGGCCTTCTGCTTAGTGTCAGTACTAAGGCAATGCTTCAGTTTGTCCCAAAGACATCCTCTGCCCCAGAGGCTGAACGCCAGGTTCATGTTATTTTAAGAAACAGAGAAATACCTCCTTTACATATAGGCCACTGCAGTTTTATTAGACTTACTCCTCTGTAGTGATAAATTACCTGCCATGTTTCCCTGCAGCTTATTGAAGCTTCACATTCAGTGCACCATGGCTGAATTGCTATGTTAAATTGGGGGAAACTTCTGCATGATTAACAAGCAGTGGTGGTTTAAGCATATTCTTTCTTTCAGTTTGTTACTATTGGACATGTACATCTGTGAGTTTATTTCCTGCAATGCATTTAAATCACCTTTTGGTAATGGAGTGGCCTGTAGAAGCAGGCCACAGTAACAGAGTGGGGGGTTTGGTGTAGTTTTCATTAAGGTATATCACTTGTTGCAAAATAGCTGTGAATAAGTATTGTTATTAAAGCAGTTTGATGACCTCTAGTTCTGTCAAATATAAAATAGGACAGTAAGTGTCTCACATGTATTTAGACCGGATGGGGATGGTAGCAAGAGAGAGGGAGAGCTCTATGCTAAAAGGTAAAATAAGGTGATGGCAATGGGGAAAGAAGATTTTTAAGGTGAGCAATCAGGTAACTTGATTTATAATGTAAGTTTCTGTGGAGCCTAGAGAGGCTGAAGAAGATTTGGGTTCCTAAGTACTGAAGTGGTGTACCAATTTGGAGGCTGTTTGCTTGATTTAAAAATTTTGTAAAAAAAAATATATTAATTAGGATTACTGAGGTCTGATTGATGCCACTTTTTTTTTCTTCTTTTTTTTTTTTTTTTTCTGGAAGGGGGAAAAGGTGGGGAACTGAACTTTAATCATGGTTGTGCTACCTCAGTAAAACATTCAACTGAAGAAGCAGTGATAACTTGTCAGGACCCAGGACATCCCTCTGGCTGTCCTGAGCAGCCAAGACCCCTGCCAGGACTCTCAGAGACCCTGGCACAGAGCCCCAGAATGCCTGTGGTTTTGATTATGACCCATGGAGCAAATTATCAACCTTAGATGCAGATCTGCAAGCCATGACAAATTAAGTAGAATGATAGAGAAAAAGTAGGTTTTGGGGTTTTTAGAATGGAGATTAAGGGGGGCAAGATGGAGGGATCTGGGCGTGTCCAGTCTTTCTCCTTCTTCTTGGCCTCCACCTTCTGCTGTGATGTTGGCACCTACAGATTGGTTTACAGTAGAAGCTCACTGTCTAACATAGGTGACAGGTATTGGAAAGTAATTGTAAACATTGTACACGTGGTTTTTAGTATAAAGACATAACACCACCCTGGGGGCAGGCAGAGTGCCTCAGACTGTCCTGCTGAGTGGACCTCAGCAGGGCAGGAGAAAGAATTTTATAGATAAGATACAATAACCTTGAGACCGAGAAATGAAGAGCTCTGACTCCTTCTTCAACTGTCGGGCTGGGAAAAGAGACTTCCTGACTCTTCTCGGGGTCACTCTGACAAGCTAGAGATCCTGACAATAACTTGTCTCAGAAGACCTCAAAAGCAAATGCACATTCAGACAGCCTCAGAGTGAAAATGTTAATCTTGAGAGATGAATATCAAAATGCCACTGAAGAACTTTGTAGTAGAATTTCACAGCCTATTCAAAATCAGTTGTCTGCATGATGTTTTGCCTTGGGCAAGTTACTTATTGAAAGTAGCTTATTTGACCCAGAGCTGTGTGTTTTGTGTGAAGTTTGGAACCAAAGCTGATGGGCAGACCGAGCTTTAGATTGCCCTTAATCTTCTCAGTAGGCAGTGGTAGAAGTTTCTAAAACTTGTGTGTCTTTCAGTGCAGGATTTTTAGCAGAGTCACGACCTCCCTGCAGAGCTGTGGAGTCAGCACTGTCAGGAGCCCAGCATTGTCCAGAAGAGGCATGGCCAGATCATGACCTCCTAGCGATGCTGGGTCTAAATGGAAAACCGAGCCGCGCTGACGTGGTGTGGCACCATGCTGGTGGCGGGGCCGAGGGCGGCGAGAGGCTCTGGGTGCTGGGCACTTAGCACCATCTGCCGGCATGTGTCGGGAAAGGCGCTGCTGGCACCCGCTCCGGCTGCGGGCGGAGTGAGCCCGGCAAGGGGATGAGCGCTCCGGGCAGGCTCGCCCCTGCGCGCCGCGTCCCCAGCACAGCACCGAGCCATGGAGCTGTGGCCAGGTGCAGCCGTGCAGCTCTGAGTCCTGCACAGGACAGGGACAAGTGTTTTCATTAAAAAAAAAAACAACAACAACAAAAAAAAACAAACCAAAAAAACCCAAAACTGGAGTGGGAATGTAGTTATAATTTTATGATACTATTTGCTGCAAATTTACTTTGGATTAAAAATGTCTCTAACTGTAACTTTCACACATGCTTTTGTCTTTGCGACTGGAAAAAGAAATAGATTTGAGTGTTTGTTAAAGCCATAGTTTTTGATAAAAAAGAATATATATAATTGAAAAAGAATACCACTAAATAATTTTTGTATATACACACACATATTTATATAAGTATCAGGGTGTGTATATTCACACTTTTTTTGTGTGTGTGTGCAAAAAAAGGCTTTTTTTATATAGAAGAGTTAATAAAAATGTACAAACTCTTATTTTTGCCTTGATTTTGACTTAGTGCGAGAATATTTTCTGTGAATCTGATCTCCTGAGCTCTGCCAAATATTCTTGAGTTTTGGCATTTGTGCTTTTTGTAGTCAGTCCTGGTTTCTTCTGTGTTTTCAAAAGAATGTTTCTTTGTCTCCAGTGTTGGCATTGCTGTCAGCATGTATTCAGTCAATGTTCTGGAACGAAATTCATACTTGCCAGAGCTTGGTTGTGTAAGTCAGGAGCCTAAGTTGCATACAGTCAGTCTAACTCTTTTCTTAGGGAATGAAGAGAGATCAGGTTAGCATCTAATTTAATGAATAATTTAATGTTGATCCCAGTCCTTGTGGACTGGGATCAGGGAGCACACAGACTCAGATGTTTTTTTGTGCACTTCATGTAGGTAGAATGAATTGAATCCAACCCCCTGCTAGGACCATTTGTGAATCAAACTGTAATTTTAAAATATTTGTATTTATTTAAAGTGTGTACCAGTCAGCTAAGCACTTCTCTTTATTTACACAAATAAGTACTGATTGACCTCTTTTTTTCAGTACCTGTTCCTTGTCTCAGCCTCGGTGTAGACACAATGAGATGATCTGTACAGCGCAGACACTTTGAGGCGTGGGTTGAGAGAGAAGTCACTGTCCACTTCATCAAATTTAATCATCTGGTGTTAGCAAATTTGATGTAATCACATTTTTTCTACTAGAAACAGAATTGAGTGAAAGTTGTGGCTTTGCTATGTTTCTTTCTAAAACTTCAGATACTGTTGAAGATATTATATGATGATGCTAGAATTCCTATCCTCCCTCAGTGTTAGGAAGACAATGGTATTCCACTGTACACAGGGTGAGATAATTTTGCTTTCTGAAATACCAACCCTGATACCTTGAAACTGCAGAAGCATCTCGTATTTTTTGTACAAAAAAATCTGAGTCAACACCTTTCAAAGTATTAAGTAGTAAATTCTAATAGCTCAGAAAACAAGTGAAGTAATTTGCCTGAAAGTTGATTTTAAAGCTGGTGTGAGCTTTTTAAGAGTCATGGGGATTCTTGAAAATGCTGTTGAATCAGCAGTGTTCCATCACTGCTGTTTCAAATTAAATCTGACTCTACAAGCAAAATACTTTAGATATTACAAAGGAGGGTCATGAGGCATCAGAAATGAATTAGCTTTTAAATCAATATGGGAGTGACTAAAGCATATGCATAATTGAATTAAGTGAAAATTCTGCTTATAGTTCCTCTTAAAACCACTAACCTTCAACAAGAGGTTTGATTAATATTTAAGCAAGAACTTCAAAAAGAATTGAGTTTTTTTTGGAAGAATTTAAATCCTTACTGTTGCACTGAAGGCAATAAACTTATTAGTAATAATAAATCTCGGCTCATTTTCTGTATCATAGCATCAAAAGTTTCCATAAAATGCCAATATTTTGGAGAAGTGGAGGATGAGTTTGTTTAGTTGTTTTTTTCCCTGTTGGTTTCAAGTGGAACTAGTCTTTAGCTAAGCTAGAAGGTTTAAAAACTGAAAAAGACCTCCCAAAGTTAGACTTTGTTGTGGGCAAACAGAATGAGCTTGGCTTTGGGTCCAAGTTTTGTATTGTTTCTTGGGATTTTGTGACCTGTTTCAGAGAGATAAATCCAAGTTCTTTTTCTAGGTAATGGTGAGAATTAGAAGCAAATAAAGTATCATCTCTGGATTTTGAATGAAAGTTTAAACTTATTGTTTACAATGCTTATGCAGCAGAAACTGTGAAACATTTTATCCGGATATTAGCATTTTTATCCTATACATTTTACTCCAGAATTTTTAAAAATTTTACAGTTGACCTAGTACTAACTTTATTAAGTCATTGGTGGCAAATAGCATTGAATAATTTTTGAAATCTTCAAAGTATAGCTTCACTGCTTCTTAAGTAACAGCTATCTAGAGTTATAGAACAGTTGATTTGCCTAGATAATAAAATTAATTTATGTGAGCAAATTCAAGTGTATTCTCTTTTTGGCAGTCACTTTTTGTTCTTTACCCTTCTGCATGTTATCACCTTTTGTCTATGCAAGGATGCAGGCTGGAATACGTACAGTAAGTTTTTGTTCCTGTAAATTAAGCTGGCATAGTTTCTTTTTACTTTGGGTAACCTTGTAAACTGGAAGTTTCTGTAATTATGCTCTGTCGACATTTGAAGCTAAATGTGCACACCAGGTAGCAGTTTTTCTACTTGGAAAATGTTTAAGTGGCTGTTTAGTATCTGTAATTTTTATACTGATGCATAACTTGCAGAACTCTCTTTGTGATTAGTCCACAGAAGAAAAACTTGCTCTAGCTCAAGAAGAATTAGTTTCCAGCAGGAATCGAATTGCTAGCAGTAATCAACAAATTCAGGAGCTGAAGAAAGCTCAGTCTGCACTGGAGCAGGATGCATCAAAGAAAGAACAGCAGCTGGGTGAGAAGACCAAAATGCTGCAAGATCTTCAGAATGACAGGGTAAATGCCTCTGCCTTTTGAAATCTCCTCACAGGAGATATCACATCCACCCCATGTAGGCACCCTTTATTATTTTCTGATTTGAGAGCATAACACTGTTGTAGTGCATAGCAATAACAGTTTTACTGAACCTCTGGTGAAAAGAGACAGTTGTACTGAATTCGGTTCAGAATATGCTTTCATTTTTCTAGACAGGTTTGTGTCTAGACAGGTGGGAAAACATTATTAGTTTTAAATCTAAAACTGGAATCATGCTGCTAATTGCATTACAAACTATGGATAGATATGTGGCAGTTGTTTCTCCATAGTTACAAAGTCGCCAAATAGTTTTTGGGCCCTGAATGTTTTTTGTTTGGTTGGGTTTTTTATTTTGTGAGTTTGGAAGAGGTAACTTTTCTTGCACTTCTATTTCTCTTCAAGATTTTGAAAGAAAAAGATTTGGCTAATGAAAAATGTAAAACGGCAGAGCTCCAGGAAATAAGGAACAGACTCGAAAAAGAAAGTGCCAAGCTGGGTGAAGAGCTTAAAGCCTGCAAGCAAGAATTTGAGAAGGTACCTTGCGACAAGCTAAGTCTTCTTCATATATTTGGTTATGTGATGAGAAATATGTGTCTACTCAGTAGATGTTTTCTGAAATGGCTTTGCAAAGACAATTAATGTAAATATTGGCAGTACAGGTATGGGAACCAAAGCGCAGATTTTATTGAGCTCCCTCAGCAATGATGTCTTGGTTGGTGATGATTCTTGAGCCCCAGGGCCTAGTGAGCCAGGTGGGCTGCATAACTTGTCTTAGCTTCAGGATGGGTTGTATGTCCTGGCTTTTCTTCAGTTCCACTGTAAATTCACTCTGCATACCCCTGCTTGACTATTCTGAAATGAAAAGTGGTCCAGAAGAATCACAAGGGTGAAGTTTTCCACATATTCTAGGCACATCTGGGACTTCTCAAGGATGCATGGTAGAGATGAAATTCTCTTACTGTTGTTTCTTAAAATGTATTAAAAAGTTACAGTTGGGGAAGCCTCAAAAAAGGCAAATGTCAGGAGCTTCATAAAAGTCTAACTCTCTTCCAAAATCATAACAATCAGTTGAGCTCTCTAAAGGTTAAAGGTTGAGAGGATTTAATGAAATAATTTTTAGTCTTCAGTGAAACTAACTGTTTCATGCCACACTCTACATATTCTGGTTTTTTAATCCCTATAAAAGCTAAAATTCCTAAAAGGCTGCAGTTTGTGTTTTCCATAAGCAGTTATATTTGCATCTGTTAAGCACACTTAGTTTAAATTATTGCACAAGTATAAATACAGGTACAATTCCCTATACATTAATAAAACTAAAAGAAAATAACATGATTGCTTACAGCCTTCAGATGTTCTTTTGTTCTCCATTGTTTAGAAAATGGTCTGTAATTTTTAGGTATAAGTCTGTACTTTGTTTCTCTTGAGCACTCTGTGCTTGGGGAAAGGTATTCTAATTCTTGTTGTTCCTACAATCTCTATTCTAAAGAATAAAATTTATGAAGATGTAAAAGGTGTGCACAGCAGTATTAGCTTAATAGTAATGTCTTCATTTCCCTACAAGTAATCAGACTTAGTTAGACTTAATTTAAGTCTCCTAAAGACTTAAATTCTGTTTCCCATCTCCTAGCAAGGAATAGATTTATATGTATCTGTAGGGCATCCACTTGTTCTAAGGATATGTTCTTTTCACTGTCCTTGGTTTGGTATTAACTCATATTGTGAATTTTGATTTATGGAAAATGGTCCACCCCTATTAGTCTGTCAGAACCCGTATCTTTGACTGTGTAAATTTAAGGAAAATTATTTCTGTTAATTAATGAACTGTTCTACTTGAGTTCGATTACAGAAGAACAAGTAAAGCAATTATTTACATCATCCCATTTGCTTAAAACAGAGTAATTTTTTTATACACTGAGGACTAATAGAAACTAACTTTCTTCCATCAGCATTCAGTTTTACATTGTCATTATAAAGTTTTTAACCTCATTATTGCAAACAGAGAACAATGTGAAGTAAATTTTAGAGCTGTACCTAAAAAATGACAATGGATGCATCTTTTCAAGGAGTGGTAGAAAACAATTCAACAGATTTCCTCTCTACTTTAGTATAAACATATATTAAAATTATTTTTAGAATTGAATGTTGATCATAATATAAGTTAAAAATCTTTGATCATGAAAATCACTGATACTTTACTCTATAAAATCATCCTTTCTTGTAGTGATAAAACTAAAAATTATCACTGTCCTCTCCTAGGAAAGAATTACAGTAATTTTAATTTAAATTGATTTACACTTTCAGAGTTGCTACTTTAACTTTGAATTCTGTATCCTAACAGGAGGTGACGAATCTCAAGGATGGAAACCAACTATTGATTCAACAGAAATTAGAACTGCAGGGCAAAATAGATAATGTAAATTCAACTCTGGAACAGGAGAAACAAAAACATCAAGCTGTCAAAGATCAGCTGAAAAAGAGAGAAGAGGAGCTGAAGAAAGAATGTGCTGAAATTGAAGCCAAACTGGTTAGTATGTTAGAGAGAATGAGACTGCTGTTTTATGAACGTGCCTTTGGATTTTTCCAGAGACAGAAAGGATGCAATGGGTTGACTTTAATTTCACTTTACGGGAGCTTTTAAATGACAAGATAAAAAAATCTGTGAGGCATTTATTGGTGTAGGAAAATTCAGTGAGGTGACAGCCTTGTCTAGTAGAGCATCTTGATTAAAAGTAGTGATTCTATTACAGTAAGATTCTTTGGCTCAATTAAATGTAGGGAGTAGGGAAAGAATGCTTGGAAGCTTGTTTTTAATTTTACCATTGTTTTTATAGCACACAGAGAAAAAAGACAAAGAAGAAGAAAAACGGAAACATGAGGAAAAAGAGACCAAGCTCACCATGCAGGTGACAGCCCTGAATGAAAACCTGGCTACCATGAAGAAAGAGTGGCAAAGCAGTCAAAGACGAGTGAGTGAGCTGGAGAAGCAGACAGATGATTTACGTGGGGACAATGCTGTCCTGGAAGCAACAGTCCAGAATAATCAGGATGAGAGAAGAGCATTGCTGGAGAGGTAAGCTGTGGTCATGACTAAGGAAGTGTAGTTTGAGAAATTAAATGAACTGAGGGTGAAAACTTGTTTGAGTTGATTTGGGATTCTGTATTCATGCTTTATTTAAATCTGTATTTGCTCTTAGTGCCTGGGCTGTGGGTGGCAGTTTCCAGAGTGCAACTCTCTGTCATCTCTGCCAAAGCACAGCAAGAGGTTTTGGGAACCAGCTGTGCTCTTTGTGATCATTCTGTAGAAAACAGGGCAGGCTTATCAGGATCTTTACTAATTACCAAAGCTACAGCTCTGTGCTTGCTCTCAAAGATTTATGTCCGTCTGTAAGACCCTTCTAAATCCACTGGGCTTCTCTGAGATTTCAGGTGTATAGGCTGTAGCTTCTCATCTGTTGTGTCAACTTTGTGGGGCCTGGCAGAGAGAACTTCTCTTACCTGAGCTAACTGTCCTTCTCCATCACTGTGAGGTTCCCATGCCTTGATTCAGTTTGGATACATGCACAAGTCATCCAGAAGCCTGGAAGAGACCCCTTAAGTAACACAGAATTTGCATAGGAACTCCCAAGTGTGCCCACTACTCTGTGTTAGGAGACTGAGTGTAATTGGATTAGATAGGCTAAAGTTCACAAAGGAGGCATTTTCTTCCTCCTGAAGAGCTGCAGTTTTATTTTCTCCCATCCAGCTGTTGTCTCTACAACATATTTAAGTCTAAGGTAAGCAGGGTGCTTTTCCTTCAGACAGCAGGAGGCCTTGCAAGGCAGCAGGAGCTACTTGAATGCAGTGATTTCCAGGGTAGAAGAAACACCTGTGAGACAGGCAGCTTTCTTTGTCCTTTTTTCCTGACATGTTTGGTGAAGGCAGAGGGGAAAACTTTTTTTTTTTTGTCAGTACTCTCAGTCTTGGTGGTTTGACTTTTGAGCAGTAGACCTTGGAAAAGGATGAGATCAATTCAAGTGAGATCCTCTTTCTTTGGCAATCCCTTGCTGTACTGTGTTGAACTCATCCTGTAGCTGTTTACAGCTTGGCAGAAAAATACCCTTTGAAATTTGGCTTTGAGCAGCTAACTGAGTTTCAGCTGATGGGAGGTGGCCTTGGTAGAAGAAAAAAGGTTTATTTTCTGCCCTGTTGCCTGACCTGATCTGCAGCAGCTGGTTTGGGAGATTGTCCCATTGCACAGGGGTGTTTATCAGGGCTTGCTGTTGAGGGACTGCCTTCAGCACTGTCCCTGCCTTGGGGTGTAACTCCAGGTATTGATAAGCTGCAGATACTTAGGAGCAATGCCAGTATAATCTTTAACTGATTGTTACAACAGAATGTTTTCCTAGTTAAGGCATCCAAGAACTTTTCAGAGTAAGGATTTTTTTGGCTGGATTTTATGCGGGTAAGTTCTCAGACTGACAACTGGCTCAAAGGACAGTGTGCATTGTCTTAAATGCTTTCAGCTGACTGTTTATTATTTTGCCTCAGGTGTATAAAAAGTGAGGGAGAAATTGAAAAGCTTCAGGCCAAACTTGTAGAAATGAAGAAAAAGTTGGACAATACAACGGCTGCAATGCAGGAACTTGGCCGAGAAAACCAGTCATTGCAGGTATAATTTGATTTGAAGCTATAAAACCTGTTGATTCTCTGTTTGGGACCTCAGGAGAATTTCAAATTTGTGTCAGTTTGGTGATGGGTTGCCTTTCTAAAGTGAATTAAGGTGTTATGTTTGTGGTGTGTGAGGGTCTGTCTTTGTGTTATTAAATCTGCTTATAGTTTTGAAGCTTAGAAGGTTTCCTCTCTGAATGGCCATAAGCCCTGAGTATCGTGACATAATTGGTGCTTTTATTTTGCAATAGGTAGTGCATGCTGTGGAAATAGAGGGTATTAGAGAGAATAGACATGCAATTTTTAAAAAAGCCTGATTTTTTTTACATCTTCTGTATAGATCAAACACACACAAGCTCTCAACAGGAAGTGGGCAGAAGACAATGAGGTACAGAATTGTATGGCCTGTGGAAAAGGCTTTTCGGTGACAGTAAGAAGGGTAGGTGTGTTCTACTCTGTGGCTATGGTGTTTTTCTATTTGTATTGTTTCCAAACTCTTGGATTGGATACAGCCTTCAGAAAATGGCCTGAATCGTACTGTGATTCTCAAGACATCTCATAATACAGTTATTGTTTGAAGTGCCTTAACATATTAAAAATAATGGCTGTGGAGCTTGCTTTATTCATGATTCTTTTTCCATTTTAGCAGCATCAGTTTATAAACAGAGTTAAAATGCTTCAATTCCCAAAGCAAGCAGGCAAAATTACTGTTGTAAGCATATGTAAGAAAATATATTTATAACTGATCTGAACTAGATTTATGGATATATGGAGATATAGATATATCTCCATATATCCATATGGATATATAGATTTATGGGTATAAAAAGAATGTAATTTGGTTGAAATTAGATATGTGTGAAAATATGAGGCATCACTATGATCTGGTGCTTTGTGACTATACATTTGTAAACATGGAGCAGAAGAAACAACTGGATGTGTTTTAGGTCTGGAGTCAGACCTTGCTTGAAAAACTGCTGTGGTCAGCTAAGATGTTACCATCAATTGGCAGGGTCTGCCATTCATCCAGAGATGAGCACCCCTCCAACAAGTGGCTTGGCAATGAAGTAGATGAGGGATATTTGTGAGGTTCATTTTTGCAGAGCTTCCTGATATAGTCTTAGGTGACTCCCCCTGGCCTGCACTATTTTGGTGATGTTCTTTGGGTAGTCTTTGAACAGAGACTGCTGGATCCTTTGATTCAAGGATACTTCTCAATGTGAAAGCAGGTAATTACGTATAAGAAGATGGTATTTCATGTGACCAGAACAAGCTCAAGAGAACAAATTCAAGAGGAGATAGAACTATTTTCTATTTTCTGAAACTGAGATATTCTCTTGACTCAGTGAAGCACTTCTGAATGTTTTAATCATATACCCTTTAGAAAGGATTTACTGAAATTACCTTCTCTCTGCTATGTGACTGCCAATTAAAAATTAAGAGTAATTTTTGAAACATGGGAGTTGACTTGACATGATAGTGGTCTCTATTAGTGATCACTGCCACTGATATTCAGCATGTATGTTTCTTCTCTTTTGCAGCATCACTGTAGACAGTGTGGAAATATCTTTTGTGCTGAGTGCTCAGCAAAGAATGCCTTAACTCCTTCTTCCAAGAAGCCTGTCCGAGTCTGCGACACTTGCTTTAATGACTTGCAAGGATAACTGGCTATCGTGAGTGACAAAGAAATGTTACACTAAAATTTACTATTTCTGTTGATGCACTTCATTCAGCACTCAGACTACTATTCAGTTTGGACAATGATTGTAACACTTGGCAAAATCTAGTATATTTTAAAATGTTTATTGATACCAAGCAAAACTATTGTATTTTTTCGTGAGACATGGGCTCAGATCATTCATAGCTTACTGACATTCATCATGGAAAGAGCTTTTATGTCTAGATTAGAAATATCCAGTTATTTGTAAATAAAGTTTAAACAGAGGAGTAACAATGTATTTTTTTATCTTTTATTTTTTTGTTCAAGAGAAACGGCATTTATGTGATATTGGAATTTATTCTTGTTTCCTTCAAAGAAAAAGGAAGATGCAAAAACTTGTGAGGATTTTATGTATCAAATGTTGCTGTAAAAACATAACTAATTGTTGCATTTGATTGTGTATCTGATGGTCTTTACAATCCCCTGTGATATGTTTTTTTTTTCTCTCTCTGGTTCTTGTTTTTCTTTCTGAAGTTTGAACTCCACAATGAGGGTAATTGCTGGACTCAACTTCAACTCAGTTTATTTGCCCACTTGTATTATTAGCACCCAAGTCCTTATCTAATACAGCACTTGGGTGCTGGAACACCTTTACATGTGCTCTATTGCATAGTTGGTGCGTGAGTGCATCTGTCTTTCTGAGAGAGTTATGTGTGAACAAGTGATGAGACAAAGTTTATCTGGCATTGTAGCAATATTATATTATGTATTACAATATTTCATCCCATAGTGATTGATTTCACTTTTACAAATTTGGTTGACACATTTTAATATTCAAGAAACTCTTACATCATGTTTTTTTGCATTAAAAAGCAAACAAACAATGCTGGTAGAAGCCTGTAGCACATCTCTGCCCCTGCCCATACCCTGGAAGCATTGAGAGATCACTGCTGTTCTAAGGGACATCCAGACCTTCCAAGCCAGGCATCCAACTGAGAAAAAGTATTTTTTGAGACAGCTGTAGTTTTTCTGGCCTTTTCTTCTGTCCCTTCCTCAGCTTTTGGTGGAAGAAGTTGAACTCTTGTAACACCTAACAAACATCACTTTTCCATTACTCCATCTGACCCCCATTACCAGGGGCTCTGAAGTGTTATGTTAGTTGGGTGATTTAGTCTGCTTAGAATGGAAAACTGGCTTTGTTATGAGCCAAATAGTTCTAACAAAGAGGCCAATATGTATGACAATAAATATTTATTCATGCTTTCTGTACTGGGAACAGAAGTTTCTTGTACACTTCGTGCAGGCTCCATACTTCTTTTTTGTTGTGATTTTGTTTGCACCTCTTCATTTTTGCTTGCCTGTCTCTAATTTTTCCTCCCTTTGTGTCTGGTATTTCAAAACCCTTAAGATTATATTTTCTAAGCAGGGGTTATGCCTTCCAATATTTAGGAATTTTTTTTTTGTCTTAAATACCCTAATAAATTCTCTACCCCTCAAATGCTTCAGTATCTTACCAATTTTTGCCAGCTGTTCAAAGTTGTTTCCTGAATTCCTCTACTTCTTTTCTGAGGCAAGGAATTGAATTCTGTCACAATGATGGTAGCTTAGTCATCATTAGGAAGATTTGTTTGCTTTTATCTAGTTGCAGCTCTATATGTGAATGAAGAAGTGTCTTTTTTATAAAAAATGTCTTGATTAACTGTCAGGTGAGGAAACTTCATCCTTCTACTCCAGAAGTAGTGATCCCTATGTTTCATATCCTCTTTCAACTTACCCAGCAAGTTCTACATTTGCACTGTCAAGGAGTTTTGTTAAAATTCAGTTCTTATTTCCCAGAAGCCAGCTGAATGATGTGACTTGTTCTTGTCATAGTAAAAGGGTTTGGGTTGCAACTGTGGTTCATGCAAAACACTGACCTGCTTTTCTGGTTTGACTTGAGTTGCTTGCTCAAAAAAGAAAAACAAACTGCTGCAACAATTCCATATGAATAGAGCCTCTGGACTCCCTGTTTCTCCTCATCAGTATAACTGTTAGGCATAAGAATCTTTTGAATAGAAAATATGAACAGAATCTCTGCCTCTGGGAATTTTTTTTCTATTTATTTGTTTACTGAGAGAAACAAAAAAAATATTGCTTTATAGTCTTTCTGGCTTCAGAAATGTGGGAAAAGTAGAGATGTGACGATTGTGCTCCAGCCTAGATGCATTCTGCCCTTTTGTGTAACACACAAGAGCCTTGTGCTGTTCTTTGGGTGAAGGACAGCCACACAGAACAGGAGGGATTTTGAGCAGGAAGGGAGAAACTTCCCACAGCTGCCTGAGATTAAAACACATGAGGCAGAGGAAAATGGGGATCTTTGAGTGGAACTTGGAAAGTGGTTAGAAGATTCAGTTGTGTTTAGGCATTTTGCTTTTGATTGGGAACATATGAAAGCTCAGGAGTGACTTCTGCAATGGTAGAAGCTCTGGAAGGAAGCTCTAGAAGCTCTCTTAATTCAGCCTTTTGGGATGTCATTGTATAAAGACAAGCAGAGTCACCTTTCTCAGCAGGCTGCTGAAGCAGTGTGGTTGGTTGACTGCAGATCACACCTTGAAGTGGAGCTCTTCAGCTTCAGGGGCAAAACCAGCTTGATTTTTGAAAGTTGCTGTTTGCTGCCTAGTTTATATAAGCAGCTTTTAGAGGGGATGGAAATGCTTTTAGAATGCACATTTGTAGGAAGAAGTATTGTTAAAATCTGGAGGAGCAGTGGGGTAGAAACTTTCATGTTTGAGCTTTGATTCTGCAGCAATAGATCATGATTTCTACAGCTTTTCACTGTGAAAAGTGAATTTATGACTCCATGGCTGAGTATCATGCTCCTTGTTTTGTACTTGTAACTCTTAGTGCTGGTCTGTATTTGTTGACAAGTTGATGGTAGACTGACTGTATAATACTTGGCTTCACTGCCAGGTTGGAATCTGTGTTCAAGCTCAAGAAAATATCCCATAATAAGGGAAACTGGAAGGTGAAAAGCTGTGTATTTACAAATATGCTTGCAGAATCTGACTCTTTTGATGGGCATGTTTCAGTAGGAATGTGGGCTTTTTGTTCCACTGCCTTCTAAGTAACTGGAAAACCAAGTAAAAAGTAAAAAGCCTGGTGACTATTACCACAGTAAAAAAAGGATTCCAGGCAAAACAGTTTAATTCACTGATTTTTCAGACTGCAGACACAGAAACAGAGGGGAAAAATAATAAGATGGCAGAAGAGACAGACTCTTGGAAATGGAGAATGCATAGTTATGTGTTTTTACAGCTTCTAGCAATAGGCAGAATGCTCTGATTCCCTGAGGAGCGGCCATTTTAGAGGAAGAGGTGAAAATGATGGCAAAACCAGCACTCAAACCTGTAGGTTTGTGGGATCCTCAAGCAGCTTTTGATTGCTACTCATTACTGTGGCATCAGGAATGGGACAGTGAAGTGTGGGCTTTGTTCTTGAAACTGTGCCATCTGCAGGATACTCCATCCACATTCAGAATTGCTGCAGGGGCAGAATGTGAGAGACCAGCTGCTTCATGGGCAGAGATAAGCTGCAGAAGCTTTTGTAAATGCGTAAAGGATGGTCTCACTAAGGGTGGGGAGAGGTTCTTTTAACTTCCTGGAGACAACACCTCTCTTCCCAGTCAAAGACTCACAGTCCCTTGGATTTTTGCCCCACAAATGCCAAATCCTGCTGTTCCACTCTGGCCTCATGTCAGCAGTACATCATACTGGAGACAGGTAGCATTGCAGAGGTCAGTGGCAGACTTTTGATCTTAGCTGGCTCTCCTTCACTGTTATTTATTTCTTCTCCCCACGTACTCCCTCATGTAATCTTCCCCCTTCTGCAAATGTTGAATGAAGAGGATAAAAGTAATGAGTCACAGTAGGAAAAGTTGCTGTCTGGAGATGAAGAGACAAAAGGAATTTTCTGCTGCAGCTTCCAACAGAGGCAAGAGGTTTAGAGGGATCTCAGTTTTCAGCTGGCTTCACTCTCTGGCACAAATGTCCACGACTGTAGGGTGAAATGTGGGTTTTTGCCTCTGTTTTTGGAAGGTGTCAAATAACCAAGTTGCCATGGAGTGTGGAGCACAAGGTACACAAGAACAATGAGTAACTACTTTTGTTGGCTTTGGGACCATTAGGGTTGTTTGTGAACCCTCACTGGAAAAGCTTTCTTATTAGTGAAGCAAGAAGGGATTTGGGAGCAGAAGCATGGAGTAACCTCTCTGTTTGTATTACATGAGCCAGAACAATTGAGCTTCTCATGCTAGATGTAAGAGAAGTGACATTCATAAAGGAACCTGAAAAACTCAGCTGCTTTTCTGGATTATTGTCAGTTCACCATGGAGTGGAAACAAATGCTTGTTGCAAAACTTAAAAATTTTATGGCCAGTACTCAGTGATGGACAGAAAAATATTGGACCTGAAGTTCAAATAGATTCTAAACTATGCCAAGAAGAATGATATCATGATTTGAGTATGTAGAAACTGATAAATTACTCTTCCAGGTGCCACCTCTCCTGCTCTCATATTGTCAGAGACCTAGGAAACAACACTGTCATTTGCACTGTGCACTTTTTGCTGTCTAAGAGAATCTATAGTAAGTGGAATGGCATCATGTGCATGGCATGTGTTAGCTGTAGTCATTGGACAGCAGGTTTATAATCAGCTGGATTTTTCACTGTATACATTTGGCCCTAAGGAGAACTGCACTCACAGTTCCTTTTACCAAAAACACATCATCTGAGAGCACATATAACAAAAACCTTGTTAGTCACACGTGTCTTTGTAGAACTTAATTTTAAGATTATAAAGTGAAAAAAAAAAGAATTTTACATATTTTCAAGGATCTTGCCAGTTGTCTGTTTCTTTGGTTTTGAAGTCTTGACCTCAGCATCCATTTTAGAATGAGTTTAAAACTATTGTCCAACATAGGCACTCCAAAAGGACTAATTGATGTACTTTTCAAAACCAGCTATAAGTGCATGTAAGTCCTGCCATTGAAATTTGGTTTTGTGGTATTTTTCCTGTCTCTTTTTAAATGGACACTGAATAAAAAGTTTGCATGTTTAGAGAGAATATTAGATACCACTTAAGTTCCCAATAATGAAGCGTGTAGGTTGTAGGTTATGTAATAAACTCTGCATATTGTCTGTAGCTCCCCACATACTACACACTCACTATGCAGTGGATAGAGAAGTGTCTATGGATTTAAAGACTGATGAAGCCCTGCTACCCCTTTGGATCAATGTTGTATGAAAGCAGGAGCCTGGAAGGCACATTTTCCAATTTTCCCTCCCCCTGTGATGGAAACTTAAAACTAAAACCAAATTTGTCTGTATTTTGTGCTTTTTTTTTTGGGTAAAGAGGGCTGGGAAGGGATGTTCATTGTTAAATGCCAACAGGTCAGTGCTGGCTGGTCCAGGCCACTGCTGTTGGCTTCATGGCAAAGTCCTCCGTTGTACCACGCTGGAGCTTGATTCCTGGCACAAAAAGGATGTTTGAAAGAGCATCTCGCTGGGTTAGCAAATACCAGAACTTTTTATAGTAATATGTCCAAAATGCTGCTTGTATAGAAATAGTCACTTTTGTAAGAAAAGAAAAAAAAACACAAAAAAAGTCACACCACACCCCCCCATTTGATGCCATCATATAAGATTTAATTTAAGCTACCTCTCAATGTGAAATTCAAACATTAGGTAAGTTTAATAAGGTTTTCTCACGGTCATGTTATGTAAAAGTTATAGTGAATGCCAAAATTGCAAAAGTTTATCACCAAAAAGGAAAATAGTTAACTTTTTTTTTCTTTAATGTGTATTTGAAATAATCCAACAGTTTCAAGTTATTGTGAATTCTCTTAAATTCTTTTAACTGCTGTAGTTTCAACCTTGCAAACTTTAGCTGCTGGACAGGAAATAAATTGCATCCACAAGCTTTCATAATTAAGGTCTGCTGGGTAAAACCAATTTTGTGTGGAGCTTTGTTGTTTGGTTACAGATAGCCTCAGTCACCAAATGTACCATTCACTCGGTCATGGTTTTTTCCTTCAGTACTCGAGATGTGAACTTGATGAATGGTGTTCTGTAATGGATGCGTGCCACAAATTACATGGTCTCATTTGCGTCTTTTCTGACTTTTAATGATCAGTTTATTATTGCAGATGTGAATATTGTTCATACAGCTTAATTTCTGTATAATTGTATAAAATATAAATGGAAAAAAATATAAGTTTTTACTTGATATTTAGAAGTAATGTATTATAAAAGACTTATGTTGCAGTTTTACTTACAGAGTACTGTACTTCTAAACTGGATCATACCATCTTGGTAGGTGTAGATAGATTTTTTTGCATGAGTCTGTTTTGGTTTTATTTCTTTTTAATTGAAGTTTTATTCTCTAAGTTCTGCTTTCAGTGTTTGTGTTTACTACTTGTGATCATGTAGTTGTGCCTTATATTGTGAAAGAATTTAGTCCAGTGTGCACTGTAATTCTTAAACTCTGTGATCTGGAAGGTGGCTGTGGATTTGAATGGGAAGGTGACACCATGCATCAACGGGTTCTGTATAAACTATGATGAATTGTTGCTGAAATGTCATTTTTCTTTTCTAATATGTTAAAGGAATGACTATTAATAATAATAAAAAATTAGACCTTTCTAATAGACCAGGTTATATCATTTAAAACTACCTTGCTCTGTTTCAGACAGCAAAGATACATTGAAATGGTGGATATGTAGTTTTACAACTATAGATGTACTGTTCTTGTAGATGAACTGTTCTTACACACATGTAAGAGCAAGCTAAATGTTCCAGTTTCTTAGAGTTGCAGGGAGCTGCAGCAAAGGCTTTGACATTCCTGAGAACACAGTAATAATGACTGTTTTTCAAATCTGTTCTTTTCACAGGTTAAATTCAGAGTAGTCTTTTCATTCCCAATAGCTGTGCAAGGCTGCTGAGTATCCCACATTTGGTGGAAGTCCTTCTGTCGCTGGCTGTGTTCTGACATCACAGTCGATGCAGCTGGACAATTGGCATAACTGGAAAACTCTAAAAGTGGCACTTGTTTTAGTTTTTAGACCAATAAAGGTCTCACTTGTGAAATGGAAAGCTCTTTCAGGGTGGAACTGTGTTGCAGAGAGAAGCCAGATGGTTAATGTGGGAGATCAGTCCTGAGCCACTAATGAATTATGGAGGCACAACCAAACAAACCATGTTTGGCTATTGAAGCAGGGGCTCTGTGTGGATATGGAGAAAGATGGACAAGAGAGGTTTCCTCTGAAATTGGGTTTGAATTGGGAAGTCAATTTCTCCCTCAGCTCCTTCCTGAGGTATGTTTCCCTTGACACCACAGAAGAGCCTGTTGAGCTTGCATCTCCAGGAAGACAAGCCTGTGTGTAAATACTGCCTTCCCCTGGGCTCTCCTCCTTGGAGACATGCCGGCCAGGAATGACTGCTTGTCTGCTAAACTGGCTAAAGGTTGTTTTGATAAAAAGTATCCAAAGTGAAATACCCTCTCCCTTCTGCCAAGCACATAAAGTACACACCTTAATCTGTCAGGTGTGGCTCCTCTGGGCTTGAAATACCTTTGTCCTGTCAGCACTGGTTTCAGGATGCTCTGAGGTTCTGGTAAGCCTTTGGTGTGATGCAGTGTGCAGCTGAGCATGGGATCAGGAGATGGAGCACAGCTGTGTCAGCCAAGTTGTGGCAAGGCATTGGCAGCTTGTGTAATGCCCTGGTGCAGATCTGTCTGCACTCTGCTCTGCCCTCCTGCTTCACACACCCCCCCCCCCCCCCCCCTTGGCATGGAACCTGAAGGCTGTTCCTTTGCCAGGAAGGAAAAACTTGCCCATGATAGACACAGGGGAAGAGCAGGAATTTGTGTATCACAGTGGCCAGGCTGTATCTGGAGAGCACTGGACCAGGTAAGTGCATACATATCTATACATATATCCACACACTCAGTATTAATGCAAAAACCATCTTGGGATATTACAGGTTACTGGGTAGAGACACATAAATATCAGAAGCTATGGCTACACAATTCTAATTTAATGAAATTTATTAAAACAGTTTGAATGATGCAATAACCCTTCTAAACTTCTCTGGTGAATGAATTGTCCTTACCAACATAGGGGTTTTTTCCCTGTTATGCCTTCTAGGAAATGACAAGCTCTATTAAAACTTCCTTGGGTGGCAAGAACCTTCGCTAGGTGAAGCAAGGAGCATTTAGGAGTGACATATTTGTTGCATGGCTCATTCCTCTCCTCAATTTATTCCTACATGGTGTGGTCTATGCACCATACTTTTGTCAAGTCAGAAATTTGTTAGCTTCAGAGACCTAAGGCATTGTATTTATATTATAAAATAACTATATTATCACCACAATAATCTTCCACTGGCTCTATCAGTGCAATGCTGACATTATTAAATTTCAGAGGATTCAACAGGGAAGCAGAAAGCAGTTCTTTTCTTGGTTTCATGTTGTGTGGTGTAATTGGAGATTGCTGTTTCTATCTGTGACATCCATGCTTTCTGTAACAAGAAAAAATACTTGTAAACCAAGACAACCTAAAAATTTTCCAGTAAGTTAGATGCATAAACATCCAGAGCCTTTAGTTTTATTTAGCCTCTCTTCAGGCTTGTGCTCATAATTGCTGAAGGAAACATGAATTATCCCACAACTGAGACTCTCCCAGTTGTTCAGGCCACTACATGCTGCTGGAATCCGTGTCTGAGGCCAGGGATTTCCAGCAAATGCTTCTATTTTTGGTTGGAAGGTAGGATTTTAATGCTCTGTTTGTAATGGTGAAGTTTGTTACAGGCTATTTCA
Organism: Melospiza georgiana; assembly: GCF_028018845.1. Taxonomy (NCBI): domain Eukaryota; kingdom Metazoa; phylum Chordata; class Aves; order Passeriformes; family Passerellidae; genus Melospiza; species Melospiza georgiana. Next base: position 37,749,050 of record NC_080433.1, read on the forward strand.
CCCCTTTCTTGTGATGTTTATTCATCAGCTTAATGCTGTCCCTGCAGTTGGGTTTCTCATTTTTTTGATTATGACAGCTTCCGTTCTATCAGCATCACAAGTTCTGTCCCCTCCAAGATCTGCCACGTGCTGCCAACTGAATTTCAGTTTCTATATCATGCTGACAGCATTCAGGTCTATGTTTGCTGTCATCCAGGTATGAGGACAGGGAGTGATGTAGAGATAATTTCAAATATGTAACTTCCTTCTCTCCAGATAGTCTGGTGACAGAAGTTGAGTTGTCTGAATTGCTATGATTAGACATTGGACTAACCCTAAGAGGATTTATCCTTTGGACTAAAATCTTTAAAGGGCCCTTTCAACCCAAACTATTCTGTGATTCTATGACATTGAGAAGATGGTAGCCCTGGTATGAAGACAGTTTTTGAAAAGGAGGGTTGTATTTCAGTAACAGGAGAAAGTAATGACTTCTTGAGTGGATAGCTATTCCAAGTACCAGCCAGTGACTAGAAAATGGAAAGAATTCACTCAGTGTTTCTTTTAGAACAAGTCTACCACCATTTACTTGTAAGAATTAGTATTTGTGGTTATCAAATTTCTGTGCATTAGGTATTAGAGAAGGAAATTCAACTTACATGAGAAAGCAAAATACTGTGAAGTGCCCAACACACTTTCAGATGTTATACACACTGCTGTTACTAGTAATGTGACATGGTGTGAAAATGAGGGGTAAATTTATGTAACAGTGGAATTAATCATACCATCTGTTCAGTCTGAAATGGCAAAATGCATGTTTTGAATAGATGAGCATGAGACAGTTTTCTGATCTGAGTACTACTGCATGTGAGTTGGGTGTAGGGGGGGATTGTTTTGGTGTTGACTGCTCTGGAGGGCCTGAGCATCTACTGTGACACAAGAAATGGATATTTATTTCTTTTTGCAATCGGAATTGATAATGTTTTTCAACAAGAATATGCCCTGCTAACCACCCTGATAGAAAAATGGAACATGTTCAGCAGCAAAAATTCTGTAACAAATATGTGAGCCAGAGCACTGGAGTGTTATTTTGTTTTGTTTTAGTTTTGGTCAAGTGTCACAACTGTAAGAGATTCTTATCACAGCATGACTTTTAGGCTGCCACCCTCCTTTAGGGAAAGCATAGTTGGGTAATTAGAGAAGAAAAAAAGATGTTACCTACCTTGGCAGTCTCTGTCTGAGCTTGTAGCAAGAAGAGTGCTATGCACTGCTGATACCTGTTCTCATGCTGAATTAGAAAAGCATTTCGCAGGCTGAAGACTGTGGAAAAATGTAAAGAAGTGATATAAATGCACCTCATACAACTGTCAGTCCAGTTTTATATCAAATTTTTTCATTGTTTATGATCAAAGAAATGATATATGTAAGCATCTTTTTTAATTTCTAAAAGGGCAATTGCACCCTCATAGGGTGAGTTAATTTTGTTGTGTAGGAAGCTTTCTTATTTCAAAATGTAAATTCTACTTGCATTTTTAAAATTTTAGTTGCTTCATCATTGTGCAACTAAGATGCTTTTGAGTCTACCTCAGGATCATTAAGAAATATTTCCCTTCAAAGTGGCCTAAATAATAACTGAAGTTAAAGAAAAACAAATATCAAAAATCAAAAAGAGAAGTCCTATTTTATTTAAGTCTGTATGATGGCTGGCACATGGGGAAGTGGCTGGTGCTGTCTTTGGGTTCTTCTTGGGTGTGTGCCTGAGCTGGTGCTCCTGGGGATGCCCAGGCATAGTGCCTCTGTTCCCTGCCACACTTTTGTTCATGAGGGTGACTGTGAGCATCATGTAGTGCATTTCTCTGCAAGGGGACAAAGTGACACCAATGTCACACATCTGGAATAAAGGGGGAGGTTAATCAGAAAGAATGCTGCTGCTTACAACCTTCAGAGCTGGGTTCCTACTATTGTATTTACATGTAAAGTTATATTTCTTGTCATGGTGTTTGCAGGTAGTTCTCCTTTTAGGGTACCTTTCTGGTGTTATGAACTCACCATTTTATCTTCTATTCCTTCACTAATGCATTGAAGGCTTTGGAAAAGAATTATCAGCCTGCTGCCAAAAGGATATTTGTAGGATATTGCAACATATATTTTTTTTCTAGTACTTGCATTGAGCTTTGTTTATTTTCAAAGTGATGTCAGCCTTCAGCAAACTAACAGAAGCAAAAGTACTTGCTAGATCAAAAATCAGGATTTCATTTTTGATTAATGTGATGGATCATATGACCTTTCTGAGAACATGCTAACTAATCTTTTAGTGCCACCAGTAATAAAAGTCTCTTTGAGAGTGGAGATAAATTGGCAATGTTCCCCAAGGTCACACATTCCAGACAATATTAAATATTTTTCTTTCTCCTGCAATGGGATATTTTCTGTTGACACTGGAATGTTTGCTTGTTGTTTTACAAAGAATGGTGGGAATCCGAACTGCAATCTCCCTACAGTAATTTTTCTCACTGTTTTTATTGTACCTCACCCCAAGGGGTCCTGTCTTAGGATGGGGCTTCCAAGGTCTTGTGAGACTACAAGTGAGTAACACTTGCCATGGCTACAGCTCTAGTAAAGCTGGTAAGAATATATGGGAGAGAAGTCAAGCAATGAGGCCAAGGGTGCAGGGAAGGGTCATAGCCAGTGGACAGAGCCTAGGCTGGAATGCCAAAGGCAGCTTTTTCTATTCTGATGATTGCAGCTGGATCACAGAGATAGAAAGACCCTGGTTAGGAATCTCTATGGGAAATGCTGGCTTGGGAAAAAAAAAAAAGAATCCAGAAATGTTATTTCCATCTCCATTACGGTTTTTATGGCAAATCTATTAGGTGCAAACTGGAGGGTGACTGCACTGCCTTCTCCAGCACCCAAGGAGCTGTTGGCCCTGCATTTGCATTCAGCTTGGGCTTCCGTGGGATGTGGGGCTGCCCTCCCCTCCAACCTGCAGGCAAGAGGTGGCTGGTACTTTTGCTCCATTTCTACTGGTTTGGTAGGGGAGCTAATTAGGCAGGCAGACAGTGCCTGGAACATGTTTTAAAAAAAGGTTATTATTCTTTGTGTTCATCCCCTTATCTTGTCTTTAGTAATTTGCCTTTTATTGCCTACCTTTATATCCTCTCAGCATTGATGCTGAATGCTAAATAGTCTGGGTGAATGTATTTCAAAGTTATCATAAATTTTACAGACTCTAGGTTGATTTTCCTTATCTATTGCTTTCTCACAGAGCACTGTAGCTCCCTAAGCTTTTCTTTTCAATCTTTAAGATAGGACGACCCTGGAGCCCAGAGATTTGTATTTCTTTTCATTCTCTTTGATATAGGAGTCTCCTGTGATCTTGGCAGTGTTAGACTGAATCAATGAATCCTTAAGGCTGGAAAAGACCTCCAAAATCATTGAGTCCAACCTTTGACTGAACCACCGTGTCAGCTAGAACACAGCCCTAAGTGCCACCTCCAGTCATTTCTTGAACACTTCCAGGGGTGCTGACTCCACCACCTCCCTGGGCAGCCTGTTCCAATCCTTAACCACCCATTCTGTGAAAATATTCTGGTGTCCATCCTGAACCTCTCCTGGTGCAGGTTAAGGCCATTTCCTTTTGTGCCATCGCTGCTTGCCTGGGAGTAGAGGCCATCTCCCACCTGGCTACAGCCTCTTTTCAGGTGGTTGTAGGGAGTGATGATATCACCCCTTTTCTCCAGGCTAAACATCCCCAGATTCCTCAGCCACTCCTTTTAGGACTTACTCTTGAGACCCTTCCCAAGCTTCTCTGGGCACACTCTGGATTTTCAATGTATTTTTGTAGAGAGTGGCCTGGAACTGGACACAGAATTTGAGCTGTGGTCTCACCAGTGCCAAGTACAGATCTCTTCCCTGGTCCTGCTGGTCACATTATTGTTCATACTGGCCAGGATGCCATTGGGCTGCTTGGCCACCTGGGCACACACTGGCTCATGTTCAGCTGGCTGTCAGCCAGCACCCCAGGTCCTTTTTCTCTGGGCTGCTTTCCAGCCCAGGCTCATAATGCTGCCTGATGGTGTTGTGACTGAAGTGCAGCACACAGCACTTCACCTTACTGAATCTCTTGCACTTGGCCTCAGCCCATTGATGCAGCCTGTCTAGATCCCTCTGCAGAGCCTTCCTACCTCCCACTGGATCAACACTCCCACCCAAATTAATGCCATGTGTGGCTTAAAGCTTCCCTCTCTCCCCTCATCCACGTCTTTCATGAAGGTGTTAAACAGGACCAGCACCAATACTGAGCCCTGGGGAGCATCACTAGTGACTGGCCACCAAGGGGATGTGGCACCATTCGCCACCAGGGTGAGGTGTGTGGGAGCCTGCTGCGTCACAGGTTCAGACCAAGGGGAGTCCTGATGGTGCATGCCTGCTCCCTGACCCAAAATCTGATTTTGGTGATTTCAGGAACCTTGTTTTGGCAGGGTAAGGCTGGTCACTCTCTGTGGCAGTCAGCCCTTCTTCACACCCAACTGCACAGCAGCAGGGATAGGAGAAGTATTCCCCAGTGATGCATTTGGATGTCTGAGAGCGAGGAAGCATTGATGTGTGCTGGGTGAATTCCATTCTCTCAGGAGCTGGTGGAGATGTGAGTAGGAGCAGTAGCAGGAGGTAAATCTCCTCTCCAGCCTCCTTGAGAATGGCTGCTGTGTTATGTGGGAGGATATCTGGAAGAACAATGTAGTGGTGCAGCTGAAAAAATGTTGCAAAGCTAGTAGGGGACTGAAAATGTTCTTGGGGTGAACCGAAAGATTTGGGGTTTGAGATACCCTTGGTTTGAGAGACCATGTTAGGACAGTTAGGAAAGGGAACACTTGGCTTGTGAGAAAGAAGTCATTGGAGTCTTGCTGCCTCCTTTGGGGTGAATGGATAGTATGTGACAGTCACTGGTGTGTGTGAGTCACTGCTGGCAGCAGGGGCTGCGGGCTGTGGAGTCTGAGGCAGCAGCTCATGCCTCCCAGCAGGAGCAGAGCTGTAAAGCCAGGCAGGGCTGAGGCACCAGTGTTTGCACTCCAGGCGTCTGGGGGTGGTTTGTGGGCAAACAGCAGCTTGTCCTTACGCTGCCACACACACAGTGCATTGACATGGTGTTTATGAAGGCGTTCATAACAGGCATGGTGTGCATGCAGGCACTTACCTGTAACTTGGATGGGTTCAACATTTTTCAGTATGAGTCTGTCTAGTGGGATGGGCTGGTCTAGGACTGTGCAAAATCCCCCCTCTCTTATGAAGGACTGTAGCTCAGGAGTGAGGGAAGGACAGATGGGGATTAAGCTGGTGTCTGAGCCTCCATATTTCTGGGAATAGAAATGAAGTTGGTTAGCAGGTTGTCTGCCATCTGCTCATGAGGTATAGGCACTAAACAACTCTAAATTATGTGCTTTCTCTTATCAAGGATACACAGAGATCTTATTTGCCTGAGGAATCTTGGAAAAACTGAGTGGTACCTGGAGCTCTCCTGCAAGGTCACACTTTGCATTAAAAAGCTAAAAAAGAAACACAATACAAGTCCACAAGCAGAAGACAGTCATAGGCATTCCAAAAGTATTTTCCCCCTTTCCCTCCTTATTTTAATAGCAGTTTTTTTTCTCCTTTCCTTGGGGGTAAGTTTCCTTATCTCTCCTCATGCATATGCACAGGACAGATTCCCTGGAGCTCCAGATGAGTTGCAGCCCTTCACAGAAGGTTCTCCAACACATGTCCGTGGGACAGCCCTCAAAGAGATTTGCCTAAGGGTACCAGGTCCCTTGAATTTCTGCTTCCCTCACCAGCCTCGTTGCTAAGGGATGGTGCTGCGAGTCTAAAATGTCTCACTGCATGCTTTCTTTATCTCCTTTCTCTCTAAAGCAGAACACCTGCTTCTTTAAAAAAAAAACCAAAAAACCTGGGAGATTATCACAGGTTCATTTAGACTCAGTTTACATCAATTGCATAAACTTAATTAGCTAAATGCACTCCTACACTGGAGCTTTAGGAATTTCAGGTTGTCCAGTTCTTCTGTTGGTGTCTAAATAGAGATATTTATCATCTATAGAACTCTATGACATAATCATTCATCAAGAAAAGTTTTCTTAAAATGAGTAATTATATTTCAATTTCAAACTTGGGGAAATCAAGGCAAAGAGAGGACAACAAGCAATACAGCCAATCTTATATCATTTTTGCTTTTCCCTGTTTTTTCCTTTCAGTTTTTTTGGTTTTCTTCTTTCCAACAGTTCTGATATCTCTGGGATAAAAAATTCTCAGGTTTCAGGGACCATTATAAAAAGTCTTACATTCCTGAAACTTTTCTGAGCTTTAGGAATCCAACTCATCAGAACAACATCAGGAAGATATTAAGGTCTTGTAATGTAAATTCTGCCAGTAATAGTGTTCCTGTACCATGCTGAGCCTAGAAGCAGGCTTTTGAATCAGTGTTATGGTTTGCTAGTCACATGAGGAAGTATCAACTGTTCTTCATGCTGATTAGTCATCTTGTATTTTTATAATTAGATCAATCTTGCAAAGTACATCCAAAAGCCATCCAAAAGTTAAAAAAATGTAACAACTGCAACCATGTATATCTCTAGACATTATTACCTTTTTGTTACGTTTAATTTTGGTAATTAGTAGGAAATCATCAAATAAAAAGAGGTAGACATCAAGGAGCCTTGTGCTTTCTGAGAAGAAAAACGAAAAATCAGTTTTATGGTTTGATTATTTAAGGAATTGCTACTTCTAAGATGAGGCACATCTATGAATCACTGCACCTTACAGAATGCTTTTAACAAAGAAGCCTTGTCTCCAGTATAGTTCACAACTACTTGTCCTCCAGTGTGCATTCTCAAATGCACTAAATCATACGTCTCAGTCATTTTGGCTACTAAATTTGTACCTTGTAGCAGCTACCTCATTCTGATATAACAATTCCTTGCTTGCCAGGAAAAAGGACAATAAACAATCATACAGGCCATCATCCTATTGGCAGCTTGGATGTATCTCAGTTTCTCTCTGATAAACTATGCAGGTTACCTTCCTGCACCTGCCCAAATGCTGTTGCAGAGGTTCATTCTAGATCTGCCATAACAATGTATAATTCTGTTAAGCTATCTCTGGACACCAGGAGATCAGGGACTTTACCTGCTAGCATCAGCTTCCCTTCATGAAGGAGAAGTCTGTTCGCTGAAGACAAAATGTTTTCACTGCTGTTTTCTCTTAAGTTTTGCTTCAAACACTTGACCCAAAAAAAGAGAGAAAGAGAATGGGGGAATCATGCATAATGGATGATGAACAGGGAAGCAACCAGTGGCTAAACAAAATGAGCATTTGTGTGTTCTTACCTCAGGCTAAGTACATCACACAGCTGATAACTGAGCATGCCTGTGTTTCTTCAGCAGTGCTATTGCTTAAATGTCTTTATGCTTTTGAAATGTTAAGCTGGGTTTTACTTTTCCAAATTGAGTTTAATGGTGTTTGCAGCCCTGTATGTGAACAGACATAATCCTTGAGGTGGGGCCCACTTGATGATGTTATGATAGTGCTGCTTAAAATCTGTCTGGGTAGGTACGGCAAAAACGTGCACACCCAGGTATGCTGTGTGATTTTTTGCAATGCATTTTAAGTGTAAATGGGAAGTTCTTTGGCTCAGCTTGAGAAGTGAAAGAGGCAAATCATTTCTACTTTATTGAATGCTGGTAATACTTACATCTATCCCATTTCCTTCTGTCCCCTAAAAGCAAATATGGTGGAGTCCCCCTGGACTGTATCATTGCCCTCTCCTGGATGTGGAGAGCAACCCATGCTGCCATCCAAGGCACTGTGTGTGTTCAGCTCCAGCACTCAGTGCCCAGGCTGCAGCTGCCCCTGTTAGAGCAGAGCCATCCCCACTAGCTAGAATACAGACAACCAGCCAGCTTTAGACCACACTAGGAAGACAGACAGGAAACTAAACCCTCCTCTAGAAAAAAACCGAAACCTCTTTTAAAATCTGCTTACCTCTGGAACAAAGAACCTTTTGTCACGATCCCAGACCTGAGGCCAAATTATGACCTCTTGCAGCTGCCTGAACTTCTGAAAGTTATCCAACCACTTGACTTTTCCTTCCAGATCCCCTGAAATGTGTGAAACACCAGTTACTCCCAGGGCTGGCAAAAGCAGTCCTGTTTCTAGAAGATGCTGAATACCAATTTTCTCCTGTGAAAGCTGAAGTACCTCACATGTGAGGCCCCAGATGAAATCTTGATCTCATTGTAAAAAATGCCTAAACTCTACTTAGATCAGCAAGGACAGAATTTAAATTCATGCATTCAAAGATGCTTAAATTCACTGCTAAATGAAAAAATTGTGTTTACTAATCTGTCTGGCGAACAGGAAATCATATAAAACTCAATTAAACTGTAATCTTAAAAATGTCTTCAAAAAAAGTTCTGTCATCCTAAACTGTCTGGTATAGTGAGAGAAAAATATTTTTCATTATATAGAGCCTGATAAAAAGACTGTTGAAATTAATGAAAATTAATTTCAGAGGAAGTGTTGCCAGAAGTGATTGATGTGGGGGTCCCTCAAAATGTGAAAAATGGGGACTGTGTCTTTGCTGATTCAAAGCCATTATGGGCAAAGCTTTAATGGACCTGCAACTGAAATTTCAAGTCTTTGGGTGGAGTGATATTGCAGATAATGGTTTCAGATAATGGTTTTCACATACCTCCCCACCAGAAGGGGAGTGCTTAGACTACAACTGTTTATTATGTTACTGGTTCACTGATCAAAACTTGTCAGGTGTCTGTGAGTAAAGATGGGTCACCCTTCTATCTTTGGTTTCCTTCATCCAGAGGTGTCTAATTTCTGGAAGGACCTCTTCATTCTGCCAGTAATACTCTCCACACATCTCATGGTCTTTTGGGGCCACACCTAAAACTGCTGTCCTTATATATGTTAAATATAGAAATATTATATATTTTAAAAAATTCAGGAAAAAAATTAATATCTGAACCAGCCTCTTGTTTTATGCAATAAATAATAATCTGTAGCTGAGACAACTTTACATAGTAGGACCTGTCATTAGTGAAAGGTCATGGACATAATATTCCCCTTGTGAGAGAAAATTTATCCTATTAAGGATCAGCCCTAAAAAAATCCTCCTTAGACATAAATCCAACTGAAAGACTTCTTTGTTTGGGATCTTTCTTGATATGGTCCAATTTGAGATCTGCTTTTAATTTTTTGCCTGTCACTGCAGATGATTCTAAGAAAATAGAGGTGACTCACTGATTTGGGAGTCCTGTGACATTGCTCAGAGAGGCTTTGACAGCACAAGGTGGCCCAAATCATTCCCTACAGAATGAGGGTCAGGATTGTAGGAAGGTACACACATCCTTGCTGCTTTTCTGCAGAGACACTTTACCAATTCACGCTTCAAAGGACAGGCACAAAAAAGCCATGTAACTTTCTAATTTCTAACTGCATACTTGACTTCTAACCTTTGTTACTTACTTATAGACTTTTCCACCTTCTCTTTAAGTGACTGGATAAAACTTTTCTCTGTTTCATCAGTGCTCCTTTTCCAGATGTTGTTGAGGAGGAGGGGATACCGCGTCAGTCGATGCAGAGGAGCAACCAGCAGCTCTGGCAGATGCAACCTCTTGCACTGTTCATTTTGTTCACACCACTGCTGAAGACAAGCAAAATGTGCCTAAGGTTTCACCTTCCTTCTGGCTAGGAGGTAGCAAACAGTTTTCTGCAGCATTAGGTGATTGTAACGAGACAGGGACTAATGAAAAATGAGTTTCTCAGTGAGAACAAGGGCACTATGAATTTCTTGTCATAGTTTAACCCAGCAAGTATCTAAACCACACAGCCACTCATTCACTCTTCACTCCTTCCTGTGGGATGGGGAAGAGAAATGGGAAATAAAAATAAAGTTTTTGTTTGAGATAAAGGCAGTTTAATAGAATGGAAACAGAAGGGAAAAAAATAACAGAATATACAAATCAAGTGGTGCACAATGCTCACTACCCACTGGTCCATGCCCAGCCAGTCCCAGGGCAGAGGCCCCTCCAGCCAGGTTTCCCTCTAGTTTATGTCCTGAGCATGACACCCTATGGCATGGAATACCCCTTGGGTCACTTGGGGTCACCTGCTGTGGCTGTGTCCCCTCCCAACTTCTTGTGCCCACCAGAGTCCTTGCTGGTGGTGGTGAGAGACAGAAAAGTCCTTGATTTAATGCACACTGCCTAGCAACAAGTAAACATCAGTGTGTTATCAGGATTACTCTCATCTTAAATGCAAACCACAACATTACACCAGCTACTAGGAACAAAATTAACAGTATCCCAGCCAAGCCAAGGACAGCTCTCCACAGGGGAAGTTGCATTGCCCCTCCAGATTCAGTTTCTGCATTGCTGCTTACCATTCCAGATGCTGTGGCTATGCTGTCACATCCAGTAAGGCTCTTATTTATCTGCTGTTTTAATTTTCTCAGGTCTTCCTGAGAAAATTAACCTGAGGTTAGAAAGCCACCTTAGGTTTGAAAGCCACCTTATATTTTGGGGTCACTGCTACTTGCCATTGGGGAGCATTTTTCCTGTATGCGAATGTATGCAATGTGAAACCTCAAGGCCCAAGCTGCAGAACTTGCCTGCCATAAAAAGATGTCCTTCCAGTTTTGGGCTGCCTGTGACAAAAGCCCACTACTTGAGGTTTCTCTTTCTAAACCTGTAATATTGAAGATTAATCTTAAGTATTTACAGGACACACTGGTCTGCTAGTGATGCCAGAAAGAGCAGAGCCTGAGATCCCCACCCCTGCACTGCTGGTGTCAGCAAAGACAAAACCTGTTGTAGTGCTGCAACTTGATAAAGAGTCCAGTGATTGCTCTTTCCAACCTTAGAGGGAGGTAAATTCTCCCTTACAGATCTTTTGCCAAAGTAAGACATTTGAAATTGATTTTTGTGTTAGTTTTTTTTCTTGTAACCATTTCACTTTGTTAAGGTGGAGGTGATTGAGTCAAGAGATAACATGCAAAACACATGGAAGAGGCTAGTAGTTTGTATCTTCTGCCTGCAAAAAGGCAGCCCAGCTCTTCCCCCCTTATCTGTTCTAAATTACAGGTAGAGACTTTCACACATGCAGGTGAACATACACTCAGAAGGGTGACTTCCAATCAGTGATCGGCTCTGCAGTTCAAAAAAATCCATGTGAAATGCTGTCTACACAGTTTTGATTCTAATAAACATTCCTAGTTTGCTGTTAAAATCCTGTCATAAGGTAGGAAGGCTGAAGACAACAACAATACGAACAGCAGTAACAATAAAACCATCACTTTACCTTCAGGTAGATGCCAAAATCTTCTCTCTGTCTCAGCTTTTCCAAGTAGAAGACAGCAGAGGTATAATTAAGGCAATAAATCTGGTGTGTCTGACAGAGGTCACCCTGAAAAAACTGCAGAAAAGATTTGGAAATTTATCAAGAAAGAAAAATGACAAAGGGAGAAACAGGAGTTTTGGGGTTGTAATGTGCATTTTATATGAGATTTCCCTGTACCTAGGAAAATGGGAAAACAGGGAATTAAAAAAGTAAAGGGCAGTTTAAACAGCAATAAAACTGTAAAGTAGTAAAAATGCCACAATAATGCTTTAGTAATGTATAGGAGTACAGTTTTAACAGATCTACAGAGGTGTGACACAATCTTAGACTTTGTTCTCATTAGAAATAAATGATGTGAAATTCATATGGAAGTTGAAAATGAGACCCATTATTTCTGAAACAGCTTTGATGACTTCATGTAGCATGGCATCATATCTGAGCATGCTATTTCTAAATAACAGGATAGCCTCATTTACATTGGAGATGTTGAATGTCATGCATGATGAGATGCAGCTTTGCCTGGGATTGTCTGTCTACACAAACATTATCAATAAGAGCACCTGGAGTCAGAGCTCACAGGGGCAAGAAACCAAGCTCTAGCCTGAATGACTCCATTAAAAATCTTAACACTGAGGCAGGGTCTTCTGGTATTTCCCAGAAGTTTTCTAATGGCCTCTACTGCTAGGGAAGGTTCTGTCAATCGATTGATTTTCTATCTTGACTAATATTTCCAGCTTTACAGGCATTGGGAAGTTGAGCAGGAATTAGAGCTCCTGCAGACTGCTGTTCAGACAAATGCCTTGTTTCCCACACAGACTGACCAAGAGGGTTGCAGGGTAGGCAGGGCTTGGCAGTGGCAGGACAGCTGTGGCTACATCTCTCTCTTGCTTAACAGACACAGGCCAAAGTGTAATTTCAGTGTCAATGAGCTCCTAATTAAGCAATTATGAACACTTGTGGGTCTGGTCAGTGGAGTAAAGGAGGATTGGTGTGAAGGAGTGGAAGGAGGCAGTGATGGGGCTGGGGTCTGGTTTCAGGGAAACATCTTCCACAGGGTGGGAAGCTTGCCTCTGACAGTGGAAAAATCTCCTCAGAGTCTGGGCTGCTGTTCTCCAGGAAGGGAAAATCTTTCCACACTTGATTCCACATACAGAGCACCTTTCCATGACTGCTTCAAATATGCCAATGAATAGAAATATAAACATCCTTCTAATAGGAACAACCTGAGGCTGAGACCAAACTGCTGGTGACAGATGGCATGGGCTGGACAGACCTGATTGCTCTGGAGCTGTGACATGTATGTGATATGTATGCCCTGATAAATGGTCTGTTGCTTGTATTAAAAGCAAGAATACTTCTAATTATGTTACCATTCTGAGTACGGAGCTGAAATCCATAGGAGAGTCTGACTTGCTGATGTGCTTCTTCACAGTTTCAAAAAATGTTTTCAGAAAACTGAGACTTATCTAAGTAAGGGGAAGAAAATAAAGATAAATTAGCATCAGTGATCTGAAGTTAAGATTAAGCAGCTTTATTTTCCATCCCTGGTCTCTTTAAATGCTCCAAGCTTAATGGGTGCCCATACCTATCTCTACCATTGCCAGAATTGTCTTCAGAATTATGCCCAGAATGCTTGAACTAGTCAGAAGCTAAGAAAAATCTATATATATAAAGACCCACTTATTTTGTGAAAATGCCTGATGACAGAAGCTTTGAAACAAGATTAGTTAGTCCATTAAATTTGTTTTAGGGTAGCAGCTGTATTTAACACGGATTGACATAAAAATGACAGTGGGTGAATGGCATCTGCTGGAAAACAGTGATGGTGTGTGTGACAGAGCTGTGACAGTTAAGGAAGCCTTCACAGTCCATGAGGAAGACACCATCATGATTTCAAATATGTGAGTTTTTGTAGTATTTTATAGATACTTTCTTCATCTTCAATTGAATGAAATAAACTCATATTCCCCATAAGTTAATTTTACATGTTTATATGGATTTCAAAATGCCTACCTTATCAGTCAGATGGGGCTGCAAGCCTGCTCCTAAGCCCACACCTTCATCCTGAACACACAAGTTTCACTATTCACACAGTTCTCACACAAATTCATGACTGGGCTAAGCTGTTGGCCAAATGTTAGGCCAGACAGGGACCTCAATCTGCTGGGATACTGCTAAAGACTGTAGTAGCTGCAGACTGCTTTGTTTGGTGATTTATGGGGACAAGGATGCTTATAGGATGATGCTCATTCTTTAATTTTGACCTTTACAATTTTACAGCATGCATTTTTTCATGGATTCAGCCTGCTGTCAAGAGGATATGCATGCTGTAAAAAAAAAGGCACCAAAGGCATTGAGAGCAGCTTCATTCTCCTATGTTTAATCATTTATTTAAAGTATGCATAACAGATGGTCATTTATTATCCTCATCAATAAGGAAAACAAAATTAGAAATTAAAGCAGGTCATTTCTTTAAGATAATTCTCTCAAGACATGACCAAGCTCCAGCCAAGCTCAAAGCTAAGTGAAACACAGTGATATATCCCACTCTCTTCCTTGAACAAGAACAAGGCAATCAACAGCCACACATCTGCTGAACTCTAGCAGTTATCTACATGTACAGTCTTAATCACAGTGAGCCAAAGGTGAAACCTGTCAGCTAAAAATCTTTTTCCTTGTATCTCCAAACCTACTGATTGGCCATTCAGCAGCTCACCAGGTGTGAGGTGTGTGACTGAGCAGTACCTTGCTCATGTGTTTGAGTTCTGGCTAATTGTCCCTGCTTTGAAGACCTTTCCCAGTTTTCTTGTTTTGGCTAAAAAGGGAGAGATTCAGTACTAAGGCAAGGGAATTACATTAAGTGAAATAAATGGAACCCAGCAGCTGATTTAGGGCATGTGATTTGATTGTGAGTAGTTTTTCAATTAAGGCAGCGGCAGAGTTCTTTCCAAAGTTCTCTTTCCAGTGAAGGGTGAGGTGTCCTGTAAAAGGGCCCTCAAGCTAAGAAAAATTGTTTTGTTTCCAAAGTAATGTAAAAACTATGTTTGACTTAGGGGTTCTTAACTTTCAGGAGCTGAAAATGGTCTCCCAGCCACTGGCCAAAAGCAGCAAAGAGCTGGAGCACACCACAGCCAAGCCCTGTGGCCTCCCTCCTCCTGGACAGTGCAGAGTAAGTAGCACATGAACATGGGAGAGATCCTTACACACATGCCAAGGGAAACCTCAGCTGGAGAGAGGGGATCAGCATTTTGTTTTAACGTGCTCTTTTGGAGTGGCATAATAGACAGCAAAGTCTTTGTGCCCATCTGCTTGCAAAAGAGGCCTTGTTATGTAGTTATTTTGCCATGCTTTCTGTTTTGGTGTAGGGATTGGGTAGTTTCTCTTCATCTCTTTTAAAAGGTCGCTGCTTATGAGAATTAGTCTCAAACTTGTGTTTGCTTCAGGAACAACTGCCAAATGAGCTCTCCCCCATGTTTAAAATGCCATGTATCTTTGGCTGGAGATACAAGATACACTTGTGGTATTTGACTCTCACTGATATACCACATAGAAAAGAGGAAAAGGTGGATTGTTTGAACAAAGTTCCAAATGTGAGCATTGAAACTAAATAGAAGCTTTTGGTTTGTTGTATTCTTTTACTGGGCTGATTGCTTTCTGATCTAAGTAACAGTTCTCTTTTTCTACTCACCTTGTTTAACTCCTCTAAGTTTGCAAAAAGTCTCCACAAATCCACATCCAAGAGAAATTCATTACTCTGGAGGTATTTTAGAGTGTTCATAAATATCTTTAAAATCAAAACAAATCCATGTTAATTACTGTTTGTGCCAATTCAATAATTTTTTATTCCACTCTGAAAATAATATTTTAACTCAAATTAATGAAAGGATTATTTGATTTAGGGAGGGCAGAAGATGGCATTGTGAGAAAAGTTTCCTGATCTGGCTGAAGGTTAAATATCAGGTTTTGTGCAGAAGAGGGTATGAATGATGTCTCTGGGGTTTCTCTGTGGTTACCATGGAGGCAGCTGTGTCCCTGCTGTGCCCTTGGGCAGCAGAGGGGCAAATGAGCCCCCTTCAGATCCCTGTGTGAAGGACTCAGTGACATCAGAGTCACAGTTACAGATTTCTCTGACCTTTCTCAATGCTCTCCTTCCTACCCCATGCAACTGCTGCTATCTAAATTGTTTAGAGTTACTATGAGGAGAAAAGATATTCTTGGATTAAGGTAAGTAGCAGTCCTGTGGAGATTTTTAATCTCTTTGGATTGTTTTATTAGCCTGTATTCAGTGAAAACTGCGTGTGTATTTATTGGCTGTTTAAGATTTTACATTTTTTAAGCTGATTGAGCTGTACTGAATCTGACCTAAATCTGAAAAAGTCTTAAAATTTATAGGTTAACGAGTAGATTTTTTTTTTTGTTTATGTGTATAAAGCCTAATGAAAAAACCTGTCAGCCAGGTGCCAAGACTGAATAACTAGTGGGAGTGTTTGTTTAGCCTTGTGTAATTCTTCAGTTACCATGACCTGGTTGTCCTGAGAGCTTAAAGTGGATTTATGGTGGTCTAAAAGCTCCCTGTGGAGATTCAATAAAATCAAAGGAATATTTCTGTACTTGGGGGTAACCAGGTATCTTTGAAACTGGTTACCCACATGCAATGGGTTCTTTGTTTAGCAGGAGAGTTTGGGAAGGTGGCATGGACTGAACTGTTCATCATTCATGGGCCATGCAGGGCTGGCTGAGGCTTCTCTGTGGGCTCCTGCATCAGACTCACAAGGAGCCTGCATGCCTGCTGTTACCATCATTCTTCCCAGTATTCACCACATTTTAAACTTTTCAGGTTTCTAAACAAAGTGTATAGAAAGAAGGATGCTCTTCTCCTGCCTTGAACCAATAGCTGGTCCTGCTATCCCGTTTTCTGTCCCTTCCTGTTCTGCCTCACCAAAGAGGAATTCAGCCCACTCCTCTATTTATTTCCTTTACTTTGCAGTAGTTCTTGTACTGTTCAGGATAACTTTCCAGTAACATGGAAAATGTTTTACAAATCTTTTTTCTTCGACTTAATAAGAAATCAGGAATTGTCTGTGCCAAGTACAAGGAACATTAAAACAAAATGTTTGTGGAAGCTTCCCTTCTTTTGAATGGATACATTAACTTTTGGTGTGTGATGAATATAAATAGTGCAGCTATTCTTGTAACAGTCTGTAATATTGCTGTCCATATTTCAAGCTCTTGAAATTCACTGGATTGGAGGTAATACAGAGTTTTTGGGAGTGGAATTGTTTTCAGTATACTTGTTTTCATGTAATATTAAAAATACAGGTCTGCTGAATTCTGAGGTTTTCATTCTCCAGTCAGGATAATCTAACCCCAGATCTATATGAAGTTAAATGACAAATATAATGTTGCAATAACATTAGCAATAATATTATTAGCAATAAAAAACATTAGCAATTGGAATGGTCCAGTACAGAAATAAGTGTTTGCAGCATGGCTTCAGTGCAGTGTTTGCTAGAGAATGGAATATCAGTTGAATATCCTGGAAGGCTCTGCAGTCAGATGGTAATTGCAAAGCACTGGATTGCATCACTCAAAAGTCATGTTAAAAGAGATACCATCATAAAGTCAGAAAAGGGAGCTATGGAAACAGGATGAGCAGGCAAGGTGGGAGGAAAAGGAGGTGCTTAAGTCATTCCCCCCCAGACCTCTAATGAGAAGTTTGAGGAGGCTTTGTGTCCATCACAGCAGAACAAATAATGTTTCATTATTTTTGCAAAGTGAAATCTGACATTACCATCTTGAGAACCAGCAAATGATCCAGAAAGTAAGTGCATTCACTTGTGAAAAGTTCCCACACTGCTGCTTCTTTTTTCACTTCTAACTGGCTCTTGACATCTTTCTGCTCAGTCTGTGGCTCATTTAGAAATTCATGCCAAGATTTACTCTATGGATTGAAGAAGAAAGAAAAAATTGTTGCTTCAGGCATTATGAAAGGAACCTATGTCCTATTGACTGTGTAAATTTCATCTACCAGTATTAGCTATTTTTCTTCTGAAGGCTTGAAAGTTCCATTAAAATATTTTAAACCCCACCATTCTCCTCTAAAATACTTACAATATAAACTCTGAATTTGAAAGAAACACAATGTGATACTTTATGTTTAGGTATGTTGTATCAATTAGTGGGCAGCTTGCAAATGCTAAGCAATGTGATCTGTTGTGCTGCTCTTGGGTGGATGATATCTTCTTATTTTCTGGATGATAAAATCAAGGTACCAAAAGACTTGGTATTTCTAGTCACTTGGAAATTGTGGTGGCCATGATCACATTATGGGCCTGCTCCAAAGTCAGATGTCCATATATAAATTAGGCACTGGCAGAAGCCCTCAGCAGCTCTGTATGGGGACCTGCAGGGAACAGCCTACTGAGAGAAGCAAAAGGTTTGGTCAGAGAGGGGATGGTGTTATGTGGTTAGGGGCCAGAAGCCTTGTTTGTCTGGCAGACGGGCTTTGGTGCCTTTTCTGGAGCCAAACCTTGGTGTTGGCACTGACCTGCATGTGGCTGCCTCTGAACACAGCAGTGGGGTGGCTGTGTCCCATTTGGCATCTCTCTGATGCTGTAGATTCTTTCCTCTGCTTTTCTAACACCTGTAGGTGTTGCTGAGAGGGTTGCCTTGAGATGTTTTTCTGAAGAGGATACCTCCCTGATCCAGGGCAGTCTGGATCCTTGGCAAAATCCTGGTGATTTTGAGGTCCCTTGCTAATCTACACTGACCCTCAGTTTCCCACTTGCCCCTCCATTTGTCATTTTGACAAAAATATACCATATACTTCTGCATTAATTTGACAGAAAGGTCTCATATCTAGATTAATGAACTGAAAAATGTTAGCTTATAAAGAACACAGAATTGCTCCTTCCATCCTTGAGTATCCTTGATACAGTATACTGAGTATTTTGATACCTTAAAGCAGAAAAACTCATCTGTGCAGCAGTCTGTGATCTTAACAGTAGAAAGACAACTTTCCAGATCAGATGCTTGCTTCTGTTTGTCTTTACCCTGTGGAATGACAAGAAACCCCCTGATTCATACAGTGTTTTAAAGACTGTTAAGAAGTTTACCCCTCTTGCCCTAATCCTTAAGGATTGCTCTTAAATGAGTGATTTCTCTGTATTTCCAGGCTCTTCTACACAGAGACAAGGCAGTGATGGCAGATTCCTTTGTAGCTGTGGGTGGGGTGTGCAAATGCCTCAGGTTTGGATGTGTAAGACATTGGTAACAGGCAAAGGGCTACCCTTGGAAGGTGGAACAAATGAAATGTTTTGCTTCCCTTAGAACTGTCAGAGATAGGGGACAACAGATTCATAGTTGCAATCCTGTCATAGGTATACAAATACATGTTTATTTATTTTTAATTTTTTGAGCTATATATGGAAAAAGGTCCCTTGGTCACCTTCAGAGTAGTGTCTGTAAAATGACATTTCAGAAAGTTAAAAGAACAGCAGGAGTTTGTGTGAAGGACCATGATATATATATAAAAAAAGCTTTTGTTTATGCTTTGTTTATTCAGGCCTTGTAAAAAATTTTAAGCATTCTTTATCAACTCTAATTTACTGCTGTGCCAGAGACTTATAAGGTGTTTGCTTAAGTTTTATGTGTTCTCTGGAAGTACATTCCCACTTCATGGATTTCCATTGTCTGAACTTTAGGCACTGAACTCAGGCCAATTTTGAAATATGTGTTTGATTATAATATTTGAAACTTAGAGTTTAAGTTCAGCTCCTAATTTTGAAAGATAAATTGAAATGAGGCAGAAAAAATAATGCAGTTAACATATATGCACACTGAACCCAGTGTAACAGCAAATGAATCTTCATGAATTAAATTTTATGGCATTTAATAGTTTTAGAAATCACTTTTGTCTAAATATCAGATGTTTTTTATTGCAGATTTAAAATATTTTGTTGAATTTAAGAATGCTCGGGTTTAGGTCATGCTCCTTCAAATGCTATGAAACTACTCTCCAATGAGAGGGAGTTCTTGTACATATAAACCTGAGTACTTGCATTGGTTCTGTATGCACAAACTATGCTTTGATAAAATTCAAAAAGTACTGAGAAGGGGCTGTTCTTAATTACATGGTTAGGGAGAAAAAGTTGTCAAGACACTTGTATATAATTTTTTGAATGCTGAACAGTACACGGAAAGGAAATTCAGATATATTAGTAAGTAAAAGTTTTCATAAGTGGAAAAGACAAGGAATTGTGTTAGACAAGGAAAAATTCACTGAGTTGTGCTTGTGCCAAGGACACCTCTCCTGCCACCACCCACTGGGAAGGGAAGCAGTGGCTCTGACTGTGTTTTCATGTGCATCACATGCAATGGCTGCACTGGAGCCACCCAGTCTTCATTGCAGGTTAATGTGCAGGCAGTCCCAGGGAGGGCTGAGACACCTCTGAGCTCAGCTCACCTGCTGGCTGCCTTTCTCCAAGGGCAAGAAAGTAAAGAAGCTACTTGTACCCAGGTTAGTTGTGGGAAAAGGCAAGTCAGAGCAAAGAAAAACAAAATGGTAAAAAATACTCACGACTCCTCTTTTGGCAAATGGCCACCTTGATTTTTTGGACTCTGATGGGTAAAACAAGTGTTATCAGTAAGGAAACAAGTAGATAAAAAAGAAAACTATTTTTATATATGCAGCTTGATAGACTATACTCTACTTGGCTCATATTTAATACTTGAATTTAGGCAGTTTGGTGCACCAGACTTAAAACCCAATAAGCTTGTTGGGTTCCTCCCAGCAAGAGCTATGACTGACTGTGGTGGGATCCTAGATGGTGCTGAATGCTCCTACTTGTTGCAGGTGATCACTGTGATCACTATGTGATTCTTTACCTGGGAAAACCATCATAACTCAAGGCAAATTTGAAGATGTTTTAAAGCAAGAATTAGTCTATGCCTTCTCATCATGATAAGTTGGAGTTATGCAGGTATTTAAATCTCCAGTAAACAAACCATCCCATGAGCCCTAATTCTCAGATCTGTCATGGGGCTGGCACAGTGAGGCAAAGTGTAATTTGTGGTCCTTGGTGAGGCACAGGGAAAGCTGGGGATCTAGATTTAGGAGCGCACTGGTGACTTGTGAGGACCTACTCTGTCCAGCTAGAAATCTGCAAAGGTTTTCTTTATGTGGCACCCATCTTCAGGTGTGTCAGCGAATCACAGTCCAAACTTTGTGTTTCTGTATTTTGAAGGTTTAAGAATGGCTGGCTTTGCTGTCATGGAAATGCTGGTTGTGACCTTGGCTGACTTGCTTGTTGAGAAACTTTTGATCTCTGGCCACCAGGATCTCCGTCAATCACACCATACTATATTCTACAATACCTATTTGTGGAAATTGCTAGCAGGTCTGCATTTCAGTTTTGGAATGTCTTGTGAGCAACCTCTGGCCATGAATTGGATTTGCTGCCCTTGTGATCAGAACACCAATGCAAAGGGCAGCATGGGCTGCTCTTCTCTCTGCTTGAAGCTGTGGAGGTAGGAAATTGTACCTCAGCTGCTTCCAGATGGAGATCCTGGCCTGAGCTCTGGTAGCTTCTAGCTTTGGAGGAGCAACATGATCTGTGTCCTACCTTCTCATCTACTTGATTTTTGCATTCAACAGTAAAATGCAGGGAAAAAAAAACAAAAAGAGGAATTTTAAAACTGGCAATGAAGTCAGTTTGGTGTGGGGTAACACGATCCCCCACAGAGGCTGCACCACCTCATGTTCTCATTGCATATTGCATACATCATCCTCCCTCCCACGCCACATGCACACATGTTCCAGTCCCGCTTTGCTGGGCTCGGAGGAGCAATCCCCGCTGTGTCTGACCTGCAGTGAGCAGGAGGGATGAGCAGGGCAGGTAGTCCATGGCACTGTCTGACACCAGCAGGTCTCCAGGGAACACCTCAAGGCCCGGCAGGCTCACCACCAGGGAGCTGCGCCTGCGCTCGGCTGGTCTGTGGGACACAACAACAACAGCAAATGTCATCTCTGTCCATGGAGGCTGCAGGGAACTCCTGCTGAGCCAGGGGGGAATCAGCTAAAAACCCAAAGCACAGCAGCTATGACATCATGTGCTGAAAGAACAATGAGCAAAGAATTTCAGTGACAGCAAATACCTACTTGAGTTTCAAACTCCACATTGTTGCTGAGATCAAAGTTCTTATGGTCATGGCTTGCCTCAGATAACAAGCTGTTAGAGCATTTAAATATTGAAAATTCCTGGTTTCTCCTGAGGTTAGACAAAAAGTGAGTGAGGATTTTAGAATCTATGTTTTGGCAGTGGAATTTAATGGAGCAATTAAATACTGTTTTTAGCTGACATGTGTCTTGTTACTTTTAACCTTCCTGTAGCTCAGGTGATTTCAAGAAAAGACAGCAAACTAGTGAAACAGTTAAAATGTTGGGTTTTAAAAAATTATTTAACCTTTTGGCTAGTTTGTACTATTTTCTTTCTAAGTATTTCTGGCATTTTTTTCTTGCTATTTAAAATATTTTGAATGTAACATGACTCAGTGGTCCTACTGATCGAAAAATGTATCTTTCCAACTATTGTTGTTCCTAATGGAGAGCATTGTCCAGAATCCAGATCCATGAAGAAAAGTGGCACAGGCATTCTGTATCCAGCAGCATGTTTGTGCCACAGGCTGTTTTCATTCACATACAGAAACTGGTTGGTGCATGTTAAAAACCTTTTCTATTTTGCTAATATCACACTGATATCTAAAGAATTGTGTTAGCATGTGCTGCAGAGGGACTGCTGTCTGCAGCTGCTGCTGTGCTGCCTCCAGTACATGAATGCTGCATTAGGGCTCAAAGGGTCAGTAATTCAGTAGCTGAGGGAGGAGGCACAAAGTACATGCACATTTATAAAGATTCTGTTTTTCAGTCACCACTTATTGTGAATGTTATTTTTGGTCAGTTAAGCATGATTCTTACTGAGATCTTTTTTTGTCTAGGCAGTTATCTTACTGTGAATTTCTAGCCACTTGCCACACTTGGTGTGAAACCTGGCAGGTATATTTTTTCCTTTAAGCCCATGAATAGTTACTTGACAGCTTATCAGCTGACAGATGAGCTCTGAGGTGGAGCACTGGGATTTGATATGTATAGTAAGACAAGGAGACTGTGCCTTTTTTATGACCTGACAGTGACGCTGCTTGCAATTGCCTTAACTAAGCAATTGAATGGTCAAGATGAGAGCTGCTCCTAGCGAGAGAGGTCTGCAGTCTATCAGATGGGCCAGGCATAGGACTTTAACACTTGAGCCATGGACATACAAGGGCTTAAAAACTACATCTTGAGGAGGTTACAGTGTGAAATGCAGGAGTTCTTTGGAAGTTTCTCTGCTAGTCCTACTGAATGGAGAACATGGAATTTATTTATTTGGCTTTAGAGTTTACAATGAAACTCTGTGGTTTCTCATGAAATTGGACCCTCGGTATTGTGGTTGAGAGCTTTAATGGGTGGGGGGTCTGTTCCCTGGCTGTCTGCAAGCCCATGCCACTGCAAGGGAGAGAGAGGAGTGCTTCTCTCAGGAGTGCCTTCCTGAGACGTGCACTGAGTGCTACCCAGTGCAACTTTTCAGTGTTGGTAATGACTGTATTAAGATGCCACTGAACCCTCTAGTGATTCCATGGTGCAATCTTTTGGGCAGGTAGGTTATTATACAAGTCAGGTGCTGCAATATAGTACAAGGATAATCCTCAAAGGTGTTATTACTGTACCAGGAAATTCAGGAGGTTTACTTCAGGTTGGCTTCACAGTAAAATTTTGCCAGTGTATTATTGATTTTTAAAGCATCTAGCCTACTTCTATTTTCACAATGTATTTGAAGCTGCAGGCTAGTGGCTTATGAAGACTAATAATGGAAGCACAGAGTCACTATAACTGAATTAAATGACATTATTTATCCAGATCAAAAAGGCCTTGAACTTCAGGCACACACATGGCTAAACAAGCTCGTTGCACAGGTGCATGAGCCTGTGAAATGTGGGGGCATGGCAGGACCACTCAGGTGTCTGTCTACAATTTTCCTTTGCAATCCCATGAGCCTGGGCTGCTTAATGGCTTACAAGTCTAAACTACATAGTCATGCTTCAGCATGCTTCAGAGATGGAAGGACAGGTATCTGTGGTTTCATGGTCTATGCTTCTGCTGGTTATCCTTTTTTTTTTTTTTTTTTGGTTTTTTTTTTTTTTTGTTTTGTTTTGTTTTGTTTTGCATTTTTTGGTTTTTTTCCTGGAGAAATTAAATTACTGAAGTTCTGCATAGTTAAATTTACTAGGTTTTAAGTCTGAAATATCTTAGCACCTTCTCATGCATTCAGACTCTGTGGCTTTGCCTTTTTCTTTATTTTTTGTTTGTTTCACTTATTGGAGACAGAGGACTGCAGTCATGGAATGAAAGAAATGCTGATGCTTTAGGGACAAACTCAGGCATTTGAATTATTACAGATGATATCTCCCCATTCTTAAAATCCACTTTTTTTTTTTAAACATGATTATGTCATAGATTTAGATGGGAAAGTTATAGAAAATTATTAAAGACATTGAAGCAGATCATGGTCTGGCAAAATAAATATCCTGAGTATGTATTTATTTCTAAGGCACAGGAAGTGTGTTTATATGTCCCTAATCTTAGCCTGACTAGCCATCCCGGGGAACAGACATCTATACAGATCACCTCACTTAAACAGCAGATATATTACTTAAAGGACTATCCACTAGATGTGAATAAAAGCAACAGAGGATATATTTTATAATATAATTTATAATTTATAATTTTATAATATAATTCATAGATAATATTTACTGAGGTAAATATTGTAGGGTGCTCACAGTACTGAGAAAATTGCCAGGCAGTGACACTCTTTCCCAGGCTGCTCAGGGAGGGTGTTTGGACTCCCTGATTCAAAAAGTTAGCATGGAACATGACCTATTGCCAAAAGTAAACTATTTCTGTGATTGCATGAGAAGTTAGGTTTAGTGTAATTGATGCCATCCTGGGCAATGTGCTCCAGGATGACCCTGCTTGAGCAGAGAGGCTGTAACAGAGAAGCCACTGTGGTCCTTCCCAACCTTACCCACTCTGTGATTCTGTGATGCTGTGACACTTTACACCTGTGTGAGCCATTAAAAGAGGAATGGGAGTATTTCAAGATAGATGAGCCCAGCTCCTTCAAGGCATTGAATATGAGCTGTCTTGGCAGTTACTGTGAAGGCTCTTCGTTAGCTGATTTGCTGTAGGAAATAGTGCAACGCAGTTTTCCACCCAGCCTCTGATAATGCTGAATAGTGCAAGGAGAAAAGGAGATCAGAGTAAACTTGAGATTTTGTTTTATCAATGTTTTCTTTCATGGCAGTGTTGGTTTGGCATCTCACCTTCTCTCCACCACATGTATCTCTATCTGTGCTGCCCCTCTTGCCCCTTTTGTTTATTTATTTTGGATGATTTTTATAAACAGCATCAGCTCAGCAAGTTGCCATGCTGACAGGGATGTGCTGACATTCTTGACTGAGGACTGTGTGGGAGAAGGCTGTTCAAAATGAGTATGAGTGCATTAAAGATGTTTTTTGAGAGTACAGCTTGGCAGTGTGGAGAAGAGATGTTCATTAAAACTGAAAGACAAAGGCATGATTTTACCCAGGACAATATGCAAGTCAGTCTTGGAGAAGAGGTGCCAACTGCCCTAATGTGCTTCTAGATGGAGAAAATAATCTGACATGTGAACAGTTTTTGCTGACTGTGATAAGAAGGGATTAGCTGTTAAGAAGTTAGACTAATGATCTTAATGAAGGAGGAGCTGAGCACAGGCTTAACTCAGACCTCGGACCAAATTAGATTTGACAAAAAATGTTTAAAGCAGAAACTGGTGAATTTTAAAATACATTTTTGCACATTCTAATATTTATCCAGATCGAATTCATAATACATTATCCCAACCACCTTTTGACAGTTTTTCCAGCTGGTTCCTATGGAAAAATCTTGGTTTGTTTCCTTGGGTTGTGGTTTCTTGATTTTAAAAGGTGTCTGGATAAAAGTCCAAAGCCAATACCCTAGCTGGCATATATTTACTTCCTTCCTGAAACCACTGTAGGCAAACAACACTAAGAGAAGGTGTGTACACTAAATGTTCAGTGTTCTCCTATTAAACCATTGGTAGATGGTTTCAGTATCTTCAATTTCCCCCCTGAAGTTGGTTACATATCACAAAAATCTTCATGCTGACAGAGAGATATGTTTATGTATTCCTTCTTTGAGTTGGATCAGACCAGACTTTTCCCACAAAAAGTGTAGATTAACTTGTTTTCACATCCAGATAAAAAAGGTGTTTCCCTCCCCTTCTCTCTCCATCTCCATTGTAAATTCAAAATGCTAAAGGGTGGGTTGGAAATTGCACCAGTTCACAATATCCAGGTGGTCTCTTCTTCAGTGAACATGTAATTTCAAAGGCATGCACGCATCTCTTGAATCTCCTCTAGTGAACTGCACTGTGTAAGGACTCCTAGACTTTATCAGTCTGCTCCAAACTGCCCAGTCTCAAACATCCTTGAGGGGACCATGCAGTAAAGAGAGCACTACTCCATTAATGAGAGAGGAGTCAGTATTAATAGAGGAACTATCTACTGCTTCCTTGTTGTGTGGGGAGAAAATAAAACTTCATTCCCTTCTGTAAACATTTGAACATCTTAAGGAAACATATCTTAATAAAAATAATTTCTAATAGCACTTTTACTTTATGATAATTGTTTAGAAGACCTTGACACAATTCACTGCACAGGTATGTGGTATACAATGCCCTAACTTGTAAAATTCACGTATTCTATGTACTCTTCTTAGTTTGTAGGATTAATAATCCCCCTCTCCAGTAGCAGTCCTAGATCTTCTTTGCTTATGTATAAGAACAATATTGAGCTGTTCTCCTACCTCCTTTGCTCCCTTTTCCCTTCTACAAACTTTTGAAGAATGTCACTCAAGATTATGAGATATTTCACATTCCTCAAGCTGAAGTTTGACCCTGCTAAGCCAAGCGACCAGACCTTTTGGCAGTTGGTTCCAGGTGCAAAGCTCCCCGATGATCCGGATGAAATATTGTGTGAAATGTAGCTAAACATGCTAGGGAGAGAGCCACCTTTGAAAGAAAATCTCATTAGAAAGTTTAGTGAGCTGGTGACAAGCATTTCACATAGCAAATCTACAAATTAAGGTTGAGGTATGTATACATGACTCAATGTTCAGTTTTGTCCTAGAGTGAAGCAAATTCATTAAAAATGTAGGAGAGTCAAGCTTAGAATCAGATAAAATAAATATGTGCATACCTTTGCATGGGCAGTCCACTCTCCTGAAAGAAAGTGAATATTCTTAGTTAGTTGGTGAGAAAGCAAGCAAGCAATCTGACTTTTTGTGAAAAAGGAGCTCATTTGTAAAGGGAAATGTACTAATAATAGTGTAATAGGCTTGGGCGTAGGCTAATTAATTTCACTGTTGTGGAGCAAGGAGAACTGATTTGATATCCAGAATGTTTTCTATATTTGAAGGGGGTAGGGGGAGGAGGAAAATAGCTTTTGGTTTATAGTGCAAAGCTAATGGCTAGTGAAGAACTCTACACCTATTTGACACCATCCACCCTCAGGAAAATGTGTGTGTAGGTGCTTTGCATAAGGACAGAGCTGAGCATGTGTGCCTCTGCACACAGGGGAAGGTCTTTGAGAGCAGATCCATAGTACACCTAGCTTGTACAGAAAGCCTCTCCTTTTGTCCTTGTGGAGAATTGAATTGTAGTTTCCTGCCCTTGAAAGACGCGGAGCTGGCTCCTCCCTTGCTTATTTCTCTTTACTGATTCTGACACTCACTGGGCCAGGGTTTCTTTTTTTTTCAGAGGACATTGCACAATTGCTTCTTTGTTTATGGAGCTGGACATAAAAAGGGAGGGAGGCTCTGAGTGGCAGAGCTAGGTAAGCTGAAATAAATAAAGGGAATTGTGCCTCTTCCTTTGGTAGCAGCAGGCCTTAAATTTGACTCAACCAACTTAATTCTTGGTTTTATTAGGGTTAGTAATGCTATTCAGTAAAACAGACAGGAAACTTCCCTGTCTTGGGAATAATCCTGCTGAAGGGTTAAAGAGATAAAGTAAAGGGCTGAAAGAAAATAGCCTTCTAAAAACCAATCCTAAACAGGATCAATTACTTAGTCTTATTCTTCCATATCCACCACCCTGGCCCACCAGAGTGAATGGGCAGAGATGGGAAAGAGTGGCCCTGTACAGGAGTGGACTAAGCTAGCCTGGTCACCGTGAGGAAAGGCTGGAGCTGCTGTCTCTTACTGATCTGGAAAGAAAAATCTCCCTTCCTGTCAAGGGTAGAAGCTTGACTGCTGTATTAGAGGATCACGACCCAACATGCAGTCCAGGTTAAGAACTGGGGTTTTGTTTGTGCATTGGTTCACGATGGACTGACACTGAATATGAAAGACTAAAAAAGACGTTGCATCCTCCTATTCCTCTTACCTGGATGCCTGCCCAAAGGGTAGGGCTCGAGCGGGGGAGTCTCGTAGGAAGCGTAGCAGAGTTGGCTCTCCAAGAGTTTCTGGGTGGCTCATTGGGACTGTCATTGCTGAGAGGATTCTCTTTGCTGGGAAGCTTTGATCTGAGTAGGTCAGACTCTGGAACTGCTGTCGTTCTCTCAGACTTGGCTTTGGATGACAATAATTTTGCATGGACACAAGGAGGCAGCGATAATGAAGAAATTGTAACGCACCGAGGCGGACTCTTACAAATGTGGTGGAGAGAGCCAGTGTATTCCTTTTGATTTCCCAGCTGAGCTGTGTAAGAACAGTCCTGAAATGACAGTGCTTGTGAGGCAGAGGCCATCCTGAGGCGCCTTAAAGTTGGAGAAGTGGAAATTCTGGCCCGAGCGTGGCGGTCGAACTGGATAGGTGCATGGTGGATCCCATTGCGCTCCTCTGCAGGAAGCCTCAGAAGTGAAGACTCTGTGTAACCTTGTTGGAGAATGTAGTCCCCAGGAGGCGAGGTGGTGTCCATAAAAACTGGTACTGTCTGCACCTCAGAGGAACTGAAGACATCTTCAGGGCTGCTGCTTTCAGAGCAAGCAGCATTTTCCTTATGGAGATCAGCTTCCCCGTCTAGAGGTTCCACGCTGGTGCAGGTTTCTTTGACCAGGTCTGGGGAATAATCAGAGCTTGGTTGTTGCATTCTTAATTTGCAGCATGAAGATTTATACCTATGTGTACCTAGGAAACATGATCAGAAACAGTCCTTACAAACTTGCTATATGAATTTTTAAATGGGAAAATATGCAAATGGAAAAAATATCCAAACAAAACAAGGCAGATATGTGCGCTAGCACAGAAATTATTACCTTTGCATTGTATCCTGCTCAAATGCAGGTTTTGAGAGGTTCAGGAACCAATTTTGGCAAGCTGATTAAACAGCTGCGAACTTGGAGTGTGCCAGCAGAGTGAGCACCAGTCAGTGGAACTAACTAGATGGTGAAGAGTAACTGAGTTCAGCAGCTCTGCTCCTCTGGCACTGCCGCCGCCTGATTTCTGGCTGCCACTCCCCCATCGATAAACGGGATTGTAGCGCTGCTGTAGGTGGGATAAGAATGAAGTGACTTGCTCTCAGATTTGCTGCAAAATTCTTTGTGTATAAGTACTAATTTCTTGATGAATTCTTAAGCAAATACAAATTTAATACTTAAGTAAGGTATGTCTCATCACTCTTGCTTTCTTTTCAGCCCAAAAGGACTTTGAAGTACACATGATGTATATGTTGTAATCAAATAATGAAAAAAAATATTTATCTTAGTAACTTATCTGTTGATTCATCAGTAAAAAGTCTTATGTTCTTTGATTCATGAAGCTTTAACATATTTTCATGTTTAGTCTTACTAAAACTGGACTGACATTTCAAGTAATAAGATTATGAATTCAACCTCTTTAACTTCTTTGCTAAGTGGAATCTTAAATATGTTCATGATTGCTAGCTTATTTGGGGAACTGTCATTTATTAGAATTAGTTTATTCAAACCTATGTTGAATTTCTTGAATTATTGAATATCCCACATTGAATGTCCTTTTTAAAATCTAATTATATAGTTCCATCAGATTGATTTACAAAGTGATTAGAAAAAGTTAATTTATCAAGTCTGCCAGTCAAAGTATTGCTTTTCCAAAACCTTCAGAAGATGATCATTCAGATTCTAACAGAGAGAAAAGCATATCTACATGATAGAAATGGCTTCTTTCACAACTCTAGAGAACAGCCACAAATATATTAGCATGTATTAATTTCTCTCTAGTGGATAAGAACTAATTAACACATATGCTTATTAAAAATCTCTTTTAATATGCTGCAGAATGATAAAGAAAAACTGTTACTATTTTCCTCTTTTGAAAGAAGATATTGCATACCATTGCTCTGAGATTTGCTGTTATTGCTTTTTAATATTTCAAGACATTTATTTTGTGATGTGTAATCACGTCTCACTGATTGTTGTTTGGCAATCATTCTCACTGTTTTTTTAAATTTTTTTTTTATTATTTTTTCTTGGTAATCCTCTCTTCTCCAGGCAGAATTTTGCAAGCTGGCAAGCAGTTTCCAGATATTCATGTGAATAGTGATCTGTTCCACAAGCAGAAAAGTTTAAAGACATCTTTTTATGGAAGTCTTAAAAATACGACCGTTTTTTGCTTTTCAGTTTAGCAAGCTTTATTTTAAAGAAGTAAAAATTTACATATTTATTTTTGGGTATTTCTATGTTCCTTTTGTGAATAGAATTTCTCTGCAGTAAAATATTTGCAAAGACAATAAATACATCATTTAAAAAAGTGCAGAAATGCACCATGTACATGCAGAAAAAATATATGATCAAACTTACCAAGATAGCCAATTGAATATGTCACATCCTTTTGAATCAAATTTCCAACAAGTCCTTGATTAATTGATAGACAGTCTTAACAGTAGCATTTTGTCTCTTAAAGCCTCTTTACTGAATGCTGGTATAGGGAACATGCTTTTTCTTGTAGATTTATTTCCAGGGGATTTGTTTATGAGGAAGTGGCTTCAGGACCAATGCCCCTAAACAAAGGTAACATGATCCATTGGATTAAATGTCCTGCCTTTTATATTTCTGGACTTTTCACGTTGCAAAAATTTGGGAAGACAGATCTCATGCAAGCATATAATAATTTGCAAGAGCAGATAAAATGCACCCACTCCTCCAACAATCTTTTTTTCCTCCCTCTTGTCTTCATTCATTCATTCATTCATTCATTCATTCATTCATTCATTCATTCAGCTGGATCTAACTATGCATTGCTCATCTTTTATGGAAGTATAATAGTTGTCTATCCCTTGTTTATATTATTTATGATTAGTTTTTAATTTTAACAAGTGTGCTAAATAGTTAAGTAATTTTGAACACGGACTTTAGTACCAGAATATTTGAGAATTCATCCAAACATTGATAATTCATTGTTTTGTTGTATTGTAGAACTGATTGAAAAATACCAGAATTGATTAAGGCATTTTTTGGTTATATGAATTGAAAGTGAAACCTGGGAAAAAATGATTTATTTGATAGATAAATTATGAGGAAGCACTAACGTCAACAAATGTTTAACTCTCTTGTGTAATTAAGGCACATTTTAAGAGGGTTTAGTGAA
This sequence comes from Melospiza georgiana, assembly GCF_028018845.1. NCBI lineage: Eukaryota > Metazoa > Chordata > Aves > Passeriformes > Passerellidae > Melospiza > Melospiza georgiana. The sequence continues at coordinate 37,780,152 of NC_080433.1, forward strand.
CTTGAAATGTTTGCTTGAAATGTAGAAACCGTTGCAGTACAATGCTTTCAATTTCTGTAAAGGTTTTTTTGTCAAAACTCATCCATAAACCAAATCAAGATATCCCTAAACTGGTGTAAGTGCCTTTTATTTTACATAGCACTGGATGTGACTGTGGATTGAGGGAGGATTATTCTGAGAGAAAAAGTGAGAAAACAAACTAAGATTCTGTAGATCACATGAAAATATGATCTATACAAGAAAAACAAATTGAAGCCAAAACCACTCCTTAATAATTGCTATTAAAAGAAAATATTTTTAAAATGCTATGAAGTTTCCCATTGAAAGATAATTGCCTTTGAAAGGATTTAGGAACATTTGCTCAGCCAGTGATACTGGATGGAGCAAAGGCCACAAATTTACAATAGAAAAGGTGCCTCATTTTGAAGGAAAAAAAAAAGCTAAAAATTAAAGATTGGAATTGATACAGAAATAGCCCTTCCTGAACTGCAGGGCACTGTATTGTTTTGCAAATTGATTTTAGTGGGTACAAACATGAGCATTTGGAAAGCATGTTATTAAGGGGGGAAAAAAGCTGCTATTTTGAAAGAAATAGTCTATGCTTGCATAGTATAAACAAAGCTCCCTGAACCCAAAACCAATTGCAAACTGGATAGCATTTAATTTTAAAAAAAGCTATTCCAGGGAGTAATGAAAGATGTTATTCACAATTCACTTATATATTACTTTAAAGGCAACTTTGTTACAGGGGAGTAGAATAAAGTGATAGAATTGGACTAATGTAGAGTCAAACACCAACAACATTTCATGGTGTCTGTGTAATTATTGTCTGAGCAGCAGAGCTTCAAAGCAGAAGGAATTAGGCTTTTGAAAGGTTATCCTCAACAGAAAATCACAAACAAACAATAAATCCAAGGGAAATCAAACACAAAGGCTGACATTAACTGCTAAACACCGGGAAATGCCACAGTTCAGCCTGGCTGTGTCATTGAGCTGCTGCTTTTTCCTGTGCATTATCTCACAGGCTGAAGTGAGATGCCTGAAGTCCCTCAAGCAGAATCTATCAGACGTAATTACCTCACACAGATATAAACCTAGGTATGTGGTCACTATTTCTCACCAATATGTCTGTAACCAGTGACAAATTTGTGGTTATCAGGTGGATATAAGAATGCATTCAAATGATGACTGCGAGGACTGGTAAAATAAAAGTCATATCTCCATCATCTCAAGAGCCACAAAGAACTCTGTAAGGGGATCTCAGATCTGGAATAGAGACTGAATGCGCGTGTGGAGGAGTATAAAAAATATGTCTGGACACAGCAAATTAACACATCTTTTCCTAGAAATATGAAATCCAAGTGGAATGTGAAATGGAAGCATGAAGTCCTGTCTCTATTGGAGACCAGTAGTTGAGATTTCAGAGCTGGCCTCCAGCTGGGACCACTTGAGATTTACAGGTAATATTCACCTGTCTCTCAAGTCTTGCAGCCACTGCTGACACCTCCTGCCATGCTGGTCTGTTGCTGTTACATTCATTTTTGGCAGGCTGCACAAGGTCCCCGTAGGTGAATCTTTTATCTTTCCTGTTTCTCTGATAAGCCCTGCCATAGCCTGAGCTCCAAGACTCAGGTAACTATAGCAGAAACATGCTGAGTGTATATGTGCCTATGTATGGAAGGGAAAAAAAAAGAGAAGGGAAAATTCCAGAAAAGGACAGCCCTCTGGGCAACCAAAGGATCATCTCAGAGATACAAAAGGGGAAGATGAAAATTAAATCCGTTAACTTCCAGAGACAGAAGGGATAACTCTCTTCTTCCTATGGATTTACAGGTGAAGGGACAGGTATGCCTCATTTCTAAAATGAATTTTGGATCCAGACACAAAGTTCTGCTTTGCTTGCAGCCCTATACTGTCTCCTGACTAAAGAATGAAGCAGAACAGCTGCTTTGTGTTAATCAGCAGTTGTAGTGTCCCAGTATGTGATGTGATTTCTAGCTCTGCTTTCTATCTATGCAATCTAAATTCTTTTTGGAGCCTAGGAACCGTCCATAGCACCATCCCATTGTGCTGTTTCCCTCTCCTCTTGTTCTAGGCAGATCAGAGTGGGTGGGATTTTCCAGGATTTGTGTGAGATTCATGGTGTATTATAAGTCCTGGTATGGGGCAGGGGCTTTCTAAGGTGTAGTGGTGGCAGTCCAAGTTTCTGCTCTCCTTAGCCTTGTTCCTCATAGCTGGGTCTGCATGAAGCATGCTTGAGGAGCTGAGAGGACTCATGTATGCAACAGCACCTGGGAGAGGGTAGGGGGAGGTAGCTGAGCTGTTTTGTAGGGCAGCTGTAGTGGGAAGGCAGGGAGAGAACACTTACAGACAGACTGGGAACTAAGGGAAACAGGAACTCCTAGCAGCAGTAGCTGTGGTAATCATCCCTGTTCTGAAAAAACTGCCTGCAGGAAAATCTGTCCTTCAGCCATGTACTCATTCTCCCTTTTTTTCTGAATTTTCTTATTGTCAGAGTGTCTTTGATGGAGCAAGGGCTGGAGGAGGGGGGCATAGGAGCAGGCTTTCAGGGCTGAGGAAAGAAACACTCACTTTTCCTCTGATATGGTAGTTCTGTGTAAGCTGCAAACAACTGGATAGCTTCATCCTGTACCTGTGACTTCTCACCAAACGCCTTGTCAGACTTATATATTGCATAAATTTCTGCATGTGGTACTGCAGCCAGATTTTACATTTTTGTAACTGGTTTCAGTGTAAACTAACAGGAATAAACAGCTGAATGAAACTTTTTGAGGCAGTGTAGAAGTACCTTACTGAAGTTTGGATGAAAACTTGCATTGGCACAATTCTTCTGCCTTCCAGCTCCTGACAGTACAAAGTGCTAGATTGAAGATTTTGCCCATTTGTGAGATTCTGTGTGCTCAGAATAAAAAATTGGATGAGGAAAAAAAAAATCAATGTTTCATGTGAAGGCATGTGTTTGGTTCAATGGGGAACTTGTAAAGAATGTTAGGAGTAATTCCAGGAATTTGGAGGTGGGTCAGTGTGACCTACATCCCTTCTTGTCATCCTTTCCCACTGCCACATAGGACTCTACATTTTCCTAGAAAGCTAGTTTTGGTCTCAGTTACTTGGCTTGCCAGCTGTATTTCCATTTTCCTCCTGTCACAGAGACAGATTTAGAGAGAGTGGGTTGTAGTTACTCTCACTAGAGAGAATTGTGGAGGTCTGGTTGATGCAAGCAGTATAAAAATGCAGTCAAGGGCTGGGAGCATTCACAGATGGGAAGGTGCAGATGAGAGATTTGCTTTGTCACGGATGGAGGCAGCGTGCAGAGGAGTATCAGAGCCAGAAGTACCATCCTTCATTGCTGCAAATCCTCCCCACACTCTTTGGTGGTCAGATGCCCTCCAGCAGCTTTATTCTTGTTCCTGGACAGAAGAGGGAGTGCTTCTTCTCAAAGGACATAGGGCATTTACTTCACCAGATACTGTTTCCAGCAAATCAGTGGTTAGGGGGTCTGGGGGCAACAAAGTTGCCTGGAAGGATAGGGGAATTTGGCACACTACTCAGCAGAGGATGTACCAGGCCCAAGGGAACTGTTTATACCTTGGTTTATCTTGGTAAGCCAGGGGGAAATGCTCTTTCAAACATGTTAAAATTCACTAAAGCTTTAGTGAGAAAAACAGAGTCTGGATAACCAGATGTTTGGACTGGGTAAACAGGGTAAACTCTGGCAGTCAGTAATTAGCTGTTATAGGACAAGAACAGTCAGTCTGATCACAATAGAAATAATAATATGCTGATCTTTTCTGTTTTTCTGTGTCCCACCCTTCTGTGACTGCCTGCTTGTTCCCCAGAGATATCAAACCTTGACCACAGCGGTTAGAAATGTAGTTTAAACAGCTGTCATTTTGCATCCTGCTGGCTGTTTAGCTCCCTTTCATCTTCTGTCCCAGATGCAGGACTCTTTTCATGAATGATGTACTTTCATAGCCCCTCTGCTTGAAATACTGACTGTCCTTCCTGAACAAGTGTTATGTAAGACAAAGAACCAACTGCTGACCCAAAAGTAGTTAAACATATTGTCAAACACTTTTGTTTGTTGATGTTTGTTTATTGTTAAATACTGGCAGCTGAGCAGCCATTGTCCATGCTGGTGTGGGTGAATCTAAACAGGCACAATGGGCTGGTCTGTGACCATACATTTTCTCTTGTGTTTTCTTTTTCACTGGCAAGTTTAAACAATATAGAGCTGTATCAGTCCCAAACACTAAATAAAGGATTAAGAATTTAACAAATAAATACTTCTAACTCTTGTAAGGGAAAACAGCTGAACGTCATTCCTGTAATTAAGTGAGTGACTGGTCATAGAATAATGCTATGGCCTGAATTGGCAGGGATTTTAAAGATCATCTACTCCAATCCCCTGCTATGAGCAGGGACACCTTCCACTAGACCAGGCTGCTCAGGGTCCCATCCAGCCTGGCCTTGAACCCTCCCAGAAATGGGGCATTCACAGCTTCTCTGGGCAACCTGTTCCAGTACCTCACCACCCTCACACTAAAGAATTTCTTCTTAGTATCCAATCTAACCCTACTGTCTTTCAGTTTTAAACCATTCCCCCTTGTCCTATAGACTTCTAACTTTCTAGATTTACAGACAGAAATAGGATAAAATACTGGTCTTCTAGAAGTTTTGCTGATGGCTATCATCTAAAAAGTCTGATTCACAGACCTCCTAAGGCATAGCTCCTATGCCAGCCCTTCCAGACAGGCTTTTCCAACTGAACACCTTCATGGCTGTGGCACAGTCAAAGGCTTGCTGGGATCAGATGACAGCAGTTGGATTTCTCATGGATTTATAGTCCAAATCCATACTGCACCACCTTGATATTGTGATATTGATGGGTATTTTACCCGTGAGTGTGCGTGAGTTTTCTCTCTGCAGCGTGAAAGGGACATCTTCAGTTTTAACAACTGTTTTAGTAGGTTTTATTATGCCCATGTTCTGCATGGCGTTTGGATGAGCCCTGCTAGCTTGATAGTGCTGCCACTGAGGAGAACATCTCAATTACTTCTCCTCTACCCTTAAGGATGCTTAAATGAATCCACCTCTAATGTCATCCTGGTATTTGATCTCATAGTAGTTTTGTTCAGGCTCTAGAATGAGGCCATTGAGCATTTCTGTGAATGTATACATGGGGTTCTTCAGACCAGGAGAGATTCAAACAAACATATTTCCTTATTACAAATTTCGGAGTCCCAAAATCAACTGAGTGACAGAATGGAAGATGTCCTGGGAAACAAATTCTGATAATCTCTCTATGACTGTTATCTTTGTTGCTTATATACAAGAGGGGTATCAGACTTAGGTGATCCTAGCCCTTTTTAGGTTTAAAAAGGCATATGTCTTGCTTTTTGCTTTTGCAACAAAAGGGGAGGACAAAGAGCAGAGGGGAACAATAAAGAAAGGAAATTAAACAAAATGAAGGAAGGAAAGGCTGGTAACAAATACAGCAGGAGTAAGAGGGGAGCTGTCTTCCAGCCTCTCCTTGTCCAGCAGAAATCTTAACATGTTCCCCTGACTGCCTAAAGCACAGATTTTTCTTGTTAGATATAATAGTAGAAGAAAGAAGTTTCTTATAATGAGCAAAGAGTTAATATGTTAGTGGGAAGTTGTTACAGACCTCAAAATCAAAGTGGTAATTCAGAGTATACATATTTAATTCATATTATTTGATTTAACCTTTTTTTTTAAATTGCTACAGCAGCACTGTGACAAACCTTGCACATAATGCCTTGAGGACAGGCTGCAGTGACTGAAGTCAGTGGAGCCTTGACAGAAGCATTGTCCTCTGTCAAGCACATTAATCTAGCTCTTTTTGATCACTTTGGGTAGCAACCATCATAAATGTCCGAAGAGAGTCTTTATCATGCTCAGGGAGTGAAGTAACTACTTCATCCATTTCTCATACTCGATGAAGCTCTACAGCTTCCATTCCTTTGTGCTGGGAATAGAGGGACTGCAGACCCTGTTAATCCACCACCTTTAATCCACCACCATTTCATAATGCTCATATGAACTGTTTGATGGTGATGGAATTAATGGAACCTCTTCTCACCAATTCATATTACCACCCCAGGATAATTTCTAATTTACTGAAGACTTGTCTGATGATCACATTATCTATTATATTAAAGAAGTCCATGGCAATGGCATGGCATGGCAACCTTGAAAATCCTCAAGAAATTTATAACTAACTTGGCACCATACAAAGTAAAGTTGATAGTAACATTTTACTGATTTCAACAGGTCTGAAGGTAAAAGTATGTGTTATCCTAAAAGAAATGTTGTGATTTGAGTGGTGGCCAAAGTTTTGAGATCAAGTCTGAGCCTTAATTCAGCGCGTTCCTACCTCCTTCAGTTTATGGACCTTTAAATTTTGGCCCATGGAGAAATAAAACCTTTTGAAAACTTCAAATATACAGTTAATTACAAAAGAGATATGCTTTCTTTAAAATGTGCTCTTTAAAAAATCTGGTTTTGTGGGTACCTTGGAAATAGTTCGCAGGACTTTGAGAGATCTACAGACCAGAAGCTGAGAGTCCAAAGCTACAAGTTTAAAACATAAAGAATGTTGATCAGTGAGCCATCACAGAAGGGACAACATTATCTAGTAATGAGGAATAGAGAGCAAACTTTTTATAATGGTAGCAACTCTAATATATCCTAATTAACTATTTTCTTTTAACATCATTCTGCAAGGTCAAATATTTACTGCGGAAGAGTTTGCCATCTCTTTTCTTGGCTTGTGTTTGTGCTGCTGTGCGGTGATTTCTTCACAGGGAAAGGTAATGTCTGTGGAGCTACCAGAGGACAGATTTTCTCCAGCACTGATTTTGTACATTGTTCAAGAGCAAGACCAATCCTGACATTGCATCTGATTTATTCAGTGGATAGGAAAGTTGTCTGCAGCAGGTGGATTTATTCAAAACTCTAAGAAGGTAGAGCACTGTAGGAATTTTTTCATTGCTTGGATGTGTATAAAAGGCACTTGGAATATTTGATTAGTAGCCCAAGAGTAGGATAAGAATCTCTCTGGCTTCTCAAGAAATCCCATTTTTCATGGTGTAACTGTAAAATTTGCTGCTAGCTGGTGAGGACAAATTTCAAATAAAATACTAATTTTCTTTTCCTTGTAAACTCTTAAACCATTTGTAAAATATTACATATTTATTCACATATTCACACACATCTTCCTGAAGGTTTTTGTCCTTGCTTATTTTCTGTACAATGTTTTATTTTTGTTGTTGTTGTTGTTGTTGAAATCTGTGAGATATGAGCTACTCAGGCTTTTTGTTCAACACAAGGTGGCAGTAAGACATTGTCCAGTGTCATACAGTGGCTTGGGTCTCTTGCTTTCCCTCCTGTTTACTTGGCCTTCAGATAACAAAAGCCCTCCTGATGAATGAGCATTGAAAGCAAAAGTGGGTGTAAGAACAACGATTTAAAAGGTGCACAGATAAAGTGAATGCTCCAGATAAGATCCCAACTGATTTGTTGCATTATAGTAAGCTGTATTTTATCATACTGTGGACAGTTTCACAAAGTGCTATACTGCTCTCTTTTTTCCCCTCTGCTGTTATTGTTTTCTTAAAATTTACGCATTAAATAAAGGCTGCTACTGCAAAGGCAGAAATTCATGTGTTTTTCGAGTTGTCACTTAAAAGTAACCCAGTATTGGTTGAGATTCTACATGTTGGAAGGGACAAAGCTTTCTACCTCAGCTCTTGGTTGTCTGGAAAACACTCCAGTGTTGATGTGTTGAGTTGTAGCTGCAGTGATGGACTCCTTTACAAAATGAAGCGAGAGGGAGAAGAAAAGAGCACCGTGCCAGAGTATTCCACTGGCAATATTAAGAGAGGCATTTTCCTTGCTTTTGTTGGGTATAGGTCGTGTGCTGACAATCCTGAGTGCAGAGCAGCAAGTGGCAAATGTGGCTGCTGTTTCTTTTCTTACTGGTACTCGTATTCCAGCAGGCTCAAAGCAGATTCAAAGCATGGCTGGGATACTGGATTTGCTGATATGATTAAAATTCATCCTTGTGGGATAAGCTTTGGTATTTTAGGTCCATATTACTCCCAGCTTCCCAGAATGCTCTGAAGCACTTGTGCATCATGTTTCTGACTAGATGTTTGCCTGAGATGGAGTTCTGGCAGCATGACCCCAACGTCCCAGGGCCACTGGGTTTGTCTGTGGCCTCTGTACACAGAGCACATTGTTGGGAGCAAAACAGAAATCATAGATCCTCTGTACACAGCAGCACATTGCTGAGAACAAAACAGAAATCATAGATGTTTCAGACAAGCTGAGGGAATGGAAACTCTGCCTCCTCGTTTCACAAGCTATGCACGTGTGGTTTATTTTCCAAGAACTGGCTGGCAGAGATCATATTATTTTGTTTTCCATCAGAATGATTCACTTATAGCTTCTAAAAGCCAGTCCCATGTTGATACTGTGAACTCCTGTGCACGTGAATCACTCACACACAACTTGGAATATGCATCCTTTAGTATCTATCCAAAATCTATTAGCTTTCTGATGTTATGAAATAATAAATATTATTATAAATATTAATATAAATACTGTTAAATAGCAATGTAGGCCTACTTCTTCTCCTGCTTACCCCTTCCAGTTTTGCCCTTGAATGCTTGCCATCTGGAGATGAATTATGGACTTTGAGACTACACAAAATAATGCAGTTTTCAGGAAGAAAATTCCCTACTGTATAATCTTGATTTTATGCTAATGGATCTCATAATGATGAATAACCCCTACAGAGAACCTTTAAAGTGATGTTTGCAGTATTCTCAATGTGTGATTTATGCATGACCACAGGGTTTGGTGTAATAAAATGATATGCTCTAAAATTTCTCATATTATTTGGCTATGTATGACTACTCGAGATAATAAAATAGAGGGTCACAGGGACTCTTTTGGGAGTCTTCTTATGATTCAGCTATTGTCCAAGGACTGTTAGCTAAATGTTTTGTGTGACTTTCATGACTGCATCAAAGAAGTGTTGAAATATTGTTATGATGTGCTGTGCTGGTAGTTGGGTGTCCTTTTATAGGACTAAAGATAAAAATGCTGTAATACTATGCTGCTAAGTTATAACTATTTGCAGAGAATAGGGGCTTCTACTTCAATATATATCTGTGGTTTGCTTGTATGGAAGTCCAAAAAATCTGATACTGCTCAAAAAGTGACTCTTCTAAACATAAAACAGGGACTCCACTGTAAAGAAATCTTCTCTGAAAATCTCTGGCTACTTGTGAGGTCCTTCTAAGAGAGTTTTAGTATCTGGTAACATTCCTTTGAAGTTTTTATATTACCTTTATTTTGATCATATGCCACCAACCATAGCATTGATTTGAGTTTGTAAACCTGAAATAACAGCACATTTTTGACACCCTCATATTACATTGGAATGGCTGAAGCTCTAGTAAACAGAGCTATTACACTGAATGCCCAAGGAAGAGACATGGAAAAAAAAAATTAGTAGCATGCTCCAAGAAAGAAATCTGAGGTCAAAGAGTTTGCATGGGAGGCAAACTACGTGGCTGGGATTATCCTGGCTAATTGTGGGTTCCAAAATATCTCCTGAGAGTTTATCGTGGCCAATTGCTGTATTAGCTTTCCTTTTCTACATCTGTTTGTGGGTGTGGACAGCACTCAGGAGTGACCCTTTCCTTGAAGGCTTTTTGTACAAGAGCAGGGGTGAGAGGCTGGGACAGGCTGTCTGAAGGGACTTGCTGTGCTGTTCGTGCCTTGCTGGCCACGTCCACACAGACAGCAGCCAGGAGCTCTGCCTTTGGCCTTCTCCACACACTGGGCAGTTCTCTGGCATGAAATGAGCCATGCTTTGGATGCACATGACAGACAACATGCATTCTCATTCTCTGCTGAGAAGCAGTATAAGTTCAGGGTTGAAGACACTTTGATGAATTTGAAAGCAAGTAAGGTTGTCTGATAAACAAGGACATCCTGTCAGTGAAGTGTTTTTTACTTTCTGCTTTTAATTGATACACACAGTCCCATATTTTTTCATACAAATAGTGATTTCCAGCTCTTTTCCCAATCCTATTAAAACTGGTACAACAAGCAGTGGTTTTAGCTGGGTCAGGACTCAAGCATCTGTAGTTAAGACTTGTGCAGTTTCAAGGCAAACCACTCTGAAAAGCTTTATGTCTTAAATACTAGTAATTTTGGGGACCATATAAAAATGATACCTCTTTCTTTTCTGAGTATCCAATTAAATAGCTTATGTGGTACAAAGTCTGGACTAGAGTATGTCTGTATATTTACTGGGACATTCTCTTGTACACAGAGGCGAGACTTCTCTTTCAGAAGGCAGAATTGTGAACAACAAGCAGCTGAATAGTGGGATGATGGTGCATTTTGGGAAACACTTACTACTCTGATTTATAATTCTGTATTACAAAAAGGATCCAGGTGTTGCAGATTCAAACTTTGGTCAGAGGTTATCCATGCCTTCACGCAGAGAAAAGAACAAAATTTTTGAGTGTATCCTAAATGAAAATTGAAGAGGTTGTGATGAGTTTTTCTTCTTACAGTAGGTCAAGAAGCTAAATATAGCCTAAGGAAGTGGAGAAAGACAGATTTTGGAGCAGTTCAGATCCTGGTATTTAATCAATCCAGGATTACAAAAGAGACTTTGTAAAGTGAATTGTAAAAATTTAGCATACTATGAGCTTCATGCTCCTCTTATATCATCAGCTGTCCAGAAGCTCATTACCCATCCCTGAAGGCTGGACTAATTTTCCCTGTGGTCTTTCTCCTAAGAATTTTGTGAGCAGCAAAGTAAATGATTTCATAGTAGAAAAATCTGAGATCAGCATTGAGTGCCATTTGTACCTTGGCATGGAGAGCCAGCTTGACTCTGGGCATAAAGTATGCTCAGACTCCTGTTTCTTTGATTTAAAAAACGAACAGTTTTAAGGTTAGATTGTGTCTTATCCTATGAAATCTTTGTTTTTATTCCTAAGTGCAGAATTATTCTTGTACAAGTGTGTTGGTAGTGCTGTCTAGCAAATACCCAGTTCAGAACCACAGAACAGGCTCTCAGAGAGTCACAAGTGTGGAATGTGAAATGGTGACACTTCCACCTTCTCTGTCCCTTGTTTGGCACCAGCAGCTCTAGCTTAGAAATCAGTAATTGCTCTACACAAAAGTGGAGATTCAGATATGCCCAACTGTTTGAGATGTTGTTTGAGACAAAGTGAGACTTTGCATTTGATTTCATGTAACAATCAAGAGTTGCATGAAAAGTTGGCATGACACAGAGAGCAGAAGAAATTTGGTTTGAGGCTGGGCTAAAGCTTCCTCAGCTTTTACTGCCTTTGATTCTTTGGTAGTAAATCAAGTATATGAGGAGAAGAGTTTGTTTGTGCCAGGGAGAATATTTAATAGTAGACTGGACTGTGATCACAACTGATATTTTATATGGGGACCAATATTTTATATGAGATGCCCAAATCTCAGGCTAAAATTTCTGTTCTAACAAACAAATCAATCTATGATCTACTTCATTAAGCAGCTCATTGCTTGTTCAGGAAAGCATTTCTCCATATTTGGACCCTTCACCAGAAATTATGGACTGCCATAGATTTATTTTTTGTCCACGTGCTAGCGGCCCCATACAATTTTTTGGTTCTCTTTTTTTTTACTAGGCAGAAGTCATGAAGTTTGCTCTTTTGTAATGCAGTGTTGTTAAAGAGTTTTAGTTGGCTTTGCATAAAGGTCATACCCATAAGTTGCAAGTTGTGGTTTTAAATAAACCAAGAAAACAGAGGGAAAGGACTAAGGCATCCTCAAAAACCACACCCACTCAAGCTGGTAATTTTCCAGGTACACGTGGATTGTACATCCATACTAGAGAACAAAGTAGTGTGGGTCCTTGTCTCCCCTGCTACTGCTGCTCCAAAACTCTACCTTTAATTCTGGCTCTTTTACAGTGATTAAAACAGACATTAAAAAGCTGGCCAAAGCAGAAATTTTAAGTTTTCTAAAGCTTCAAAGATCTTTTTATATTATTGAGGCTTCAGTAGTGGTAGCACACAGAATTTTGCAGTTATTACTGGTGCTAGAGAGACCACAGAAACACCCTATGAGTCCTTGGGATTACTCATAATGGGTCACTGCAACAAAGCTTGCCTGTAGTAGGCTTCATCAGGCAACATGAATGAGTAGTTTTGTTGACAATCCTCTGAATAATTTGATGTCCTGGTTCAAAAGTTCACACTTGACTGGAAGGAATGTCAAAAGCCTTCCCTAGGGAAGTGATGCTACTCAGTTAAAATACTTACTTATCTTATTTGATACATTAAAAACAAACAGAAAGTGTATCTGTGCCAGATTTAAAGTGCAAGTTTCAAAGTAGCAAGGAATGTGATTTCAGGGGTATATGATTCCCAATTGCCTACATCTTTCACCATGCAGAAGTGGAGTCTTCTGGACCTGTAACCAGCAAATCTCCCCTTACCTTACACTGGTAATAAACTGTGGGTTCCAGACCCACAGAGGAGACCCCCAGGTTTTTGATAATGTAGCTGTTGTAGTCTCTAGCTTGTCCATCTGTGTTGACAGAATAGGAAAAGGGGTTTCTGCTCCCGAGTTTCCCTGTGTTTCCCCACCCTTTGGTGCTCTGAGCATGGCACATGGGGACTCCTGCAAACACAGTCCTCATGGGGTGCTGTGGCAGGAGAAGGGAGTGACAGCCATTCTCTAGCTTCAGCTTCCAGGCTAAAGATTCAAACATTCAGGCACTAAATCTTGCTCTGCAGCTGCAGGCACAAAGGACTGACTATTGGGAATCTCTTCTCCATATGGTTACTTGTGCATTATGGCAAGATCACCTCTAATTTCTCATTTGAAGAATTTCAATGTGATTTGCTTACGAGTCTCTCTGCAAGAAGACTTTTTCTTAGGACCGGGCTCTTTTTGTAACCCTCTTTTGGATTCAACATCTTAAAAATATCTAAAGGACAAGGCAGATAAGAATAAATTTAATTCTGATTTTGTGGTTTTGATTTGGGTGTGTGAATCCTCACAACACCAGAACTTGTTGGGATTTAATAGCAGCTGGAAGATACTTGTATGTGTCAACTCTGCCACAGGTCTGTAGTTGCAAAAGCTGGTTAATGTTTGCAGGATGAGTTTAAAATGCTTGTGAGGTCAGACAGCCTTGTACTAACAGCTCTGAGGAATGTATCCACATATAATTTAACAACAGCACTTTCTACTAAACAGCTTTCTTCTGTTAAATAACATGATGCTCTCCAGCATGATCTGATTGAAAGGATTAAGTATAATCTCAGAATCTGTGACTGAATTTTCTTTAGGCATCTCTAAGTTGCAGCAATGGCAGCATCAAACAGACTGCTTCAGACTCTTGGAATAGTGAGATTAATAAAGAAATATCTATTAAATGCAATACTGCCTTCCTAAGAGTTTCCTGGAGACTTCAGGTCAGGAAGCATCTACCTTTCTTCCTTCAGTTTGGACGGGAATTCAATTCAGATTCAAGGTGCAGGCAAACCCATCTGCAGCTGCCTGAGGGTGGGATTGCTGTGCTCCATGTGAAGCTTCAGGAGGGGACTGAATGCATCCATGTGCTCAGGGAAGACAACTGCTCTGCATCCACTACTCTGAGCCACAGCTCCTGTGAAATCTTCTTGCCCTGTCTGAGCCTGGTGGTACAGCTGGGAACTTCTCTGGGGGAGGAAGGGCAATAAGGGAAACAACTGTGAAAGAAGAAAGGCTGGTTGTACAATGGTTCAGTGAGCTGAACTGCCTTGCTGGGACAGTGCTGAGTGCCAGAGCATGCTGGAAAGAAGAAGTGCTACTCAAAGTGGAGATCTGGGAGGCAGAGCCACACCTTTGACAGCAGCAGGCTGTTAGTCTGGCAGCTATCTTTCATTTTTGACTCTCTGCTTTGTCACCTACCAGGTTGCTTCCTTCCCTGTTGTAGCACACTCTGTCTCATCTCAATTTGCCTTTTGACTCCTCATCTGTCTCCAGTCATGTTTCCTTACCATCTCCTCCTCTCTGCCAGTTCCTGTGGCCCATACATGCCAACCCAAAAACATGGTATCTTCAGCTGAGGATAGTCTAGCTTCAGCTTCAGGAGAAATAATGAAAAATAGCAGGTGGATTTGGCAAGAACATTCCCATTCTTCCAATAACTCAAAGATATTTCTCTGCTGTGATCTACAGTGGCCTGAATAACCTTTCTTGACCATTGCTGTGCTGCATCACTTTAGATCTCCTGATTGCCAAAGACCTCTTTCTCCTGAAAGATGTGGGTTTCAGTAGTTGTGGTTATGTGGAACTCAGCATTCAAATTCCTTGTGCTGGTGCAGTGTCCTATGTCAAGGCCACAGGATAATTGCAGGTGTGGCCTGTTCCTCCCCAGGGGAATGCTTTGCTATTAAAAGTGTCACCACTTTGACTTCCTCTGGGTCAGCTGTTTTGACACAAAGGCTGCAGTGATTTGGCAATCAGCTCACTGGGGCTGAAGCTTCAGGGCCAAAGTTCCCTATTCTAGGCTATTTGTAAGAATTCAAAATAAAGAAGAAGTAAGTAATGATTTCAGCTCTGGCAGTTTACATCGATTTCACAGAAGAGGATGAGCCAACAGAACTAAATTTGCAATTACCCTTTTAAGTTTAGTCTATGTATTGGCATATCTCTTCCTGTTCATATCACACACACATGTTTTTATTCATCCTGCACAGAAAAGTGAGCAGTGTTCAAGCTGACAGATATTCTTCTGTATAGGATGCCTCCTCAAATGCAGAATCTCTGGTGAAGACCAAAAGCTGGTCAGTGGCAGCAAACATGTGCCATAGGAGGTACAGCACAAGTAGCCAGTGCTCAGTAGCTGTGACTTTCCCACTGCTCTGTGCCCTTCAGCGAGGCACCAGCCTTTCATCTGACCTCATCACATCATAAACAGAGACAATAACCCTTAGACCCAGTGAAAATAGGCTGATGATTAAGAGATGAAAAATACATGAAATGACATTATATTGCTTTTCCTCTCAAGGATTACAAAGCATTCTTCACATTACAGCACAGTCATCACTAAAAGCTGCGATTTCCAATAGCTCAATTTAAAACCTTAAAGTACAACACTTGTACGTGTGACCTATTGCTGCAGTCACTGACTTTTGGGGAAATTCTCTCTTCTTTTAATGTGTAGTTTTGGAAATTTGCTTTCTCCAGATGTAAAACCTCCTAGAGAGTTAATTTTTCCTGTAACAGTCCTCCCAGCATTAAAAAGAGCAACAATAACCAAAACAAAAACATGGATTCAGCAATCAGATACTCTGACTAATTTCACAATTCAAGAACATGTCAGAAGCAGAAGTGATGTCACAGCACCACTGCAAGAGAAAAGTACTTCAGTTGCAAAGCAGAGGAAATGAGCAGAAAAGATGCCAATTTAAGAGTATCTTTACTATGTCTAAAGTTTCAGCTCCATACATTAGAAAGTGTCTTGGCAAATATTCTCAAACTTCAGGTATGTCTCTTCAAAGATACTCTGAAAATTCTCTCTTACCTACTAACTCAGAATACATATTTTTTCATGGTAAAAAGATGACGTGTGTAATAAGCACTCCCTCCCTCTCTCCCTCCCTACCTGCTGAATGGAAAAAGCCCTGTGTCTGTTGGATCAGAGCCCTTGGTCCAGCACTAGGAAAATGTTGCACCATTTCTTTCAGTTTATGAAACACATCTGTCCAAAAGCCTGGTTCGAGTTGTCTGAGACTGCCCCTTCCTTCTTTTTCTCCCGTAAAAATGTGTGAGTAGGAAAAACATTGGGCATAAGAGTAACTTTTCCTTAGCTTATACATTTTTCTGTGCTTCCATATGCTTACCTTCATATGATAAAGATTGTCAAGTTTTAGTAGCTGCCTCCTAACAAAAGAACTCTTTACATGGGAGTGTACCAAAGCAGTCATTGTTTTATTTGCCTTTGAGCCCATGCTGTTCTCTATAAAACTCCAAACCAGGGTCAGAAACACAGCCATATAATGAGGTGAAAAGGCACTCAGTGCAAACAGAAAACCTCAAATAAATAGCTTGTTTTCAACTCATAGACTGATCCGTTTAATAGGTCTTGTGAAAACTGCCTGGCAATAATGTTATTACGACCTTGTAGAAGTCTTACCACATGAGAAAGGCAATATATGTTTAATATTTTATTTTAGTTATTGCTAAGGAGATCCCATGGTAAGTACTGTCTCAGAGGCAGAAGACCAAAGAATGAAAGAGAATAAGGTTGATGAGTAAGATGTCCAGTTTTCCAGTGTACTGAGGAGTGGTTTTAACACATTTTCCCAGGCGTTAGTTTCAAAAAATCTGATCTTTTTATAAAATTTCTCTAGACCTCCTGATTGCTAAACCTTTCTCTGAAGCACAGCCTTTCTGTGAAATCAGTCACTCTATTCAGTCCTGGTGGTGCCGCGTGTGCCCGGATCTCCTCGTGGGGAGCTGCTGGCACCTGAGAACCCTGTCACTCGTGCTGCCACCTGTGCCCTGGCACTTGGTCCCTTCTGCCAAGTCACAAACATCCTTCTGCATTGTATCTGTGCACCTTTCTTCTCACACTCCCCTCACAGCCACCTTTTCCCAACTCTGGTTACCATGGGTAAGGAGTCTTGAAAAGGTTTGGAGGAAGCCCCTGAAAGATTGAGAGGAGATCACAAAATACTGGCAGGTATAGAGATGGTTGGCAGCAGTGTGGTGCTTTGCTGGGTGAGGAAATGAATGCTTATGCTCACATCCAGTAATGGCAGACTGTTCTTCCTCTCCTGACCTGAGGGAACTGAGCTCCTGCCAGCTCAGGGGGAGCACAGGGACAAAAGGAGGTTCACAGGAAGGCATCTGAGTCAGAAAAAGATGAACCAAAAATCTGGGAGAGCGTGGGCACTCTTTGTTTCAGAAATTTTGGGAAAGGTGGCATGAAGTTTACAATGCTTTTATGTATCCCAGACTACTGAAAATTCCCTCACTGCTTATCTATTTTTCCAGACTAGGAAAACTCTCACAAATGAGAAACAACAGTATAAAGCAGAAATAATTTTCTATCTATCATCTGATTTCCTTAGCACATCTGATTTTTCTTCTACTTGATAAAATCATGCTCAGCATGGCAGGGTCCAGAGGCTGTAATCAAATAGTCCTCATAAATCTAACAAGTAGCCCTATGAAGCAAATCCAAAAAATGGATTAACAAAGTAAAAGTCATGGCTGTGATCCTGAACCATATGTATATGACCTCATGATTTGACTTGCTGTGTTCACCTGAAGTCACTCACAAATCCTGGACTATTTGGGGAGGTTTATAAATATGGTGATGGGGCAATGATTGTCTCCCACTCCGTGCATGAATCCATACAATACTCTCACAGGAGGAAATGTAGAACACTATCCAGTTCTCTGCTCCTGTTACTGCCTACAGCAGGATTTCCAGAGCTTTATGCAGCATTTTTAAGCATCAGATTTCAAGATAAGTCCTGAAATACTTTTCATCTTCCTCTTAACTGTACTATTTCATTGTTTTATCTTGAAATACTGTTCATTCACTTGAACCTAGTAATTCCATTATAAACAATAATGGAGGTAAATATTGGCACAGGCAACTGCATCTACATATGAAGTTCACATAATCTTTTTTGATTTTGATGGCACTTTTACCTCCTTTTCCCTTTTTTAGTAGTGTATCTGGATAACCTATATTTGTTCTTTGAGCTGTGACAAATGTCAGCCACTTAACACTGGTATTAATAAATAATTACTATTAATAATGTAATTTGAACATATGTTCATTATAAATTAACAGTTATTTTACTGGTAGAATGAGAAAATGAAAATAGGGCAAAACCAGCAATTCATTCTAGTGATAGAGGGATGTATTGAAACAGGAGTTTGAAACCCACCACATTCATGGGAAAAGAGGACTTAAAACTGGATTACAGGTTGTGCAGCACAGTAGCAAGAAACATTGAAAAAAGAGAAAAATTATATGGACTGTGAATTGAAATTGGGTTATATTCAAGGAATAAATTATTACTCTGAACCTAGAGCCCTGATTTCAGAAGTCTGGAGGAAATGTTGATCTCCTTTCAACTACCGGGAGCTCACACCTCCTAAGATCATCAGTTCAGCAGTGAAATAAATTCTTATTTTCCAAATTAAGGACCAAATGAAATAAAGTAAACTTGTCAAAAAAATCAAGGAAATTTTATAACATTAGCTCAATATGCATAGTAAATCTAATGTATCTAGGTGAAATTATTGAATTTATGTTTTAACTGTGCATAGACCCCTGTCTATGATAAACATAGGAAAATCTGAAGATCACATTTTCCAGAAGTAAGATGTCAGAAAAGAGCAGAAAAGATTACTTTGTTCCTTCCTTGTGTACTTTTAAGTAGTCCAGGCTGCTCTGGCATCATTTGAGTTTGGGCTGATTGAGCTTATACTGTCAGTATCCAACTTACCAATAGCCAAAATAATAGAGTTCATTACAAATACTTGTGCAGACATTCCTGGGTTCCTGCAGGCTTAGTAAGGAAATTTTTCTTTTTCACTAAAGAGAGTGTTTGGAGCTGGAATGAAGATAAACAGAAAAGGCACTCCTTTGTTGGAAATTAAAAGGAAGAGAGCTACCTCAGAAAGATAAACTCTCATTGTTATTATATTGCCTTCAAAAACTTATTAACTTAATAAATACTTGAGTGATGGGAGTAAATCTGTATTTCCACATTATCTGCAGCTTATGATTGAGTGAGAGTATTGCTTCCCCAGCTGTGATTTCATCAGAGGCAAAGCAGAGGTAAAAAAACCTTGCTGCAGATCCCCTGCTGATCCATTAGCAGCAAAAGTGCATTTACCTCACTCACTTCTAGCTTTCACCTCCTTTCACTGCCAAGCCTTTGTAGTGTTTTTCCACTGCCTGGTGAAGAGAACTCAGGTATTGACTGTGGCCCTGCACAGTGGTGTCTGTCTCTCTGCCCATGGGACTCCTTGCTGGTGCAGTGTTCTTGGCTCATGCCTCGTGGGTGAGGCAAGATCATTCTTGCTGCTCTGCCTGGCTGGCTGAAGGAATAATGTCTGGAGCACCTTCCTTCTCTGGGAAGTCTGCTTCCAGCACTCTCCCAGGAACTCAGCTCCACCCTGGAGACAGATTCCTCCTTTCTGGGTTGTGGCCAGGGAAAGGAGGCAGGATGCACTCCCAGCTCTCTGCATGCCAAGAGATGCCACGTGTGCACCTGGACCCTCTTGGACAGGCGCTGCAGGGATGGAGGCTGATGTGTGCATTGCAGGTCAGAGTTTGAGGCAGCTGTAAATCTCCAGCTGCAAATCAGCACTCCATAGTGGCTAGGAGCAGCTCTAGCAGGAGCAGGCTCAGCCCTTGCAGGATCTCTGGCTGGCAGAGGGCTGCAGGAGCTGCATTTCCTCCCAGCTCACGTGGTGGGCGCTGGATTTGTGTCTGTGCATTGCACAGCGTGGCTTCTATCCATTTGAAGCTAATGGCAGTGAAAGCATGCATGTCAAGGTGAAGGTGGCAGAAGTAGGCTCAATAAAGCTGAAAGCAGAAATGGATGAAGTTTTAGAAACAAAACCAAAAAATAACGTAACATAAAATGACCCAACCACTGTTTTATGGACTGACAGGCAGTAACAAGGAAAGATGTTGTTCATAACAAACGATAAGCTGGCTTTCTCTTAGGCAGCTGTTTACAGACATGCTCCCAAAGTTGTGAAACATTGCACATGAGTATCCAAACCCATTGCTTTGAGGTTTTTACAAGTCTTCCTGCCTTCAAATTTCAGTTCCTCTGTCCCTCCTTATTGCCACAGCTGCAGGATCCTATTGTGAGGAACATGCTGAATCTTTTTCATTTGCCTTCTCTCATAATATCCTGCTTACTTCCTATCTTTGTTTATTTTCACAAAGTATCTTTCATCTGAATGGAAAGCTATGGACTAAACTACAAACTGTAGTTTTATTTGTGGCATTAATTCTCTTGTGGTAATGCTTGCAGAAATAGTTATGAGAGGAGTGCGTAAGTTGTACCAAGCCTTGAATGGAACAGGAGAATTAAACCATATTGAATGTATTCAGTAAGTGTATTTAATTAAAAATTTTAAATAAATATAGCTGGTTCTTGTAACCAGGAAAATTAGGATGTTTTCTTTCCCTGAGAGAACCTTTTAGTTAGTTTATTTTTCAGAGCTCATGTTTTATATTTCCAGAATGACTTTGGTTAATTCAAAGAGTTTTTGTCTAAGCCTGGAATTGTTTAAGGAATTGAAAATATTTTTTTAAAGGAAGCTCTTGTCCTTACCATGAAGGGAGAGGATTTTGTTCCTGACTTCATCCAATAAGTTCCAGTGAAATCAATCTGCCCATCATGATCTGTCTGGTGCAGCTAAACTAGAAATTCCCCGTGTTGGTATCTATGTAACATCGGTCAAAATATCTTTGTTACATTGGCATCTTGATTCCAGTGTGACATATGGTTGGGAGGGAAAGAAAAGCCATCTTCAGATGCTACAGAGCAGAATGGAAAAACTCCAGATGAGAAAATCTTTGGAGCACTTGAAGAATACAAATGGTGAAGCTCGAGTGCCAGACTGTGTCTTTGTTTGACTGTGGATCTAAGCCAAGAAGCGCCCGAGGCAGGAAGGCAATCCACTTACCAAGCAGTGAGAGGGAAGGCACTTCTAGGACACACAGCTTTTTCCCCTGGGAGCAAGGGAGAAGGATTAAATTAGAGATGGGTGAACCTGGTGATGTGAGGTTTTGCAAACTTCTCCAGCATATCTGTTTTTTTGATTCACAACCATAGCCTGTGTTTCAAATTCTTCTATTGTGTAATTTAAGCTCAAGGCTAATTCTACCTAGAAAAACAGGCTGCTTTTCTTTCTCTCTTTTGACAAGTGTGGAATCCATGCCATTATATATTCTAACTGAGACCAGCAAAACTGAGTGTCTGGTAGATGTCACAAGTGTATTGAACTTCTATTTCAGTTCCATTTTCCTTTCTTCTCTGTCCTTTTGAGATGAGGTTCCCTATTGCTTCTTTTAGAGATGTAGCTTAGAACAAGAGACCCAGGATGAAACTGCATCTGTGTGACAGCAGTATAGAGTCAAACCACTGTGGTGCCAGCCCAGGCAGGCTCCTCTGTGAGAGTGAAGGCAGCTGTGGAAGTGTCTGTAGGTACAGCAGCTCTTTGCAGAGGCTAGCTCAGGGCTGGGCATATTCCATGCCCTCCTGCTCCAGGGCTCAGCCTTCACTCACTGACAAGAGGCTGTAGCAGCCTAGCAAAGTGCCTTTACAACCAAATCCTTTTACAGCCTCAGCTGTAAAAGAGACAGCTCAGCTGTAAAAAAGACAGACCTAAGACTATTTTACTCTGCCCTCCATGCTTACCTGTGCTGAAGAAACCAGCTTGAGGGGAGGAAGGAGAGCGGAAGAAAGAGGGCTTCAATTTTACTTGCTTCTTTCTTTGCCTGCCTTGTGTGTGAGGCAGAAAGTAAGCCCACCCACTCAGTGCTACCTTGAGCTTCACTCACAGTGAAAGCAAATGGGAAGTGACTTTTTCTTACTTGTACTAGAAAACTGTTAACTGAGATTTACTGGACTCTGTGGAAGGGCTTCTTGAGTCAGGAAACACCCACATTCTCAACAGTGGTTTCTTCAACATTAATCATTGGATTCAGTATTATTTTATAATATCATTGCCCAATGCTTAGAAAAAATTGCCACAAATGTGGAACAGCTGGATTAGAAATAATTTCAATGTTTACTGGGTGTATTTTATAAACTAACTTGGAAAACCCTATTCATTGATTTGGGAGCACATGGAGAGGATAGGAAGGACAAAGTTAAGAAATGAGCTGATCTCTGTATTAAGTGTTGTAGTTCCAGCTGCCAAAGCTGTGAATTATATACTTGTAAAGCAGTAATCAGCTGTATTAATGCTAAAATTCATTTCAAGTAGGGATGCATGGTAAAAGAATCTAGAAAGGATTAGAGTCCAAAATTTCTCTGTAGTTTCTTGTTGTCATGAGATGATTCAAAACTCATTTAGAATTGCTTTCCCAAGGGAAATATTATGTTTTTCTGACTAAAGTACTTGACATTTTGGTTGATGATGAAACATATGATCCCCAGGGCTGAACGGTCTTCTGTCTCAAACCTAGATTCCTGGATATTGGTGTTCCTCTCTGCTTTTCACATTGCTCCCTTCACCTTTGTTATTATTTATGAATATTATAAGTATTTATTTCATTTATGCCCTCAGAGTAACTTAAGACTCTGAAGTGACCAAAAGCCCCAGCTGGTCTGTGACATTGTCACTGCTCTCAGCAGTGAGTAGGCTGTGGATTTTGCCCCAGCTCAGCCCTGGCTCCCAGTGACACTGCAACCTGCCCTTCAGGGCTTGGCTCCAGGGGTCATTGCCTCTTCATTCTGCCCAGAATGATGGAAGCTCCTAAAGAACCCCTTTTCACCCTCATCCTTCATTTTAGATGGTCAGGATTTTCAAGCAGAATTAACAGTCTGGAATTCATCTTGTGGTGGGTTTCAAACTGCTGTGTCTGGCAAGTTTGATCTACTTTGGATCATTTCCTATAGCAACGGGATGAACATTTCACTGTTAGCCCTGAGGACTCAAAAGGCTCTCTGTGTTTGCAGTGTGGTTGCATTTTGATTCAGAACATCTCAGTCCACACCATTTCTTCCGATCGTACCAATTACTACTCCTTGCTGTTTGTGGCACCTGTGTTCCATAATCTCTACTTTCAGAAGAAAGTTAGGAAAGCTACACCATGAAGGTAACCCACCAGGACATGGAAGTTTCCCCTGATTCAAGGCTATTCCTCCTCTTTGAGGTACTTTCAGATCTCTTTCCTAGGTGGCCATAGGAGGCATTTCCCTGGGTGAAGTGACTCAGTTCCTAGGAGCAGAGGGAGGGATGTCTGAGAGCACCCAGCCCAGCAGAGCACCCAGGACATGAGACAAGCTCTGAAGCAGAGCCACACAGGACACACCATGCTGGGATGATCCAGCATGTACCTGCTCCGAGCCAAGAGCCTGTGCTCACCACACTAACAGGGCAGTGCTTTAGGGTGTTGCCATTCTTTTTACAGCCTTGGCTCCCTCTTTCCATGAGCTGGTGTCAATAATTGCCACAAAACCACTGTGCTGAGAGCTGGTACAAACCAGGCCTTGCTTTTTGTCTTACCTGCTGTGCATTTATCTCAGATGGAGAGACAGAGCAGAGAGCTGGAGACTGCTGATGTGGTAATCCTCTGCACTTAGAACAAGAGCACTCTCTGTTCTTCAGGGCAGTTTATATTAGTTTGAAAGTAATTAATAACCAAAGAAAGCACTGTAATACCAGGAAGGGAATGTCCAGATTCTTACTTGTTTCAGGGAATGAAATTTACATTTTCTGTACGTATACATCTTTCTGGTGTGAACCTTGCTTGCTTTAGATTTTAAGGGAAAGTGCCAGGGTCCTTTTCATTAAAGGGAATGTTAGCAAGTGGAACAGAAAGTCGTTTTTGGCAGTCATATTAGCTAAAAGAACCTTTTCCCTTATTCCCAAAGTTATTTCTGCCTCTTATCTCCCTTCCATCCTCACTTGCAAATCTAATTTCCTCAGAGCTTCTTTACGTCTGAGGGCACTTTACCAAGCTCTGAACTCCTTGTAGTGAAATTCTCTAGTTCAAGGCTTCTTAGAAACATCCCTTGTTGCAGCTAAGGAAGGCTCCATTAATGAGGCATACATACTGATAAAGAACCTAAGACAAGAAAGAGCTGATCTTCTGGCTCCTTTCACTCTCTGAAGCCAAATGCTCACAGGACATTCTTATGTAGAAGGTATTTTTTACATTAATATCTCCAGCATGTGGAAAATTATTGCCTCTTAAGGGAATACTGAACTGACAGCCTTACACATTGATAGTGACAGTCTCCTCTGATGAATTTTGAAATTGAGGAAATTCAGTAAAGCTGTAACACCATCCTGAAGGCCTTGGGACTGTTTCAGTTTTTTGTTACAAATTGTATATGATTCATTGCAGTCTGACTCTTCTCTCTTTAGACTACCTCAGTTTTTGAAAAATGGTTTTATCAGAATCACTCCACAGTATCATGCTGCTGGATGGGGTTTTATTTGAAGTATTTCTTATTTCGCCTCTTTGCTCATGAAGGGAGTCAGATACAATACGTATATATTTAGATGTCTAAATCTAAGTAAATTGTTTTTATTCTGTACATATAACATGTCTAAAATATGCATTGTATGTTTATTTACAGATCTGTCTGTGAATGGACAGATATCTTTATGAACAGTTATGCAAGCTTCATGAGCATGTGTGTCCTTGTATAGAGGGTGACTCTGTAACTTACACAGCCTTATGGCTTTAATCCTGAGAGCTTCTGATTGAAACCAAAGCCCCCATTATATTTTTGCTAAGAGAAGTTCCTTGCTCAGAGCAGTTTACAGTCTAAAGGAGCGGAGAATAGACGATTATGCAGAGGCTGTAACAGTTAGAATGAGGCTTGGTCAATTTGTAAGTCTTGGACACTTGGACAGAGAGCTGGTGGTTAATTTTCGGCTGATAAAGCTTTTTCTTCAAATCCTCAGCATACTCATAAAACTCCCAGAAGAAACAACTGAACTTGTGGGAGAAAATGTGACTTATAATGCAGGGAGAGGTGGGCAGTGGCCAAGCACAGTGCCCCCGTTACAAGGAAGCTCTCTCAGTGACATTTGTATCTGTTAATTGTTCAGTGTCCTCTAGAGTCCTTTTTCTGTGTTCATGCAATACTGCTGAAGAAGTTTGCAAGGAAGTCAGCACTGTGAAAATATGGAGATATTGGTAACTGGAGAAAAGAGAAATTGATTAGGAGAAGCTTAAATAAGGTAGTGAACAGATGGATGTTCAGAAATCGAAATCTAATATACAATTCTATTTACGAAACTATTTCAGCTTCTCACCCTAGTTTCTGTTTGGGCTTTTTTACATATAACCCAATACAAATATCAGTTTTTAGGTTTTCAGCCACACATAATCTCAAAAAGAGTTATAAATTATTTTCAAATATCCCACGAATTTGCATATGTAATTATTTATTTGTAATAAATTTCAGTCATCACCTGTCGAGTGCCTGTTAGAGCAACTATTAAAATTGACAACCAGGAACTTATTTATTTCATTGCAATACATTGCAGTATACATCCTCCCTTAGACAGTAACATTCCAGAGTGACAGTGTTTCTCAAACTTCATCAGAATTCAAGTAAAATTTGGTGGTGGTACTAATGTGACTGAAAACTGTTATGGCTTTGCAGATCATTTATATGTCAGTCAACGTTTGGACATTAACTGCAACACCATGTTGTGTGTGGTATCTCAACAGAGACCTTTATAATATTAGCATTGAAGTGCTGGTGACCTGAGAGAGGTTGTCCCTGGTAAATTCTTCAGGCTAGGAATTACCTTGGTCATCTCAGAAGTTAAACTCTTCTTCTCACAAAGACCTGTAATTATCCTTAAAGAAAACTCAAAATAAAAAGAAAAAAAATGAAAGGAAAAAAGAAAAGCTCAACCTGTATATTGGGGTAACAAACCCTAGTGTGGAATCTGTTGAGCTGCACGGTACCCAGAGCCTTAGCTGTGTCCTAGAACTTCCTTCCTTTTTCCACCTTAATGAAGAAAGAACCAAACAGAGCATCTAAAACCAGCCATGGCTGGTCACTCAGCTGTTTGTGAGCGGCTGTTTTGCAGCTGGCATTCACATAAGTCTTGGAAGATTTACTGGGAGAGGAATTCCATAAACAGAGCTTGGCAAATTCTGAAGTTGCTTTTCAGATATACAGGAACCCATTCTTCCTGAATTTTGTGATTCTTGGATTTAAATGAATTAATAGCTATTTTTACACACTTTCTTTGCTAGAAAAAAAAAAGCTTTTCCTATTTTTCTCTTCTTTTCTAAGTTTCTAGTTTTTATACTGGTTATTGTGCAGTAATAGAATTTTTTTTCCAATATTTATCATGAATGATAAACATGGGAACTTGAGCGATTTCAGATGATCATATTTATTTTTTCCACTCTGGTTACTTCTGATAAGTGGAACTTTTTTTTTTCCTGAACAATATGAATTAAACCTCTCAGTTGCTTCTTTGTAACTCCCTTGTGCCATCACTCCATTTTCAACAAAGCTTGAATTGTGAGTTGAGATTGAAAAGGTTTAGATCAAAACAAATATATTTGTTATGTGAATTCAAGAGGATTTTATTTTCCACTTTGTTCAACACGTTTCAAAACTGAATATCCTTTGCTTTGTAATTTTTTTCTGGAGCTATGCCAGCCTTCAAAGACCATTGTTTTGACTATTTGTTTGGTGTTTGACTCGATTGTGCTCCCAGATAGGAATAAGCTTTATTTATTTTTGGTTTAATTGTTCACACAGAGCAGCTCCCTATTGATGGAAAAGTGTGCAGAACACCTACCTTTCCTCTCCATGGAAAAAAATTAGCCTTTTTCATGTTCAAAAGGTAAATGTGAAGGCAAACCTACAAAAGAAAGCAGGTCTGCATCTGATTGCAGTGCCATGACCTCTATAACTTCTCAAATAAAAAAAGAATCCTGCTGGACTAGCCATACTTTCACACTGATTGCTAATGTGTAATAATCTACATTCCTTTGCTGTAGGTAATTACATCTTATGTAGAATTGCATTCCTGCCTTAAGAAATGGAAAAAACAACCCTCATATTTGCCTCTGGAATGCCAGGCCAATATCAAGAGTAATACAAATGATATTAAAATGTTCAATTGCAAGCTATAAAAATATACATTTTTGTTTTATTTACTTCAAATATTTTTTTTTCCTGTTGGTCTCAGTATTGGGGTAAATGCTGTAACAATTACTGAAGTCAATGACTTACATTTTACCTTCACTAAACCAGGCAATTTTATTCATTTTAAATGGTCATGCCAAGTAATAAATAATGAAATATGTGATTTGTCAGGAAGTTACTTAATGCATCACTCTAAGTAGTCCCACAGATTTCTGAAGAGTCTAATTTTTACTGTATGTTCAACGTTGAATTTGATGGCATATTGAGATTACATTGATTTGTTTATAGTTTTTATGGTTTCTTACGTCTGTCATTCTGTGTCCATCAGGCCCTAAAAGCATTGCCAAGCCTGTCTGCCACCTGTAATACTTAAGGATGAAAAGCCAAAGAGAAAGAATTCAGTCTCTGTTTTGTTTTCCTGAGAGAGGTGTTTCAGAAGCTTGATGCAGTCCTTGATAGCAAAAATAAGGGAGATTCAGCACTAACCCTGATGCTTCCAAGGCTTCTGTATATCCAGAGGAATCCTCTCGGGGAGAAGCAGTTGTGTGTTTCCAGTTTATTTGGATGATGCCTTTTGATGGGGGGCAGTCTCCTTCTGGTCAAGGCTCCTCTTTAATAGAAGTTTTCAGGACTCTCTTGATGAGCAAGTAGAGAAGCTCATCAGGAAGGCCAGTTTACTTTGGAAATGAAGGCACTGGCTTTTCCTGAAACCTGGCTCTTAGGTGTTCGAAGTGTATACAGATCAGTTTCCCTTTATGCGCTGTCAAAAACTGACACAAGTGAAATCACAATTTTTCTTGAGCCATTGCTAAGCGTTTAAATCTCCATTCATTCCATTACAGCTTAAAATTGCTGAGTTTCTCTTTTATTTTGTAAGAAGGAGGAAAGAAAGTGATTTCCTCTCTCTCAGTCAGACCATATTTCTGGATGTTGACCTAGATGTGTACTCTGGGCTTTGGTAGAGGCAAGCTGTACCTAGGACCATATTTCATGAAGACTTCTGATGCTGAGTTCATTATGGATACATTTAGAATTCCAGTCCCTATATTCTTGAGCCAGTAAAATCCAGTGAACTGGAACATTTTGGGGAGTTTACCTAGATAATCTAACTTTGTCACCCTTGTAGAGTTTTATGTGCCTTCAAATCTCTGTCCTTTCTGTTGATTTACAAGAATATATTTTTTTAATGAAAAATATTTTATTCCTGTCCATTTCTCCGGCACCCCATGAGTCCCATGGGGGATGCCTCATGAGGGAGAAAGTCTGTCCTGCCACCTGTCAGCCAGCAAGGCAAAATAAGGTTTTGTCCATTGGTCTGTATAAAATGTAAAGCTATATCCTACATACACTGTGAGAAGAAATTCCTACAGATGGACTACAGGAAGCCTCTACCCCCTACTAGAATTACTGAATTCCAGTGAATATAAATATCTATTGATAGGAAGGGGAGGGAGAAGGAAATTTTTTCTCTAAACCTGCAGACAGTCTTGCAATATTTAAGTTAATACTATGAAAAGATATCACAGCATACATAAAACATGAAATGCCAAACAGGAAGACTTCTGATATTGCAGTAGCTTTGCAAAGACAGATGGTGTAGCGCAGACAAGACACAATATTTCTTAGGCATTTGGTAGCTTACAATCCTTCCCTAAACAATAGAGTTAGTTTAAAATCTACTAAAAACAAAGGAAATTCTGACTGCCTCCTGCCCAGGTTGGAAGGAACCAGCTGTTTCTTTTAGAAATGCCTTGCAGCTTATCCTGCGCAAGATATCTTAATGCCCTCATTTCACAAGAGTCAGACATCAGATTTGCCTCCAAACAAGTGCCTTGTCTCAAGCAGTCAAGCAGTCCTCATGATCAGCATTTCAGATGCCTGAAGGAATTTGGTATCTGGATGGATCTTTTAAAGAAAATTCTTTTAAATAAAGCATATCAAACCACATGTTCAGGGATACTTTAAAAAAACCCTCAAAAGATCTAAGTCTAATGCTAACATATGAAACTTTTCTACACAGGAGCTTAACATATTTGTGGCATTAAAAAAAAAATTGTTTTCCTTCTGGGATGGGACAGTCAGTTCAATCCTTAGCCTTTTCCTTTGTCTTGCAAATAAAATGACTGTTCCTGAAACTTGGAAATGTCCAAACATCTTCCAGATGGATATTATAGCCTATATAAAACCTGTCAGCATTTATCCTGATGACTGTAAACAGCCAAGTGACAACTTTTTCCATTAACTCAATCTGAAAAAATGTAAACCAGATTTTATATTTCTGTATTTTCCATCCTAAGGTGTTGGTAGATGTTCCTCTGCTTGCATGTACATTTTTTAAACAAATTGTTTTAATGAGGGAAGGCTGGGCCTGGAGTTTCATATTCCTGCAAACACAAGAGCATTAAGGTACAGCTGGAAAGAATGTTCTAGAGAAGGATGATTAGGGATCAGTTGTGATAATACTCACTGTCACAGAACCTTCCTGGCCTATATGTGTTACATGGAATAATTGTTCCCTAACAGCAACATGGTGGCTCTCTTTCCTCATGACTGCCCACTCAGGGTGTAAATGTCTAGATGAGATGCCTGTTCACTGATATCCTGCCAGAGGAAAAGGCTTAGGGAAACCAGCTTTCAGCAATCGTGCATTTCTGAGGCACAAGGGAGAGATGGGGAGGGCTGTGCTGAGGTTGCTGAGGTCTGGTTCAGCAGAGTGAGTTGTTGAGAGAGCAGCTGGGCCCCAGCTCCACAGCTAGAGGTGGTTCAGCAGAGCTCTGTGCCTTTCTGATGTGATTGCCCCTTGGGAGCTGTGCTGCTTAAGCTCCTGGCAGCTGGCTCCTTTCCACCTCCCTGTCACTCTCAGATCTTGATCCAGTCTCTGTCCCTGCAAGGACTGCTGCTGGTTTCAAAGCGTGCTCTTGGCAGTGGGTGCAAGCAAAAGCAATTATTTTTTCTAGAAGAAAAGACTTGGGGACCAATGCTGAGCTGCTCTGAATGACAGCAGGCTCACAGCTTTGATGGCAGCCTGTGTGTGCAGGTAGACAGCTGAGCCCCCAGTTAACATCAGGCTGTGCAGAAGCAGCAAAGCCCCTGCCGTGCTGGCTGGGGGAGAGCACCAAGGCCAAGGTGTGGGTGTGTATTTCTGATGAACAGTGTCCCTGCTGACATGACCAAGCCTCCTGAACCACAGCTCTCCTGCATTTGCTGCCAGGCACAGCAGCTCTCTCAGGAATGGCTGTCTCATGTCCCCGAGGCATCTGGCATCTCTTGCTGGTCACCTCCTCAGGGAGAGCTTTTGCATTAGAGAAACGTAATGTAGGAGAACCAAAATTCTGCTGGTACTCGGAACTACAACTGCAGGCACACCTCCTGTTCATTCCTGGCTGGATTAGATATTATGATACATCCATAAGCATTGAGCCTTTCCTAAAGACATCAATTTAGCACTTCCCATCCCTTGCCTCCCTCTGGGCAAAGAGATAAGCCCACCACCAGCACAGCCAGCCCTCAGCCCAAGGCCAGAGGCTTCACTAGTGTGAAAAGTGCAGGGAAGAGTGGCAATTTAGGAAGACTTACTTGTACTTAAAAATGCTTTTAATTATTAATTATGTTTTAAAAATCTTCTTTAAATAGTCCCAGTACTTAATTTTTCTTCCCATTGTCACTGAACAATTAACCATACATTTGTTCATAAGTGGAAGTGTTATCCTTTCTATAATTAGGGAATGCTATAATTATAAAGGCCTCCAGTTCTGATCAGCCTTGGGCAGTAAGCTCCAAGATCAGCCCTTGCATATGCAACTGTACAAAAACCTCAGCACTGTGATGCTCAGAGGCATCTTTTCTAGTCTTTAATAAAGTGAACTCATTTGATTTGTCATTCTTGGTAAGACAAGAATGTTATGCATAGAATGTGGCTGAGGTGATCTTGGGTTTGTTTAGTGAAGCTTTGCACATCATCTCTGTTCCTCCTGTTACAAGATGCAAAAACTGACTGGGAGAGGGAAATGAGATCAGAGAGATGTGGGTTCTGCTCTTAACTCTGCAACAGATTTATGGAATTATTTTGCACCATCAGATCACCTCTGTGGCACTGTCTGCAAAACAAGGATAAAGATTTTTATTGCTTTTATGAAATCCTTTAAGCACTTTGCCTCAAAATATATAACTTTTAATATTGGATATGGATCACTGAGGAATAAGAGGCTGATTAGTAGCAAGTGCTGGTATTAATTCATAGTTGCTAACCTCAACAAGAAAAACAAAATATTAAGAAGATGAATGATAATATTTTTACTTGATGAAATTTCATATACTGTTTCTTTAAGTGTGGCTGAAATACTTATAACACTGAGTAAAATTTTTGCTATTTGTCTGATCTGTTGTAAGATATTAAGAGGTAGAATATCTCCATCTTTGCCTTAAGATGGTAAGATATTTCCTTTTTTTTTCCTGATGAAGTTTCCTGCTATTTATCAGTGTGAAAAAATTTGAGTAAATGAAAGAAATAGGCAATACTTCAGGAGGAAATAAAAACCTTCCAATAATGACTGTGAGAAAATTTTTCAATTAGATTTGCTTATCAGTCACTTCAAATGAATATGACATTGAAAAGAGTATTCTTCAAAATAAAAGCATTAGAAAGATATAAATGAAACCAATTTTTGTAAAGAAACACTAAAGTACAATCTCTTCCTTCTTGGGTCTCTGTGTGCCTTTGATACATGGGTGTATTTCACCTATAAAAGGATTAGCTTAGAGAGCCTTTCATACAGGAAGATTTTGTCTGGTGAGTTAGGCTGAAAAATTTCTGTCTCAGTACAATAACAGTATCCAAGTTGAAATCTTTATTGCAAACTAAAAATCCACTCTCTTTGCTGTTTGTTCCTAAGTCTGATGTGTATCTGTCAGTCAAGTGAAAGGTAAAGGTGCAACCTCTGACACCCTGGGTGGGGGAGGATGTGGGCATTGTATTGGAGGACTTCCTGAGGCTGAGTAAAAATATCTGAGGGTGGGAGTAGCTATTCTTGTGTGTCTAATGCCCTAACTCTTAGTCTTACACCAGCATCACGTGTGCTTAGAAATTAACTCTAACCTAAAGTATATTATGAACTAACAAAACAATAATTCTTGCATTTTGCCATAAAAGGCCAGCAGAATAAATTTCCAAGTGTTTTCCTACATTTAAGCCTGTAGATAACTCACCCACAGGATTCTAGGAGGACTCTGTGACGAGGATTGCATGTCAATGCATTGGGGAATGAAGTGGCTCCTTCACTTTCCTGCTGTCTGGTGTGCGACACAGACACTGAGACACCAAAGAAAGTGCCTTTAAGCCACCTTGCTGTATTTAATACAGTGAACACATCTTAGATGAAGGAGCATTGGGATTGCACTGTCCATGAGCTGGGGTCCTGTCAAGCACTGGGCTGGGAGAGGGACAATCTTTAGTCTACCTGTGGCAAATACATATTGATAGCACATAGGAACATGAAGCTATGGGTGCAACACTGAGTTTGGCAGAAGTGTGAAGTGGCCATCTATTGATCAACTGTTTAGACTGGTTAAACTTTCTGGAAGCACTTGGAAGCAGGAGTGGGCAGCAGAAGCTGCTCCTGAGGTGGGCTGTGGCAGTGTGCCCACTGTGCTGCAGGGTGCTGACATCTCACAGACCGCAGGCAAGTCTCCTCTTGGCAGATTCACTTCACTTACCAGACACACACTTTGTGTCCCAGCCACAGAGATTCCAGCAGGCTTGTTGGTCATGTGTGGCACTGCTCAGGCGTCTGCAGAGTGCAGAGGAAATAAAGTGAGCAGGTGTGAGAGCCAGGGTGTGCTCCCTCAGCTGGGCCGGGCCCATGAGCCCCCGGCTGTTGTGCAAGCAGCAGCTGCCAGAGGCCCTGCACAGCCTGGCTAAAGGCCCAGCTCCCAGCTCACAGCATCTCTGGGGATGGCCTCTGGCTGGAGGCACAGCTCAGGGCGTGGCACCCAGAAATCAGGGCTAGGCTGCATCCTGATTCAGGAGAAAGTGAGCTGGAAGGGGCTGTGGTCCTTACACCCCTCAAATATTTTGTAGTCGGGTCAGATAGTTAGTCAGATAGATAACACTTCCACTTATGAACAAATGTATGGTTAATTGTTCAGTGACAATGGGAAGAAAAATTAAGTACTGGGACTATTTAAAGAAGTTTTTTAAAACATAATTAATAATTAAAAGCATTTTTAAGTACAAATACCTACTTGTCATAGGTATTTTTGATGTTTAAAGAGAAAGAAATATATATGTGGAATCTTCTTTCTGAAACTATGGGCCAAGTTTCATTATATTCAAAAGAAATGTCATAAGAAACTTTTCTTTTACCTGAAGTTTTCATTTAAAGACTCATCATTAAGGGCTTCTCTCAATTTTCTTTTCTTTTCTTTTCTTTTCTTTTCTTTTCTTTTCTTTTCTTTTCTTTTCTTTTCTTTTCTTTTCTTTTCTTTTCTTTTCTTTTCTTTTCTTTTCTTTTCTTTTCTTTTCTTTTCTTTTCTTTTCTTTTCTTTTCTTTTCTTTTCTTTTCTTTTCTTTTCTTTTCTTTTCTTTTCTTTTCTTTTCTTTTCTTTTCTAGAAACTTTTTTCTCTCTTTCTACCAATGATCTCATGGGCTTACTGTAAAAAGCAATAGTTTTAAAGGCATTTATCTCTATATGTGAAGGCTGACTTGAAACCACCGAAAAATGACCATATTGGAAACATTTGCTGACTTTAATTTTAATAGAACTAGTTGCTGATACTACCCTGAATAGGCACTGAAAAAATTCCCTCTTAGACCAGACAAGAAAATTTTCAGAGGTTTATGTATAGATCTATCTTCAGGATGAACAGGGATTTTTTAAGTGGGCTTGCTTTGTTTTTCATAAGATGTAAGTTTGGACAGAGGCATTTCAGTCTTGTGAGCTAGAGTCATTTACTTCTAGCCTTAGGAGATTTCAGTAATGTGCATTTCCACAGCAAAGGGTAAGAAAGGAGATATTGCCTTGCAGTAGCTTTTGTGGGTCATGATAAAATATTGTCTCAGAAATAAGAAAACAGAGAATGTGCAGCATTATTCTCCAGTGGCTTCAAAACAGGTAAACTGAATCCTAATTACATAATTTCTCTAATAATATTTGTTCATTTCAAAACTTCTGACACTTTAGGAAAAGGACTGAATCTTGCAGCATACCCTGAAATCAACTATTTTGGTTCAGCATAGCAAGGATAAAACTGCTTAGGCCTAATAAAAAGTTAACTGTCTTCTATGTGTGAGCAAGCTTTCTCTGCCTTCACAGCCTCCTCTGGGCTGGAGAAGAGGCTGTTGTACTTGAGTGTTGCTGTGTCAGATCTGTGTATGAATAGACCAACTCCATACATGCTCACGAGTTACTGGCACAGAGTTACTGTGGTTTGCTCTCATCATGTTTTCTCTGAAGTGTGGCTCAAGAAGAGTGCAGCAGTTTCCCTGAGTAAAGGTTGTAGAAAGTGCTTTTCTTGAGGGTTAGATCTTTGGTGACTCTTGAATACACCTCATCTGAAATGATGAACCAAGATCACTGCTGGTCAGAAATTCCACCTCACAGCATTTGCTGTTTGAGGATACTGATCCCAGAGTGCTGATGTGCTCCAGGGACATGGCTTTATTTCAGCTTTGGGAAACAAAAATATTGATATGCATCTACCCATACCACCAACCAGCTCTGCTCAAATGAATTATCATCCTCAGATCGTTTGCAGCAGTGCCTGATTTCTTTCTAGGAAAAGGTCCAAGTAAGCATTTAAAAAAGCTTAAAATTTGCTGTGGTCATTAAGTACTATGTGCTTTGGAACACTTTATACACCAAATAATACAAGTTTTTAAAAGCCACTGCCTGTTGAAATGACTTTTCATCCAGTGCTGTTAAAAGGACTTTCTTAGATTCTTTTTGAGGGGAATTCAAATAGGAAGGAGCATTTTTTAATCAAGTAGCTTGGAGCAGAGGCACACACATTTTACACAAAAGTATTCCATTTTCTTTTACCTTGAAACCTGCACATAGTTCATACAATGGAATTTTTACAGCTGATTTGTTTTTCTCAATACAGCTGCAGAAGTGACCTTCTTACATAAAAACTGAGAAGGACATTTAAGTGGGTGACAGAATAGATGCTTTTCCAGAGGTTAAAATACTGAACTGGATGGGATTGTCTACTACCCATGTTATGGATGCTTACATTACAACTGGCCAACAGTCACACTTTTCTGCTGTTGAATTTGGCATGATTGCAAAGTGCTAGAAGTGTGTTTCTTACCAGCTGTGTTTATGATGGCCTGTATTTTTCCAAAATCTCCTCAAGTCTTCCTGGTGCTTCTCTAATATCAACAACAAGTCACAACTGTCATCTAAATTTGCACATGGCCAGTCTTATCATGTAACTATAGCCTTGCCAAATTTGTTGAGTGTTAGAGCAAAGCAAGCCCAAGCCCCTAACCTGCCTCCTTTGACACTGGACCCTTTCATGTCTCTGGGACCAAATGGAAAGGGATTCTTCTCCACAACACACTGGCTGTAGGAACAAGTGTTGTAGCGTGGGTTGAAAGACACAGCCTGGTGCCACCATGCCCAGCTGTTTCTTCACCAGTTGCCATTGTGCTGTCTCTCTTTTCAGGCTGGCAAGTGTGTTTCTAAGTAGCCTCACATTCTGTCTCCAGGGTACTCTATCTTTGGTGCTGCTTGCCAGCACAATAGAGGAGCCTCTTTCCCAATGCTGAATGTGAAGCTTTTGTGTAGACTTAATCTTTGGTGAAACAGGTTCATCCCTGCTGCTTACAAAATTTGCAGAACTCAGTGCCAAGAAGTGCATCTGCTGTTGGCCCTGTCACTTTGCTCTACTGAAACAACACTCATTTTGTTTCTGGGGTCTGCTGGCCTGATTTACTAGATGCAGTTTTAGGAAAATTTTAGTTTATTTTAATGCTTTTTCGTTATTATGCTTTGTTTACTTACTAGTTGAATTTTCCCTACACAAAAAACCAACTTGATGTCCTGATACAGAACCCTTCCTAACACAGAGTTATATTGCCAACCTTGGTAAAATCAGCATGTCCTTTGCATGCAGTGACATGGCCACGGTTTAAATCTGATTTTTGATATTGCCTTTCCTGTATTTGCCTTGCATGGCAAATGTGTTCCTGAAACCAGCCCCATATATCTTTGTTTCCTTATGGATTCAAGCTATGTACAAATAATTTTTGATCCTGTGGGATTTGGGTAGTGGAAATTAGACTCCTGGAAAATATAATCTGCACAAGCTCAGACAGGAGATGTCATTACAAATTTGCAGAAACCCCATGCCTTGAATCAAGTCCATTCCTAGTGGAACAGCTGGCAAATTTGATTTTGTGCCTATCATGAAGCAACTTCTAAAAAGTTTCCATTCATGTGGAGTGAATGCTTTCCTTCTTATTCAACGTTAGTTTGCATTAGACATGGTAACCAGGCGAACAGATTACTTGTAATTAATTAATTAATTACCACACTTGGATTTAATTTCCCCAACTTTTGCAGTCCATGATTTTCCTGTCAAGGGTTTATTTGCGCTACCTTTCCACTGACATGAAACATGCTAAAGAAGGTCCATTTGTAGCCACCTTTAGATATTCTTCCAAGAACTCTGCATAGCTCATTCTAATTCAAAGTTTAACCTTTTCCCAAGCATTAGCTAGCTAAGAGCTCTCCCTTATCTTTAACATGTTCAGTTCTAACAAACAATCCAGAAAGGCTGAGGCTGATGTCAAATGCTATGAAGCAGAGGTGATAATGAGTGCAGGGGATATTTTTTTGTGGTGAGCTCCTCCTAATCTAGGCTCTGAGTTTCCAGCCCTGTGTTTCAGCTATAAAGGAAGATATCCATGTGCTAGCTGAGCTTCAGTCTTTGCCAAGGACAGCAGTCTGAGAGCAGCAGATTACTGTCCTAAAATAACAGAAGTCAAAGAGGGAAAAGGTTGCTTGTCAAGTCCAAACACTGCAGAGTTCTCTCCCCGTCCATGCTGCCTGGTGCTTTGTGCTGTCTGCTTTTTAAAGCCTCTGGCTCTTGCTAAGTCTCTTGAGGGACAAATCTTTGCTTTAAAGACCTCAGCTGACAACCCTCCTGAAGTATGACTCCTTGCTCAGCTGTTATAGTACTTCCCCTCTCTTCTGCTGTAAATGCTTGGAGGGAAAGCTCATCACGTTGAAGGTTTAAGAATAAAGTGGGATAAAATGATCCTGACGGAGTAACAGGCACCATTGTTGCAACTTTTATTGAAGACCTGGTATTTAATGGAATTTTATGTCTCCTCCCTCACAGTGCAACTCGAGTAAATTTTTGCTTTGCTGATTCCTATGACCACAGTATCCCTGAGCAGCAGCAGAGCATGATGCAAAAGTAACAGGTCTCCTGAGGTACACTTCTGAAATAATTGCAGCAGAACTGCTCATTTGCTTGGTTTCTGAGAGGACCAAGCTTTGGGGTTTTTTTACTATGTCTGGCTGCAATAAAAGAAAGCCTGCATCAGCTCCTCTTTTAAACCTTACCCTGAGAAAAGCTGAATCTGAGGGCACAGCCACAAACATGATTATGTAGGCTGCCACCCACTGTCTTCTGATAATCTCTCCATACTGCCCTGGAAGTGCTGGGAGAGCTGAGTCCTCTGTGATGCTGTCCTGAGACTGAACTTGAAACCCTGTTCTCCCACTCCAGTAATGACTCTTTCTCTCTTTTGGCATGTACAGAGCAGTGCCATATTTATATTAACCAAAGCGAGATCAGAAGAACCTTTGGTAAAGTTTTAATTCTTTTAATAGAAGTAATGAAAATGCCTCTTTCTCTTGTGATAATGAGTAATTACCATGGACTGAATACCCATATTTTATCTGTTTTTTCCCTATCAATCAGCCACATCTGTAAGTATACAAATATGTTCTTCCATTCTTTACCTAGATTCCCTCTGTAGACAGTGAGAAATGACAGATACCAGCACAGATGTGCCATCCCAGCTGTTTTACACATCTCACTGGGGGTGGGCAGACTCACCTCTCTAGAGATGGGTTTCTCTCTGCATTGCATAGCACATTTTCATATGTTTGAGACCAGGTTCCAAATTCTAGTGTCACTCTCTAGATCCCTATTTGTGCTCTACCAGGTAAGCTAGCTCTGAGCAAGTGGGAGCTCCTCTGGTTCTTGAGTCATCAGCAACTCATTTTGGGTAGGAATTTAGTAACAGACTGAGCTTTTAATGTTGGATGCTGTGTTCTGTTGGCATACAGTGGTGGATCAGGGTGATTAATGGAACAGTGTGGGCAATGACATTCTCTGATAAAAGGTGCTTCTGGTTGGGGTGTAACCTAAGGTAAAAAACTGCCCATTCTCCAACCTATTTCAGTGCTTTTACCCATCCTCCCAACCTGGCACCTTGATGAGTTTTGCCTGTGATTTTCAGTGAGATGTGATGTCTAATAAAGGCCCTTGTACTCCACAGACCTGCTTAGACACCTTGAGGGACTTTTAGTGTCTGAACCTCAAATGTATCCGATGGTCTAGGAAGGCAGATGTGCTTTCTAATCCTGTGGCTCACATTCTACTGGCAATGTCCTGCTGACCTCATTAAAGAGGATCTCCCATTGAACTCAGACTAGTAATGCAATCAGGATTAAGGGTTTGGCCTCAACAATTCAGTAGTCAGCCATTTGACAAAAGATACAATAATTCATTTCTGATCTCATGCAGATTTACTTGTTACCTATGTGGCCTTTTCCTTTACTTTGGCATTTTTCCCTTAAATTACTTCTCTGTCCCCTGTAGCACAGACCAACAAGGAGTCAGACTTTGCCCACAGCTGTTACAGGAGTTAGACAGTAGAGGGTGCAATGTGAGCAATAAATTTATCTTCCAGCCCTTGTCTCTCCTTTGCTCACAGCCAGCTTTCTGGCTCACCGACAAAAATGAGTCCACAGTCAACACCTGAGCAATGGCTCCATGAAGATACTTCATGGCCAGCTCGTGAGGCTGATGGAATAACTAAATGGCCAAGTTTCAGCAGAGTTTTGCAAGTAATAAATTGTATATGCTTTCTATCTCTTACACAGCACAGTCCTTACCATGTAACCTCTGGATGCTAATGTGGATAATCTAGATAAAATGTGAAAACTGGTCTTCCTCTCATCTTTCCAAGTCCCGAACTGTTCCAATATTCATATGTTTTTTTAAATTCTGGCTTTGGATCAAGATCATGCATCAACCTGTTCTTTGTTTTGTTAAAGAAGGATCATGAATTATTCATACCCTGGCAAAAGGCACAATGAAATAATTAGGCATTAACTATGCACTGTAAATCAACCATGAAAGGAGCAACTTCCAAACTCAGACTATAATTCCTAAAGATTTGTATCCGTATAGATCATAAATATCTGGCAGTTAGTTTGCTGGGTTTCTGAAATCCAAACAAGGCTCATCTTTTTGGCAACTTGTGATGAGCTGAAGATGTGAAGAGAAGCTCTAATGATCCCTATTCTGCATCTTTTCATCTTAATATAAGTCCTTGGGTTAGAAAGGATCAGATTTAGATTGTCTGACAAAATAATTCTCTAATCTAGCAAATAGATAATAGCAAAAGATAACAACAAAAGAAGTAAATTACAACTTTGTGATGAGTTGGTGTAAACACATGGCAAAGCAAAGCAAGAGTTAAGCTTTCAATATGAGCAATAGGCATCATCAATTCACCTGTTAGGCATCTTTCAGAGCAGGCCTGTGAAGGCTCCCAACACGCAGTAGCTTCTTACAGCTAACAGAATTAAAGTAGTGTGACAATACTTGATTTTCTTTTTCCTGTGGTATAGGAATGGGAAAAGACACAGTTTAATGAAGATTTACACAGGCATTTGAGGGAATATATTTTTAAGTTGCTGGTCCTGTGGGCTTCAATATCTTCAACCAGCATTTTGGTTGTTTAGAGTTGATCACTGTTCTCTGGCTTCCATCATTATTAATTAAAAGATGGATCACAAAAGAATTGCAAAAAGCCCACAATGAACCCAAAACACATCTCATTCTAGAACTTCATGTTCAGTAAATGGCCTTATGTAAAGTGTAGTAGTTATGACTGTTGTAATACAGTTTCCTTGGGATACAAACACCAGCCCATGCAAGGAAATGGGCACTGGGCTGAATCAAAGATGTTGACCCATTCTAAATGCCTTAGAATAGAAAATGTAAGTATTTGTGTTTGCTTATTGCACATGTCCAGCTTACCAGACTTTAAAATACATGATGACCTGCTAACACTCTCATTGAAGAGACTCAAACCCAGGCCATCCACACATACACCACAGATATTGTTAGTCTGAAATCACAGACTGAAGCTTTCTTGTCACAGTGCACCTACTTTGAAAAATCCAACATTAGCCTACACAACTGGACGTGCTCCATTCACAGCTCTGTACAGTCAGTGAACGACTGGGGAGGAAGGATGAAAACACCTCCTTGCCAGAGAAATTTGAACCATCTCCAGTGTAAACATGAAGGCACAAAAAATAAGTGCAGAAATGATGTTTTTATAGCAACACAGTTGCATGCTAATGTTAGGAAACACGTATCTTATAAACTTAGGGACCTACGTGCTCTTGGAAGAGTGCTGTTAATGCCACAAAAACTGCCTCAGGATATAAATGGGATCATAGGTGTGCTTCATTTGGAAAAAAAGCACAATTGTGCTAAAAGGACATGAGAAGGGAGAGCTGTTCACCTTAAGCAGTATTGAAAATGAGGAACTCCTACTGATAAATTCACAATGGAGTCTGAAAACATATCCTTTAAAACAGGAAAAGGAAGCTATTATAGGCTAGCACAGCCACTGGGGGAAAAAGTGCAATCAGAGGACCAAAATGAGTGTGTTATTCCTGGGTACTGGAATCCAAAGCTGGATTAACTCTGGGAGGTATGATGGGAACAGAGATTGCTTGGAGTTATCCTGCTTTTGCAATCAGACACAGTTTTTACAGATACCTCTACCCTGCCATGTCTGCTCTCATCCCATTTGTACTACTTAGCTAGAATTCAGTCTTGATTAATAGTGGCAATAAGTATCAAGCAGACTTTTTCTGTCATTTGTTCAGGATTTTCCTGAAGTACTGCTGACTAGATTTTTAGCCAGAGGTGAAATCAACAGCAAAGCCTTTCTATTGTATATAAATTCCATTTCTAGTGCCATAAGTACAGACTGAAAGATCAATATTGTCTCAGAAAATGAAGCTACATGGCATACTGGCAACATTAGGGCATTCCTAAAATCTTTGAAATGCTTTGCTTTTGTTTCAGTCACAAGAATCACAGCATTCATTAGCAGTGATTTTTCAGAGGGCCATTTAAAAACTATAAACAGCTTCATGGGCCTGCAGATGACTGAATTTCAAGACACTATTGTAGGTTGTTTACAAGGCATGATCAATCCCTAAATATGTCAATCAAAATCTTATGACCTTATGTCTGTAGCAGCTATAAGAACATCTACATAAGTATCTGAAGCATTTCCATTTTGAGATTAGTGTATATATTTTTGTTTTGACTTCAGGTTGGAAGGTCTGGCCAAATTTTCCTCATGGTCTTCTCTACCACCTGACAGATTTGCACTGCTTTGTGGCATGACTGCCTCTGCCCTCCCTTAGCCCTCACCTCTGAGTCCTAGTGAAAGGGATTGTGACTGGGACCTTCCCATCAGTTATTCAGGAAGACATGATGAGGTCTCTGCCATTAGTTGTTGTTTGTTGCATGATTGATTTAGTGGATTCCCCTTACGAAGAAAACAGTGTCTGCAAGAGGAACAGGACTGCAAGGGCCCAAGCAGATCCCCACCCGTTTTGGTGTGGGTCTAATATTGATTCTTTTGAGTAAGAAAGGTGTGTTGGATTCTGCTTTGCTGCACTGCTGCCCCCAAACCTCCCGCCTGGCCTGGGTGGTCTGTGCCAGTGGGTCTGGTGCCAGAGCAAGGGCCACCATAAATCCTCAAATACACTCTCCAAATGCAATACTGAGGCAATCTCCTTAGAAAGCAGTTCCAGGCCAGACTGCTGAGCCCTGCTTTGCTCACAGGCATAGGAACTGAGGCTGTTAAGTCCATAATAATACATGGTAAGAAATGGTGGTGTTTGTATCTGATGTCAATCCCCCCCTGAACTAATTGCTGGTGGATTACACACGGGCTTGCCTTCTCCAAGGCAGTCCTGGGCACTGCTGGCCTGTGAACCACAGGAAACAAAAGCCAGAGTTTACAAAACAGGAAACCTCCCCACAAGCCTGGCCCCATTTGAGGCACACTCTGGTCCGGTCCCAGGATAGGAGTGCCCAAGTTGGGGCTCTCTAACTTCTCCTCCCTCTTGCTCTGAGAGATGCTCCTGGCATGGACATCCCATCAGCCCACACAAAAGCAGCTGCCTGTGTCCCCCTGCTCACAGGAGCCCCTAAATGCCCACACATGCAAATGTGCATGTGTGCACACTCCCCACAAGCACTCACTGGAAGAAAAGACAAAGCAGATGAAATAGTGGTGACTGTCTGGTTTCATTTCTGATTGTTTGCCAACATTGTGGGCTGTGTCCTGCAAGTGCTTTTTGTATGGCATTCTCGGGGGAGCCACTGGAGTGAGTGAGCATTGGCCGTGCCTTTGGAAATTCACACACTTGTGAAAGGTTTTCATGGAAGAAGAGATAAATTTATCATATACTAGTGGCTAGGACTGTGCCTGGGCCTGATGGGTATTCTTTGGAAAGTTTTACATATCAAATAAATAGCTTTTATTTCTTAATTACATGAATTGCTGAGGGGAACACATACATCTTTACAACAATTGAGGAGAAGGAAGAAATAATATTTTGTGGAT
Source organism: Melospiza georgiana (assembly GCF_028018845.1). Lineage (NCBI taxonomy): Eukaryota > Metazoa > Chordata > Aves > Passeriformes > Passerellidae > Melospiza > Melospiza georgiana. Next base: position 37,823,044 of record NC_080433.1, read on the forward strand.
ATTAACCACAAATCTGTTGGTTCTTCTGTTTACACAAAACATTAATTTAATAATTTATAAATGACCGGAGGCAGACTGGATGTAAAGTCCTTTGCCTAACTGGGAAAAGAAGTGACAATTGCTCCTTCCTGCCCACCCCTTGCATCTTGACATCTCAGCCAGCTCCATGGGCAACTCTACTTTTTCTAATATTATAAAATTGATTTTTACCATCACTATTTCTTAATGGTGAGGAAAACACTTTAATCTACCTTGTTCACTATCTGTTTCTGTATTTCTTATGGTACTTTCCTGAATTCTCATGCATAGAGACCCTTCTCATGCTGAATGCGCCACAAACATGGTTCAGGATACATTGCATGACCCAGAGGGCCAACATCTGAGAAATATTGACTGCATTTGTACAACATTTGAGCTGTCAGATTCAGAAATACTGTAAACAATCTTGCAACTTCAGACAGAGGATTCTATCTCAGTGCAAATCCACAGCTTGGGGTCTGGCTCCCTGCAGTGTTAGTGAATGCAAGAAAGGAGCCAGGACCCAGGTCCTGGGTAGAAGTGTACCGTGTCACAGGAGTTTTTGTGAATAAGGTGGGTGGGATCTGCTGCCACTGGGCTATGAGCTGTGGGGCTGGCAGGCAGCTCTCCCTCCTGCCCCACTCACTGCAGCCCGAGGCTGGCATGGGAGCTCTGTGGAGTCACGTTGCTAGGGGCAGACACACTGGTCTTAGCTGTGACTTTCATTCTGCTCGTCTTTGTTATGGTTTAGGAATGGTATTCCCCAGTTTAGTGCTCCCACAGAGACTCTCCAAACCATGTGCCACTCACCTGCTCCCCTTTTCCGTGGAGTGGGATGGAGAGGGGAATTGCAAGCAGAAAAAGTGAAGATCATGGAATGAGATAAGCACAACTTGCTAGAAACAGCAATGAGATAAGAAAATAAACAATGAGAACAAGAATGCTAATGACAGAGGGTACAAGAAAGAGGGAAGCAATTCACATGGAGCTCCCTCAATGGAAGACAAAACCCAGCTGCTCCTTCCACCCTGCCACACCTGGAAGAGACCCCTTTGCCCACCCCTAGAAAAGATGTGAAGTGGTATAGAATAACATCCAGGGGCTATCCATGTCCCTTCCTGTCTACAGCAAAATCCAACTCTGCCCAGGCTGAAAGTGGAACAATCTTCCACAGAAGAAAACATGCGACAGAAAAATATGCTGACATGTCATATGAAAATAATACAATAGGAAAAAGCCATGTGCAGGGTTGGGAATATTTTATATCAGTTTCAAAATTACAGCAAGAGCCTGGAAACTATTTGTATGCTTTCTATGAAAGAAATATAGTTCATACAATTCTAGGAGCCTTTTTTTTGGCAGAGGAACATTGATCTATTAAAATAAAAATCTTACCAATTTATTTGTTAGCTAGAGGTAAAATGAGTGTTGGAGTTGCTCTAAACTGTTACCAGTTGCCCAGTTAGGGGAGTCTTTGCCATGCATATTCAAACTCAAGTAGCTTGACAGAATTTTCAGGAAAACTGCATGTATTATGTGAGATTGAGTTTAGGTAATTTGGAGGAAAATACAGATTTATATCTCTAACTACTAGTATCTATTCCAGCCATCAAGCAGTTGAAATATATCAAAATAATAAAGTGCCTTATAGAAAAAGATTCCTGAATTCAATTGTGATAGGGGATGGGAGCAGCAAAACTGGAGAACAATAGAAATAAATCATGAAATATTACCTGATGACAATTTTTTAGGACAAAGCTAAAGGGAAGAATGCCTGCCATATTAGAAACTTATATTGAGACTGCTGGGAAAATGCAATTATACAGAAAAAGTTGTATGAAAATATAACATGTGGTCCTGAAGCTGCCCTTTCATGTAAATTGGGCCCTGCCTGGCCATGATAGAAAATATTGCTCTCAGATGGGGGGTCTCTAACCAGCTTTGTGGTTTAATGAAGTTGTGATTGTTCTTCACACTGTGACATCTCCAGAGGTGGAGGTATAGCTGGAAGAAAGGAGAAATGGGATGGAAATAAGGATGCTGAGCTCATGACTTCATCTGAGAATGTCTCTATCAGGTAGCAATCCTGACAGGCTAAATGGGAACTGAAGATGAGGAAAGTGGAGGTCTTACTGCCTAACAACGTCCTGCTGATTCTGGGGAAACCTGCAGAGTTTTCTGATGGTGTAGTATACCCCAGGGATTAATCAGGCACTTCACAAAATTCTATACTGCTCTGTGTTCCTCAGCATTACTCTATATTATTAAACACGCCTTCTGAGCTATTTTGATGTTGACAGAAATTGTTGCTAATCTGGACTGCAGGAAGGAAGTTGTGGGTAGGACGTGTCTCACAAGCGAGAGCGAGGAGAGTCTGTTGCTATGTTGTGCTGGGCAGAGGAACAAAATTAAAGACCCCAGATCAGTTTGTCCTGTGCCATCCTGTGAAGGAGACCCTGACAGGCTCTTTGACACTGCGTAGCTATTGAGGAACACAAGAAGAACTTTGTTTCCAGCTCTTTCTAAAGCTTCAGCACGCTGCTGTTGTTGCCGTACAATCGCGGCGCTGCAGATGCCTGCGGAACAGCCCCGCAGCTTGTCCTAGGGGTCACAGGGTCAATTCCACTCTTGTTCCTATTTAGTGCCCCCCACATCACATGTGTAACTGGAGACTGTGTGTGCTCAGAGAGTGGGAGCCCATCCTCAAAATTAGATGCTTTGTTGGGAATGGTTTTTGTGCTGGGACAGGCTGTGGCTGGATAAATTTACTCTACAATCACTTACTGCTGTATGAATGGCCCTACTGATAAAGCTTTTGTGTTTATGTGCTTGCTAACTTCAAAGAACACTATTGCCTAGATTAATTCAGATCAGATTTCAGGAGCTGCATTAAAATCCAGGAAGAGCCAGATGGCTGGCTGTTTGAAGAAGAACTTTCATGTTTAGCTTTTAAAAATGGAAAAAACCAACAGCCCCAACACCTTATAAACATCAACTTACAAAAATTTTTGATTGGCATTTTTGTTTTAACCACTGCTTTCTTTTTGCTTCCTGCTGCCTTCTTAACTAAATGTCAATTCATACTCCTGAAACTTGTCTCAGCCTCAAATTAAAATCCTTGAAGCATTCTGTTTTTTATTTCCTGGGTATCATATTTCCTCAGCATCGTCCTTGGATGGTACAATTTGTGGTTCAGTGAGGACAGAGCTATCCTCTAAATGCTGGCAGGACCTCCCCCCCCAGCAAATCTTGTCTGGCAGTTTTACTTAGTAAGCTGAATCACAGGAGCTGGATAGGCAATGGTACATGTCTGCTGTGCTTGGAGATCCCACCAGCAGGACTGAGAGCCCCACCAGCTCTAGCACCAGCACCCAGAGCCTCCCTCTCCTCTTTCATCCTTTCCCTGCCACCCCTCAAGCCTTCAGAAGCTCATGTTTAAGAGCACATGGGAAGGCATACTGCACTTGGATTTTCACTTGCAGAAAACACTTCTCAGGGTACCTGTTAATTTGAGAACCTAATAAAATAAGCCTAGGTGGTAAAGAAATCTGGAACAGGCAGCAGTGGAGTGAGGAACTGAAAGGAAAGATATTAGTCACTTGACTGCTGTTGGGATGAGACAATGATGTTGTGGTAATGAGTGTCAGGAATGTACATTTTATGGAAATGGCAGTGTTTGGTATTTGGGCTTTTGTGGTAATATAAAAAGAGAAGGGAATCATAATAGGATCCTACAGAAAGTTCGAAAGATTACAATAGAAATAACATAAGACTACAATAGAAATGACATATACCTATAGTACATTGTTTCATTTAAAATAATTTTATGGATAGCTATAGCTAGACTACAGAAAAAAAAACCATTTTGACTTTATATCTTGTTAAAAAATCTTCGGGATATTTCCAGAGGATCAAGAAATCAAAGGGTGGGGATGGTAAAAAGATGATCCTCGGGTGATTCCTGACTAGATGTAGGGCTTTTGGTATTTTTACAGCTATCTAGCTACAGTTGGGAATACTTCCAATAAGTAGTTGAGCAGTTTCTGTTCTTTTCTGTTCATGGAATTAACCAAAGGAAGATGCTGATTTCCTTCATCACCCTCAAAACTAATTTTGAGATCTTTTTATCAGTTCCTATATACATAAAATACACACTGTGCTAGAAAAATAAAGCCATTCTTCATAAGATCTATGTAATAATAAAGTTCAGCAATGACTGTGAGATATAGAGATATGACAGAGGGTCAGAAATGTACTTTGCTGCTGCCAAATCCACATCATCTCATGTAAATTGCCAGTTTCTCTCAATAGTTGAGATTGCTATGTCTTTTCCCTGGAGAAACTTTAGTGAAGCTACTTTATCTTTTGATGTACTTAGATCTGAGTGTATCTCCAGCTGGAAAAAAACCCCAACAAACAAGCATTCCAAAGAATGTGTTCAGACTTGTGCATTTAAAAATCAAAATCATATGCAAAGCTTTGGATAAATCATATTGGTTTTGCAATATGGTGTAATTTTGTTCACATTTGCACTTCAAAAGGCTGTAGTGGGGAAATCCTAACTCCGCTGCTGCTGGAGTTTCTAATAAATCAGTCTTGAATATATCCTGCAGTGCTGAGTTACAAAAAGTGGGCTGTGTGCTGCCTGGCCAGCCAGTTGATATTTGTATGGCTGTGAAATTGCAGACTCAGCAGCACGCAGCGGTGCCGACCACGAGCTCTGCGCTCCTGCGATGGCCTTGCTCTACAAACACACTCGCTATTTTTGACTCAAAGGCAATTTACCAACCACCCCTGTACACCCTTTGGTTGACGTTCCCAGAAGTTATCATGTATTTGGAGGATTGCTTAATGTATAGCTGGTAGGTATTTTTGAACAGAACTGAACATTCTGTAACGCTTCTGTTGACTTTTTTAACCCGCAAGTGAATCGTGGAAAATAACATCTGGTTCTTGCTGTGGGGTTAGAAATGTGATCTTTTTTTGGATGTTTATGTGGGGCACTCTGATAGGAATCTCTTTAAGCTGTACCAAGTCAAAACAGAGCTTGGCCCATGGCACAGAGTCCTCTGATTTACAGGCTGAAACACGTTTCAATTCCAGCCTCCCTAGTAACTCAGGCTTTCAGCTGGAAACACAATCTCTGTATCTCTGAAGTTGGGACAACTTACTGATCAGAGTACTTTTCCCCTAGGTGGTGTCTCCTTGGGAAAGAAATAAAATAGGAGCAGGGAGGGACTGGAGTGGTATTGTAGATAATTAGGTGCTCACAAAGCCACTGTATCTCTTTCCTCCTGAGCAGTATAGCTGGGATAAGGAAATAAGATGGAAATATTTGAGATGTTCTCCCCACTAAAAGGAAATTTAATAAACTAAAGGCGAAAGTCACAAATGGAAGCAAAGAAAATGATTTATTCTCTACATCCCATTTTTTGTGAAGCAGGGCTTCAGTACACGTAGGGATAATGAATGCCCTCTCCCTCACCTCCTGCCTTTCCCTTGGCTTTTATTGCTGAGCAGCTGCCATATGGAATATCCTTTCACTCAGCTGTCCTGGCTGTGTTTACTCCCGAAATCTTGACCACCCCTGGCCTACTGGTGGGAGGGGAATGTTGGAGGTACAGCCTTGGTGCTGTGCCACTGATTTACCAGCCTGTCTGCAGCATGGACACACAGCACAGCACTCTGAGGGCTGCCATGGGGAAAGTTAAATCCATCCCAGCCAGTTCAATACCCCGCAGCTCAAGCTCAACTTTTATCAGGTACCCTGCCTGCTGCTTTATCAGAGCTCTTCCCTTGGTATCTATGATCTTGCTGTTGCCTGAACACAGCCCCTAAATACTTCTTTACAAAATGTACCTTGGCCTTCCTGTGGTACATTTTAGGAGGTTAAGTATGTATAAGCTAAACATGCTGAGTGCCAAAAATCAGTCAGCTCAGATATACAATAAGTCAATGGGAAAGCAGATAATTTTTTATTGTGAGAAAGAGGTGTTTGCAACTCCTCTCCCCTCTCAGATAATAGTTCTGCGATGCTTTTGTGCCTACTTTTGAAAATAATTGCTTACCTTTAGAACAGTGACTTTGTCTAGAAAAACTTAACCTCATGTACTGCTGTTTGTTATAGATACAAGCACTTGAAAACAAGAGACTGTAAAAGAAAGCAAGTTTGCAGCCTCACAGAGTTTGGTTTTTTTCTACACAAGCTATGATTACCATGATATCCACCTGGTGTGGAAACACACAGTATCCTGTTCACAGCTGAGCTAAACTAGGACAGGTCATCCTCTTTCTGCCTGCATGAACAGCACAAAGCGAGCTGTAGGACCACAGGCTCTCGGCTGGTGAGCAGACAGATCATGACTGAAGCAAGCACGTGCACTAATTCACTGCAGTTGAAGGCCCAACATCCCCAATTTATAGGATTTCTCCATGTTCTCACATGTTTATCAGGCTACAGCTGAACCTTTTCATCATGAGGCAGGGAAAGGAAAGTGGAAGGTCAGGTGAAGGCAGTGTCATCAGAACCAGCAATTTCTCTGTGGAGAGGGCAGTCCTAGCTGGGGGATTTGCCCAGTTTCTGGTCTTTGTACATGCTAAATGTTGTAAATGGAAGAGAGAGGAGGAAGCAGTCTGGACAGTATCTGTGGGCTGCTGGGCAGTATTTTTACTCAGAAGATGACTTTTAGAAGTTTCTGAATGCCTGTTGAGCATCAAGGGGATTTGAGGTATCAAAAAGAGTTAAATCTCAGTTCCAGCTGTATTTCTTAAGTTTTGTAATTAATCAGAATCTCTCAAAATTAAAAACATGAAACTGCAACAGAGATGTACAGTGCAAGCAAACAAGAAACAAAGAACAGGCATGCTTATTGCAAAGTGAGAACCATGTTGTTTTAATGGCTTTGCACTAAAAACCTGCAGGCTTATGAGTGATTCTGCAAACTGTGAATATTGCCAAAGTGGAATGCTCAGATATTACAAGAAAACATAAAATGTTGAGCCACAGAGAGTCTGCCTCCCATCATTAAATAACACAGCCAACTTATGTTCACAATAATACTTTCCTGGGGAATTTTCCCTCTGCATCACTTGAGGCCCTCAGCATCCTGTGTTGACCTTTTCCATTTTCTGCTTGTTCTGTGTTTTCAGAGAAACTGAACTTAATGTGCCTGCTGTGTTTTGGTTATGTTTAAAGGTGGGCACCATCAGTTTTGGATTCACCACATTTTAAATCAAACATTTTTCTGTCCTCTGTGAAAAACCCAGCCCCTTCTGACCATGGGAAATATTTTAACTTTTTTATTCTGTTTATATGTGAGCTTCCACCCACTGCTCTACTTCCTGCTTTCAACCAAACCATGGAGGGGAAGACAGCAAAAGGAGAAGGCAAATGCAAAGCAGTAATTTCCTAGCAGGGGCCCACAGGCATGAAAAGCAGAACCTTCACTGGCTTACGTTGTATGCCCTTGACCTTGAAATGCTGAATGCTTCTTTCTTATTTCAAAGGCTGAATTTCTTCATTTTTCTTCCTTTTCTGCTGTAAAACCACCCCACTTCATCTGGACTCTGTGGTGAAAAGTCAAAACTGTAGTCAGTATTCTAAACTTTGCACAACTCTGTGGATCATGGCAGCAACCTTCATCACACTTTAGTTCAATTAATGATGCAGGATTCTAATTAGAGAAATTACTTGTATAGTAGTCAGGTAAAATTGGGAACAAAGCCCTCACAAACAGTGCTGCAAGCCTTCATCAACAAGTCAAGGTAATGAGCAATTTCATCTACAAGGATGCTGTGCAAAAAAAAAGACTCTTGACATCTTCTCATACATCAAAATATAAATGTTCATCAGGAACTGATGAAGTCCAAGAACAATCCAATGGTGTTCAGGAAAATTACACCTAACTCTTAATGGGACTCAGTGAGAGACCTCAGGGTTTTTTAGCACAGAACCTTGGATTTTAGCAAATGTTCCTTGTTCATTTTTGGGAAACGTGACCAGTCATACTTTTTCCTAAAGATCCACCCATCATCCAACCAAAAAACCATGAAATTCCTATCTGCTGTCAAGTAGTCTGCAAGTATTTGCTTTTTAATTTCTTTTCAGTATCTGACAAAACAAGTGCTGGAAATGTTTATTACAAATATTGGAGAGGGTATCTTTGTCAATATTACTGTAACATCAGGAGATGTTTATTTTAGATTTGTTCCTTGGATTTCTACCCAGCACCTGATCTGCACCTTTACTCTTTTCCCCTACAAATTACACGTCTGTGCTGAATACTCATAGTTCAGCCAGTAGAACAAAAAAGATGAGAACTAAGTTTTTGGTGATGCTGCAAACATCTTTTTTGCAGTGCTTTCCAATAACTCCTTCTAAAGTTTTTCAGCAGCTGTGCAGTATGTTTCTGTAGTTCCTTCAGAAGGACAGGTGTGCTCCTCTTGGCATGTGCTGAATATAGAAGTGGTAAGGATGGTTTCCTGGTGGAAGGCTCTTGCCTGCCTGAGAATAGCTCATTTTTGTGGACAACATATAATTTAGTGTGTGAAGTCTTAAATTAGATACTGGTCTTCCACACAAAAGCCATATCTTTCCCTTGGTTTACAAATTATTTACTAAGGCTTTGCTGCTCTAAATATATATATATATATAAAGAAGTCACTACCTTCAGATATTGTATTGATAAGTCTTGCAGATAAACATTCCCACTAACTCGAATAGGATCTTATCTTTAGAAGAAACACAGTTGCCAGATTAATCATAAATAAATCTGATGGTTTTCCTGGAAAATAGATGCTTCCACTGTTTTCTCAGAAAAGCCCAGATTGGTGAAGCTACTTTCCTGCTGGCTTAAAAGGAACTTTTAAAAATATATTTTATACTTATGTGAATTGAGCCTTTGTATGGGAATTCTCTCTAGGATATAGAATTCCTGGCTTTCAGCAGGAAGCAGAGAATTTTATTTGAGTTTTCTTCTAATTTAATTTTCCATGGTAACTGAGTTAGACCAAATGCAGTTGAAAAAAACAACAAGTCAAAGTAAGGATAAATGGGCCATATAATCCCTTGTCTGCAGTTTCAGTCATACTGATTTGTGTTATCGAGAAATTTGTTATACTTTAAAAAAAAATCAAAACAAAAGTGTCTGCTCTCTGTCTTCTGAGTTTAGTTGAAAGTTGTTTTCCACTTGATACAGCTCAGGAACCGGAGCAGAGTTCTTCCATTTGCTGAGTGCCCCAGGCACTGCTAAATGTAATCCTTCTCTTACTTCTAGGATGAGTGAACATTTAACACATCCCTACAAAGAGCAGTGACCATGGGAGGAAGGAAGAAGAGCAGCACATATGATAGCTTGATTCTTAGGGTTGTATTCCAGTAGTAAAAAATATAGGTTCACATCCTCTGCAACAGATGAGAGGATGGAATATAAGTGTTTTGCCTGGGTGTCAGGAAATGTTCTACTCCTCAGCCTTGTAACTGTCTCACACTTATATCTAATCCAAAATTCTGGATATATTGCTTCCAGCTTCATACCTTACATTTGTTTTCTCTCTCTCAATGATATTTTAATAGTCTGTGTTTTCTCAGGTATTAACAATAGTGAGTTGTTGACAATGAAAGAGTTTGATTGCCGTATCTCTTCCTTGCCAGTTTTAAGAAATGAGATTCAGCTCAGAATCAAAAATTTGCTGTCTGAGAGGAAAGGTCTGCATGCATAGTAGGTGTATAGGCTTCCTCTACAGTCAATGGAAATTGCCTTAATGTAGGTAGAAAAGTCTAGAAAGTGATTGTTCACAGCCTGATATAGATATAAGGCTCATTTGGGATGCCTGACCACAATTTTGGAGTTTTTGGAAACGGAGCAGGGAACCCATACAGTCTCCAGCAGCAGACCTGTGTTATGGTGTCACACAGCAGAACTGAGCCCCCCTTGGCTGTGTCCTGAGCAGCTCTTTAGCTTTGGTGGCTCTGCTGCCTCAAACTCAATCAAGTTACCTGCACTCACAAGCATCTCAACCATTGGAGGTGCCCTGGTATAACCCATGGGGCCTCAGCCAGAGGTGCACCTCCTGCAGGATCTGTGCCACATCTGCACATCTCCCACACCTCCTGGGGGTGCCTTGGCTGTCCTAGGTCATGTGTGAGCCACGGAAATGAGCACCTGCCTTGGCTAATATGATTCTCCTAGAGGATCAGCAAATGCCAGCAGACTCAAATACTGGGGTCTAAATGCCCGACTGTGCTTTTGGAGCCCATCTCATTATAGTTGAGGTAATCCATTTCAGTGGATACCAGATTCATTAATTTATCACACTATCTTGTCATTGATACCCAGACTTGGAGGAGTTTATAACTGAATATTGCTGAAACTTCAAACACTGCCTGTGCACAAGAGAATAACAGTGATTTCAGTGCAGACTCCATTATGTATGACTGGGGTGCTTTCTTCATTTCTCATGTTCCTTCCTCTTTGCTGCAGAAGAACTTCGCTGAACTTGCAGTTTTTATTTGTGCTCGACAAATCAGCCTAACTCTTTGCATCATAAACAACAGGTTTGCAATCCTTGAACCCAACTAAATGGCAAAGTCACAGTGTATCTACTCTCCTTAGTGTACAGTACCTTGGATTAAGTTTATTCTACTTAACCTTTTAAAATTCCTTGTATGGCATTTCTCAGCAGTATTTGGAAACAGAATTGTATATATGTATTTTTGCATCCAAACTTTAAAGAACAAGACCAACAATGTCTTAAATCTTCTTTTAAATATGCTGCAAGATTTTGTGTGTTTTAAAGCACACAGATTTATGAGCTAAAGTAGCCTTTACAAGGAAATACTACTTGACTGTCTTATTTATCCACTAGACTCTACTGACTTTTATATATATGTATTTATGGTTTAGAGGTAAATCTGGATTCCCTGACCCAAATTCTCTCTGCCATGTCCTTATCATCATGTTTCTTCTCTGTACTGAGAAAGAATTTACATTTTAAAAACATTGTTCTGGCCAATGAAATTGCTGTTATATATGTGTGTATTAGGAGTACAATACAGTATCTTCTGCTGTCAAACAAGATAGTCCAAAGTAATTATAATATGCTAATGTGGACATGATGAAAAAAGATTTTAAAAATGGTTGTTAGGTAGAACTTCTTGTTAGGAAGAACACAGTACTGCTTGTATGTATGTAGAAAAAGAATAAAAAGAGGAAGTGAAGAGTAAATGAGTTTAGGTTGTGTTCTAAAGTCAAATGTTACATTAGTGGGACAATTTTACGTGAGTTTGTGAGCTAAACTCCTTAAAAAATTGTGAGATAGATTGTTAAAACAGCTCAGCAACTTGTATTAAAAGAAGCAATAAAAGCAAAGCTCCTGGTAATAAACTGCTAGAAAGTATTCTGTTATGCACTGCAAGGAATTTAATGAATTAGCTTTTCTCTGTAAAAAGCCATAGTTTTGGCATATATTTAGTAGTCTGTGTTAGAGTGCTCTAAGATATATTTTACAAATCCCTGATAAAATAGGCAGAAATATTTGGTTTGTCCTACTTATTTTTAATTTCTAAAAATGGTGTAGCTCTTCTTAGAAGTAGCATTTAATTGCTTGCTGAGACACACTCTACCTACAACAGGTTTTGTGGTTGTGGTTTTTCTCCCCTTTTTCTCACCTATTGAGTAATGAACTCTTGTTCAGAGGTCAGAAAGTTATCCTCCTGGAGCTGGAGTTATTTCCCTTAAAGATTATGTCATTCCAACTCCCCTGCCATGGACAGGGACACCTTCCACTAGACCTGGTTGTTCAAAGCCCCATCCAACCTGGCCTTGAGCACATCCAGAGACCCACAACTTCCCTGGGAAACCTGTTCCATTTTTTTACAGTAGAGAATTTTTTCTCTATATCTGATCTAAACCTGCCCTTTTTCAGTCAGAAGCCATTTCCCCTTGTCCTATCCCTATATGCCCTTGGGAAAAGCCCCTTTCCAGCACATTTGTAGGCCCCTTTTAGGTACTGAAAGGCGGCTATAAAGTCTTCCTGGTACCTTCTCTTCTATAGATTGAGCAGTCATGATTCTCTCAGCCTGTTTTCACAGGAGAGCTGCTCCATCCCTCAGTTGTCTCCTTGGTTTATAATGGTCTAATTATTAAAGGCTGGCAAGCTGATTCTAAGTCAAAAGTATAAGATTACAATGAACATTCTTTGCCTCTTATTCTCACACCCCATGGCAGAGATCAGCACTGGCTTCCCTGAGGACTCAACAGAGCTGGGAAGGATTGCCAGCCCTGAGGAGGAGCAGAGCACCACTGTTGGTTGTCTAGCTGCTCTCATACTCATCACTGGTATTTCAGCATAGGAACACCATCAGCTTTGTCACTCTATATACAGTGCCCAGAGCAAATAAAACGATTGTAAGACTTTTGCTGGCTTCACTCTGTGAGCTGCCCTCCCTCGGAATGATCTCTTCGTTTGCAAAGTGCAAACAGTCTGTGCTAGATGTTGTAAGTGATATACAGGAACTAAGGCAGCAGTTCTGCTAGGAAGTCCCAGAGCTTGCTCTTTCATTTAATCTATGACTCAGAACGCCAGACCTTAAGGTTGAGCAAGGCAGAAGGGTGACTTGTCAGACATGTTTCCCCTTCAAGGCCTCTGTCATGCTGAATGTCATTCCCTCCTTGTTGATGGAGACAGAAATTTTAGCAGAGCCTGTAGGGATAGGGCAATGGACTAATGGTTTTAAACTAAAAGCAGGTACAAGATTGGACACAGAAAGAATTTCTTATCTGGGTGAAACACTGGGCGAAACACTGGAATTGCTCAGAGAAGTTGAGGCTGTCTCATCCCTGGAAGTGTTCAAGGCCAAGCTGGATGGGGCTTGGAGCAATCTGGTCTAGTTGAAGATGTCCTTGCTCATTGCAGGAGGGTTGCATTAGATGGCTTTAGAGGTCCCCTTCCAGCCCAAACTATTCTATGGCTGTATGATTCTTGGGGCTGAGCCAGGCTGTGAGAGCACCATGCACAGTCATGGAGGGGCAGAACAGCTCAGGCTGGGAGGGAAGACCTGGAAATGGATTGACTGGAAAGGCATTGTTTTTTCTCTCCTGAGACAGACATTGGCTTCTGGACTTGTTAGCTCTGTCCCCAGCTCCTTCCCAGGTGCTCTAGAGTAAGAACTCATTGACAGGCAATGACACACTTGTATGCAGCAATGTGTTACTACACAAGCTGTGTCTGCCCTGCTGGGGATCGCAAAGCTCTGAGCAGTGACCGAGCTGTGCCAGAGAAAGGGCTGGTGAGAAAACAAGATGAACAGCTTTAGGAGGCTGACAACAAGGAGTAGAAAGCATATGGTAGAGAGTGGGAGAGACATCAGTTGTACTGACATATGTGCAGAGTTGTTGGGGGAAATAGATCTAGAATCATAATTCGGGTATCTGGGAATAGGAATTCAAGAATGACGGTGGAGAATTGAGGAATTTGAAGACAAAAAGTTATATGGCTGTGAATCAGGGAGTATCAAAGGTACTTGCTGGAATAAAATGGCTCATTTTTCTGAGTCTTCTTGCTGCCTGCATCATCTGTTCTCTTATGAAGAGGAAGACAACACTTTTTACAGGGCACTGATGAAGAGGTCAATGGCTGATGCGTAGAGCTCGTAATGCATTCTATTTTTGACAAATTTCACACCTTCACCATCACTGAAGAGATGTGAGTCATGATGACCCTTCATTTCAGACAGAGAAAAGCAGGTTGCTGTGGCAGCAAACTGCCTTTAAATGTGCACTGAAGAATTTGTATTCAGAAGAAACTTGAGAAGGTCATATCTATGTAGGTGAGCAGAGATTATTTTTTTCCACTTCACTAATTATCTCAGAGAAAAGAGAGTACAGTTGCTGTGGAAAGGAAAAAAGCCACCTAAATCCCAAACCCTAAATTGTCCTCTCTCTTTTCTTTCAGAAAACACTATGTTTGGGGTAGTCAGGGTGGGAATGCAGAGAGCTTACAGAAAGTACCAAGACTGGAATAACACAGAGCAAGAAAATCATTGCCAGTTAATGCTACTGAAGGTCTCTTCCCCGGGACACTGACAACAGGATCCTACTGGGTGCCCATTAAACACCTACAGTCCTGGAGCATTAATGTGCAGTGCCTTCTCATGCCCCCTGGACCCTCAAATCCATAAAGCTTAGCTGTTATTTCATTGTTTCCTGTTGTTATTTGGTCTGCTCATGAGGATTTGCAGCCAGATGGAAGAAGATGGCTGAAATGAATGGGGAGATCAAATTCCTAACTTTGACAGATATTTCATTAAAAACAGACAGCTAACAAACTGTCGTCTTCTTCTGTTATTTAATCAATAATGCATCTACTTATTATCTTGAAAGACTGATATTTTAATTATTTTAGTTTAAATAAAGTAGGTACATTGTGTTTTCATTTTTCTAGCCTGTTTAGCAAAACAACAAAAGATCAAACCATCTTTGTTTGCCTTTTCCCAGTTTGAAATTCAGGCTGTCTGAATTGCTCTTGAATGCACAACAGTGGGCCTAAGTGAGAAGCTGCAAGTTTTGTTTCTTCTGTTGTCCTGGATGTATGTCTAGAAGGAATTGACACTGATTTTAGAGGTAAATTTCTTACTAAATCAAGTCTATATTATAAATAGAGATGGAAAGAATAGAAACCCCAGACTTTGCATTTCTTCTGGTTCTTGGTAACTGCTGAGTCTCTGTACTTATGCTTGGAGTTTCTTAAGGCACTCAAAGAATTCCTGTGTGTAAAATGTGTGTTTGTGTGGCATGCATAGCAACATTCACTAAACTTCGTATTCAGATAATGTGAGGCACTGTGGTTGGGTTTTTTTCAGAAACAGGAAGTCAAGCTCAAGTGAGACTGATTCCAAACACTGACCAATTTTTTCCTGACTCCAAATTTGCCTTGACCTTTCCTGACTAATGCAAAATGAGGCTAGCTATGTGGAGTGGGGTTTTTTTTCAGTGTTTATACTGTAAGAGTCATGCTGACTGAAACAGAACCGTGCTTGTTCTCTTCCAGTGAGCCACATAATAGATCCTTTGAGAGAAGCAGTGGAGGTGGTGTGGAAGGTCATTGACTCAGTTTCTGTACATGCCAAGAGGATGCAGGCAAATGGTGGTGTGAATTCATGCAAGTCAAAGACACCTGATAACAAGACACAAGAGGGCAGCTTAAAAACAGGAGGAAGCAGCAAGATTCTGACGCTTCCTACTGAAAGCCATAGGTATACAGACAAACAAACACACTCTACCTACAACAGTTTTCTTTTCATTTTTGCTCTTTCTCTCTCTCTTTTTATTTTTTAAGGAAAGATTTATTTACAGCATTTTTTAAAATAAAATTTGATCAATTTGGAGCTAAAATAAATTTATGGGCTATGTTTTGCAGACCCTTTGACTGGCTTTCTCTCCAATTTTGAATCCCTTCTCTAAAATGCATAGGGCCATCTTAGTCCATAACTCTTATGAGGACTGTTGGAGATCCTGGGTCATCCCATCTGGGTGAATGATTATGTTGTCACACCTCTGATAGTGTCTAAGATCATGAGAGCAATAAGTGCTTGCAGCCTCATGTAGCTGCAGTTGACAGTGTGTGTCTGTTTCATCAGTGGAGGGAAGAGACAGGACCCCAAGAGCAGATGCCTGCTGTAGGGATCTGCTCACCTACAGGTCACAACTCCTGTTGTGACTGAGCTCTGGCTGCCCTAGGGAGCAGGGGGATGTACTTACTCATCTCCACCTTCACTTTGGACCACTGCTGTGGTGGTACAAATCAGTCAGCCACCAAAGGGAGATTTATTTTACCCAACTGCAGTCATCTAAAAATTTGTAGATCAGTGTAAGCAGGTCATCCAGGCTCCTACTCTGCTCCAGCCACCCTTGATTTATGGCAGGTCTCTTAGGTATTGGGATGAATGAATCATCCCATCCCCTCAATCCCTCCATGGGAGGCAGAGGGAGCTGAGATAGCAACTTTTCACAGGATGCCTCAATCCTGAGAGCTTGTTAGGTAAAGTGAAGGTAGCTCTACTCTACTTTGTCTTTCTTTGGTGTCCCCCAGTTTCTGTGGGGGCACTGTTCCCTTTGCTGCCAGACTCCTTGCTTTTGGGGAGAGTTGGTGCTGTGAGAGAGATTACACGTGCCTTCGACAAAGCTGTGAGTCTGTAACAGATGTAAACCCAGTAGGACTATTCTCATGCATTAGGTTACATGTACAGTGCAATGGGTATGTGAGTTGTTAGTGTTAATCTGCATCTGTTTCTTTTTATTGCTGCCTGGGGGCATATTTGTACAAAGAATGGCCATTTCAGCACGGCCTATGCACTCCCTAAATGTAAACCTGAAGTCCTGCCAAGCATCTGTGGATGGGAAGTCACTCTTGTGAATAGCATGTCCCTTCCTCTCATTGTCATTTGTATTAAATTAGCGATATTACTGTAGTGCCTAGAGGCTGCAAATTAGGTTTAGGCCCTCATTCTGCCGGGTCCTGTGCAGGCAAATCAGATCCCACTGGCTGTGCCTTAGGGAGCCTATATTTTGCAAACCTGCTACCCTAATGTATTTACAAGACCTATGTGATTTGAAGGGTGATTTGCAGGGGAGGGATGAGGTGAAGGAATGTCAGGGCAGATTTTGACTGCTCTTTGTACCATGGCATGGAGCAAGCAAGCTGTTGCACAGGTTAGAGGCCATGAGAGTGAGCAGAAGGTACAGCTGGCTGCCCTCCTGCAGCACTGTCTGTGCCCAGCAAGGGCCAAGCCTTCTCCCTGTCAGGCTGGGAGCACCTGCAGGTCCAGGCACAAGGGCTGCACCATCCAAGGGGTGAAAGCCACTCCAGCCCTCTCACAAACAGTCGTCACTTCTGCATGCCCCTGCTGGAAACTTCTCTCTGAGCAAACAGAAGGGGACACGCTTCTATTTATACTGGTGGGATAAAAATTCTCCACCTAATCTGCTAAAGTCAAAGGCATAACCTTCAATTGTTCAACATATTTTAAATCATCACATTAAATATTGTGTTAATTCAGCAGAAGGACTTTGTTGTTGTTGCTAGTGCCAGTTTCTTTTTGAAGCAAATGTCTCATCAAGACTTGAAGACTAAACACAAAAATGTTGCACTTTTTAACATTGGGAACACACTACTCAACGAAAATTCTCTCATCTTACACTTATTATGAACATTTCCATCTGAAGATATGCAGAATTTTCTTCTTTATTCCCCTCCCCTGTTTACTCCATAGTATAATGGATGATGGCTTTTATTCAATGCGTTGTTTATCACAGGCCACAAACAAATCAATAAAGTAAGTCAATATATTAAGCCTTTTTTAAATGAAGCTTCGATGTGAGAATGTACATGTTATATAATTTCCCTAACTTTCAAAAATCTGTTTTTCTCATGGTAATTTCTGATAATGTTCTGCAAGTCCAAACAGAATTATTCCTTCCCTAAGGTATATTCACCCTTTCTCCCTTTTTTGTCTGTTGGCATTTTGTTTTGTTTTCCCTTTGCATACTCTCTGGACTAGGACTGTTAACAATTTGACATTGATACTGACCTAGTAAAGTATTCACTCCAAGCTGTACCTGGAAAGAAAACACTTCTATATTGAAAAGATAATGTGGATTTTGCAAATAAATGTAGACAAGAGAGGACAGATAACATTTTAGGCGTACCAGCTTGGCAGCATAGCTTTGATGTGCCAAACATTTCTAGCTGCAAATGATTTCCATCCCAACTCTGCAAGGAGTGCAGCAAGGAGGCTGAGCAGCAGGGATTGAGTGCCAGGCTGACACAAATATTAGTTGTTGCCTTTTACCCACTCTGTGAACCTGCAATGATCCCTGTGAAATGGAAACCAAAGATTTCATCCCTCCTGATGTAAGTAGTGAGTTTGAACTTTCTCTGAACTCAGTGTGTTGAAGTCTGGAATAGTTCAAGAGGAAAGAACGAAAGACTTGATAAAGACTAAAACTGTATAGCTTCATGTTCTGGGTAATGCACACGGCCAGGTCTGAATGCTATTGCAGCATGAATGGGAAAATTTACCAAAAGGAATTTGTTTCTTTCCTGAGGTTCCTCTTGTTAAAGCTGTTGCTACCTTGCTAGTGCTACAGGCCAGACGGCAGGACATACTGAGGAATCAAACATAACACTGTCAATAAATAAGGGTAGCAAGAACCCTGATTCCTTAGGTTCTGGTATTTTTATCCCCTATCGGGTTCTGGCAAAAGCTGTGGAAAGAAGGAGTTCATACATGCCTGTGTTTGCTCCCACTGGTGACAAATGGCTATTATGATAATGTTATCTCTGGAGACTGACCTTAACCTGCCAAATTCACTCCATTTAACATACCTGCTGTGTTAAACATGGTTTGAGCACTATCCCAGGACGTGCCAGTTGCCTGGGATAGTCTCCTGATGCCAGTGGCAGGGGGGCACCGTGTCCCAAATGTGTGTGGGAAGAAAACTGTAATGTTTATCCATTGGCACCACCCATTGGCAGCACCACTCAGAAACTGCTACCAATTCTCTCTGAGGCAGAGAAAAACCTGGGTACTTTGAACTCATAAGGGAATTACCCATTCAAAGATCCCTTTCTCAAATTAAACTTCACCTTTCCTCTCTCATTGTCCCAGACTTTTTAGAATACATTCTTTGGTGGAAAATAGGGGCGCAGAGCTGGAACCTGATAGTGACTCCCATGCTCTTTCTGCTATGAAGCTTTTAAATATATTACTGTAATGTTTCTCAGGAAAAAACCCAGAAAAATGGAAGTATATGTTTCCACAAGGCAAATCAGGGAAGGATAAAAATTTTCTGAATGTGCTTTTTTTCTTGCCATGTGCATAAATATTTCCAATTGAAACCTGCATCTACAGCTGTTTGCATGGCCAAATAATTAGCTCCAAATGCAGTATAGCAAAACTATTTCTGTGAAGGATTATGTGTCTTCTGTTCTCATTTTGACTTAACTTGCGCTGGATGCTCCTCACTCCTGCAAAGGAAATTGACTGTCTCTCTAAATTAGGAGTGTTCTGTTCATTTTAGGGGGTATATGGGTTCTGCTTGTCCAACCACAACCTCAAAATTCAGTCAGAAAGAAGTATTTATTGTGATGTAAATTATAATACAGTGGCACAAATTCTGGTGTTTAAAATTAATGATATAACTTTATTTCATTAAATGAAAGACTTTGCAGAGCAATCTTCTTTACCTCAGAACTCATGTTTGCCACTGTTTTTTTCTTTTTTTCTTGCTCTTCTGTGAAATTTTCATTCAGAAATATAACTTTTTGATAGAGACATTTGCAACTGAGAACACATTGGCTAATGTTCTGGATGCTAGCAGAATTAAAGACACCAAAGGAGACTAAAGACTAAATTAAAGACTAAAAAAGACTAAATTAAAGACACTAAAGGAAATCAATTCTCCTTTTTTTTTGAGTTCTGTGGCAGATTGAAATCCTGGCGTGAGCTTTGGAGGTTTATGACCCCTCTAGGCTGTAGTGGCTTTATTTACTCTCAGCCATGTAAAAGCCAGCTGGGCTCAGCTAGCAGCCTGTGCATGGGGCAGTGGAGTGAGCAGTTCATCCCAGCTCTGTCAGAAGACAGGTTAGACACTTCTTTTATGATAACAAAAGTGTTACAACAATCAAACCTCACCCTGGTTTAGGAGGAGTGGGGGTATGAAGGCCATGGCAAAGGCCTGCGCTACCCATCAGCCTGAAAGGTGCAAGGAAGAAGGGGTCTGAGTTTGATCTGACTGCAGCAGGACAGCAAGGGGATCTCCAGTTTTCCTGTCGATACAATCTCACGGCATTCTGTGCTGCCAAACAAAAAGAATTAAAGGCCAGGATTTGCACGTGAAAAAATATAACTGTACCAATGCAACAAAGATAAGAAACAAGCTCTTGATCAGAGCTAAAGGGAAGTTTAAAAGGTTGTGGTCATAGTGCAACAGGCGTGTTTGGTGTATGCTTTTGTTATGCTTCTTGGAGGCTTTATCAAATGCTGATCCATCATATTGTTAGATCTCAGATGCAATGTAGGTCACATGAACATTGCACATTCAGCAAAGCTTCATCGGGCTGATCCACCTCCCAGTAATAAAACATTCTTTATTGACTTCTGTAGAAGCCCAGGCTTTGTAAGAAAGAGGTGTAAACAGAGAGGCATCTCCAACTACTCCTGCATGGGCAGGAGTATTGTATGGGCATTCAGAACCCAATGAACACAGGGAAGTTAAAAGCGCTTTCACAATTCACTGTGGTTTTGAGTGGCTGGATTCTTGCTCTAGCTTTCCCCAATGCACTGTCATGGGAAACTGCCTTGCATTCCTGAATTTCAACCCCCTGGTAAAGAGTAGTTTGAAACACCACCAGGAATGGTAATACTGGCAGTGGCAGAGTTTTAGTGAGCTGAAGTTTTAGTGAGCCTCTGCATCTGACTGACTGAAAACGTGGTAGCATCATTCTAGTGTAATCTTCCTCCCAGAAACTGAGTGGTTTTGACAAATGACTGGTTCACATGGCATCTCACCCCACCATCCTCTGCCACTTTCTGTGACAAATAACACCACTCAGAAATGGTGGGGAGAGGAAGAGGATTGGTAGGCTGGGGGTGGAGGGTGTGTGTGAGTGTGAGTGTGAGGAGAACTGTCTCTGATTCAGTGTCTGTTTTTTTAAATGACATTTCTGAGGGCTTTGGGGCTGGGTATTTTTACTTCTTTGACTGATTATTTGTTTCCCCCTACT
This sequence comes from Melospiza georgiana, assembly GCF_028018845.1. NCBI lineage: Eukaryota > Metazoa > Chordata > Aves > Passeriformes > Passerellidae > Melospiza > Melospiza georgiana. Next base: position 37,843,846 of record NC_080433.1, read on the forward strand.
GGAACAAAAAAAAAAAAAAAAAAGGAAAATAAAAAAAAGAAAAACAAAACAAAGGCATTGTAAGGATCTCTGGCAGGAAGGGTGAATAGAAAGACAGCTCTTACTGGACTACACAGCATTTGTTCTGGCCTGCCCCAGTTGGAGAATCCAACAGCTGTCTTCATAACTACTGTCACTCAGGATTTGAATAGTTTTACATAATCTGGGCTGGAGTGGGGAATCCAAGCTTTTTGCTGGTCAAGTGGCAGGTGGGGAATTTAAGCTTTTATTACAGGGCCACAATTGCTGCTCCCACAGGGATTTTCTTCTACTGTCTATTGATTTATTATAAGCTCTAAAGTAAAGACTCGAGGATTAAAGAGGGGTGGGAGGTGATATTCTGAAGGTCAGAGGGGTGAGGATGCAGAGGAAATCCAGAGCTATCCTGCTGCTGTGTGCTGGCCCAGACACACGGCCCATGTGCCCTGTTTGTGACCCCTGTGTGGAGGAGAGGTGGTCAAACTGCTGGGTCACCAGCTGACATGAGGAGAGACTGCTATTTCAATTACATTACTTTGGTTTAAATTCTATTTTTTTTCTTTATTTTTAATATAGAAACACTAGCCTAGCCTCATGTTTTCTCAGCTCTAGCCACAGTCCATGCCTTTGTCACACCTGCGTCACCTGAGAATTGACTTTTCCAAGGCAGCCCAGATACTCTCCACTGGCCTGAACTTCTGGGGCTCACCTGAGATCTCACAGACCCACACTCATTTGCCCTGGCACAAACCTAATGGCAATGCCTGAAACAAATCACAGTTTAGAAGATCTAGATCTAAGAGAACATCAAAGGAGCATGGAGTACACTGCTTTATAATTATATAGGGTCAGTTAGTGTAGTGCAGGTTTTTCTGAATAGTACCTCAGTGGAAGATAGGAAAATTACTCCAGCCTTAAGCAAATACAATAAAGTAAATAGAGCTGGGATTAAAGTGGAAAATACACATTCTCTTGCTTACGTTTAGCAGACTATCCCTGCTGTTTGCATTTGCTATGACATCAAACTCAGGTGGCAGAATGTTTACACGTTAAAGCTAATGGATCTTGATTGCAGCAGAGCTGCCCCTCAGCCCTCCTCTTCCTCGGTAGCAAGGCTGATTCCAGCCAGAACAGGCCTGGGCTTTGCTGCTCCACCAGTCCCCCAGACTCCAAGGCTGGGGTGATGAACTGCTTTTACACAAAGCAAACTTTCATTCACTGGGAACAGGTGCAAAGTGTCCTTTTGTGTGAACAGCTGGGAGTGCAGTAACCCATTCCTTCCCTGAACTTTCTTCATTTAAGGCTCATAGTGCAGGAGAAATGGAGCTGGAAAATGCCAAGTGATGTTTTCTACCTCTGCCCATTTGCTGTGGAAATACTTTGCCTTTGACTCATACCACTAAAAAACATTTTTGTCTTTTTTGTCTTCAATGTACACAGAGCAACTTCACAATAAAAAAGTTTTAGATCTCTTGCTACAGAAAGATTGTCTTTGTCTTACAAAGCTTCTGCAGAAACCCTCTGTCCTCTGCTGCCAGGATCCAGTCCATATCTCTGAATATGGGTGGTCATCCTGTAGGTAATCTTGTAGCTCCTTCAGCCATGTCCTCCCTTAGACTCTGGGGCTCAGCAGAGAGCATCAGCCATTCTTTTCCTGTCCTAATGGTAAAACATACTAGCAACAAAATCCTCACGCTGTCAAGTATGCAGCTGTGTGCTTAAGACTAAGTATAGTAGTAGTAGATCACATGCATCTCAGTAGGAAGCATAATCTAGTTATAGTTAAAACTCAAGGCAGAACTCAATGTTTGTTTGATATTTTTTTTCTTGTATTGGATTCTATGCAAGAGCATTTCATTATATCAGATTGTTCACATGTAATAAAATTGAAAACAGTGTATTTATATTTCCACAAATAGGAAATGAGGAAAAATAGTGCCAAAGCCCATCAAAAACAGCTGCAATCTGAAGTATTCAACTGGGAGAAGTCAAGGAATTTAGTAGCAGAGCAGTTATTAAATTATTGCTTTCAAAAGCACCAGTATTTTGTGGTTAACCATCTCTAACAATTTTGCCTTATAAAATGCATGTGTGTATTCAGCAGGAGTTTCATAACATCTTTAAAATCTAAGGGATTCTCTCTGTTAGTTGAAATGGCTAACCAAAAGCTGACATAAGTGCCAAGTATTGCTTATTGGAAATTTGAAATTAATAGATTTTGATAAACCAAAAGAATTATTGACTACTGTCACTGCTGCAGTGTCCTTTCTTCCAAGATTCTCTGACTAGTACATAACAGGAAGACAGATACTTGTGTCAGCATAACATCTCATATCAAACTGGGAAATCATTAGCATCAAAAAGATGTTCTTTCAACTTGTTATATTCCCAAGAGTATACTAGAATTATGTGTAAGCAATGATGGCAATTTGGAAAACAACATTTGCAATATTGATCTCTTTTGATTATATTTGGACAGCATGAGGAACCTTGAAATTTTTACCGCGTAAGGAGTGTGTCTCACAAGTGACCTTTTTGTTAGGTCAGGACTGTCTCAAGCAAGATCCCTCTGAGAAGATGGGGAATTTTGCTTTAGTTTGGATGAACTAATTACTGTGTGTTCTGTCTTAGTGATGTGTTCCATACTTATTTTCCAAACTTCACACTTTCTAGCATGGATTAAATCCTGTAGGTCAGATCAGCATTTCCTTTCCCTTTTCCACTCCTTTCCCCGTCAGCAGGAACCACTGCCCTTCACCTTTTCTCTTTCCTAGCAGGCTGGTAGTTGGAAGAATTTGGTGGTCTGTGCTGGGATGTCACAGGCACAGCAGGAGGAGGCAAGTTTGCTGCATGAGCAACCTGTCCCTTGCTCCCTGGGAAGAGGAAGCAGGTTGGATGGGAGTGCCCTAGGGACTGCAGTCCAGGCTCTTAGCGGCAAGCTGGACCATGCAATTTTTCAGAATTATTATAATTATCAAACAAAAATAGTGAGTAATACATCTCATGCTGTAAGAGGTACTCAGCCTCTGACTGCTGGAAATGAGGGTGAAATTTGGGACGTGCACTTCTGCGTTGACCTGGTTCTCTCTCACTCTACTTGGCCTGTCTGCTGCTTGACACTACCGATGCTAACAGTGCTACTGTTCATATTGGACTGTCTGGACCTTCTTATTGTCTGCAATTATTCTTAAACCATCATGTAACATGGGTTACAGCCCATGGGTGGTGCTTTCCCTGATGTTATTGTTCCAGTCAAGGTCTGGGCAAAGCTGTAATTGAGGACAAGCGTCCTCAATGAGGACAAGCGTCCAGTCCTGACCAGGCAAGCTGCAATTCTAGAAAGAGATGAATTTGTGTTGGATATAACATTAGAGTGTACATGAGCTTTCTCTGCAATGATAACACCAAGTATTAGAAGGAAACTGTCAGAAGTCAGGGAATGCTACCTAGGGGACATTCCTCTGTCAGTGGAAAATGTTGTGCTCATTCAAATAAGTGCAGTGTGTCCACATAAGACACAGCAGGTACCCAGGTATCAAAATGACCTTGCTGTGAGTGTGCAAGCAGGCACAGATGTCAATGGTGTGTTTCAGCTTATCATCTGCATGCAAACACAATCGGTTTAGTGTAATATATAATTTGCATAGAGTCTTATCTCTGTCAGCAAGAAATTTTGTAACTGTTTTAAGGTAGTGTGATTTGCATGCCCACAGTTTATACACTTCTTCCTTTTTTGACTTGATCTTCACTAGTAAAAGGGAAGACACAAAATAAAAAAAAAATAGAAAGTAAGATTTTAAAGTTAATAAACACAATAAGTGGGGGAGCTGATGCAGAACTAGCACCTGCAACCAACCTTAGCAATAATCAATTTGACTTCTCTCAGAGTTATTTTGAATTCAATTCCTAATCTTTTGATGTCTGACCAGGTCATTTTAAGCACTGAAAGAGAATCACTAAAAAAAAAAAAAAAAAAAAAAAAAAAAAAAAAAAAAAAAAAAGGGGAAATTTGGAGCTAACTGGTTTTGTTTAGTGATCTGCAGTAGTGTTGTAATGGTGAATTCTCCCAGCTACCTTGCAACAGAGCTGTGAGGTTTGTTCTAGATGAGGTTGCTGGGGATGTGCAGGTTCCTGGAGTTTTCAGAGCTCTTTTGGTTTGAGTTTCAATTGAGAAACAGCAAACTTTAATCTTAAAGGATTACTAATTATATGTTTTTCTCTCACAGTCTCCCCTGTTCCAGCAGGGATAAGGAAATATACCAGTAGTAATCTATTCACAGGTGAATTTACTGGAATTATGAAATACAACATTGCTCTTATGACTATCTGCTGCAGCATGTGCTCCCAGTCACATAACTGGGATACAGCTGCTCCTTTGTTTCCCTGATCCAGTCTTTGCTCCAAATGCAAGTTAACTTTGGGCCAGGGAGAATGAGGTGTGGGATATTCATGAACTTCTTGGTGGTGAAGCCTAAAGCTGGCATTTTATTTGGTTGGTTAATCATCATAGATTGAGGTTTTCTTCCCACAAAATTGAAATGGAAGATAGGGGTAACTCAAGTCTTACCACTGTGTAGAAAGCGTGTATCTACTGAGATTAGCTGGCATTCCAAGATGAGCTGGCAGAGCATCATTAAGACCTAAAAGCCCTCCAACACTAAAATATCAGTACAAAGAGAAAACAATTTTAAATCAGAATGCAAGGCTGACAGAGAAATCAAGGATAAATAATTGCTGTAAGTTCTCTTGGCAAAAAATATAGATGTAGTATTTTCTGTCAAAAGCATCTTTTTCTAGCAGATCCTTGAACACAGAAGGAGATGGTTTGATTAGGTGAGCAGAGCAGCTGATTTTGCTCTTGGAAACTTGGACATTTACATCTGAAGATAAAGTTAAGCTGTCCTCACTCCAGCAGTGCTGACCTGTTGACCAAGAGTGATCCATTTTGAAACACAAAATGAAAATGCCTATATGTGGAAAACTAGAATCTGGCTTAGCAAGTTTATAGTGACAGCGAGAGCGGAAAGCCAGGCAGTGAAACTCTTGGCTTGGCTGTAAAAACAAAGTCAATAAGACAACCAGGAGATTATGAGTCCTTGCATCATGTAAGAACCAAGATCAATAAGCATGAGAAACAGGCCTTTGAGCATTGGAATTAGCCAGGGTTTTCAAGGTTGCCAGCCCCCTGCACAAGCAGGAGAAGCAAAAGGTTCAGGGGGGTTTGATATCCAGGAATTTGTTGCCATTGGAAAGGGTAGAAAGGTCTGGAAAGCCACACATGGCAACCTCTGAAAGTCCTCGGGTCCCTGAGGCGGGTCTAACATTGGGCTCCCAGATGCTCAAAGTCCAGTCTGGTGTCACCATGACACAGTGTTTGCCAGGAGGCTGGCAGGCTAACAGCCTTGCACTACACCTTCTGCTTTTGGGGGATTGGCATTTTCCCTTGAAATTAATTCATCATAAAATTTTCATCCAGATTTGTGATACCACTGATGGTATTTCACTGAATATCTGTTCTAACTTTCACAAACAAATGTGGGTGAAAATTCACCCGAACAGTGATGAGGACAATTCTAAGGGGACGAATGTTACAACAGGGAAAGTGTAAGAGGACACAAACTTAGCTGTGATGGTTTCAAATATATCAATGAATTGTGGACAGGGGACTGAAGGAGTTGTAAACTCACTCTTGCAATCTATCCTATCCTTGGCCTAACATATTTACACCTTTTCTATTTGCTCAGCCTGTCTGCGCATTGCATTGCTTTGTGTCAGCCACCAGAAGCTTTTGTTCCTTAGGAGGTTTCTGTTTGCAATCTCTGTGCTGTCTGAATTGACAGAAATAATGGTTCATCACTCTAAAATGCTGCTTGCATTGCAGCAGGGATGTGGAAAGCCCCATACTTCCTTTGGTGCTGCAAGTTAGGATTCACAATAATCATGTGGGCTGATTGCCTGTGTTGTACCACATGTGACTCATGGATGGGAATTTTCTATCAGATGTGTAGGAGGGATGCAAACCAGGAGCTTTTACTCTTCTCTCATACATTAAATTTCACAATATTAGAAAACCATTCCTTTTACTGGAAAAACCACATTAGACCTACTTGTTGATTTGAAAATAAAATGAGAAATGTATTAAGGAATTTTTTGGGCCATGTGGTAGCTGAGAAGAAGGGAAGTAGCCTTGCTAGAAGTTAACTTCTGAAACACTAGACCTTCCAATGAGGAACTGGCTCTTATCTTCTAAAGATGATATTAATAGGAATTAAAATAGCATAACTCTAAAAGAAAAATCACTACATGGGGTTTTTTTGCACAAAATATTTAGCATGGTTACTATAAAATTCCTAGAAAACAAGCTGGAAAGCTACACTTCAAGGACTAGATTGTTATTATTATTATTATTATTATTATTATTATTATTATTATTATTATTATTATTAGACTAATGATGAAGAACTATGGAATTAGTGACAGTAAATATAACTATATTGATTTTGAAAAACTTTCACCTTCCTATAGTTATGTGAGAAAGGGTTAGAAGTATGTATTTTATATGATGTAATTGTGTATTTCCATTACTTGCCATGTTATGAGTAGAATTTGAGTTTGAATTTATTAATTTAAAAAGAAATGTTTTAAAGTAATTAAAAAATTGTTTGAAAATGGTTCAATCTGAGTTACTAAATGCCATAGACTCCCAATATTATTCCCCTTGCTTTTGTTTGGAAAGATATATTTGGAAAATAACAGTAGGAAATGCCCATACATGCATACACGTTTGTTTGTGTGCTTTTAAACATGTCATACACAGACTTGCATTGGAACACAAACAAGAATGCCCAGTGGATGTTCTGAAATCCTCTCTTGGGCAGCAAACAGCTGTTGCACTGTAAGTTCAGACAGTTCAGCTCTAGAGGCTCCTGCCCAGTGTTCATCTACCTAGCCATCACATATCTTTACAGAAAATAACTTTCAACACTTTTAGCTTCAAAGGTCTGCACAAATACAAGCTCTCACAACCATTTACTCCTGTGGAGCTGGAGTTTAGAACAAAGCCAGCAGCTGAGGCCGTCTGGGCATTTTTGTTAAAGGCTTTTTTAGCTGGCTACAAAGATTGTGGCATTTTGGTGCTAAAACTTTAGTCTGCTTCTGGACAAACTATTGCAACCTGGCCAAACAATGCAACAACTGTGGATGATGCTCACAGAACAAACTTCTTTCTCACAAAAATCTGTGTGTGGCTGAAGGCTGCTAAAGTTCAAGGAAGGAAAGTAGTTTGGGTGTTAGTGTTTGATAGAACCACATGGAAGGCCTTGAAAAGGAATGTTTTGGCTAAGCATGAAACAAGCCTTTGCAATAGTGAGATATGAGTCTTCCTGAGAAGAATGTTTGCCTGTTTGGGTCTTTGATGGCTTGTCAAAACACTAGCTGGTGGCACAAAGGGAAGAATCTTGTATTAGCAGAGAATGACAGGAAGATAATCTAGCAAGTGTTTCAGACACTGGATTCTGGACTCTCCCCTTCCTCCCATACAAACAGAGAGGAAATTAAAAGGAGAAAGGTGATACCAAAAATATGAGAGCCTATTCCTCTGTGACACTCCCTTTGCTTCCTACTATGATCTCAACAGGAAGTTCTGCAGCAATAATTTTTCCAGTGAAATTATTGATAAAAATTGGAGGTGCTGAAAGAATAAGAAAGAAATAAATTTTGATGTTTGAAGAAAGAAATGTCTCAGTAGAAATATGGAGTAGAGTAAGATAGTGAATAAAGCTGGTCCTTTTTTTAAAAACTCTTCATCTTAGGCTGACATTATTTGAATTTCTAACATAGATATAGGAAAAGGAATAAATATAATAAATGAAATAAAATCCCTGCAGGTCTTGTCAGGCATGACTGGGTGCAGAGATGAACTGAATTTTACTAGTAATATTTGACAAATTTCTAGTGTGTTATTTGGTTAAGAATTCCTTCTTGTGGAACATTGATCAGCTATAGCAGCCTGTCAGTGTCACACCAGGAATTGAGATCCTGGAACAATTTGTACCAATTGAATCACGGGATTGTAGAATCAAAGAATGGTTGGGAGAGACCTTTAGAGTTCATCTAGCCTAATCCCATAGGCATGGTTATCTTTTACCAGAGCAGGTTTCTCAAAGCCCCACTTGAACAAGGGCATCCACAGGGTCTGTGGGCAATCTGTTCCAATGTCTCACCACTGTTATTGTGAAAAAATTTCTTTCTTATGTGCAAACTAAATCTACCCTCATTTTGTTTAAAACTTTTCCCTTTTGCTATCATTACAGGCCTTGGTAAATGTCTCCATCTTTCCTATAAGGGTTTGTGTGTTGAAGGCTGCTAAAAGGTTTCCTCAGAGCCTTCCCTTCTCTAGGATCAACAACCCCACCTCTCTCTGCTTTACTTTATAGGAGAGGTGTTTCCCACTGAAAACTTGCATGACCCTTCTCTGGACCCTTTCTAAGAGATCTACATCTTTCTGACCCTGGGGACCGCCAGAGCTGGATACAGTACTACAGATAGGATTTTATGGGACCAGAGTAGAGGGGCAGAATCCCCTCTCTCAGCCTGGTAGCCAGATTACTTTGGATGCAGCCCAGGCCACCACGCTTGGCTTTCTGGGCTGTGAGAGCGCATCAGCATCTCATGTTGGATATTTCATCCCCCAAGTCCTTCTCTGTAGAGATGCTCTCAATCCATCAGCTCCCAGTCTGCACTGATACTGGGGATTGCCCCAGCCCACATGCAGGACCTTGTACTGGCTTTGTTGGAGTTCAGGAGTTTTGCATGGGTCCTTTTCCCAAGTCTGCCAAGGTCCCTCTGGATGGCATGCTTGTCCTCCAGTGAATCGACTGCACCACTCAGCTTTGGTGTCATCTTCAAACCTGCTGAAGGTTCAATCCCACTGTCTATGTTGTTGGTAAAGATATTAAATAGGATTGGTCCCAATACAGACCCTGTAGAGAAAATAGAAGCTACTACTGGATATAATTATTACAAATTGATATTTTCAATGAGGTACACTCTATTTCATTATTTCATATTGCTTTCCAGTCTCTCTTACTTCCCTGATTCTCGTTTCTTGCCAAAAAGTGAGATGAAGACCAGATCACTCAGCTTTGGACCAGAAAACACTGATTGTGAGGCTGGTGGATAGATATATTTAGCTAGTATCTACCCAGGGAAATAGTTGTGTGGCCACGTTCCATGTTGGAGTTCTGAGACTCATTGTGCAGAGGGAATTGCATGTGGCATTTTTCATTATTTTATAGCCTTGCATATTTCCTCATGGTGAAATTCAATCAGAAGTCAATTTCATACTCTGTCCCTTCTCTTGCCACAAATAAGCTTGAAAACAAAAATTTACCACTTTCAGTGGTAAAGACCATATTTTGATATTCCCTTATTTATGCAGTGTTACAATTTAATTTTCATGTTGATTAAGACTGACAGGAAATGGTGGAACAGAGAAATAATCACCTCCCTTATGTTTGCTGCTTCTTTTCCTGGAGTAGGCATACATGGATTGGGAGACAGACGGCATTAAAATCAAACCAGTTTTGATATGGTGCAAGCATGAGTCATGCTATTTAATTTAAAATAATTTTGTTTGGTAGCTTGAACAAAACTACTGAAGAAAAGATCTCCTCTTGCTGCAGATGTCATCCTTTTAAATGGATGTAACCTCCCAGGTGCCCACAGGCACTTCAATGTACCCAAATCTCCCCTTTCCCTGCACAGACTCCTACATGCTTCTGAATGGCTGCATTGCTGGCTAGTCAGTAATCCTGGGCAAGAATATCTTTGCTAGGAGAGGCAAATCCTCAAGAATGAACAAGTGCCAGCTAATTCCATGTGGCTGAGGTTGATACAGTTATGAAAAAAAGCTTATTGAAAGGAAACAATCATACAGTTCTCATTGATACAAGAGGGACTCTAAGAACCAATCTCTACTAGTAGCAGGAAGAAAGATGTCTGCCCCAGAATATTTAGAAAGATCAGCTGTCCTAAAGATTAACAGCTCTAATTTGTGCTTGGTCTTTGGGGCTTTTTGTTTCTGGTACTGAGATGTTAAGCAGTCTAGCAACAAAATAATGAAATATCTCTATTGAATAGCTGCACTGTGGTTGGTCTCAGCATAACTTAGCAACTAATGAGGGCCTTCAAAGTTCAGTACAGCCCTCAGCCTGTTACTAGAGGAAGAAATTTAAGACACTAGAAAGTCTATTTGCCTGGAAGCAGGACAGGATTGTGTGAGCAACTCTTTCTCTCTCTCTCTCTTCATCCTTTCATTCTTTCTTTTTGTGTTTACCTATTCCTTCAGGCCAATACACTGGCTTGAGAGTAGCTGCCTGTCTAATAACTTATTCAATAGTTTTCTAAAAAAGAAGCTAGCCATGACTCATTTCACACTGCCCAGGCCCTGTATACAAATAGCATGAAAGCTCAATCATGTATGGAAACAGTTTTCTTTCCATTAAGGTAATTGGTATATCCTTTTCTAGTATTTGTCACAAGACTTGATTGTGTATTGCCAGGCAGCACTTAGGCTGGAGAGTGGAGCACCCTCCTGCAGCTGATGACACACAGACCTGCTGTGACAGCACGGGCTTAGCACCAGATCCTGCTTGGAAGTGCACAGCTTTGCAATAAATGAGTGGCATTTGCCTTGCCCATGCCCACTGATCCTGAATAATTTCAGGCCTGGAGGTCATCATTTTACCACCCTGTCTCACAAGTAATTTTTTTTCCTCCCTGTTCCTGAACCTTTTAATTCAGTGTCAGTAACGATTCTCAGTGATTACTAAAAATGAAGCAAAACTGCTGTGTAAAGACAAAGGACTGTCTGAGTACTTGCTTCTCGATTCCACAAAAAAGCTGAATAAATAATAGCTTTCAGGCTACTGCAAACATAATAATTCACATCTTGCTCCAAGGTATATTTTCAATAAGTTAAATAGCCCTTGTCTTCTCAATCTTTTTTTACTTTGCTATCCAAAAGCAGATCTAGGTTTCTTGGAACACAAGCCCCTGCTCTTCCAGGCAATCATGTCATGTAATCCATTTCATACAATCTAACTCTTCTCAAAGCCAGGTGGGTTGATTTCCCCCATGCTGTTCTAACTAACATCATTTCCCTACTGCTTTTTGCAGCTTCATTTGCCTCATTATGGTCAACAGATAGTGCTGGTTTATGGCTAGCTGGTGACTGTGCTGTACACAGATTCTACTGCTAAGAATCTCTCTTTTTTTTACTAGGTAAGTCCCCGAAATTATCCAGAATTTCATGCATAATATCAAAATTCTTTCTACATTTCCAGCACTTCTGAGGTTCACATTATCAGGGCAATTTTTCTAGCCCATCACTAGTTTCCCTGACACCAAACAATCAAAAAGTGTACATAAAGTGTAATCATTAAAATGAAATATACAGCTCTCCTTTTCTTTAGGATTTTTTCTTTTTTAATGTAGGTGTGATCCTTGTTTAGCATGGACTTGAATAAACTTTTATTTGCATACTTTTAACTGAAACATAATAAAGTGATGGTGAGAGATTAAACTCTTCCATCACATTGGATATGACTGACATTAAAAAGTATTTTAGATCAAAGTGGTATTTTTCTCCCTTAGGCTCATCTGCTTTTGGTGATCTGCTTTTTATTGTATAATGTTTTCATTTTCTCTATTGACTGATATTTTTGTACTGCTGGAGCAGGTCCCTGATAATTGCTTTCTCCCACTGGTCTTGTTTAACATTGCAGAAAGGAAAGGTGGCTTTCTGGAGTGGATTTGCTGTTTTCAGTTGTTAGCTTCTACAAATAGCACTAGAAAGGATTTAAAAGTCTCGAAAGGATGGGGAGAGGAAAAGAGGATGCTTCAAGGGTTAATCAGCAAATTTCCAAAAGATTCCTGAAGTTAGGGACACCTGCAGACAGATATAGACCACACAACTGTCCTTGATAGTCTTCTGCAACTGGTACTGAACCGTGTGGTTCTCCAGATTGAATACCATTTTCCTGAGAAATAACCCAGTTGCAGAGTCCTAAGTAAATGTCAAGTTCTCCTTTTCTGTCTTCTCAGGGGTTTCCCCTCCTGTTTCAAGTCTGAACTAAGCTTGTTTTTATAATATGCCCAAGAGATATGTTTGAATAATGAAGAATTTAAAAGCTGGGATTTTCCCTTTCACACCCTCAATAAAATTTTAACATTACCAATCTTATTTTAACTGACATACAAGGTATGTCCCATTCAGAGAACTAATACATCTCAACACCACCAAAACCCAAGGAATATGCCTCTGAAATGAAGATCAGTACCTTCTTCCCTCAGCAACATCTATTTATCTTCAGCAAAAGATATCTGTGGGGGACCCTCCTGCTAGGGTCAATCCAGTTATAACATGAAGGGCTTCACTGAATTAAGTCATATATCATGGCTTGGATTAGATCCTTTGGAAGAAAGAACCTGAAACTTGTGGTCTTTCCCTGATTTTATTTGCCCTCATTTATCTGCAGGAAGAAACAGTGAAACACTTTATTGCAGCAGGACCAAAGTTTATCATCACATATCAATTTTTTAGTCAGATCTTTGAAAAAAAGATCTTAAATTCCATCACGAAGCAAATTACAGCATTTACAAAATAGGGTGGTCTAATCCAGAGGAGGAATGCATACATGATCAAACTGCATATCCTAAAGGAGTTATGTAGAAAGTGGGGTCACAGCTCTTTTCATTCATCTAATGGAGTTTTGTAAATGACACAATATGTGTTACAGACTGAAGAATCTGCCATTACCAGAGGAGTGGAGTGGATTTCCATGCTTCCCCATCCTTGTGACTGGAGAGGACACCTCTATTGTCACATGAGGCTGTGGCATGGTGGATGGGGAGCCAAGCACAGAGCAACAAAGCTGTTGCTCAGTGACAATGTTAGTGCCCTGCAGGCTTCTGTTGGAGGGTGTCTATGGGAGAAAGGTGGACACTAAAGGGTCACCCCCTCACGTACATTAGGACAGACCTTGCTGGGCTTGCAGTCTTGTGTACCTTGGATGCCCTTCTGACATGTCTTCATACAACTTCACTTGCACACTATAAAAAGCTACCAAGTGGAATGTAAAATCATCTTATTTGTGCCCAAAAATCCCAGCAGAACAGGAAAAGGCAAACAAGGAAATCCAGAGCTGACTGCCTCCTCCAGCTCTGCTTCTAGTGCAAGAGCACTGTAGGCTGTGTCCCCCACATGCATGGCTTTCCTGCCTTCTCTGCAGAAGTGTCCTTGGGGAGTGCAGCATGGAGACCAGAGGCACCTGCTTCCATAGGACCCCTGTGTTAGGTAATGACACAAATATTTATTTCTGTAAGTGTAGCTGTAACTGAGACAGGATGTAGAACTTTTATCTGCATTAGTGGTGCATAACTAAGCCAGGAAATGCATCATAAGGCAAGCATATGGTTGAGAAAATGAACCTATCTCAATATTTAATACAGAGCCTCCTTTTGTCTTTTCTGTGTGTGCTGTTTATCAAGGTTCTTATATTGCCTACTGTGCTAAAAGCTGCAGTACTCCCTATTGATGGAGTAGGCCAACTCACCTAAGTATCACAGCTTCCCTGCAAGAGCCCATCAGGCTCATTGGTGTGTTTCACTGCCTTAGGGGTGAACTACACCAATTTTCCAATTTTATTAACTGCATTAGTTAAACCTGCAGAGACAGCTTGGCTTGTATTTCAGCGGGTGACCAGTCCATTGGGTCAAGAGAAGAAAAAGGCAGGTGAAAAGTACTGAGTCCAGTCTTACACAGAAGGTAGTGTCTAGTTTTCAGCAAAGGCTTTAGAAGAATCCCCCATCTGACCTGAACTGAAAGTGATACTGCACTTGCAGCCACAGCTTTGCTGTGACGGCAAGGATCAAAGCACTGACACATGCTCCTCCTATCTTAACCAAGATCAACTTTAAATTACTCAGTGTGGCAGAAGGTACAAACTGTTACAGGCACAACTCTATGGAGTGATTTCACAGAACTTGCTGAGGGGTTCTGCACTTTAACAGAGGGTTTCAACAGGATGCAGGATGTGGGTCTTTTCTCTGACAAGCCTATCTAGAGAAAAATAACCTTTCCTTACCCATAGTTTGTGCATATTTATACACAAACAAGCACCAGGGGAGGAAACCACACAGTGTTCTCAGTGTTACAGATCAGCTGTTTGACTTCATTGTGTGCCTATCTGCCCAGTAATCTGAGAGCACATAGCAACACAAGTGTTGCTGGGCCAAAAATAGTCCTGCCTTCAGCAAACTTTTCTCATACTAACCCTGAGCTAAAGCATGTGTAGGAAATGGTGTCTGTCAGATAACAGCTGCTAATTATCAGAAAATGGGTGAATTAGGATGATGTACAATTAAGAAGTGAATTTCTTATGTGTCTATAGGCTTTTTCCAGCATATGGTCTACAATAAAGACTATTTAAAATTTTTAGTAGTGTTTAAGGTGGTTAACACAGATTTTATGACAGGAACTATCTTACAGTGAAAACCAAACTAACTTTCATTTTCTATTATCTATCACATTTTTGCTTATAAGCTTTTCTGCTTATAAGCTTTTCTGCTTATAAAATTTCAAGGAAATGAAGCATCATGAAAAATTTTGGATTTGAGATTATGGCAATAGCAGCTCTAATCTGTATGAAGATGTTTTGAATAGAGTGCACAATACATTTTTCAGTGTTTCTATGTATACATATAATACACATTATAGAATCACAGAATGGTTTGGGTTGCAAGGGACCCAAAAAGTCATCTAGTTCTAATCCCCTGCTGTGGTCAGGGACACCTTCCACTACCATGTTACTGAAATCCCCATCCAACAGTCCACACACTGCTACAGCTCTACCTCCTACTATATCCAAATGTAAAATATGCAGCAAGTACCTATTGTGTATGTATAAATAAATGATTTTAATATTTCTCCTAAAGTTAAGGCAAATTAGTATATACAAGAAGATTAATCACTTGTAATTTCTTATAAATTTACACCTTTCAGTACCAGTGATCTGCAAGATGTTAAGCTGAAACTCCCTCCTCTTAGTTCTCTGAAATTCATTTACCCTTCTGAAATGCCCAGGGATTTTTTTTCTTTTTTGCAGGACTTCTGTGTAATTAATTATGCAAATTCTCCTAGGAAATACCCTAGGAGAAGAAAGCTTTTGAAAGGGACAGAGTTCTTCAAAATGTGGAACTGTGAATGGAAATTTAGGAAAAAGACTTGAAAGTTCAGTATTCAAGGCATTTAAAATTGTACCCCACCCATAGTACTCTCTAAGACTATCAGAAACAAGATACAGATTAATTTACTTGTTAAATTTCCTTCTCATTCTACTTTAATGCATAAAAATAAATATACAAATATATATGAAAGCGAATTTAAATTTTAGTTCAATATAGTTTGCCTTTCTTAAATTGTGGACACAACTGGGACAGAGCCTTGGGTTGGTGAATAGAGGTGGAACAGTGAACAGATTCACATTTATCTTCTTCTTGGAAACAAACTACTCTTATAAACAACTAAGAAGTGGAGGTGGTTTTCAAACTTTTTTTTTCTGCTTACACTTCCAAGTTTGAATGCAGACCTCAATACCAAAAAAAACCCCAAACTCAAAAGACCAGAAAAAAAGCATTATATTTGGATAGATTGACAATGGTTTTGAAATCTCTTTGGGAATGTTTCATTTTACAGCACATCACTTTGGAGGATATTTCAAGAGGGGTAGAAGCACCTCATGGGAAGGAGGAGTGGATTATTGAAGTAAATGCAGCTTTTCAAGGGGACACCTTTATAATGCCAGAGATGGGGAGCAGATGCAGGAAGCACTTTGACTGGAAAAGAGTTTGGAAAGCAAAAAAAAAAAAAAAAAAAAAAAAAGAATTCTCTTTCAGGAAATAATTTATTAATCAGAAAAAGTGGGAGTTAATCATACAGGGAGCACTACAATAATAGAAGGCAGAGGGAAGCCGTTGCATACAATGGCAAATACCAAATGATGGGTTTACAAAAGAGTGTTGCATGTTCACAGCTGCTATAGCCCTCCTGAATTTCTAAGCTGCTCTGGTTTGTATTTTAATAATTATTTCAGTTATTTCAGTAAACATATATCATGGCAGTCTGAGATTTAAATCTGGGGGCACCAGAGAAACTGATTTACAGTATTATGCAGAAGGGTAGCAAAATGGGTCTGGTGCCTCAGGCAGGTCTTTTCTATCCATCTCTCTGTCCATCAGCCATTAGCAAACACCTAAAGAATTTTAGCACCATTATTTGAGTGTTCTCCAAGAGTCCCAGTTTTCCTCCTTCTGTAGGCAACTCCACAAGAATGCTTTTGTTTGTTTTGCTTTGTTTGGGTTGGTTTTTTTCACAATTCCAGAGATCTTTTGTAGTTCAGGGAAAACTATTGATGTCAGAGTACCCAAACTGTTTCCCACACATGGGTTGGCACTCTGATTGTTATTTTTTGGTGCATTTTAAACCAACATTTTGAGAATGACAATTTCAAATTCTAGCTGAATGCTATGTTTACTAAAAAAATACATTCCACTTTCAATTTATGACACTATCCAAAGGTGTATTTTCCTAGATGTGTGTGTTTAACAAGCTGCCATCCTGACATTTCCTGGCTCCTGGTTTTCTCTGTATAACAAATACAGGCTTTGAGCTGCATTGTAACTGGTATTCCAGGGTACAGACTTCAGTTTTACATTGATATTACAACTTCTTAACACCTCCTTGGTCAGAAAACATTAAATGATCACTTCACTTCTATCATCCTCATATATTCAAAAATATTTTAAAGCAAAATAATATTTCTGATATTAACCTAATGAGCTCATCTGATTTGTTACAGCTGGGAGCTCTCAAGAAGTGAGAGGTTATAGATTATTTTCTTAGCAGTTAATCTTGCAGAAAAAAAAGATGATTTTTGGTCTGTTTTGAAGCTGTGCATCCTACTTACCATTTTTCTATTCCAGGAATGATAAAGTAAGACCTCAGAAAATATTGGCTGCAAATTTAGCAGGAAGAGATTCTCAGTGAGCCACTAAAGCCACTGCTGAAAAGGGAGGCTGAAGGGTGCTTGGAAGGCCTTTGTTTTCTGGGGAGCTGACAGATTCAGGGAACTAAAAAAGGAGTATGAAAATAATAATTTGTAGACTATGGAGAGTATTAAAGCTGAAAATCTTTCCCAGGTGAAGCATGCTTGCAATAATGTATTGCTGAATAGTATTTTGGTTTCCTTGTGGTAAATCCTACAGAGAACCATATTGCACAAAGTATGTTTCAGTTAAGAAATTGCTTTTTATCTGGAATTGTTTTAAAAACATTTCAAGTCCAAGACCACCACACTCTTGTAACTAATCTGTACAGAGCTGGTGATGTGAAGACAGTCTTGTGGTACATAAATAGGATGCCATAGGGAAAAGCCTAGGAAATAGAAGTATTTGTCCCGTGGTCAATTATAAGAAAGGGAAGAAAAGGAAGCCATGAAGTCCCAAGAAAAGAAGACTGGTGAGTTGCTTACACAATAAGAGAAAACTGAATGTAAAATATTGAAGAACTGACAATTCCCTCCCTCTGTTTCTGTAGACAGGGAGAAGATGGCAACAGCTTAAAAAATTGACATCTAAAACAATTTAATGAAATATATGACAGTGTTGTTGTAGCACTTGGACAAAAATATCTCAAGTGTCTTGCATTTCTCTCATGAATAAGCTTGCTCTTTCACATTCTGTTCTTAAAAAGCTTTCTTGTTGATTTTCATTGTGGAATTGGAAGCACAGTGATTTTCTCAGGCGTGTCTCCTGAATGTAGGTCAGCCATTTAGTGAACAGAAGTCAATACCATGTGGCTAAGAAACAATCATATGACTCCATTTAGCAGTGAGTGGTGACTCTTTTTTGGACAGAGAATTTGATTTACTATTACAAATAGGGAACAACGTGATGGGTCCAGTGAGACCTACAGCTATGTGTACGGTCATTCATGCAGCATCAGTTTTCACAGCTGTGAGCACTGTACTTGATGGATTCCTCTTCACACATAATGTTGGTCTCTTGGCAGTGAGAAGCACAATTTATTTTGAAAAAAAATTATTTCTGACAGAATGCAAACTTGGATAGTTAATTTTTCTTCCAAAACTATTCTCAGCTATACACACCTAACCTTCTTCATGATTTCTTTATATTCATTAATATTGTTCACCTTTGATATCCTGCTAGATACATTTTGGGATTAATATAATGATATGAGAATGTTTCTAAAATACTTTTCCAGATTTAAAGAAAAAAAAAATTTATCCATTTATCTCCTGGTATTTTAACTCGTTCATTAGAACTCAGCCAATAAAAACAAATATTTAATATAAATATGAAGGACCTAGCATTTTCCAGCAGTGCTGAGAATATTAATATAGTCTTTAAATATTAATGTATCAGAAGTCATGGATATTGACTCTGAAGAGATATTCAGAGACCTATTTTAGCTTTATGAATGTGATTAGTCCCACAGAAGGCAGAAAACTACTCACAAATGTAAGAGTAGAGGTCTTTTTCTTTAACAGAATAATAGGGAAGTTACTGTGTTTACAGGCTGAGCCAGAGGAGAAGGGCTTTTGTTAGATAATTGTCTCCCTTTAGGCTTTCAGAGACCTTGAAAGGTGTTTCTAATGCCCTGTACTGGTGCATCTAAAGGAGTGACCCATACCAATTACTTTTGATGCTACAAGGCCTGGGGCCTCCTCTGTGCAGAGGACAAACAGAGCAGGCAGTCTGTTCCCTGAAGGTCTAACCAGATAAGGGTTTGCTGGAGATGGTGAAATTCCCAGCACAGCTACAGTAGGTTGGTTGTGCTGCTGTCCTTGGAGCGGCTCAACTGGGGATACATGACTGCCCTGTCTCAGAGGAGTGTTCCTCTGAGCCATGTTCCTCTGAGCCATGGTCCTCTGCAGCCATGCCCATCATGGGGACAGATCTGGCTGGTGGAGCAAGACTGGGATGTAACACCAGAATGACCACAAAAGGAGGATGGGATCTCTGTGCTGCAGTGGGGTTGGACAGACTTTTAGGTTTGGATTCATCAGTATCAGAGAAGATGAGGTTTGGTTGAGAAGGTTGATAAATTAGTGAGAAGCAACTCCTGAAGACACTGAGGACCAGAGATGGCACTGGGTGGGGAGAAGGCAATGAGAAGAGCAATGGAGGATGTAACTGAAGAGAATGCAGCCATAAGTCAAATGTGCCTTGGGTAAACATCAGGCTCTGGCAGAAAATCAGTAAACATCAGGCTCTGGCAGAAAAGAGGCAGCAGGATCCTCTTTTCCTAAATATTGTGAAGAGTTTTTTAAACAAGAAACTACATTTTCTAAGTATTTTCTCTCAGATAAGCTTCAAACTGACCAGGTAGAGAAAGATACATCCCCATTGTTGGCAGTACCAGGAAGGACAAAATTATTGGAACACTGATCCAAGAGGTGTTGGGACACTACTGGGAGTTTCTGGCTTCATTGCAGGGCAGGGAGAAAGGAAAGGCAGAATGGAGGAGAAGCTGCAAAAGGAGCTTTGTAAAGCTGAGAAGGGCCAAGAGCACACCTGTGAACATGGCAAGTAGAATTAGGACTTTGCAGAATTGGCAGATGAGTAGCAGACTAAGAAAGAAATAAGTGCCAATGTGTTCCAGTTAGGGTTGTGTAGACTCACAGATTGGAGCTTTTGCAGCTCTGAGTTGCAGTTATTTGGCTATTAGGTTATTTGCCTGCTCTGGGAGGATGCTTCTTCATTTGGCTGCATTCCTGGTTTGCTGAGATATGTGCTTGGCTGTCTACAGGGCTACTCAACAGGAGCACCTTCACATTATGGTAGGCAGCTTAAGCTGTACTAACAATAGACAATTAAAAGCAGATCCCATTATCCTACAATATCATTAGGTTTGTCTCCAGTGGGTGTGCAGAAAGATGAGAGAAGGGATTAGGTGGTTACTTAATTAGGACTCCTTACTTCAGCTGATCTCAGGCCACTGATGTTTTTGCTTTAGACTGGAGATGACTAAAGGTCATCTAGCAGTACAAGGTAAGCAGAAGAGATGGCTTATAACTGGAGACAACAGATGCCTGATCTCACCTCTATTTTATAAAAAATTGCTAGATAAGAAGAATCAGAAAGTAAGAGGAGAGAGAACATGAGATATGATCTCATTTCACCCAGCCTACAGAACCCCCTCCATTGCTTTGTGGACTTCTCATTGCTTGAGAGTAAACAAGGAGGGTACCTTTTAGCTGGGTACATTGTGAAGCATCATGCACCACTACAGACAGTGCTGTATTCCACACTTGGAACTCCTTGTTGCTTGCTTGGGTTCAGAAAGCAAAATTGGCACTCATTTCAAAATTCACACTTCATGTTTTCAAATATATCCAGTATACTTCCTTATAAACTGTAGCAGTGTGAATTCAAATAACTTGCACTTGGCTGCCTGTGTAGAGTTGCAGCATTAGAAAGTGTGCTACACTTTCTGGCACAGGGTAAGACAAAAGCATCTATACATGCATTGATTTCCACAACCTTATCTTTTAAACACCCTGTGTTCAACATATGTGAAATGATTAAGAAGTATTCTGTGGTGCCCTCCTGTCTGCCACATTTTGTCACACTCAGAGATAAAACAAGACCAAACCAAAACAGAAAACCTCAGGGCATTTTAGAAGAGCCACATGAGTGATATCCTGGACCTTTTATCCATTTCATGAAAGGCATTAGTGACTGATAATGATAGCCTGTTAGATAATACCAGAGCCAAAAACTAATCTCAGCTTAGCTACCTGCTAACCATTTACTGCAACAGTTCCTAGAGTTTGAATGCTTGAAAAAATTCAACAGAGAGAAAGCCATTATTCTGTCACCTTGCTAAAATACAGCTATGGTGGTGCTATTCAAAAGTTACAGTGCCACAATGGAAGCACAAGTAGTGCAAAGTCACAGTGCTAAAGAGAGCCATCTATCTTAATAACATCCATCAAGAATAGTTTTATAAGAGTTGCATTGTTTTAAAATTAATTTTCAAGGTTTTTCATCTGAAAGAAAGTAAGTGGAACATAGGACACGGTTATTTGGAAGGTGAGATATTCCTAGTTAAAATATGTGGTAACTTTGTTAGCGAGGTCTCGTTGTTAGATTATTTCCATAGGTACCAGAATGCGGAGAATTTGAAAATGGACACCAAAACTGATGCCATCATGTTGTTGTTCTCATAGTGCTTTCTTCTGCCTATTAACTTCCTGAGTTGTGTCCTGTATTTCCCTTTTACATCTGTTTCCATTGGTCTTCCCTTCAACCCCCAAGCATCATGCAGTGAATTGTGAATAATTTCCCTCAAACATTTAATCACATTCTCCAAACTTTTTTTAAAAAAAGCCTGCTTTTCAACTGGAGGAAAACAAATGCCAGCATACAGAAGGCATGTATAATCCCTTGCTTCTTCATATCCTCCATATGAGTTACAACTGGTGAAGAGTTTCCTGTTTTGGCTATGTTGCCAGTATATTTACCTCCAGAAACCCACTGACACCACAGAAAATCTGAGCAAGAACAGTAGTGGTTTTCCCATTATACATAAGAAAACAGAGAGGATGGGAAAGCTCCTGAAGTCATAACACAAAGGGAAGAATGGATGCAGTTTAGTCTAAACAAGATTTATTTAAGATTTAAGCAGATTTTTTCCCCTTAAGGAATTATGATGCTATTTTAATATGTATTTCTGGACATTTAACACATTGTTGCAATCACTTTCAGATGACTTAAACATATGCACATTTATTATTGTTTATTCTTTCTGTCATCTCATACATTTTCATTCAGCTGCTCTTTATTTTGAACCCTCTTTGATGTATCTTGATTTAGGTCTTGCCAAACTGAGAACTCTTAATCAAGAGAAGAAATACTTCAAAAAGATTTTCTGGCATTAGGTCCTTTTTTTTTTTTTCCGTTTTAGCAGGAGAGTGGAGAGAGGGAGGAGTGGATTAAAACATGGACCTTGCTCATCACAGATGTGATCATACAAAATATTTCGCTGCTGCTTTCCAAATTTCTTTGAAGCATGCTTCTAAACCTTTTTATTATTTTAGATGAAGCTCATCCCACAGGTCATGGCATGTGGGTTAGAAATTGTCTTGTTGTTAGGTACCACTACCTCCTGCAGGGATCTGAAACTTCCAGTATGATGTACCATTGCACCAAATTGTGATGTACCTTTTGTTAGACATCCGGACTAGTAATTTTATTAATTTTGGCAAATACAGCAGTAGCTGCAGAAACAGTAACTGTGCAGACTCTCTGACAGTTACTCTACTCTGGAAAGGATCAGGTTCAGTCCTGCAAATCTCCTATTCTGGATTTTGATGCCTGGCAAGCAGGGGGAAGGCATTCAGGAGAGTGAAATAACATCTCCAGGAAGACACACAGATTAATGCAAACTGAATATTAAATTGGAAATGATCGTGATATTTATGATGGATTCTGGTTAGTTTCTGGCTAAGGAGACCTCTTACCCCCTGCCTGGATTTGGCTGCATACCCTGGTTGTCTGTGGGGTACTGCTTGGGCCAGAATTTCTGTCCCAGCAGTTTTACCTCCTTTTTCCAATTCAAATTGTTTCTTATCTCTGTGAAAAAGAGTAATAATATCTGAAGAAAAATATTTCCATACTTGTTTCATCTTGATAAACAATCCCTAACAGATGGACTTAGCAACAGCCTTTTCAGCTCTCTGTTAGTCAATAAGTTCAATTAAATTGTGCTCCCATTTCAATTGGAATGAAATCTGATTGACCCCCAGGTTACCTACAGGCAATTCGCATTTACTTTTCTTGTAATGAATTGCTTGTTAGAAAATTCACTTAATTCATATAGTGCTGACACTTCCATTCAAAGAGAGAGACACCTGCATCACAGAAATCTCCCTCTGAGGTACTCACCTGTATCCCTGTTTGCAGTTAATGGAGCATTGCTGACACATGTGGGATGTGTTTTGTCTCTTCTAGAGATGTCTGAAGTAGATAAAATGAATGATTCTTTAGGACTGCTTATTTTACTCCCTGGTTGAGGAGAACTCTATAGAGCATTTCATACACAGAACATTTCAGGCAATCTGATACAGATGAATGAATTTCACACTATGAAGCCACAGATCCAAAATTCTCAGTGTAATAAAATTGTGATAAACAAGATTTCATGTGTGATCTCATGAGGTAATCACAGAATGAATAATAGAATGTTTAAAATTAGAATATCACACTCAACTGAGAGTTTGTCTGAGTCAGCCACCACTTCTGATGTTGTTCTGGACATCCACAAAGAAATTAAAGACTGGAACTGGAGCAATCTTGTATTTTTCTGGATACAGAGCTAAGGAGAAATTTAACCTCAAAGACAGATTTCTGCATTGGGGTGAAGTTTTCCTCAGCTTTGTGAGTGTGGTGTGCCAGCAATTCAGTCTTGCTCTGTGTCATATGTCTAGAGAGGTCTTGGACTCAGTGCATTAGAGCCTTCATGGGTTTGGGATAATGGGACTTGGTGTTTTCTGTTACTGTCTCCTTCCCAGGTCATCTTTATGCCACGTCACCTTCTCCTAGCCTGAAGTGTTATTGCTCCCATATTTCCTTGTGAGATTTTGATCTCTCTTATTGATTTCTTGGATGTGTTTACAGTTTTCTTTTTACCTCTTTGATACATTTCATTTCCCATGAATGTTCCAAACTTCTTTCATTTCAAATTGTTCAATTAATACCGGGCTCAACATTTTCTCCAGTACCCACAGTTTACTTTCTAGCATATTCTAGCAAAAACACACTTACATAATTTAAAATACACACAATTCTAGCAAAAATACATTTATACAATTTAATTATTTCCTCTTACCTTCTTACTTGTGGCTCTGGTTTTCCCCTGATTTCAGTGTATCTGCCCTTCTTTTTCTTATGTTACAGTTATTGATTTGTGTTTTCCACAATATTTTGAAATGTAACATTCTGTCTTTTCATTGTAATTTTTGGCTGCAAACCTGCCAGTGTCTATTTGATACTGCAGTTCTATTTCTTGTGGACACTCTGTGGATACCATGCTCTCACATTTTAGTGTCATGAAGTAGAAGGGCATAAAAAAATTCCAAAATCTTCACTTAAAATCTCTGGTATATCTCAGAGATATATATTGATATGATATATTAAACAACATGAAAGCTGTCTGTTTTGCAGTATTACTAGCAAAAATCAGTAATGAATGGACTATTGATCCTTCATGCTTTAAGGTTTGAATTAGAGGGAATCAGGTGTTTGGAATTAAATATATGTGATGATTCTGCTGACTCAGAGACAAGGATTTGTTCTTCATTTCTATTCCCATTAATCTAGTCCAGCTGAAAGTTTACAAAGCATGTGCTGCCCAGAGAAAAAGATCTATAAAAGGACTCCTATCTACTATGTCTTTGAATAAAAGAACTAGTAAGGTATTTTGAAACTGGTTTATTTTTGAGGGTGTAGATTTCCATAATCTTTTACTGCTCAATAACCTTTTACTGTTTTACAGTTTCATCTTAAAAATCTGCCCTTAGGAAACCCCAGGCAAGCCAGTATTCCTGAAGCAACTTTTCCTGTAATCATACCATTTCCAATGAATGCTCTCAGGGTAAGGTAATTCAGAAGGTGATTTTAACCCAGCATAGGAAGGCACATCCTACATTAGGATGTCTTTGAAGGAGCCCAGTCAGGCTTGTCCTCGGCGTGCAGGGCTGGGGCAGGCCCTCGGTAGAAAGGCAGTGATCAAAGCTGCACTGAACTGACAGGATTTTTTCCCATGCCTGGGAACGTTTAACGTGAGGATAGTATCACATCCTTGTGACAACCGTGTCCCTTTGTTGAGCCCTAATGGTTCCACTTCGACGTTTGCCTCTGCCACTCCTCTAGATGCAGGTTAGATAAGTAGTCACCCTTTGGTGTAGTTCCACAGCCCTCTTTCAAAACACCATATATGTGGACCAGAAAAAAAATATATATTAGATGATCAGTATAAACTTGATTAGCAAATTCCCCAAAACTAACCTTGTAAATGTTTAATGCAAAACTATGGTGAAGATTCTTTGAGGATCTCCATATAGAACATTTCTGTGACCAGCTTCTGGATTCTGTCCCACACTGTTCAATTGTTTTGCTTTGAACAATTAAGAGCAGCAGATAAGGCAGCACCATTCAATATTTTGTTTAAGAATTTATTTTCTGAGTTCTGAACCACATCACATTGTACAAACGTTTAAGATTAAATGACACAATGGAAGGTATGGTCAAAAGCAAGCTATCTAAAAATATTACTTAAGGAATCAAGATTTTTCATCTCATATATTTGATGAGTACACACCCATAAGAATTAATGAGTCCAGCACTTACAGGGAGTTAATGGATTTCTTTAGTTGTTCACACCCAAGTTATTGGCAAACTGTGCAAATTATGTAAAAACTTACTTGATTCAGTTCTAGGCACTGAATCATACACCTGAGCAATGAGCAATTTAAGTAAAATTTCTACTTCAGGAAAGCAACAAAATTCTCTACTCTTGTTAATCTTGATATGTTAATTGC
Organism: Melospiza georgiana; assembly: GCF_028018845.1. Classification (NCBI taxonomy): domain Eukaryota; kingdom Metazoa; phylum Chordata; class Aves; order Passeriformes; family Passerellidae; genus Melospiza; species Melospiza georgiana. The sequence goes on from NC_080433.1 coordinate 37,869,549, forward strand.
ATAAAGAAGAATGGCTTATGCATTAAAAAATGATACTTGAAAATTTTCCAATAGAATATTCTCCTGTAGGGAAATGATGTTATAATGACAGCAAAATCTTGGATCAAGACATGTCCATACTTGTACAAAGCAGAATAAAAAACGGAGTAATTTAGATTTTTTTTTAAATTAAAATAACACTTTAAAACCAGTACATCACATTATGAATCATAACATTACAGCAAGGAAAAAACCAGATATTATGACAGAACAAAAGGTTATAGCTTTAGCAAATGTTCCAATTACATGTGACAAGTTTTCTATAACATTATCCTTAAAGAAAATTCAAAATTCTCATTTTTAAAAATTCAGAACTGAAACACAGTAAACCTCATGGAAATATATTGCTCAGTTTTGACCATTTAAAATACCTTACCTTTTATGGATGTTGTGGATGGTACTGTATTTCCCCAAGTCCAGCTGCAACTGTTGCCTTAAAATTAACAGCCATGTCGTGTTTTGGTAAAGTGATTTTCTCAGTTAAGTTTTCACACTTTACACAAAGATGTAGGCCCACTAGTTCTAGTCAAACCCAAAAGGCCCACTTCTTCTGCACTTCAAAATGCAAACATTGGCTGCATCTATGTGTCACTGAAAAGAGAGGAAATGTTTCATGCGTAATGAATTCTCATGAGATTGCCATAATGTGTTTTATTCATGTGTTTTATTTCTTTAGGGCAGGGATCTTTGTTAGATTACACCAGTACTGGGGCATCCCACAGCTATTGGAATAGTACAAGGGTAGTAACAACAATTTTCATTGCTGGTCTTGCTAAAAGTAGTAGATGAGGATATTGATAGCAGAACTGGAAAAAATTAATACAGGAAGCATGCAAGCTGGTGTGAGAAAATTTCCTGACAAGTGTGAAATTGCAAGTTATGGAATATTTCTCTAAGGGAAGTGGTAGCAACTTCATTGCTTAAGATGCAAGAAGATGTAGAATGAAGCAGGACAAGTTACTAAATATTAAACTGTAGGAAAAATTTAGACAAAGGGACTGAAGAATGCCTTAAATCTTTCTATCACTAAATTTTTCATAAAAATAATACAGAAGAGGATTAAATTGGTTTCTTGCATGAATCTATGTAATTATTTTCCATGCATTCTTTCAAATAAGACATACCTCACTCCATGCTTCCAGGAGCATGCCCTGGCCCACAGACCCTAATGAGTAAGGTTATAACCCACTAACTGCTGCTTCTGTGCTGCCAGTTTGTTGAAGTGGGAAATATATGCTGAAGCATGTCTGTACTTAAGAGCATGATAATTTAATTAATTCAGTTTATATTATATGATAGGTGTAAGTTTAAATAATTGCATTCAGAATTTTCTGTGTTTACAGAATTCATGTGACTGCTGGGGTAGAAAATGTCCAGATTGCATTTACAGACCATATCACCTGGGGTCAGTCTAGCCAAGGCTATCCTAAATTTTCTCAGCAGCTTGGAATGAATTTTGCTCTCTCCTTCTTCCTGTGCCTGGGGTGACCAGCTCAGGCTGAGAGGGCAGTTAGTGGAACAAGAACTGGGAGAACCAGCAGAGGTCAAGGGAGCTGCTCTAGGGAAGCTACAGCAAGGTAAGAGACCTGAAAATAGCTGGAAAGTGTGTACATATTTCCAGTAGTCTGGGCTTGGGATGTGTCCAGGGAGGAAAAGGAAACCAATGATCTGGGGAAAGTGAACTCTGCTTCTGTCTGTCCCTCAGGAGCAGCAGGCTGGAGAGTGCCAGTGAGAGTTTTCAGAGCAGCCTTCTGGCTGGAGAGGCAAAAGAAGGAAGCTTGCTACCCTAAGAAATCTCCTGTTTTCCTTTGGCCTAAACCTATTGCTGCTGTGGCCTATAACATAGCCCTAAATCTAGAATGGCCTGCTCACCTAGAGGTGAGCTGGCATCATGTCACATGTAGCTCAGGGTGGAACAAAAACTGGCTGCATACGCCAGCACTTCAATATGGAATACAGTATAAAAATGGCAGAATAGCAAACTACTCAGAGACAAAATCCATAGTGAATACTGAGTAGCAAAACTTTTTCCTTGGAATTAAATTATCTGACATAGTGAAGTAAAAATGAAAAATATTTTGCTCTTAGGGAAGGACCTGATAAGAATACACATTTGAATTTTATTGTATTCTGATAGCTTGCTCAGTTGGTTTGCAGAAAATAGTTGTACTCCACCCTGCAGTGCCATATACAAGGAAATAGCAGCTTTAATGAACAATGAGGAATGTCCTTTGTGACCTTGTTTAAAAGTATAAAAGATTGTTGAATTATAACAGATTAATCTTCATGGATCTCTCAACTTTCTACTTCCAAATTCTACAAGTGTAGTGTAAAGTGTAGTCTTGATTTCAGTTTATTCATGCAAGCAAAACTTCAGCTCAGATTCTTCTATAGCAATTCAGTATTTATGATCAGTTTTTTATTACATTTGATCTCAGTCAAACACAGCTGGGTGAGGTTTATCCCACAGTTATTAGACAAAACATACATAATGAATAAGTAAGGTCCATTGTTCTCATGTTTTCAGGGTAACCATTTTTCATAACTTAATGCCTTTAAGTACTGAACTTCAAAGGACATTACTGTTGTAAATATTCAAATCCTAAGTAGTTTTCATACAAAGATGGGCAGTAAAGGAAAATTAATTTCTAGCTGGAGCTCAGGCTCCAAAGGTTAATAGTCTCAACCTTTTTTTACAGAAAGGTTTGGTGTCCAAGGTTAAGGAGTAGTGTTGCTTGAATTGCTTGTTTGCTGCTGCATAGCACCATCACCTGAAGGTATAAGAGATCTGGATGTGCAATGAGATTGCTTACTCCATTAGGACAATGTCCTCTTCAAAAGAGTCAGTTCCCAGGAGCTGGCCAGTGAGGGCCTCTTCACTGCCTGACCATTTCACTGAACAAAGGCAGTAGGTCCAAATCAGTGGCATTCCATTTCCTCAGATATGCTTGGTAGCTTCATTCAGCTTTCCTCATCTACCTATGTTTGCTAGTCTGGTTTTCACTTTAGTTTCTGAAAGTATTGGATAGAATATATGACCAGAGGTTTAGGAGGCTTGAAAATGTCTTTTAGAGTCATGTATATCTGTGCTCCCATATATCTCTTCTGGCCTTATATATTCTGTTTCTTATACATGCTTTCATGGAGGCAGTGCCCCTTCTCATGTACTGTCATCTGCCTCTGACCTATTTGACACACTTCAGTAAAGGATTTGATCTCAGTAAAGCACTGAGATATTGCTGCTGGAGGCGACAGATATTTTATGAGTTCTAAATTCAGGAATATTATCACCAGGCATTGTACTAAACTAGAAAGCAGCCATTAAGCTTTCTATCTCTTAATGCAGTGTTTGAAGTCATATGCTGATATCCCTGGAATGGTGTCAGATTAAATCTGCTGGACCCTGAGTCACTGGTCTATTTTATTGGACAGCTTCTCTGCAGCTCTTAGTGTGCTTCATGTGCAGTGGTTGGTGTTCTGCATCCTGCTGCCTACCTCAGGCTATTGGCTCTCAGCAGTTTTGTATTTGTGACCTAATGGTTTATTTTTAGGTCTGCTTGCACTACTGTAGTGATCTCTGACTGTTCTTGGAGTCTATTTAGCTCCTAAAATACTACTGACCAATTAGTAACTCCTTGCTTTCCTGCTAAACCTTTGTTGAATTCACTTAGGTAATAAATTTTATAAATCTAAAGCTTCATAGGGAACATTGACAACCTCTGAGCATATGTGGTAATATATATATATATATATACATATTGCCTTATACTCTAAGTTATGAAGACTCACCTTTTCATTAGAAAAAGTTTTAATGCTTTTATTGTTTATGACAGGCTTTGAATTCAGACGGGAGAGGGCCTTGGGCTAGAGATGTGTCTTTTCTTGCTCCCATGCAATTCCAGAGAAGTTTAGCAGAGCTATGAGCTTCTAGAAATCACTGTTGCTTGTCTCACACATGTTCTTCAGAGAAATGTTAGTATCCTGCACAAAAGAAGTGCACATAAACATTTTAAATAGCTGGATTAAAAAATACCACCAAAGGAAAAGCAGCAGAAGCAACAGCTGCCTGGAAGCCAAAAGCTGACAGCCCCAGGAAGATAACTAGAAACAGACCAGCTTATGAAAATAATTTTTCTGCCCCTCAGAAACCCAGCTGAAATGATTCAGCATTGGCTATAACAGTCTGTTCCTATAGTTTGAGACAATAACTTCCCTTTTTTTGCCAAATGCATAGGACAATGAAGATATCTGCAATGTTTTATGGATTACACTGGTGTGATGCTGTCTGTCTGAATTTTGTATTCATGGTGACCTGCAGCCCAGCCAGGGTCTAGACAGCAATCCAGCTTGCCTGCTCCTCTATCCCTGTAGGCAGCCCACTGCCAGGTGTCTGCCTCTTTCCTTTGGTACTTCACTGTGCCTGTCCCCACGTGCTGTGAAATGAACTCATCTTCCTGCATGTGCTCTGCTGTGATCCTGGTGTCCAGAGGAGGGGCTGGGAACACAAGCCCTATGAGGAGCATTTGAAGGAGCTGGGGTTGTTTAGCCTGGAGAAGAGGAGGCTTAGAGGTGACCTTATTGCTCTCTACAGCTCCCTGAAGGGAGGTTGTAGACAGGTGGGGTCTCTTCCACCGGGCAGCAAGTGACAGAACCAGAGAACACCGTCTCAAGCTACGTCAGGGAAGGTATAGGTTGGATATTAGGAAAAAGTTTTTCACTGAAAGAATAATAAAGTACTGGAATGCTCTTCCCAGGGAGGTGGTAGAATCACCATCTCTGCATGTGTTTAAAAAAAGGCTGGATATGCACTTGGTGCTATAGTCTAGTTGAGGTGTTAGGGTATAGGTTGGACTCGATGATCTTAGAGGTCTCTTCCAACCTCATTCTGTGATTCTGTGATTCTACGATTCTATAAATATGGATGGGGACACAAAGCCTCCCTCAGATGCCAGAGGAAGCCTGAATGAGACGAGGTGTGCTCAGCAGCATAACAAACCTCACCTTAGGAAGTGGTGGCAGGCCACGTCTTTGTGTGATGAATAGTTACTAGCATAAAACTAAGATAACTTTTGTGTATTTTTCAGCTGGCTGCAGGACTCCTGCCTGTCTGGCTTCATGGTGGCTCAGATGAAAAGAAGAAATGAAAATCTCTTTACACAGAGGTGTGGAAAAAATTGCCTTATCATGGTGTTCATGAAACTAAACACTGGCACGGATGTAAGGAGTAAGTAGCACATCCTTCTCTGCACTTTCAGTGTCCCTCTGCAGAAGTGAAGTAGGCAGCTAAATAAGGTATTTGCCACTTTCCTACCAGGGCACATATGATTTGGTGAATGCTGGCCTTCAGACATGCCTCAATAAGATGGGCCAAATACCCTTCAGCAGGCCTCCAAAGGCATCTTGCCCTCTTTGCTGACTGAACATGGAACTTGATCCAGTTTCCTGAAGGTGGCTTGGATGGTATGCTTCATTTCACATTTGGGATGTAATTGTGCCTGCCAAGATTATCTTGAACCAAAGGGAACTGCAAGTACTGTCAAGGAGGAAGTGAGACAATGGCACAGAGATAAGGCATCTTTGGGTTTAACGTCAAAAAGTTAAACAATGGTCAAGCAATTGACTGGGAGAATGTTAATTCTAGGTGCCAAGCAGCGCTGCATAGGCTATTTGCTAAGGCTAAGGATCAAACTGAAGCATTTATCACGGTAGTTTGGAAAGTCTGAAGTAAAGTGAGACAAAGGTAGAGCTTGGGAAGCAGCAGCTTCATACAGTACAGGTGATCAAAACACAGCAGTGTGTCCACAACTGTGCTGCCCCAAGGGGAGTGAGAAATTACAAAATGAAGAGGAGTGTTAAGCCTGCACGTTTTTTGTTTCTGCTCACTATGGCCTGAGTCAGAATTATTCATGAGTTTCCCTGTAAGAAACTGAGTTTAAATCTGCAGCCTGTGGTCACATCTATGGGCAGTGTTTTCTGAAAGGGGCAAAGGGTCTGTGATGTGGGGAGGTGCAGCAGATTCCCAGGTCACTGGTGGAAGCAGGGTTTGATTAGTTGGTGGGATTTCTGTTGAGAGACTGAGCCCATACCATCTGGCTTGTGAGCAGGGCAGGTCCCAGCAAGTCAGTGGTGCATGTGGAGACCAGGGAGGAGGGTCTGTGAGTCTGGGGAGTTTTTGGTGTGGCAGAGGAGTGGCTCCAATTCCCATATTTTCTCCATGTGCTAGTCTGCTGCTGTCTGGAATGGCGAAAGGAAAATTTGTGATTTGTTGCAAGCACAGCTGGCCCTGCCACATCAGTCAGGCAGAAAAAAAGGGGAAGATTTCATCAGAGGTTGTAATATATTCGCCCAGAGATCCAGTCTAAAGCACTGGTTGCCACAGTTAAAGATGTGAAGGAAGCTCTGCCTGTCATCTCTCAAGGATGTGCACAGAAGGAAGGGAAAGGCAGAGTTCACCCTGAGGCCAGGATACCCAGTGACACTCTTAGTCCTATAGATGAAGTGATGGAGGACTCTGTTTTTAGGGTTGAAAAATATGAGTGTATCTCTGAAGGCTGTATGCATTGAGAAGAGATTATTGTATACAGTACAGTTTATTCCTTCTTTTAATTGATCAGAAAAGAAAAATTTATGAAATTGTATTAAGCCAGCTCTGTTAACAGGGAACTTATTCAAGATTGCAAACAGAGGAAATGAGAACCTAGGAAATGTCAAAACAATCACTTCCTCTGAAGCTGTAATCAATCCCTTCCTTGCATGTTGGTGTTATGATACAGTTCTTCAGTGGCATAGCAGTGTGGTCTTTGTCTACAGGATTCAGTGCACAGCAGAATCAGTACGATGCATACGAGCTGTTAACATATAAAACAAAGAGATAAGTCTAAAAATGCATTCCAGCAGATCTAGTTGGTTTTTATCCAAACAATCAGTACTAGTCTCCAAATAAAAATATCTTCATCCATCAAGAAACCCTTGGGAATTAAAAACCCACCTAGCTAAACAGAAAAATAAAATGTAAATATGTCCACAAAGTCTTGTTGCTGAAATATGTATCACTTTGCTAAATAAAACTGACACTCTGTGATATTGGAGAAGTGATTAGGAGCCCAAAGTGTATTCTTCCACTGGAGAAAGCTATATATAAAAGAAAAGGAAACAAAAGGACTTTAAGTTCATTTGTCCCTATTCATAGTTTATGTGACAAATAACTACAAGCTCAGATGTTCCAGAACTGCAAGCTTTCTAAGTCACCTTTAACATTTTTTGTATTCAATAAGGTTGCCTCTACAGTGCCATAAGCCAGAGTTTTGTAACATTTGCCCAAGGGAGTATTTATTTGTGGGTTCGTTGGTCACATCCTATGGCCACTATTGCCAGTTGCTGAGGTAGTTTACAGAAGTATAAATACTGTCCAAATATCATTTCTCCCTGTAAACAATTTCAAATGAAAGGGGCCAAGGCTGACATCATCAGGTGCTGAAGCTGTGAAGAGAGGCAGAGAACAGTTCAAGAGGCACCCTGTCTATCAATGTGGGAATCTCACCATCACTTTTGGCCTAGGTCTGTACAGCTGGATCCAAAACAACTTTCTACCCCTGTGTTTAACCTTCTGTACCAGGTTAAAACTGAGGCAGGCATTCTTTCATACTTCTCCTCATTCCCCTCTTCTCCCATTTCCTCCTACACAATCTGCTCCCTGCAGAGAGGGAGCCAGGGCTGGGCAGCAGGTGCAGAGCAGCAGGGCATGGCCAGGGACAGCTGTGCGCCACGGTGGCCCCACTGAGGGCAGACACAGCACGGCCCCTGCAGCAGCATTCACCCACAGGAGCTGCCCTCCCTGCAGAAGGGAAAGGGGCAGCTTCCTCAAGGGAAAGAGCAAACCTTATTTTCCTCCAGGAAAATAGAGATGACAGACAGGTCATGTTCCTCAAACATGACTTTGCCAGGAGATTAAAATCACATTTTCCAGCCATCTTCTTTCCATCCATAGCTCCAGCTACTTCTGGCTGAGGCTCTGGGCTGTTCTATCAGATGGAGGCTTATGAAGTCACTGTGCAGCCCAAGAAGAGCTCAGTGCTAGAGAGCTCCAAAAAGACCCAGTATTCAGTGATCTCTCCAGCTGACAGACTGGAGAGAGAGAAATGGTGAGAGTAGCAGGCAGTTTGCTGGATTGAGAGCCCGGGTCCCACACGCTGCTGTGCTGAGCAGCTTGGCCTGCAGTCATCCTCCTGCACCCTGGGCCTCACTGTGCCCCCTCCTCCATGGGACCTGCTGGTTTCACTCTGCCCTTGCACTGTCTCACTCTGTAACCTGTAGAGAACAACTCTCCCTTTTTGTTGGGTTAGGAGGCTGCAATGGCCCAGAAATGAGAGAGGCATGGCAAGGGGGACCAGAGTCAAGAGGAGCAGGGAGATGTTCTTGGACTGGCACCCCTGACATGCCATCAGAGCCAATGTGGCTGGAATTATTTGGTGCATCCTAAGGCAACAGCTCTGCTCTTCCATGCTGCCCTTCTCTGTGTCCTTCTTTCTCTTTCCTCCCTGCTATCACAGCTACATCACCAAATACTCTGCTCCTCAGCTTCATCTCTTGTTTCACTCCATGCAAGCCAGTTCAATCCAGTAGAATGTTCTATGCCTAACTTTTGTTTTATAACCATAGGGAAGTTGTTACATGGTTTATATCTCTCCTGAAGATAGATACTTTGTTTCATGTATTTTTGTTAAGATCCACTAAGTCTTTTAGTAATATTTTAATATTTTAAACCTTGTCACTTTTAAATGTATAATATAAAAGCTAAAACTTGCTGTTGGATGAGATCTAGCACAAGATCTTCAGGACTGGCCCAGAAATTCTTCCTGTTGCTCAGCTCTCACATTGGCAACCTCTTTGGCACCACAATGGGACCTGATTCTTTGTATTTCCCCTTACCTTAAACTTAACCCTAATGCCAACTGCAGCCAATACCCGAGATTTACATAAGGACCTCCAGCCTTGGCCCTTTCTCTGCTCAAAATTTCCATAGGCATGTCTTTTGTAAATCCCTGCCCAAACTGGATTCTTAGGCTTTGTCTCACAACTTGCCTTAGCTGTAACCCTGAAAGTGACTGAATCCATTACTCAAAATCTCTCATCCCATCAACAGAATGAAAAGGGGAAAATTATTCGTGATGCCCAGACTTACCTGTAGCAGCTTCTTGCAACTCCACATCAGCTATATCACAAAACTAACAGCAGACAAACCCAGCTGCAGCCAAAGCAAGCAAAAAACCCCAATTTCTCTAGGCCCCCCTTTTGCAGCCATACTCAAAGTTTTGGAGTTAGGGGAATAACAAAGCCTCTTAATCCAGTTAAGAAGTACTGAAAAGGGGCTTCCAAGAGAGAGTTTGTGCACCAAAGGTATACTTCTCTGAGAAATCTGATCACTCCTTGGGGTAGATTTATCAACAGGATTAAGAGGGATGCAAAGCCAAGGCATCCAGTTGTGGTGGGGCCGTAAAGGGCCTGCAGAGATGAGATTTGGGCTATGAAAAGAATTTTCCACTGACCCCTTGTTCACTTGGCCAGAGCTGGAGATCCTTCAGTAATACCCAATCCACCCCTAGGATTAGAGTTGAGGCAGCAAAGAGACAAAGCATGGGAGTCCAGTTGTGGACAGTAGTCCAAAGACTATTAAGGGAGACATAAAGCTGCAAGAGGAATTCCCTCATAAGAAGTTTTTAATCCAGGCCACAGCTGTCCTTTGTTGTCTCATTTTCCTAGGACTTTTTTTTTTGTAGGATATCATGTTTACTTCCATCAAAACACTTGCTGAGAACTATGAAGGGCAGACGTGTCATGATGTCTTGTTATGCGCAAACTGAAAACAAAATTGCAAACAATCCTATAGAAAAATACTCTCCAGATGGAAAATAAAAGTAACATTTCCTGTAATGTTATGGAATAGAAACTGTGTATTAAAGGGGCCTTTTGAATTTGAAATCTAGTATGTAAGAGGTAGCAGAACATGAGATTTATAACACAGGAGCTAGTGTATGGGGCTGAGTGAAAGACCTTCTTAATGACTTGTAAGAGAGGAATGGAAGGAGTATGATGTTCCAATTGCAGTCTTGAGCACAGCAAGTAATTTAAAAGTAAACAATGACTTTGTGGGAGTCACCTATGAATACACATGCTGGTGGTGATTTAGGAAAATCCCCAGAATATGAAACTGAAGGAAGCAAGCCAGCTCAGAGTGAACTGTAGACATAAATAACAGAACTGGTAATTTTTTACTGCTACTGTAAAAACCCCATATCTAAGAACTGAAAAGAAACTTGCCCAGAATTCAGAATTTCCCAGATTTTTAGAATGTAAAAGTTTCAGTTCCTCTGAAATCCAGATTTTGTGTTCTGGATCCAGTTAGGTTGGTTAGTTTTGTCTTCAGATTCATAATGCCTGATGAATACACTGAAAAATTACCTTCTTCCTCTAATATATTTTTCTGGGGATAATAACCCTGAAATACATCTCTTGGTATCAATTAGCTCTTCCTTTGCACTGATAAAATTAGCTAACACCTCGCAGGGGCTCCATAAGCATGACAATGTTTCCCTGATGTAGCTGAGGCAGGAACCATGTGCATCAGAGTGGGGTAGCAGTGCTATTCACATTCCGTTAATGCACCCCAAACTGAATTGCTCTCTATTGTTGTACTGTAGCAATGAAGAGATGGTGGTGTTTTTCTATCATTTCTATTTTCTGTTAGGATCTCTATTGTGTGCAGCTGCTGCAAGCTGCAGCCCTCCCTTTCAGCCCTGAGTATCATTTGCCTTCTCTGCATTACATGGTAAGAGGGGACAGAAATTCAAAGGGGGGATGATCACCAGCTCACGTGGCAGCTCATGTGTACAGAGATGGCAACCTGGATACAGAGCAGCATCCTAACCAGCCTCCCCAGCAACAGGAGCTCCTGAACAAAAGACTTGGATCATGCGATGGAGCTGATTAGGCTGTCACACAGAAAACAAACAGGGAAAGTTTTTGTGGGGTGGGGAACGGTACTTAGTAGTCTGTTAGGGTGACCAGAAAGAACTAGATTTTATTCAGTAGTATTTGGAAAAGGAGAATGTCTGTGCATGTGTATTGACCTGAGTGTTCTAGAGCATAAATCAGGAGCAGAGGGACAAGGACAGGGAAAGGCTCTAGGACTCCTTTGAGAATTGGTGAAGCTGGGGCAGAGACACTGGCACAGGAAAATCCAAGGGTTGATTAAAAATGAATTGTTTTGCTAAACAGCAGTTCTGATCTTCAAGTGGTGAACTCATTTAGCTTTATACATCTCAAATCTCTCTTGTGTCTTTCCAACAAGGCTATACAAATTTCATGTCCACTCAATTTTTTAACTGGACTACAGCAGATAGATCTAGATGATAATTCTTTTTTTCTTGCTCAGTTCTTAGGCATTAGAGTAATGTGTTTCCTTCAAAGAGGCAGGTGCATCATCTGATCACCACTCTCATTCACTGTGGATGCTGTGCTATGTGTAAATCTCCAGCCCTGGGTTGTGGCAAACCAAAGACTGCAACTTTTCATTTCAGCCAGCCTGCAGACCTGGTTTGTTGTCTTACACAGCTGACCTGAAGCATGAAGTGCTGCTCTCCAGGTCTCATCTGTACCTAGATGAAAAGAGGCCTCTCTCTCCAGCACTTACTTACCACTTTGCTTTGAGCAATCCCAAACAATCCTCTGGTGTAATAAATAATTTCAGATCTGTTCTTTGTCTCAGAGAAAAAAAAAAATCAACAAAACTCAGAAATGCTCCTTACGCAGGCTCACTAATTTTCTTATCCAGTGAAGAACTTCTTTTGAGGGCCAAATGGATTAAATGCTCTTTGGTCTTTTTCTCCTGTTGGCCTAAGTGACATAGCATCTTCCTTTATATATAGCAATGGATTGACGCATATCTGGGATTAACAGGAATGGGTTAGCTTTAATTCCAAAAGTAAACAATGGACTTGTTTATCAGCACTAAAGGCTGAAAGCCATTCACTGTTCTTCATGGTATTAAGCCTTTACCACGTCAAGCACTAACGATTTTGAATAGGGCAAGCACTTTTCCCTTGCACAGTGGCACTCTGAGCTCCTCTCTCTGGGCTCCACCGCCATTAACATTGAAATAAGGCGTGGGACGCGTTCCTCACAGAGGGAAGACATGCAGGAGATTTTCAGAATGATATTTCTGGTGTGGGGATGAATTATTTATGTATCTTAACTGTAGATCTGTCTAATAATTCTGTCATTAAATCTATCTCACCCTCTCCTTCTGTCCCATGCCAAAATGGCAAACCCCCTGAAATTAAATTGCTATTTTTAAATTCTAAAGCATTAGTTTATTTGTACTTTCACATGTCTTTTAATAAAGTGTGTTAAAAACCCTGAAATTGTCTTCACAGTTTGATCAAAGTGTGTACTTAACACACATTCTGTCTCATTAATGGCAGATACTGAACTTTAACATCAAGAGGTATACATGTACATGTATTCTACCCACAAAAATCCTTGAAATCATCTTCAGACTTGGAGCCTATTTCCCCACATGCAATACTGTGTTAAGTCACAGCATCTGCCCTTTGTGTTAACATAGTATATTTCCAATATATTTGGATGCTGAGTAGCTAGGAAGGTGTACTCACAACTGATATGCAAGCATGAAAAACTAAGAAAATTCAACTATTTCTGAATGTGGTGATTATTTCTCCATCAGTTCTAATGTTATAATATTACATATGAGATCATAAAATTGTCACAAATTGCTGCAATTAAGAATTTCCATTTTCTACACTGAATTTCCAGTCCTTAAATTCCCTATAAATCTATGCAATACACAGCTTTTCTTAGCCTTCTCTCATCAATCTGTCTCCATACCCAGTGATTCTGGTTGTAGCTCTTATATCTCTGATAGTGCATTATTTTTCATCTTCCTTGCAATACAATAACAGAAACTTTTTAGTTAGATTTTTTTTTCATGTACAGGCTATTATTAGATTTTTCACAGATACTTTACTAATGCTAGCAGGGGTGTACATTGTTTTTCTTGTTAAAGGAGTATTGCTATAAATTGAAATACAGATGAGTAAAAGATATGGTATGTATGGGGATAATATGATCTGGGGTATCTAGAAATGTCTCTAACCATACACACACATATACACACAAATGACTTTATGAGACTGGAATATCAAATGATAAGTTGTGGAATCCTAAGTGTAATTTCTTTGCCTTTTCATTTGATTTTGTGGTAGTGCAGACTAGTGTTTTATCTCCACATCCTTGTGCTTGTTCAATATCTGGCATGCACAGCTGTTCATGGGCTTTCTCCTGTTTGTGCTTTCCTTATTTTGACCTATTTACCAGGAGTGGTGAGGGAGAAGTGAGGGGCATGTTTGTACACATGCATTTGAATTACATGGCTTCCTGTGTGTGTGTGTGAGTGCATGTAGGGCTGTGTGTGGTGGCTGAGAGCAGACATCACACATGTAACCATGTAATTTAACATTATGAATGAATATCTACTCCCAGCTTATTGTTTTTCAGAAAAGGCATTTGGCCGTGTTGTGTTTAGAATGGGCTTAACTGGCATTAATTTTCTGCAACTAATTCTCATCAGTTTCTCATTTAAATGTACCAAACTTGCTGTGCATTTGAAGCTGAAGGCCTCTCTTACATAATAATGTACAGCACAGCCCCACAGCATGCCCCCATGATGCCAGTATTATCTGAACTTTACATGACTACCTGTCTTAAATTTTACCAGCTTTTTCCCTGACTGAAATGTATTTAATGGTCCATTCCTTGTCTACAGTTTGTTTCACAGTAATTGAGGATGTGTTCCATAGTGCAGTTTTAAACGTAATATGCCAGACAACTGTTGTTTTCTATTAATCATCTTAGCTGAAATAATAGAAGCACTTTAAATTTTGAATGCCAACTGTTCTTTTAAAAGCTAAATATATTCTGTGCCTGTCTGTTCCTTTTAGTGAAGAAAAAAAAAAGGAAAGTATTATGATGATTAGAGACTTTGGGTCATCTTACAGAAATGCTTCTGTTTTGCAGAACATAATGAGACATGTTATTTTCCAGGAATTGTAAGGAAATTAAAAGGAAATATAAGTCACCCAGGTGTGCTGCAACTCTGAAAGTGAAGCATAATGCTTGATGGCAGCCGATGGCAGAACTGCTCATTTATGGTAAAACATTTTAAAATTCCTTTTATTTTTAGCTGTGCTCCTCTTATTTATTTAGGAAAGAGGAAAAGGTGGAATTTTGGGATTCCAAAATTTTAGGTTCTAACTATGATTCATCATGTTAATGACAACTGGGGGATTGCACACACTTTGGGGTGAAGCCACTTGAATTCTGAGAATTTAAGTCTGTGGATCTCACTATTGTTGTGGAATCTTTCAGAAGTATGAAAGGCCAAGATGTTGCCCGATTGATAAATGACACAAAACTCGGATAAGTTTTGTGGGTGCTTTATTAAGGGCCCGGGGAACTGGGGGACTCACGTCCCAAAATCCCAGCCCCCGAATTCACGTATGGGTGCTTCCCTCTTATACATGCGATTCACAACAAAGTCTCCAAGGAACAGTTTCCCCGTTCCCCTTGCCTAGCCTCCAAGGAACAGTTCCCCGTTCCCCTTGCCTAGTCACAGACCCCTTGTGATACATTCCTTGGTTCACAAACAAGATCATTAATCCTCTGCTTATCTTATTCTAAGAGCATTGTATGCTGCCTCTAGACAGGTTAGCATTCTTACTTTCTTGCACTAGTTTAATTATTTATTAAATCCCTAAGACTACCTGCTAGGTTACACACAAAACTCAACACACTTTTCAACGGCTACAAAACTGCTTTTTAACAAACCAGTTCACACACAACTCACTATAATTAAATATTTTGCTAAATTTCATTTCTTTTCCAACATTTCCCCCCTTTTGAGCATCCTTCAGTCCTGCTGCAAGGATGCTCAATCAACAGTATTGACAGTAACATCTTCATAACGAGGTGGGGAATGTTCTTCATTCTGCCGCCCACGGGTCATCGCCTTCAGCAACCGGAGAGATTGCCTCTTTTCCTTTTCGATCACACCTAAGAGGCATCTATATACAATCCATATAGTCACTAGAAATACTAAAAACATTAGTACATACTGTATAGCAGACGTAATCCAGCCAGACAGGTGAAGCCCCAAAGAATCAAATACTGCTCCTATCCATTTATGCTGTGCTTCCCTTTCAATTTCCTTGGTTTTTGTTTCCACTTCTGCCAGTTGAGAAATATCTTTCTCAACTTCAAGTGTAACATTTGGAATGTGTACACAGCAATGATCTATTCTCCTACTCAGGTAACCACAAACTCCATGTTCCTTTAACAGTAGCAAATCCAATGCCATTCTGTTTTGTAGGGTCATTCTTGATGTAGCTTGCAATTGCAAATTTAGATCCTTAAATCCCTTCTTAGTAGCTGCTGCCAACCTTTCTGTCTGTCCTAACAAATTGTTGAGCATTTCCCTGTTTCGATATGTCGCTACCGGAGGGAATAATGACTCCAATATCCATCCAAATTGCACTCCTGAGCCAGGTTCATGCCACTGCTCCTCTAGGGATTCTTCCCTCTTTCTGAGTCCTTTCCTTTGGATCAATCTGTTCTGTTTCCAGTATGGACACAATGTGGGAACCCCTAGGGTGATTTGTGTTACTGATCCATCTAGAGGTAAATGTGTGGTCCACTGTCTGTGTCCCAACACCCAGACTAGATTTCCAGGGCTATGCACAGTAGTATATCTGCAATCTATAGGTCCATCCATGGACTCTCTGCTAACCGTGTGATCATACCCCCTACACTCGCATCCCCACTTTAATGCCATTTTCACCAGTACCAATCCAATTCAGTCTTCCGGTGTATCACATGTAAAAACCTCAGTACAATTCCAATCCTCTTTCTGCGGTCTGAACTCTCGGGAAGATGTAGACGTGATAAGGGCCCTATAATGTGACTGATTCTTTACTCCTGACCATTGGATGCACCATTGTACTTCCCCAAGGTAATTATAGTGTTCCAAAACACTAGGTCCCCATAATGTCTTCCAAATATTCCAGGTGTCAAAATTCTGTGTGACATTCTGACAACTCATCTCATTTTGTTGGGATTTCGTTCTATTGTATCATTAACCTCTCGTCTACTCCTACCGTGTCTCTGTAAGGATAACATCATTCTGTCATGCCTCCACCATGCATTTCCTATTCTAGGATTAGTGACACTCGACCACCCACAACCTTTGTCTTCCTTTCCCCACCAATTGGTCCCGTCCTCTATTCTGTCCCAGGTCAGTTCCCTATTTTGCTTCCACCATTTGACCCAAAGGTTCCTTTGATATCTTGATCTTACTAGGAAGGAACAATTTATTCTGAGAGGTGGCCCATCCCACATGTCCACTGCCATTGATACTGGATTAACCTTTATGTTTTCAGCACAATCCCCTGTCCATGGCAAAACCCTCATACTCACTCTTTTGTAATCAAAACTATCCCGTATTTTGACCAAACATGTATATTCTCCCGTATCGTTTGTGGTTACCTTGGTAAGATTCAGTACCGTGTTTCCTTGTTGTTTATCCTGATCCCAACCGACTCCTATCTTGCCTCGGCTTCTTTCAGCCCCCCGTTGCCATATTGCAATAACTTCACCGGCCTCAACTCTCTGGCTGTCAAAGATAACACAAGTTAATTGAACATCCATCCCTTCCATGACTGTAACCTTTGTTTCTTCAACCTGTACTAGAGTAGACCCTTGAACGGGTAATAGTCTCATGATCACTAGCAGTAATATAATTAAGAAGGCGGCTTTGCGCGGAAGATCATCCGGGTTGGAGACACTATCTGGGTTTCCCACTGGAACGGTGCCTTCTTTACCCTGGTGTAATGGATCCAAGCATCCATCCCCTGGACCTTCACCGCCGTGTAGGTCGTCATCATCACCTGGTGGGGTCCGCTCCATGATTCCCGTAGCGGATCCGTGATCCACTTCTTGACGTACACCTGGTCCCCAGGCTGGATGTCGTGGACAGAATTCTCCAGCGTGAGCGGTCTATTCCACTGTAACGTATTTCTTAAAGAATTCAAGATCTTATTAAGTGACATAACATACTCTGCAATCGCCTGGTCCCCACTCACATGTACCTCCCCTTTTAATACAGTTGCATGATATGGTTTGCCATATAATATCTCATATGGACTTACGCCTACCTTTTCCCTTGGTTTAATTCGAATCCTGAGTAGGGCCAAAGGCAAAGCTTGAGGCCAGTGCAGTTTATCTTCCTGGCAAATCTTTTTGATTTGTCCTTTCAGGGTTTGATTCATCCTTTCCACCTGCCCACTAGACTGAGGTCTCCAGGGGGTATGCAAATTCCAGGTTATATCTAACATTCGTGCTAATTCCTGCACTACCCCGGCTATAAAATGTGGACCCCTATCTGATGACAATCCTAAAGGTACTCCAAATCTTGGTATTATTTCTTTTAACAAGGTTTTTACCTCCTCCTTAGCATGATTAGTTCTACATGGAAAAGCTTCCGGCCACCCTGAGAACGTACATACGTACACTAACAAGTATCTGTATCTCTGTGCCCTAGGCAATTCAGAAAAATCAACTTGCCAGTAATCTCCTGGTTATGGCCCGACTTGCAACTTTCTCATTTGTATTTGTCTCCTAACTACTGGATTATTTTTCAAACATACTGGGCACATTGCATTAACTCTTTTTGCCATTGTTAACATCTGATTAGAGATTATCTCATTCTTCAAAAATTTTACCAATACTTCTGCCCCCCAATGACATTTATTATGTTCTGATTCCAAAATAAATTTCATTATGCGGGTAGGTACCACTATTTGTCCCATTGGTGTAACGTACCACCCAAGTTGATTCCTCTGTGCCTCTAGCAAGTTTATTAGTTTTCCATCTTCTATTGAATATTTGGGCTCCTGATTCAGGTATGGGGTAGCCGGATTTGTTCTTACCGGTACCAATGCCATTTGAGTCCATACTTCCCGTGCCACTTGCCGTGCTGTAACATCAGCAAATCGATTTCCTCTGTAAACGTCTCCTTCCGCAGTCTGATGTCCTCTAACATGCATTACTGCAACTGCTTTGGGACTGTGTACCGCATCCAGTAGCTGTAGCACTTCTTCCCGGTGCTTGATGTTGGTTCCCTGTGAATTCAAAAGCCCCCTTTCCTTCCACAATGCCCCATGTACATGAACCACACCAAAGGCATATTTAGAATCTGTCCAGATATTAACCCTTTTGTCCTTGCTCAAATACAGGGCTCTGGTGAGTCCAATCACCTCTGCCTTCTGGGCCGAAGTTCCAGGTAACAAAGCCTTTGCCTCTATTACCCGATCCAATGTTACCACTGCATACCCGGCATAGCGAGTCCCATTCTCGACAAAACTGGATCCATCAGTGTATAGTTCCCATTCAGGTTCTTCCAATGGTTCATCCTTTAGGTCGGGTCTGCTGGCATATACTTGTTCAATTACCTCTACGCAATCATGCACCAGTCCCCCAGCTTCCTGGTCACTGCGTAAAAACTCTGCTGGATTAACATGATTAGTAGTCCTTATTTCAATATCATCCTGTTCTCTCAGGATGGCCTGGTATTGCAACATTCGACTGGATGATAGCCAGTGACCCCCCTTTTGCTCCAAAACGGCCATGACCATATGGGGAACAAACACTTTCATTTTTGCCCCCAAAGTCAATTTCCGGGCCTCTTGAATAAGAATTATTGTTGCCGCCACGGCTCGTAAACACGAGGGCCACCCGGAACTTACCGAATCCAGTTGTTTAGAGAAGTATCCCAC
The DNA here is from genome assembly GCF_028018845.1 of Melospiza georgiana. Lineage (NCBI taxonomy): Eukaryota > Metazoa > Chordata > Aves > Passeriformes > Passerellidae > Melospiza > Melospiza georgiana. Next base: position 37,888,490 of record NC_080433.1, read on the forward strand.
AGGCCTCTTCCAGGATCCCACCTTCTGGGTGAGGACCCCCAATGCCAGTTTTTGCCTCTCATTCACGTACAACTGGAATTCCTTGGTCACGTCAGGGAGTCCTAGGGCTGGGGCCTCTTTTAATGCCTGCTTCAATTCCTGGAAGGCCTTCTTTTGCTGTGTTGTCCACTCCAACCGATGCTGCTTCAAGGCCTCATAAAGTGGCTTGGCTAGGAGACCGAAATTCATGATCCACAGTCGACACCATCCCACCATTCCTAGAAAAGATCTCAATTCCTGATGGTTACGAGGCAAAGGAATAGCACATATTGCCTCTATTCGGTTTACTCCCAAACGTCTCTGCCCTTGTGTGATCTCACAACCGAGGTAAATAACGCTATTTTTGACCAATTGAGCTTTTTCCTTAGAAACCCGATACCCTGCTTGGCCAAGCATGTTGAGTAATTTAATTGTTAATTCCACGCACATTTCCCTTTCCTTAGTAGCCAGAAAAATGTCGTCCACGTACTGCAGGACTACATACAAGGATGGGGATATTGTTACCTGGGTTATCTTCCATTCCTCCAGCTCCTTGACCAGTTGGTTTCCAAAAATAGTAGGGGAGCATTTAAATCCCTGTGGGAGTCTCGTCCACATGAGCTGCTTCTTTCTCCCAAAATCAGGACTCTCCCACTCGAAGGCAAAATATTTCCTACTCTCTACTGCCAGTGGGATGCAGAAGAAGGCATCTTTAAGGTCAATCACTGAGAACCATTTAAACTCCTCTGATACAGATGTTAACAAAGTATAAGGATTAGCAACAACTGGATGTATGTCTTTCACTATTTCATTAATAGCCCTTAAGTCCTGTACCAAACGGTGCTTACCATTAGGTTTCTTTACTGGAAAAATTGGAGTATTATACTCCGATTCACATTCCTGTAATATTCCTTGAGCCAAAAATTGTTTAATTAACGGGGCTACTCCCCTCCTTGCCTCAAGCTTCAAGGGGTATTGCTTTATCCTCACTGGTCGGGCCCCTTCCTTTAGTTCCACCTTTACTGGCTGCGCGGCTTTAGATTTTCCGGGGACCCCTGACTCCCATACTCAGGGTACTACAGCCTGCTCAATTTCTTCTGGAATAGGAGAGGCATCCACTTCCTTGATTACAAAAATGCCTGCTATTTGTTCCTCAGGTATTTCCAATTTCACCCTTCCCCCTTCAAATATTATTTTCACATTAAGTCGGGACAACAGATCTCTGCCAAGAAGGGGTGTGGGGCAGTTTGGCATATACAAAAATTGGTGATCTAATTCCTTCCCCCCAAACCTAAGATTTAAAGGTTGTAAAAATGGTTGTTCCTCTAGCTTCCCTGTTGCCCCCACCACCTGTACCATTGTGTCACTCAAAGGTCCCAATCGTCTATTGAATACAGAATAAGTAGCTCCAGTGTCTACCATAAATTCTTGATCCTTTCCATCTATTTCTAAACTACCCTTAAATCCTTTTCTAGTCAGCTTTGATTCTGATAGTTTCCCAAAACTAGTGCTTGAGCAACTTCTGCTGGTCCTCCCGTGAATCCTCCCACAGGGGCATTTCCCATTGGGGCTGTCCTTAATCCCATGTTTCCCATGCCCATACCTCCTCTAACCGGGCATTCATTTTTCCAGTGTCCCAATTGTCGGCAAAACGCACACTGGTTTGGATCCAACCTCCCCATGTTAAGTGCAAACCCAAATCCTCCCCGACCTCTTGGCAACTCCCTCTGTCCGTGATTAGCTCCTCCTCGACCCCTAATGGGTCTTCCTCCTGCCCCTGTCTGTTGCATTACAGCCAGAATACTAGCTTGTTGTCTTTTTGCAGTTTCTTTTTCCCTGTTGTTGTATACCTTCTTTTCACCATCACCACCATCACTATCACTCTCACTAGATCCCGTTTTTATAGCTATATCTGCAGGGGGAGCAGGGGGCACATTAGGAGCAACCGGAACCCTCGGAGGTGCTATACAATAAGACAAATCTTCCTCGACTGAAGGATACAAATTACGCTCCTTTCTTTCTTTACATCCCACACACTCCCTTTCATCATTCACTTCTAAAACCAAAATACCACATTCCTCTTGCCATTCCTCTTTCCGATATAAAACGAAAAACAAATCCAAATATGGTATTTCATCCCATTTCTCATTCCTCCTTAAAAATTGCATCAAAGATTCCATTATCCCCAATTCCAGTGTACCATTCACCAGCCATCCCGCTTCCCCAATCTCATATTCAGGCCACCAATGATGACAATAATCTATCATTTTGCTTTTATCCAATTCTTGATAATACCCCTCACTTTTCCACCGTTTCAATATACAACCTAATGGTGTATTTCCAGGTATTTTACCATTGGCTTGCACTAAGGTTTTAAAAGTTTTAAAAGACATCATATTACAACGTTTAATTCCACTATTAATCCCAATAAACCAATATACCTTAAACCAATATACCTTCTCGCCGTCCTTCCCTAAAACAAACAGGAGGCGAGTTCCGGTCCTGCGTCCTTAGACGTCTTATGGCCGGAGCCTAGGCTTTTTTACCAACCACCAAATCCAAATCCAATTATCACCTTTTTCCAATATAAAGCACCTTCGGGCTTACCTTAATGCAGTTTGTCCGACAGGCGCGGGGGGTCGGGCACGACCGATGACTCCCCGAGAAGTGCTCGGTGCCGGCTTGGAGTGGATCGGGACGCGAACCGCCCCAGCAGCCCTCGGAGTCCTGCCGCGGTCGCCAGAAAACTGTTGCCCGATTGATAAATGACACAAAACTCGGATAAGTTTTGTGGGTGCTTTATTAAGGGCCCGGGGAACTGGGGGACTCACGTCCCAAAATCCCAGCCCCCGAATTCACGTATGGGTGCTTCCCTCTTATACATGCGATTCACAACAAAGTCTCCAAGGAACAGTTTCCCCGTTCCCCTTGCCTAGCCTCCAAGGAACAGTTCCCCGTTCCCCTTGCCTAGTCACAGACCCCTTGTGATACATTCCTTGGTTCACAAACAAGATCATTAATCCTCTGCTTATCTTATTCTAAGAGCATTGTATGCTGCCTCTAGACAGGTTAGCATTCTTACTTTCTTGCACTAGTTTAATTATTTATTAAATCCCTAAGACTACCTGCTAGGTTACACACAAAACTCAACACACTTTTCAACGGCTACAAAACTGCTTTTTAACAAACCAGTTCACACACAACTCACTATAATTAAATATTTTGCTAAATTTCATTTCTTTTCCAACAAAGAGAGAGAGCTCATTGATTCAGAGAATATACATCTTCTTGCTTTGGACGTGGAAATGGAAAACTGCTAACTCTGAGGAAAATAACTACAATTAACTGCATGCTAATATTTTGTCTAAGATTAGTATTTCTGGAGGAAAAATGTGCAGAGCCTTTTGGAGTCTCTGAATTTGCAATGGTAGCTCTTTTATGGCCCAGCAGCTGGTTTCCTTTTTTAGAGATGTCATGGATGCTAGATTCGGCTTAATCCCAGTTAGGAGTTTTCTTCCCAATCAAAGGCTGAATAGGTATTGTGCTTCCTCCCTTACTAAATGCTTGCTGAGATTATTCTCTGTCACTTGCTGCTTATTATCACTGTATCCCCAAAGACCCATCCTCTCTGATGCAGTGCTTTTAGAAGTGTTATTTCATCACTGAAAAGATGGATTCCAAATGAAAAGGTACTCTCTACAGAAATAACATTTCATCTCAGAAAGATAAAAGGAGCTGCCTGTGGCTAGGTCTGGATTGTGCTACTTTTCTTGCACTTCCCTATTGATTTTTGAGCTTCAGGCCTTCCCTTGGCTTAAAATGGGAGATAATGTGAATTCATAGAGTCTGCAACCATAGATAGAACTGAGACAGCCTGAGATGAAGACCTGTTCTTGGGGTATGTCGAGATGATGATGTCGAGAGAGAATTGGGGGCCAGGAAGAAAAGAGAAAGCAGGAAGGAAGGAAGGAATGTGAGCCCAAGCCTTAAAGGACTTGCTCAAGCTGTGGTCTTACATGGCAAGCCTGTGTCCTATCCCACTGAAGCAGTGCCATGAGCAATCTGCCTTCTTGGCAGTTTACAGTAACAACAAAGTTTAGACTCTTAGAGTCCAACAAAAGCAGTTTGGCTTCTGTCCAGCCTGAGAAAAAAATATTCTCCTGCAGTCAGACTTTTCAGGCACGCACTGTTCATGGGGTTAAAGGGTGCTTTGGCCTTGTAGCAGCTCTGGGTCAATATGCAGAGCAAGGGAACTTCTGTGGAAGAAAGATGGACATAAAAACTCACAAGCTTATTAACTGGAGCAGAACTACAAATGCTCAGCTGTTATACATCCGTTCACTCACCTCTGCCCTGGGCTGTGAATGCCTTGAACTGCCACCTTCCATATCAGTGTAGTTGTATCTAGCCTGGGCTGCCAAATGGAAAGTCATCCTACTTTGTTCTGCTGTGGTCCTTTTAGTCCCTGGGGAAAAAAAGATCTGCTACTGAGAAGTGATTTCTCTGCAATACTGTAAATAGCAAAAAGCACCCAAGACCTATTGGCAATATTTTGCTTTCCTTGAGACACAGCCTTCCTCTCTCCCACCATCTTCCAACTGATGTTCACATCTGGCACAGTTGGGGTGACTTATTCGTGTCTCTGGTGGGTTTATGAGGATTAGATTGCATCAAAAACATGCTGTAAGGTATTTTTTACTTAAAAAAATGTTGAAAATAAAGAAGCCTATGCTTTCTGCCAGCTAGGTCTCCTGAGCTGCCTGGCTTTGACTTCTCAAAGCTCCCTGATATGCCCAACTTCTGAGGCTGACACATGCCCGATCTCTGAACTGATGGCTCCCCATCTACTTGGCTCACACCTCTGTTGATTTCACAGCAGCTAGCAGTCTGGATGATTGAGATTTTTTTCCCAAACCATTTTTTGAAAATTCCGTTTGTCAAAAATTTGGCAGTTTTTTAATGACAAAAGGTTTTCCACTATGCCATCCACATGCAAGGTTCTTCTTTCAGAATGGGGCATTTTTGGCTAAGGGAAGAATGGGTTGCCATTTTGGTGGATAGGGCACTGGGAGCATGTGCTGGGTCTCCCAGGCCTCCTAGCTGCTATGTGTAAGTGTGGAGCTGAAGCAAGGATTCTCAGTGTCTGAGTTTTGACAGGTCTACAGTTACAGTCAAATATGGCTTTTACAGAGAAATAAATGATAGCCCTTTATTCAACATGTGTGTGCCCTATCAGTTTTCTCACTGCAGGTTAGCACAAAGGAGCCGTGACACAACCGTGAAGCAGTCCATTGTACCACGCCAATGCCAGCCCCAAGAAAAATACAGTCTGGGAAAACCAGGGAGCAGCACAAAGGCTTGAGGTCTGTTAGTCTGATGCTGAGCAGCTGGTGTTTCTGGATGTCTCCTTTTACTTCACAAGAATTGTTACTAAAATGGTACAAATTAGAGACATCTCAGAAATACTTCAATCACTATCTAGTCCCAGATCCCCTGAATTAGAGAACTGCAAGATTTTTTTTCACTTTTGATGACCTAAATCAGCATTAAAAATGTATAGGACAGACTCCATGAACAGAGAAACAAAGCCAAGTGTAAATTAAGGAATGGGATAACTTAAAGCAAAACATCTGTCTTAAAAACACACACAGTTGTTCAAAAATGTTATCACTTTTGACAATCTTCAGTATAAAGCAGTTCTAGCCTGGGTTGGGTCCTGACTGGATTTCATGCTATAAAATATAAGATAAGTGAGTCCTTACACAAAGACTTTGGAATAGAAGTTTAAAATGCTGCACCAGATAAAGACAGGCAGGAGGATTAATGGGGTGTCTCACTGATTTTGATCAGTAACGCACAGAGATCTTATCTCACACACCTACTAAACAGCTCAGAAAAGAAAGGAAAAGGGGAAGATTTGAAGGCCTAACTTGGAAGGGTAGCAGAGGAAAAGCATATTTACTGACTGAGGAGGACAGCATTTGCGTCACAACCTTTATTCAATATTTTACTTTTTTCTTATTGTTCCATGTGTAGCCGTAAGCCTTATGCTCTGGTGATCACTCAAACCCTGTTCTGAATTCTTAAAAGAGTTCCTGACGTGGTTTTGGCTCATACCAATTCCTCTGGCAATTCCTGAGCGCAGGAATCAAGCTAGGCCAGGAACTAGTCCCAGCAGAAGCCGTGGAGAAGTCCATGCTCTTTTGGAAGCTGAGAATGGACAGATGCACTCCGCGCAGTTGGTCAGCGAGGGGTCCTGGGAGCACTAAATAGCTGTAGCCTGTATTCACAGCACAGCTCACTGTAACTGGCTCCAGTTATGCTTGGAAATGGACCAGTGCTCTCTCCATTAGATCTCAGGGTGGAAAGCACAGGAGTCCTGTTAAGGCTCACTGCCTGTGAAATGTTGATTTGAGGGACAGACCTTGTATCACATTGATAATCTATGGCTGAAAGAGGGACTGAATTCAACTCTCCTGCCTCTTCAGTGTAAATTCTCACTTTCTTTCTATTTCTTTCCCTTATTATTGACTGGTGAGAAGATGCAAAAATTATCTCAGCTGGAAGAGAAGACATAGGTATTTTTCTGTTCTCCCTGGATAATTTAACTGATGATTCTCACAAATAAAACACGTGAAAGTGCAGGGGAGCAGAGACCTTCTCATCTTACCCTTTTCTAATTGTCACCAGTTCTTTTTTCACTTACTTCAGTGCCTTAATCAATTGACTATAGAGTCAGTCCCTACTTGCTTGTTCTCTTGCCTGTACAATTCTTACATTTTTTCTTGTATGTTGGCTTATTTCAACAGAGGCTTCAGAAAACGAATTGCAGAGCAGTTCTCTTTTGAACTGAGGTGAGTTGCTCAGGGGTTATAATATTTCCTGCAAGATAAGATTTTGTGAATTCAAAGTGCCTTTGAAGTGCTACAACTATTTCATAGGTGTTGCTTTTTCCAAAAGCACAGGCATTCCCATAATCACCAGATACTGGTTGTGAGAAGAGTTTTTCTGCTGGGCCATAAAACATACACCAGGGTAGCAAAGCTGAGGTTGTATGTGATACAGGCTTTAGGCTTTTGAGGCACATAGTATTTTGTGTCGTAGAACCACAGAAAAATTTAGGTGAGAAGGTAATCCCCTAGTCCATCTCCCCACTAGGGCAGAGCCAACTTCCTAAGGTAGGTCAGCTTGCTCAGGGCCTTGTACAGGTGAGTACTTTGGATCTCAAAGAAAGGAAAACCTACTATTCTCAGGGCCCCTCATCCAGTGCTTCACTACCCATATTGAAATGTCCCTTTCTGAAGTGTGTGATTATTCACTGCATTTTGTCCTTATATTGTACACCTCTGAGAATTGCCCTCTACGATCCCTTTTAGGCAGTGGAGGACAGTTCTCTTTATGCCTTTTAGGCAGTGGAGGACAGTTCTCTTTGTGCCTTTTTCTCCAGCTAAATAATTCCTGTTCCTTTAGCTTCTCTCCTCTACATTTTAGAGCCATTGAGCCATTATTGTCTCTTTGGTCCTCCAGAGAACTCTCTGTGGTTTGCCTTGTATGTAAGGGTCCCAAACCATACAGAATATTCCAGATACTAGCTCATGAGTGATAAGTAAAAGGAAATAAACATGGTTATTCCATCTCAGGTGGACTTTTTGCTTGCCTTTACTCAGCATCATGACCTTCTGCCCAGTTCTTTTCTCCAGACTTTGGTTCCTTTTGAATGATAACCCTGCCTTCCAGCATGTCAGCAGCTTCCTCCACTTTGGTGTGATGGAAGCTAAGGATGCCTTTCTTCACACCCCTCAGGTGGCTGTTAGATAACTGCCCCAGAGCTGAATCACAGAACCCACTCATCACTGGCCCACAGCTGCACTTGTTGTACCATTGAGTACAACCCTCCAAGCACAACAGTGCAGCAGTTCTTCCCACCAACCCTGTGTCCTTTCATCTCCTCACATCTCTCAGCTCTGAGGACACTGTGAAAGAGTATGTCCAAAGCCTTATGGAAATCAAGGTAAATTTACTGTTCTCCCCTTATCAAGTCTTTCATCACAGGTGGCGATCAGGCTGAACAAACACAATTTTCCTTTGGTAATTCTGTGCAGATTGTTTCCAATCATTTATTACCCTTCGTGCACCAGGGAAAGGCTTCTACAAGCTGTTACTTATCATACATCCACTTTCTGCAAAAAAACCCAAACAAACTTCCTTGGAAACAACGGCAACTTGTTTCCAGCATCAGAGGCGGTGATTTTATTGCATTAAAAGTTTAATGTAATTAAATTTCCACATGTGCAATGAGGAGAATAACAATAGTGGGTATTTATTTTCAATCTTGATGGTTGTGTGTAATGTACAGTATTAAAAGGGTTAACAAGCAGGCTTTGTGCTGTTTCTCATTAGGGCGAATTCAGCATCCAGCTTTCAGGCTTAAAGGTTATCTCATATCATTTGAATACTGCCACATATGTAATTTATTGGGTAGGACTGGTTGCATTGTGGAGATGGCATAAAAATTCCTAACAATCTTTCCTGCCCATAATAGCTTTCCAGAAGACAGAACATAATGCTGCCCATGCACGTTAAATCTTTGGATGAGCTAATATGAAATACTTCTGCTGTACTAATTTCCTCTTGTGTGTATTTTTTCCTGGCTCAGACTCAGTGACCTAATTCTTTTCTTCATTCTGTTCAAGGTTTTTGATTTTTTCCAAGCTACTCACATTGGACTCTTCTCCACTGTGGAAACTGTGTCTTTATTTCTGTTTTGTATTAGCATATTAATTCTATTTTGCATTGTATAGTTGCACTGACTGCCCCGTTGCTCCTCTGTCTCCTGACCTGAGGGTGGATACTAATAATTTTATCATGGCACCTCCCAAAAACGGTGACCAGGACGTCCTAGTGGATATAGTTCTTGTCCACTAGGGAATTATTGCAACCCCACAGGAAGATTTTATAGAATTTACCTTGAAAAGAAGCGATTTAAAAAGTAGCACCTAAGAGAAAGTTGTTTGCTTTCCTAGTCTCTTGACTGGAAAGATGAACCAGACAGTGTTTGTCTATCTTGCTTTTGAAAGCTACATGAAGATTTGTTCAAAATCCTTTTTCAGAAGTTATGTATGGTGTTATATTTAACTAAACAAAATACACAAACTGAAGGCTCCTTCGTTTTCCCAGTTGTGAAATCCTCAAGCTAGTATGTGCACGTCTCCCAGCTAGACTGAGGCAGGCTTAGGCTGGTTCAAAGGCATGTTGAGAGCAGACCCAGCAGTTTCCTTGTCTTTGATTCTGACTCAAATGCACTTTTTTCATTCCAGCACATAGAGGAGGTTGACAAAAGGACACCCTTGCTTTTTTTATTTTTGTTTCATTCAGTAGCATTTCTAGACATCCATTTATTTTTTGTGTTGTGTTTCTCAGTAGTTACTATGTTGTGTTCCTTAGGGCTACCTTAATAAATATCTGCTTTCAGACTCAGACTTTTTATTGTAAGCAGATTTTGTGCATTTGCAAAATAAACTCCGTGGCACCACTCATAGGCTTAGTGTATTAAACATGACATAGATTGTTTTAAACAATCTTCCTGTCTTGACATGAATTGGTATGAACACTGTAATCACTGTTTATCTGGTGAGAGAGAGGATCATTCCAGTCAAGAAATAAAAACACCCAAAATTATGAACGTGGGTTTGGAGCTTTAGCCTAGGAATTGAATGCATCTTTTCTGTTGAAGTGATACAGAAATTAATTTCTGTAACTTTAGTTTCAAGTTATACAAATGAGAAACTGTTTGCTTGATCTATGTCTTCATGCAGCCAGTACAATTTCTTGAGCTGAAGAAGGCTGTATACTTGGACCCTGTGAGAGGTTGACTTCTCCAGTTAAAGGCCAGATTTTCCACATTCCTGCAGACATAAAAGAGCAAATAAACTGCTTGTCACAAGTGCTTTACTACCTTTAATTCTCAAGCCTTCCTGTCAATCTAGCTGATATTGTATGGCTCTGCTTCTTCAGTCTTCCTCACACTCCTTGTCAGCACAATCTTAGAGTTTCCTTATGTGCTGGTGTGTATTTGTACACATTTTAATTTAAGAGGAGCAGAGACCCCCTGGTTTGTCACCACAACAGCACTGAGGAACTCCTGCACGACTTTAACTCTGTGAACTTTTAAAAAAGAGGATGGCAGAGAAGTTGGTGTCTCCTAGGTATTTTCTTCAGAACACTGTACTATTCCTTTTACTGCTGGTGTCACAAATTGCTGTAGAAAAGGTATTTTTCATCGAAGGTAAAATCCAGGATGCAACTTTCTGGTTTTGCTTTGCTTCTGAATGATGAAACCAGAGTATGTATTAAAAGGCTTCTCACATTAGTTGCAGAACAAAAGCAACTAAGTTGCTGGCTTCTAAAAAAAGGAAAAAGAAAGTCTTGAGATGAAAGAGAGTTATATTTACCTCAGTCATAAAACCTTTTTATTTTTTTTTTTTGTTTTGTTGAGTGGTTGGGGTTATTTTTCTTTTAGTTGAACTCTTGGAAAAGCACATTTTCATTTCAAGACATTTTGGTTCATATCACAGAGTTATTTTTTTTAAGCAATAAGACCAGACAGGGCTTGAATTATTGTGCAATAAGTTATGCTTAGGTGCATTCTCAGGCATGAGCCTGCAGGCTGAGTGCTATCAAGTCCCAAAGTGTTCCACATAAATTATGCTGTTCTTAAAAAAAAACAAACAACAAACCAACAAAAAACACTAAAAAAACCAAAACAAACCCCAAACTCAGAAAAAGAAAATACACTGCAAGGTTCTGCGCTTTACACAGGCCATCACCCCAGAGCCCAGACAGCCTCTATCCCTGGCTGTTGGAGCTGCAGGGAAGAGGTTCAGCATCTATTCCTGCGTGGTGTTTTGGGGAAGGCTGCCCCTGTCCCTGCTCCAGGGTGGGCAGGCACACTGCTGCTCTGCCAAGCCTTTGCCCTGCCCAGGACACTTCTCAGGATCTCTGGCACTCAAGATGCAGGGAGAATGAGGCCTCAAACAAGTTGAATCATGAACTTGAACTTTGCTGGTGGGTGAATCACAGGATACAGGAGATTGCTACAGCTGGGGTTCAAAAAGCACATAGTGCAAAACAGGAGAGCTGGTAGCCAACACACTTGGCTGAGGGGGTCCAGTTACTGAATGATTTCCCACAATAGTTATCTGAATTTTTAACTAAAGTTTGGTTAAGCTTGCATCTCGCTGTTAGACTAAGTCCCCTATTTGGTGAAGAACACATAAACCCTGTTCAGAGAAAAAACTTTTCATGACAAGATTGTCGCTCACAACATTGATTACTTTGTTTACCCACTGAAAAAAATAGTCTGAAAACCACCTACAGTAAACAACTCAACCAAACAGAAACACAGAAAATATAAAAGCAACAACAAAAAAAATGAATACTCCTCAGGAAACAAAGTTAAATCATTTCTTGAACAGTATTTTAATGGAAAAAGAAAAGGACAGGCTGTTTCTAAGGTCAAGAAAAGTTTTAACATCTCTTCTGATTAATTTTTCATTTTTGAAGGGGCTAAGATATTATTACCTGGGGAACAGTAAGCAATATATTAATAAAAAGATAGTTCTTGGATGTAAATCAGAAAGAGAGAGGACAAAAAATATTGAGTGTTGAAGGCTGTGATAATTTTTGGAACTTCAGATGATATTTGCCATCAACTTGAGAAGTGAGCAAGCAACCAGAACATTTTTTTCTGTGCATGAAATGTGCCCAAAAACGTTCCTTTAACTGCCATGGAAATCCAGCAGCAAAACCAGCCACATGGTAGCACTGAAACAAATGGAGAATAAGGAGTATAATTATCTTGAATAAATATTTTGGGATTGGACTTTTTGGGCTATGGCTGTTTATTTTTTTTGGTGGAGAAGGGTAAGGGGAGGACAACACATCAGCAAGGATTAGCCTGTACCCCGTAATTTAAGTTAAAGATTCTATTTTTGGAGCAAGGCTAACATGCTTGAGCTAAAACCTTCAAAATCTCAGCTGAGTGCCCTATGCAGAGTATTTTAACTGTTGAACTCTTGAAACTCTTGAACCCTCAGCAATTTTAACTCTAAAAATTTTTCCTGCTGAAAATGAAATCCAAGCTAACAAGTTCCCAGAAAGAGATTGGTTTTGAAGAACAAGATTTCTAGTAAAGTTCAAGTTTTAAGAGTAATTCTTAGAGAACTTTCACCCTAGCTCAGCCAGAAAGAAGTCACAATAAAGTGTTGGCATTTTCTGGAAGAGCCAATGACTCTTGTGCTAGCAAAGTCACAACAAACAGTGTAGGCATTTTTTGGAAGAGCCAATGGCTCTCATGCTGGCAAAGACTGAGCAACTGAGGAGAGCAGAAGAGAGCTCTCCCTTCCCTCACCTGGTACTCCCTCGTTGTAGCTGTGGCTGGCTCCCATGCAGCACCAGACTCTGCTCATGCACCTTACTGTGCTTCCTCACACCTCTCTGGGTGCTGAGTCCAGCATGTACTGCATGACTACACCTAGGACCAAGTGCAGCCCTCACTGCAGGGCTGTATCCATGGAGTGTTCATGCTGCTGACTCTGCACAGGCAGTGATGAAAAACCTGGCATTTCCTTTTTTTCCCCTATTTCAGATTGACATTTTTCAGTCAGGCTCTCTTTATAGCTGTCTGTGAATTTCTGAAAATCCTTTCCCTGAAATTCTTATTTGTCCATTTCCTATCTTTATGCTCCTTTCCTCCTCTGTATGAATGTAATTCAGTTTGTTTGCTGAGCTGCTTGAACAGAGCACTGTCTGCTGGCAGCCTCAATGGTACTTCACTATATCTTCAGTGTCATGGCTGAGAATTTGGTCACCACAGAGCACAATTCAGAGCTGATGCCAGTCACTAGTGACCATAAACCCCTTGATCTATTTGTCATTGCTGTGAATTGCAGTTTACAACCCACTGTTTCTTTTGTGACGAAATACAGCAACGGTGAATAAAGGAGAAGCAGGTGGTCCTTTCTGGTGTTCCTCATTGTTTCCTGTTACCTTCCTAGAAACCCAAATGCATGTTTTTATCAGTGCAATTTCAGTCATGATTTTGGTTCCTAGGAGTAGCTCTCAGCATGGGAAATGGGGAACATTGTATTCCACTGTTGGCTCCACAGTGGGCTGTGGATCAAACACAAGGAATTCCTAAAAACACCCCTTCCCACTTTTGGGAAGTGCTTTGAGATCTCCAGTTGAAAGCTGCCACCAAAGAACTAGGTGTTACTAATTAATACTTTTTACAGATGGGTGTTTTCACAGTGTTATTTCAATTTTGCCTGCCCTCCCCCAAAAGTACACACAGAGGGGGCAGAAAAGAGAGTGAGAACAAAAGAGAAAGCAATCTGCTGCAGCACAAAGGTTGATCTGGAAATGAACAAAAGCTGCTGCCCCTCAGCGAGCATTCTTGGTTTAGTGGTGCCAAAACCATTCCTCCTGCAGAGCCGTTGCCTAGGGATGTTGTTAGGTGCTGTGGACACAGTATCTCTGCCAATCCTGAAGACTTTATTATTTATATAATTGAACCATTTGTTGCAATAGGCTGGAGAAGAATAATTAAAAGGAAACAATTTCCAGTGACCTATTTATAACAACAGTAGGCTGCAGAAGATGAGGGGCCCAATGGTTCCTCCTTTAAATATGCATTGTTTCAGAGTGGACTGTAATCTCTATTTCCTTGATTGATAGGGCCATAATGCCTGGGAAAGAGGGGGATGGATGAGCCAATCAGAAATAAAGACCCAACAAAAGGTCAAAAATATAGTGGAGTACTTCACTATATTTCTTGAAAGATGTTGGGTATTAAATGTCATATGCAATCTTTGTCATGAAAATGAAGTAACAAGCCACTAGTGTGACCCTTTCATTTGAATGATAGTCTTGTCACTTTTTCTAATGCTCTTTTGCCAGAATTTAAATTGAGGGACAACACTGTCTGTCCTGTAAGGTATTTAAATAATACAATATATTCAGGAAACAGAGAGAAAATGAGAAAAGGGGGAAACAAAAAAATTCCCTGTTAGATACTTGCTTTTCAATCTTCACCTCTTAAAACATATTTCATACAAGTATAAAAATGAATATTAAGGGTTCAATACACACTGGTTGCAGTACTGCTTTATTAAGATGCTTTTTCTTTTGGCTTTTGACTGCCCTTTGTCCAACTAGAGGTAGCAACAGTTTTATGGAGTTTGTCTCAGTATGAGCAGACAGTTCAATTAGTGAGACAAAAGAAACACCTACTGAAAGGAAATAAATTTGATTTTTTTTTCTAGAAACATTGCTTCCCAGCTGAGACACAGAGCTTTTAAAATGCTTAACACTATATTTTAACATGCATTTCTATATCATTATAGTACTGCTTCAGTCTTTTAATCAATAAATCTCAAACTTTCCATAGAAGATTCAGCTTGGTCATCAGTTCTATGCTCAGTGCCTCTCTTTGCTGGCAGCCCTTTACACAGCCATGTCCCCCTTGATCTTCATCAGCTGTATCCCCTACTTTTAAAATTTCCCAGCATAAAATGTTTTCTGGTCATTGAAGGGCATGTCTGGAGAAGGATATTAGGAAATTGTTACTCTGCTGTCACCCTTTCCTTACAAACATTCTGCTGTCTTTTCAGTGGCTGCACTTCCTGGCAGAGCTGCTAAGGAAAATAATTTGAAAATCTTCTGCTGGAAAGATTTGGCAGACTTGCCAAAGCTCCAATGAAACTTGCTTTATTTATGCACATAAGGAAACCAGGAAGCACAGGATGGATGCAAGTGGAAGCTCATGCCTTGTAATAAATTACTCAGCTTGGGTTATCTACTGGAGCATCATGTTTCTACCTCACCCTTCCCACAAACAATTCACTGTTACTCGGGATGGAATTGTTAAACAAATAAAATAACTTTGCAAGTTTAACCCATGATGTGCTTGCTATTTCTGCGTCCTTGCAGTGTGGTTAGTGTTGGACATGGTTTAACTTATGTAGAAATGGGAAAAAATTCTTTTAGTTGAGCAGAATTACAGAAAATTGCCATCAGGACATAAGGAATTTGACTGTACTGGCAGATAACCCACTGCAGCACTGGCTCGGTGCTGTCAGAGACAAGGTCACAGTGCTCATGGCCAGCCTGCAGAGCAGGAAGGCACAGATACTCCCTGCAGTCCTGTCCCTAACACTGTAGACTGGGAATTGGTTGTACACTTTGAAATTCCCTTTCTTGCCTCATGATTCCCCTTTTTTTTTGCCAGAAAGTGCAAGCAGGGAAGGATGGGATTCCACACCTTGGCATTTATCTCAGTGTGGAGTAAGGGAGTGGCCAAAATGCCTACCAGAGCTGAGAGCTGTGATATGGGAAGGTCTCCCAGCCCCTTCTTAAGGAATTATTGCAGACATATCTCCACTTACCAAATTCTTTATTGTATTTATTGTATATAATAACAATAACAATAACAATAATAACAACAATAGCAATAACGATAACAATAATAATAATAATAATAGTAATAATAATTGTATTGCAATTACTCTAGGCTGGGATTATGGATTGTTCATTCCCTTTTTGTTTCAGACCCTTGGTTTTTCCAGTGCTTATCAAAATAAAGAGGTGTAACTTGACCCCTTATATGCAAAGTCTAAAAGTCAGACTCAAACAAGAGCAGAAGGACAAAGTAAGCTCTGTCCAGAGCAAGCTATATATGCCATTATGTAGGAAAGATAATGAGAAATTAAAGGCCTAAATCATGAATAATGAAAAGCTAACTTGTTCCACATACTGCATATTTATAGATTTTTAGCAGAAGACTGGAAGTGACTGAATGGAAAACTTCATGTAATGTGCTCCACCTCCTACCCAGTTTTACTCCATTGAGCTTTACTTTTTTCACCCCTTTCCTGTGAGAAGAACACACAAACCTTTACCTCCTTCCTTGGCCTGCTCAAAGTTCTTAGATAATACAAGACTTTACCAACCTTACCTACAAGACCACCTGAACTGCCTCTCACTTTCCTTCTTTCTTTCTCCTTGTCTCATGATTAATGAAAAAATTGATCAACAGTCTAGTAATGTATCTTTTGTCTTTCTAGATAAAGCATTATCCCAAATAGCTCAGCATTGCTACATATGTGCTGCATGCACAGATGTCAGACTAGGCATGTGCTGGACTTGTGCTTCCACACCAATGAGCTTGGACCTACAACTCAACAGGAAAGAAATAAATCACAGTTTCTCCCTTTACAGGTATTTTCTTACCTTGACTGCCTTATGCACATTTAAAGTGTTGTAGTAACAACATCTCAGTTATTCTGCCCCTCCAACAAGGACAACCAATAACATCTTTCATATAATCTGAAAGACCACCAAACAGGGCTTTTGCATATAAAAAAATCTCTGAAATTAATGAGAAAGGGATTAAGAGATGCTATCAAAATGAAATATGTGACATTTAAAATCTTTAATTATTTTGCTTTTTTCTTCTCTACTTTAAAAGAATTTTTTTTATTTCTTCCAGTGACTGTTGCTGTGAGGATGACTAGGCTGAGATGTCTGTTCACACATCTAGAGCTTATTTTAACTTTAGGCTTGTACAACACTGTCAGGTTCTTTGGCCTACGGGAGCACATTTACTGTTTTTATTCTTTCAAGCTCATGTTGCCAGGGTAAGCTCAAAAACAGTCTTATCAGACAGGATTTTTTCCTTCATACAGCACAGAGGAAACCAATTCTGCTTTCTGCACACCTTCTCCATTCCTTCATCTCCACCAGCAGCCATGGTGACCTGCCAAGCGCAGACTGAAAGAGAATCTTTCACCCAGTAGCTCATCAGAGAAGATCACAACCATCAGCCAGTTGAGTGCAAACCAATATCAGAGAACAATATCCACAGTCTCCGTTTTCAGGATGCAAAGCAGCAATGAAAGGAAGTTCACCAAAATCACCCAATTCTGCTCAGGTTGATGCCATCCATTTGCTTCCCTTTCAGGCAACTGCAGAGGGAGGGTGCTGAACTCTAAGTGGCATTTGTTTCATTGGAGTGCAGAAGTCTCAAATTCCACCCATGACTTTCTTATTGCTAAGCATTCTTTACGACAGCAAAAGTATTTGTTTAATGGGAACCAGATTTGGGTCATAAACCTTAAGCCTATCAAGCTTTATGTCAGTTAATGTTTACCTTATTGTGTTTCTTTTTTAACTCTCTCTCTCTCTGGTAAAAAAGACATTGCTGTAAAGGGAAGGCAGGGAAGCAAATAAAGCAAAGGAAATCAGGAAATACTATGAACTGCATGTGACTTGCAGCTGCAGGGTTCCTCACAATAAAGAACCCTGCCTCAACAGAGTGGCTTATGTGCTTTAACAAATATCAGCTGTTTGTTTGGGGTGTAATGAACAAACTAGAGCCAGAGTGACAACTGCTTCAAGTAATTATGAAGACAGCTTGCAAACTATGGCCCCACTTGTTTCGGATTTTAAATGACGACAGTCAGGCTGCTGCTGCTGCCAGCTTTATTTCTGAGCACTTTTATTTCCATATTTCAAAGGTCAGTGTGTGGTGGTGATAGCAGCCAAAGAAAGCCTGTGTGAATGGGGTGTGTGTGCCTATGTCTGTGAGAAAGGAAAAAAAGAAAGAAAAGCATTTTTCAGCATTACCAGTTACTGCTATATTACTAGTAAACTCTTAATGAAGCATTTATAATATGTTAAAGCCCAGGAGTCCAGAAGAATTTGGAATTTCTTTGCTGCTGGCATCATATGTGCAGTGAGGGGCACTCTGCCCTGAGTAGTTTACAGTGCTAATGGCAGAGATGGCAGAACAGGGATGCTAGGGAAACTCAGTATTGTTCTACCACAGGGAGCCACAGAAACATAAATCACTTATCTGGGCACACCCATGGTTTTACACACAGGTAGAACCTGAATTAATTTGAAAGCCCCTGAATCTCAGGCCACTACTTGGGCTTCATCTTTTGCTTCCTCTAATATCTATCCTATCTGTACTATAACGCTGTTAATTTAGATTTATTGTGATGCTAAGGCTCTTTTGGTATAGAATAAGAAATATACATAATAATATAGAAATACTATATAATAAATAGTATATATAATACATAAATAGATAAATATATATACACTATAGAATAATATCTATATTATATATTATATATACTCTACTAGTATAGTAGAATATAATAAAAGAACAAGGCTTTGTATCACCTCTGTTGACTGAAGACTGATAGAACTTCTACAGGACTTTTTGAGAAATTTTACTGATGAATTAATCTGATTCTTCTGCAAAACAATCTAATTTTTATTTTGAATTCTCTCTTTTTAAAAAGAAACCTACTGAATATCTAATGAGATAAATATGAAACAGTGCAGAAATGGAGGTGAAGGAATAGTGACGCAGTTGAAAGGAATGGGTTCTAAGATGAGACCTGGACAGAAGGAGCAGACTTGGCCACAGAACTGGGGTGTCACTTCAAGCACACCTTTGTCAGCACGGGGTTGGTGGAAGAACGGTCTGAAGGGTGTATGAAAGGAATGAGCAAGCTAGGGGTCTCAGCATGGGAATGTCACTAGGTCACATAAAGTCTGTGGGGCCTTGAAAGCAACAATTCTGTATGTGATGCCACAGGAATTAAGCCATTGTGCTGATTTCCAAGGAAAAGATCGTGGATTACGTGAGTCACCTGGGTAGACTGGAAACAGAAACCAGGCAGGGTCAAGGCAGCATCTTGGCTGCACTAACAAGGAGGGCGGGTCAGGAAGTATGAAATTGCTACTGAAATAGGACAAGGGTCATGAAAACATGGAGAACAGTGTGACAAAAATAGAGAAGCATTTTTGAGATGACATGAATGTAAAAGGGATAGCAATTACCCTGTTTTTTGGGAAATAGTACAACTGACAGCCCAATTGTTGGAAAACTTGGATACAGGGAAGTCTGGAGACTATCTTCTCAGATGCTTATGTAGATGACCTGAGATCATAGTGATGGGGTAGGAAGGAAAATAAATAATGTATTATATCCTCCCATGAAGAAGATGATCCTTTCAAAAGAAGATTTTTCCAAAATTACAGGAAATTAGGAATTTCTTCAATCAAATCCATACGTAAATGGAAAACATTTGATGAAGAGCAACAGGCTGCAGCCAGTTCCTTCAGTGAATTCTGAAGTGTTTATTAACCAGATGTAAACAGCATTTCTTCTAATACAGTTTAGGTTTGGTAGCTGCCTAATCTTGTTTTTTTCCCTTGTTTTTGAAAAGACAGCAATTTCACTTACTTTTAAACCCACTCCCAGGCATCCCCTTGATCCAGAAACACTTTTAAACTCTTATTGTAAACATCTACATTTCTTCAATACCCACTAACAATGAAACTCCGTATGTGGTGTTTTTACTAATTTAAATTTTGATTCATCATCTGTTTAAATTATGATTTCATGGGTTCATGGAAATAAACTGTTAAATTTTGAAAGGTTTCCTTGTCTTGGTGCTCCTGCTCTTTTGTGGAGAATTGTCTCTTCCATAACAGATTTGACCAGTTCTGATGCGGTGTATTCTTGCAGACAAAGCCCACATTAGGCTGCATGTACCTGAAGAACAGAGCATCAAGAGAAAAACAGCTAAGGAAGGAAATAGAAGTGCTGAATTATCTGAAAGTATGCATTTCTAATGTATAAAACCTTTAGTCTGAAAAGCTGAGAAAATATCCTGACTTTGATTGTTTTCCATATAAGATAATTTGTGGAATTTACTTGTGATATGTGAATAGTGAACTACGGATAAGAAAAATTTGAATTCCTTTTATGACAGAGCTTTTCTTGGTTTCTTTTATAATAATAGCTCTGTCTTCTTGAAGCCTCACTTGGCAGATCTCCCAGCCTGTCTTTTTGTAGGGGGGCTCCATTAAATTGAGCAGAGAGTGGCGTGTGCCACTCTGAAATAGCCAAGTAGTCTCTAAATTTCTTTTAGAGCTGAGTACATTTAGTTTCTGAGGTTTTTTTTTTCCTGACAGTCTTAAAGCACAGGCTCACCCAAAGGCAGCTCAATCTATTGCAGTGCTGCTGAAGTGAGGGAGGCAGGGAGCTGTTGCTCTAGCTGTCTCTCCTGGCTGTCACAGGTTTCTTTCCCATTTGAAGTCCCTGGATATTTTTGCTTCTTAGCAAACAAGCTGATGCAATGTCAAAGCTTCCCTCTTCTACTGCACAGTTGTATGTGTGTAGAAACTGGATGGTTAAATGCAGATAGGCATTTAAAGTACCAGTAAATCCCAAAATAACGTAAATAAAGCCTTGAAAAGTAATCTGCCTTTTTTGCTGCTATTAATGAGGAATTAGGTTTGTTCTCAGGAACATTTCCAGAGGTTACAGTTATAAATGGTAATAAAAATGCAGTATCACTAAGGAAATACCTGGTAGATTGTGGAGATAATTGTGATTAGTGTATTTCAGAACAGATTGAGAAGGAGACAGCAGCACCTCAGTAGAACACAGTAGCATTTAATAATTGGCTTATTTTTTCCTTGTTTTATAGAGCTGAGCTTTTTACTTAGAAGTTTGGTTGTTTGCTATTTCCCTCAAGGACAGACACCCTAAAAAAGGCAGACAATTGGTTGTCAAGGCCACTCAGTGGCTAAATGATTGTGATGAGACTAACACACACATTGTGAGTGGCACATTTGTTGAGGTGAGCAATGCTACTCTGGCCTCTTGCACCATAGCTATGACTCTACAGCTGACACTTTCTGATAGATATTGCCCTCTGAAATCTGAGCTGATAGCTATGTTGACTAACATGCTTGATTCAGTGGCAAACAACCCAAAAAAGGTTTAAATACAGATAACTGATGTGGCTCAGGTCCAAATAAACTATTGAAAAATACAGGTCATGGTTTTCAGGGATGTCTTATAAAGTAAGCTAGTGATAAAAATGTTATTCTGATTTTTTTTTCTCTGAAGAGAGGAGAAAAATATCTTTCTCTATTGATTTACTTCATCTAGGATTGTGTGGGCCAGGACAAGGGAAACCACAAACTTTGTCTCCACCTTGTTAGACTTCTGCATGAACAGCACCTTCCAGGCTGTTTGTGAGCAGAGTGGTGTCTGTGCAGAGCAGCTTGTAGGGAGGCTGTTATTGTAGAAACATACTGAGTATGCTGGGAGATTACCATTTTCTCCCTTAGGTATCTCTACTTTTATTATTCTTTTACAAGAAACTTAGGCTTTGATGGCAAGAAGCACAATGAAAAAGAAATGTTTTTCACTTGTCCATTACCTTCCTTTTTGTTGAACATGAGAATGCATCCATTTATTTCTATAAGAGGTTAACTCAGTAGTGACAAGATAGTTTTTCACTTTCATCTGCTTTGTCATATCCAATTCCTGCTTCATGATGGAGTGAATGGAATGATTTAGTACTTTTTAATACCAGTTTAAAAGAAAGGCATATAGAAAATTTCAGCATGACAAGTACATTTAAACAGTGCTTGCTATAGCTATCACTCTTGCAGCATTTCTAGTATTAATTATAATATCATCCATTCTCCTTATTATCAACTACATTTTTCATCAACATTAGCAACAGAAAATGGGAAAACAAAATAAAAAACCCAACCCAAATCAAGAAAGTACAAAACCCTGCAAATCAAGCATAAAATACTGATACATTAAGTTAATAAGGTATTCCCCAAAGTTCTTCTTCTAAGATCCCAGTCTTGAAGCCCTTAGGACCTTCAATCATTAGAAGTGTCAGACATTTCTTTAACTCTAGGTTCTAGTGTATTTTATTTAGCACAAAATTTCTTTAGCTCTTTTTTACACTTGTAAAAAGAGGAGGGAGAGGAATCCTCAGACAAAATCTTTCTCAGTTTCACATATGCTGGATAAGGTAATACCACTCTGCAAATAGACTTTCAAAATACAGATTTTTCTGGGAAGATGTATTATTTTCTTCTGCTAATTTAATGTATTGGTGGAACAGTACAATGTCCAGTTTTACTGTGTGAAGAGAGGGGCTAGGCGATCCTTCCTTAGAAAATTATTTTGAAATTCCTGACATGTGGTGAAATTAGAAAAAACCCAAAATGGGTTTTTGTCTGACCTACCTACTATTTACCCCAAAACACTTTTAAATATTTTTCTTAAATTTCATGCCACTTATTTCCTTACTAACAGTGTGACAAGTCCTTTTCCACTGCAGATACAGTAGCAGTATATTCAGAGGGGAGTAACGCCGTGAAACAGAAATCACACCCTTCATTTTTGTGTTTAATATTTTCACAATGTTTCTCAAAGCATCAACTAAATATCAGATCAAAATGAAAAACTCATAGGATAAAATATGGTCATTTTTTATGATCCAGGACAAAACAATGTCATATTGTAGCCGCCAGGAGAATGGAGAAGGCATTTTGCTAAAACCAGTGTCTTCACATCTGTAAAACGACAGGATGAAAATGGTTATGCAAGATTTTGATGAAAAATAGCTGGACAAAACTGAAGTGGTTCTGGCCAGTGAAGGGAAGTAAAAAGTTGGTCGTCCATCATCTCAGCCTACCCACTGAAGGCAAATACTTATATATGCCTATTTGTCAACATGTGACAAAATCTTGGGATGATGACTTGTTTATCTGCTGATGAAATTGGGACTAACAGCTAGTGTTGTTTCTAAACAGTGAGATAAGAGCAAAGAGATGTCTGAGAAACATCCATTTAAGGCATCACTGTATCCACCGATGGATATAGCTGTCCCTGAAGGAATCACCACAGCTCAGCAAGGACTGTGAGCAGCAGGTTGATGACATGTATCTGCTGCTTAATTGTGAGAGCAACGTGGCGCAGTGTCAGCTCCTGCTTACAGAGAATATCCCCACCCAGCAGGGACCAGCTGTTCTAGGTAAAACAGACATAGCACATGGTATCCATGCCATGTGGGGATTTTGAGGACTATAGAGAATTGAATACTGAAACATACCTAAAGTTGAGTTTATCTGAACAGGTAGGTCAGACAAAATCCCATTACTTTTTCTAGGCAAATACCAAGGCTGACAAAGGGTGGCAATACTGCAAAAGTTGGTTGAGCCCACAGATATTTATCAATTTGGTACAGCAAACTTTCCCACACTACATGTTAGTTTATGAGTTTATGAATAAATGAATTTTATTAATTTATTAGTTTATTAAAAAGAATGCTGTTAATTTTATCTTTTCTTTAGGACACACTGCTCCTTAATGCTTGGCCCCAGTTGGTTGTCCTTCCTTCCCATTCTCTGTCCAACCTGTCCTTGCAACTTTGGAAGAGAGCACACAGCACAAACAAGGGGCTGGAGAAACTCTTGCCACTGAGGCCGTGCAGCTTTGGCTTGAGGCTTGCAGTCTGCAGGAAGAGCAATAACCTGAAATATCAGTGGCCACTGTGTGTGAGCCAAGGGGCTCAGGTTGCTGTTGGCTTGGGAATCTCTGCACCACACTGTTTCCTTTATCTTGGTGGCCACACTGGCTCAGCCCTTGTCTTCCCTGACCAAAGAGTGCATAAGGGACATTTATGGGCTGTACATGTCAAATCCTTTCAGATTATTGTGGTTAGAAAAACCTGGCATGATAATTTCTCTCATCCTCTGGACTTGCCAATAATTTATTACTTATATTTATGTTTCTTTTCAAATGCTATGTTGTTGTTTTTGAATTAAATAATTGGAGGAGGTGAAGCTGGGGATACTGTAAAATATTGAAGTTATTTTTACGTGGATTGAAGGCAAAGTTGGAGCCTGGTGCTCTACAGACATGCAATGAAGGTAATTATATCTTTAATCTTTTGTATTGAAACCTAGCAATAAACCAAGAAAAGATGAAATTGATCTGCAAGAACATGATGTGGACAAAGCAAGATATCCAGATAACGAGAAATATTATGCATAATTAAGAAAATTGCTAATGGTCACTTTAATCAATGACATTGGAGATGGAAAGGCTGTTAGGTCAAGTATTTCATCCAAGGCCTCTGACAGCGTGCCTTATCACAGAGACAACAGTTTTTAATTTCATGCCTGATTTTGGCTCATCCTTCATTTCTAGCTAACCAACAAAAACTCTCTGAATTTCACAGACCTCATCCTATTTTTTTCCATGAAGCTTGAGACAAAAATGAAGGAGGCATTTGCAAGAATGTAGGGTTAAAAATATGAAGGATTTACATTAGAAAACGCTTCCATAACTCACTCTAATCTGTCGTGGCTTTGCCTGGAACAGCTCTGCATTTATTCTCTGCCTTAACAGCATCTCCCATCTTTGGCAGACTACAAGGACAAGGATTTGGGAGGTAGAGCTGTGGACAACTGAGGTTCTCACTGAAATAAGATTATATTGTGTTATGACTTGGGCACTTTCCAGCAGGTAGCTAGCAGCTCCTCAAAACATCCCTCTGAGCCTTCAGAAAAACAAATAACATCACTAAGGTTTGGGCACAGGCTTCAGCAAGGCTGAACAGGGGCAGCTGCCCTGTGTGGCATTTTGCAGGACAGTGGTACATCCATCTGACCCATATTTCCAGATTCTTGTAACAAGGCAGAAGAAGCAGTGAAAGTGCTCAACTGCTTCTGCCTTTACTGATAAATGACCTTGGAAGTGATGGATTTTGGGCAGTGAAGGTTAGCACTCCAGTGTATGTTTCTGCGTCCAGGTAAACAGATTCATCTCATTAAATGTAAGTAGGTCCACACACCTGCCTTATGAAAGCAGCAGGTCCATATTCCTCTCTAAATATAGAGAAATAGCTCTGGAGTCAGTTTTTTATCAAGAAGGACTGGATAAAAGGGAGGGGAGGACTGTATGGAAAGTGGTAGAGAAAAGTGCCTGTCTGTGCATCACAACAATCAGCTGTAGATCTGTATCAGCTGAGGGAGATGGGGTTGTTTAGCCTGGAGGAAAGATAGTTGAGGGGAGACATCTACAATTACCTGAAAGGAGATTGCAGACAGGTGGAGGTCCACCTCTTCTCCCAGATAACAAGTTACAGGACAAGAGGAAATGGCCTCAAATGGCCTGGGGAGATTTTTAGGTTGGATATTGAAATATTCTTCACCAAAAGAGTTCTCAAGCCCTAGAGCAGGCTGCCCAGGGAATGGTCATCACCTCTGGAGGTCTTCAAAGAAAGTGTTGATGTGACACTTAGGGACATGGTTTAGTGGTGAACATGGTGCTGCTGGGGTTAGAGTTGAACTTGATGATCTTAGAGTTCTTTTGCAACCTAAATGATCCAATTATTATATTTATAACCTGAAAGATGGAACAAATTATTGAATCCCCCTCTCTGTTCCCACCTTGGTCTTAAAACAATAGGATTGATATAGCATAGAGTAGGTATAAGAAAACTGGGTAATAGGAAGAGGATTTAACTGTTTCATGCTATGGGTGTAAAGAAATTTTTAAAAAATTAAGTACATACTCCAAATACTGCACTTACAGAGAAAGATGCTCTTAGAACTTTGAAAGACAAGAATGTTTCCTTGTGAATACCAGACATGCTACCCTCAGAAAAAAGATTTATGCCTAGGCTGGGTAAAACTGAGAACCATTAATCTGAAGTATGTACAAAGAATAGTTGTGGGGAAAGGGGGAAAATTTCAGGGGCAAAGAGATGAATAAGTATTTTATTCCGGGTGAAAAAAGATTTTAAAACCTGTACTGAATTTGCTCTTCCTGTCTAAAGTCACTATTCTTCCTAGAGCTATAAGTAAAAATCTAGGCAGGATTAGCTTTGCCCTTCATCCTCAGTTTTCATCTCTATGGGAATAGATTAGTATTCAGCTGCCCATGCTACAGGAGGAAAGTCTCAGTGTGTGCCATTCTTCTGATCAAGAGCATTTTCTTGCTCAGTACACATCAATGATTGACTAAGGGTTTCTTTTTTCATGTTAGCAAAGCCTTCTTCAATATTATAACTAAATTATGAAGCTGTAGAGTTGTGTTGTATCCCTTCCATAATTTAATTAATGCTTTTTACATCTTCCTATAGAACTCTCTCTCTCTCTCTCTCTCTCTCTCTCTCTCTCTCTCTAAATATATATACACAAACCCAGGCTTTTTCATGGATGGAGTCCAAGTATTAAACAATGAGAAGACCCAACAAATTAGATCAATTAAGACAACTTAGCTCTAGATTTTTACACAGTGCTTATCGATCCTGCTTCATCGGACACATGTGCTAAGGTCATTTTCCACTTGCATTAATATAAAATTAGATGAGTAAATCAGTGGTACATATGTTGTTTAGATTAGTTACCACTTAAGACTCTCAACTTGCCAGACATATGGATCAGCAACACAGATTAAGCAGGTCTGAGTTGAATTAAAATCCTATTTCTGTGGTAAATATTGCAATGCAAACAAGTATAGGGTAAATGTAACTAAGATTGCATTCAGCTTCAAAGTAATATCAATTCAACCCCAGGACTATTCTGTATGATTCTGTATTAATCTGTGCAAGGCTCATTAGCAGATGACAAAAGAAAACAAAAAAATCAAATTAGCCTTCCTTTAATTGTGTCCCTTGGTAGATGTGGAAGAATTTTATAATTTTGCATATTCAAAACACTAATCACCCAATAGCCAGATTTTTTTCCTAGCTTTAGGAGGAGTTTGGATGGCAAATTAAAGAACTGCCTTTTTTGAAAAAGGTTTCAAGTTCAGCCTTGGAAAGTCATCTCTTCCTAATAACAGAGCATTGAAGTCACCTTGAAACATTGCAATAGGGTTTTTCTTATTATTTGTAGGCTGGAGTAGCAGCACAGGAGAGTCAGCACGTGCCCTACAAGCTCTTAAATTCAGAAACAGGTGGGAAAGTCACAAGGGTGTCTTTGAAGACGCACCTTTATAGATCCTTATGGCGTTATTGATTAGTCAGAAGGGTGGGTGTCTGCACAGAATGCCAACAGCCCTGCTCCTCCATGCTCAGAGCTGCTGCCAGGAGCACGCTCTGGCCCAGGGAACTGCTGGGAGCTGTGGGCACCTCCTTCACAATGCCCCATCTCTGCTGTCTCTGTGGCTTTCCCAGGTTGGGCTGGCAGAGCAGCTCCTTGGCTTTTATGCTCATCATCCGTGAGCTGTGCCAGCTCTGGTATTCATATATTAATTCTTCTGCTGGGATAAACATGTTCACCTCTACTGACAGCTGTGTGCCAGTGTGTTATTTGATCTGGTACTGGACTCATCTGTGCATCTTTGAGCTGATATTTGTGACTTTCGTTGATTTGTAATGTTCTTTTTTAGTTAGGACACTAATTAAAAAAAAGTTATTATATCTGTTTAATCAAATCATAGTGGTGATACAGAGATGTAATAGTTTGTATTTTTGAGCTTTTATTTCCTATAGCCAAGAAATGCTTTGCTATTATTCATTTAGACTCCTCTCTAGACACCTGCAACCAGATTCTAGTTGGGAAAACATGAGACAATGAGTTTGGCTTCGTCTTTTTCTCTTTGTTGATCATTAGAAACTCTTGTCACAGCAGTGACTCATCTGGAAGCCTCTGCCCTGGCCTGCAGTAATAGGGGTGAAACAGACCCTGACTGAGGCAAGGAAAGCTTACAACTCACTTGCTGATGCCTGGCCCAGTTGTGCTAATGCCATTAGCTTCACACCCACAGGAACTCCAAACTGCAAATATACAGATCCATTATCTCACATAGCCCTGTGTTATTTCAAGGTGACATTGAGCTACTGTTCTGTGGTTTTAAACCAAAGCCTGGTCAATGGCCATACTTTACTCTGTAGCTTTAGCACAACTCTAAAATTGCAGCTCTGAAAGAGAAATGTATCAGCAAAAGTGCTGAGCACATTCATAGAATAAATCCCTATCAAAGTGTCTATGATTGCAGGGATGTAAATGTACACTTGATTCAAAGAATTTGCTTTTGTGGCAAAAAATCTATCAAATTTACTCTTCATTTCTAAACCCCACTGTTGTAGCTTGTGTTTCACCTGCTTTATGTGTAACACAAAAATAAAATACTTATGACTCTTTCCTGCTCTGAAAAAGGAAAAAGGGCTTCCAAAACTGTGCTGAAAACATTTCAGCTTCTTTCCCCTGAGACTGAAGTATCATAGCAATAGAGGTTGTCAATTACTTTTAAAAGCAAGCTGTTTATAGACCATTATTCCCAAGGCTTTATTTGCTTGCTTTCTTTGCAAGTAAAATGATGGAAATAGTTGAGCTATTCAAATGTCTGCCACTATCTCTTCAAATGAGGTCTTATCATCAAAAGAACCTTTTTATCTCTTCTGTTTCTCTTGTCCCCTTGTTTCTCAGGGAGTTTCCTACAGACAGCAGGGTTTGAGAATGACTAAATCATCATTCACATATGGACACGAGTATCACATATGGAATATATACTGAACAAAGCATCTGAAAATTAGAATCAAATATTTTCATTTGATTTGTTTTGATCTTTGTAAGGATTCCATATTGTGACCATCATGTTAAATAAAGAAATGCCTTCTCTTTTGTGTTTCTGATTGTGGGATAAAAAAGGACTTTTGATGGCTAGTAAACATTGGGTTTCACAAAGATCATTTGACGTGGTAGAGATATTTTGATAAAATATACTGCCCTGTAAAGGGAAGAGGTGAAAACCACTTAAATTAAAAGTCTCAAATCTAATTTCCATGAAAAGATATAATGCTGTCATACTCTTTTTTAACATAGTTTAGCATGGCGTTTTCAAACACACACAATTTGGTACAGAGCCTAAGAGAAGGATAGTGTGATGATGTTTTCCACAATGTATCAGGGGATTATTCCTAATGATGTCAAAGACTCATTAATCCTATTAAACAGGGTTTAAGTAAGCCACACCTGGAATCTGTTGCTGCTCAGTGAGAATAGAATTACATGGGAACAACTGAAGAGGACTACAGGATTGTAGTCTACAGGACTATAAGTGAAAGGAGAGTAGGTGTTGGAAATAAAGAAGCCCATTTGGATTCATAGGACAAAGATTGAAGAGGGAAAATAAGGTTCTGTATGAGTTTGTGATGGTACTTCAGGCACCAAAGAGGGAGAGGAGTCTTTCAAACTAAAGACAGTATGTGCTCTGTGAAAAAAGGTAGATAAGACCTGGCAACAATGTAGATGGGAAGATGTTTTAGAGACGTCACAGGATTAAAGCTCTGAGACAGCTTCTTGACAGGATCATAATTGCAAAATTCATAGGTGTTTTAAGAAGTCCAGTTTTTTCACACCTTTGTTTATACAAGTGTGGTTGCTTGCAATAGCTGAAGATCAGTCTCATTAACCCGGAAGGCCTCTTCTGCTGCCAAGTGCAAGAAATGGCATTTGACTGACTAATTAGTCTTTTATTTTTGTGTGTGAGGAGGGGAAAAGCTCATATGCAATTGTTATTGTTTTTCTGTTGATTTCTTTTAGATTTGACTTTGATTTTTGAGCATGCAATGATGTGACCTTGATGTTGTCTTAAAATAGTCTCCAAGGAGGATATATATTACACAAAGATATATGTGCTAATTAATGACACACATAATACATTACAGCTTCTGAGTAGAGAAAAATTCTCAATTCTAAATAAAAGAGTACATTATCAATATATTCTCTGAGTTCAACAATTTTAAATAGGCCCCTGGATTGCTTTTATTTGGGGACAAAGCACCAGTGCATTGGTCTGTGCCCTGATTCACTAGTCTGCTTAAATTACTTTTTATTTTTCTTTTGTTTGTTACCATAGTAACATTCAATAATTTTTCCCTCCCAATTGTTCCATTTCAGAGGAATCTAGAAAACTCCCATGGATGAAAACAAAACAATAGTTGGGGAAAACACAGCTGAAGCTATACAGGGGAAACTCTAAACAACAGATGATAATTTGTAAGCATGCAGAGCTCAGGTTTTGTTATCAACAGGAAGTGTGTTTCTCTCACTGCCATTTGGTTTCTCTTCCAGTAAATCTGTACCATTTTAACAGAAAAAAATATGTAGTTCAAATATTTATAAGGTAAATGTATAATTAATTCATGAGAGTATTTTCTTTTTTGAACAGAAATTTTACTATGGTAATGGAAAAATAATGGCAAAAATGTATTTGAGAAAAATTGTTAGAGAAGATTTATTGAAATTTCTTTTTCAATTAGGATAACTCTAAACAATATTTTTTCCTTCTGTATTTTATGTATGTTACAATAAATATAGGTATATTAATTTGTACTGCATGTGCTCTCTGATTTTTTCTGCTACCAAGTGCTAGAGCTGAGTTGGGCTATACATTTAGTATTGCCCTGGCATAGGCTGAGAGCAGGAAATGAATGTCTGCTGTCAGGGGGGGAATGGTTCAAAGCCCTGCGAGGTCAGCACATGATTTTCCATTCACTGCAGTGGGTTTGGTTCATTCTGCTTTTCTCTGATAATTCATTATGATTTTGAGTGAAGTTAAGGAGCTGCAGAATCAGATCCCTGTATATGTGGCTATGAAATGGCAGCTTGCAGTGTTTAATATGCTGTGTGCAAGAGGCAGCTGGGTGCTTCTCTTATCAAAATGTGTGATGGAAGGTTGAGGGTGGACATTGGAGAATGAAATATCACCAAGGAAGAGGCAGTTTAGTTCAGTAATAAAAAAGAGAAAATCAGCTCTATAATCAAATCAGAAGCATAAATTGTAAAGGATTTATTTACTATTAATTATGGGTTTATTATACTTTTGCAATAAATTCTGGTTTAGATTTATAATTTCTACAGGTATACTTGCAAAACAAGTATAAACAGATATAGTTAAATTACTATATCTGTTGAGGAAAATTACTTCACCTTGTAAAATTCTTTATATGCTGTAACTAAAGGCATGATTAAAATAACATCTGAGTATGGAGAATAAAATCCCATGTACCTTATTCTTTAAACCTGCAGTATTTGATAGCACTAATAAATATACTATAAAGAATGCTGCTTCAATTTATTTCAGTCTTTTTCAAACTTTAAAAATAATACTATGTTTATGTGCTAGAATCCCCCCCATTCTATTGCTTATCCTTGTAAAGAGGTTTTATTTACTTGAAACATACCTTTTGTGCAAATTTTTTTTTTTTACTAATCCAAATGATTTCTGCTGTTTAAAACAAATCTACTATTAACTAACTCATCCTGGAGAAAAATGGCTTTAATCTCAGAGACTGCATTAAACTTAGAAGGAAACTAAATCAATAAAGGTGAAGGTCATGGAAACAGATGATTAGAGCAAACAACAGGCTGCCTACTGTACAATAGGGTTATAAAATAAACCAAAACAAAAGTCTATCAGAATACATCAAGAATGAACTTGTTTAATCGGTTCCTCTTCCGAATGCCAAATGGTCAGATTTATCTCCTGCAGGATTTTTTCCCCAGTTTTCTGCTTCCCTTCCCCTCACCTCCTTTCTCTGTCCTTTTCCTCATGTTTCCTGCTATGTTATAAACTAAATTACCTGTGGAAAGACCAGTGAGCCCTGATTAACTAATGTGTCAGGTTTTAAATGGCCACAAGTACCATGTGCTGACACGTATGTGATGTGAAAAATTACTCTGAAACAGGTGAAAAATGTACCACTTTGTTAAGCAGCTGGATTTTATCTCTCTGAACACATGTAAGACAAATTCCCACATGAAATTTTGAGCTGATTTTTTGGAGTGGGATTCAGGGAAGAATTTGGGGGATGGGTCTGTAAGTAGGAGGGGAGAATAGTAGCCACGGTGATTGAGGACTTGGTTTAATAACAGTTGGGGTTAATGGTTTGAGGTGATTAGCTGGTTCCAACCAGTCATTAATCTGCAGGAGGTGTCTTTAGTCTTGCTCACTAGTCTTACCAAAGAAATGACACCCTAGCATTTTGCTTGAACTTTGGTCTTTTGTTGTTGACAAATGAGTCTGAAAACAAATGAGATGAAATCAAACCCTACAGCATGATGTCACTTTTCTGGTACCCTTATCAAGGGTTGTCCTGGAGCTGGGGTGGAGTTCTGACCTGACAGTGCTGGCAAGAATTTGACTCCTAATTCTGCATCTCTGCATCTGGCTTTTTTACTTTCTTTTCTGCATCAGTGTACTTCCTACCCACTAATTATAAAACCTATTGAAAATTGGGACATTCACTTAACTAAATGTACATTTGAGTCATAACTTTGTATTTTAAAAGCAGGGATATTTATTTTTACCCAGAACTAGATTTAGGGTAGTGATGTTACTGCCTTCCACTTGTAGGCTGGAAACACTGAAGGGAATTTGCAGGAGCTGACAGGAGTTTTAATCTCCGTGCCCTGCACTTCCTAAGCCAAATGAAAATCTTGACAATCCACTTCAGCAGGGATGACAAGAGCTATGCTGGAAATTTCTCTGCAGCAGACCCAAAGCTGTTGATAAGAATACACAAAGTTATTAAGCTAAAGCCGAAGAAGGCATCAATCATTTCGAAAGGATACTATTTGATTCTTTCCTCAAAGTCCAGTCTGACCTGACACCAGCCTAACAACATCCTTTTATTCTATACAGCTGCATCACTGTCTCATTTTGCTACATTGTTAATAGGACCAGTAACAAAAAATAAAAATAACCCCCCCAGCAATGTCAATGTATATAAGGGGAATGAAGGAAGGGGGAAATAGAAGAGGTTAAAGGTTTACAGGTACAGAAAGAAAGTACCTTTCAAATACTATTTAAACTTGCTCTATTATTGAAGGCCTGTTTGTCACCTCCAAAGAAGCATGTAAAAAGTGACTGGCACCTGCAATTACATTTTGAGATAAAATACATTTTAAAAGCCTAGCAATATCTTTTATCTGAAATATTAAATCTACCTTTCCTCTCTCTTTTATATCACAGTTGCTGAAAAAAAAAAGAAAGGAAAAGAAAGGAAAACAAAAAAAGGGAAGAGGAAAGAGCAGAGAACTGATCTTATTCATGAGTGAAAGAGGAGGCATTCCAAGGAAACCACAGCAGAGAAGAAACTTTTGTGGTAACAATGGATGTTGTGGATAAAGCACAGTAGCTGGGAAGAAATTATCCTGGCTCTAGAATAGAATTCTCCTTGGTGCAAAATATGCTGATCTTTGTCATTGAATTAAAGCTAATATCCTATCAAAAACCAGGATGCAGGAGCTGCTGCATTCTGGGCTCCCACTGCTTCTGGAGTGGCCTACTTATTTAAATGACTGGACTTTGTGCACACACAATAGACTGCTTCCTGGGAGTTGAGAGCTTTGTAAAATTACATTACAAAATCAACAATGACTGTGAGAGACCTTGAATTTCTTGTATGGTGGAACAAACAGAATAGCACAATATTGTCTTTCAGGTGCGCACTTCAGAGAGATTGACTAAGTGGGTGAACACCTACATTTAAGTCAAAAGCAGGAAGTCCTGGAAGCAAGTTAAATCATACAATCACAGAAATCTTGAGTTGGAAGAAATCCATAAGGATCAAGTCCAACCCTTATTCCTTGCAGGACAACCTAAAACTAAATCATAGAGGTATGAGTGTCATACAGGTGTTCTTGAACTCTGATAGCTTGGAGCCAGGTCACTGCTTCAGATCTGGTCTGCCTGCTGTTATAATTGAAGTTTATTATGTAAATAACAGTTTAGTCCTAATACAAACGATATCACTGCAGATGGCGGATAAAGGAGTGTTTGTACTTGTTCACATCCAGGCACAAGAGGCTCAGGCTGACTGGTTTCATGTGGGTCAAGTGGTGCTGTGGATGGGAAGCCTCATCACTCTCTCTCTAAGGGTGCAGACCTGGTGTACCCAGGAGGTGTTTGTTTCTCCATAGCTTCTGTAGCAGAATCTTCAGGAGCAGCTCTGCCCTGGCTGCCCCCTATGACCACATAAGCATATGACCACACCAGCCAGGTGGAGAAGAACTTCTGATCTTTTCTGGGCAAGATAATAATGTTCCTGGACTAGTGGTCCGTGTTCCTCTCAGCATGGTGTGGGAGGTGCTGGTCTGGTACACCTTGTGCCAGACAGATCTTTGCCCTGCTGCATTCCCACAGCAGTGGCTTCAGTGCCTGTGTGCAAGTCCATGTGCCATTTCTGAGCTGTGGCTCATGTCCAGAGGTTTCCATGTCCTTGCTATGATTCTGTGCTGAAGGCAGAGGAGGAATTGCATAAGCTGCTACATGCCAAAAGTTAATTGCCAAATAAAAAGACATTGGCAGTATGGGAAATGGGGTGCAAAAAGCTGTGGTTTACCCAAGACACACGTGCATGTTGCAGTCTGGATGTATTCCTGGCTATCTGTTGAGTTTTTTGAAGGAATGGCTACTGAACATGGAAATTTTGGCTATCAGAGCAGCTGAAGGTAGCCTGAATCTCTCCAGTAGCGGGCAGAACAGCAGTGCTTCCTGAGCCTCTTCAAGCACATGAGGAAGGAGGAGGTTAGAATGAGATTGAGGATAATTGTGCTTTTTAATCTGGTGCCCCTTTCACCGTCTCTTATATCAGCTGCCCTCTTTTCCACCCCATTAACTGTATGAGCGTACCCTTTTATCAGCTTAAAGGCCTTAAAATACAGTATTTTGTATGAGGATTAAGGACAATATGCAGCATTAAGTAACCCATGCTGATGAATTCCTCTTTGGGGTCAAGTTGTAGAGGAATGCTGCAAGGTTGCATGGCTTTTCTGCGTTGCTTACAAAAATAACAGATAAATAGATGCAATTTGTCAAACCCCCAGTCAGAATAATATATTTACGCTTGAATACAGTGTTTCCTCTAGAGTTTAAATTAGTTTACTTACATTCAATATCAGAAACCAGAATGCATGTACTTGTAGTTTTATAACCAAATCCATGACAATTTATTTTGTATGAAAGGTTAAATGACTTAATAACAGCTTTCTCAGAATGTTCTTTCATTTTGTGGATGTTGGAAAAGAAGTCCATTTTTTTTGCTCCCAGATAGTGAAAAAATACATCATTATGTTCTCGGTTTAGCTATGTAAATGACCCTACTGATAAATGAAAATTGATATTTCAAAGCCGTAGTTTATTATAGCCTGATGGCATGTTAGCCCTTATCATTCAAGACAGTACTTAACTCTGAATAATACATCATGCTAACTCTCTGAAATTGTTATTATGAGATTTTAATGCACCATAAAACATGTCTTATGATCTTCAGCATGCTCAAGTGTCAGTCTAACACATTAATCTCACATACATCTTTGAAAACAGTAGTTTGGCAAAAACTGTCTTCATATATAGCACGTCTTGTATTATATTTCATACATGGATTTATGTGTAAGTATGAGATTTGCAACATCTGAATAAAAGAATTATATTTTCTGCACACAAAACACAGAAAAATGAGATCTGAGCCATAACTGGGAATTCTAGATTCTGTCAAAATATCTTTATTAAATAAACAGTGTTGTTGACATAGCAGACATGACACCGTGGGAATGTGTGTGAATATATTCTTGGATTTGCATTTGGACTATTCATGCTGTCCCTTTCTGATTGGAAATTATTGGTCTTAGTTTAGATGATTTTATTTTACATTTCTGAGGAAAATGCATTAGCTAATCTTGAACTGGATGATGGTGGCCAAGAACAAAGGCAGAGAAATAGATTCTTCTTGGCTCTGACTCTTGCAGCATGGAATTTGTGCACAGTATGGCAAAAAGGGATTTGTGAACTGCTGTCTCCAGCCAGGTGGGCAACTCCATCATCCCACTTTCTATTTTTATTTTTTTCTTTGGTGATGGTTAAGGTGGAAAAAAGAAGCTGTCAGAGAGATGTTTCCAAATATTCCTGTGTCTGGTCAACACAAGTGGAGGAGTGTTCTGCAAGGGTTACAGTCTGATTCCTGCAAAGCTGCAAGTTTAGCATTGTACAGTTGGACCATAGCTGGAAAAATCACTCAAGACCTGTGTTCTAAACTTTGCCGAGAGAAGTCCTAAATTTAAGGGGTTTGTCTCATTTGTGTCTGTATTAAATAAAATATTTTAATTCTGGACTTAATTTGGTAGGGCCCATATGAAAAATGGTTGAGAAGCCATCCCTAGTATGGACAGTTCACAAATCAGATTCGATATATTTCAAACTAAACTAAGAATTCAACTCATGTGTTGCTACATATGTTCTGCATGCTCTTTCTCAAGTAAGAAAATTAGTGACTGTAACCTATATCCTTTCAAAATGCAACAGATATTTAAATGAAGCAAACTGCAAAAGGCAAAAATGCTCTTATTTTTTAATACTGATTATTTAGGCAATGGGGTCTGGTCCAGAAAACTCTGTAAAGAAACATAATTTTCATCCAAATCCCAATGTTTTTCAACTACCAGATCACATTATTTCTCTAGCTGTAGGATAGTAGTATTTTTGTAACACAGTACGTTCTTGTGAAATGAAAATGTAGCAAAAGCTGTTCTTGAATGTGCATTACATTTTCTGATTTTCAACCTAAAGGGGTTGAAATGCTTGACATTGCCAATGCTTGACATTATAAGCAAATATTATGTTTTCTGTCCCACCAGGTTTAGAATTTGTGTTAAAAACACATGGTCTGAAGGTTCTATTGCAATCTATACTTACACCATTTAAGGATACATGCTTTGAACCATCTATCTTAACACGTTTAAAACTATCAAATTTATATTAGCCTATTTATATTAGACTTTTATGTTTAGGTGGTCTTATTTTCTAAAATTTATCTTTGCAGCCTATAGGAACTGCCTTTGAGTGTCCTGATTACATGTCCACAATGATCACAGAAACTATTTTCTGATTTTAAAGAGGTAACAAAGAGAAAGAAGGAGAGAAATAATGACCAGATATAATGCTGAAAGCACAATAATTGAAAGGAGGAGCAGTATTTCTCAGTATATTGCAAACTGAATGGAGGTTGTGCAGTTTAAAGGAGAGGTTACAGGGTCTATTGCACAAGAAAATTTCAATTCAGGGCCAGCAGTGGCCACCTGCGGTAAGGAAGATGCTGGTGAAGGAGAGGAAAGGGGTAGTATGATGCATGGATAATGGGCCTTGTAAAGAGAGAATTCAATAAAGCAGCAGCTGGAGAGGCATCGTGGCACTTCAGCAGCCTTTGTTAGGTGTGGTGCTGCTGTACGCTGCTGCTCTCCTCATTTCTACTGAAAAAATCAACGAGAGACGAAGTCACGCTTAGGAAAATTAGATTGCATTTTCACCTGATGATAGGAAATGGGCTTTTTGTTCAGTAGAAAATAACAGAAAAGTCTATTTGTTATTAAGGGGATTTGTGTATATCTTCTTTCATCAAAAAAATCTCTAATGAGTCTTTTTCACAGAGAAATATCTGTCTGGTTATATCTAAGGGAAATTTTGGGATTGCTACTCATAAGAGTTATTAAGGGCAGACATAGACTTCTCCATTCCAAAGCAAATATTTGCAATGTGGTCAGAACAATCAATCTACAGGAGTTACATATAAGTAGACATAAGAATATTTACAGGTAAATAATTTATCCTGAGTGTTATTGAAACTAACCAACCACAGATAAATGGCAGTATGTAAAAATATGCGATGATCTAGTCATCACCAAAGAGCTCAGTGCCAATTAGTTAATTCAAGTGCTTTCTGGTTCTTCAAATGAAGCATATAAAGCATTTTAAAATTCACATCGTTCAAAACATTATGAAAGGTGAATAAAGCTCCACTGAAATGGTTGGAGTTGTTCACACATATATGCAAAAAGAGGGATTTTTAAGCTTGAATGCTTGGCATAACTACTGAAAATTCAGGGATGCATTTGCACCAAGGTCCAGCTCAAGGGGGCTCGCTGAAATCCACCGTGACACTCTGCAAGCCCTGGCTGACCCCAAGTGGAATACTTTAAATCATTGAACTTCATGTTTCTTCTCTTACAGAACTGATCACATCATCTGCTTATAAATATATTTCAGTGGAATGGTGTCCAATACCAAACCAGACAACTAGCCCCTTATCAAACGAGACAGCTTTGTATCCTAAGATGAGAGCCGATAAATTATTTCCTAAGATGACACTAAGGAAGAAATGAATCACAGAATATTTCCATCAAGAAGTTGTTGACAGTTTGAGGAAGGCAAATAATTCAGTGATTAAGTGAGAAGTCTGTTATTTTTCTTTGTTGTGTATTATTTGTGGACTGTGATTTTTATTTTTATACTTTCTGAGTAATAGTAGATGACAAAGGATAACTAACATAACAGAGGGAAAAATGTCACTATAAAATAAGTGAAAGATAAAGGTTCCCAATGAAGGAACTGAGACCACTTAAGGGGTTGAAAAATAATAACAAAAAACCCATGGATCTGCGTCATTGCATGAACAAATGCCTCTGTGTCTTGTGTTTCAAGCTGACCCCCAGGTAATCAATCATGGTAAGACTGTCACCCGTGCAAGGTTAAATGTGAGATGAGGCTGCTCCTCATCAGAAAACACATGGAGACCAAGAAAATATCCTCCATATGCACCTCAAAGTGGAGAAAAGTATTTCTGAATTTAATCCAAATTAAATCATGTGAAGTTTCATGTGGTTTTTTAAAATTTTTTAAACTTTTTTTTTTTATTTCCTTTGTGTACATGCACACCATTTTGGCTATGACAGTCCAAAAAGTTTGATTTTTCATGGCATAAATCATCATAGCTCTGTTGAAATCAGTGAAATTATGGCAAGATAGCCCCAGTCATATACAAAGTTACAGTGCTTTCAACAGGCTGGAGGTGATGTTTGCCATGACCCTCTGGCACACAGCTGCACTGACAGAAGCCAGCTCACATGTAGTGCCGTCCTCTTTCTTCTGCGAGCAAGCAAGCAAGGACAGCAAATACTATGGCCTTCACTTCATCCAGACAGCTGACAACAGAAGCAGGTTTTCACTTGAACCATAGCTGTTTACAAGATGTTTTGTTCAGCTCTGACTAATAATTGGTCAGGGAAATTATGCAGGGAAGTTTCTACAGGGAACTGACACATCATGTAGATGACTAAGTTAATAAAATAATACTCTTCCTTTTCACCCAACGATGTGGCACTATAGATAAAGTCATTTGGATGACCCAGAAGGGGAGATATTAGAAACACCAGGGCATCTTCATTTAGAGTAGGACTGTTAGTTGTAGGCATTCTGGCTAAGTCATGTCTAATGTGCTAAGGTCTCTTGAGGTTTAAAACACATTATCAGTGTCTGGTATCTCATCTTCTTTTTCTCTCCTATCTAGGTCAAACAGTTCTTGTTATAAGCTGTTTATGGCAGGTATATCTCACGATGCTGAAACCAGAAATTCTTAGTCATGAGAATGAATTTATTAAATTGACAATATTCATATATATGCATATATAGAGGCATGCCTGTTCGCAGATATAATTCCTCATTTTCTTCACGCAAAAATGAAGATCAAATCTTGGCTCTCCTGAGCAATACCCATAGGTAAAAAATCTAGATATATTAATTTTTTTGCAATTTCAAAATATTATATGTCCTATTTCCCATTTGTGCTGGGATCAGTATGGAAAATATCAGCCTTGAAATAAAGTTATATATTTATCATTTAGTAAAATTATTAATAATGACTGGTCATGAGCTCTCTCATTTTACTTCTGTTTTTAAGGCTGTTTTAAAATCTATAGTTATGTTAGATATGCACTGAAGCTTTCCCTATAAGTTAAGTGTGACAGGCATAGAAATAATTTTCTGGCTTAATGTAGCATAAAAATTGTTAAGATGTTTCTGACTCTTCTAATTTCAAACCTTCTCCTGCTACTTGTCCCCCTCCAAATAGTTTCATTACCTTAATTTCTTTTGGAAATTGGAGACAACTTGTGACTAAGACACTGCAAGGCTTGATTCAGTGCTTATTTGGAAACTAAATTATGAAGGTCTTTATAGCATTACAGAGTTTAGACACAGAAAGGACAGCTTTAACTCTTAAAATTATTGCTCCATTATTAATCATTCAAAAGGACTTATTTTCATTGGCCAACATTTTCTAAAAAGCAGGCTCAATTAATTTGTCACTAAAATGAGTTTCAAAATCATTGGTTTATAGAAATTTAAGATATGGCATTACCAATGGTTTACCCCCTTTCTAGTCTGCTGTTCTAAATGGTAAATTGACCTTGTTTCTCAGTGCCCTGTTTTATCAATTAGTAACACTGCTACTAAAGCTGCTAGAGCATTTTGGGAACTCTGTCTCTGGGGTTTGAGTTTGGGTGGTACTGAGCGTTCCAAATCTCAAATCATGAAAGGATATAATTTTGATGTATGCTATATTTTAGACTTCCATTCATCTGTTTGTCTGGTTTTCTGCAGGCCATAGCAGGATTTTCACTAAGCACAAAATTAAAAAGTTGCTGGTTTGTTTTCCCACATGGCATTTATGAAACTCATGCTATGAAGCGCAGTAAAACAAACTGAGAGAAGAATTCTCAGTGTGTTTCTTTCCTGCAGTTTTTCCAACAAAATTCAATGCTCATAAACATTTAGATAGAGTTTATTTCTTGCCACCTAAAGGAATGATCTACAAGACCATAAAGGAATGATCTCCCAGGCCAGAAACTCACTTCTTTCTGACCAAAGGAGGTGCCAATATCTTTCTGGGTAAGTGCAAAGCCCAGCACATAAGTGGGAAAAAGTTTATTTCTTTACAGGCTGGTTCTTACATGTTAGACTTTTTCTTCTTTCCTAAATTGCCAAAATTTCTGCAGGATCCTAAGTGATGATAACCAGAACAGGGAGAAAGTATATATATTGCCTAATATTTTTTTTAAATGTATCACTTCAGAGGAAACAAAGGAAGAGGAAGCAATCTTTGGTAATTTCTTTCTCAGACATTTATTTGCAACATGGAGGCCAACACTGCATTCCCTTAGGTATAAAAAGTGCTAGAGCAAAGTCTGAGAGCTTCTCTCTCTGACAGTCAAACACAGCTGCATGAGCTGGAAAAGCATTGTGTAGGCTATAAAATGGGATGCACAAATAATCACACTTTACTTTCCAAAATTCTCTCTTCTCTGCGTTAAAGGTCAAGCAGAACAGCTCTTTCACCTCCCAGAGTTCACAGCTAAGGACACGCATGGCAATCTTCCTCAACACTGAGCAGTATTGCTAAAACCGTGTTATCCACACTGAAGCACTGGGGCCTTACAGAGCAGCTGCTCTGTAAATCCACCAGAGCAAGGTGATTAAGCACGGCCACTGTATGATATGCAGACCTCTTGGTGCTCTCTGGCTGTGCCATTCTGAATCTGAGGTGTCAGTGATTAAAAGTCGGTGTGAGATGACTGTTTGCAGCTCAGCACTGATGTGACACAGTAGTTAGTCCTACTGTCATCCAAAAGGTGCCAGAAGAACTGGGGTCTAGTCCTACTGTCATCAAAAAGGAGCCAAAAGATCAGGGGGCCCTTTGGCATATCATGAGCTTTTTAATCTGGTGTAAAATTTTGTTTGGTCATGTCTATTTTTGCACCCTTTCTCATCTTCTGCTATTTCTCTATTTTTTTGGCTTTTCTGCCTCTTGATCCTCTTGCATTTCTTGTTTTGTTGTCTCAATCTTGTGCTAGTAATCCTTCTTCCCTTTGTCTGTTTTAGCTCTGCCCTCTTACACTGAGGGATGCCTTGCAGTTGGTATTATGAGATTAGTAATGCTCCCAAGACGGCGTGGAGCATGCCACACAGCTAACCCAGTCCTTCCCCTGCTCTCTGTAGATGGCTTCAGAACAAACAGAGCATAGAGAGGCCCCAGTGAGGGCAGTGCAATGATCCCCTTCCATATGGGGTATAAATTTCAGTTTTTTAAAAGAGGGCTATTATTTTTTCCATTTTATTGTTTTCTGCCTTTCCCATCCTACCCTGCCACAAGGCACACAGATGCAGCTCTGCCCTGCTTTCTGGAGAGGGCATGTTTTTACAGTCTAGGTGGACTTTAAAATGACCCCTCTGTGCCATTCCATCATGCCTGTAATGCTGCATGGATGATATATATGTTACATACCCAGAGGTGGCAGTATTATTTTCATGGTGTGATTTCCTTGGTGTCCTGTAACAGCTGTGTCAGGCAGCAACTGTCTTTGCAAGGATGCCCCTCAGAAATGAGATCTTTAGATTTCCATTGTAAGCAAAATCCCTGGGGGAGGGGGGGGGGGGGGGGAATACAGGCAAACAGATCTGCTCATGAGCTTGGCCAAAGACATGAAAGCTGAAAGGGCTGGCTTGGCACAACCTTCTCAGTGAGATCAGGTTAAGCAGAACCTGCACTTTAGCCTAACAATAAAAGACTGTACATAAGAGGGAAAAGGGACACAGGGGAGCAGAAAGCAAAGTACTGGCAGAACAGATTGCAATTCTGGAAGAGAATAACAGCTTTTACTATGTATCTGGCATGATCTCACTCCTACGTCCAAGGAGCTCATTAAATCCTTTAGTGAGACTACTATGGTACAGAGGGATGTACCGTTGAATCTTAGGTAATTTCCTTGGCCTTTTTTTCTGGTCTGTGCTCCCTGAAATTCTATTTTGCTATGCAACTCCCTGTACAGCAGCTTAATTTTTAGATTTTCCTCTGAAGTAATTGCAGAAAACCAGTTCCTTCAGTTTGAGGCTTGAAGAAAGTACAAATTCCTAAAGGCAACACTGTT
This sequence comes from Melospiza georgiana, assembly GCF_028018845.1. Lineage (NCBI taxonomy): Eukaryota > Metazoa > Chordata > Aves > Passeriformes > Passerellidae > Melospiza > Melospiza georgiana. The sequence goes on from NC_080433.1 coordinate 37,931,180, forward strand.
GCCTTAAGAAAATAGATAAAAGTAAAGCTGAATATGGAATTACAAGCTAAACTGAGTAGTGCTGTATTTTACTTATCAGTAGCATTCATATAGACTTTGATAGATACATCTCTAATAGGGAATTGTTTTGTATGAAACAATCTAGTTTTCCAAACCACACTGTAACTATTTTAATGACAACATATCTACAGAAATCTCTTGGGCCTGCAAGTGGAAAAAAAGCATATGCAAAACATGGAGCTAAACACAGTCTGTGTTTCAATAACAGTTGTAACTTGATAAGTGCCTCAGTTTCTGGGATCCAAATTGAGGCACTTCTAAAGAGGGCTTTGTGTATCTGAGAATGCAGAGATCTCCCTCTGGAAAGCAATGGCTTTACTGGCACCACGCTTCTTAGATGTGGGTTTTTGGGGGTGGTGGTATGGGTGTTGTTACTCCATATAACACAAAACTGTATTTGTTATCTCTAAAATACAGCTACTTGGCTTATGCCTTTACCTGTGCCTGCATCACTCACTCTCTTGGCTTTTGAGATAAGCTTCAAGTATTTACAGTTGATGCTCCCATTTATAAGGCAAACTCTACAAATGTGTTTTTCCTTCATAATATTGCACACAGGCTAAAGGTTCAATTTCCACACCACACCACAACACTGAACAGAGTTTATTTTACCATCTCCAGTGCTGTTTTAGTTTCTTTAACAAATAAGCTTGTGTGTAGGTCAAGCTTACCCAGTATATATTAGAATTCCAGGGGCCTCTGCTTATCCATCCTATTTACCAAATCTTATAATTTCTATGGATTCTGTACTTCTGTATATTGTTTTTGCAATAGATCACTTTATTTATTTCTCAGAAAACATTTTTTTCTGTTATCAATCCATTGAAGGGAAAGTTTTTTTTCTCCTTAATTCCTAAAGAAGGTCGAACTGATCAGCTATGAATTTGTATTCCACTGATCATGTCATCTATAAATTGTGTTGTAAGGTAATTTCTTGTCATTTTCTGCACTAGAGAACTATAAAAGCAATGCAGACCAAGGACAAAGACATGTGCTACGTAAGCAGACAGATTCCTGCCAGCATAATCTATAAGTGGGAAGTTAACTCTTGGCTTTTTGAAGCAAGTTCTGACCTGACAACAGCAATAAGCTTCTCAGAACTGGGTCAGAGAGACTGAAGGGTCAAAAAATTAATTAATGTTATGCTGAAACAACATTGTTTTGGTACTGTTGAGCATGCAGTCGTTCTTGCCTGCTCCTGCTCTAAAGTAATATACTCAGACAAGTTACAGGAATTGTGTCTCTCTGCTGATGCTTAATAAAACATAGGAATATTTAAAAAATATATTAAATCAGTGCTGGTACTACTTTAAGTATTTTTACCTTTCTTTTTCTTTTTCTTTTTCTTTTTCTTTTTCTTTTTCTTTTTCTTTTTCTTTTTCTTTTTCTTTTTCTTTTTCTTTTTCTTTTTCTTTTTCTTTTTCTTTTTTCCTTTTTTTTATCAAAAGAGATAAAATAGATATCATCTCTCCAGCTCTTGAAAATTATACATACGTCTAAAAAATTCATGTTTTGGATATACGTTTTCAACTGTGGTATTGTTACTAATTATTAAATGTCTCCATGACTAAATAAAATCTGTTGGATGATGTTCTCCTAGGTTTGTGTGGAATGATTTCACAGGGATGCGTGAAGTTTAAAGACAGAAGGATTATCTAAATACAAGCACAGGAGTGAGCCCAGCTACCTCTGCCCTCTTCCTCCTCCCCCCTGCCATCACCTAGAGCAGTTGTAAAGTAAAAAAATCCTAACCCTTTTGATTGGGTTTTATCCATCAGCCTTGTAGTGTCAGTCTGCTTACTGTCAAGCTTGCAAGTGCAAAGGAACTGGTATTGCTCCTTGTCTGGATGACTGGTGTCTCTCAGGATGACAAAGGCCATTGGAGTGGCTGTTCTGGAAGTGTGATAGCAGCAGCATATTTGAGCACAACTCTCCCATAGGATGAATCACTTTATCAGCCTGTTTAGACATGAGTCATGGAGGCTCATGAAAGGGTTCCAATGGCTTATTGTTGTTTTAATAAATTGTCTGTTGTAAATTAATTTATGTTCCTGGTTTGTATCTTTTTTTCTCAGGAAAAATCTTATCTAGGAAATACCCTGCACCAGTGGAAGATTGCAAAGTACCTCTTAGACATTTTTTGCTTGAGGATCTTCAGTGATCATTGATTTACAATAGAAGAAATAAATCTGGGAGACTGCATTGATCTTAGAAGAAATTCACATTTCTTTTTTTGCTACGGATTGATCCATGAAATGTTAAGTGGTCCACAATAGAAAGGAAAAAAAGCAATGCTGATGGGACTGAGATGAGACGAGGAAAAAGGCTCAGGGTGTAGGTGGTGATTTCATGGAGCATGTGTACCATGCTGCCTCTGAACAATGAACAGTATGGGGAAAATTGAACAGAAATATCCCTTTGTTCTCTGATTTGGCCCTTGGGAATTTCTTGAGGCATTGCTCTGTCTGTGGCCCACAACTCTACCCCAAAGGAGTCAGGGAGCTGGGGGCATGGGTGGCTTCAGGACCAGCCCTTCCGCAGGTCTGCTCAGCAGGGAGGGCTTGGCAGTGGCAGCCAGTGCCACCCTGGAAGACCAAAGGGAGCTTGGCAGCTGTCCTGCAGTCCCTCCTCTCCCGTGGTAAATGAATCTTCCTGCTGGGATGCATTCCCTGGAGACCAAGGGCAGGGTTTTTATGCATTTGTTGACTTTTATGCTGCTTATGTGAACACATGCTAGCCCAGGGCACGCTGTGACTAACGCCCAGGGAATGTGGTGTTGGTAAGTGGGTGTTTGCACTGGGCTACTGCCCTTGAAGTGGCAGCTGCCAGCTCTGTTGCCTGGCAGACTATGCAGAAAGGAGCCCCTTGTTTGGGGACCTCAGCTGGTGCTTCCACAGCTCGCTGCCCCCACCCTGAGCTGGTTTGTGATGATAAACCAAACAAGGGCCGAACAGCGCGGCGCATGCGGGCAGGTGTGCACCTGCCCAAGTGCAGCTAGTGTTTATGCAGAAATATGGGCTCACAGGAGGTTTGGGGTGCTTTCAGCCCTTTGAGCCAGCTGTTGTGGGAAACAGACTCTGTGAACACCTGTAGGAACAGAAAGATCTCACACGTGCTGCTGGCTGATAGACATCCTCCAGTGCTCAACAGAGTAAAGATTTCTTTCTGTGAATCTCTCAGTTTTAGCTGGGATGCTCTAATACAGCTTGTCATCTCTTTAATCTGATAGTTTTAAACTGAAGAAACACTTGAAGCTCAAAAAAAGAGTTTAGCTTATATGTTTTTAATTACTTGTTGGCAAACACTTTTTTATTTCCAGGGCCCTGTTACTTAATGAACAATAAATTGAACTGCTGCTTCCTCCTTGTTATTTCAAGAAATACTTTTAAATATGCTACCCATTTGTAGCCATATGTCAGAAATATTTTATTTAAAGGCTTGAACCCAAGAAGTACATTTTTTAGGTTTCCTTTACAAACGGAAGCAAACGCTTTAAATGCGCTTGCATTCTTACTTGCCATCATACAAGTTGCTCTCTATCAACTGCATAAAATGCTGTTTCAGCACACTTGAATCTTACTGCAGTTTGGGGGCTGAAACTTTCTGTCAAATTCGGGAGCTTTCTATTTTTCTTTTTTTTTTTTTTTTTCTTTTTTACTTTTTTTTCAATACTAGGTTCACAGTTAAAGTGCTGGAGTCATCTGCAACTCTGGCAATAGCTGTGTTTCCCTGCTGGCCAGGTCAAAGTGTAAGGTGATAAGAGACCACCAACTTAATATCTAGAGGAGAGAGATTTATTTTGTGCATGGGTCAGGTAAAACATTATTTGCTTAGATGACAGCTACCCCAAGTAGACATACTGCAGTTGGCTGTGCTTTGCCTGGAATAAAACCAGTTGGATCCATAGCTGTGACAGTAAATGAGGATTAAAATGACATCCTGTGGTTTCAGCATCTGCTCTGAAAAGAGATACAGGAGTATATATTCTAAATGTATAATCAAGGAATGGGAAAGATTAACAAGCAATATCTGTCCTCTGTAATCAGCTTTGAAAACAACAGCAACAATTTTTACTTGCTTGATTATTTGATGGGTTCTAGTAAATATTTGAACCAAATAGTAATATGCATCTATAAACAACTGAAAATTCATTACTCCAGATAATCTTAACCTCAAGAAGCAGGCGTGACTAAACACTTCCTCTTGTATCTCCTCAACTTTGATTCACCCACTTTCCACCTGTGTGCCACCTTTCTTCTCTCTGTGTCCTGACATAAATAATATCTTGCTGATGAGGCAAAATTAGGATTTTGTGAAGCTTTGTCTGGCTGACCCGAGCAGGGCTATGCTGGTGTTATCAGCTTTGTCAGATGGTGAGCCACTTAGCACTGTTGCCCTGGTCCAGACACCTGTTTCCTGAGCACTAGTTCTTCCTTAAAAATCCAATTATACTGGGTAAACAAATTCTCATCTAATTTACTGTTTCCATAATGTTACCAAGGTTTTGAGCCTCAGAGCTCTGATACTGCAATTGCCACATGGTTGTGTTTGCAGAAAGAGGCAAAGTCTCCATGCTCACTTAACAAGAGGAAGACTTTCAATTTTTAGGACCATACTTGGGCCAATATAATTACATCAAAGTTATATGCTAGTTCATCAAAGGTGAATCTGCGAGGAAAACATCTATTTTCCCTGGATTTACTGGCCTCATCCATTCTGGATTTGTAGTGCCTTTCAGCAGTTTTCCAACAGTCCTTAGAAATCCCATTCAAAGTCTTGCATACACAACACAGAATTGCATACATTAGGACAATTTAATATATCTTTTGGACTTTATGTAACCTAAATAAAAGTTTCATTTTTTTGTTTTTGTAGATGAATATGCTAAAAAATTATTCTTTACAGTTTTAAAGAATATCAATGTGCAAAAGTAGAGAGTGATGTGCATATCAAAACTTGTTCATGTTCTTTGGGGTTAGCTCATTGTCCATGCTCCAGAAGTGACACAAAAATAGAGGATTATTGTGGGAATTAGAACAGCATTACCACCAGAACAAAATGGTTGGAAAAAAAGATTACTGTGACAAACATAATATTTAATGGCTTCAACTTGGATTCCAAAATCACTATCTGTCATTCAGCAGGAATAGGAAGGGAGGGAAATTTGTATTCAACAAAAGGCAGTATGCTGGTCTTTAATACTCTGCACTTGGAGACCGACCCTGGGCCAATTTTTGGAGTCTTGGTCTCCTACTTTTTCAAAGTCCCTAGATTTTGCATAAACTGTAAACCACAGTTTTCCCATCATTTTTTTATGCAATGCCTGACAAGAAACACAGCAAAAATCCAGCGTGGAATCTTTGAAAGCAGCATACAGACCTTACAGCATGCCCAGTCAAAAAAAATTATTATAGAAGAAAAGTGGGCATGGTTTTGGTTATGTTATGAAACCCTTTGAACTGTTTGGGTAATTTTTGTCCATGTTGAATATTTTCAGGGCTAGTTTCTTCCTGAAGACAGTAATCTTACTGTGTTAAAACACTGACACAGTACCAGATGTATTTAAAGCATGTTCCATTATTAGTACACAAACTGAAACTGAAGTCCTTTACTAAAACCTCAACTAAGTATTTGACATTAAGCATTTTAATCTCCCTTCTGTTGTGTATTGCCATTGACATAAAATACAACAAATGCACTGGACATAGACTACAGAAGTTGAAATTACCTCCCTCTTAAGCAACATTCATGATTTTGCCATAGTATATGGGGTTTCTGCGTGGCTATACATATTTTTAACAAGCTCAATATAAAAATCTTTATTTAAACAGGAACTTACGTTCTGATTCAAAACCAAAAATTAAATCTGATGCCTTCACAAATATGTTTACATTTAAATAAACTTGTGTACTTCACAAGAAGAAAAAACCAACCTGCAAAGCAACATGCAAATTATTACTAAAAAAAATAGCCAACAAATAAATTCCCTTTGGTTTGCAACTTGATTTTGAAATAATTTACAAGTCCTACTAGACAAGCTATAGAGCTCTACACTATTAAATACATTTATTATAAACTGGGTTAGTCTGTCCTTCAGGGCAATGCCACAATAGTTAAGGCAATGCCAAAAAATCACACGCTTGCAGAATATTTACTTGGAAATAAGGAGTGTACTGAAAGCCAATGTCAGTGGCTTCAAGATCCTGTCTCACCAACCCAGGGACTCCAGGTAGTGGGAGGCACAATGTGAGCAGCATTATGCAAGGGATGGGAAAGGCTTAACCTCATATGGCTGCATAGCTCAAAAAGTGTTTAATTTTTTTTTTTTTAAGAGTTTAACTTTTTTGTGTGATCAGGCAATCGGATGCATTACGGGAACAGCTCACTTCCTTTAAATGGAATGACATGGCACAGCAGTTCCCAGGCTGTAATATGTTGATTAGGGTTGTGTGTAAACTGCAATCAGGTGATAGCTGAACTGGTTTGAAAGTATAAAATCAGAGGAGGAATACATTTAAAATGCATGATTAAGAAAGCTGGTATAACCAGGTGTCTAAGCCTCAAGTGCAGTGTGACTTGGAACGATCTAAGAGCTACTGATAAATGTCAGAGTGGAGAAAAGGAGCTGAGTTGGTGCTTCTCTCCTTGGTTGTACAGTGCTGAGCACTGCACATTATAAATAATAGATCTTTCTACAGAGTTAACTTATTCCTTAATCACCATGAGGGTTGTGGTTGATGTGTTTGAATCCCAGTTCAAGCATTTGCAGCTGCTCTGACATGTATTCCTTTATGCCCTTGGAAGACAGCCACTCCTTCCCAAAGAGCAGTCCTTATTTTTTCTCTTTCTATGCTTTCCCTGTGCTTGGCCTCTGAGGGAAGGATTTCAGTGTAGTTTAAAAAAAAATCATTACATTTGTCTTGAAATATTCCTTCTGTCTTGGAAAACAGTCTTTGTAGCAACAGCATTTGAGCACTAAGTAAATCTGCTAGTATTTAGAAAGTTTACCTCTGCATGTGAGAGCAGATATGTGATCATGTGTTATGTCAAGATAGCAAACTGTGACCTAGAAAAAACAAAGGGTCACTTGAAGCTTGTCTTCATGTTATCAGCAGTTGTTTTATTTTGTTTTAAGCTGAGCAATACAAAACTGTTATGAACACATATGCTCGAAAGCAAATATTACTCAATATAAGCTTTTCTTCCTAAAACAGTGTTACATCTTCTCCATGAGACATGTCTGTGCTAGTGTGCAGCTGGCTGACATTTGTGCTTATCTGTGCTGTTGTCATCTTTGATTGTTGGATTAAACTTTGTAAAAGGCAGGAAAGAATATTTTTGTATGCCATTTATATAGGTCAAAAATTATTTATGTACTGGATGTAAGAGAGAGAAAACAATATGAAAATCATTTTGGCAAATACTGTATGAATGCCTAAATTCTTACACAATCATTCAGTAACTTGAAGATCAAAAGATCAAAATAATAGCATGTCATGAAAGTAGTCACGCTTTGTTTCTGAATTAAGTTTTACTGTGGACACAGCTCTTACTTTGGTACCTCTTGACTTCAGGTGAAAGAGAATTTAAAAAAAGTCCATGTAAATAGAGATAGAACTTGTTCTAAGTTCTTTCATTTTGGGCACAGGCATGTTGGTGTCTGCAAATATACCAATGACCTGGGCATATATTTGTTGCATGCAGTATCACTCACTCACCTCAAGTCACACTGTGAAACACCTCCACAAAGCTCAGACAGGAAATAAGCAACTCAAATTTCCAAAGAAATGCTCTGACATTCATGAAGCAAGAGCTGGTATTGTTTTGCATGTGAATGTACGTGTACACATTTTATCTCAGACCATCAAGCCAGAGCTCTGACAACACTGAGGGTAAGAGGAAAGTACAGATGTATTGTTACTGAGAATGCAGCTGAAAAAAAGGCTTAGATTAAAGCTGGTATGGCTGGGAGAATACCTAAAGACACACTTCTGAAGATCTCATTAGCATGACCCAGTTGAGTAGCAATGCATGCAAGGAGTTTGACATTTAGATGTGCAGGCAAGCATGTACAACCTTATTATGATACAAAACTGGCAGTTCAATCCACAATGGTGAGGCTTACTAACACCTACAATTTCCTTTAGGCCATTGATAGCAACTGTCTGTTGTGAGCAGAGTGAAAATAATGTCTTCCTAAAGCTTCAGTGAATACAGTATTGTTCTTTTCTTCCTACTATGAGCAACTGCATTATGTGAATGAGGTGTAAATTCTTAATTTACTTTGTGCAGTGTTTGCAGTTATACAGGTTTTCCTGTGTTTCATCACAGAGTTGGTTTCTCTACATCCTATCTGGAGCTGTTGTTGTTACTTGTTGCCCTAATAAGGTGCTTTCAGCTTGTTTGGAAGCAGGAATAAGACATAATTTTGCTGGAATAAGAAGTAATTTTATTCATGATGTGTCCTCTCAGCAGAAGTGTATGGCAATTATTCCTACTTGCAAACAGCAGTTTTTCACATGATCAGTCTGCTCATGTAATTTCTGGACATCAGTTTCTGAATAAATAACATTCCTCTGTTACAAGAATGCACTTGTACACTTATAGTCAGGGACTTAAGGCTGATCTGTTCCTATCAGTGGGACAAGTGACTGCATTTGGATTCTCTGATGATTCAGAATCTTTCTCAGACTGGAAGTACAGAAGGCATGATGGAATGGCTGATTTGCTCTGGAGACCAGGTCATTCATGTTAGGGGAGCTACAGCAGTTTTTAAATGTCCTTTCTCTGTGCATTACACAAGACTAGTTTTTATATTCTTTCTGGAGTTTCTTCCCAAGAAGATGTGCTCTCTCTCAACCTGAATCAGTGGAAAGGATGAGTTCTCCAGCAAAACTATGTCCATATGATCCTGTGACGTAGGTGCCTCACAGCACAGTGTTGTGCACCCAGGTTTTACAGCCATGAGAAGATGAACTCAGTTCCCTCAGGACAACCGTGGTGTAAACACTACTTTCTGTCTTTCAACACTTTCTCAGTATTTCCTCATCTCCAGAAGTTCCACCTAGAACTGAAGTCAGAATCACGTGGGAGGATGAAGTTATGTGTGATACTGTAGATGAAAATGCATCTGGGGAGGAAAGTAAATACTTCTACACCCCCCTCTCATATTTCCATAGCGTTCCCTTTCCCTTGCAGCCTGTGCTCAGCACCAGGCTGAGCAGCACTTGTAACTAAATAAGTCTTGAAGACTGAGGGCTCTCCTCTCCTCTCCTCTCCTCTCCCCAGCAAATATCTGATCTTTGTGTTGCCTAAGATGCCATGAAGGCAACATGCTAGTAAGCAACTCCCTCCTCCATCTGGCTCCAGCCCTTCTCTCCCTGTTCAGAAATCCCCCATGGCTCAGAAACAATAACTGGTTTTACAATAAACCTTCACTCTTTGTAATGCAAATGGTTCCAAAGGCTACTTTGTTACCATAAAACAATTTGAACAAGCTTTTGAGCCTTTCAGGGTATTCTTACCCTTCTAGCAGTATGAAGCCCTGTTTTCACAATTGCCCTGTCTCATGTCATTAATGAGGGACAAATGGTCAAGGCAGGGCTGTGAGGGGGTAGCTGCTCCCTTGTTTGAAATCGTGTCCTCTCTGTGCCTGCAGCAACTGAACATGTAATGACAGCAACAAAGAGGTGACAGGTCCAGCTTAGAGCAAGCCTGGCCTGGATTTTCATTGTTTTGAGCAGTGCTGTCCTGGCTTACTTTGGAGATGAGTGGGTGTTTTAATGCTTAAGCAAAAGGCACTGCCTGATCTTTACTTTTCCTAGGCTCAGAGCGAGGGATCTTAGTGTTACTGTCCTGCTGATTCTTTAGTGCATAAACTCTACTCACAGTAACAATGGGAAGAGCTGTTAAAGAAAGGGTCTTGAATTTGGCACCCAGAGACACCAGCCTTTTTCAAAAATTGTCATCAAAAGTCCATAATATTTTTCTTCAAAAAGGAAAAACAACTCAGAATGTACTACAGGTACTGTTTGATGATTATCTATTAAATATGGAATATAATTTAAACACTGATGATGAGAGATTGAAACAGTAACACATCAGATTTTCTCTCCCCTTTTGTTCAACTAAGTACAGTTAATAATAGAACTAAGATGCTGTTAAGGACTGGATATGAAACAATTAAATATCAAAAATATTTTTAATAATAGATTATGATTATGTACCCTTGCAAATCAAAATCATTTACATGTGATTCTCAACTTTCTCCAACATGTATTAAACCTAAGTGTAGTTTAGAAAGAGCTGTCTTGTTTTTTAAGTTGTCAGTTGACATCTTGAGCTTTTTTGTGTTCCTAAAGAAAGAGACCACGTATATTTATTCCGCAAAAAAGGATAAAAGAATTAGGACCTTTACTTCCAAGGAAGGAAATGTATGCATATACGTAAAATACAGAAGAATACAGAAGAGATGATCTCATGGAAAAAGTCTGTTAGCACCTTTATCTTGTTTGCTGAATCTGTCCAGTTCTATTGTTCCCCGTAAAAATAATAGAAACCAGAATGTATAGTGATTGAATTGTGCATGGCTCCATGCATTACATAACATGATCTGCTTCTGAGCTCTGCAACATCTACTCCTTGAGTTGGATCCCAAATTTGTTGGGAGTTTAAATACCTATTATAGGCTGTAAGCACCTTCTCTCTTCCCTTCCTTCAGCACAGGATATGCATAGGCCTAAATGCATATAAAGGGCTCCCCATTTGGAAAATCGTTGATTCTTTTTTTTTTTTTTTAATTGAGGTGATGTGTTGAATTTCTGTGCTGAAGCATCCATGCCCTTTTACCGGGCTTCCCATGAATACAGTCAATAACTCGCTGTTCCATGCCATATGCTTTCCTCATTTGCCCATGGAAAGGGAAACCCTACAGTGGTCAATGCACTACAAATGCCTAAATAAATTAGGGAAATATAAAATAGAACATACATTAAAGAAGCCTCAGGCAGCACTACAATATGTTAATGGAATAACTGCACAGTACAGTGATCATGAAAAACAAGATTAATGAGGTCAGGCAACATAGACACACTAAGGAGGTGCAGTAAAATCCAGGAGCCAGAGTTTTCACTAGAAGTGAATAACTTTTCATACAATGCTCCTGCAGAAGAAACTTGTATGAGCTATAGGACCCTCACTGCTGTCCTAAGAAGGAGGTTGGACATTTGCATGAGAAGGTTCTTCCCACTTCACACTTTGAGATATTCTGTGACTCAGCGGTTTCTGGGAGAAGATGATGAACAAACCAGCTTGCCAATGTATCATTGCTTTCAAGTCCACTCAGAGATCTTCCCTGGGAGTGTTCTGTATTTGATCCTAATCAATGTTGGAGAGTAAAAAGTGGGAGAAGATAAAGCTATCTGCTTTTTAAAATCCCTGTTGAGAGAGAGGATCTGTAGGTAGATACATGAGTGACAGCTGCTACCTGACTTCCCCTGATAAAGGTGAGAATTTGCACCTTTTTTAGTCCAATAATCTAAAATGTGTCCAGACAATATTATCAAGGTTTCCTTTTTTTTTTTTTTATGGTTATTATTTAACTAAACAACAAGCCTGAGAAAAATAGGGGTCTTTCAATACACTGTGTCAAATATTTCAACATCTTTCTTGATCATGAAATCTACCTCTTCACATATTTTCAGCAGATTTAGGTATTTTCATGGGTTTCAGGGGATAGGATTTGTTAGACATTTTTCTCAGTATTTTTTCATCTTAAGTGAGTTTTTCCTCCTCTGGGTTAGAACAGGTATTGCAGAGTTCTTTATTCAATAGTACATGAATGTGTATCAGTATAAAAGTAACATGCATGTCTTTTATTTGTCAATAAAATATTGTTTTAGTTTCCTATTGTCTATTTTTTATTTACTCCTTAAGTCTTGGGATGAGGATGATAATTCTTCCTTTTGAACACACTAATGATTTTAAGCCAAAATCCCATTTTATCTGAAGTTCCACATTTGGCCGCCAATACTTCAACCATACAAGAAACCCTGCATATCGCTGGATGTTTACATGACCTCTCACACATCCTCCAAACATGTCTGAAATCCTCAGACTATAATCCCAAATTCCATCTAAATCAATCCATTATTTCTGCTTTTGTTTTCCCCCTAGGCTCCAAATGCAGGCAATACAAGTAAAATGTATGCCATTGATCTCTTCAGACTACAGAAGGCCATCTAGAAAATACAAGTACTCCTCTGCACCTCAAGTGCCTAAATCCAGTGGCCTATTTTAAATCAAGGACTGAAGAAAGTCAGTCAGGAATTCATAAATAATTTTGTCATCTCCTAGGCAAACTAACCTGCTTCAGAAGGGGAATCTCATAACAAAAGGGCTCCTTAAATTGTTTATATGCCATTAATTTTTGGCAGTTATATTATCAGTAGCAATAGTATCTGATTCTTGCTAGCTCTTTGCTTTAGCTTAGGGCCTTAATTGAATTAAAGGGTATGAACATGGAAGAAGTTTCAAGGCTCCCCTGTGTGCAACTTCATGCTAAAATAGCGAACAATTAAAGGAATAAGGTCTTTTTTTTTCTTGTTTCCCAATTCCCAGTTGCATTTATTTGGAAAAGATAAGGCAACTTTGCTATCCTCTGGATGAAAAAATTGCAGTTGATTTTGACATACTAGCAAAGCAGGTCATTGCCTAGGGAAAAATGAATGAAGAATTGAATCTTCCATAATTATATTGGGGATTTCTGAGGGAGAGCAAAGGGATTCCTGTTTATCAAGGCAGCAGTGCCTTAAATTCAGCTCTGAACAGACAAGCAATTAGAATGGCTTGTTCAGGATCACAGATCAATTTCTGTCCCCTGAAACATGTAAGACAGATAAAAGAGGGCCTTGTATAAGAGGAGAGGAATTATAGACAGGGTATCTTATGCATCATTACTGTAGTGGTGATAAAAATGAAATGCTTGAATGTGAGCTTTTGCTTAAAGCTTTTGATGATACTTTATGCAAAAATGTAGGGTTTTTTTTTTTTTTTTGGTGGGTTTTATTGTATTTTTTGTTTTGGTTTTGTTTTTTTATTTTGTTTTTTCTGTTAAAAATACAAGGTGGTACACTTAAAGACATCTGAAACATTAAAGAGATGACCTCCTAATCATGTTGCCTGCTCCACACCAATTCAATTTACAGAATTATAAGAAGCCATCCTTGGAGAAGGGATTACATTTGTTGCGATCCACTCTTACAGACAGTGACCCAGTATATTTAAAGCATGCTCTAAAAAACAGTTTGAGAAAAACAGGTCATAAAGTTCATGTTTGTGCTGTCATCAGGCCAACTGTTGTGCCTCAGCTGGGAGATACAGAGCTGTGACTTTAATCTGTGCAGGGTAGCCCTAATCATGGATATATTTAGACAGCCACATTATCAGCTGCAAGGGGGACCTGATTGCTGCTGGGGGCCCAGATCCTCTGTAGCAGCAGTGCCCTGGCAGGTGTAGCTGCCACAAGAAGCAGCAAAAACATTCTGAGGGGGCTGACATCCCTGTGTGGGGTCAGCCACAGGGCTCTGCAGAGTGCTCCCCATGCTTGGCCTCACTGGAGCACTGCAGGGATGCCTTTGTGCTCACACAGGCACAGGGCAGCCCCATGAACCTATCCAAGGGAGCACCACGCACACAGTGTGCTCATCCACTGCTGCACAGGCAGCCCAAGGGTCACAATAAAGGGATCACAATAAAGGGGTCACACAGGCACAGGGCAGCCCCATGCACCCATCCAAGGGAGCACCACGCACACAGTGTGCTCATCCACTGCTGCACAGGCAGCCCAAGGGACACAATACAGGGGTCACACACACACAGGGCAGCCCCATGCACTGTCCAAGTGTGCTCCATCCACTGCTGCACAGAGAGCCCAAGGGTCACACACAGCCCACAGCACCAGGCACCAGAAACTGTATCTTGTGGGTTTTGGGCCCTCAGCAGCAGAAATTATGCTCTGCAGATTTTATTCTCTGGGGTCACAGCACACAGACACAGTAACCCTGTGGACAGAGCCACGGGTTGTCATTCAGGGTGAGGAGATGCACAACAGGCTAAAGGAGCGTTAGTTACCCAGCAGTAAAACAGGCATCATACAGGAACAAAAACACTCTCCTGGCCCGTTTTTTTCTCTGTACATGTCTTGGATGATGTTTGCATTATCTAAACCCTCTGCAGCTCTCCCAGAGGGGGTCAGGGGATGTGGTTATCAGCCCAATGTCCCCTCATGTCTGGAGGGGAGACAGAACTGGGGCCAAGCAGAAGGTTCAGGGGAGAGCATGCATGAATCTGAAAGGAGGCTGACTTCTATTTTCTTTTCTTTTTGGAAAGGGCTTCGATTAGTGCATGTGAAAACAATTACCCATGTTTTATGAGCTCTGGGATGTACAAATGACATATGTAAATAAATTTGAAATGGCTCATTATCTGCAGTTATACATTGTCCTCGCTTTTGGTCTTGGCAGGTTAATAATTTTTTTCATATCAGGGAATATACTTGATTCTCTTGAAAGTAGTGCTTGTGTGTATAAAATGAAAAGTAGGAATGTATTTAGTGCTCTTAAGGAGTGGGATTATTTGTGTTAATAGAATTGTTCCAATTTAACAGAAAAACTTCACATTCTGATAACTGAAAACATTTCCAAACTTCTTTAGCACATAATACTCTGTTTGCATCTAAATTGCAAATGAACTGTTGAAAAAAGTGTTTGTTGTAGTGTGTTTTATAAGTGCTGTAATCCATATGGTAATCTGCAGGTTTTTAAAAATTAAAATTTATTAGATTTTGTGACAAAATAGACCATCAAAAACTTTAACTATTCTGTGATCAATTTTTAAAAGTGGATCTTACTTCTTTTAGTATTAGTAGAGAGGTTCAAATAATTCCAGTCAGCACAGGGATGATATTCATTGCTGTTTGTGTTACTTGATCTCCAAGGTAAAAATAGGTCATTCAGCCATCCTAGAAACAAAAATAATTTCATTTTCAATAATGTATGTGTCTAAGTACCTTTGAAGTGACCCTTCAGTATTCCAATATATCTGATAGCCTTTAAACCCATTCATCATGTGCAAAGGGTAATAAGTGTTCTCAATTCACAGGCCTTAGAGCTACTGGTTAAAGGAACACTGAGAAGATACAGTTCCAAACAAGCATCCTCTGGACTCTGTCTCTCCACATGTCCTGATCTCATACTCTGCTATTGGCAAGAGGGAACTCATCTGTCTCCCAGGATTTGAATGTTTTGTTAGTTAAAACCGAGGGGGAAAAAGCCAAACAAACCAAAAACAAGCATGAAAGTCAGTCAACAGGTTAAAAACAACAAAGAGAAAGAAAGGAAAATAGACTCAGTAAATTTTAAAGGCAAGATTCCTACATCATTGAACACAGTGAAAAGTCTTTCTACAGAATTTCATGGCAAAGCTCCTCTGACGCCAGAACACATGTTGGATTTGGGATGTGTATGTACCAGTGAACAGCTGATATTTGTGCACACCAACATGGTGACCTTATGCTTCCAGAAGAGGAAGGTGTGGATAAATAGGCTGGTCAGCTTCTTTTCAGGGACTTAGCGTGACTGATACATAATCAATGAAGAAGCCAGTAACCATACTATAAAAATACTTGGAGAGAACTCACAGCAGTTATAAAACAAAAATATGCCACTACATTTGCTTCATTTGCTTCAGAAATGAGTGCACATAAAATTCTCCTCCACCCTCCATTAAACAACTGTTTGGTCTCCAATCTTTGGAGTTAATGAGCAACATTACTTCATTTTTATGTGACCATTCATAACTTTATTTACTACAGGTAATCTTTTATTTATCTGTCTTCACAAAGAAGGGTGTTAACCTTCATCAGGAGTAGTAAAACTGCTGTTGCCTTTGTTCTAAACCCTCCACTGATGAAATTGGCATTTCTGTGGTCATTATAACTGCTTTATGGCTGGAGTGAGGAATCTAAAGCAAGTTTTGGGTATTTATAAACACAGGGTCAAAAATACTCGAGATTATTAAATCAATAATGAAATGAGATTCACAGTTATCTATTGGAATGAAATACCAATATAGCCGAATGGAACGTGCCTGGGCTCGTCTGGCCTTGCTGCTTGACCAGAGGCAGCAGCTGTGGTGGTTTCACCTCAGAGACACCTTTGGCTGGCTGGATGCTGCAGCTGGCACTTGGGACAAGTCCAGGCATGCAGGAGCTCAGGTTTACCTCTGGCAGAGGAGCTTTAAGGTGAGGTGAAGGAAAGGAGTCGGGTTCTGCTGGAGGGTTTCGATCCAGAGCTTTATTCCTGACCCACAGGCCTCTGAATGCAGCAACAGCTCCCACAGAACCACAAACCGCGTGGCTGCCGTGTCCTTTAACCCCGGGGAGAGGGGAGGGAAGGGGTAGGGACCCCACCGACCAGGTAAGGGGGGGGAGTCTGAGGGGACAAATGGCACCTGGATGGCCCAATGTCCCCAGGGCTGAGAGGCATCTTTTGAACTCTGCCAATCATACGATGGCTTTGCTGGCATACCGAGACTGACGGACAGCAGTCAGCAGGAGGCAAGGGAGGGGAAGGGAGAGGGTATTGGCACACCCGGGAAAAGAACTGGGATAGCTGAAACAGGCTATTACAACACACTGCAACAGTTATATAATGTAACCCATCTTGGAAAAAAGATGAAATTTCCACCTGTACCCAAAGAAAGTGGGATTCTTCATATCATCGAAACTTCTCAATGCATTGACCCCTCATTGGTGTTGTGTTAGGCTGAGGGTTGTAACTACTGTTCCCTTCAAATCCTGAGCAACTGAAATTCATCCTTGTTGTACTTTTGCCCATTGGGTGAAATGTTGAGCTTAGATCAACAAAGCAGTGAAGTATGGCTCAGTTCATCCTTCTAAGGCTGTTTTGTTTAGAAATCACTGCATTAGTCCAGCAATTGAAAACAGGCACATGAAAAACTCAGGTTTCAATCTCTGTTTCTTACTGTACATTCTACTACCTTAAGAACAAAAAAATATGAGCAGTCGTCAGGAAATATCTGCTATTACTAAGCTTTCCTTATAGAAACTATTGAATCTACTTTTGATGCAAAGTAGAAAATTGCATAACTCATGGACAGGTAATTTTCTCTAGGACTGTATCAATTGAAGGAGTTTTCTTACGATCACTCCAGGACAACCCTAATAATTCTCTTTATACTGTCATAAAAAATCCAGGGGCCTGCACCCACATTTGGAGGTAGCTTTGAACAGATCCGAAAATTTCAGCACAAGTGGGACAATTGGGAAATTTTGCTGTTTTGGTTTGGTTTGGTTTTTTGAATCTTATGCGAAACAGAAGTGTTTGGGTGGTGGCATCATCAGCCCTGGCACGGCTCTACTGAAACCATGCTGCCTGGTAGATGAGACTGAAGCTCTGAGTTGGTGGGAGGAGATGACTCTGCAAGAAACATCCTACAGCTCCAGGGTAACAAAACTGAGTGGAAACAATAAAGACATGTCTACACGGAGGAAAGGAATGTGCGGCACAAATTCCCCACCTTGGCTTTGCACATGTTGGTTTCTTGGTATGAAGTAGCACCATTTTGGGGCCTGAGCTGGCTGCAGTGACTTGGCACCAGAGAGGACTGGGACAGCTGCTGGGACTCCCCCTGCTTCTGCTGCAGCTCAGCCCTGTGTTCTTGTTCCATAGTGTAGATGTACATGACTTTAGGTCTCCCTTCTCCCCTGTTATCTCAAATGAATTTCTACTTGTTCTCTCTCCACTGGCTGCTAGCTGAGTTGTGGGGCACAAAAACCCAAAGGGAGGAAAATCTGGCTGTAAAGACATTTTATGAACTTCCTCAAGGGATGTGTTATGCAACTGCTATGTCTCTTATGCAATTTTTTATAAGCAAGCTTTCATAAAGCAGTAAATTTTTAAAAAATCATGTTTCAAAAAAACCCCGAAAACAACAACCCAGAGAGTCCTCTTAAATAATTTAGAAGGGAATTAAGATGTGAAAAAGAAAAGAAAGAAAAAGTTCTGAAACAGTAGGTTCATCCCTTGCAAGCTTGGGATCATGTATTAATGCAGGGCATAGTTGTGAAGAAAATGGCTTTCTATCTTTGCCTGTATGTTAGATCCTGCTGGAACACTCTGTTCCGTGCTCCCAGGAACACTTAATGCTGCTGGAAGCATGTGTACCCAGCCATACACGGAAGAATTGAGCGGCTCCTCCCACACAGCCAGGCACATCTCCTTGCTATTGTAAGAGGGGTATCCAGCAGCTTTTGTTCCTCTGTCTCTGAAAATGCATCAGAGACAAACATGGGGGGGGGAAATGGTCACTGAAGGTGCTGTAGAAAGCAGAAAATGAAAAGACATAGATCAAAAGGCTGGAATTTTTTTTGATTCACAGATGTATGGATCTCTATTTTTTTCCTTTTTTTTAAATTAAAAATCTGTGATTTTCTTGTTTTTCATCACATGCCTGTTTAAGACATCTGGTTAATCTAAGTCAGAACTGATGGGCTAATTTTATAGAGGTGTATGTTTCTGCTGTCAAGATTTCAGTTTCTATTTTAGTTAATCTTTTCTGATTTCCTTTAACAAAGAGGAAAAAAACCCTTTCTTTTTTTGGTGAAATACCTATAGATTACTGCCTCTGCTTATATTCAGGCCCCTCTCTCTGCTTTCCTAGTGTTATCAAGCATGCTCATAAAAGATACTTTATTATATCTGATATAAATGATCAGATAGCTTTGTTTCCTGTAAAATAGTACCATTAAAAAACAAGAACTTTTTCTTTTTTTTTTTTTTTTTGGTTGGTTGGTTGGTTTTTTAGGGGGCGTGGCTCTTTTTGTTTTTGTGTTTTTTCTTGTTAGGAATAGGTAATTTATAGGCAGTGTAGGACCAAGTAAGTTTCCCAGTTTATGGCACATGTCTAAGAAAGAAGCAAAACCAGTGGGAGCTCTGATATTCTGTCTCTTGTGCTACGGGCCCTAAAACCACAACCCTGTTCATTTGCAATTATAAGGATAATCTCATTGTTGTCAGGGACATTACTCACATGACTGAATACAGGAAAGTAAGTTAGTGAGGATTCTTCATCACATCTGGGGAAAGAATTCCAGTCTCATGAGGAGCGCCCGAGTAGCTTAATTTTGGGCATGCGACATGCACCACAATCCCGTTAAAGGGATGAGTGACTACACGTTCACACCAGCAAGACTGAAGTGTTCACCCCTAAATGCAGTTGAGCAGCACTGTATATAAAGCTACACAATCAAGAAAGAACCATGTAGCTGTGATTTTAATTTTTGTCCCCACCTGCTAATATCCAGAAAATCTCTCAGTTCTCAAAGGAAGGTAATAACACAGACTGTCTATGTGATGTTCCTTCACCCTGCCAAATCTGTCCTAGAGAACTAATTATATTAATTTTGTCTTGAGAATTCTGTCTGAGACTGATTAAAATGCCTGAGTTAATACCATTGCAAGGAGAAAAAAAGCTGTAACAGGAGAAGTGCCATGACTACAAATGACAGTGGTAAAAAGAATAAGTTGTGGCAAGTATTGGCTAGAAAAAAATAAGGGGAAAAAGATAAGTGCCTCTTCTTGCAGCAAAGTATTCACTGCATTGATACGATGGATTTAGATAGACAGACCACAATAAAAGGACAAAAAAAACCAGCTAAAATGAAATAATTTGACCTCCAAAGCCAAACCCTGCACAAAATGAAACACATGCAGACACATAATTCACAAGCCAAAAAATCCACATGTTCAGCTTTGGTGGAGAGATGTTTGGAGTATAGTGAGGCAGGTGCTTATGTCTAGCTAAACATTGCAATCACTGTTTACCTGGTTTTTTCTGTTTTAGTAAGGGCATAGTAGGTAATATCCTTTGTAGTCTGTGCAGACCTGCCCTAAAATATCCAGTGTTACCACTACAATGTCTCCATGTTTTCTGTTTTGATGCATTTTTGAGACAGGAAGATTTGGTCGAGGTTTGGTGGCTACTACTTAATAGCAGCTCCAAAGGCGCCATCTATTTAAAAGTGTATTTCATTTCCAAATCACGAATTTTAATAAAGCTGCTTAAGAATTTTTTATGACATAATCAGAAAATAAATGAAAGGGGTTTTTCTCAGATGTTTACTAAAAGATTTTAAACATGATGTCTTGATTCTAAACTGCGCCATAAATCAAAGTATGTAAAGTGCAAATACTAAGAAAAAAATACTTGCAGGACCAACATATTGGTTTATTAAAATCTTTAAGTATTTTAATGGAATTTGCACTCAAAATCTGCAGATAGCCACAGTTTTAATTCTAAAAGTCAGGGAATACTGTTATAAAAGTATCATAAAAAAATCCTGGTTTTTCCTTTGCCTGATCACTGAGAGCCCCGTGCTGACCAACACAGGCTGCTCTGGCAGCCACCAGGCAGTGCAAGAGCCCATAATGCAGCCACTACAGGCAAGGGTGTTTGAAAGTATTTCAGGTCTTCCTAAAATTATATGGCAGGCCAGAAAAAAGAAAACCCTGAAAAGCAGAATCTTTATGATCCCTTTCATCCCAGCTTTACTATGAAAAACTACAGGAAAGGTAAAATTTTGGAATTTGAGATGACATCATCTGATTGCAGAGCACAGCAACAAACAGTTGAATCATTCTTTTCACTTACAAGCTACTTGCACTTTAATATCACTGTTAACAACTTCCATTCACGATGGCAATGAATGACTGTTTATGTCATGTACATTCTTCTACCATGTTTAATTCCTAAATTCATAAAAATGAAAACCTGACTATGTAATAATAGTTATGTATGGCTATGTTGTGAGTTCTTTCAATTGACAAGCTTTCAAATTATGTGTTTCTATTGTTTTCTTAAATTTTTGTTTTTACTGGATGCAAACTATGATTGCTTTATTAAAAACAAGGGTTGCAAGTGCTGCCATACTGCAACTATCCCATATAGGAAAAAAAATCAACTTTATAAGCAAAACAGAATACTATGTTCTGGATTTGCTTTTTATTTGCTACATGTGCATGTTGTTTGCCGAAGTAAAAGAAATAGAATAGGAAAAGCCTTCTGTTGAATCTGTCCTGGCCAGACCTGATGCTCATGCCACAAGGAATATCTTCTCAGTGAGTGGCCCCTTTGAAATCAAGCTTAAATCAAGCAAAGTGGCCCCTTTGAAACCTTGCCCCATAGAGCAAACCTTTTTCTGTATGGAGTAAGCGCAGCAAAGTTTCAGGAAATCCATCTCATGACATTTTAGGATGTCATGAGATGGACTTCCTAAAATGAACATGCCATAGTTATGACCAATGCTGACAGCCTGCCCTTGCCCCTCTGAGTCTTTCCATCCCCTCCTGGTCTTCCTGCAGTGGCAGAAATGTTTGTTAAACAACTGCCAGACTACAGAATGGGACTCTGGCTTATGGGACTAGTCCCGCTTGCTTAAGCAGGACTCTGCTTCTGTGAGAAGTGGTTGGAGGAATTCATTGTCTGATAGGCTAATTCAGAAATGCAGACTGCAGGCGAGTGGGTTTGCGTGTAAGCATGAGCACGTTGAACAGAAAGGGAAGTTCCCAGTGGGGTCACAAATCAGACTTTTGCCCTTTCTCTGACTCCTACCAGTCTATCTTCTCAGAGGCGAGACTTGTCCACTTTGGAAGAATATGTGACTGACTTCTTCACCCCCACACTTTCAGGATGAAACACTCACTGCTCCAATGCTGCAGTTAGGTGCAGGGTTGCAATGCTGGGTTGAGAGGCAGGCTTACATTTGGAGCTGAAAAGCCCCTACCCCCTACTCATTGCAGAGTGCTGCTTTGGCAGTGGGCTGGGTCCATACCACGATTCTGAGCCCAGGTCTGTGCCTGAGCTCAAGTCCACACATTTCTAGCAGCATCAGAACAGGAATGACAGCCTGCTCTCAAGGCTCCAGGAGAAAAAAGCCTTAGTGTCAACATCCCCCTTGGAAGGCAGGTAAGGGCCCTCACCTGCAGTGAGAGGGGCTGGCTACTGCTATCTCTGTCTACAACCAAGCCGTGGAGCCAAAGTTTTTCCAGGGAGGAGTCCCATATTGCCACTGTAGCTTGAGGAGTGTCTGCTTGAAAACTTTACAAAACAAGGTGGGAATTCACAGCCAGGCCATGGGGTCTCCTGAGGAGCAGCATGGCATGCAGGGCTGGTTATAGACTCTGGGTTATGTCTGCCTCCTGGAGCAGCAACTTAATATCACTAGAGCTGCCACTGCATATTCAAAGAATGAAACGGGCTAAAACATTGAAAAATGTTTTAAGCATCCCATGGAAAGCTTTCTGCTGCATAAAGATAAAAGAGGAAACCTCTTCCTATATATTTTCAAATACTTGGTAAATGACAAAAATACTGAGGCATTTTAGTAACATCAACCTACACTAAAACTGAACTCTACACAGAATGGATTGTTGTTGTATTTTATGTATTGCAACCAGCACCCTTCAGCTTACAGGTGAGAGAAAACTTATGCCAATCTAAGGCATACATAATCCTTTTTGGAAACAAATACCAATTATTTCTCAACTGTTATTTCTCCATTAGGTCAATGCCAAACAATGCAAAAAATTATCTAGACTTGACAGTGAAACAGGAAGAGACCTAACACTTTTCTACACTGAAAGGCTTTAATAAGATACCACACAAAAAGCCTGTAGCTCTCTCAAACAGGAAAAAATATCCATGCTGAATATGTAGTGTATTTATTTTCATAAGCAAATGTATACTAATTCAGACCCTAAGACTAGAACAAATTTTTTAAAAATCAAGCAACTCTAATTCTCCTCCTTTGAACTCTTGAATCTTTCTACCTACCATAAAGAACACTCAGCAGCTTCAGAAAAGCTGTGAAAAGAGCATGTTGCAATAGTTGCAGGGTGTGTATGTGTGTGTGTGGCACAGATAAAAGTGTATTTCTATTGCTTATTTCCATTATGACAGAACTCAACAAAGGGCCAGGCTCTCTCCAAACCAGTGTCAAAAAACAGATTCTGCCAAAACAACACGAAAGAAATGTTGTAAAGGTTGCATTGTATTCCTTAAAAGTTAGGAAATATCAGAAGCTGGGATACCAGTAGAACCTTAATTCAACCCTTCTGTGCATATCCCTGATGACCCAGTCTTTAATTACATGATCACATACCCTTTTTCTTTATTTTTCCTCCCTAGGGCCTCTGCTTCATTTCAAGTATCAGATGGGCTGAATAAAGCAGTTCTTAAGTGTTTACATTTATCTTCTTCAGCACCCTGCCATTAATGTATCAGTGAGCATCTTGCACTATTAAGCAGGGAAACTGCCTCCTCTGGGTCTGGAGCTGCAGAGACAGGAGTAGACAGCTGGGAGCTGGCCAGAGAAAAAAGAACCACTTAGTACATCCCAAAATGTGGAAGCACTGGAAAAGTTCAGAGTGGCATGATAGATCAGTGAAATGTGCTGGCAGCTGGCAGACAGCTAAGCTACAAAGCAGCAACAGGCTGTGGTGTGCTAGCCTGCTTGATGCTCTCCATCACAGTCCAGTCAAGAAAAGCTGACTTTGCTTCATGCCACGAGCTGCAGGCCAAAGTCTTCCCATCAATTAAGGGCCTGCAGGCTGTAAAGATGAGGATCTTTGGGAGAATTTCACAGGCCAGAAATGGCAGCAGCTCCTTTGCTGTCCTGCCTAGCACCGAGATGGAAATAGACTTGCCTGGACTGGGAAAACAGCATCAGCAGCTCCAGTCACCTTGTTCACACCCATGGATAGGGATGAGATCCTCCTGGCAGGCAGCTCAAGCCTTGGCCTCAAAGTTACACTTGAGCAGCTTGCTGGCTGCAAGCAATGAACACCAAGGCAGTTAATTCCTTACCAGTGGACTGGATCTGTATGCACAGCATTTTACCCTTCCCACAGAGAAAACTTTGACACATGCTGCTACTATTTGGAATCAATAGGAGCTATGAAAACTGATTGCTGAAGAGTCCTGAATGTATTGACTTTACAAGAGATTTGAGAGGAACTCCTTGATGGTACAGAAATTTTTTTTTCTTTTTTTTTTAAGATAGAAAAAAGTTTAAAAAGGACATTTTAAATTTCTCCCCCTCTCAGTGTGACATGAAGTACATGTTGCCACATGATGTTCTTAGAAGCATCAGTCAAAGGGGATGATTCAAATTGGAACAGGCTTGCTGTCTGTGGCAGTTATGGTGGGAACAGCTTTTTAAACCTTTTTAAAATGTTGTGGGGTGCTACTATATGTGACCACTTACTTACTTGAGAGTTTCTAAAACTCCTTCTGAGCATTTGATTCTGGATGGAATTATGTAGAAGAGATGAGAAAGTGGCCCAAATAAAAAAAGCTCAGGTCCAGGCAAAGGTGGCACACATTGTATTATTTTTTGCTGTTTTTTGAAGTATTTTGTTGTATTTTGAAGTAATTATTTTATTGTAATTGTGATGCTCAAACATCACTTTTGCCCAAGGTAAGTGGCAGTTTCCAGTAGGATGGTGGCCCTTGCTGTGAAGGGGGAGAGAAGCATCTGCTGTTCAAGGTTTAAAGAACACAGCACTTTCCAACCTATGAACAGAGCAGAAATGGCAGCTCTGGACATACCTCACATGTACCACAGAAGCACTGAGAAGAAAGGATGGCTGGCATCTGAGGAGCACAGGCCAGGATGGCAGCTCTTCCCTTCCCAGAGAATGGAGGGTCAGCTCATGATTATTAATGTAAATACTCAGAAGTTAGTAGGGGGAAAATGGATGGGACTGTGCTCGAAAACCCACACCAACATTTTTAGTATGCAGTAAAGCTGTGAGTTTGAGCTCTCCCGATTATCTTTTTAAGGTGTTTTGCACATTTCCCTTGTGTATAGAGTCAATGAGAGTCCCCTGAGACTGGGGACTAACATAGAATAGATCCCGTGTGCAGAGAAAAGAATAAAAAGCACTATAAAGTTACATTTCTCACACCAGATAAGCAAAAAAAAACCCCGTTTGCTTTCATCTTTTATTCAAATTATTTCACACACGTATTTTTTATAGATTTCATTACTGAATTATTTTCACTGAAAAAGGAATCGTATGTTGTGTGTGCCTTTGTTGGGCTAATTTTTGATCGCTGACTGTAAGAACTGTACATGCAAATGTCAGGCATCAGGCTGTATCTCACTTGAAGCTTTGCAAGGGGGCAGGGCACAAACCCTTGGGAAGGAATAAGACTTCCTATCAAAGAAGCTTGACTTTTGTGTTTTTTAACAAAACCAAAACAAACGAACCAAACAGAAATCTTCTGCCGTTTTTTTCTCTCCCCTTTTTTTTTAGCAAAAAGGGAGACAGAGCACTGGAAGGCCTGAGACAGACGCTCTTCTTGGCAGTCACTGGCTGATACATCACTCACCGCAAAGGTTTTGTGACGGGACACCCGGGACAGCGCGATGGGGAAGGCGCGGGGCGCACGGGGAGCGTGCAGGGCCAGACGCTGGGTTTGTCATGTCCGCAGAGAGCCAGAGCCGAGGCCCGGCTGCCGGCCTGTGCGAGGCTTCGCTGTGCTCCGGCACACGGGCCCGGGGCCGCCGGCTGCCCGGCCAAGGCTTCGCCCTGCGCGGAGGCCCCCGGCCGGAGACCCCAGTGGGGACGCGGTCCGAAGGGCACGGCTCACAAACGTGAGGGAGCGCCGCGCTCGGCTCCCGGGCCGCCGGGCACTGCCTGGTGCCACCGGCGCATCCCCGCGCTCCGGGAAAAGGCGAGGACGCGCAGACACGTCGGGAAAGGGCGAGGATGCGCAGACACGTCGGGAAAGGGCGAGGACGCACAGACACGTCGGGAAAGGGCGAGGACGCGCAGACACGTCGCCTCCCCGGCCGCCTGCGCGCACAGACGCTCACGGGGCGCTGTGGGAGCGCCCCCGCCGCAGCCGTGCTGCGGCCGCCCTTGCGCGGGGAGGCGCCGCTCGGGCCGCCCCCGCCGCTGACGTGGCTCCGCGCTCCCCGGAGACAGCGCGCGGCCGCGCTCGCGCGGGTTCCCGCCGCGCGCCGCGCCCTGCCCGCGCCGAGGCGCACGGAGCCCCGCGCGGGGACGCCCCGCACTGGCGCGCGCCCCGCCCCCCGCGCACACGGCCCCCCCGCGCACACGGCCCCCCCGCGCACACGGCCCCCCCGCGCAGCGCAGGCGCGCGCCCCGGCACGCGGAGGCCCTCGCGCGGGCACGCGAACCCTGGCGCCGACCCCCGCGCGCGCCCCCGGCTCTATTTGTTTACAGCCGATTACGTCATCCGCCCAAGCAAGCCCCGCCCCGCTGCCTGTCGTCACGATGGTGCGATCGCCGGATTGGCGGCGGCGCGGCCCCGGCGCCGTGACGCCACTTCCGGTCGGTAGCGGCTATAACAAGCGGCGGACGGCGGGTAGCTCCCTTCGCCCCTCGCCGCAGGAAATGCGGGGAGCGCTGCCGCGGCCGCCGCTGCTGCCGCCGCCCCCCTGCCGTAGGAAGAGGAGGCGGAGGCTGCCGCCCCCGGGATGTGATCTGGGTTCTGCCGCCTGCTCCGCGCCCAGTTAGAGCCGTGCTGCCCCCGTCCCGTCCCGCGCCGCTCGCCCCGCGCCCCGTCCCGCCCCAGCGCCGGCCGCCCCGGAGACCTGGCTGCCGCCCGCCGCCGCCTCCATGCATCCCGCCCTGTACACCCGGGCCAGCATGATACGTGAGATCGCCGCGGCCGTGGGCTTCATCTCCAAGTTCCTGCGGACCAAGGGGCTGATGAACGAGCGGCAGCTGCAGACCTTCAGCCAGTGCCTGCAGGAGCTGCTGGCAGGTGAGGGCGGCGAGGGCGCGGCGGGAGCCGCTCTCCCCCGTCCGCCGCGGGCCGCCCGCCCGGGCACGGCTGCCGGCGGTGCGGGCGGCACCGCGCTCCGCGGGCGCCCGGAGAGGGGGAAAGGAAAGGAAAGGAAAGGAAAGGAAAGGAAAGGAAAGGAAAGGAAAGGAAAGGAAAGGAAAGGTCGGCTCCTCCGAGGGACTGGAGCCCCCGGCGGGGCTACCGGGGCTCCGCGGCCGTGGCTCGCCCCTTGCGGGCACCCTCCGTGCCGAGCCGGCCCCGGCGGGTGCGGGAGGCAGGAGCGGGGTGTAAACAAAGGGGGCTCGGGCGTCGCGCAGGCAGCTCCCCCCTCCCGTCCGTAGACAAAGCTTTCGAGCAGCCCGCACTTGAGCTCCGCGCCGAGGGCTCAAACCGCCCCGCTTCCAGAAAGAAAAACGTTCCGAAACTGGGGTTCTTTGTCAAGTAAAATTCATCGGTAACGATGAGTCTCGGTTCCCCTTTCTTCTGGAAGCGTCTTAGCTGCCCACAGCCCCGGCTAGGAGCGAATACCGTGGGTTCTTTCGCTGCCCAGTGGGTTTTGTAATCCTAAGCCCCAGTAGGCTCGGTAGTGGCTACGAGTACCCTCAGATCGATAGGGTTTTGGGTGGGATAAAACTCCTGAGGTAAGTGAAGTCCTTGGTTTCTCGCCATGGAAAATAGGTTGGGAAGAGCAGTGGTGAAATACAGCTTGAGTCAGTCGGTAAACGCTGCCCAGCTTCCTCCCTAGTTATTTTTGGGTGTTCTTAGAATGTGACGAGCTAAGCTTGGGTGTGATCTCAATAGGATGTTGGAAAGGGTCTTTTTTTCCTATCTGGTTTATGGTGCTTTGAAGCTCTTGAGTTTTTCTGTTATGTATGTAATAATTTCTGTATTTTTGTGTTTGTTTTTCTGAATGCCAGGAAGTGGCTTTTCACTCCTTTCTGGCGGTGGATGTTGTTCTCTATACAGTAGCACAAAACAGTAACTTTGTACGAGTGCTTCCCAAGGGACGTTGCACTTGCGTAAATCATCATCAGAAATAAAACCTATAATGATTTTTCAAGTCATTTTATGCTAAAATAATAAGCTTGTTAAGATCTTGAGGTACGAAATTTGCAAGAGACCAGCAATTGCTGCGTGTATCTTTCAGCGAGGAATTAAGGAGGATAACGTTTGTTTTTTATTTTATAGAACATTATAAACACCACTGGTTCCCAGAAAAGCCATGCAAGGGATCAGGTTACCGATGTATCCGGATCAACCATAAAATGGATCCTCTCATTGGACAGGCAGCACAGCGGATTGGATTGAGCAGTCAGGAACTGTTTCAGCTTCTTCCGAGCGAACTCACTCTCTGGGTTGACCCGTACGAAGTGTCCTATCGCATTGGAGAGGATGGCTCCATCTGTGTGCTGTACGAAGCTGCACCAGCAGGAGGTAGCCAAAGTAACACCAACATGCAAATGGTAGACAGCAGAATAAGCTGTAAGGAGGAACTTCTCTTGGGCAGAACTAGCCCTTCCAAAAGCTACAATATGATGACTGTATCAGGTTAAGATATAGTCTGTGGATGGATCACCTTAAAATGGATGGATAAATTTGGTTTTTACTTTGGGTGGGCACCTCTGGGGATGGATTATGGAATTTAAACCATGTCACAGCTGTGAAGATCTGGCACACGTTAGAGTGGTATACTTAAAGTGACAGTGCCATAGTTTGGACAGTACCTTTCAGTGATTTAATAGCCTGTGAGTCAAAATGATTGCAGCTTGCTAGGGAGTAAGAAGATCTAGGAAGTGTCAGTTTCTCCAAGACACCTGACTTAATTTCTACACCAATTTTCAACCCCAATCTGTATTTATAAAGTGATTCTCTGCAGTAAGTCTTGCAGAGTAAATTTGCACTATTACATTTATTAATTGTTAGCATTTTTGGCAGCTCAGTAACAAGACTTATGAACACCATCGTACTGGAAATTTTAATTTTCAGACTTTTACCTAGCACTTACAAATATGTATAAATGTACATAAGATAAAAATAGTAAGAATGACCTGGGGAAATGGTCAGATCTTTACATTGGCCTCAAAAGTAGCAAGTGATCAGAATCTGCCATGGCAACAGGCTTTAAAAAGACCATATAAAGACACTGTCTGAACTGTGGTGTTAGCACCAGCCAGCTATCTGTACATTTGCTAGCTTGTAGTTTTCTAAGACTGAGTAAACTTCTTATTTTTAGAAAGTGGAGGTCTGGTTTGTAATTTCCTTGTTCTTAATTGGGTAAAAGTCTTTTCCACAAACCACCATCTATTTTGTGAACTTTGTTAGTCATCTTTTATTTGGTAAATTATGAACTGGTGTAAATTTGTACAGTTCATGTATATTGATTGTGGCAAAGTTGTACAGATTTCTATATTTTGGATGAGAAATTTTTCTTCTCTCTATAATAAATTGTTTCCTATCTTGGCATTTTAATTAATCTCTTGTCGTGATTACATAGGATCAGTTAAATTATTTTTGTCTCACAGTAGAAATAAAAT
This sequence comes from Melospiza georgiana, assembly GCF_028018845.1. Classification (NCBI taxonomy): domain Eukaryota; kingdom Metazoa; phylum Chordata; class Aves; order Passeriformes; family Passerellidae; genus Melospiza; species Melospiza georgiana. The sequence goes on from NC_080433.1 coordinate 37,960,672, forward strand.
AGGTACTACAAAGGCCTAAGAACATCAGTGGCACCCTGATGCTAGGGAACACTTGGTACAGACCTGGATTAATGAAGACCTCACATATAAATGGTTGGGAAGTTGAGGGGAACATGATGTATGTCACTTTAAACCTTGTAAAAGCAGTCAATGTGGAAATAACTCCAGGGCCAATAATTCCAGGATATGAGGAAAAGGTACAGAAATAACATCCACCAAAGATGACTTGAATAAATCCAGAGGATTAAAGTTTACTTGGCTTCCTGATGAAGGATAATAGCAAACCTAAATGTCCATTGTGACCTACTTGCTCACGAGTTCACAGTTCTTACCTGATGGATTCCCTGCACAATAAGAGTTGGGACAAGTGTCCCTTAGCCTTAAGAGCAGATTCCTGCCTTTTGCTTTCTTCAGATGCAAGACTTTCACTTTAGAAATCATTAAGATTGGATTCAACAAAAGGTATGTTGATCTTTTTTCCCAAACTTTAAAGATTGGCTGAGGTGAAGTGAGAAGCCCATACTTATATGTGTATTCATAGTTAATGGATGATGTAGAGATGTGATTCACTTAAGCACCACACTAACGTCATTTGTGTGCAGCACAGCAGATACACTTGAGAGAAATTCTTTACCACTCTACACTTGTCAGAGTGCTGGAGTAAAACTCAAGACTTCTGTTCCTTATCTCCTGTGTACTTTGTTCTGTGAGTGCTTAATAAAAGGCCTACCCACCTTGGTCACTTGAGTCACAAGAACTGCTGTTGGTGCTCTGAGCGAAAGGACAGCCATCATTGCTTGCCAGCCAAGCTTGCAAGCTGTGGGAGAACTAAGCATCGGACTTGCCAGGAGTTGTTGCATCTCCTGCTCAACTATGAATGAGCCTTTACAATTAGGCAGTAGTAATGTGTTGTATCTCCAGTTCATGTCTTTATAATGATCTGTAATATAGCTGGTTATATATAAGCAAAACATAAGACTGAACTGTCCAGCTTTTTTTAACAATTTCTTTTCCTTTGTTTTTTCGAAAGTTCAAATTTACAAATACGAGTTTTACAATGATCTGCATATGTATGGCAATATTCAGCACTTCAAAGTATTGCTAGGGCTTCTCTGGCCCTTTGCTTTCTGGCATGGAGTGGTGGAAACATAAGTGCTCCTGAAGCAGTGAACTTTAAAGACCTTGCTCTGTAGGCATCTGACAAAAGATGTATGACCAAAGCTTCAGAGTGAGCCTGTGTTATAGTAAAGTACAGGTGTAACTCATGCACAGAGTCAAGGTTTAGGCTCATGTTTTGATACCTTTAAAATTCTCTTACTTTTAAGATGACACTTTAAATTGTTAAATCTGTAAGCAAGAAATTTATTCTAGTGGTAGGAATATTCAAACCACAATTTCTGTTGTGTTATTTGTCTGCAGACAGCAGAAGTGTATCTGAGTAGAAAGAAAACATTGAGCTTGGCTTTAAAGCTGTATTAAACTTTCATGAAGCTCACTGCTGGCTGAACCATGCTTGGTGTATTGTGGTGCTGCCTGCAGCCTTTTCTGCTGCACAGCAAGAGCAGCATCAGAAGGGGTAGCTGTATAGTTGGTCTTTGACGTGAGCTGTGCACATTATGAAAGCATCAGCTGTCAGTACTTTCTTTTTGGTAAATTAAGCATAGCTTTGTGAGGCAGCAAGTGTTCCATCTGTGAGACTGGCATGTGACACTGAACCAAGAGTGAGCCTGCTCCTTTAGATCGTTAACATTTCAGTCCTTTTATGGTAAGGTGCTTTCATTCATGGCATAATTTTTAACTGCAGCTGTAAGTAGTAATTGGTACAACCTATGTCCTCAGAGTTGCTGGGATTTATTCCAGCTAGAATTTAAATATATCCCAATGTGCACACAATGTGCCCTTGTCTGATTTTGAAAGTACTTAGCATACTGTGACAGCAGGGCATAAGGACTCCTGAGAGAAGTGGAGTATGTCTGTAGATGTAGGCTGTTGCCAATCCTGTGTTTTGTTGCAGGTAGAACAAGCAGCACACTAAGCTAAATGCTTGTCACTTCTGAATTTCATTTAAGGTGCCATTACAAAACAGGCAAGGCTGTTATTTTAATGCAAATGTTAGTGATGAGAACACATTCAAGACCTGCTTGATCAGTGCACGTTAGTTAAATTAGCTGACTTTCCTTGAGGAACCCTGAATAGTCCTGTAGTTGTTCTGAGGGCAGTCTCAGCTGTAGGAGGCTCTGATGCTGCAGCTCTTCTCAGAGTGATGGATCAGTCTGCTCAGACTTGTTGACCATTCAGTGAATGTCTTTTTATAAAGTGTACAGTTGCTTTCTAGTTTATGCCAGGTGAGCAATTTTATTTTTTTTTTCTTACAGTGTATTCCCCCACTGTGCTACTGTGTGGTATCAGATCCTACTACTCAATGCTACTTTTGTTTGGTATAGTTTGGTACCAAACTATTTATGTTTGGTAATGATGCTCCTCCTACAGAGAGTTGCATTACATGTATCCTGTAAGAAGCTCTGTTGTTTTGTTCTCTCTGCAGTTGCGTTTTGCTCCTGCTTATTCTGGAGATGTACATTTGGCTTAAGCGGCCATTTGGACCATAATTTTCTTCTTCCTGTAGACCTTAGTGTCATTTTTTGGTTTGAATAGAGATGTGAGGATTCTCATTTGATTGCTAATAATGCTGATTTTAGTTTTCCACTTTTCTGCTGACTATGCAAAGATTTTCAAGTAGGTCTGTATATGACAGGCCACTATGCCACAGGATATTATTGGTTTGTTCTATCAATCTACACAGGAATTTGGAAATAACATGAGGCACTTTTCTGATGTGAAAATACCATCACTGGCTTATAATTTTGTTGTATCTCATATTGGATCATAGGATATGAAAGTCTTCATTCCTTATTCATAGGATAAGAATGTCTTCTATATTTATCACAAAATAAGTCTTCTTGGATCATACCAAGTTGTATGTCTCATGCCACGGCTTAGAGATGGCAATTTTGAAGGCTAAATATTGTTAAGCCTGTATATTTTTGACGGTTTCCAATTTAAATGGGTAAAGGAAAAGCTTGAGAGATTATTTAGAGGCAGGGGGAACTGTACTGCAGCAGTAGAACCTTACAAAACAGTTTACTGATGTGCAAACCATAAAGACCCAGTTAGTGCTTCTGGAGTGCTCAGTTTGTGCTGATGCTTGTAAACATTTCTGTCACCAAATTAAGCAGATGTCATGGAACATGAACACTGAATACGCATAAGGTGTCCTTCTAATTAACCTTGTTTATGCTGGGAGAATATGATCTCTTGTTATTGTGCAGGTTAGCAATGAATACAGCAAAGAACATTGCTGCTTTTCTTTTTCGCATGTCTAGGTAAAGCTCATTTCTGAATTTCCATAAATCAAGTAGTACTCTACCTTTTACAGTGATTCTTCTACTTAATGCCATAATTTTAAGAGAAAATAGTTTATATTGGCAAAAAGCTGCCACTTGACTGAAGAACATTAAAGCTGTTTTTAGTTTAAAGAGTGAAACATGTATAGACTGGAGATAAATAGTTCTCCCAAAAAAGGAATGTGTATTTACACATTCTTGGTGTAATAGCAGAGGTTATTTTTACACGTTTCAGATTTACATTCCAATGTGAACACTGAGAAGCAGGATGTTAATTCAGTGGCTTTCAGGGGTTGGTAGAGCAAGCTGGGCTTAGACAATAAATGCTGTATTAATAGTTAGCAGTGACAATTTCATCAACATAGGAATTGCGGGGTATAATTAACATCAGTTGCTTTGACACTCTGCTCTTAATGTATGGTTTCAACCTTTCTTTCAGTAGCAGTTGGAGAATGCACTGTGACAAATTATTGCTGATACAAAGTAGGTCAACAGTAAAATGGCTGACTTACCAGAAATGAACAGATCTAAATTATTGTTAACTTCACGTCTAATGGAATTTTCTTAGTGGCTAAGGCTGAGCTCTTGTGTTTCTCAAGCGTGAACCTTGTATACATCTTTTCCTAACTCCTTATTTCCTAACCATTTGATATTTTTGTCTAAACAAGAAGGAGCGTTTCCTCCCAGCTGCTGGGAAGAAATCCACACAAGCAGTAGTGCTGCATGCCTGACAGCAGATGTTTGCCCTTGTAGTATTGCAATGCCGTGACTGCAGAGCTGGCAAGGAAAATTGACTCACAACCAAGGAAAACAAGTGAAATGCTGCATGTTCAGGTTTCCAGGTTTTCTTTACTGAAAGTGACGGGTGACAGCATATGAGGAGGAGAAACAGGATCGTACAGGATGAGAAAAATCCCAGGCTGAGGGAATGTCGATTATGTTTTTGCAGAGCGAAGTGATTCCTGTGGTCAGCTGCTCAGTGTCTCATCATGGCTTGCAACAGTCTTCTAATGTTTTCTTAAGAGGTGTAGCTTTTACCTTTTAGATATCAGGAAACTCAAGCTTTCACATTCTCTGGGGCACTGTGAAATCCAGTGTGATTGTTCTATGTGCCGATTATGTAACTGAATGAAATGATAAACATGAACCTGTAAGCATGGTAAGGATGCAAGGGAGAAGAACTTCAGCCTTCTTGGAGCAGCCTTGAATGCAGGCAAAGAGCAGCAGTGTCTGGAATGCCCAGGGACGGTGTCAGGGCTGGGGATGCTGCCCAGCAGTCACAGTTGGGTTCCAGGCAGCAGCACTTACCTAAGGAGCTCTAGCATGGAGCTAAGGCTTGGCTACATCTTCTAACTCACAGATCGGCTTAAAGACAGATCTCTAGTACCAGTGAGTCATCTGATGACATTGGCTGCAATTAAGACTTTCCAACAATGTGCCCTTGCTTTCCTATGTTTGATAAAGTTCATTTTTTGCTTTTTGTAATGTAAGAACACTTAATAATCGTTGGGTTTATAGTTTTGCTGGGCACAAGTTACTGAGTTTCTTGTATGTTAAAAAGAATATCGAAAGACAGTATTTCTTCTCTGCACTGAAGTTAAAACAAAGTTTTATTTGTATGTATATATGGGTACATATATAAATTTATTGTATAAATGTATATATATGCACACATTTAATTATTAGACTATTTTTCAGTGCGTCATCCTGAAGTCCCTGCTGGCTGTGATTTAATTCAAGTCACTGCAGGTGTTCTGAAGATTGTAATTTTGCATAGGTGGGGGGCAATTATCCACCTTATTCACTTTTTATGCCTTAAGACCTTGGTATTAACAAGAACATGTATTCCTATTTTTCTCTTTAATTTTTCGGTATGTGAATTTGCAGCTTGACTCAATTTGCTATTCAGTTGAGTAGATTTTCAGGATTTTTTGTGTTCTGGAGCAAATGTAGCTGTCTAAGGGAATGTTTGCAACATTTTAATCAATGTGGTACTGGCATGACAGGAAATAAAGCAAAGGTGTTTTTTACATTGTATATTCTTGCCAATAGTTTGTAACATAGGAGGCAGATTTCTCTGGTTTCTAGTAAGCCGATGGGTGAAGAATCAACAAAAGGTCTGTTTTGGTTGAGCCTAGCACACTTCCCTAGATGGATGCAACAGAGCAGTTGCTTCTATATGGTAACATACACATTCTATAGTGTGTAAGTTAGGTATTTGTTTACAGGTGTGAAAAACTCTATATCCTCACTACAAAATAAAATCAAGGTGCTCGTGTGGCACATCTAATGCTATAAAGTTATTCTAGTGATATTAACCAACTTTGCGGTTCCACCTCTAGATGTAGCCTTTTTTATAATAATTTAGTTTTTAACTCCTGTCTTCCTGCATCCTTTGTCATTTGCAGCCTATTGTCTAACTCCTTTGCTTGCAGGCAGCATGAGGTCATTCTGTTTGTGGATCAGTAGGGAAAAAAAGAAGGCAGTACAAGGGGCAGTATCAGCCTGAATCATGATGACATTAAGGAAAATGATAAATTTAGTTCAGTGTTTGTAAAGGACCTGTGTCTGTGTGATGAAGGTACCAGATTGTAAATTTTGATGGTATTTATCATACTTTCTTTGTTGTCTAGATACATTTAACATAGGTGAGGCTTTTGTAATATAATTGAGGAAAACATGTTGCAGATATGTAAGTACTTTTTAGAAGGGACAGCTGAACAAATATATCTTCTTGATTGTTTATCCAAATGTTCCTCTGACTATCTTCAAAGCTTGTTGCTTGCAGAATTGACAAGCCTTGCATCGTGAGCAGCAGAACCCTGGCTCTGAATACTGAAAGTGATAGTTTCTGCAATTATTCACTAGAAAAATACGTGCATGTCATTCAAATTTGAAATCACTATTCATAGAATTTACTGAAGTTTAAGTTAATTCCTAGCCAACCTGATATGTGTACAAAATGTCTCCTGAATTATTAAACTGATGTAACCCCATGACTAATTCTGCAGTACAGATATGTAATTTCTTTTTCTTGCCCCTTTTGTTATACCCTCCTTTCTACAGGAACATCCCTTTGCAAGCAGTTTATAAACAATAAAATGAAGATTGGTGCTCCAATGTTTTAAAATATAAGAGCTCAGCCCCTGCACATTACTAATTTTACTGGTATGAGTACCGTGGAGCCTTTTGACTTATTCATGTGAATACGTCATATGCCCTTCAGTATTTTATGAGATCAAGTATGTATCAAAAGCTTTCTTAGTGAAGCAGAAATGTACTTTTTATTATTTCCATGGGCCCTGGAAGGCACATTAAGGTCTTTATTATTGACTGAAAAGAAACTTTCTTCTTTATTACTGTAGAATAGAGATAGTGAATAGGCTGAAAAGAGAATGCTGCACACCTACTGCATCATGATCTCATCCTCAACATGATTGCCTTGGTGCTTGCCAGTTCCAACGTTCATGAGTCACACTCCAGTATGTGATTTGCTTAAAAGCAATAAATGTCAGCACTTTTATTTACGATCTGCCTTTGAAGATTTGGAAGTCATAACTTCAACACATTTTTTTTCTACGACTGTGAAGGCTAGGAACAGGCTTTACCTTTCTCTTTTAAAGGAAAGATGAAAGCTTTGATTGATGTATTGCTCAGTCCGACCTAGCTGCAGTGGGTTAAGATGTGTAACTACCCAAACACATTTCTTCCCCCACTTTGTGCAAAATTACCATTCTGGTAGGTGGGGTGGCAGAAATGGCTTTTCTGACTTGCTCAAAATGAGCTGAAGTTGTGGGGGTCTCTGGACTTGTGTCCCATGGGACTGGAGCACCTGAGCCGCGGCGGGAGCTGGGCAGCCAGCCAGGGGTGAGCTCAGCACCTGCGCTGAGAGCCGCGCCTCTCACCTGCCTGCCAGAGCCAGCATGGGCCCAGCAAACCTCCCCCCTGCTGGAATTTCGGGAAGGGCTCATGTGTGATCTCTGGGGGAGGGAGAGAAGTGGGGAAGGTGAAAGACCAGACAAATGATCCATATGGTGAGTCATTGGGAAAGAACTGAATGCAATTCCAGCCTAGTAATGATTCATAGCTACGCTGTTTATAGTTCTTGAGAGTGTCTGATCACATGGGCTGCAATGTACATGTTTATATGCAGTCCTTGAGGACAAATGAGGGAATTTACAAGGGAGAAAAACCCAACAAGCTTTCAATTCCAGCTTACCTCTTTCTTGTGTGCATTTGAAAATTTCCATTTGTTCTAACTCTCACCGCCCCAGGCTCCTGCACTAATAAGCCTGGCAAATTTTGGCTGTGAACTAGTAAGTGTGCTTGCTAGAAACCTCACAAGCATCGTAGAGCAGATTTTAGGACACCTGTGGGAACATGGGGTGCTGCTCAGTGTTGGTGTTACCTGCTCACCAAGAAGCACAGCAGCCCTGCTCTGGGGAGCTGGCTGTGCACATTCACTACTCTGTGGATAAACCCATCCTTCATCCTCATGGTCCCTGAGTTTGGTGTGTGTTTGACTGCCTCCACTGTTACTGGAGTCCAAGATAAATGGCAGTGCTGATTTGCTGGAGCTAGATTCTCAAGTGATTGTTTCTCTGCAGCTGCTTTCCAGACAGAGCTGTGGGCAGAGTGCATCCTGCCTGTGTTGCAGATACAGCCAGCAGCCAGGGCAGCTGCAGTGGGGCACAAGGCAGTTATTCTGCTGCTGGTGGTGGTGGGGTATGATATAAACTGCAAAAAGATCTTTTTGACTAATGATTCCTAGAGAAAGAACCCTTTAAAGTGGAAGTTATTTGGAGGGAGGTAATTGTGGTTGAGTGGCTGTTCCTGTGGTGGGTATGCACACCACCTTCTGTTTTCAGGAATGGTCACATTACTTAAAATATTTAACAATTCAGTCATTTACAAACTGCTGTATGTAGAAGTACACCATGCAAGTATACAGGAACCTAAATTGTTACTATGAGAGAAGGTGCTGGAATGGCATAAAATGTGTGAGAAGTTTCTGTAAATACTATGATATGGTCAAGCAATTATTGTTGCAAAATTTTATGGAAAAAAGTGGTGGGCATAACCATGAGCAAGAAAGCCTCCTGTGTCTTTCTCCTTGGAAATGTGGTGAGAATTCTTATAGATACTTTTTTTTATCTGATGTTCTTCCTTTTGGAGAAATGGCAGTGAGAGGAGGGAAGAGGAGAAACTGGAGGGTGAAAAGTCAAATGAAAGTCTAAAGTTAGGTCATGTTAAATGTAATTGCAAAATGGTTGAGCCATGAATCAATGCCCCTTTATGAACTGTCTGTGACATAGGTGTCATTTGAATTGATGTAATTTCATTGGTTTTTATCAGGAGTTGGAGAGAGTGATCCACAGGGGAAGAAAATTATTTCAGTGAGGCTTTTCCCCTCTCTTATTGGTCCTCAGCATCCAGCTGAGAATGCCTCTCCCTCCCTGGCCTGTTGTCTCCTCTCTCACAATATTAATCTCTCTGGCAATTTCCATGCCTGAGTCTGAGACCTGTTCCCAGACTCTCCTGATGGTCAATGAAGAGAAGACACAGACCCTTCCTGGGAAAACCCTCCAATGGATTTCAGGGTCTCAGGCTAGAAGGGATGCACTCTAGAGTGAGCACTGGGTTTTGCTCAGATGAAGTGAGTGGGAGCTTGCTCAGATGTCACTGACTCTATCTCACCCTCTCCTTCTGCATGGTCCCACGTTTAATGTACCTAAACTTCTTAACTTGCAGTGCATTGATGAAGTATCTCTACCTATTTTACTAACTCCTAGTGCCTCAAGTGAAGAACAGCTAACTCTGCTCACATGTTCATTTTGAAATGCACTGGAACTGCAGTAGCTTAGAGGAAATAATTAGCAGTGTGTTTCCTGAATTTCGGGAACATGTTCCTGAGTAGTTGGAATGGTGGAAATTTATTTCTGAGAAATTGCAGGTTTTGGCTCACTCCATGGCATCTTCCTGTGCTCTGTGCCTGTGGGCATGCACACTTTTTGCCAGGCAATAGTGTACTATGCTCTAACATATAAGTATTATTTTCTTGATGTAAGGAAGAAATAAGTATTTATTTTAGTCCTCATCTCATGCTTCTTTTGGTTTTAGAAAGTCAGTTACCAAACACAAGAGGCCAAATTCGGCTGTTTTGCTTCAAAGTAAACTGGAAATTATTGGATTCACTTTGGACTGATGTTAATCAAGTTAAGCTCACTGGACATTTTATGTACAGCTTCCTTGAAAAAAGAGAATTCCAATAGGACTTAAACACACTCCTGGTTGATTTGTTGGTTTTTTATATAAGCTACACTGACTTTACATGTAAAATACACTGGACCAGCTTGTTTTTTTCCAGCTGCCAGGCAGCAGTCCTGTGTTGTGTGGAGGGAATTTAGCTTGTCTCCTGCTCATGGGTGGTGGCCTGTTGGAGCTGTAACCCTCCCTGTCAGATAAATTGAACCCTCAGTTCAGTTGTGTGGGGTTGTGACAGGAGTAGCAGGCTCCTGTATATAAACAGTTTGGAGATTGACAGGATAGGACATGGGCATTGCAAGCCCAGAGGAACAGAAAAGCAGTGATGGTGGCTACCAAAGTGCAGGGGATGTGTGCTCATGCATCCTGGAAAGTGCCTGGTGAAGGGGCTCCCCTGACAGTTTAACATGATTGTTTTTTAAAGTCAAACCCCACTGGGGGATGGATGCTGCCTGTAGTACTGTGCAGTCTCACAAAAATTGTGTCTGCCCTTCCCAGTACTGCTGCTGGTTTCTTGGGGGACCTTAAGGCACTTAAATAGTACTAATTTTCTGTAATACCTAGAGATCACATAATTGTTCACCCTTTTTGTTCTAACCCACTGATGGAGGAATCAGCAGTTAACCATAAAGAGTCAGAATAAGATTAAAACTGATTTTTCTTACATAGGTCCAGATTATTGCTATCTTTGTATTCTCTCACACCCATTTTGCACAAGAGGGGTGTGCTGCTGCCAAGCTTTGAAGCTCTAAAGTCTCCAGAAGGGCAGCTACGGAGCCAAGGCAACTCTAACATCATCCTTATGAAATATGAAATAAATTTTGGAAGCAACAGTGGCTGCCCTCTTCTCCTACTTTAGCAGACTGCTAGCACAGTGTTTGGGGTTTTTTTTGCTCCATGAAACTAGGGTGAGGTTCATGTCAAATTGGCATGTGAAATAGGGCTTTCTCATGGCTTGGACATCACAGGCAAAGGTAGCCAGGGTCACTAGAGGAGCAGAGAGCAGTAGACAGCCTGTTAGACCTTCCTTGGTTTGGGTGGTGCACTGAGCTCCACCTTATCTCTCATTGAATGTGGTGTAAATAAAGCTGCCTCCCAGTCCTGTTTGCCTGCTCAGCTAAAGCTCCGAGCTGAGTGAGGGTGAGAAGGGCCAGGCAGTGGGCTCATCCTCCCAGCAGCACAGGAGCCCTTTCACTTTCATGGTTTCTCATTAGATTTTCATTTGTGTTTCCTTTGAAAGGTATGAGGCAGTCTCTTTCTTTTTATCTTGTGCTGTGTGTTTTATTGCACAAGGATATTTATACATCCCCTGTCAGTTGAATATCACAGGTTTTGCATGATGGTGTGTTGATAGGGTCATGGAATGAATTTATCCCACCTGTAAAGTAATAGGCTTAGAAATAAATAATTGCAGCTCAATTTCTTTTGCTTAGTTTGATTTTTCAAAGTAAGTTGCTATTGAGTATTGGCTATTTGTCTATACTTGTGAATACTAATGGTTGGTTTAGTTAAATCCACTAAAAACTTTCTCAGCTGACTAATGTCATTCATCTTATGTAGATTTTTGTTCAAATTATATAGATTCAGCCAATATTTCGATTTATTTTTATGTATTTGATAAATATTCAGATTGCAAATATTTTACATAGATTACACTGATTATTGTTACCTTGGATTAGAGGGAAAGATGTTGATTGCTGCAATTTAATTTCCTCTGCGAATGTGGCAATATAGGAGTGTGTTGTGGTTTAATTTTTTTAGATTGTGTCTGGTCTTACTCTCAGCAAAAAACATTCCCAGGCTCTACTTGATTTCAGAGAGAAGAGGATTTGTCCCTTGCTGCTCTAACATACAGAGTTTTCATTTCTTTGGATATTTTTTCCAGTCTTAATAGCTTTGTTAAGAGCTGTGTAATGTATCATAGGACACCATAAATGGAGCAGAACTGCCTGTTCTCAGAAAGACTGTCAATGGAGACTCATCACTGAATGGAAATGCTTCCAGTCAGGCTCTACAGGGACCAGCACTGGAAAAGTGCTGTTAAGGATTTTCAATAGTGTTTTGAAAGTTCTGCTCTTAAAATGCCTGTGTGCCACCATTCGGAGGAACACAAACAAGGGCAATAAAGTGCTGGTACTGAGTGCCCTATATTGCTTATAAGCAGCCTGTTTATGTTACATTTGACTTTATTGAAACTTATTCAAAGTCACTGAGGTGTAAGAAATACAGGTCCTCTGTCCATGCAATGGGAGACTGTGCAGTGGCTGGGATGAATTTGCAGCTCGGCAGATGAGCAGGAGTAGCAGCTGACAACACAATGTTAAGGCAGAAAGTGAGAGACCCTTGGGTGTATAACAACTGGGCAGAGGAAAGGTGTGATTTTACTTTGAAATGTGACATGACAGATGCTGGGAAACTGCTTCTCACCTTGGTGTCAATGTTGGTGTAAGGACTTCAGGACCTGGGGAGAGGGCTGAGCAGTGCCACCAGGGTGACACGGTGGTGAAAGAGCTCTCTATCCTGGTTAGCATATCAAAAGGACAGCTCTGAGGAGCCACTCACAACCTGAGAGAACCTTCCTGGCAGCAAGGACTGCGTGAGGAGGAAGAATCCTACAGCCTCATGGAGAGGAGATGAAGAAAAGTCTGGGAAATGCCTGAATCGAGGCATTTTGGGGAAGTAGAAGAGACATTTTTCACAATGAGTTTAATCCTTTGAGCAGCCCACCAAAGGACTCAAGACCCCCATTTCCTGATGGCTGCATATCAAGGCCATGTGACTTTCTGGAAAATATATCTAACTTATTTATAAGTTAGTAAATTTGTTATTTGAAAATGTATGAAACGTGGAGACTTGGATATCCTGAGATATAGAAAAATAGAAAAATTAGGAACATATTAAATTATCCTTTTGTTTTTTGTCCTTAGACTGAGTTTACAAATATCTAAGCTTTTATATTTTTGCCATTTTCTCATTTTCCCTGCATTCCTTGAACAGTAAGTGGGCATACCATGCTGTGTAGTTAGTCATTCTTTGCATGTGGGTATAAGGTTCATTAAAGGTATGCAGGTTTTTTTGTACTTTCTTCCCAAGCTCTGCCTTTTGCAGCTGTCCTGACAACATAAAAAAAGAAAAACTCCTGATAAATATTTCATGTAAGTATTTAGAGATCAGCTTTTTCTTAGAGAGGAAGGACCCTCCTTCCAATACTATCAGTTATACATACACTTTTAGAGACACTTCTTTTGTTTTCAAGGCTCACTAAATTGGTTTAAGCTCTGATTCTTCCATGATTAAACAATCTGTATGTACCAATAAACAATGCCTTTTCAAATACTTGGTCTTAGTCTTCTTTTCTGAATGTACTCAACTCCTCTGTCACTATGAAAGTGAAGAAAGGTAAGAAAACTTGCTCTGGGAGACAAAAAGAAGTATGCAGAAGCCCTGAAAATGAAGCCTTGTATGTTCACCTGAACTGGTGAAACCTGGAGTAAGGGGAGAGTTTGACAAAGAATCTTGAAAGGCAAAGGTGTTTTTACTGCTCTTTTTATGCTGTTGAAATTGTGACCTTTCAAAAGTAATATTTTCATTGCTTTGATGCTTGTTTTTGACTCAGGTTATGTTATCATTTTGAGCTCACAGTTTAGTGGGTAGCAGATAAGATAAACAGAAAAGGGAAACAAAAACATACCCAGAGTTTCTGGATGTTTCAATGCATGTTTAAACATGTATTAGAGCCCCACCTACATCTCAGGAGTGCAGTGCATCAGCTGCCATTTCATATGGCAAATCAGTTACCTGCATCAGATTCCTCATGGCTTTGAGCTGACTCTGTGTTAGGTACAATATTTCAGGATGGACCACAGTGTTGAAAGACAGAAGTTTGATTGATATTGTGTTTTATTTTCATAAGTACACTAGTGACTAGAAACTAAAACACAGATTGTACTCTGTCTTCTAGCAGGAGAGAGTCCCCCAAGTAAGGAGCATAAAAGCTCAGTAAATGTGGTTGAAAAGCGGCAGCATTCTGGGCACATTGACCAGAACATGGTAGAACATGATTGTATACATCATGTGATGTGCTCTAGGGGACATGAGGACACAGGTTATCCAGCTGTCTGACTGTGGGGTGTGTTTCTTATTTAAGCAGTTACAGAACTCGTCTTTAATTTCTTTTTGCCTAAACAAACACAAGTTCAGACAAGAAGCCTAAATGAACAAGGAACTTTTGTCTTTTGCTGTATACTCTGTCAATCATTATTAAACAAACTTAATTTCTTGTAACCTCTGCGTTTTTGTGAGTCAGTCAGATCCATGGAAGTGATCCCTGTGGTCAGACATGCAGGTACTGCACTAATAAACACAGGTTGGTTTTCCCTGTGTTTTAGTGTTGTGATTGGGAAGCCATTAATTTTAGAAGCTTACAGCTGCATTTTGGCTTAACATTGACATTATGTTTAAGACTTTGGGTGGCTCAGAATTACCTTGTTTTGCTTTGCAGGAATATTGCTTTTTGTTGTTTTTTCTTAAATAAAAGACCCATAGAGATTTCCACCACTTTTTTGTGAATATGAAATAGTTCCTCCAAGACAATGAGGGAAAAGGGGCTGGAGCTAAAAGTCCTGGACATCCTGTCCTGTCTGTGCTCCTTGATACAAAATATCTTTGCCTATGCTGTCCTGCTGCTGTAACACTGAAAGTAGCCATTTACAAATAAAAATTGCATTATAACTGTAATACTGAAAGAATTTGACATGCTTGGCTGAAGGGACTTTGGAGACCTGAAACCCTGTGCACTGTGGCATTGGTGGTGAAAGAATCAGCTTTGTCCTCTCAGCAGCCATGATCCTGTGCCATTTTCTGGCTCTTTCCAGAGAAATGCGCCTTGGGAGCGGCCCTGGGGAGCAGCAGCGTGAGTCTTGCAGCAGATTTGCATCACCAGAGAGCCCAGGCTCATGAGAGTGCTCCTTCTGTGCACATTTAGTGTTTTGCACAGCTTTTGGGCAGTGGTGAGGAACCTCTGAAAGAGGTGTGAGTGCCAGAGAGGGCAACCAGCTTGTACATCCTGCTCCTGCATGAGGCTCACAGTAAAGATGGATTTGCTGGCTACTCAGGGCTACATACACGTTATGGCCTAATGAATAATCTAAAGAATCAAAGTTATGGGAATTACATATTTAGAGAGCAAACCACACAATGAAAGAAAACTGTTCAAACTGCTCAAAAGCAAAATCCATTACAATTCTGGATGGTTGTACAAAGCTTCAGCAGCATTTTGAATGAAAACATCCTACAATCAGAAACCTACATGGTTTGATGAACAAATATAGAAAGCAAAGTTTTCAATGTTTCTCATTTATAACCCTCATTTCCACCTGTCAAATTCATTCACTCAATTTAATCCAAATATGCAAAAGTCTTTTTTTTTTATCTCTGGAAGATGTTTCTAAATGGTTTATATTTTCTTTTGCAAACAAAGCAGGGAAAAGGAATCCCAACAACTAAACATTAGCTGTATTTTACCTATCTTCTCATTATTTTTCCAAGTCCCTTAAGAAAATGAAAAGCTATTTCTAGTACTTCATAATTCTTATAACCTGAAGATCAGCTCAGTAAAACTTATAATAGTTTATTTTCTGGCCTTAAGAGACTTTATTTTCACACCATAGAGCTTAATGTTAAAAACTAATGGGAAATTTCACTTATTCATAAGTGATTTGTTTCTGTCAGTACTCAAAGAGCAAATCTAAGGTTAATATACCTGCACAGCTTGTATGTGGTAAATAAAGGAGCTGCCTGCTGTATCTGCATATGTTGTCACAAATCTTAAGCCAAGGTCAAAACCTTAATTTCGAGCCTTAACACACTTCCATTTGCCTTGTTCAAACACTGTACCTAGGCTTACATCCTGCAGATGGTGATTGAGGCTGGTCCAAGGGTCAGTCTTGGTGAGTTAGGATTCAGGTCTACACATGGTATAACCCTTCCTCAAACTGACTCAGGGCAAAGGAGCAGAAATCTGCAATTCTGTCAAAGTTTCTTTCCTTTGCTTCATGTTTACTCCTGATGCCTGGCCAGGGCACCACTGATCAACTGTTCCCACTTAGAAATTGGGAAAAAAAGAGACTGTGGGCAGGACAGGCACTGGGGAATGCCAGGATTTCTTTGTGGCTGTGGTGTGAGCTTAAACGTGTCTCAACCCAAGCCCAGTGCCTGAGCTGTGACCCAGTGCTGGCTGTTGGGAGTGTCTTGCAGATAATATTGACAAGAGGTAGGTCTCAGCATGAGAGCAGTAATTATTTGACATCACAGGTAAATATTGCTCAATCTTTTCTAATATTTTAAATTCCTGAGGGTGTAGTTAACCTGTAGGTACTGCCATTTCCCATGGAATTTTAGAAATGTCAGTGTACAAAGTCTGAAAAAATATATTGACAATACAGCATGCTACGTGTAGTGCTAAATGGAGATAATCTCTTAACAAGGCTCAGTTTTTGTGGCCATATGTACAAGATATGAGAAGCAGAATGTGTGTTGTGTAGGGGCAGCTATGTTCCCACAGCTGTGGGTGGATCTGTATGTGTGCAGCAGCCTGATTGCCATCCTGCACAACACAGGGCAGAGTATCTGGCTGCAGATCAGCAGCTCTGCTTGCTCCCTGGGCTGCATCCTCCTGCAGTCTGCCCAGTAAGGCCTTGTGCCTTCTGTTGGTGCTTATTTTACTTTTTATTATTGGAGCAAGGATTTTGTTCACCTCTTATTACCATGCAGTGAATAAGATCACCTGGAATTAACACTTGGAAGAATATTTGACAAACATCACTGCAGAAATTCAGTCCTCCTGACACTGTGGGCCACAAGCACGCCAGATATAAATATGCTAAAACAGTTCTTCCATTTACCTCACATAACCAGTCTGTCTTTTTGGGCTGTCTGAGTATGAAATATTAATTGGGAAATACACGGTACCTGGGGATTGGAACTCCAACAGTATTTCAGGCAGCTCGCTTATTCCTTTTGACTAAAAAATTTATTTTTATTTACTTTTGACTAAAAATTTTATTCTGACCCTATTTTTTCCTCAATATTTTAGCAAAAGTAAAACCATTTCCATCAAAGTTTCAATTACTATAAATTAACTTTTTTTTTTCCATTGTGGAATGAACTTCCATTCACATTTATTTACAGAATTATGCAACTCTTGGCCACAGTGAGGTCTTTGTCATCTGGTTCCCCAGTATGGTACTGAGGAAGACAGCACAATCCTGTAGATTTGATTTGTGGACTCAGAAATTTTTGGTCTAGAAAGCATTTCGTTCATTTTCAGGTAACTGACTGGGGCTAGTTAACTTTTTGTTATATCCTGATTTCCATTTGAAATTGGGAATATTGTTACTGGTCTCATTCATAACACTTCAGAATGTACAGATGGAAATGCTACAGATTTATTCTATTTATATGAAAGGTCTATTACAAGGCAAGATTGTCTATTAAAGAGATTCAAAGATTGAACTTTTCTAAATATTTAATTTGATTTTCATTCTTAAATAATTGATCCATGTAGAAGAGGTACACCTAGCGTTCTAGCTGGAAACAAGAACTTGATCCACAGCACTGCATCGTTTACAGGTCCTTTGGGTTTTGCTTGGACAGTGGCATAGTTTATCTGAAGCCAGTCCTGTGTTACAGAGTAGACATCTGATTTGAGACAACTCTGCTGACACACCAGGTTCATGGAAGAGTTGTTTGTCTGTGTGTCTGTATGTCTGTATGTCTGACCTGTGATGGGATTGCTCTGATTTCACTCATAGCTTTGTGGTTGTATTTGTTTGCTGCTGTGAAGTGCAGCTGTGGCTGCTGTGGAGGTGAGGGGTTGTCCCATCAGTTTCCATTAATTGATGATTTTTCCCAGCAGTTTCCCTGTGCCTGCCCTTGTCTCTTGGGGTGACACCCTCATGGTGGTGTTGACTGCAGGGCAGGAGCCCCATGCTCACGTGCTGGGCTTTTTGCAGGCACTGGGCATTGAAGGATGCTATTACTGAACACTCTCAGTACATGAAGATTTTTTACCTATTTATGTCTCTACCTGAATTTGTGAGCATGTCCATCCAGCTAATAAAACCCCCAAAGAACAGCTCTTTATATCCTGACAAAAAGGATTTTTGATTAATCTATATTAAGTAATAAAGTTTTGTTTGTTGTAAACATGTAAAAATCACTGCTTGGGTAAGTTGTTGTTTTTTGAGCGTTTTGTTTCTTTTATTTTTTTTTTTTTTGTCAATATCTAAATTTCTCATTACAATTTTTGACTATGTGTCCATTCTTTCCAGACACAGGTGCTGTAGCTATAGGCATTGATCTTTCTTTTTCTCTGATTAAAAAAAATCATATTAATATGACAACTTGCAGCTCTCTGATGTTTACATAGTATCAGCACAGGGAAATACTACTTTCAGTTTGATACATAAAGCCCTCCTTGTCTCTTGTGTCTTTTGTCTGTAGGCTATTATGCATGTGACTAAAGCCATGCATGACTTAAGCAAATGTTTGAATAGGGTTCTTGTGTAGTAGGACTGTATAAGCCATTAGGCATACTCTCTTTAACTTGGTGATGAAAACATTATGGTACATTTGGTCACACAAAGTAGAGTAAAATTGCTTTTGTGGCAGCAGAATAAACAGCATTCTAATCTGTGGGGGTTTTTTCTTGTGCACGTGTGTGTGTGCTGCATACTTTTGGCAAAATTATCAAGCAGGACTGAACATGAAAAGTGTTAAAGTTATTGGAGTTGTGAAGTGAAAGCTGGGCTGAAGAGAGGAAAAAAAGTACTGTTTTTTTCATTCTGAAATTTGAAATCAACATTATTCTGTCATATTTGTGATCTGAGCTTGAAATCTGTTAATTGACATGTGAGGCTGTTGCTAACCATCTCTGTCATTTATAAAGCCTTTTGTAAGGGCACTGTTTTTCTTTCTTCTGTATATGTGGTGAATACTGGAGTAGAGACTTGAATTTTTGCTGTGGGAATGTGAAAAACACTGGAAGCTGCTCTCTGCCAAGTTATTTCCCCAAGGATCTGCTTTACATTCTGACAATCAATGACCTGTCAGGTGTAGTTATGCACCATAGCAATGATATGAGGTCAATCAGATGAAAGCAAGGTATGTATTCCCAGCAGATCCCAGCTATCTGTTTAACACTGTCAAACCAAGTTTTCTTTGCTGAAGAGCATCCTCTTTCAGTTTCGTTTCTTTTTAGATTTGATTAACTCTGGATTTGCATCTAATCTGTGACATTCTAACAATGGTAAAAATATTCATTTGTTTTGTTTTGTCTTGAAAAATACTAAACTACATGTTTTGCTATTTTGTCTTTTAACATAAACCCATGCTTGTTGTATACTGTACAACACTTCCTCATATAAAGAGTGTGTATTTGATGTAAAAAACCCCAAAACCCAAATATGTTCTTTGCTGGAATGGTCATTAGATACTTAAGTAAATCTGTTTTATAGTAATATAAATTTACTGTCTCCTAAACACATAAATATTTCCTTGGAAAAAGCCACCTTACAAATATAACACATTTATTTAGCTTGCAATTCCATAATTGTGAAGTAAAAGATATATAAATTGGATCTGTAAAAATCAGTATTTTTACATGGAATCACTTCTCATTGTTTTATGGAAATCCTGCATCTCGCCAATGTTTCCAACCTCTAGATACCAGAGGAGAGAATACTTAAAATAGATACAGTATTTTCCACATTTTTCCCTTAAAAACCAAAGAAGCAAACAAGAAAAAAAACCCCAAAACAAAAAACAACAACAACAACAACAAAAAACCAAAACAAAAAAAGGAGCTTTGTCTTGTTATTTCATGACTGAGAACTGCTAAGGATTAAGAATAAACATGCACTTGGTACACAGTGTACTGCATACAGTGTAACAGTACAACAGCATTTTTAGCTACTGTGTGTATCATATTGAAAGCAGAAGCCAGCAATGATAACACAGAAACTAAACAACTGGATTAAAATGTATTTGTTAAATTACAAAAAAAAAAAAAAAAAAAAAAAAAAAAAAAAAAAAAAAAGAAAGAAAATAAAAAGAAAAAAAAAGTGTTGCTTTTTGAGGGGAAACAAGAGACAATGAAATAACAAGAAACTAAACCCAGAGCTTTAAAAAATATATGTTAAAAATATCTCCTTTAGAAATGCAGATTAATCCTGTCTGAAAGCTGCTGCAAGATTTTGTATGAAAAATCTGTTTTGTTTTCATGATGTTGTAATCCGTCCTTTATTTATTGTCTTGCTAAATATAGCTGAAGCACAATCATTTGAGTATAAGTTAGTGTACGTCTGCACTGTGATTCTTTTCTTTTTGCAGATATTTTGAAATCATCTGTTGATTTTCTGTGCTGCAAGACCAGCATGTGAATCATGTCAGCAGCTATACTCCAAGTTTCCAAAACATGTAAAAATGTTACAGTTCTTCAAACAGAAGAAGCAGAGATCAGATCCAGAGTGGAGTGTTGGACAAAGAACACAAAGGTGGGATGTAAGATGATACCCTCATCCTTTAATGGGGGAAAATTTGTAGCTAACTTATGAAGTTGGTACACAATTTGAGGAAATGAGCATCCCACCCATTTTCTCTTTGTGTGCTCTGTAGAATTCATATCCTTCCATTTTTGTTTTTTGTTTCCTTGAATTGTGCCTCCTAACTTATTGTCATTGCTCATTAGCTGTTGGTGTGTTGGGAGGGCTGTCCAGACAGTGACCCTGCATGGTAACAGCTGAGCAGTTCAGAATAGAATCATAATTCACTGTGACCTTTAATGAAATATAAATCTGAAGAAAGCTGCTTGTACTTTACCATATCTGAAACAAAGTAAGAACTATTATTATCTTTGGACTTTGCTGTCATAGTATTTAAAGAGACTCTGAAGCAGAGGAAATACATTTTCTCATGGGACCCTTCTACTATCATTGTTTTGGTGAATGGGATACATCATTTAAACTCCCATTTTCCTCTGGCCATCAGATTTAGGAGCTGGTTGACCATTTCTCATCCATTGCTGCTGCATGTTTTACAGGGAATTCTAAGAGCTGCAGCATGTTTGCACATTCCCTTTTCTCCTGGAAGGGAAGGTCCGTGGGTCACCTGTGAATGCAGTGCCATTTGCATTATCTCTGTCTAATTTTTCCCGATAGCAGCAAGGAAGTACCATATCCAGCTGCCTTTCTCCTTCCTGCTGCCCCCGAGCCTTTCTGTTCTGGCAGTTTGGTTGCTCCCAACCAGCTGGCAGGGAAAAGCATCCATGTGCCAGCCGGGCAGAGTGGCAGAGGGGAGGTGGAGGCTGGAGCCAGCCCCTCTCCAGGGGAGCAGTTTCTGGGCAAGCTGCAGGCTGCCCTTAGTGCGCCTGCCCGCAGTGAGGGTCGCAAGGCTGCGCTGCTGGGGAGACCCTCCCTGCAGGAGGGCACAAAGCGCTGGGGGCCACGTCCTCAGCTGCTGCTCTGCTCCAGTGGGATAGCGAAACATGGTCCTGCTTTCATCAGGTGAGAAACTGAGCCTGAAGGATAATTAAGTGATTTTATCCCTGATCCAATTTATCAGAGGGTGAAATGAGCCTCTCCCCGCAGACGAACATAATGCCAAGACCAACTACTCACCTCTCCAGAGATCAAGCCCCTCCTGGAGCCTTTCCCTCTCCTCCCTGAACTGCTCAGTGCCCTGTGCCCTGCAGCTTCATGCTGCTCCATCTTTTCCCTCCCCCAAACCCCGGTAGAGTGGGGTTGTGCTGGCTGCCCACCTCCCTGCAGAAGACACTGCACGCTGCCTCCCTGAGCGGTGTCTTGTCCAGGTGCCATAGCCCAAACGACAGCTTGTGGGGCCACTGGGGTAAAATGCTGCCCATCCGGCCTATCAAGGGGCCTTATTTTACCCATTTGGTTCCTGAATGGGGAATAAATGTTCATTGAAATGACAAAAGAAGTGCCATCCTATTGCCTGAAACAGATGGGAAACCTACTTGCATTGGCCATATTGCTTTTGAGCGGTTCCTAGTTCATCCGCATAAAAATGTCTGTCCCGTGAGCCTTAGACCTCCTGTGGGCAGCTCATTTGGGCTGCCACACAAATCTGTCTGGTGAAGACCTACTGAATACATCTGGCTCGCTCATATTTCTAAAACTGAGCAAAGGACTTATTTATTTGTGGCTGTTCTCCCCATTTGTGTGGTGCAGGGTTGGTTACCCAAGAAGGCATTCCTGCCACGCTCTAAAATGGGGACGATTATCTGTGTGCAGCTTGAAAATAAAGCTCTGTCACAGCACCTGTTCAATCCCATTACAATGAAAGCCAGGATGGCAGAAGTAGAGCTGGAGCAGACTATATAAGATGCAGTTTTATTTTAAGTGAAATTCAAAACGTACCACTAGGAATAAACTCTTTTTTCATAAAGCAGTTGCAGGGAAGGGAGAAACATTTTCCAAGCAAATTGCGAAAGTTCAGGAAATTCTTGGCTCACTATTTGTTCTAAGTGATCTAGAGGAGAAGGAAGAGACTCTATCCAGCACAAATCATATTTTTAAGGATTTCCCAATATTGCTTCCTGTCTTTGTGCTTGTGAAGCAGATTGTATATAGAAATAAAACAGATTTATTTTATCTTTTCAGAGGAAAGTGTCTGCTATATAATTTGCTGGCTCTCGTTTGTTCATTCATTGAAAAACAGCAGGAAAAGGGCTTTTGTGTTAAGAACAGTCAAGGTCGGGCATTTTTGTTTTTGATGTTGGCTGCCAGTAGCTTGCTTTCTCTGACTACTGTTTCCAAGTCAGTTTGGATAGCAATCTAGTTGCTAGCTTACAGGGAGATATTTCACAGCTACAGGTCATCTGCAATGAGTGCAAACTAGAAAGAGATTTGAGGATCAAATTAAATGTCTTGTACTCAGCTCCTATTCATGCCAATATCAAATTAAGTTAATTTAGCCTACTAAAGGACACGCAAATTTCTGACCCTGATGCTGCAAACTCTTCTTTATGCACACTCACCTTTAGAAACTGTGTGAGCAAAAGTTTTATCCGTGTGCCTTGGTTTACAGAATCAGAGCCTTTCACATGAGAATTCACTATAGCAAATACTTATTTTCATGGTAAGCAAATAAGAAAGGAAAACAATGTTGTGATTTTATAAAGAAAAGAACTAATGTTCTGCAAGTGGACATTTCTTAAGACATTGTAACTTGACATTGCACAATTGCCCTTACTCATTCACAGTCAAACTACTGTATTTCTAAAGTCTCAAGTTAATGGTTAAAGGAAAGCAAAATAAATCATTAGACAAAATATCTATGTCATAAAACGTCAGTATGAAAATCTGAGCATTTCTTATTGAGCTTATTTTTCTGGCAGCAGGACATTTGGGTGGCAGGTAGGCACAAAGTAGAAATCTCCTGTAGTTTATTCTGTGGCCTGTGAAACCAAGCCACCATGTAAAAGTGCAACTTATATGTCCACTGGCAACTCTTGTTTAAGCCCCTCACAAGCAGTCTGTGACACATAGAGAGATTTCACTTTTTCTCACCTTTTAATGTAATTCTAAAGATTTTGTGAATATATCAATTAGAGATTTCCAGCAATGGAAAACAGGTTTCAAATGGTGGAGAAGCACAATAAATCACCAGCCATATGGGCTTTTGTCATTAAAAGAAAGTCATAATAAGACAAAAGCTGAAGTAAGTTAAAACAGCTGAACAGTGATTTTAGGCACTCTTATGCAAAACTCACTACCTCGGTTTATTCACAGCAAACTTCTTTAGAAGACTGAAAGAAAATCTTTTTCAACTCTTTATTTCTTGGCTACATCAGAAAGAAAGCAAAGTAAAAGCCATCTCAGTGACGCTTTTCATGCTCTGCTTACTTTGTTTTCACATGAGATCCTGTCTGCTACCTTTGTATTTTCCCCCAGCTTTTTAGAGGGCTCCTTGTGCAAAACAATGAGGAGTCCTGATAACAACAGGCAGTTGCTCCGAGGCCTAGTTGTTCAGCAGGATTCACTCCAAGAAACTGAGAGGGGTGTGTTGAGTCTTTTTTCCATCAGCAGCCTTTACAGTTAGCGGGCCAGATGGCATGAGACGGGCGCAAAAAATAACGACAATAAATAATACTGCAACTTACAACGTGGACCAAGCTCAGTTACTTCCACTTCATCTCACTGTTTGGAAGTGCCTTTGATGTACAAAAGCACCCCCTAAGATAATGAAATGCGGTGGCAGCTGGCTAATGGCTGGGAAAGTGCAAACCCTGCATTGAACTCTTCCCACCAGGCTATTCAGTGCCCAGGCAATGTCAGTCTCAAGGAGACAAGGAGACGGGAAGAAACAGAGGCTTGTTGCTGTGCAGCGTTGGGGCTTCTGGGCAGGCTGCTGTAGGTGGGGTGTTATTTGCCTTGCTGAATAGAAGTGATGTGCCCAAGGCAAAGGGAAAGTTTTTACTGTCTTAACACATTAACCTTGCAAACTCTGTCCTAGAAATGTTAAATGAAGCCATAGGGTCACACTACTTGAAGAGATACCGCTCTTGGGTAAACTTTAAAATGGACTTTTTTTTTTTTTTACACTACAATCCCATCAGTCATGCAATCAGGGCTAGTTTCCTTTCAGGCAGGACTATCTCGTGGCTCTGTTCCATGGGCAATAAAAAAATAAACATGTCCAGACTTTTCTCTCAGCTGCTCCAGGCCAAAATGTGGGCCAGGGTAAATGACAAAGATCCAAAATAGACAGCAGACACAGACAAATATGAAAACCCTATTTGTTCAGGAGCTTTAAAACAGTGGGGGATTTATTCCTCTGACACAAAGAAAAGTTTCTGGTCTCTCCGTTAAATGATCCTGTGTTAATAATATTATAATGGGGTCTGACCCTGCAAATACTTGATTAGATGTGCACTCATCTTCATGCATGTCATTAGTTCGGCTAACCTCAGTGCCGAGGTTTGTCACCAGAAAGTTCAGAATATGCACAGACTTTGCAAGTTTGGGCTTGCCCCTGCCAAATGTGGCAACAGCCTGTCTCAGCAGGGGGAGTGCAACAGGAGATTTGCAGCAGGGTCTCACTGTAAAAAGAGGCAGCGGTGAAAGTCACATTTACCAGAATAAATATTTAGGCAAAAAAAGAGATCAGTTTTGGTTTTTTTTTAATATGTGGCAGGAAATTGTTATTTTTTTATAGTTAAATTTTGGAACATTCATGCACAATTATAAAATTCAACTTGCCAACAGTCTAGATGCAAGGGCTGGAAATATTCTGAAATATTTCTATTGTTGTGTTATGATCTTGCCGGCAAGGGTCTTGCATGACCAAATGATCACATTGTGGCACTCTAATCCTCAATATATAAGCCCACAATTGTCTGAGAGCTGCAGTAGCCTGCAAATCTCATTGGTTTAGGAGGATGCAGAAGATTAAGAAGGGGATATTTTGCATATTTTGTCTAAGATAAGTATCCAGATCCACAGTCAGGGCAAGGCTGCTCAGTGTGTATTTTGATTGACTGTACATCAAAAGCGTATTAATTATTGTCACTCGAGCTAATGTATACTGCATCCTGCAGTCCAGCTTCAATACATTTCCTAACAGTAAACCTAAGTCAATGTCACCAATATTTTTCAGTGCCAAGAGGGAATAATTCTGTTTAATGCTAAGATTATGGCAGCAAACTTTTGATCTGTTCCTTATGATCCCTTTTCCTCACAAAGTGTACTTGCTTTTTAGGAAAAGTCTTTTTATTTCATTAGGTTGTCACTCACCAAGAAATCCCAGCTGGGGTGGAAATATTGGCTCTATCAGTCAGCCTTTGACCGTTCCCTTCACTGAGCTTGTTTTCTAAATCTGGTTTGGAGAGCTGTTTGCTTGACAGACTGCTTCGCAGACTTATGATTGTTTGTTTCTGGCTCATTTTGATTGCTCTGCTAATCTCTAGACTTTGGCCTTGAGGCTATTATTTATTTTCTGCTTTTATTGATGTTTGTTATTTGAAACTTTGTTTTCAGTAGATTTGCACCCCCTTTCTAAACCACTTTTCTGATTAAATTTTGTTGAAGAAGTTGGTGGATTTCTTTACCCATTTTCCCCTCTCGTTTTTCCCCCTTCTAATCGTTCAGTTGAGAACTCACCTGCCTTTTGTTTGTGCTTGCCTTTGTGATTTATGTTCAGATTAGAAGGAGCAGCTGCACAGCTTTTACTTTTATTAGTTCTTCTCAGTGAGTCAGGCAAAATATTAACCACCCATGAACTGCTCTCCCAAAACCTCAAGTGAATTACAATAGAACTTTTGCCTTCACAGATCAGAAAAAAATATTTTTATTCTCTGACTGTCACCTCACAGAGGCCTTTTATGTGTGTGTGTGTGTGTGTGTGTGTGTGTGTGTGTGTGTGTGTATATATCTGCTATAGGGGAAAAATAAGTTAAAGTATCAGAACTTATGAAACTAGCTCAACCTTTCTGACAATTTGTCTTTCATTATTTTTGCAAGAGTTAGAGCATGAAATTTAAGTGCATATTTAGAACCCATCCCTTCTGTGCTGGGAGCCCAGCGGCATGAATACAATACATGCAGTTCTTCCTGAGCACACTGCCTTCCAAGGCATTTTGGTTCTTAGCTCTCTGATTCTTTACATTTTATCTACCACAAAATGTAGTTCGGTCCTTTTCATATCTTTTGATAAAGCAGTTTCTGTCTTCATTTGGGTGATTTACAAAGTTTTACTCTTTCTCAGTGATTGAGCATTCTGCCTGTTTACATTTACTAGCTTTGTCAGTGCCTTAACCTTAATGGAGAGCTAGCTTTCCTACAGTTTATACATAATCATCTTTGATATGGGCCTTTCTTTCTATTAATACATTTCAAAGATATGTTTTACTTCTCTTCAGGGCTCAGGGGTCAGTGGGAAGGAGGGAGAAGGGTGTAATATGCCACAGATTGAGCTATGTTCCCCAAAGACCAATTATTCATAGCAAATTTCAGTTATTTTACAAAGTTTAGGTTATTGCATTTCAATTTCTCATACCTGAGGCTTCAAGACCTTGGCCACACAAGAAGCTGAATGGTCACAGGGACAGCTAAAGCCAATGGTCTCTGCAAGCATTTTATTTTTTTTGGAATAGGACAGGATGTTCAAAACAGAAGCTTCAGTGGGCATGGGTTTAAGTGCAGAACACTGCTGACATAAAAGCTTAAGTACTTAAAATATGAGATCCCAAATTAACTGATGCATAGTTAGTGGGTTATTTTAAAATGTATTTCTTGGCAAAGATTGGTGATGGTACAATATGCTAGCCAATACTGAATTTACCCAAGTCTGTGTCCACATAATGTGTGCTGAGGCTGATAAAGAAGACAAATAAACTGGTTTTCTTGTTAACCATTGCTCTTTCTTTGTATAACATTTTGAATGGTTGAGTACACCCTGGTGGGACCCTGGTTATTGAATTTTGTTTTTCTAATTATGACATGTTTCATAACAGACAGCAAATGTGTGTGGTGATTGTGTTCATCTCCTGAGTGATCCCTAATAAACTAATCCAAGTCAGAATTTCTGTTGCTTCTTCACATTCCAGCTACCTGCAGGGGATTAACCTTGCTCCTTTTTTTCCTTGCAGTGAGAGCTTAGGTTGTTCCCCCAGTTATATATGGGCTCATTTAGCTTCATTTCTGTCCAGTTATGTATAAAAGTATTTGCCTCACATTTTTCAATGGCATGTTAGCATTTGTAATTCTCCTGACTCATGCTTTCTAACCTTCTGACTGCATGACTTTCTGGATTCATTTCCGTTGCTCATGTTTTGTGAATTTTTTGCCATTTCCATTTGCACTTTTATTGACATCTCAACCACTTTTACCTTTTATAATGTTTTAAGTGATTCTTTTGACATTTGGGTTTGCTGCAGTGATGCACAGGGTGGGTCCAGCTCTCTTTTTGGGGTGACGTAGTGATGGTTTCTTGAGGTCTGAACTGCAGCCTGAGCTCATTCCAACCTCCACTTCATTCTGCTGCAGGTTTCTTTGAACCACTGAAGCTGTTATATTAATAACTGGATTGTAAGCATAGCTGGTTTTTGGTCCTTCATGTGCCTTTGATGATAATTCTACTTTAGGATTTTGTGTTACTTTAACGTGAACACCTTAAATAGTTTCCTAAGATGTGCATGAACTTGCCAAGAAACTTGGCAGTTTCTTTTCTGGAATTATCAAAAAAACCTTGTGATTTTTAGTTTCTGACTTCAATGGATCAAGCCCTATTCTCTACATGCATTTTGAGTTTTGTCTCCCAGCCTGTGTCTGTCAGAGGTGCATGGCATCATGACATTTGATATGTAATTTCTTTCTCTAGGAGTGAGACTCAACATCCACTGTAGGACTGACTTCAAAGTGCAGCCTCTATGGAAATTTAGCCTACTTACACCAGGAGATCTATGAGTCATTATATTACAGTATTAGCTGCTGGAGTCCACAAAGAATTTCATAGTCTTCACAAACAACACATTTAAGTGGTTCATTTCCAAAGGGGAAAAATCTGAAAAGCATAACTTCTAGTGTCCAGTAAAAAAAAATCCAATCTAAACACAAACCAACAACACAGAATGGTTTATTTTTGTTTTCTGAATGCCTTTTCACACCAGTGTGGTAGTGTACCTTTGTGTCACCAAGTCAGAGTTTCTTCTGCAAATTTATGTGCTAATTGCCTTTGAGCTATAAGTGCTCCAGAGTAGACCTGCCCTCTCCAAAAGAAGTCTTCAAGGGTATTTCTGTATTCTAATTCACTCAAAATGAGCTTCTTAAAATCTCTGGACTCTGACAGATGAAATGGGATTCATTGGAAGACACTCTGTTCATCCATAGTTCTTTCAAAGGACTTATTGCCAGTAGAATGTAGGCACTCTCAAAGCAAGAACAAAGTAAAACTACCAGCTGTCAGCTAGAAAGAATAACTGAGAAAAGGAATGAAAAGCTGAGCGTGCACTTGATAATTAATCTGTAAGGTGCTGCAGTCTCCACTTAGCTTTTATAGTGTCTAGAGAGAAAGAGATGTAATCCGCCATCACGTATATTCCTCTGTTTTTCTAACAAGAGGTTGCTAGGCCTCACCTCTTCAAAGATTTGTGCACATATTTAATCTTCTGACTTTACAAATGGTGAAATTAGGCATTTAGGTCAATCTCTGCATGAAAAAGATGTGGGCTTTTTTTTTTTTTTTTTTTTTTTTTTTTCCACATCAGCCAAAGTAAGCTGCAGGAGGAATCAGGGAAGATTTCCAAACCATTGTGCTTAGACTTGCTTGGAGGGGTTCCTGAAGTGCATCTTCCTCAGATTTCTCTGTTGCTCCTGAGTATCAGGATTGTGGTGGATACACATGATTCTATTTGAGTTAACTAAAGTGCTTTCTAGTGAATTCTTCTTTTCCAGTAACTAAATATTCAAGAGAAAAAAGAAGTTCTCACTTGTGAGAAAAACACAGAAAACCCACTCATTTTGGAGCAAAAATGAATAATCTGCTTTGATTAAAAAACCAAAGCATTCTATTGCTCAGATAATAATTTTCTACAGATATAGCTCCTGCTTAGGGAGGCTCTGCAGTACACCTTTCCCTTTCAACCTTTGTTATTGCTATGTTCATTTAATTTAACAACAAGGAACTGAAACATTACAATGTGGAGTGAGGAAAGACAGCCTTTTAATACCATTTGGTTGTTTGCCAGACATTTTGCAAGCGTTCCTGTTAGGGCATATTACGTGAGCATATATACTACATTATATATATACAGGACATTTATATTCTTACAACATGTTTAAACTTCTCAGTTATAAATGTCTAGATTCTCCTGGGAAAGCAAACCTGCACAACCTGACCCTGTCCTTCTGCCTTGGCAAGGTTAATGTAGCTTTTGTCATGTAGGGGGATCTTGAAGACAAGGTCAGCACTGCACAGCAGCTTGCAAATGGGTGTGTTCCAAGGGGAGGGGGAGAAAATCAGAGAGGAAAGCTGAATGGCTTATGTGTGATGAAAAGATAGAAAAGTGGTAGTTAGAGATCAAAGTGTGTTGATTCAGTTGTATAATTTGGCCTCAATATCAAACACAGGTTACAGTTCACCAGGGAAAATTTTTCTGTTTGCCTGTTTTCCTCCCAAAAAAAAAAAGAAGAGGGAAGAGGAATGGAAAAAGGAAGCAATTCTCAGCTCTAACAATTGTTTTAATTGTAGCAGAGCTCAAGTTGGGAGTATTTGGAACATTGCTGAGTGACATGTTCCCTGCCTGTTTGTTTTGCTTTGGGTTTTTTTGTAAGGAGATTTGTTCGGTTTTGGTTTAGTTTTGGTTTAGTTTTTGGTCTTGTTTTGGTTTGGGATTTTTATTAGTTTTTTTTCTCTTCCTTTTGAAAGGGTTGTAGTAAACTCTATTAAATATGAATGTTTATCACATAATGAATTTTGCATTTTTTTTCATCAAACATGAGACAAGTTCTTCAAGATGCTTTTCTTGGTAAGAAATGAAAAGAGTGCCAACGGGAATGCTTATATGATCCTTTATGTTTTCATACTTGAAGTGTGTGAACAGTGAAATTGCAGCTGAGAAATGCTGCAATATTCCAGTAGGAATGCACTTTA
This sequence comes from Melospiza georgiana, assembly GCF_028018845.1. Classification (NCBI taxonomy): domain Eukaryota; kingdom Metazoa; phylum Chordata; class Aves; order Passeriformes; family Passerellidae; genus Melospiza; species Melospiza georgiana. The sequence continues at coordinate 37,991,010 of NC_080433.1, forward strand.
TTTCTTCTTCCTCAACAAGATCCTACATGCTCCTATTACTACAGAAGAGAGACTTCCTTCTCATGTCTTTGCCCAAGACAATAAAAAAAGACTAAAAAAAAGGCAAGCAAAAAAATCTTCCCACATTAGGTTCAAGACAAAAGGAAATAAGTTGTCTATAGGGAGACTGGTGCATACACTCTTAAAATCCTGTTCCTACTGAAGTCTCTCTGAACTTTTTGATGCTATAAAAGCATGGCCACATTTTCTGCACTGACAAGGGAAACTTGGCCTTCTATTTCTTTGGAAAGTCACTTTTAGTCTTTGCTTTATCTCATCAAGGGCCTTCTAGAACAGCTGTGCGCTGCAATATTATGGAACATTTTCCTGTGCTGTGGACCCATGTGGCCTGATGATGTTTTGTCCTGCAGTATTTTCAGCAGCTGCAAATGCCAAGGAACATTGCCCTGGGAAAGAGAGGAGGTGTGCTGCAGGCATTGACCCTGCATGGACCGTTCACAGCAAGCACAAGGAACAGGGAACTCAGCAGTGCTGTTCTCATGAGCAGAGCTCTTCCTTTGCCAAGAGATTTCCTGCTCTCTTGCAGTGCCACCACATTGCAGACTCACCCTATGCCATTGTTCAAACAACATGCCTGAGCAACAGATAATTTTGTTCATCGGCCCAAATCTGAAAATCTAGAGGGAGGTGAGAAGTGAGTCCGGTAGAAGGGATTTTAAATTTTAAGCTAAATTCAAAACACAGAGTTAAGTTTGTGGAATCTTCAACATCTTTTCCTTGTCAGCTGGATTGTTTTGAAGCACAAAAATGTTATTTTTAAAGAAACAGTAAAAATTTCATTCAGGAAAATATTGAAATAAACACCTTGTCCAAACAAGCCTTTCAATTTTAAAAAGATCTTAATGTTGATAGTCACTATTTAAATGTTTTCCTGTTGATTTTTGATCTCTTCCCCTGTCAGATTGGTAAAATATCGATTTCTTTGCTTCTCTTAAATTGCCTGGAACTTGTGGGGAGAGAACCTTTTTAAAAAGTTCTGTTTGCAAAAGATGGGCCAAATAATATATTTTTAAGCCTAATGATTTTCATCCTTTCTAGGTAAGCTGAAAAAATATCTGCTTTTTTTTCCCAAAAATTCCTATTTTGTGAGAAGTATTCCAATCTCCTTTATCCAAAATACTATTGCTTTATCTAAAAACGTTAATTTAATTTCTGTGAATCTTTCTTCCTGCTCTAATGGAAAGCCCCTCAAGTATATTACCATGCCTGCTACTGTTTGCTGTGTCAGTTCCACATGCTAATGTGATTTCCTGTAAGAGGAGATGAGTATATTTGTTCTTGGGTGAAATCAGGGAAAAAAAGAAAGAGAAAAGCCTGACCAGCGCTTTAAAGAGAGTAATCTCAGTGGAAAATATCAAACTGGTTCTATAGTATGAGTGTTAGATATAAACTCTTGGTCTAGCACAGACTCCAGACTTTCTCTGCAGTCTTTTCTGGCCAGTGAGGGATGTTGTTTCTGCCACCTGTTTGGAGACAATTGTGCAACTGGGACCGTGGAATGACGTCCAGTTGCCTTTTTTAGAATATGAATAGGACTTTTGAAATTGGCTGTGCTGAGCAGTTTGGGGCTGAATCACTCTGTAGACTTGCCAGGAAAAGCGTTTAGCTGATGGACATGAGCCAAGCCCACTGAATCTCACAGCAAGGCTGTTTTTGGCCTTGGTAGGCTGGGGCTTAAGCTCTGTATGAATGGCAGTTTCTTTTCTGGAATTATCAAAAAAACCTTGTGATTTTTAGTTTCTGACTTCATTTTGCCAAAGTGTTTCACCTCCGTTTTTTTCAGTTTGAGCCAGCACTGCCTGGTTCTGCTCTTCCCTGCTCTGAAAGGGGTGTTAGGTCTGATGGTAACGTGGATGCTTCATCCTGAAAATGTCAGGGGTAAGGAGCAGTCTCAGAGCTCATCTGGCTGAACTGCTCGGTACCCGCTGTCCACTTTTAGTCACTTTTCATTTCTGAGTGTGTGCTATTTTGAAGTGCCTCAAATACTCTCATACTCCAAGTTATTTTGGACGTGAGCATGTCATTTCCCTTCCTTCTGCTGCAATCACAATTGGATCCTGCAGGCACTTCCCATAGCAGGCCTCAGTTATCAACAGCAGGAGTTTCAGTGTATTTCGCTTTGCTAAGACTTCTGCTGCCAGATGGGAGTTGTTACTTGTTTATGTCAGGCTGTGAGTAATGCCCTTTTGCTAGCATTGTACACAATGTTTTTAGGTTTTTTGACATTTATCCCTCCTGTTGTTAGACAATGTTAGCTTTGCAAGTTGCAAAGAGCAATCTTTTCCCCTCAGGTGTCATTTTTTTCTGCATTTTGCTCTTTTTTTTTTTTTTTTTGAGATTCTTTTCCAGTTTTAAATGTAAAAAGAATAGACAAAAATAGAAAAATTAACAAGCTTAGAGGCCTTTCCCAGCCTGCTACTCACTGCTATGAATAGATGTTAAACATAGATTTGTGTGCCCACTTCCAATCTTCTCAGATGCCATTTCTTTTGAGTCTCCTTTAGATCTGTTACAGCAGTGTTACAGCATGCTTTCAAGATATTTTCCTTGGTTTTATGGGATGCAACCTAAATGGTACCAGCCCCAGAATTTCTGTTAAATGGTAGCATGAGCCCTTTCTCTGCAGACCTCATTCCATCATAATTCATACAATTAGACCTTATCTTGTGGGCCACTGAGCATGTCCTATGAGAAGAGCACTTAAACCATGCTTATTTTGAATATTGGCTTTCAGTATTTGGTCCATCACTCTGAAGTCATAACTTGATAATGACGACTGATAACTTCAGCATCTCTTTCATTCTTTTTCATTTCCCACATAAAATAAATTTTTATCCTTCCATTTGATTGCTTCCTAATGTTTTTCTGTGCTTTTATTCCAACAAAGTTGGCTTTAACATGGCTACATAGACTGTAAGGCACTATACATTGCTGCAATGGTGTAAGAACTGTGGAGACACCTTCAGAGTCAAATTATTATAATTGTGCTACATTTCTACATAGCAGATGGACAGCCCATGCCTACCAGACTGTTTCCTTGAGTTGCTTCTTGTACATAGATATATGAAAATCTGGTCCAATAGCCCACTGTGAAGAAATGTCCCAATTTCACATGGTCCCTATGGATCAAGCTCCCTGTAGATGTGCTATGAAGAGGGGTGATTTTGATCTTCCACACTGGCCAGCTCAAAACTGTCTATTTTGTGAATTGATGGTCCTGTACACCTTTTACACCAGAACTACATGCCCTGTTGCATTGAATTAGAACCTCCCTGGAATGCTCTTTCTCGCTTCTGTTATTTTTCACAAACCTCTTTAAAATAACCCTTAACCCTGAATATGTAGGTAGCATCTGCACTGTGCATTCTACAATGACAGCTATTTTAGGTGAAACTTGTCAGAACTTCTGATCACATTCTAATTTTATGGTTTTTCTTTTGTCTTTAGCCACTTTGAAGTTTCCTCCCACTTAGGACTGTGGAAGGGTTTTTGAAGAAAAGAAAGAAATTCAAAGAAACAGATGACTGTTGTTAAGACTGTGCCTTCTCTCTAGAACTAATCCAGCCATAGAGAAAAAGAAAGGAAAAATATGCCCTCAGGCATGCTTTCCCTCATGCATATACTCATGTCCCATGAAAATATTTATCTGTAAATTAGCAGCTTGGTTTAGTGTTGTCTCTCAAGGTTATCTGGTTGCAGGGTATAGCATGCACTTCATAATAAGTGAAAAACAAGTTTAATCACTGGAATTCTGGTTTTTTTCCGCTGCAAAAAGACGCAAGATCAAGGTAACAAATTTTATTTCCAGCTGGAGCTGCAGGGTAACTGGCTGCTGCTGGTTCTCCCTGTAGACAACAGCAAAGAACACATTTTGTGTCAAAGTAATTGCACTAGCAGGTGCCGTTGAGCAACTGTGTTTTGGTTGCGACACTATTGTGGCTCATTGCTTACCACAAATGTTTACGTATAAAAAAATTCAGTTCTGCTTTTAAATTCCTATTCAACTGACAAGGAAGAATAGGGCAGATGATGGTGAAGCAATAACTACAGTTTAAAAGGGAGCAAGCCTCCTTCCCATTTCTGGTGGGTGAATACCACTGTTCCATCACAAGTCCTTCCGCAGGTGTTTATCACAGCAGCCGTAAACCAGCATTCAGTGCTGGCAGCATGAAGAGCTGTGAGGACCAGAAGGGATTTTTGCAATGGGATACATGCTGAAATGTGGAGAATAATGTAATTTCATGCACCATACTGTCCTGGCTGAGGTCTCCATGTCCAGTGGGCTCTCTTTGCCTTCCTCGTGTGCTGCACCACAGGGCTTGGCAGCTCCTGCTGCAGGAAGAGCAGCTGGGGAGAGGTGCAGCAAAGGGAGGGCTGGCAGCACAGCACCTGGGAGCCTATAGCTTTTAGGGTGCACAGAAACACTGATAAGCTTGGTGTAGGTTCCTCCTAGTCTTGTGAATCCATGTAAGTTTACTTGCTGAAACCATCACCTGCTTGTGCCAGGCCCAAGACTATGTTTAATTTGAGCTTTTCAAGGCTGTGGACAGCTGCAGAGGAGGGCACTCAAAGAAATGCATTGATGCCTCAGGCTTTAGCTTTTATATTTTTCAGATTCTGTACTGCTTTGTGTGTAATTCTGAGCTTCATATTAGGGGATAGTAATCTCTCTTCACAGAGTAGGTAGAGAAAACAATTCCTTCTCTGGTTGAGGACCAAGGACAAATGATCCAAATTTCAGGCCAAGAGCATAAACAACGGTGGACTGAAGAGAGAAAATCCAGAAGGATGGGACTAGTTATAATTGGACAATTGGACAATTAACTGCAAATATGCAAATGGACCAGAACTTATAAAAGTGTGAGACCCCATGACCAGTCATCCCTTTTGTGAACATATTGGGTTCATCTTGGGTGTAGTCCTGGCTGGGCTCTTGTGCTGCCCAAGGTGTATCCATTGAGGTATTCTAATGAATACCTACTTTATTCTTTAGCTCCATCTAGTCTCTGTTCTAGGTCAGCCTTCACAAGGCATCAGCATGAGCTGGAATACCCCATGTCTGAGCTGAAAACCTTGTGTGAGATGCCCGAGGGTGTGTTAACATGTTGCAAGTATGTACACACAAGGACAGATATAAGATCTCCTAAAGATGGATTCACCAAATTTAAATTTAACAATCTAAAAATGGGACCATTGGCTTTAGCACTGTCCTTAGTGTCCCCATAAAACCAATACCCACCTCATACTGTTTAACCTAGATGTCTATATCAAAATTAGTGCGTAACTATTTTTGGAAGCCAAACATTTATGCTTGCATCCTGCCAAATGCATGCAGTATAAAGACATCAGCTCCCCACAACACACTGAGTGCAGTCTGGGAGCAGAGCAGAAATCCAACTGTGTTGGGCTTTTTTTGTCCATACCTCACCTCTCTCCAGCCCTTCCTCTATCACAGGGCTGTGAAGCATCACCACATCCTTGGCTGTCCCATTCCCAGCCCCTTTGTTGTCATGCTAGTAAGAATGAAAAATGCACTCATGGTATGGGATGATGCTTTCATTTTGGGCGATACTTGTAAATTGTTTTTCCAAGGAAACATCCCTGCACTTTTGCTAACAGCTCTTTATATGCATGGCTGTGGAGGAGTTCCCTTGTTCTTGTCTGCTTGGCACCTTTGCTGCCCTTAGAGCACTTTAGTTTGTTGTGATTGCCATTGCTTTGTGCTCTTCAGAGCACAGTGTTTTACAGTGTTTTACATAGAATCGTTTTCTTACACAATGTCCGTGCTACAGGTTATCAAAAGCATTTCTATTTTTATTTCTTTTTCTTCCTTTTCCCCCTCCCTTTAACAGCTAAATGAAACTGCCAAAGCTGTCACGTGTTTCAACCGAATAGCCACAATTCTGTAACGCTGTGCAATACTTTCCCTTTCCTCTCTCCCCACCTTAGATGTCACATTTCCTTACTGACACGTGGTTGGAGTGTGGTTGGAATGTGGTTGGAGACTCCTGGCATAGACATTGGTCCACTGAAGGGAAACAGCTGAGAACCACCTTCCACCAGGACAAAGCTGCTGTATCCAGAGGGACACCAAAGGCATTACCTATCTGCTCATGCCAGTTTCTTTCTGACAGAAGACATGGCTGACCAGCAAACCTTGGTGCTTTTGAAAGGGATTTCCTCTTTTGGGCTCTCTGAATGATTTTGAGGCAACATCAGGCTAAGAAGACCTCTGCTATCTGACATAATTTTACTTTGTCATTTTTGGGGCACTTGATTGATCTTAAGATATTAATTTTTGTATATAATAAGGCTAAAATGTACAAAACATGGTACTGGTTCTTTTTCTAGTTCTTATGACTGCTCTTGCTTTCAGTCTTGTAGAGGAAATCTAATGCTTCAGACTGGGCTATTCTATTGAACTTCTAAAAATTGCCTTCTCCCACTGTCAACAAGTATGAGCTTGGGACCTGCCCTTGGGTACCGTTCTCAGGGCTGCAAATTTGCCCTGGGCACAGCAGTGAGGAAATCTCAGCTTGCAGTGTGTGCATCTCCCCTCATCAAACTGAAAGCCAGGCCAGTTCACTAGACATTAAAAAATCTAGATTTTCTCAAATCTTGCAAGACATTTGGATAAAACTGGCGGCATGGAGTGACTAATAAAACTGGATGAGAAGAAAGTGTATAAATTTTATCATCTAACAGCAAATTTCATTAAAAGGACCTGAGGGATTATGTGAATGTAAATCTTAAGCTTAAACTTGTGTATTGAGATGCTATGAAATTAAAATAAAACCAAACAAACACACACAAAAAAAGTGGGATTGTACACTTGGGGTGGATTAAGCTGCTTCAGTCCCTTATGGCATTTCATACCAAGAGGGTTTGTTCTCTGTGGCAGTGGGGCAGCAGCTGCCATCTCACTGCAGAACATAGCAGATGATGAAGAGGAAAACTCTGCTCTGCTTTTGGTGAGTTTCTGGGCTTTCTTCTTTTAGCTACTTTCATGGCATGGGAGATAAAACAGCCCAATGAAAGGGCAGCATCTCTATCTACTATTTTGTTAAGCAAAATACCCACAAGACTGTAACTCATCTATTTGGTTGAAAACACAGGTGAAGGACAAGAGGTGATTTATTTTGGTGGAGTCAAAGGGGAACTGTAACTTCCTGCAGCGAAACCACCATCTACAGAAAGAAGGTTGCAGGGCAACATCTCAGCTGGAGCTGGGACTGTGGATGCTCAGAAGAAGCAGGAGGCTGAGGAGGGAGGGAGCAAGGCCTATCTAAGATTTCCCTGTTCTCATTCCTTTCCCCTTTAATTCCTTCTCTCTGTGACCAGTAATTTTCTCCTCTTTTGGATTGGTGTAATACCCACGCTGCCATGCAGGTATCTTTCTGAATTAATTATTTTAGCTCAGTTTTGAAGATGGAACTGAATTAACCCAGGATCCATGATTACAGATCACTTAGGAACAAACAAAAGAGGGATCTCCATGGTGTGTGGCTTGGCTGTGCTGCCCCCGGGGCATGCCCTGTGTGCTGTGAGTGTCCCCATCTGCGGGGCTGTGCAGCATGGCTGGAGTGGCAGCTGTGCTCTGCCTCTCCCTGCATGGACGCTCTGCCTCTCCCTGGCAACAGCTGGGCTTGCTGAGTGAGTGCTGCTCTTTGCTCTCAAATCCTCTCAAGGCAGGTGCTGCTGGTAGAAGGGAAAAGAAGGGGAGGAGGGATGCTTTGCCGAAAAGAAGATAGTTAATGTTTAGCTACACAAAATCATCCGCCTCGCACCTTCATGTAAGAAGTCCACAGTTTTCCTGGAAAGGCTGGTGCTGAGAAGGGGAGAGGCTACTTAAAGCCTGTTTTTCTTTTTGGCTGCAGAATGAACATTCACCATTGCCTCTTGGAAGTACTCCTTACCTGACTCTGAGGAGAAATATTTCTCTTTGCCCTGGACCAACACATGTAGCAGTTACTTTTGCAGCCCCTTCCAAAGTTTCCTTGGCTGAAGCAAGACTTGACCCATACTCAGGAGTGGGTCAGCACTTTTCAGACCTGTTCTTTGACTCAAAGACTTTTTCCTATCAGAAGATATTTTCTGGCCAACATTTCTTCTTGCAGACTGGAACATAATAAATGGATAGCTCCCACATTTTGCTTGTGTCTCCCCACATCCATAAGATTTTTAAAAATCAACTTCCAGTCAGGAACTATTGAGATACTTAATGTTTAAACAGCTATTTTTCTAACAGTGCCCTTCCCACTGGTTTATTCCCACAAACTGTCTGCTTTCATTGTTGTGCAGGGTAGAAACACAAGCTGACAGTCAGCAGTCTGACATCCAGTAACGCATCAACTGGAGCAGTAACAATCAGGTAACCTGGCATGATGCAATCCATAGAAATCACTCTCAGATGTTAGCTTGGGGCTGGGCAGAGAGGGGAATAACATATGTACCTTCATGATATTTAAAATACATATGACATTTAAGATTTTAACTGTTTTCTTAAACTGATCTGATATTATGTTTTCTAAATTTTAAATTCAGGACAAAGACACCTCTGAGATCAGAAGAGACAAATAAGATTCCCATCATAGTCTAGGAGGGGTGCATATTTCAGGGTTTTTTTATTGGTACAGTCTGCTGAGCCCTCCTCCTTCCTCCCCTCCTGCCGAGTGTGCAGCTACAGAGAGCCATGCCAGGTCTGTGCTCATGGGCAGTGAGGATGTGTTAGAAGGAATGCTGTGAGGATCTGAAGGTCTGCGCTGCTCTGGAAATTAAAAGTTGATGGGCTATGACTGTACCGGGATTATGGTTCTTCCTGAAAACCGAGAAGCGGAAACCAATGAACAGAGATGCTAATTTCCTGGGGAAGAGGAAAGAGCTTTACTTTTCCATACATGTAGATGTGGGGAAAAAAAGCTCATTTGAAGCATGTGAATATCCAGCAAAGTCTTTTCCCCCTTCACTCATGCAAGTTCTCCTGCTAGCACTGGGGCAACTCTTTGTTCCAGGTTCAGAGTGGAAGAGAGTGCACACAGTGTTTGTTGTTTCAGGCTATTCGTGCTCAGAGCTGCTCCCAGCAGAATCGATGGGATTGATGTTGTTATGAAAGCAGCAGTGAGGCTGGCTGCTTCTCATCAGGTGATGATACAGAAATCAGGAAGAAGTCACATTTTCTCTTCTTACACAAGAGAGAATGGCAATTACATTTTGTTCTTTGCCTTTCTTTTAGCACAGCTTTTCTTTGACTCTTCAATTTTACTCAGCTCTTTGACAGCTAGTTGATTTTCAATAAATAAAACATGATTTTTATCTCAATCAAGTCAACTTTCTATACTGAATGCTGGGCTTAAAATGCTACAGGTCTCTGCATGAATCACAAGGAGACAAAAGACAGCTCAGATTTCATGGCTGTTTACAGTAGGGCTAATATCAAATCCTTTATCCAGCAAAACACGTTAGCTCAAAACTCAGAGGAGTAGAAAAAATTACTTTGCTTGATTAGCTTTAAGCTGACATGTCTGAAAACATCAAACAAGAATCAGTCTGCTTTTGAAATTTGTTTCCAGTTATAGAACATGACCTTCTGGATTCCCAGCAGCATCACATCCTAACTTAAAAAGAGCTGCACTTTCCTCTCACCACAAAGGTGCCCCCACAGACTCTCTGGTCGGAGAAAACCATGGGAGACCCCTGCTGAAATCCTCCATCCATGTTGAGAGATATGGGGAATCAGAATGATTACATGAAGATGTAGAGCAGAATTCCTGTGAGGAGTGGGTGAGGGAGCTGGGGGTGTTTATCCTGGGGAAGGGGGGAATCAGGAGAGACCTTATCACTCTCTACAATTACCTGAAAGGAGGTCGTAGCCAGGTGGGTGTCAGTCTCTTCTTGCAGGGAACAAGCAACAGAGCAAGAGGAAATGGGCTCAAATTGCACCAGAGGAGGTTTGGATTGGAGATTAGGAAAAACCCCTTCACCAAAAGGGCTGTCAAGTGCTGGAACAGGCTCCCAGGGAAGTGGTTGAGTTACTATCCCTGGAGGTGCTTAGACTACGTGGTAGATTGGTGCTTAGGGCATGGTTTATTGGTGTACTTGGCAGTGTGAGTTTAACAGTTGTCCTTGGTAGTTTTAAGGTCTTTTCCAACATAAGAAATTCTATTATTTTCTGATTTTATAATTCTATCTCCTTGTCACCCTCACATCCAACCCTTTCAGAAGCACTAACCCAACAGAGAGACTTGTACAACTTTTTACTTGAGGTGAAGGATATTCCTTCAGCAGGCATTATCTTGGCAATGGAATTGTCTGCATTGCTCCCAAATATGGGATTTTTCAAGTGGGTTTTCAGGATATTCTAGCAGAGTTTATCTTCACACAGCACAAGCCAAAGCCTGTACAGTTTACACAGTAGACAGGTAACGAGTGGCCTTATCTAAGCCACAAGAAGGGGCAAAGCACAGACCTGCTGGCCCAGACAGACTTGTAAATCAAACTGGGAGACTCTATCTCCCCATGTTTTGTTTCTTTTTCTCAATGCTGTCTTCATGTGAAAAGAATGACACAGTCCTCTAGCATGAGAGCTGGCAAGAGTTCTCTGCCAGATGTAGAGCATTGAGTGAGGAAACAACAAAGGTCCAAGGTCCCAGCACAGAAGAGGGAAAATGATTTCCCTGCAAGATTTCATTTATATATCCTGGGCTTGTTCAGGGTCTCAGTAGGGACGGTAACAGGCAAGCTGTTACGTGACAAGGAGGTAGGAAAGGAAATAACAAACCTAAAATGATTAGATGTTTCTTTTTGGGGCTATGAAACAGAACTGTGCTGATTTAAAGTGGGTAATCTTCTCTCCACCCTAAATAGCACTTTCAAACAGGTGACTTTAGCTCATACAGGTTTTAATAGACTGAAGTCATATAAAGAGGCAAGGACCAAGAATGTTGCAGCAGTTTACACACTGTAGAACAAGCATCCAGTATTTTGGGTTTTGGTATTTTTTTGAGTTTTTTCCAGTAATTATTCTGTGTGTTTATTTTTCATTCCCTTTAGCAAAAGTATCAATGAACAGAATTTTTAGAGCCAGGCATGAATACACTTCTCTCAGACCCTTACAAGTGATATACTGGTATTTACCCAGTCAGAATAACCAGGTCAATTGTTTTTGGCACAAATCCATAAGCATCAGTTCCTCTGTCTGGCAAATGCTGTTTTTATAGCAATCATTGGGACTGCTGTCTAGTCCACTTCCAAAACATCCTGATAGAAAACAAGGAACGGATTTAGCAAAACAGTCAAGTCCACCTAGAGCAAAAGCAGCCCTCTGAGGCAGGTGATGATACACATATGAAGTAGACCAGGGAACTGCTAAAAATATCTGCAAAACAAATATATAACTCTAGTTTACAATAGGTACAATTTTCTCCAAGGCCAGAGTTTAAAAGAGGGACCTATTTTACATTGAAAGCAATCTTCAGCACATAAGGAAATTTCATCCTATGACCTGCTTTGGTTTTGTCCTTATCCTTTAAAATTATCTGCCAGACTTAGCTATAACATCCAATATTTGGATGGAATATCTTTGGAAATTGTTATATGGTATATAACTTATTTATATGTTGTGTGGAGTGACAGCTCATGAGTAACAAGAAGTGCAATGCCTAATGCAATCAATTCTCAACAAATCAATAAGTTTAATTTTCTAATCAATGTATAGTCTTTATACAAATAGACATAAAAACACAAGACTAAGTGTTCACCAACATAGAAGGATATCTGCTCTAAATTTTAGTCTTGAAAAGTGAACAGATGTTTTTTATAGTAATGTGCTGTGCTTCAGACAACCAAGAATATGCTACAAAATCAAGTTTTCTAAGACACTTTGTAAACTTCTTTCTTGAAAATTGTTGCCAGGTTTTAGTCTGTAAAAGTTGTCAATGAATTAAATAAATCCATATTCCAAGGACCAGAAAAAGGGCTGGTTTGCATTTTAATTTTAGGCAAGGTACCAAAATATGCTTGAGTTCTGTATTTGCACTAGTAATTTAATAATCTAAATCATGCTTACATGATGCTAACTTAGAAAATCGTCATTACAACTGAGAAAAAAGATATTGGAGTTGCTGTTGCCAAAATAAACTCAGTGTGCAGCACGGACAAATAAGCCCAAAACACCTTGGGCATCATCAGGAAGGATGTTGAGAACAGGAGATAGTTTATTTTCTGCTATTTGAAATCCAATGTGTCTTCATCTTGAGTGTTGTCTGAAATCCTGTTCTCACATCTCAAGAAGGATTTACTGAAGATGAAAAAGGGCCTTTACAACGTTCAAGAGGTTAGAGCAGCTGCCTTTCGAGAAGAGATTAAATATCTGGGATTGCTTAAACAAAACAGAAGGGTTTTGTGATTAAATGAAGATACATTGAGTGAAGAAGTGTGGGCGATGTTACTTGATCAAATTAGTAGAAGATCAACTTGAAGTTAGTAAAAGGAAAGATTTCTTTTTCCATTGGGCATCAAACTTCTGGAACTTGTTGCAGATGTTTCCAGCAGATCAGGAAGGTGTAAGACACATCTGTGAATACTAGAGGTAATAGGAGATGCCCTGTATCCCCCCAGCAAGGGTAAGAGAGTGAAGAATGTGTCTTCGCTCACATGCACTTCCCAAATTGCATCTGTTTTCCCACTGTTGAAAAAGAACCATGCAGCATGGGCCAGTGGTTTGACTCAGTAGGCACTAGTTGCAGTTTTATGCTGTACAGCTACTCCCTGTGCTGGAGAGGATTTTAGTGCTTGTTGTACAATGCTTTTCTAAAAATGAGAGCAAAGAAGCTGACAGTGTGACAGGATGGGTTACTGAAATAGGAGCTGGAACTTTTCCCTCCAGGAAAGGCGAGCATTCCTGGAAACGCTTAGAAATTTTTACTAGCAACATATTTTCCCCCATTTTCTCACCATTGTTTTGAAACAATGAGTGACACACAAACCGTGCAAATGTAAGGAAAGAAGTGTCACAAAAATACCATACATGTCCATAAAATGCAGATACAAGTGTAACCTGTATGAGTAGACAAGTCCTTGTGGGGTATTTTCCTTCCTGTTCTAGCATTTCATGTCTCCGTCCTAGTTTTAGTAGGTTAACAGTACTCTCTAAATCCTTAGTTTTTCATTTGCCATCTTTTGTAAAAGCCATCCAGTCTCATCTCCCTGAGTCTCAAAGCAGCCTGCTGGAAGGTTGTTGCCTACCCTTGATATGAAATGAAGAGTGGAGCTTGAAGAGTGAAGAAGCCTAGCGCACAAGCACCTGTTAAAATCCTCATTGCTCAAATATGTCTCCTGGTAGCATTTCCAGACCTTTATCCTTGAATTTAATATTGAAAATATGAAGAGACAATAACTCTTTGTTTATGAGCAAAGAAATTCACACTATCCTGTTGTGTGAGTCCTGTAGGCAGCACGAGAGCTTCTAGAGTGTGAATTGTTTGCTCACAGGCTCTTTTCGTGCAGGAGGTGCCCAGAGTAATTTCCATTTTTTCCTCTCATGCATACTGCGCCACTTATTAAATGGAGGAGGATCACTGTAGAATTTTCTCTGTGCTGCCCCATAAATAATAAATAAAAAATAATAAACAAAGATGTGTGAAGCTAGGCATGAAGGATATTGGTGGTTTGCCATTTATCTTTCAAGCAGCAGCCAGATATCTCCTGCCAGTTGTTGTGCATATTGCCAGGTAAATTTTATGGTTGTCTTGTTGGCTACTCTGTATGTTTGTTCAGATATATGTGGGGAACACCAAGCTCAGTTCAGCTGGGATAAATATGGGCTTGCAGACTGAAACCAGCTGAAGGCAGGACAGTGAGCTACTAGTGCAGATGACGTGGATTCTTAACATTTGCTGTGTTGTTTCAGACTTTTGCCAAGGGCTCTAGATTTTGCAAATTTGTATTTCCAGCCTGATGACAACTACTATTCAACCTTTTCTCTTGCAGCAGAAACTCAGAGCTATGAATCTGCATGCTCTTTCTCCCAGTTGCAAATATCCTTACACAGTCTATGGTTCACTGATGCAGAAGTTGTAGTCTGTGGTCTATGACTATGTGATAAAGAAATATTTGAGAAAGAAAGTTCAAAATAAAACATTTCACACTTCTGACCCAAAACTGTCACAAAAAATAAAAGTCATATTCATTAAGGCTGGACTTTCATATATGAAATTTCTCAAAGTATTCACTCCTCTAAGGGAAGACAGCAGGTGACATACAAATGAAAATAAGGTGGTCTACAACCCACCAGAGAGTTCTTTGTTTGGCTGGCTTTTTTGTTTGGTTTGGTTTTGTTCATTGTTTTCATTGCCCATTAAATTGTTTGGGTTTTTTGTAATATATTAAATGTGGACAGATTAATAGACACAGTTGCTCTGTCTTCTGGAGGCTCTTAGCAGAGCTTGTGCCCACCAGCATTCCTGACACTGTTCTTCAGGCCTCCCTGCTGCTGCTGAAAAGGAGAATAGGAGCAGGACTCTAAGGTATGTCCATGCAGAGCAGCTGTCACAGTGTCACACTCCGTTTTCCATATTTATTAGGTAGGTCTGCCAAGAGCTGGCACACTGAGGAGAAAAATCTCTGATTCTTGGCGCAGTGCAAGACAGTGGCCTCAGAGGAAGGATCTCTGGGTTGATGTGGGGCATCTGCTGCAGCCCTTTGCTTTCCAGGCACAGAATGCTTTCCATGTCACATGGAGGTAGTTGAGAATGTGATACGGTCCTTGCTTTGCATGAACTTGTTTTCTGCTTGGACAACACCTACCTTGAGACATATCTTTGGACTTGCTATCTTAAACTGCAGTAGATCCAATGAATGCAGAAACTGATCACCTAGATGCTTCAGGTGAGATTTATCCCTAAGCCAAAGCTAACAGAAATCTCAGACTTATGCTTTTCCTTGGAATTTCACTGGGCCTTTGCAAAGCCAGCTCAAGGCTTCTTGGAAGTGATGCCCAAAATATAACAATAATAATTCAAAAACATTTTCTTCCTGACAGAAAGTAAAATTAGAGGCAGAATGAAGGTGGAATGGAGACAGGTGGGAAGAACTGTGGCGAGTCACCCTGCTGGTCTCAATGCTGCCAGGAGGACTTGGGATGGCTGTACCTGCTTCTGACAGACATCCTTCCATGCTTTGCAAAGGGAGCAGGCACAGCTGTCTCTGGCACAGCTGAAGATGCCAAGGATGTTTTGTTGCTGCCCACAGTATTGTGAGGCTTTGCTCATAGTCAGAATTCACTGGGGTGCTCTGGCTTAGAGACAAAAATTCTTTCTAGGGTCTGTTTAATCCTGGCTACGTACAGGGGCTCATTCCATGTCATTCATGGAAGGTGTTTACAGCACTGTGGTTTGTTTGCCTTCTTGAGCTTGGTTTTCATTGTTTCTCAGAAGTGTTCATTTCTCTTTAGTTTTGGCAAAATGATTCATGACCACTGTTTATGTGGGTACAAGGACAGGACCACAACCTGCGATTTCTGAGCTCATTTCCTGGTGAAGCCACAGATTTTATGCATAAGTCTAGGAAGTTACTTCAGGTCATCCAGGCATCACTTCCCCACTTGCATGTAGCTTTCCACTTCAGTGGAGATTGCTAGAGCATCTCAACTTAGCTGTGAGTACGTAACAGCAGAAATCATGACCCTCTGGTTACTCAAATTACTATTTGAAAAACAATGTTCTCCGTAATGACTGTGTAAAATTTCAAGCAGTTGAACAGCAAAGGTCAGAGTGCAGCCCTGGGTGCAGGCTTTGTGCAAGCACTAATTGCATCACTGGAAACTGTTACAGCTCCAGTATGTTTGTCCCTCAGCCTCTTTCCCAGATCAACCCTGGAAGTTTGAACCAGTCACTGCAATGCAAGCTGCTGACAGAATAGCAATAATGTGTCTGTCCCTCCTTGCCAAGACCAATTAGATTCAAATATCACAAGCATTTCCAAGAGAATTAACATGTTGGCACTAAGCAGGGGTTCACAAGAATCGCACAGATGCAGCTGGGGCTTTTTAAAGTGCCATGGCAATGCAGGTATGTGGCAATGTGGTAGGAGAAGGCAGGTATTTTAGGCCATATGACACTGTGAGCCACTGGAAGAAATGTCTGTGGCGATGTGCCAAACTGGTGGTGTTGAACTTGATAGACAAGATATTTACAATTTGCCAAGATGCCCTGTTTCCTTCTCACTTTGTTCACTTTTCCTCCTTGCTGGATGGATCTGGCTTTCCCTATCTCTTCCCTTCCCCAGCAGTGAAGCCCATTCTCTTGGCACATGCTGCCCACAAGTCAGAGATGGTTTGTCCCTCTGCAGCTGGCAACATGGAAATTTTTGGCTCTCAGCAATGTCACCCAAAGTAAATCCTCCTGTTAGATCTGCAGCAAAGGGAGCAATCAAGTGTGGAGCAACTAAGTGTGCATGGCCAGGGAAAGGATGAGGAGCATAGAGACACAGGCTTCAAGTGGAATTCCTGGCTCAAAAATCCCCGCTTATTAAGTACACCTTTGGGCCCTGGTGCTGTTTGTGGGGTGCAGTGCAAACTCCTGCTCATGAACACCAGCAGCAAGCCAATCTCTGGTCTTTCTGGGAAGAACACAGGGCCCATCTTACTCACGCCTTTGTGTCTCTGTAGGGAACTTAGAGGATTTGGACCATGGTGACTTTTTCTGACCCACAGAAAGCTGATCTGGAGGAAAACACACAGTCTTCAAGATATGAAGCAACATTTTGCTTTGAATACTTTTGGTGGAGGGAAGGAGTGAGAATTTATACCTAACGAAATATTTCTAACATCTCAATTTTGAGGGACACTTTCCTATAATGGATTCCAAATCACTCCACAAATGAGTTTGTGAAAATTTATATGTAGGGAGATCTCTATGAACAAGGATGGAGAAGACCAGAGTTCTTTTGAAACTTACTGCATGTACCACCACTGATCCATTGATGGGAAAAAAGGTCACTTTTTAAGCATTTGGCACTGAAAAAACCTCCATGGGAAGATTAAAAAATATATATTTTCAAAAATGCCTACTTATTTGGGATTTCACAGTTCTGTCTAAATCTAATGTCTAGTGTGAGCAATGTCTTAAGACTCCTGATTTTCCAAAAGTCTTTATATTCAGTCTCTAAAAACATCTGTTTTGTTGTCAGATGTACAAAAGTGTGGAAAACAGTCCTTTTTAACTAATGCTTTGAAAGTTTCCTGGACAAGGCATTGCTGATAAAATGTGACCTATAAAGCAGCAAGAGCAAATCAAGATAATATTATACATCACTTTTTATGAGAGGTATGATAGGTAGCTAGAAGCAAAATAAACCAAAGAATTATGCCTGTATGGCATGAGAAATGTTGCCCCAAGGAAATTAAAAGCTGCACACCATTGCAAGTGCTAATCCCCACCTTAGACACTGAAAAGACCCTTGAGTTTTCCTTCGGCAGAGCTTCAATTTCTAGAGGAGTTTTTGTGTGAGCACGGTGGTTCCCTGGTCGATACATATGGATCTGTGCCCTGTCTGTACCTGCTCAGCAGGAATGTAAACAAGACAGAGACTCTGCTCTTTTTAGCAGCTTGATCTCTTGAAATCACCCAAGAAGAAACCATAAGAGTGTCTCTTGTGTCTCTACTCTGTGTGTGCCTGCTTTGTGGCAGAGAAAGGAAATTGTGCTCTCTGCAAGTGAGCCCAAGAACAGAGAATAAACTCCTTGTGACTCAGAGAAATGAGAAGTAACATAAAGCAAAGGTTAAATCTGCAAAAGTGTCATTCTTTGGCAATACAGCAAATGAGGCTGGAGCAATCCCTGAGCAAAAGCACCCAGGACAGATGACGTGACTGCAATCATGTATGTTGGCATTTATCTTGCCTGGTTAAAGCTCTCATGTTATCCATGTTGCTCAAGAATTGATATGGAAAGGTCAGATACATTGCAGAGCTGAGAAGAGAGCAACTCTGGGGCATTTCAGCACGTTGCAAATGCTTCCCAGACCAAAAACTGCACAGGATTCCTGGGGGGCCCCACTCATCAAACCCATTTGAGGGTCACTTGATGCTGCCACACTTGCTGTTTTTTGTTGTTTAAAATGTGTCCTAATGTCCTAAGGAAGGCTGTGAGAGAGGACATCTGTAACCCATTTCTGGTTTTGGTTACTGTCGCATTTAGAAAGACCTCTGATTTCCTTGTGTCTGACTCTCAGTTTCTCTTTAATTAATGAGATGTCCCTGTATATGTGGGTGTCTATCACAAAACTTAAATCACTCTTAACAAAGAAATTTTATATTTCTTCTTTTCTCTGGAAGAGCTAAAAAACAATCAGGTGGTAGACTTCTGACAGTAGGAACAGTGCAGCTGCCAGCTGCTGTTTCACAGCTGTGGATTTCTCCACCACGCCAGTGCTATGGTAATAATTAAAAAGACAGATATAGAGCATCCATGTTTGTTTTTCTAGCATTGAGCAAACTCAGTACTGACCATTTTATAAGTGTGTGAACTCTATTGACCCTTGCCTGCACCACTTGGGAATGCAGTGTACTTAATTATTATTATTGTTTGGAACAGAGGGTTTGATCAATGCATGGTTAGTAAGGAAAGTCACGTGTACATCTGTTGGCATAAAAACCTACTCCTAATCCTTCAAAAGCACAAGAACATGGTTTCCTCATGGTGGCAATCCTGACATTTTTAGAATTACAGGCAGGGTTAAACCCTGCACTGGTTCAAACTATGAAATGCAATAGTAAAATTCAATACACATTTAGGCATTTTCAGGTATGGGGTCGAAGTTCTCTGTGCACTAGTGAAACACCCTGGTTTTGAGAAGGCTGGGGAGGAGCAGAAAGCACGTGTGGCTTTGTTTCTTCAGTGCTGCCACATGACAAGAAGTGGCTTAGTTTATCCTGTCAGGTGGAGAGCAGGTGGTGTAAGTTATACAGCAGAACAGCTGATTCCATGAAATGCATCTCAAAATGAGTTTAACAACCCCAGACAAGCACAGCCTGCGGTTTAATGACAGCTGAGTGAAGGTTTGCACAGTACTGATAACATCCTGTATCTCTGTGCTGGTGTGGTGTATGCACACGTACTCCTTTGCAGCAAGAAACTTCTCAACAGATTTTCACACTGGTTGTTATTTAACAAGTTTGTTTTCCTCTTCCTGCCATGGTTTTATTTTCATTGCTGTCGCAGCAGTAAAATTATCCCTGATATTCTCACAAATTCCTCATAGCACTGTTAATGTTTTGACTGATGTTTTTCTGGAATTGGTTTTGCTGTGATTTTTAAAAAAATGTCACATCTGTTCTCAAAGTGCAGTTACTTAATTGGTGTACATTGCTGGATTAGATTCAGTACCCACGCATCTATTAGCAAGGTACAAAGCTGCGCAGGTTGTCAGAACATGCTTGAAAATGAAATGGGAGCTCAGCTCCCTGTAGCAGAAAGGTGACAAGCTCTGCTGATGTGGGAGGTAGCACTGCAGGGAAATAATGCCCAGGGCAAACCAAACACACAGGCCCTGCTAGGTGCTGCAAAACACGGGCAGAAGCCAGGGAAGATGTCTTTGCAGTGGAAAGAGTCCTGCTTTTGGAGACCATTCAATCTGAATAAGAACAAAATCAATAATATTGACATCTCCTATAACATGTCTGTTATCTTCTCATGCCTGTCCAATACCTTATGCACTCATAAACACATATATAGAAAATACATAAGATGTATATAAAATACATATATATAATACACATATAAAATATATTAAAAATTCATATACTTATATATAGAATACATATATAAAATATTATATATTTTATATATACCATGCAAATAGTATACCCCAGTTTTTCCGCAATGTCTCTGTAACAGAGAACAATTTACTTAATCAGTGAGATCATATATCATTCCCATTTCATGGCCTGGGGAATGGAGAAGCAGAAATAAAATGGCTTGATGTAGAGGCCAGAGGTTCACAGACAAAACATTTGCTGTAGTTCTGTAGTCTGTTTGCTAGGAATTGTTGCCTCCATATTTTGCAGAATGAAAATGTAAAAATACAGAGCAATGGTATTAAAATACCAGAAAGAACTCAAAGAAAAGTAATTGACAAATGTAAAAAAAATGGAAATAAGACATTTTCTAAGTAGACACACAAAATGATCTATTCAATTGTTGCTGTCACTTTCCACTGTACTTGCTTTTCCTAAAACAATATCTGATCTACATTCTTGTGTGTACTTCCAGTGAGACTACTATTTTTCTAATTAAAAGAAAAAACAAACCTAAAACCAAACCCTTGAAATTTTTGACTAACTTCACTTGCTCTAGGAGAGTGAAAGGAAAACATGAAAATACAGCAGGACTCCTGAAAGGCCAGTTGTTTTAGGGGTTTTATTTTCTTTTTTGTTGTTGTTTTCCTTTCACTCAGTGCACTTTACAAATGTGCTGTAGGCTCAGTTCATAGTAAGAACATATCTTATCTGACAAATAGTAACTGATGCAATATGATTTAAAAGTCTCCCCCATCATGCAGAAATTAAAGTCCTCTCTCCAGGGACATTCCTCAATGCATAAAGCAGAGCCTTTCTCCACATTTAAAGCATTTTGTTGTGTGAGAAATGACAATGAGCCATAAAATCTGGAGGGAAATGATTGCTGAGCACTAACATATGCCCCAAACACGTGGAGGCTGTCAGCTGCACTTCAGGCCAGGGAAATGAGGGTCCTGATCTTGTCTGGTGCAGGGCAATTTAAAGAGATGTTGCTAGCAGAGCACTGAGGCCCTGAAAGCTTGCTTTCAAAATAGCAGCAGCAGATGCAGCAGCCAGCAATGTGAAGGTGCCAGCTTGTTTTGCTTGCAAATGCATGTCCTATTGTCCCTTTACTACCCTGGCATGCTCTTTTCTTAAAAGAGATGAGAACAATTGTCCCCACCATTATTACTATTATGCATAAAAATGGCATAAAAAGAAGATAGAGGTTGCCTACTCAGGCACTCAGAAGTTAAAAAATAATGGGATTACTGTTGCCTTGACAACATTTCTCTCTCTTTCCCCTGCCCCCAGTTTCATTCTTGGAAATGGCTAAACCACTTTGCTGAAACTCTATCAAATAATTAAATAAAAGGTTCAGTTGTGGAGAGACAAATACCACCAGAAACTTCCTCTTGCCTTTCCCAGAGCATAACAAATTTCTAGCCAGCTGAAAGAAAGGGTTTTATGATGAGAAGGATCAGGTACTGCCACATACCTTGATGGCACTTGTAGGTCCACCTGCATTTTCTCCTTTAGTTTAATTTACTTTACACAGATCCCTGAAGACCACATTTGATGTGCACCCCTTTGTGCTGCCAGAGGTAAGGCCATGTAAGCAGCAGCACAGGGACCCCAGTTCCTTTCAGCTCACCAAGGAGGGTGGGCTTCCCACCCCACTAAAGTGAAGACTAGGTGGGGTTGAAGCGGGATGAAATAATGCTGGAGGCAACCCATGCCTGGGTGACCCAAATTCAACCCAAATTGATGTGCCTGGCAAATGGAAAGAACTCTGCTCCTCTGGAGAGCTTTGGAGGGTCTGCAGAGGTCCTGAGCTGGCAGGTGACAGTGCCATCAGGTTCTCTCTAGCTGAGCTCTGAATGAGGTCAGGCAGGAGAGTGACAAATGGCCCTGCCTTGCCAACACTGCCCTCATGGGTGCTGTTGTCACCCAGCCAATGGCAGCGTGCAGGAATTTGCATTCTTGCCCTCTCCAAAGCTGGAGAGCAGGTGGCAAAAGGAGCTGTGGAGGTATCTGTGTTTGCTCATACCATTAACATTCTCCTGCAAAGAAGCTCAGCGTTTGGTTTGGAACCAAAGGGTCTTTGTAGATGATTAAAAATTATTATGCCTTGGTTCATTTTTCATGCTAATTGAATTTATGATGAAGTTTCTTTCAAATAGGGTACAGAACATTTCAGCACACACTGGCATGGCTGAAGCACTAACAAACCACTGACCTGGTGGAAAGCCCAGAAATACTGTCATGCTCCTTTTCTGACATCTGATCAGGGCATCCAAACATGTGAGGTAAAGTAGCATGCATAGGGGCTGGAAGTGGACCAGGTGACCAGCACAGTCTGTGACAAATGATCCAACCACACTGTGATGGGGGAGGACTGTGGTTTATTTAAAAACTGATTTCTCTGGGGGGAAAAACGAAGCATAACTAAATTTGCATTTAATGGCACATATTTTGAAACCAAAACAATTGCAGCTGCATTAATTTTTCTTCCTTTTCTCTAGCTTGGAGCACAGTCAGCCCTTGCTTGTTGCTTAGGATTCCTGCTGAAAGCCTTCCTGACTCAGATCAGAGCCCGCTGGCATGCTCAGCTGCTCTGCTCCCTCTGTGCACACCAGCATCATCAGTGGTGTTTCATCAGCACCAAGGCTGGTCCATCAGGCCCATCAGGTCCTGCTCTGCAACCCATACTCAGCTAAGGGGACCAGTGATTGGCCCCACAGGTCCTAACTGGTGTGTTTGTGAAAAATTCATCTGAAGTCACAAGCAGAGTCATGCAGGGCTGACTCATGTGAGGTGTCTGTGGCTCATTCCTGCACTGGGAGTGCTGGGTGATACAGCTGTCTGTGACCTCAGACAAGGACTAAGGCCTTCTGGGTCAAAAGCATCTTCTTCAATTAGATATTTTGTTAATTTGTCAATCTTGGTATCCCATAATAGGTGTTTTCTTTCAAGGGAGGACACCTAAAGGAATTTGATAAGTCTTGTTTCTGCAGCTGTGAATATTGAATCCCTTTTTGTCAGGGAGCTTTTGTCAGTGCGAAGTAGTACTTTAGGTTTAAAAATCTAAAATCCTTGGATCAGTTGTGCACAGATGCAAGATAACCAAATGCTGTATTTCCCACTGGTGACTATCTGTCCTCAATCCCTGCCACTCTCATGCACTCATGTCAAAATAAAGACAGTGTTCCTCTTTCTAAGCAAAGCATTCAAGAGTGCTCTTGTCTGTTCCAAATACCTTGTTTATAAGTATGGAAGCATCAGGAAATGAGCAGTATATTAACGACAGATTGCAACTTGTGTAATACAGGGGAGCAGCATCAACAGAGCAGTTCACCTGTAAGCCAGCTAAAGATCTGGCCTATAAATTGATGGTTAATAAATGTGGAATAACAGGTCTAAGAACATCAGGCTACCAACAGCTGCCATAAAGTGGAACTGGTTGTTCAAAATCCTCCAAATACATTAATGTGCTGCTTTGCATTTTGTTGCAGAGATGGATGATTGGTCCTGCTGGCCAAAACCCAATTCTTCCCACAAGGGAGAATGATCTGCAGCTGAATTACCTCTGACATATTCCTTTCAACACGGCGACCATTTTGGAAGCATAATGCAGTTTGGTCATGCATGACAACAATTTTTGCAGCAGAGTAACACGTGAAAAATCGAAATCATGTTGGAAATTTGAAAGGAAAATCCATTTGATTAGGATATATGGCCTGGGAAATGCTCTCTCTGTAATATTCACATCAATAAAAGCTTCTCCTGATTTGATTTGTATGTAGCGACATTTCACTGGAGAGATTACTGGAAGTCTTGCTGCAGAATTGAAGCTGAGACATAGGTATTAGAAATATAAGGGTAGATAAGATTTTAAACCAAAATATGATTGAAAAAATATTTGGTTTTGCTAAAACTATTTTCCTCAACCAAGAATTCTGTCAGAGAGAACAACAGTGTATTAAGGACACTGAGCAGCACAAAATGCCACCACAAAGCAAAACGTTGCGTACACTGAAGGGGAAGAAAATGCTGCCCTGGTTAAAATTTGGGCAGAAAAACAGGTGTTACATCCTGCTCTGCTGAAGTGAAAAGGAGAAGAGCTTTGATGCATAGACAGTAAAGAAGGCTTTGGCTTTCTGTCTCACCCAGGCACCAACACTTCATGCCATGCAGTCAGTCACCCATCAGGGTCCAGCACAGCCTTTTCTCCAGTCCTGGCTCAGGGGTGGGATGGGGTGCTCAAAGCCACCCTGCTCCTTCCTGCAGCACTCCCACTTCCTGTGGGGAATGGGTCGGTAGGAGAAATGGCCATCCTCTGACAGTCACCAGTCAGAGGTGATTTTTTTCTTCTGGACAATTTTCTTTTCCACATCCCTCTGGTCTTCCCTTTTCTGTTCTTTTGAGTTTTTCCCACATTCAAGTTTAATGATCCCTTTCTCATGGCTAGCCCACTGTCTCATTTTTTTAGCTTTAATTCTCCAGCCAGGTTTCATCATTCATGTAGGCAAAGCACGTGCTGAGGGGAATGAGCACCAGACAGATGCTGCTTCCAACCTGTAGGACCTTTGCTTAGGGTGGGTCCCTGCTTTGCTGCTCTTCTCTTTGACTTCATACCTGAGGCTCCGTGCCTGGAAGAGCCCAAGTCTGTTTACTTAACATGGGGCTAAAATAGTTGATTTGCACTTTTCAGTATCGAAGGGATTTGTGAGCAATTGCCCATCTGTTGTTAAATCTAATGGCAATTCTGTTTCCCACTCTGTTATCGTTTGTACCCTATTTATTATCATAACTGTAGAGGTGACTCCAGCTGGTCTTTGAACTCGCAGCTGTTTGCTGCCATCTCCCAGCTAAGAGGCAGCTACCTGCCATCCAATCCCTCTTAGTGTGTCTGAGAGTAAAGTCACACAAACTTAAATTTCTGCGGAAGGTTTCCTTTTTTTTTTGTTTTGTCCTCACAGGTGCAAGGAGTGTTTGTACAGTCAGTCATGCCTGTCAGCTGGGAGGAAGTAAACACCCTCTGGGAAACAGTTGGGAGCAGATTGTAAGCCTCTTTACCACTGGCATGGCAATGTGACTGCTCCATATTCTCATAATTGCAAAGTCAGAGAAGCTAGCTCAGACAACCAGTGTCTGCTGTGCTTTCCAGAGTGTGGGAAGTGCTGTAGGCACCACTGCTCACAGCAGGGAGATGCTCTGGGAGGGAGGCTGCTCCTGCCTGCATCCATGACTTTGGTCACGGCCTCCTTGGGGAGCTGCCACCACCACTGGGGCTGTGGGAGGCTGGAGCTGAGGCTGGCCAGGAGTCCCACCTGTGTGCAGCTCAGGGTACCTGGGGGACCCCAGGCACTCCAGGGGCTGTGTGGGGTCAGCAGACCCACGGCTGGCAGAGGGTCCCTGTTGCACTGTGACCCTGAGTGGCAGCACAAAGATGTTTCATGGCTCAGACTGGTTCCCTTCTTCCCAGATTCTGCAAACAAAGCTCCAAGCTGAGAAACACTGTGTCCTGATGGTGGCTGGCAGCCAGAGATACCCATTCCTTGGGAAGACAGGATCAGCAGGTAGGATCACCCAACAAGGGTGGTGACATGCAAAAAAGGGTAACTCCAAATATGGAAAGCAAATGTTCATTTATCTAGGGTCCCAAAGAAAGCTGGAATAGTGTGAGCCATTAATTTAGCTGCAAGGTTTAGCTTCTTGAAAGTAGTTTTGAGGATTTCTTCTTGAACAGGTCCAATAAAAAGCTTTAAATAATGCCCAACCTGGTTTTGCTGCAGTGTGCAGTGTGTGTTGCCTCCATTTGTCTTTTACTGTCAGTAGTCTTCAAGCACTTAATTCTACCTTGATATCTGTTTTCTTTAACAAAATGTACAAGTGCACATCTCATCTACATCTGAGGAATAAACCCTCCTCAGCTGTCAACAAAGGAATTATGATAACTTAAAGAAAGTATAGATTATATCATTTGCTTTACTGAAATTCAAGTGCAACCTGAAATTCTCATATCAGTTCAAGCAAATTCTTATTTTTGTCACAGGAACCAAAGGTTTGACGTGCATCAAGGCCAAGTATGTGATTACTGACTTCAGAGTACTTTGAATTGGTTCTGCAAATAGCACCATTAGCCCAAGTGGCCCAAGCACCTCTTTTGTCTGCATGCCTTCAGCATCCATCTACATTCCTCTAAAGATGTAAGTCTAGCTTTGCTCACATTTACTTCTAGGTGAAGGTGAGATCACAAAGTATTTATTTTTAGATGTCATATAGTTACATTAATACAAAATGTACCTTTCATTTCACACAAATATTCAGAAGAGGAAGTGGAGTACTCTGCCAAATATGCTGAAGTTTTTGCCATTTAATGGCAGTCTGAGAGAAGAAACATTTAATTTTATATTTTATTTCATTTAATTGTTATCTGATTTAGTTCTCATCTGTGATGGCTAATTACTTCAAAAGGATTCTACTTCCAGATCACAGAATTTATGAATAAAAGATGTTCATGTGCACTGCCTAGGTCAGGTGTCACAACCCAGTGCAGATATCCACACCATGAAATACTTGTGATTTTAATTACTGTATGAATGGATATGCTGATTATGCAAACAATCAATAAAACACTAATGCCAGAACAGACAATGCAAGAAAGTAGATGGCCAAAGATACCAATAAGGCATATGTCTGTCCTACACAAGTATCTCCCTGCGAACAAGTGGGGCATGATCTATGTCACTGAAACAGAAAAAGTCACCAAAGTGTCATGATGCAAAGCTGCTTAATTTTTAAGCAAGAGTAGGAATATTTTCTTTTTGACCCCTCAGTGACTGACTGGTACAACTTCCTTTCTGGCAACACACTTTCCAGGCAGGTCAATGGAGCTCCTTTCTGCCTGAGGTGACAGACCGAAGTCACTGAGGGCAAAGTACCACACCATGCACACCAAACCAAATTAGGATTTATGCTTCTTCTCACTGTATTGTAGCGGGTCATAAAGGACTCACACCTTTTTTTTCCTGTGTTTGTTTCTTTGGGAATATCAGAAATACCAAGAGAATGCATGCTCTTATGCTGTCTCCCAGACTGTCTGTGCATGGTTGTTGTTTAACTGCTTCCAAAATCCATCTGTGGTTACAGAAACAAATATTAAAACTGTGCTTGACTTAGCCAAATAAAATATGCAGTTTCTTACTTCACAAGCAGATATAGAGCAAGCAGTCTTGACCTCTTTGTTACTGTTGCCATTTGGGTGACTGACAAGCAAAACTTATTCCTCAGTGACAAGCCAAACATATCCATCAGCATCCTGCGCTCCAGGAGTGGGCTCTGCTGAGGAGCCAGGCTTCTCAGAACAAGGAGGACCTTTCGGTGCCCTCTTGGCACCCTGGGTACAGACTGTCATGCAAGCTGAGTTACTGGCCTGGAAATACTTCCCTGGTAATATTTTGAGCTTTGGGCCCTTTCCTGTGCTGTGTTTTGCAGAGGAGTGGGGTCTAGAATGAGACAGGTTTTGTTATTCTCATGTGAGCTCAGCTTTCCTCCCATTTCCCTTCACAGATCCCGTTGCAGGATATGTTTTTATTGCACCCTTGCTCGCTTTGGTTCAAGCAGAGTTATTCATTTCCTGACTGTATGTGACCATATGCATGGCTGCTGTCAGTGATGTAAATCCCCAGCCTTCAGCTGAACTAAAATCAGCCCGTGATGTTTGATGTGCTGTGCTAATGGGACACGGCTGTTTGGAGATTTCTGACTTTCACAGAACCAAGGGTTTAAGCTGTGCCTTCAGGAAATAACAATAACTCATTAAGGCCACACGCCAGTGTTTCTTTTTAAATACAGATGTTATTAAATGTGGAGCTCTAGACTGCTTCTGAAAATACATTTTCCATTCCTTCTCTGTACAAAACTGAATAATGTATCTCCCCGAGTCTCCTTTTACTCAAGCAGCAAAGGTTGCTCTGATGTCAGCTGCACGGGTGAGATGTAATGTGGATAGCTGTGAAATCCCCTTTGACAGTAACAATCAAAGTGGAAATATCCTTCCAACCCAGAAAAGTCTTTCCTCACATACAGGCTTCTACTGTTTTGTAATTGTAACTGCTAAATCTGAGCACTTCAAACAAGAACTCGAGAGATAGCCAAATTCTTCCCTGGAAACTTTTAAAATTCAGAATATAATATATATATCCCTGGGAGAATGCAATCAGGAGACAATAGAAACAAAGTTGCCCTACCAAAGGCCACTGAAATCCAAAATAAGACGGGCTGTGGAGGCAGGTAGCCTGCAAGGGCCCCCTCTTTCCACTGGTGCCTGGCAGAACTGTAGGGTGTACTCGTGAGGAAAGGGAGTGAATGGAGGAAGAATATCATTCCCCAAGGGGCTCTCTGGGGGAACCTGGCAGGCTTTGTGCTCCCATTAGTCCTTGTCCCTGTGATACATGTCAAGAGAGGATACAGAAAGGAAAAGGGAACATACTGATAAAAAGGGAGTTTTCAAAAAATGTTCAGAATAGTAACCATGACTGCTTTTGTGACACCAAATCTTGTTCTCTTTAAGGTTGTTGGCAGAGGACAATTGAGTTTAAGATCCAAAGTCAGCTACTTAGGCAGTGTGGTCCCAGAAACTGAATCCTGGCTATCTGAGGGACAACCCCAGGAGCTGGGCACAGCTGGATGTGGGAGATCTCTCAGTGCCTTACAGGAGCCTGGAGCCAAAACTCCCTTTGAATGAAGTCAGACCATGCCGTGAAGCCCAGAGACTGGCAATCCTACCAAGCTTTGTCCTAAAGTACTGGGATATCTTGGTTCTTAACTGCAACTCTTCAGCACAAATCTTTAGGTGTTTTCATCCTGCTTGAACAATCCCTACAAATTAGCTTTTTTGGAGCATGGAACCCTATTGTACTGTGTAAACAAGCCACATTCAGCTGAATGCAAAGCCCAGCTACAGCTTCAATTTCTGTAAATTATGCAAGGATATGAATGATGAGTACATCAGTAAGCTAGACCAGAGGCTGATTCATTCATGTATTGATTCATGCATGGTTTATCTTCATGCCTTCCAGGAAGAAAAAAATTAAAATGGTTACACTAAGCTGTAGAACTTGAAAGTGGTGGTTGAGGGGAAAAAATCATTGTCTGGTAGAAGAGTGGCAGATGAAACTGTGGTGTGTGTAATAACCCTTTTTAATAATTTGCATCACTTTAAATGCTTCTTAGCTGTGTGTAACTGAAGTAGAAAAAATAATAAGCTTATAGAGGAAATTCACTGGATATTTCATTACTTTTATGCCATGTGTTTGTTCAATGCCTTTCTTCCTCACTGCCTCAAAAGCAAAACCAGAAGAAGATTCTTCTTTTATGTTTTAAAAAATATCTTGGTAACAGAAATAAAACAAAAAAATCATTCCCATGGTCTGGGATTGTTTCTAAGCTCCTTAGGTAAAATCCCATTAGAGGTTTTGGATGGACAAGTGGGAAACCCCAGGAAAGAGGGTGTTTAATTTTGCTAAAAACAAGCAACAAAAGAAAGGAGAAAGAAAATATATCTATTCTTTGCAATCTTCAGCCAATCAGAATGCAGGAATGACATACAATTTTCTTCAGTGTGTGGGTGAGTAAACCATAATTCTTCACTCCCATTGTCTTTGATGATAATATGTAGCTATAGGAAGGGCTTTTTCTTTTTCTGTTTTTTTTTTTCTTTTTTTACTCATGAGAAGCTTTCAAGAAACAAAACATCACATGAACAGATGAAATACAGGCGGTTTCTTGTATCATGAGCTGTTTATCTGCAAGCATGAACACAAATAAATCCAACTTACATAAAAGCAAGCCATGTAATGTATCTGATGCTGATCCTTTCAGCTTTTGTTTTAATTAGCAGATGCTAAGCACATGGTATGCTGCTTGTCTTTAAGGATGCTTTAGTCATCTGCCATTTTTGCAATTTTTTGATTGGCTACTGCTAAGGGCAAGGAGAGCTCTGTAGTGGCTGTACATAAGAAAAATGACTTGAATACAAAGCTGTGAAAAGGTATTCTTTCATCTAGCTTCATCTTTGCCACCCCCATGTCATTAAGTTCTTTACCTTGGCTGAAAGTTTTAAGCACCTCATTAGTAATATCTACTTTCATGTACACAGTTTTCACTTCATAGGTTGACTCTCAGTGTAACTCTGTTTATTCCAGGAATAATCTGGGGTTATTTTAGCCCAGCATAATGAGGTATAATGTTAAACAGTTGCTGAAATTGAAATCAGTTTGTGAAGTTCTACTGCCAAAACTGAATCATGGATGAAATTTATTTCCAAAGGAAGAAAAGGAGTAAATCCAGGTTTAAAGTAGGAAAACATATCTCTCAGCTCCCTCTCCCCCCCACGCCCTTTTTTTTTTTTTTTCTTTTTAAATCTAATAAAATATGAGGAAACAGGGCTGAACTTGGTTGGGAAGTGCACATGGACCTCCCAGTCCTTGCTGCCCTGAGGAACAAAGCATTCTCACAAGCACTGTCTTTGTCAAGGTTTGAAATGGAGGTCTCTCATGCCAGTTAAGTACAATTTTTTTCTTAAAAGCTCAGAACAGCTTTTCAAAATGCCAGCTGTCCACTCTGAATGCATGTACAGATTTTTGATAGACAAGGAACACAACATGTCTTTTCATTTAACCTAGCAAATGTGTATAAACAGACTATGTGCCTAGAGTGGTTCAGTTTTATCACTCTTGTGAATGGTAAAAGTGACACAATGGCAGCCTTTTCTTTCTCAGCAGTGTGGCTTCCACCCGTGGGTGTCTGTAAACACTCTTGAAAACCATCACTGTATTTTTAATGATATAATGAAACATATCAACCTCCCAAAACACGAGATGAAGTCAATTAAGAGCATCCCCAATTAGCCTTTTTCCCTCAACTTACAGAAGAAAAAAATCAGTTCAATCCGGTAGTTAATGGTTTTGCAAATTTCTCATAATTAGAGAAAGAAAAGAAAATGCCTGAAGAGCAAAAAATCTGAACACCAAACCTTTGATCCTGGATTTGAAGCTAAGCGGTGCAATTAACAGTGTTTTTGTCACAAAGGGAAGAGTCACAGGAAGAAAGGATGGAACACTGCACAAAGAAATGATCAGGTAAGACTGAGAAAATGGTGCTACAATCATTTACAAAGTCACACAAATCCCTCCTCAAGAGTAAAGAAAGTACATAAGAAAAAAGACAAATAAAGGACAGCAGCATTGAAAAAAACACAGGAACACTTCTAAACAGTTCCCTCCAGGTTATCTCACCAGAGGCACAATTTAACGGCACCACATCTGGGAGGCTGTGCTCACACAAGGAGCTTCCCAGTGTGTAGGAGCCATTGTAGGGATGTCAATAGGGCTTCAAGCTGGCTTTTGGCTTCATACGAGAGGTTAGATACAGTCCAAGAGAGCATTTGATGGCTATTTGATAATGCACATTCCCACAGCCAAGAAGAATGTTTTTGGTCTGGCAGACCCAACGCAGCCCCAGATGCTGCCAGAGAAGGAGGCAGTTTAATGCCTTTTCTCTGATGGACCATAAACACCCATGTGAAGAGAAACCCATGTGTAATGGCCCATGGATACCAATAACCTTTTCTTATTCCAACAGAGGGCTTACAGAAACAAAATCAGAGTCCTGCAAGGATCAAAAACCCAAAACCAAAAAAGATGTTTGACTAGCAAATGTCTTTGGGCAAGTTACAGTCCTCTGACACCTTGAACAAATCAGCATTGCTTAGCTCCTTACTCACACTAAGCTCACGGGCACTTGTCATTTACACAGAGGATGCAGTAAATTCTTGGACTGTGGATCATCAGTTGGACTACCTACCTGGAGTACTGCGCCACTTTCTACTAGCTTTGGAGACCTGCTGCAAACAGGAAACCACAGCTCCACATTACTACACACTATCAGGAGGCAGGGAATGGCTTGAAGTACATCCACAAACATTCATGTGGGGATACCTTTTCCAAAATGGTCTTGTCAAAGTACTCCCTGTGGAAAAAAAGACGTGTCTCAGGTGGCACAGAGTGAGAGGACACCAGCTTTTCATGACTTATGGTGGGTAAATGGGTAGACAGACCTTTGTGCTGAGGCTGCTTTGTGGCTGGCAGAGCTCTTTCCCTTGGCTGACAGCATAACTCAGGCAATTGCACTTCTGATGCCAACATCTTTCTTCCAACACTCCACAGCTTACCAACAAAGGCTTTGTGATCCCTTCTGCACTACCGTGAGACCAATGCATCCTGCAGTTTAAGATTTTCTGGCAGTTCTCTACTACTACTGAAATGAGGATGGGCTTTTCTGGCAGAGGTTGTGGGAGGCATGGAGTGGGAGGGAACAGATTCCAGGTTTCCAAAGGCAAGTTAGGGTGCCCAGAGAGGAGAATCTGCAGATGAATCCAAATTGTTCAAAGCACCTTTAGGCATCTATGCACAGCTCAGATAAAGGATTGAAATGTTCCTCCTCTGGCACTGTGCTGGTGAAACCATAGTGGCTCAAGGTTACCAGGGTATTTTTATGCATTCTGCACATTTAAAAATGGATGAAGCAGATGTCATTTGAAATTTTTCATATATTTAATCATAACTCTGAACTTCCTGGCTTTAAAAATTATTTTGGAAGAACTGGATGAATTTAAACTAGGCTTTTTGCCACTGTGTTACTTCTTTGTGCTGTCTAGAGCATTACAGCTTAATGAAATTTGGTACCTATAATATAAATCATTGTAGAAAATCTAAAATAACATTCAGGGTGTCTCTGTGGTTTTGGTGTTTTGTTTATTTTTTCTTGTTTTGTTTTTATATTGGTTTAGTAAATGTATTTTTTTGTTTGTTTCCTCCCACAATTTATTTGAAATTTCAGTTTTAACTCTACAGAAAATTAAAAGTGCATTTTCCAGTTGCAAAGAGATTCACTGAACTTTTCTTGACTTACCCACCACTACATTGCTTCTCGTATGAGGCAATATAGGAGCTAGATAAAGCTTTTGAGGATGGATTCAACAAACCATGGAGTGGGTCTCAGCATTTTGAAAAGTAAACAGTTTGAACTGAGGAACTGACTGAATCAGACACAGATTTACCATAAGGCATGGGCATACATTCACTACAGTTGGAGAGATTGTGCATGATAAAGTGTTCAAAAAACATTTTGGTGTGGCATCCGGGACATGGTTTAGTGATAACATGATGGTGATGAGCAAACAGTTGGACCTGATGACCTTAGAGGCCTTTTCCAACCTTAACAATGCCATTCTTCAATGATTCTCTGTAGAAGATCTTCCCTGCATCAACACTTCCCTTGCTGTGGCACCCAGGAGTGGAGCAGAGACTCTCTGGTGCTCTGAATCTCACCATCAATCTCAGTTATCTCCTCTGTGTTTTTGTCACCTCCCAGGAAGTCAAAGGAGCATGGACTGCACTGGCTGCTGCTACGTTCTTGGCTATCGACAAAATCTACAGGGTGCAGTTTGATGCATCTTTTGAAGAGTTTAGGTTTTCCGTAGTTGGGTCAGACTAGCAGCATTGTCTGAAATGAAAAGGAAAAGAATGTTTTAATTTCAAGCTGTGGTCATAGCCAGCAGGATCCTCTGCATTGTTCTGAAGCAAGTGATGCAGCCTGGGAATAACATATGCTATCTTTTCTGCTCATCACCTGCAAGATTATTTTCTTCATTAAGCCTGAAATTTCATAGCATGGAAATCAATGGGTTCTTACCCAAGGGTTAAGAACTGTTTGGTTTTACCTTTTCACCCTGCTTGTGTTTATTTAGCTGATAGACAACAAATAGCATAGAGCAACAGAACAGGAGCAGTTAGCAGGAAAAAGTAAAAGCCTGCTGTCTACTTCCCCTGCATTTGGTACCAAAACCAGTGAGTGGAGGGTTTAGCTGGGTGTCAACTGAGCTGCTGTGTCATAGCAGAATTTTATATTGTATCTTGTTCATTATTATATTATATTATATTATATTATATTATATTATATTATATTATATTATATTAACAATATTATATCTTGTTAATGTATATAGACAAGAAGGTGCAAAGAAAGTCTCTTCACTGGAGAAAAAAAATCACATAAAAATGGAAAGTCAGTGAAGAGGGTAGGGTGTGATCCCATTTCACGTGTGAATACTTGGAATGCTTTGTAAGGGAAATTTACAAAGATGAGCTTTATTTATGGATTAATCTCCAAGGGAAAAAAGAGAACTTTATCTAGGGACAGTCTGAAGAGGCTCTTCATTTGGGTGCTCTGAACCTTGCACGAGGGAGGTCAGTCTCTCCACTAGCAAAGGAGAAAGCCCAGCAGCACTAGTGCCCTGTGCCTGAAGCCAGCCTTTGGGAAGACAGCCTGTATTTCTGAGCACACCTATAATCAGCACAATAGTTGGTGCCTGTGTCAAAGCCTGTGCAGTTTCTGTACATTGCAGGAGCATGTGCACTTAAGGTATGTAAATAGTGTTAGAACAATGAAGCAATAACACTTCCTAGAAATACGGTGGAGAACATGATTCTGGCATAGCCCTTTATTTTTGAGTTTAGAGAGTGAGATTATTTTTTTTCCTTTTCTATTTTAGACCAGCTTCCAACAGTAACTCATGCCAGGAAAAACAGAGCCATTCTCTCAATGACAACAATGCTCATTGTGTTTTCTGTAACAGATGCCAGGTTTTTATCACCACACCAGACATTAACCCCCTTGGAATCATTCTGAAAGGAAGCATCCGTGCACCCCACTGACTTCTATTCCCCATGGGGCTTCACTCTGCCTCCTACCTTTAAAGCCTCATGCGCATTTCCTCGCCCAATACATCAAGAAGATCTGCAGAGCTGACCTTATTTTTTTCCTCTCCTTTTGAAAGGCAGAATTAGTGCTTTCTGGTTTCCCATCAAACCTGTGTAATAAAAAGAACCAGAACTATATTGTGGGATTTTTTTCTGTTATTTTTTTCCTTCTAAACAAAAGGAACTAATTTGGACAACAAAGCTTTAAAAAGCTTTCTTTTTACTGGACAAATATCACCAGACCTTGTCCACAAAGCACACAGTTTTTTCACACAAGTGTCAAGATTCCAGTGAAATCTCTTCCAGTTAATGGATTTCAACATGTGGAAATCTGAGACCAGCAATTACATATTTATGGTATGGAAAGACTCACTGGAAGTGCTCCTGACATCTCTTCAGTGTTTAAGATACTGTGGTCACACAGTCTCACAGAAACATGCAAGGAAAGTCTCTGCTGATAGCTCCTCGAGCACCACAGTGACAAAGGGAGGCTCATCCTCCAGCTGCCAGTGGTTTCCAAGTGACATGGATGTCCTCCCCTGACTCCATATTTCCCTGCGTACTTTGCAGTGATGCTTACACCCGTACCGCCGATTCTGAAAATATTGCAATGAACAGCTCATGCAGCTACTACTGCTTCTCTGAATGGGATTATGTCCTGGTTTTAAGCCCAGCTGGAAATGAAACACCATGCCTCATATAGTTCTTTCATTTCAGTTGCAAAAAGATAGATCTGACCTTTCTGGGTTATTGGTGGTTTTGAAAGGAAATATCCAACAGCAGGATTTCTGAATAGAATTATTTAATTACGCAACCATTTTATTTTGAGGAGTAAAGAGGTAAAAATGCTGTGGAGGCATACTAAATGATTTATATTATGGACACATAATTATGATTTATATTATAGAGGACAGCTAGAATCTTCATCTCGACTACTTGTGCGAAACCCAGAAATACATGGAAAAGAAAAATGGATGAAACTGAAACATGCTCATTTAGATCCACAGGAACAAAACCAAATGCAACACGTTAGCCCTGGGAACTAACAATCATGGGGTATTACTGAAAAGAAGTAATCAGTAGGATTCAGAAAAGGAGGCTTAGGAATTAAAATATCATTTGCAGTCGCACTGGGTAGCATAACAATTATCTGTCCTCATACTTCAATATATGTGAGCTGATTATCAACTGGAAAAATTTTAAATTTTCCCTGAAGCAGTAATATTACACAAGTGTTAAGTACACTGTAGGGAATTTAATGTTTTCCTCTGGAACATCTGCCATAGAGCACTGCCTGAGAAAGGATATGGAACTAGGCAGATCACCAGACTATTACAATGGTAATAAGTCCCAAAATAATTCTAGCATTATTATGTATACTACTGCTTTGCAAACACTTGGAATGAGATGGGCCAGATATGGATGTGAAAGTGCACTGTGGTGTGGATGTTTAAGAGGGCTCAAGTGGTTACTTTGGAGGACTATATTTAATTTCATTTTTATTTTCCTTTAAAAAAAATTAATTAGAAGATATTTTGGGCTTTTTTCAGACATAAAAAAGGACATTAATATGCCAGGTTAATATAAAGATTCAGATATGCTATCTTAGCTGTCCTTATCTTAAGGAGAAGAAGGAAAGATTTTAAAAATGAATAATTAAATGAGCATTAAAATAGTATAGCTGCTGATTTTCCATAATTCTATTGATATTGTTACTATTGCTCATAATGGTTCTACTTAGACAGATTGATAGTAGCTTTTATCATCCTTCTAAGTGTCCTATCAAATTCTGGTGTGTGCAGCAAAGCTGATAAGAGATGACAAATGCCACCTCTGGGATCTCCATATATTATATTTATTCATGGCTGTTCACTGACAGCCAGTCACAGAGAGCTGGAAAGTAGTTTTATTGTTCTGGTGGGGCAGCTGCTACTCTTCTTCCACCAGCAGAGTAGGAAAGGGTGCACCTGCCATTGTGTGAGAAATTTAAATTTAATTCCTTGCAATTTTAAAACTGCCCTGATGTGCAAAGAGGCCATCATCAGGGGATCTGGAGGCCAATGAAAGGAAAGGAGAGAGTAGATGAACTCCAGCCTTGGAAGCTGATGCTGAAACAAGAAGACGGGGACAGACAAGAGAGCATTCAGGGACTTAGCAGATAAACAGTTCTCTGCCTGTGAGTGGTGGGAAAGCACAAAACAGGTCACTGATGTTGTCTTGTCTCAAGGACCTTTCATGGACTCTCATCCTTGCAGGTGGGAGCTTCCTGCCTCCTGGTGAGAGAGGTGAATGTCAGGTGCAATTTCCTGGCTGGGCAATGGTGCTAAGCAACAAAGATCTGCCACAGCTTTCCTTCCCACCCTAAATCTCTTTGATATTCAGCCTTGTTTACTGCTGCTCCTCTACTTAAGGAACAGAAAGCAATTATGAATTTTACACTTTCTGCTCCTGTCTGGACTATGGTATCATGTTGCCTTCTGTTACCAAGATCTTTTGCTTGAATGGGACTTACTTTGAGAACAGCTGGGACCACTATCATTTGGCAACATCTATCAATATCTGTCTTTTCACTTCTTCATTCTTCCAACCACCCTTGTTCATTTTTTCTTCTAGCCTTTCACTTTTAAAGTATTATTTTTGCCCAGATGCAATAAAGAAGTCATCAAAGTATGACTCACGTATCCTCAAGGCTCAACAGCCATGAGACAAACAAGACGAACGCAAAGCATATTTGTTAGAAAACAAAACAAAAAACCCCAAACCAAACACAAATTCATGTAATGAATGATCAATGAATGGTCAATTCATGCGGTGACAGCTTTGGTTCCACTTTTTCACCATGCTTGTGCTGACTTTATGGATAGTCATATATTTAAACAGACTCATAAATGAACTGCAAAGACATTTCAGGAAAATGAATAAAGCAACAATTTAAAACTAAGTTTGTAATGGGTGTCAGACATTTAGCAGAAAGGTTGTATGTACACTATGCTGAAGAATTTTACTCATTTAATTGGTTAAAAAAAGAAGAAGTTGGACTCTTTATCTGTCTCTATATTTAAAAGTAAGAAATGGTCACGTAAGATAGTGTGGTTGGCTTCTTGTGAATGTTATGAGTTAAAATTATATTGCACAGTGGTTAGCCTGAGTCCTTGCTTGGTGATATGTAAGCAAGGCTGATTTCCATTTTTCTTTTTTTTTTAACTTTATTACAAAGTAGATGATTACCTCTATCTATAATTCAGAGTGTGATTATTTGTAAATAACATTTTTAAACCATCAACAGCCATACATAATTGTGGTGGGTATGAGCACCACACGGCCTCTCACTCACTCTTCCCTCAGTGGGATGGAATAGAAAATCAGAAAAGTAAGTGAGAAAGCTCACGAGCTGAGATCAAGACAGTTTAATAGGTAAAGAAAAATCCACATGTGCAAGCCAAAGAAAATAAGAAATTCATTCACCACCTCCCAGAGGTAGGCAGGTGTTCAGCCACCTGCAGGAAGGCAGGGCTTCATCACCGGTTCTGAATAGTGACATGTCACCCAGATACATCTATGGAAAGGTGGGGGACTGACAGTACATTTTAAGCACTGAATATGCTTAAGAGAGGGGCTGAAAGTGAATATTTTCCCTCCAAGGAGAACGTTCTAGCTGTTGGGATAGAGAGGTTCAAGAGACTGTGTAACTCTATAAAGTGTGTAAACTCATGGGAAGGCACTGGGATTTCTCTCTTCCCAGAAAATTGGGCAACTCATTAAGTGACAGGTTATTAAGAGTACGTGAGTACTGAGTTGCTGCTCAATAGATTTTAGCCCAGATTTTCCTTCACCACTTTAGCTGTCATTCCATTACTGTGATGCTTGAGATGTGAAGGCCTGGCCCAACCAAGTTGATTGTGGCAGCCTAAATTAGACCTCTGGCTCTCTTATACTGATATCAGAGATCTGTGCAGGGGGAAAGGCACCTCCAAGGGCTGATTCTTGAGGTGATACCTGCTGTGCTGGGAAACTCCCTCTTGGTGCCCATGCAAACCAAGCTGCCTGTCAGCCTATTGGAAACTCCATGTGCAATGGTGTGTCTAAATGAGTGAGTGACCAACAAGCCCACAACCTTTGCATCAGTTTATTCAAGAAAAAGAACATTGCAAAGGACAGGTGTCAAATGACTTTCTTTAGGGAAAAGGTATAGTGGCATGTGTGAGGAGTGGAGGCCTTGCAGGCCTTCATAACAAGACTGCCAGTTTCTGGAGTTGGTCTTCTTCTAATAGGGCCTACTTAGTCATATATCTTAAACATATTTTATCTCCCTCATCATCCCTTAAGTGGAGCATCCCCACAGGACTTGTGCTGCTGTTGTAGGCAAATATGATTTCCCCACTACTCGGAGGCATCATCTTTGTTCACACTTTCCCTACCTCCACCCACTGGATAATCCTCCAAATGAACAGATAAAGGCATTCAGAATATGAATGACAAATTATGCTGGAAACCAGCAAGGTTCCTAATATTCTACGTGGAGTTGTGGAACTGAGGCTTAGCAACAGGTGCTCAGTAATAAAACACAGGTCAGCTCTTGTGAGATGCTGGTTATCTTGTCAGGTAAGATGAAGAAGTGAAACCACTCTTTCCCCCTCTCAGTATTATGAACAGCCTCGGGCTTGTCTTTCTGCCTAAAGCCACCCCAGGGTGCAACACTCTGGGGTGTCACAAATACCTGCATCTCCTGAAAATTCTTGTAATTTCAGACTCTTTCAGAGTCTTCAACAATGCCATTGTCTATAGATTATCTCATTCTGACAAAGGACATCAGGAATTTTGTGAGAATATGGAATTTACGCATATCATTTTTTAAGGTGAAGGAAAATTGCCCATGGTTGGGGAAAGGATGATCTTCTGGTTACAAATTTGATTTTGCGTTTTGCAACTCTGTTATTTTTCTTTTACTTTTTTCCTATGAATATGGAGCAATACCTTGAACTTAAATAAGATATTTTTAATATCTCCAAGATCAGCATGTATGCATTTAAGCTTTTTTCATGAATCAAAGCAAAGTGCTGGAAGGACTCTCCTATCTCTTTCTACAGTTGTTGGTTTTCTCTCATAATGGAGTTGTCCCCTTTGGTTTACATTAGATAAAGCCATACAAACAACAGTCAAAGGAAATTCATACAAGAAATGCAAGACACACAAACTTGTAGATTTTTGCATTTGCCTTTATCAGACAAGAAGGTTTTAATACTAAAGAAAAAAACTCTTTGGAAAGTTACCTAAGCCAGAGAAAACATTTTATGTGAACTCTGCTATGGAGAAATACCTTATGAAACAAAAGGTGGCAGTTGAAAGGTGAAATATAAAGTAAGAGGTTTGTTGGATTTGGATGGCATATTTAAACCATGCCTTGACTACAAACAGCATCCTGGTTTGGGGGAAGATATGATTGGAAAAGGATAAGTTGAAAGTTTGTTTGAAAAAGGATAAAATTTGAAACTTGATAAGTTTGTTTGAAAAAGGATAACATCTGCCACTTTCTGAAAAAAAGAAACTTTCCAATTTTTTATACACCACTTCCAGCCCCCAAGTGATGAGCAGCCAAGAGCTGTCAGAGGACACGCTGGGTGAAGATGTACGGCTGGGGGTGTGGGCTGTTATCACTGATCTCCACATTTGCTTCTCTGCTTCAGAGGACTAAGTTAGTCCTGCTGTTTGCAAGCAGAAAAAGGCTACACACATACAGGAACTTTCGAGTCAGCGTGGGAGAGAGGTACAGACCAGCTGCAGATCACTTCTGGGCCATTCTCAGTTGCACTCACAGGTGGCATGTGTTGTATGGTGCTCTGCTGTGCTGCCAGCACTGGCTTTCAGAAGCCAGTTGCTTTTTGGTAGATCATCAGCTTCCAAGACTTTTAGATCAGGGAAATGCTAAAACATCCAGAAAGATGCAGATACTGCTTGTTAAGAAATGTGGTAATGTCAAATGAATAAACAACAAAAGAATGGGTTGTCCCTTGAATAGAATTTGTCTTTATTTGAAGAAAATATTTTTCTGACAAAATAAACATGTTGAACAAAATGGGCAAAAGTACCAGGAAAATGGACTCCTTAAAATCAATATTATTTTACTATGCATGTTCAAAATTTGAAATCAAAACACCGTTTCTATTAAAATCCAGCTACTTTCTGACAACGCTTTCAGAATTTCTGGACAAAATGAAAAAGGTGATTTGAGTTGAGTAGAAAAGTTTGTAAAGTGAAAACATGTTCTGCTGATCAATTATGGCTGCCATAAAGTCCCCCTCATTTCTATGACTCCTCTGCGTTAATGTAGCCTTTTTGGAAATCCTGAGGAGGCAATATGTGTTCCTTCAGAGCAATACTAATTTTTTCAAAGACTCATTCTTAGAAGAGTGGAACTTGAGTGTTTAAACTTATAGCATGTAGCTAAAAGCTCAAATACATTTCACTAACTAGCAAGCAAGTCATATTTCTGCAGCTTAAGCTTTACTTGTCATACATCTGAAACCCCAAATCACTTCTATTTTTTTTGTGTGGTATAGAAGTAATTTCACAGGATATCTGGGTTTTAATTTTCTGTTGACTGCAAGTAAACAATCAGCTAATTCTGAAAAGATAGGACTTCAAAACATGAGTGTTTATAATAGGAAATCTTACAGTAACTCAATTTTAAAATACAACTAATTTAGAAAATTGAAAAAGAAAATAAAAAAAAAATTTTAAGGAAACAGGAACAGAGATTATTCTAAGGACTTTTAAAATTTTTATCATGGCATTTCAGAAGTACCAAAAACTTGAAGAAATCTAATCTTCAAAAATCTGAAAATTATTTATCATTTATCTACCATCTTCTTCAGGTTTTCTGATACAGAAAATGCTATTGTGTTTTATCTGGAGAAGAGTGGAGTCACCAACTGCAAGATCAAAAGGGGCTCTAAAAGGGTGAGGTAATGCTAGGTATCATTTCTGAGCCCACATATTCCAATCACTCCATTGCCATCTCTGATGAATCACCCTTCACTACCCTTTTCTTTGCATTAAACAATAATAAATATCTTAAAATGTACCTTGTACTTCAACACTGTAGTTTCTATGGAGACAGGATGATTAGCTCTTTGCTTTTACTTACTGCCCTGATTTTGTTCTCTCCACTTTTGCAACACTCCAAATATTTGATAGTTTCCCAGACAAAGAATTCTCCATTCTACATACTTGATTTTACAGATTTTCCTGTAATTTCTGTTTGAGTTAAAGCAGCCCTTGTGAAAAAGGAATCCAAGTTAAATTAGATTGTAAATGATAGCAAATATATTTGATATATGATGCCAATATATTAGGGAAACAGTTGCAATGTTCCATTGTGACCACTAGCGTCACATTTATTTTCATTTTCCAGCTAAAACTGATTCAAAGTTTGCCTTTTACAGTCTTCTGTGGGTCTTCAGGACCCACACCTGCTCTCCTCATATTGCATAAGATAACAAATAATGTCCCCGGGGACAGTTTCAGCCAGTTGTCTCAGTCCCCTAGGGCGAATTTCATCCAAGTTTGTTGATCTAAAGCAATTCAACTTCTGTAAATATTCTGCTCTACTCCTCCTTCCCAGTTCTAACCTGAGATCTCATTCCTGTGTTACTGAGATTAAAGATGGTATCTACAAGATTTACAATTGCCTCTTATCAATGAAGGGATTAAACATTTCAGTTTTCCTAATTCGTCTGTCACCTTTTCATCATCTTCTTACTCCTGATCTTGTTACTGAATGACTGTGACTCACATCTCTCTGTTCATCCCTTACAGCCCTTTCTTCTCTTGTCACCACATGCCTGTGCTCTTCTTTCCTACTCATCCTTGTTACTCTGGTTAGTTTCCACTTTCTTATTGTGACACTCATAGGTTTGAGATTATTGAAAAGGTGATTTTAACCAGCTGGTTTCCATCTAGGCTTGTCACTCTCTCTCCATGCTGAGACAGCTCATGCCCAAGCCCTTCCTGTTCAGGAAAGTGCTGTTTCTCCTTAGGTGTTGTTATTGTTGTTTGTTTGTGGGGGTTTTTTTGGTGATTTCTTTTGTTTGTTTGTTTTTTGGGTTTTTTTTTCTTTCTTGTCTCTTTTGGGGTCTATTTTCCGGTCTCTGAATGTATGAAGTCAGAATTTCATTGGCATTTTTGCTACTCCCTTCACTTATTTTCTAAAGATCATGAACTTAAAAATTTCACATTGATTTTCACCTAATTTTCCTACAAGGTTTTATTCTCATCTATTCTCATCCTTCCTTTTCTTGAATTCTTCCTTCTCGTTGCTTCCAGCACATCCAGGATTACCACCTTTCTGTATGATATTGGTTTTTTTTCCCAATGACAAAGTGGGTGACTAAAATCCCCAAAGCAGACTCTGTCTCTTTGATGGACTGCTTACATAAAGCTTCATCCTCTTGACAGGTATTCATAGTGATTTGCCTCCTCCTTCACTGTAGTCCCCATATTTATTGCCCTTTCCATTGCTAACCTTTTCTCATCAGGTTAATGTGGTGATTTCAAATCACCTTTCCTCATTTCCTCCACTTGTCTTTAATGATCAATCGATATTCCTTCTTGTAATTTTTTAGCATATTAATATACCCCAGTAAGTCTTAATTATACAAGGAGAAAATTGCATTTTTATCATGTAGTGAGAGTATAAATTCTTTTTTTTTCTTGTAGTGTCTATGCATGTACAAAGTTTTCAGCTAATTGAAGCACTACACTTTCTTTGTTCCTCTTCTGATCCCGTTATCATAAGTGACCAGTGGGTTCTTAGAAGTCTTATTCAGTTTATCCTAAAGCAATCCCAGTAAGGTTAGCAAAGCCTCTGTACAATGATACATCCCATGCTTTTCCAAGCTGAACTGCATTGTTACCACTATGAGGTAGAATATCATATTAAGGAAAACAAGGTCTTTATGGAGATGCCAATTTTTCACCATACACTAAATTTTGGGGCACATTTTTATTTTTCTGATCCTTTTTCCATGACTGAAAGGATTATGATCTGTGAGGGCAGATGATCATAAAGGTAAATTCTCTAACAGGATCTCTTCTGGCTCCTTTCATTATCTTCGTGTGGATATCTTCATTATCTTCATGGGAGTGTTAACACTTTGATCATGAGATCACTTTGTGTTATAAAGTGATCATGAGATCACTTTGACAGGTCACAGAATAAGTTCCTCAAATGTTTTTCTTTCAGTTGTGGAAGAGTAAGAAGAATAACGTGATGGGCAGCACTATAAGGTGAAGCATGGTTCTCAGTTCTGTTTACAGTTCATGGTGTCACACATCAAATTGTTCCAGCATTATTGTTGGTATCAGTTCATAAGAAATAGTGGCTTAGTACGCTAAAAATTAAGAAATTTAGGTGTTTAAAAAACCTATTAGGAGCAGGTGTGAGATCAAAGTCAAACTTGTACTTTGTCACTTGTTCTCCCTTATTTTTATCTTCCCTGCTCTTTCACAGGATCTTGTTGTCATAGCCACTCTCAGTTGTGATCACGGTTGTGATCTCTTTACACTGAAAACTTTTCATTCTTATTTGTCCAATGTTTAAGGAAAAAGCAAACAAAATGAAAAGAACAAGTCCTGGTCCAAACTGGAGCAATTTGCAACTACTGTAATGTAAATAGTATGTAGCCCAGACATACAATGAACTGAGGGACTGCCAGTACTTTCTGGGCCCACACACTTGGAAGGGGTGGAGGGAGCAGGAAATG
The DNA here is from genome assembly GCF_028018845.1 of Melospiza georgiana. Taxonomy (NCBI): domain Eukaryota; kingdom Metazoa; phylum Chordata; class Aves; order Passeriformes; family Passerellidae; genus Melospiza; species Melospiza georgiana. The sequence continues at coordinate 38,035,432 of NC_080433.1, forward strand.
ATTAGCAGAGGGGAAAGGCACAGCTCCACCAGGCAAAGCTGAGGAGGCTCTGCAGTTTCAAGAGCTGCCAGCCCTGCTCAGGGCTGTCTTTGTGCACATGTTGAGATGAGGAAGCTGCTTGAGGTCAGCCAACTGGGCTGTTTCCACATTTGCTAAGATTCTGTTTATTGGCTTGAAAACACTCACAGGTTAACAGTAAATAACAAGGATTTAGTGAAGAAAGCAAGTAAAAAGCTTGTTTTGAATTTAGAAGTTGCCAATAGCACTAGCTGTGTTAGCACCAGAAAAAAAAGAAAGCATCATAAATGTCTAAAGCACCTCAGAGTCACTCAAATAACGAAAAAAAAAATTATTTGGGCTCTCTGCTTGTTTTCATTCCCATCTACAAGCTTGCACACACACACTAAACCCAGTTGTGTTCTTTGTAAATTTAAAGCAAAAATCATTTTATTGAGTCATCAGCTGGAAGAGGTATGAACTCTTTCAGTCAGTAGGAGCACAACAGATTTTCCACAGGATTCTTTGAAAGTCTCCTTCGTCTGGGCTGAACCATCACATCTGGCATAAACTTACTTCGGCTGACTCCCAGACCCACATCCAGGACATGAATATTCATCATGTTACTCATGCTGCGTTCATTTCCCTCTGATGTGTTCAACTCCCAGCACCAGGGAGACACTCAAAAACAGCTGGGGAGATGTTGCCAGGTTTTACTATTCAGGCTAAGCAGGAAATAATTTTCACATCCCATAAAACTTTCCAGTACAAGGGGGTTCTTTACTTTATTTTTTTTCCTTTTTTGTTTTTTTCTAGCCCACTTTAGAAAAAAATCTTGACTAAATGCCGGTTTTCAATGAAGAAAACAAAAAATTTCCCGTACTCACCTTAAAATAAATCAAACCAAGAAAATAATCACCAAATCAAGAAGAAAGACCCATTTTCCATTATTCAGGCCCCAGATGTAAACTGGGATGCCCCTACACCATTGTATTTTATTCCAGTAAACATTATTTCAGTCTGTCTCTGCCCTTCATTCCCCACTTGAAGTTTCAGCTTGAATCTAAGTGTTTGTTTTCCCAATAACAAACTGAATTAACTGCTGAATTTTCAGATTCTAAAAAGTATAAAATTTTTTATATTTTTATATAAAGAAACAAATTCCTACCTAGGCTTACTTATAGCATTATTTGAGGACCTTTAAGAACATGTAACAAAAATTGTGCAACAGCTGTAGAGCTTGAAATACAATTATTCATATGACTTCTATGGGCTCTTTGTAAGATCACAAAATCACAGAATGATAGAATCACAGGATCACAGAATGGCTTGGGTTGGAAAAAACCTTGAAGATCCATCACCTCTGCCACGATCAGGAACACCTTCCATTAGACTAGGTTGCTCAAAATCCCATCCAGCCTGATCTCAAACACTCACTCCCAGGAATTGGGCACCCACAGCTTCTCTGGCCAACCTGTTCCAGTGCCTCATCATTCTCACAGCAGAAAATTTCTTCCTAATATAAATCTGTTCTCTTTCAGTTTGAAGCCATTCCCCTTTATCCTGTCACTACATGCTCTTTAACAAAAAGTCTCTCTCCATCTTTCTTTCTTGTAGGCTCCCTTCAGGTACTGGAAGGCTGCACCTGGGTCACCCTAAGCCTTCTCTTCTCCAGGCTGAACAATCTTCATTCTCTTGGTCTTTCCTCATGGAAGAGCCACAACAGCTCCATGGATGCAGCCCTGCAGGTGGGGTCCCACAGGAGCAGAGCAGAGGGGCAGAATTCCCTCCCTCCCTGCTGCCCACGCTGCTTTGGATGCAGCCCAGGACACCTTTGGCTCTCTGGGCTGGGAGTGCCATGGCTGGGTCATGCCCAGCCTCTCATCCACCTGCACCCCCAAGTCCTTCTCAGCAGGGCTGCTGTCCATCTGTCCGTCCCTCAGCCTGGATTGGTACCAGGGGCTGCTCCAGGTGCAGCACCTTGCACTCAGTCTTATTAAACCTTATGAGATTCCATGGACCCATTTCTTGAGCCTGTCCAGGTCCCTTTGGATGGCATCCCATCCTTCAGGTGTGTCAGTCATACCACTCAGCTTGTTGTCAGCAGCAAATCTGCTGAGACAAGTTCTAGGATGCAAAAGGATGCTGCCCAGTTCCTTAGACAGCTGTCTACTGAGCTTACAACAAGTGGGAGAAAGATAACAATTACCTTCTTCTGGGTAATTGAAGGAACTGTGTGATTCCCATTGTGGCTGGAAGCAGGACATGGGGTGCTGTGCAAGCTTTGCTTGCCGCATGACCACCACCTGGGAGCTCCAACATAACCAGCATGACCTGGCCATCAGCCTTAACAAAGACAGGAAAGGGGGGCCTGTGAGATAATGGCAGCTCAACATTTTATAGATTTTGAATTCCCAAAATTAATCCCAATTTTGACATAGGCAATGAATAGCTAGTATTATGGCTGGCACAAAGAAAAGAAGAAAATGAAGATGCTTCTATAAGATTAAAAGCCAATTTTAGCTAAGAAATACAGAAAATCACCTCTAAAATCTTACTGCCTGAAGTAGAAGCTATCAATACTGGATGAGACAGAAGTGACAGGTTGATGAATCTATAAAATACAACATAATGTATATAACTCTTCACAAAAAATACAGGAATCTGTACTAGCTTAGTCATTGGCAGGTGAATGTTTACCATTAAAAAGGCCAAGTTTAGTGTTAAAAGAGGTGGCTTCTACAAAAGATTAAGTCTGTTCAGGGGAACGGGTCTATTTAGCCTTAAAAGATATTTCCCATTTATGCAACCCATAAACTCTCATGTAGATGTTTGACTTTGTCAAATATTTTGTATGACACTGACATATTTAACATTAAGATATTTGTGTATAACCTGAGCTTTAAAGCACATTTTAATATCTCATTAAAATTCCACTTGAAGAACATATGGCATATAAATTCATTTGTTATCTTGATTGATGGCATTTCAGTGAGCACTGTTTGAGTTTAGAATCAAAATATAATCTTAGACCTAATGAAGCAGACTGTGCAGGCTGAACTTTTTGTAGCTTCCCACAAACTGCCTCAGTATTTTTTGGCAGAGATTTGTGAAACACATCACAAAGGACAGATCAAACATACTTTTAAAATATGTAGTCTGGTAATAATTGTGATTATATGTGTGAGAGATAAAACAGATATTCAGTGACTGATAACATTAAATAATGGTATTATTAATAAATAGAATCATCTGGGAGAAATGGAAATGTGCTGTACAGGGAGAATTGTTTCCATTCTGTCTGGGACTGAGGGAAGGTGAACCCAATTTTAACAAGCGATGCAGTTTGAAAAACAAGTTTTGCGAACAGCGTGTGAAGCATGAATGTCAGCAATGTACCATTAGGTGGTGGCTGAAGGAAAACAAAGAGCCTTTAAATCTGTTGGCTTATATACACTTGAGAATAGCAAAAGAAATCTTATAATCAACAACAGCTGAACTTCCTGAACTCTTTTGTGAGTCCTGCATCCTGTGTGTATCTTTGTGACAGAAGCCTCCTGAGCATTTCAAGCACTTGCCTTGCCAGTTGCCAAGATTTCCATTATGGGTGATGTCCAGACAGCAACAGACCCTGTCTTGTTCAGACACCTGTCTCACAGTGCCCCTACAGAGGTGCCTTTTTGTGCTCTTGATTACAGGGGGAAACACAAATGTTCAGTGCAACCCAAACAATTGGATTTTAAATGGCTGCAGCTGGGAGAAAAAAATATCGTGGCTGTTTTACAGACACACAGAGCAGGAGTAGGAATGAGTGTAGGAGAGTTCAGCCTGACATGTTTAGTCCTTCTACTCTGTTGCTTTGGGAGTTTCTCCTCAGGACTATTCAAGTATGTACAGCATACATGTAGCTTAGAAATTTTTACTTCACCTCTGAAATGCTTAATTTTGAACTGCATTTTTTGTTTATTTCTCTTTCTTTTTTCTTTACATTCTCATTAGCTTAATAGACCTGAAGCAGTCAAGAGAGAATGGAAATGTGTTGAACCATCCCCTCCAGCACTTCAAGCAGTGCTTTATTTTAGAGGTAAGTTTGAGTGCAAATGCCTGGGCCAGACTTTGCTGTTCATACAGAACCTGGGCCTCCTGCTTGGGTCTTCCAGCATAACTTGGTACCTTACTTCCCAGAATATGGGACAATTTTGTGATTTGCTTTTTTGCCTCATCCCCAAAGGGAAATAATGAGGTACTTTTTTGTATTGGCAGATCAACAAGTTCTCTTTCCCCCTAGAAGGTTAGGAAATGCAAAGGCTGGCTTGGTGAAGCCATTATGGGACTGTGCTCTTTGTACCTGAAGGCTTACCATGCTGGGCATGAAGGGGCATAACATGACCATGAGTCCCTTCTTACTCACTTCAGCCTTGCCATGCTCCAGAAGAGGCATTGCCTTCCTTATAAACCAGCATCAACCTTAAAACCAGGTTTTCTTAAGTATATGCATATAACCATTCAGGTGTAAAAATGTCTCATATCTATATTATATCCACAATACCCTCACAGAGCCCAGGTGTTCTTTCTGAATGAGGATGCTGATTATGATGATGATAGTGATGATTGCGCAGGCAGCAGTTGCTGGGAGAGTTGTTATTGCAAAGCAGAGAAGTTCACAATAACAAACCCCACCCTCTCTGCCAGCACACATTGAGTACACAGTACACCACAGGCTAAATTTATGCTTTCCTCAAGTTCCTTTTTAGCTGCTTTTTTTTTGGTTGGTTGTTTTATTTTTTCTTTCTCCAGCTTAAAGCTGTTATATGTCCTATTCAAGGTTTTGATCTGTTCTCATCAGAACTGCTACAGGGTCATGGGATTTGACATGTCATTGAGATGGGCCATGTGAAGTTCAGGGGAGTACATTAGTGGCTCAGAGTGGGTTGTTCAAAACTCTCAGGCTCTCCAACATGCCATCCACCACCCTCCTCCCCTTCACCCACAAGATCAGGCTTAGCTCACATTTGTTTTTAGAAAGCAGAACTTGAAGCCAGGTATTTTGCCACAAACATTTTCAGGCTTACAATCCAAGCAGTTGTAACTGAATGCTGTCTCTCACATGGAAAAAAATTCTGTACATGCTGTACATTCTTCAGTGCAAAATAAAATCCAGATGGCCTTTATTTTACGAAAAGAGTGGGACCAGCAGATGAAGAGACAGAAGTCCTTTCTTACTCACATCCATTTCCAAACCTTGCTAAAAAAACCCCAACCAGCGGAAAGCTCTTGTGACCAAAGGCAGGCAGTTACTGAATTATGAGACAACAACATGAGGAGAAACATATTCCTTCTAAAAGTAAAAGGATATTACCAGATGCAAATTGAATTAATATAGGTGTTTATCATCTTGCAGTCCAACAAGTCAGTTTTTAAAGGAGTGCTGGACAGCTTGGCATGTGGATAAGACAGGTCTGATGAAAAACATAGCTTGCTGCCAGAGAACACTGGGGGAAAAAAAAGGAACAAGTTAATTTTGAGAGGAAAATGCAGATGATCTGTTATTGATAAAGGCTGGCTGGAATACTCCAGGGCTATCAAGATACTTTCCAATATCTTTTGAAAGAAACTTTAAACAAGTTTCCCTTAGTTTTGGGCTGTGGTGGAAACAGTTAACTAATGGTCAATTGATGCCATCTTCCTGCCACAGCATACTAAAACCAAGAAGAAATAAGAAAGAGTCCCCAGTATCCATTTAAAATTCAGTTAAGATTTTCAGAAAATTCAATAGTTCATTTGCACAGATAAGGAAGGCAGACCTTCCTTTTATTTTTCATTAATTTTACAAAGCAGGCTTTTTTGAAATATGTTTTGAAATGTTTCTATGTATATAACTTTATAGTTGCTGTTTACTCTTATGACTCCCTTCTCTTCCTTCCTGTTTTGGTTTTTAAAAGAGAAAAGTTAAGAAAAATAACATCTAAAGAAAATGTGTACTTCAGCCAAAAGAACTTTTTTTGTCTTTTAAATCCATTAAAATATTAGAAAAAAGATTGAGAGTTTTTGCCTTTAAAAGTTCATATTTAAACAATAGCCCCCATTATGGTGGGAAGATTTAGATCTAGATCTATTAATGGCTTTGAAGATAAGCCAAGCAGTCCTCAGAAATTAATTAAGTAAAAGTACTAAAAAATTTAATTTAGTTTGGATGGGAAGGGAAAGGGAGGGATCCGTATGTTCCAGTGTGGCAGGAGAATTAAACAAATTAGGAAACCACCAAGGATGCTGAGGAGTTTGCTTTAAGTTGAACAGAGATACAAAACAACAAAGCAAGAATAATATAATGAAATGTAGTGCAGAGAGAGTGGTTTTCCTTTCAGATTTTCCTCTGAGTTTACAAATTGTATCACAGTGTTCTAGGTGCTGTAATAAGGGGGAGCAGCCCTGCCTTTTTGGGGTGAAATTTTGTTCAATCAAAAACACTGGAGTTTTATTCCTATTTTTAAAATGAAATAGAAGGTTTTATTTTGCTCCATAAGTACCTAAGTGAAATACTGAAACCTCATCCCTTAAAGAAAGCCTCCACTAAACCCTGTGTGTCATTGGGATTTCCTAGTTATGCTAACCCATCAGTTTTGGTGATTTGGGGGAGGAGGTTGAGAGGTTGAAAGCAGAACTGTCTTGTGCAAATCTCAGTTTTGCTCACATGGATGTACAGGTGTGTGCACAGCTCTGTGCCCATAACACACAGACATGGGGACATGTCTGCATGTACAGGAGTCCTGGAGCAATTTCAATCTCCTGTGATGTGTGTTTGGTGTCCCCAGTGATGATGTACTTACAGTGAATTCAGTGCCAAGTACCCTGCTGTTGTGGGTTGAAGGAGACAAAACGCCAGTCAGTGTCTTTCAGGTGGAATGGTTCTGTCAGCTGCAACCTGGAAGGCTCATTGACAGAAGTTATGTTTAACATAGCTTCACCTAAGTCATAGTAAAGGTTATTTGGTTTCACTTCCAGCGGTGGACCAGCGGACATGGTCCTTGAAGCATCTGCTTTACTTACAGAAACAGGAATGTTACCGCGCGCTTGGTCTTTTTCGCTTCCCTCATTCCCTTGGCCTGCTCTTTTTGTGTCTGTGCACCTGGCAGGCCAGTGCTCCCCATTGGCAATATATTGGAATTAAATACCAGTATTTCCAGATGGAACTTGCCTGGGCTTGTTTGGCCCTTGCTGCTTGACCAGAGGCAGCAGCTGTGGTGGTTTCACCTCAGAGACACCTTTGGCTGGCTGGATGCTGCAGCTGGCACTTGGGACAAGTCCAGGCATGCAGGAGCTCAGGTTTACCTCTGGCAGAGGAGCTTTAAGGTGAGGTGAAGGAGTCGGGTTCTGCTGGAGGATTTCGATCCAGAGCTTTATTCCTGGCCCACAGGCCTCTGAATGCAGCAGCAGCTCCCACAGAACCACAAACCGCGTGGTTGCCGTGTCCTTTAACCCCGGGGAGAGGGGAGGGAAGGGGTATGGACCCCACCGACCAGGTAAGGGGGGGGGAGGAGACAAATGGCACCTGGATGGCCCAATGTCCCCAGGGCTGAGAGGCATCTTCTGAACTCTGCCAATCACTCCACGCCCTTCTGGAATGCGGGATTGACAGACAGCACTCAGCAGGGCGCAAGGGAGGGGGAAAGGAGTGGTGATTGGCACCTGGGGAAGGACTGGGAAACTGAGGCAAGGATGAGAAACACCCACGTCCAGCAGCCCTGCTCCCAGCCCTGGGCTGTGCCAGCTGCAATCACTGTGCTGCACAGCACACTGTCCCGGCCAGGCGTGGCCAGCCCGGGGGCCAGGCTGTGTTCCGGGGGGGGGAAGGCAAGGCCTGCACTGGGACAGGCCTGTCCAGCACTTGCCTCCTGCAGTCTGGGGGTGCTTCTGGATTCTCCCACCAGCTGTTCTGCCTTGTGCTCTGCAGGCTGGCTGCTGTCCCACTGCTGTGTCACAGCCTGTCCCCATCGGCGGCTGGAGGGAGCCTGGGATTTGCTGGTAGCCCCAGGGCAGGTGCACAAGAGCCAAAGTGTTCAGAGGAGAAGCACCAGCTCACTACAGAGCTGAGAGACTTCTTGCCTGAGGGAAACGGCATCAGACTGTAGCTAAATGCTATCAACAGCTAGAAATAGTTGCTTTCATTTGGATCAGAGGTCGCCTATCTCTAAATTGGCTGCTGTGAAGGAGAAAATAAAAACAAGAGTTGTGAGTCACAGGTTTTGAGGGAAGAGATGTGTAAAAGACTGTAATGGATCCCTCCCTGCGGCTGACATCCTCCAAACTGCCCCTGGGCTGTAGTTTGATGAAGGCAATGAAAGCTGATATTTCCATACCCAGATACTTATTTAGCCAATATTAGCAAACCAGCATAAGCTCAAACACATTGTGCTGTTTTGTATGCTCAAATCTGCCACACCATGAGAACAGCACTGAAATGATCTGATTTCATACTCCTTAGTGAGTTTTCCTGATACCAGAGACCTCTCACATGCACTCAGCTTTGTTCCAGAAATGACTGAATAAGCTTTCACTCAGGGCCAGACATCTAAAACCAAAAAGAGCTGGACAACACTCCCTGTAAACTGTGAACTATGCAGGCAGTTCTTAAACATCTTGTTGAAGCTATGTTGCTGATAAAAACTACCCACCTTAATATCCAGTCAACGTGTGCTTGACTTTTTTGTTATGTATTTTATTCACATTCCTTTCCTCACAAGAAGATTTGAATTACATTAGTTACATGACTAAACAATTTAGAGAAAGCAAGTGCTACAGTAATATAAGTACAGCTGGAGGAAATTCCTGTTTTATGTAAGCCAGAAAGTGATTTGTATTTTCAGTAAGAAGTTGTGTGTTTGTGGGTTTGTTTGTGTATCTTTTTATTGCACATTCTCTTCTCATGCACCAAAAATTTATGTTTTCAGTATCATTGTTCATTCATATACCACACAAGTCAAGCTATTTCTGCTACAACTTATTTTGTTGGACATGGTATTCCAGACAAGGACACACAATTGATTTATACAATATTTTTCAATTCATTTGATAACATTTCTGTACCTTTCTTTACAAGTTGTTTGTTTTTATAAATGAAGCTATGTCTTCAGCACACATATTTACTGGAGCACTCGTCCTGATTGATACGACACCTTCATAGTAGAATAAAGCTATTTTGGATTTTTGATGTTTCTGTGGATTTTTGATGTTTCTTCTCAGTGTTCCTTTTTCAATCTTGTATTTATCAATCCTAAAAAAGTAGTTTGATGACACATTCAGCAACATTATTAGATTTCCCTAATATTCTAAAGGAAATTTGTGTTGTCTGGCAAAGGTGTTATCCAATGTCACAGGGAGAAGCAGTTCCATACATTTTTTAATTGTTTATTAAGTTTTATTTCAATGAAAAAATTTGCCTTATGGAGCCAGGCAACAATTTAGGATTTTTTCCCCTCTAAGTTGTGTGATTGCTTAAATAAAAAAAACACAATGAATTTTTGAAAACGTGTGGACCCACTTTAAAAACTCAGTGAAATAAATTTGCATATTTTCAATTTTTTCTTTTAATTTTACTTCAGTAAGCTCCAGGTGAGGCCTTGAGACTGAAGTTGTCTCACACAGTGAAAAAAATATATTTTATATTTAAATATCCTGTGAGAAAGCAGAGAGCCAGGAAGATTAAGTCTTTTTCCATCATTTCCAATGTAACTAGAACAGCATTTTGGAAATAATTTTGGAGACTACTTAGAGAATCCTACCTAGTAATAGTAAAGGTTTAACAACACTGCAGTAAACTTATCAAGTTACTACAGTTCATTCTGTTCCACCTATTTTACCTACTTTAGAAAGGAACAAGTTATATTTGAGAACTGTGTAGAAATGTTTGTGAAAACTGACTCTTGGTCTTACTACCTAACTGTGCAGGTGAGAAGTGGAAGGACTCTTTTTCTGTGTTTGTTAGACATTGCTGTATGACATTCCCCCCAAAAAATGATGAAGGGGCCAAAGGATCCTGGGCAGAATCACCTGGCAAAGCAATTATCTTATTCTAGGGATATCAGTGATGCAGAAATCAGTGCTTCTTATCTCTGTATAATTACTGTCCCTCCTGTCTGTGGTCTACTCCATTTAGACTGTAAGTTTTTATAGGCATTAAGATGAGACTCATTTAATCATACAGGAACCTTAGAAAAGTCAGTCTCATTTCAGTTAGTTTTCCAGTCTCTCTGTGCATTTAATAAGGAGAAAGAGAGAGAGACACTTCAGGGGATGAATCATCCTCCTTGTCTAGGACTGCAATAACATTAATTGCTCTCTGAACATTATTCTCACTACCTCTTCCTGATGACAGCACTTGAAACCCAATGTTAAGCTATGGATAGATAAAGTTAGGTGAGATGACTCAAGCCCTTTTGTGCATTGCCTGACACCTTACCTCAGCTGCAATTTCCAGACGTGACTTTAGTAGAAATAAATAACATTGTATAGGGCCAAACAGAGGCTGACTTAGTTTTACAGTTTTTTGGTGAAAATCTCATAGAGACATTAAATTTTCAAGGGAGTTCTCAGCCTGCATTAGGCAGAAGGCCAAGCCATATGTGTGCAATGGTTGTTACTTCCCTTATTTATGTATTGTATGGATTGGGGCAATACTGGTTTATTCTCACTGCCTTGTGATACAACACCTCAAGGGCCCCAGAATGAGATCTGATGTACCTGTGAGCTTCATAAACAACATGCCTTTGTAGGAGCAGGAGAGGATCTCTGCTGACCTGCCTCCCCTGCAGCTGTGAGCCCACCTTGGTGTTTCGGCCAATGTCAAACCACTCCCTGGTCCCTTCTTATGCCACAGGGCTGCAGAAAGAAAGAACTGAGAGACAGGTTTATTTCTACTCATGCTAACCCAAAACTGAGTGTGATATAAAAGTGCTTCATCTAAATCAGGTTTAATATAGTTTTATAGCCCTTTAGTGCCATTCTTAAGCTGCAGAAAGCCTAACACACAAATCTAGCCTGTAATTCAAGGTATATTTTATAACACTGCATCAAAACTAAGGCTGTTTATTCAACTCCTATGTTCTTTAACTTCTCTAAATATCTCACCAGAGCTTTCTAACCCAAAAGGTTGGATTTTCAGTTCACATTTGCTGCACATCCCTAGAAGTTGACACAGAATAAAGTCTTTAATAAAATTGTCAGTAGAAATATACTTTAGAGAGTGGGTAAATTGCCAAAGTGAGGTTCTGCGTGACTAAATATCATTCAGTTCAAAGCAGAAGGCCCTGCTGCAGGGGCAGTATCTTCTCTGTCAAGGTGTTTTTGCCCTACATGTGATTTTGTGCTAACTCAGCTGTGCTGGACTCTGTGGAGCAGTGAGACAGTGAGTTGTGTCAAGGAGCTGCAGGCTTTTCACCCATCCTTAACCAATCCATGTATGAGCCCACCTTCCGCGTCCCAGTGCACAAAAAATATCCATTGTGGGAGTTGAACATGAACAGAAGTTTTGGGTTATGTCTTACTCAGCTTTGGTACCTACACACATGGGTAAATTATGTGACTCTATAGGTCTTGGTACATATACATTGCAAATTGCCATTTTAGTGAATCTAGAATCAGCACTGAAAAATGGCACATCTAAAGTTTCTGCACAGCAGAATCCCCAAACACTTCTGTCAGCAGTTGTCTTATCAAATATCCAGCTTCAACTGTTGCAGACTTTTGTTTTCACTTAGGGAAAAATCCATCTTGTGAAATAATTGTCAAGAGTTCTTGAAAAACACATGAAAAATGAGAAATAAATATTCATGATTCATATGCTAAAATTCACATTTTTCTGTAGTCTGTGAATGTTGATTTTTGAAATGCGCATGACAGCAAATGGAAGGAGAAGCTTAGCTTTAGAGGGAATGTTATAAAGGTAAAGAACCCAATTTAGCAGTTCCAAATTTGTTCCTCATTATATCATTCCACCAGGTGGGTTGCTGCCTTTTCTCTGTTCTGCCCCATAGTATTTAACCTCATTTTAAAGGGCAGTTGTATTTGATCACTTATAGCATACTATGAAGGCTCATTAGGTGAGAGTTCTTCCTTTTCAAAATGTTTTAAATATTATTTAAATATTATTTAATTATTTCTAAAATACCTTGAGCACATTCTAATTCAAGTTCAAATAATTTCAGATAAATGCATTATGATGCATTCTTTCACTTGCCAGCATCCAAATAAGAAATAAAATATCTAATTTAAATTCAGTCTGGCTTTTGAGTCCCAGAGAAACAGAGCTTGCAAGACAACAGCAATCAGTTGAAAGTGAGGGTATTTCCCCGACGTGTTATCCTTCAGAAGAGGTAGCTAATACTTCCTAAAATATTTGTGTTCCATTTGGTAATATTCACAACTTTTAATTTTCAGCTTCGCTACCTCAAAGCCAATTATGATTTGTCTGTATCACAATAACTCAAAATGGAGAAAACAGAAGTATGTCCCCCAGGCAGGTCAGAAGAAACAAGATTCTATTTACAACAGTTATATTTGTGTACTTCTCTCTCTGAGACTGTAGTGACCATCAAAACTGGTCTCTAAGCACTGTTATTACCTATCTATTCTTTGTATATCACACCACATTTTTGTAAAGTGACAAAGAAACTTCACAAGGTGTGAAAGCTATGATCTTCAAATATATTCTGTAAATTCACATATAGAGGGACAGATTTCTTATTTCTCACTAATTGCCTGTCTTCTGCTAATCTTTGACTTCATATTTGTGTATGTTGCTTTTATAAATTAAATCTATTTTTAAAATTAAATCAGAGGGTGATATTTTCATGTAAAATTTTTCACGTACTTTTAAATTTGAGTGTGCAGAGTGCACAACAAATATTCAACTAATTTCAGGTAAACTGACTCAACCCTTTACAAAATCATGCATACATAGGTATTATCAGAAGATATATTTTTCTAAACTAAAAGAAAAAAATTCCATTTTGATTAAATTAATAAAGCTCGAGTAAGTCAGTAGAATAATGCTAAAAATGCCAGCAGGATCTATCTCAGAGCATGAAGATCATTTCCAATGTCAAAAGAGCTCATTATTGTTTGATAGCCAGATTTCTGGGAAGATAAAATGTACCAAGAACAGCATGGATCTTTATGATCTTCAGAAGTGGTGCTAGGACAGAGTAGTTTTGGAGGGTTGAGCCAAAGTCATATTGTAATTCCATGGAACAGGGACTTCTTCTCAGCCATTTTGTTTCCTGTGATAATCCATTTCCTCAGCCAAATATTTTGTTTTAATACTGGCCATGAAGAGATTAATCTTCTTGACCTGAATGAGACCTGAACCCCAAAGCCTTCTGGATTCAAACCTGAACCCTGATACTGACTTTCAATTTTCCATAGGTCTTATGTCTATTCTTTTATTTCTTCCCTTGGCACAAGTTCTGCAGATTTTATGACAAGTCCTGTTTCTGTTGGGCATTAGGCATTTATTCTGCTCTGTGGTTCTCTAAAATTGCCCTCAAAACCCTGAGCCACTCAGCTCCTGAGCAGAATCCAGTTTACCCACAGAAATCCAAAGTGTCTCAGAGAGGAATCCGCAATACACACATGACAGACTGTGAGTAAGAAATTCTGAGGACAGAAAAAAATCTTAGATTTACTTTGCATTTTTTGAAAGATGCCTACATCCTCTCAGGATTCTGATTTAAGGATGTGAAAAGGCTGAGCCATTATCTGAGGATTAAGAAGAAAAAAGAATACGTCTACCAATTCCGATGATTAAATATCTGAGCCTTGTCAGGCCGTGCATGAATGTGAACAGAACCTTTACTAGAAGTGCAGATACTTTCAAAGTGCATAAGTGGCACAATACAGGCATTTAAAAGCTGTGAACTCTGCCAGCAACTTAATGAAGGCTTTGAAAACTTTGATTTTGATCTTAGACTTAAGCTCTGAGGTTCTTTGTGGCACTTACAGGACCAGTCATGAGAAATATTTTCTTTTGTGTTTAAGGAGCTGTGGTGCTCCTTTCTGTACAGCTGTGAGTCTGATTGAGGAGGTGCTGCTGGCTGCTCACCCTACAGAGCCAGAGGGCTCTCAGGGGATTTATGTAATGGAAACCCTACCTATGGCTGCTCGTTCCGTACTGTAATGCATGGACTACTTGCACTTGTGCATATTTGCATACATTATCCACTGCACTCTTTTCACCTCTGCTTTTTGGGTTTTGGTTAATTTTGTTTGGGGGTTATTTGGATGGATTTCCTCCCCTGTTCCTGCTCAGAATTTGATCTTTTAACTTTTGGCCATTTTTTTCCAAGTCAGTTTATTTCAAAGAACTTGTTAGGAAAGAACAAAAACTTAGTCTTCATGAAGACTACAGCAACAGACCTTCTGGTTCTGTGATTAAAAGAATAATGATTTGTTTTTTTGTTGTCACTCCAGAAAAAGTACTCAGTTCACCATCATCTGCAAATCCACTTGCACATCTGTCTGTACAGACAGATATGCACCTCTGGCATATATTGAGTGGAACACATTGCACAGAAACAGATTGTTGCCTGCTTGCATTGTTTTTGCAGAGTAGCAATAATTCAGCAGGACCTAGAAGAAGATTTTACCTTTTTCACTTAACAGAATGACTGCAAGGTTTCTGCATGTTTTTATGAAAGAAAAAAGTTATTGAAAATGCTTATCTTACTGGCATTTAAATTACATTGCAAACATCTTGATGCAGCTATAAAATAATCACTTATCCCATTTGTTGTTTACAAGGCTTTTTGGTTTTTGGTTTTTATAAATGATAATGGTTAAGACTAAGGCATGAAGAGACATTTCAGTTTGCTATTTAATCAAACTCCGATTTATCAATAACATTGTATTTAAAAATATTTAGCTGATGCATTTTTACAGCTTTTTCTATAGTTATCTTGATTGAGATTGGGATCTATTGATTTACTTGTCTTAAAACATGAGAACAACTATATGTATGAAACATAATCTCACATTTTATGAAGTATGACAAAAGGAAATATTTCAATCCATCTTTAAAGGATAATATAATGACTCAATATGAAACCAAATGTTTGCCCAAAAGTCTGTTCCACAGGTAGGGTGGGAAATGAGGAACCTAATGGAAATACAGGAAAAGTCAGAGTGTCACTGCCAGAGCTAGGCTTAGGGCTGAAGCTGCCAGAGCAGCACGCTCTGCTCCCAAGGGAGCAAGTCACATGTGCAAAGGAGCACAGCACCCCCCAAAAGGGATTATCCATGCCACTGTAACCATATATTCATTCTTTCCTCGTATTCAGATAGCAAGAAAGAGAATTATGTGGTATCATGTTATCCATTAAAGATGCACATTCTTATCACAGAAATTCAGTGATTTCACCATAACTCTCCCAGTCAGCGTAACATTAGACTTCCTTCTGCAGATTGCTGATTGCAGGCTCTTAGTGCATGGCCAGATTAGTGCCAGGATGGGGGCTGTGTGCTCAGACCTGCACAGTGCCCCATCTAGAAGCTGTTAAAAATATGTGACTTTTACCTGCATTCTGCCATTGAGCTGACACAACAATAAGAGCAAGAAGTTCCAGACTTAGCTATACATAACACTTCAGGGACTGGAAAATCCATTATGCTCTGTGGGTCAGGAGAGCACAGCTAACTGAGACAATGCCTGACAACAGTGAAAACCAATCCTGTGCATCAGACACCCTCTCCTTCCTTACACACACAGAAATCGTTTGTTGTGCTGCCACGGGGAGTGCTTGCTATTAAGGGAAAGTTTCCTCACTACAGATTTCAGTTTTGCAAAAGGCTGGGAGAAAGATGCATACTTCCCTTCCATACTAACTGCAGGCTCAAGATGAACCCAGATAGGTAATGTGATTAATAATTAAAAGCTATGCTAGCAAGGGACACAGTACCTGCTTCTACATGCCCAATTCTGCCCCAGGGTTCAGTGAAAGATCGGCACTCTTTAGCTTGCTCAGCTCTAATGTTAACATTTTTCACTTCTCTGTTTTGAGTTATTTGCCAGCAAGATTTAAGTAAGCTCCTATTCATTTTGATAATTGTGTTTTTGCTGGTTTGGGGTTTTTTTTTGAGTGTTTTTTTTTTTTTTTTTTTTTTTTTAATTTTTTTTTGGCTTGGTTTTGTTTTGCTTTCTTTTCTTTTAAAATTTTAAGCAACTGAGACAACAGATATTTTTCTTCAAAGCCATTTCAATTAACAGGCATGTATTCAAACTTTAGAACAAGTCAACGCATATTAACCTTCAGGTGCTAGGCAAACCAAAAATCTCACTGCCCAGGGAGAGCAGTTGAAAAAGGTACAGGGAAGGAGAATATGGACAAAACATGACATGATGGCCATTCTCAGCATTGTCAAGTCTCATTCTGTATTCTTTGGGTGCTGTTTTGCCACTGAGCATGGACTGGACAAAAAAATGTCTTTAGGTTGGAAGACCTCTGACCAGTGTATTTAAGCATCCTTCAGGGCAAATAGAATCTTTGAAAATAAGGTTTGCGGACATGTATTAGAAATATGTCCATGAATCACTGAAATGTGAGGAGGTAGGTGAAAAATATGGACTTTTTTGACTTGACTATTTTTCACAATCTAGACTTCTTCAAAGAAGAAAAAACCCCACTGTTTATGTTTATGTTAAACATCTTTATGTTTAAATGACCAGAAAAATGTCAGGAAGACTTTCTTTTTGAAAGATGCTCATGCCTATAACTTTTTTGTGGTGACAGTTTTAGGTTTTGACCAACTTGTAAACTGGGTACAAATATTAGCAGAAAGTTTTTAGGTTTATTGAATGAATCTTCCCACATGGGGTACCAAGGCTCTTATAGTCTGGTTTTTGCTGTGTATATTCAGGCTCCATTAAGCTTAATTTTCACATGAGAAGTTTGTCCGGCATTTTTTATTATTTTTAGAGCATTGTTTTCTTTGCTCAAATAAACAAAGTTGTAAGGCACAACTATTTCTGAATCTGAAATGCTTAGGTTACCAATTTTAATTTTCATAATGTTTCAACTACCAAACCTTAAAATTACTTTAATACAAATATCAAATTATATGACAAATACTTCTTGCTATATGAATCACTATAAGTTTGCATGCATACTAAAAATTATATTTT
Source organism: Melospiza georgiana (assembly GCF_028018845.1). Lineage (NCBI taxonomy): Eukaryota > Metazoa > Chordata > Aves > Passeriformes > Passerellidae > Melospiza > Melospiza georgiana. Next base: position 38,052,599 of record NC_080433.1, read on the forward strand.
AACTTTTAATGGTATAAGTCTTTGGGAATGTGCCTAGAACACTAAATACTTTTTGCGTCTTTTTTCAAGTGCCTGAAAAAACATAGCTTGGAAATGGAAGTTGCACATTCCTCTGATTTTTTATTTAAACACTCTGAAGGGAAACATTCCAGTCCTAGGATCAGGTTCACGAGTTTCTTCATGAAGTGCTTTCAGCTAGATCTGAATATTGCTGGAATTCTCTTACTGTAGGCTGATGCTGTGTCACTATTTCATCTCAGTCACAGGTACCTCCCCTTCCCCCCAGTATTGCTCTGTTTGACTATATCTCCTCTTAATGAGGTGGTATGGCACTTCCTGTGGAATCTCTCCCACTTGGCCTCTCCCTGTGTCATACAAAATGATTTTTGCACCTCTCTGACTGTAGCATTAAGACATGGCGACTTTATTTGCCGACTGAACCTGCTTCAGGTGTGATTAAAAAGGCCAGCCTGTCACAGAGCTTCCTCTCTCCCTAATCTCAGCACAGTTCAGTGATAAATTTCAGGTTACGCCAAATCTTTATCTACCTTGCCCAGCCTCCAGAGCTCCTGGCAAAAGGCATTGTTTGAACTACATTCACATCCCATTCCTATCCCAGGGCAGCTAATCAGCTTCTGAGAGATGATGAACAGAGATTTGTTTTGTTAGATTTAAAACATTAAACCTCACTTATAGGAACTATAGAAAGGACTTAGAAATCTTCATCACCCTTGGTCATCTTAATGCGTATTATGATCAAATTCCAAGACTGTTCACTCGTGTGTATAAAAAAAATTCCTGAAATGCATGTTTAAGAAGGTTTATAGGGGCTGGATTTCTAAGGGACATCAGCCCTGTTGAAAACAGGCACAGATTCAGTAGCTGAAGTAGAAGCCTACAGTCAGCTGGTAACCTTCAAAATTTTAGCCTAGAAAATTAAATTCCTATTTGCCCCACAGGGATTGAACTTGTGAAATCCCCTGTTATACAATGAATATGTAAATAATAATAATAGTTTTCAGTTCCATTTTCTTCTGCCAGTGCCAAGGGAAAAAATGAAGTTTTGAAATTCTTCAGATTTTGTTCTGACATTCATAAATGAGCATCTCCAGTCTGGAAGCTAGCAGAGTCAAATTTCAGGCATCGAAAGAAGACAGAGATGGACAATATGGTAATGACAGGATTTCAAAATATATGCAAGACAAAGTTTATGAGCACAAGTAATATTTACTGTTAGGTCAACTGATACTGTTTTAAAGAAATAAAAACAGAAAGGTCAAATCTTGAGACGTATTTTTCCAACAGTATTGGCTGACCTTCTAGAAGATACTACTTGCAAATATGGCATAATGAAATATTTTATCTGTGATGATGTTTGGTAGTCACAGACTTCCTATCTTGCACTTTGCAAGAAGATTTTATTGGAAAATACAGGGAACATATACTGGAAGGAAACTAATGCATCACATAATAGACAATGTTAACTTAATCTAAACTTTGACGTGAATTTTAGTTTCCCAACTACTATATCAGCCCTTTAGATCAAAAACCAGAAAATCCTGAGGTTTTCCTCCTCCTATGTTATCATGCAAACCAATGATCTATTATTGGAACCTATTTTATTAGTAGCACAAACAACTTCAACTTGTACTTGAAGAACAAGTGCAACCTGTACTTGCCTTAAGGAGTAAACAGTGAAACATTTATGAAACATGTAAATTATCCTTAAATGACAGCAAAGCTGTAGAACAGTTTTATATAGCATGTCTTATTAAAATTCTGCTAAGTGAGTACAGAGTTGGTTGGCTTAATGTGCATTTATATATTTTTAAGCAAGATACATATTGCATGAACCAAGGAACTCTGGGATTTTTTTTTGTAAATA